>NC_044322.1:119849787-121200133 GCF_007399415.2 Gopherus evgoodei
AGCCTGAGCCTGAACATCTACACTGCCATTTTATAGTTCTGCAGCCTGAGTTTCAGGATTAGTGTCTTTCTACTGGTATAACTATTTCAGTTCAGAGTGTGGCTTTCCCCCCTAAAAAATAGTTATAATGGGTCAACCCTAATGTGGATGCAGTTACGCTGATATAAAGATGCATTTTACTGGTGCAGTCTATTCTCCTTCTCATCTGGGAATAAGCTATACTAGTGTAAGTACTATGATATCAGTATAACTGTGTCCACAGTAGGGTGGGTTGTACAGCTTTAACTCTGCTGGTGTAGTTAAAGTGATGTAGCTGTGTGCAGATAAGGCTAAAATTCCTAACCTGGCAAGGAGATATCAGATGTAACTGTGTAAAATGTCTGTGTTTTGGGAAGAGGGAGAGTGGAGCAAGCAACCTAAGGAAACTGGTTCTGTCTCTGCTGGCAAAATTTGTCATATACATTCTCCTCAGAAAATTGTCCCTCTTGTATATGATCTGTGAGCACAGTCATTTAGCATTAATCATTTTGCATCTGAATGTTTTCATTAAATACAGAGGCACTCAAGTATAAGTGTTCCTGCTGTTTAATTGCCCATTGGTCTTCCGCATTTAATTGTTAGCTTAGATAAACCTTTTTGTCCACAATTCCTTTTTCGGCATGAAGAATTGTGACTAGAGCATTTATACCTACTGATAGATTGTCTTTAAATTGTTTCTTCTTTTTCAGCACTTCAACAAGCTCCCAGTCTATAATATACATACCGCAGGACATTATTAGAGCAAAGGAGATTATTGCACAAATCAACACCCTGAAAACTCAAGTCAGTTACTATGCCGAAAGGCTCTCGAGAGCTGCCAAGGATAGATCAGCTAATGGCCTTGAAAGATCACTTGCCATTTTGGCAGATAAGGTATGAAAACAACAAAACAAAATCATTGATAAAAGTGAAGTGAGACACATTCTGAAGCACCTCTTTTTTGTGAGTTCCCTGAAAAATCCCAAAATAGTCTCTTTTGTGGACCCACTCATCCACAATTGGAAGATAAATCCAGATTGGATTTTTGAATTTGCCACCACTTATTCGGGTTTTCTCTTCTCTTCCACTCACTCTTGCCTCCACCTCCTATGGATGGAGTGGTGAGGACTGAGAAAGAAGAGTGATACCTGTTGGCTTCCTTCCCCAAGATTAAAGTATCACCTCCGCCACATGTCCAGTCACAACATCCTAGGGAAGAAAATACTAAATTCACTTTCATACTCGTGTCTCTATCACCACTGACTGGTTTGAGATAATTTCTGAATAAGCTATCATGCAACAGGAACTTGAAGAAACTGGAACACCACAAGGAGTCTTCGTTATCGTTTCATTGTATAATAATGACATGAACTTGGGGCAAATTGTAGTGATACTGTTCAATTATACTTGGCTTCTGTAGCCTGACCTATAGATTATGAATAAAAATCCCCAATTATCACTTTGAGAGTTGACAAGTTCTTGTCCCAAGATCAGGCCCAGTATTATTTAAATTATTATATAGTTGGGAACCCCAATGTGCACAGGTGCAACACTCACATTATAGGAGCTCTTTTATATTTACAAATAAATAATTTATTAATACATTAGCAAAGTCAAAGACATTCTAACTCAGTAAGATATATAGAGATAATACAGAAAGTACATCTGAACATCCATACTTTCACCATCCCTTGCAGAACAACCTGAAATGTTAGCCATTATCTTCCTCATCACCATCACCTTCCTCATCTTCATCAGTGGCCATCATTCTGGCCCCTCCCAAGGGCTACATCTGTCTACCCCTACTGCCCTGGGATGCCACTTTTATAATATGTGACGCTGACGTTACCATGTCTGATGCATATTCAGTAGGGATTTCTCCCCTCTTCCTTATTTGTATTTCCTCCCCTTACCACTGTTCAGGTGTTCTTCTTCTATAGGTCAGTGTATTTATGATTTCACCCCATTATCATATACGTCAATTTGTTGTCATGGCACTCTTGTGGTCGGATGTTCCAACTAGAAGTTGGTATCAGTTCATGTTCTGTGGCTGACTTATGTCGTCATGGACACGATCCCCCCACATATACACACTCTACTTCCAATTCTCCAAAACTTATGAGTTATTTAAGTTTATCTATGCCAAAGGTCATAGGCCTCAAGCCTCATCTAACTGCTGAAGCCAATGACTTACACGATACAAGCCTGTAGGTTCGTTGCATTACTGCTGAATATAATAAAGCAGAATATAATGCAAAGCAGTGAATATAATAGAGGTGAGCTGGCCCACTGGGCTACACTCCACTCAATAAAAATGGACTGAACAGACAATCAGAATGAAACTTATTCACAAGGACAAGAACAAATGAAGTTTTGTAGAGTTCTTTTGTTGTAGTATTTTGAGTTCTAAGAAAGCATAGCTAATAAATAAGCAGTACCCTATGGCAGAGAATGCATTCGATAGTTTACTGTATACCCACTTGAGGTGCCTGTATACTTTCCCATAATGCAAGAATGTATAGGATGAAATTAAAGTTTAAAAATATACAGAAGAAAATACTTGTACATAGTGTATATCTGACCTGTGGATTCTCTGCTGCTGGATATCGTCAAAGCACATAGTTTAGTAAGGTTTTTTTTAAATAGGTGAATAAGAATAGTATCTGAAGTTATGTTATCTAGGAGAAAGGTAGGTCAGCAATCCTCATGCTTCAGGGCTTACATACATCATTTGCCAGAATAAGGAAGAAATTACCCCCAGGATACAGTATTGCACAATGAGGTGGATGTTTCACCCGCCACCTTCCAGAGGCTGGTAGATGGTCTACTAGCTGGACTGGGAGAATTTGCAGTTGCCTACCTCGATGATGTGGCCATTTTTTCAGACTCCTGGCCCGAACACCTACTACACCTGGAAAAGGTCTTTGAGCGCATCAGGCAGGCCGGACTAACTGTTAAGGCCAAAAAGTGTCAAATAGGCCAAAACAGAGTGACTTACCTGGGGCACCAGGTGGGTCGAGGAACCACAAACCCCCTACAGGCCAAGGTGGATGCTATCCAAAAGTGGCCTGTCCCAAGGTCAAAGAAACAGGTCCAATCCTTCTTAGGCTCGGCCGGGTACTACAGGCGATTTGTACCACACTACAGCCAAATCGCTGCCCCACTGACCGACCTGACCAAAAAGACCCAGCCAAATGCAGTTCAGTGGACTGATGAGTGTCAAAAGGCCTTTACCCAACTTAAGGCAACGCTCATGTCTGACCCTGTGCTCAGGGCCCCGGATTTTGACAAACCATTCCTAGTAACCACGGATGCATCTGAGCGTGGTATAGGAGCAGTGCTCATGCAGGAAGCAACAGATCACAACTTCCATCCTGTCGTGTTTCTCAGCAAGAAACTGTCTGAGCGGGAAAGTCACTGGTCAGTCAGTGAAAAGGAATGCTATGCCATTGTGTATGCCCTGGAAAAGCTACGCCCATATGTTTGGGGACGGCGGTTCCAACTACAAACTGACCATGCTGCGCTAAAGTGGCTTCATACTGCCAAGGGGAACAACAAGAAACTTCTTCGTTGGAGTTTAGCTCTCCAAGATTTTGATTTTGAAATTCAACACATCACAGGAGCTTCTAACAAAGTTGCTGATGCACTCTCCCGTGAGAGTTTCCCAGAATTCAGTAGTTAAAAAGTGTTCTTAAAATGTAAAAGTCTGTTAGTTATATACTTAGTAGTATATGTAAAGGTGCATGTGTTGTAGTAATCTGTTTATTTTAAAGTTCTAGAAGGAAATCGCCGCCAGTGAGCTTCCCCACTGTCTGCAATTTGGGGGGCGTGTCATAAACAGATAGCTAAGGGTTAATGTCTCTTTCACCTGAAGCACCTGACCAGAGGACCAATCAGGAAACCAGA
Organism: Gopherus evgoodei; assembly: GCF_007399415.2. Lineage (NCBI taxonomy): Eukaryota > Metazoa > Chordata > Testudines > Testudinidae > Gopherus > Gopherus evgoodei. The sequence goes on from NC_044322.1 coordinate 119,853,712, forward strand.
TTTTTTCAACTTTGGGTGGAGGGAATTTTGTGTCTGAGATCTTTGTTTTTCTGTCTGCCTGCTTTCTCTGAGCTTTGGAGAAGTAGTCTCTGCTTTCTAATCTTCTGTTTCTAAGTGTAAGGACAAAGAGATCAGATAGTAAGTTATATGGTTTCTTTTCTTTGGTATTTGCATGAATATAAGTGCTGGAGTGCTTTGATTTGTATTCTTTTTGAATAAGGCTGTTTATTCAATATTCTTTTAAGCAATTGACGCTGTATTTTGTCACCTTAATACAGAGAGACCATTTGTATGTATTTTCTTTCTTTTTATATAAAGCTTTCTTTTTGAGACCTGTTGGAGTTTTCTTTTCTGGGAAATTTCAGGGAAATTGAGTCTGTACTCACCAGGGAATTGGTGGGAGGAAGAAATCAGGGGGAGATCTGTGTGTGTTGGATTTGCTAGCCTGATTTTGCATTCCCTCTGGGTGAAGAGGAAAGTGCTTTTGTTTCCAGGACTGGAAACGGAGAGGGGGAGTCACTCTGTTTGGATTCACAGAGCTTGTGTCTGTGTATCTCTCCAGGAGCACCTGGAGGGGGGAAGGGAAAAAGGATTATTTCCCTTTGTTGTGAGACTCAAGGGATTTGGGTCTTGGGGTCCCCAGGGAAGGTTTTTCAGGGGGACCAGAGTGCCCCAAAACACTCTAATTTTTTGGGTGGTGGCAGCAAGTACCAGGTCCAAGCTGGTAACTAAGCTTGGAGGTTTTCATGCTAACCCCCATATTTTGGACGCTAAGGTCCAAATCTGGGACTAAAGTTATGACAAGCAATCCTCATGCTTCAGGGCTTACATACATCATTTGCCAGAATAAGGAAGAAATTACCCCCAGGATACAGTATTGCACAATGAGGTGGATGTTTCATGCCTTCTTCTGAAGGAACCGACTGAGACGGGATATTAAACTAAATGGAACATTGCCATATCAGAGGAGATCAATTTCTGTGGACTGTATGAAGATGCCTGAGGTTGTTTTTTTAAAGACTATTTCATTTCACAGAAAATGAAGAGCTGGCTCTAGGTAGAGGCACTAGGAACTGTAGATATTTGTTAAATATTCAGCATGTGTAGTCCTAAAATGTCAGTGCACATTTTTGAAAATTACACTTCACATTTTTGCTTCCTGTATATCCTTTTAAGGCCCTGCTGTAAAATAAGTAGCACAAACTCAAAATGAGGGTAGTGGTTTTTTCTGTTTGTTTGCTTTTAAGAAAAAGTAAGAATGTAGATAAGGATTTAAAATTGAAAATGCTTTCAAATTCTGTTTTCTATTGTTTTTAGACACGGCAGCTTGTCACTGTCTGTGATTGCAAGTTACTGGCAAATTCAATACATGGATTAAATGCTGCAAGGCCAGATTATATAGCCTCAAAGGCATCTCCAACCTCTGGAGAGGGGGAACAAGTGATGCTAAGGAATGATCAAGACACCCTTGTGGCAAGATGGACAGGAAGAAATAGCCGATCTTCTCTGCAGGTGGATTGGCATGAAGAGGAATGGGTAGGTTTGCTGAATGGAGGGATAAGGCCTGCTGATGTCATCTCCTTTTTTCCCTTTTAGTATCCCTTTATTCCCTAGCCTTGTGCCCCTTAGCATGTAAACTACTAGCCACTGCTCACTGATATCTGCAAGTCTTATTTTGGAGCACAATGCTGCATGTTTTAGGTCTGGTCTACACTTAAAGTGTAGGCTGATGTAGCTATCACACTCAGAGCTGTTAAAAATCCACACGCTGTGTGCCATAGCTATACCCAACCTATATTTTAAGTGTAGATGCAATTAGGTTGATGAAAGGATGCTTCGCTCAACCTAGTTACTGTAGCTTAGGGAGGTGGGGTTCTGACAGCAATGGAATAATTCCTTCCATCACTATAAACCGTATCTACACTACGGGGTATGGTGCCTTAGCAATGCCACTGTAGTCCTCATAGGTAGACATGTTGTTAGTTATCCAAAGGGGTCACTGATAAGTATCCTGAAATGTTCCTTTCATCCTTTCTCTGTCTGCTCTTTGATCAGCAGGAGCAGAAGCAGGCATTGAAAAATTAGTCTGAGTCTCTTGCCTAATAGCAGAGTCAAATCAGGTCTACATTGCAGACCTATGTTGGTTTAACTGTGTTGCTCAGGGATGTGAAATATCAACACCCCTGAGCAACTAAGTTATACAGACCTAACCCCCCGTGTAGACGATGCTATGTCAATGTCTTCTCCCATAGACCTAGCTACTGCCTCTCAGGGAGGTGGATTAACTTCTGCGACAGGAGAACTCTCTCCTGTCGGTGTAGGAGCATCTTCACTTAAGCGCTACAGTGACACAGCTGCATCAGTGCAGTAGCATTTTAAGTGCAGACCTGCCCTCAGTCACTTGGGCCACTTGGTTGCCCTGCAGTCAGTTCTATATTGATAGTTAATTGAGTATTCTTTTTAACAAAACAATTAAGAAACATTGTGCAGGGTGTCCCTTTATCAATCTCTATGCACAGCCAAAAAAGAAGACCACCTAAGAAATAGAACTCTTGCAATATACTCTTAGATATTAGTTATGAAAAACAGCTTTTCAAAGGCTTACCTGGGTTTTTAATCTAAATATTTAAGTGAAGTGTCTGTTTCTGTTTTAATTATGAGCTGCCTTTTAAAAAGGTCACACCAAGAATTAAATGACTTTCCATATAGTGTTGCCAATTTAAATATGAGAATTGAGCTGTCCTAACAGTGTAGTGTAGTAGAAAGTGAAACAGAAGTGAATGCAATCTTTGTTAAAACTGTTGAAATTGATTAGAATAGTGGTTAACCCTATGAAATACAGGAGGAAAAGAAATAATGTCAAACTGCATTTTAGAGCTACCTCCAAAAGAGACTCTCATAGGGTTGATCCCTTCAGTGGCCTTCAAATGAAGCCCATAAAGTTCATTAGGTTACTAATATTGCACTACAGTTACTTATTCGTTTACTCAGTTAAAAGTATGTATTGGATACAAGACATATCACATAATAATGATGTAAACTTTTCCTTCTGTATCTGATGGCTTATTGATTTTACATTCTGTTATAATAGCATGTATGGGAAATTAATGGGTGTGTACCACAGTATCGTGTATTTTTATATTCACATATGTACTCTGCGTGTGTGAATAGACACACCAGCTACATATACAAATACATGATACTGTGGTATAAGGGTTTTATCAGCATGAGTTTGGGATGGCCGCATTACTCATAAGTGAGTTATACAGGCCATTCCAAATGAATGCCAATAAAATCTTTATACCACAGCCTCTCTTACAGGAAAATCTTTTAGGAATGTCTTAGTTTTAAAATTTGTTATTGGAACTATTTTTGTATCCCTTCAGCTGTAAATTCAGATTCCTTAGTTAGTTTGGCTAATTTTTTTAGAAGTAGCCTGTGGCTTTGGAAGTCTCAGTTTCTGGGTGGCAGGCTTGGGAGACCTAGAGGCTGATTTTTCAAATTATTGATTACCTACAATCCCATTGACTTCAGCTGAGGTTGCAGATGTGTATTCTGAAAACCAGGCCTAAGGTGTCTCAATTTGGGCACCAAAATTAGAGGACACTTTTGAAAATTAGCCAATGAGTCAAACTATGCAGGGTTCAAAAGGAAGACACCAAAAAAACCTCTAAAATGAATTAAAATAGTCTTTCTGTACCTCAAAATAGCAAGGCTTTAAAGTAAGCTCTCTCTACCCATTTTAAAGCTAGAAGTGAGTGATGGGTCCCACTGGGAAACTGGGGACTTCCCTTTCCAGTGGTACTAAGTTCCATTTCTAGTTATGTAAGAACACAGGGCACTGGAATTTAAAGTAACAATTTTTTAGGGATCGAAAAGCTGTCACTGGTCCAGGACTAAACTTTATCCATTCTGGACCTCAGGCAGGTGTAACTTTTGAGAAGAAAATTCCACATTTGCCTGAAGGAGGCGGAAACATTTTCCCTGTTAGGTTGGTTGACTTAAAAAAAAAAATGTGCATTTGAAGTTGAAATAATACCTGGGGAGCTGGATTAGTGGGCGGATGGCTTAAGAGAGTTAGAATTGTATGACAAATTTATCACACAGCTCTGCAGCTTACTATTTAGATGTCACTTTAACTTATATAGGTACATATGGAGTATGTATGTATAAATGCAATGGCAAAGTGCAAACTTTCCTAAGCAGTTCTGTCTAGAACCACAGCAGGCAAAGTATCTCCTTTTTGCAAATATACTTGTCATCTAATGTTGGGATCTTCTTAATTGAAAAGATGTTTTTCTTTCAAGGAAAAAGTTTGGTTGAATGTTGACAAAAGTCTGGAGTGCATTATTCAGAGAGTGGACAAACTTCTCCAGAAAGAACGTTTGCACAGTGATAGCTGTGAAGATGTTTTCCAGTGTGACATCAGCTGTACTAGTAAGAAAGGTAATCGGGATACTCGTGCCTACTGGATAAATCCAAAAGGCTTAGATGAGACCTCATCCTCACCACCATCATCCTCACCACCATCTTCAACCATATCATCCTCTGCATGCCCTTCTCACAGAAACACAAGTGCGTATGACGGATGCTGCTTTGCTGTATGTTGGCATATTTCTTAAACCTTTGAATTCACCTTTATGTCAAATTCTACATTTTCTAAATAAAGAAGATACCAGACAAAGGGACCTGGGTGAGTTTGGAGTCGCTAACCTTTGAAGTGAAATCCTGGCCCCGCTGAAATCAATGGCAAAACTCCCATTGACTCCAGTGGGATCAGGATTTCACCCTTGGTGTTTTGAGAGCTGAGGTTCCAGATTTCAGATGAATAGAATGAATCTGGAACGTATCATAGCCTGATATACTCAGCATAAAGGTTAGGCTGTGGAATTTATGCCAATACCGCATTATTTTTTCTTTTGGCATCTGCTTGTCTGCTGCCTCAGGGCTATTCCAGTGTACCTTTTAAAAGATAGAATAGAACATGAAAGTGGCCCATGCAGTACTACAACGCTGATGAACAGAGCTGAGCTGCCGGAGTGCGATGCCAAATGAGAGTGCAGGAAAGGTGGAAGGGAAGTACTGCTGGGTGAGAAGTTCCAGAAGAGTGAGCTAAGAACAAATAGGTGCATTGGGTTTTTAAGATGTATATGATATTTATCCTCATACTGATCTGCTCATCAAGTGAATGAGTATCTCTCAGGTGAATGAGGTGACCTGGTGATGACTGAGAATAATGTGCTCTTGTTCCTACCATTGATTTATGAAGGGCAGCAGTGTGTAGTGGGCTGAGCACTTGACTAGGAGCCAGGAACTCCTGAATTCTACATCTGGCTCTGCCGCTTATTTGCTGTATGGCCTTTGGCAGTTCACTTATGCTAATTTTTTCAAGTCTGAGTGCCTTAAAGTGAAGCAGTTAAATCTGTATGTAGGTACCTAAATCAAAGTGATCCGAATTTCAGAAGTGCCAAAGTCGTAGTTCCCATTGAAGTCAATGTGAATTTGAAAATGCTAAATATGCATTTAGGTGCCTATATACAGGCACCTTTGTTGGAACATTTTGGCTGTAATCTGTTCAAGTGTCAGTTCGCCCATCTGTAAAATGGCAGAGTAGGCAAAATGCTTTCTGGGGCCCTAAGGGATAGGGAAGGGCAAAGCACACTTACTAGCGGCCTCTGTAACGCGTTTTGAAAATGTGTAGTGCGTTCCCTCTCACCCTTCCACTAGTGCAATTCTCCAGGCACACCCTACCCCAACAGACTTACTGGCCAGTCGGGGCTGTCAGTAGTGCTCGTAGTAAGTCTGCTGCACTCCAGTTGATGGTTTTGTCCCATTAGGAAGCATGAGGGAAGGAGGGGTTTCTGGCAAGTTTTACCCCCTTACCACCAATGTGGTTGTCTGGGGCAGTTATAATATAGGGCCCAATCAAATTGCCTTTTCAGTGAGTTAAATGGCAGTTGGATCAGCCCCAAGTTGTAACTGTGAACTTATCTGTATATTAGGTGTATAAACTGACTGAAAATAATGCATGCAGCTATTTTAAGAATAATTGTTGGTTAGCATGGTAAGGTTACCTTAAAATTGGCTCAAGCATTTAAGCAAAGTTACGGTAATATGTGGTATCAAAGTAATCAGTCAGTCAGATTTTATAGTACAAATATAAAACGTAGGAAAGAAAAGACCATTCTAGTCTATTCTCTGGCTAGTGCAGCTGTAAACTAAATAACACTATCAAAACTATAGGTTCCATTGGTGCTAAATATATTGTAAATAAATAATATCTTAAGCATGTGAATGAGAGAAATTCTTAAACTAATCCTACTTTGAAGTTCCATTTGAGGTTTACAAATTTTCTACCCTTGCAAGTTTTCATGATAATCATTTTCATAGAACAGATCAAGCAGTGGTTAGTCTCAGAAAAGGTCATTTGAGTTTTAAACATTTCCATGTTTCATACTCTGTGGTATTTCATGCCTCTTCCTTCCACTATTTTTGCATGCCTGTGACTTCATATTCATTTCACTATTAATATGTTAGTACAGTAAGAGATAACTTAAAATTAACTTTTTAATGGCATATGGTATAGAATTGAATGTCAGTTACATATGATTTGCTGAATGTTCTAAATTGCTGGAGTTTTTTCCGAGAATATCCTACATTTCTGGGTATTTTGTATTAATAAGCTATCATATTAGAATTGTTTTGAGTATTTTCTTTCCGCTGCAGTTATTTGAGCACCAGAACAACAATTACATAAGTTGATATTTGCTTAATAATATATATAAAGGGAACATGTGAATGTATATGCCATTAAGATCTATGGATCCAATGTAATTTGTAAATATAACTTTAAAATAGTCTTAGTAGAGAAGACTACTTAGTAGACCTCTCACACTGATTGCTTTCTAGCACACACGGGCTGGAGGGTGGACTCCTTTAACTTATTGGTCATATATGTTAAATAGAGAGCATTTTAGTAAAATGTGTTGCTCTGTTTTAGAGTGATCTAGTAACAAATGTTTGTGGCAATATATTTTGTTTATTCACTCATTGAACCTTTCCTGGCCACTTATTGGTTGAGAACAGTAACATCATGAATCAGTACATTTCAGTGTGCACACTTGTGCTCAACTTATTAAGTGTCTCATGTGAACAACTTCAGTGTTAACATTCAGAGTACTGAAACCTGAAGTTTTCCAAAACACATTTTGGATTTATAATTAAAAGAACTAGAGAGAAACTGGTGTAGCTGTGGGTGAAATGTGGTCAGAAGTCATGGCCATGCTGGCAGATTTATGTCAAAACTGTTTTAGAACAGCCCTTTTCTTTAAAACTGTGCCTACAGCTTTTAATATTGCTTCACCCACTTCTACTCTGTATCTTAACATTCATTTCATATGAAAATGAAATTAGATACATCTCCCTACCTACTGATTTGTCCAGCAGAAAATGTCTGTAGCTATCTGGAACTCTACCCCCATCCTCACCCCAAAACCAAAATAACTTCCTCCCTACAGCCTGCTCACTTAAACCACACCATCAGGAATAGCTGAAGTATATATGCCCTGAAGGTGGATGAACTTGGGTGCTGTTAGACGAGGGAATACAGCAAGTTCCAGAGTTGTGGGCACTCTGCCAGGAATGCCCTGCCCCTGTCTTCCAGTTGTACAAATCTGTCAATCTGACTGTTGATCCCAGCTATAAGATTATGAGGAGAGAAGCAGTTTCTGAAGTGGCCTGGACCCCAGCTGTTCCATAGGTCGAAACCAACTACTTGAATTGTACCAGAAATGAACTGGAAGCCACTGCAAATAAAGTGCCCGACAGCACTATGTCAATGAGAGGGCTTCGCCCATCAACATGGATACCTCCTCTCAGGGAGGTGGATTAACTAAGCTGACAGGAGAAACCCTCCCTTTGGCATAGGAGCCTCTTCGCATACAGAACTACAGTAGTGCTATATGTGAAGACAAGTCCTCAGAAGCATCACATTTCCTTGACTGACATGCATCCAGAATAGAAATACCCTCCTTTCTATAAGTACTTGTGTGGGAAACACATTTAATTTATTTAACCATGACCATTGGTTAGAGATTAATAATAATTCTGGATTAAAGAAACAAAAAAAACCAAACACCAAACAGTTCTAAATCTGGTGAAAGTGGCATAGTAAAGCACTGTTGAAAGTATTTTCCATGCTAATTCTAAGGGTGAATTGTTGTGAAGGGAAACATTGTCTGAAACAGTGAAAAGGGAGACTTATCCAGAAAGCCAAAGAAATATTTTAGAAATATAATGTTGCAATAGACTCAGATATTTGCTTTAAAAACTGGGGTTTTTTGCTATGCTAAAATCTTTACCGAATGTTATGCAGGTTTTGTTTATCCAAAGTAGTAGTTCTTCTTCGAGTGATTGCTCATGTGTATTCCATGGTGTGCATGTTTGCCATGTGCACCGATGCTGGAAGTTTTCCCCCTAGCAGTACCCGTAGGGAAGTGCCCCAGCGACCCCTGGAGTGGCACCTCAATGTCGCGGTATAAGGGGCGCTGCACGCTCCCCCCACCCTCGGTTCCTTCCTGCTGCCAGTGAAGGTGCTTCGGAACTGCTCTACTCCAGCTTTGCTGTATCTCGTCCCCAAAACTGTTTGTTCATTCAGTGGATGGTACCTGTAATTAGTTAGTTGTTGAGTTAGTTTAGTTTAGCTAGAGCGCCCTGGCCGAGGCATGCCCCGTGCCCCGGGTTTTAAGTCATTCGACACTTGTAGGCATTCTGTGCCTCTGAGTGATCTGCACGCGGACTGTCCGCAGTGTTTGGGAGAAACCCATCTCAGTGATCGCTGCAAGATTTGCAAGTCGTTTAAGCCTGGAACCCAGAGAGAAAAGGACATTAGGCTCTGGGCTATCTGATGGAGTCGGCGCTGACCCCGGCTCCGGCGCACCGCTCCAAGTCAACACAGGCACCACAGTGTCGATGCGTGGCGACCCTTCGGCGCCTTTGATTAGTCGGCACTGCTCCCTGTCCACGGGGCACACCAGGAAGGCTAGAAAGAGGCCTTCACCACAGCACCAGAGTAAACCAGGATAGAGTTTAGACCCATGTTGAGCAGTCCTTGATCCCCACTGGCCCCTAGGCCTCCAACTCAAGTCAGGCGGAGTAGCCTGGATGTCTGGGTGCCCTTGACACAGGAGGCCCTGCAGGCGGCCCAGGACCTTAAGTCCATGCTGGTATCAGGAGCACCGCCGATGTCGGCCCCGCGCTCCAGAGGCAAGCCGCTGCTGGGATCTCTGCAGTCACCCCCAGCTCAGTACCGGTTTCAGTTGAGGGAACGTTTCCGACACCCTCCGCCGCCCAGCAACCATTCAGGGCAAAGTCCATGTGGATCACCCTCAGTGCCCACCAGGCTGTCTGGCTGGGTTCTGTCGACCGAGACTCTAAGCACCACTCTGCTGCGATGAGCGAACACTGACGGGACCAAGGCAGACATTGCCAAAGCTCCTCATCTCGGAGGGGTTATTGTAGCCAGTCACGGCACAGACGTCGATGTCGTTACAGTTTGGTGTCCCGCTCCAGGACCCTGCCATGGCACCACCTCCGCAGTCCCGGTCGTCGATCGCTGGAGCTGATCGCGGAGCAGCTGTTACCAATGGTACCAGTCCTCCACATCAGGATCGCAGTCCCATGGTTGGCATCACTCCCGGCGTCGCCGCTCCTCCCAGTCTGTGGACAGAGGCAGGTCGTATGTCAGCCCGGCCTCCCTTCATAGTCGTCCATTGATGGGCCAGGTCAGCCAGGCCAAACAGCTGGCCCCATGGCCAGCCCAGTGGTAGCAGTGGGCACCATGGCCTCCTACGCAGCCTCCGATGAGGACTCGCTCAGTGGCTGGAGCCTCAGAAGGACCATTGGCCTCCCTCTCCAGATCTCTGAGGAAGGAGTCGGTGAGATGTGCATCCGCGGCACCATGCCCAGAGACCGACCAGGTAGTGGACCGTCCGGTGCCAGTGGACATCCAAAGTACTTTGCTGGCCTCCTTGCCCTCCCTGGATGAGGCGATTACGCCCCCGCCTCCCTCTGTTCCACAGGATGACTTTAGGGCCCACCAAGAACTCTTAAAATGCAAAGGAGATGGAGGAGCCTTCGGAATCCTGTTTAATGTGCTGTCCTCCTCGGTGCCAGGCGGGGTGGCCTTCCCTCTCCATGAAGGGGTGGCAAAAATTTCAAATGCCCTGTGACAAACACCAGCCTCATTGGCCCCCATCTCCAAGAGAGCAGAACGCAAGTATTTTGTACCCACCAAGGGGCATGAATACCTATACACCCACCCTGCTTCTAACTCTCTGGTGGTCGAGCTGGTCAACCACAGGGAGCAGCAGGGCCAGCCAGCCCCTACCCCGAAAAATAAAGATTTGTGGAGGCTGGACTCTTTTGGAAAGAAAATGTATTTCTCCTCGAGCTTCTGGTTACGGGTTGCAAACCGCCAGGCTCTCCTGGGCTGGTATGAATTCAATCTGTGGGGCTCCCTGCCCAGGTTCGAGGACTCCCTCCAGGAGCGCGACAGGAAGGAGTTCAAAGCGCTGGTGGAGGAGGGTACAGCAGCTGCCAGGGCAACCCTGCAGGCAGCTTTGGATGCAGCAGGCACAGCTGCACAGTCCATGGCCTCGGTGTCCATGAGAAAGGCTTCGTGGCTCCTGCTCTCTAGGCTGTCCAGCGAGGTGCAGACCTCCCTGCAGGACCTCCTGGTTGACGACAAAGCTGAGTTTGCGGAACAAACAGAAACAAAGCTGCATGGCCTGAAAGACTCTTGCATGACTCTCCAGACTCTGGGTCTCTATGCTCCAGCTCTGGCTAAACCTCAGTTCAAGCCACAGCAGACTCCTGCTCAGGCCATCCACTCAAAATATGAGACCGCTTGTAAGAAGTTGTGGGACTGTAAGAGGTGCCCATAGAGGCAGTCTTGCCCTGTCCCCTAGCCTGGGTCCTCCAAAGGCGAGCAAGTGGGGAAAAGACGGTTTTGACGGGACGGCCGGGGTGCCCTGCCAGTTCTCATCAGGGATCCACCCCCAATAAAGCTTCCCTTCTCCGATCGGTTATGTGCGTTCCTCCCAGAGTGGTCCTCAACACTATCTCCTGGGGCTACACCCTCCAGTTTACTTGCTCCCTGCCCAACCAGCCCCCACCCCGTCCCTCCTGGGTGATCCCTCGCACTAGGCTCTGCTTGAGCAGGAGGTGGGGCGGCTCCTTGGCCTAGGAGCGGTGGAAGAAGTACCCAGGGAGTTCAAAGGCAAGGGGTACTACTCCTATTATTTCCTTATCCCAAAGGGGGTCAGGCCCATCTTGGACCTGCAAGGCCGAAACCAGTACATGGTGAAGCTCACATTCTGCATGGTCTTCCTGGCCTCCATCATCCCCTCCCTGGATCCCGGGGACTGGTACGCCACCCTTGATCTGCAGGACGCATACTTCCACATTGATATATTTGAGGGGCATAATCTGAGTGGTCTCTCCACCCAGAGGTGGGGCACAGACTTTTTGAAGTGCAGGAACTCCCCAGGTGGATCTGTTCATGACTCGGCAGAACTGTCGCTGTCCCTGGTTTTGCTCCGGGGAGGGGCAAGGATAGGGCGCTATCTCCGGTGCCTTCCTCCTGTCCTGGTCAGGCCAGTTTCTCTATGCCTTTCCCCCATTCCCGCTGATCAGCAAGGTCCTGGAAAAGATAAAGACGGACAAGGCCTGGGTCCTTCTGGTTGCCCTGGCACGGTCCAGATAGCATTGGTACGGGACCCTCATAGGCCTGGCAGTCGCCCTGCCGTGGCCATTGCAGTCCCGCCTGCACCTGCTCTCCCAAGATCAGGGCCACCTCCTCTACCCCATCCTAGCGGCACTCCACCTCACAGCATAGCTGCTCAGTGGTTAGGTAGGGAGGAGAGGATGTGTTCAGAAGGGGTTCAGCATGTCCTCCTAGAAAGCAGGCGGCCCTCCACGCGCCAAGCCTAGTTGGAAAAGTGGTATCGGTTTTCCAGATCAGCGAACGAGTGGGGTGTTTCCCCAGGGGCTGCCCCGATCCAGCTTATCCTGGATTACCTCCTTCACCTCAGAGCCCAGGGCCTGGCGCCGTCGTCAGTCAAGGTGCATCTGGAGGCCATATCGGCCTTCCACCTGCCGGTGCAGGGGCACACACTATTCTCCCATGCTATGACTGGCCAATTCCTTAAGGGGTTAGATCGTCTCTTCCCGTATGTTAGGCCTCCAGTCCCACAGTGGGACCTAAATTTGGTGTTGGCTGATCTCACGGGGCCCCTGTTTAAGTCTGCTCCTGGTCACACCTCTCATGGAAGGTGGCCTTCCTGGTTATGATCATGTCGGCTAGGCGGGTCTCAGAGCACAAGGCCCTGACCTCCAGGCTTCCGTACACGGTGTTCCATAAAGATAATGTCCAGCTCTGCCCACACCCCTCCTTCCTCCCGAAGGTGGTCTCCGCCTGTTACATGGGTCAGGACATTTTTCTGCCAGTCCTCTGCCCCAAGCCCCATGCATCCAGTGAGGAGCGCCGCCTCCACACGCTGGATGTGAGACGGGCTCTGGCTTTCTACCTGGAGTGGACTAAGCCATTCAGAAAGTCCTCGCAACTGTTCATCACCTTGGCTGAGCGCATGAAAGGTCAGTCGATCTCCACTCAGCAGCTCTCCACCTGGATCACCTCGTGCATCCATACCTCTTATGACCTGGCGGGAATCCCTCCACCACCAGTTGAGAAGGTGCACTCGACTCGGGCGCAGGCCTTGTCGGCTGCCTTTTTGGCCCACGTCCCCATTCAGGACATTTGTAGGGCTGCCACGTGGGCTTCAGTTCACTTGTTCCCCTTGCACTATGTGATCGTCTCCCAGACCAGGGTGGTCAGCAGAGCTGTACTCTGTCACGAGAATTTGTGAACTCCTACCCACCTCCAACAGATATAGCTTGGAATCACCTGCTGTGGAATACACACGAGCAATCACTCGAAGAAGAAAAAACAGTTACCTTTTCCATAACTTGTGATCTTCAAGATGTGTTGCTCATGTCTATTCCACATCCCGCCCTTCTTCCCCTCTGTCAGAATTGTCTGTCAAGATGGAACTGAGGGTAGGGGGAGCCCACAGCGCCCCTTATACCGCTCCATGGAGGTGCTGCTCCAGGAGTTGCTGGGATGCTCCCCTATGGGTACTGCTAGGGGAAAAACTTCCAGCACCGGTGCATGTGACGAGCACGCACACCTATTGTGGAATAGACATGAGCAACACATCTCGAAGAACACCAGTTTCAGAAAAGGTAACTATCTTTTCTAGCTCAGGTGGTATTCCCCAGGACCACTATTGAATTTGGTATTCTCCTCTATTATCTGGATCCTTGACTAATAATTCTTGATATTACCATGACACAAGTTTCAGTTTTGTTAATCTACTAAACTAATATTGAATATTTCAGGACACGTTGTGACTGGGGTTATTAAACTTTGACTATATTCCTTTCTGAGGGCTCAATCTTCCCATTGAAGGCAGTGCAAAACTCCCACAAGCTTCAGAGTGGAGTACATTTGTGCCTTTGATATACGCCCAATACTGATCAGAGTGAACAGATTTATAAATTGTACAACACAAACTAAATATTATGAAATAGCAGAGTAGTGATTCTCATTACTGTTGCAGTCTGAGTGCATTAATGTTACTTTCTGTTAAGTGCTCTGGTACTTTAAATTTATTGCTGATCTTTTGCTGTTCTGTTTTAGCTGCCTTACTGCAAGCTACAGTTGCACTGAACCAGTGGTTCTCAAACTATGGTCCGTGGATTGATGGTCTACGGAACACTTGCTAGTGGTCCACAAACAGCAAGCTGGTCTCATGGTACTGGCTTCTCCTCCCTCTTTTCAACTGCCAAATCAAATTTAAAAAGCAGTTAAAATGCTTGCAGGGGGAAATAATATTAGGGAAGCAATTGCTGTAGTTGCCACATGGTTATTATGTGGTCATGAGCAGTGGGGGAGAAGTGGTGCACATAATCATACTGGGAGGAGAGGTAGTCCATGAGGCAATATCTCTGTTAAGTTGTGGTCCACTCTGTGGAAAATGTTTGAGAACCTCGCATTGAGCATTTGAGTTGCTTATGTTGAGACTGTGTTGCTGCTCCTTAATCATGCATGTTGCACCTCCATTTCTGTGCAGATTGCAGCCCCCCTCCTGAAGAGTCCAGCCCAGGTATGTGGTTTTCCATTCATGGCTTCTGCAAATTGCAATTTTTGTTTGTATTTAACAGTGAAACAAGAGTTTTGCTGATGTGTTATCTAATACTGCATTGGAAAAATGTGCAAGGAAAAGTGTTGTTTTTCTCCAGTCAGTCTCTTTTTACCAAATAAAAACATGATAGGAGGAAGACATGGAAGAAGAAATAGCTACAAGTATCGCTTAACTTCTATAAACACATACTGTCTCACCATGAAATCTGATAGGTTATTTCCTAAAGAGACGTGGAACAGGCTCACTGTAGAGTCTGGTAGCTTTATATGTTGATAGATGAGAAATGGTCAGTGACATTACCTTTAATTTCTCTTGTTGCCAAGTTCTAGTAAATTGATTTGAGGAGTGCTAACGTAGGACCTGTTCCAAAGGCCATGGATATCAATTGTTATCTGATTATTGATTTCAATGGACCTTAGATAATGCTGTTTATTGGGTGCTAAATTAAGTATTCTGAATGGACATTAGGATATGGAGCAATCTGATTGGATGATAGAGGGTAAGTAATTGCTTTGTGGATGTGCCACAGCATTGTAGGCCATTTGAAACCTAACTTTCAGAATACAAATTTGAAATAGTTTGATTTCATTGTCTATCACTCCTCCTCACAACACCACAGACTTTATTCAGTCTCTAAATTATTCTGCTTAAATATTGCCTCTGTCTCATATTAAACTGCTTTGATTTCTCTCTCCTATTGGAGATCAGTTTGGGAGTGGCATAGAGTCAACATCGACGTTAAGTCAACACTGTGTCAGTGTAGATACTGCACAGCTTACATCAAATGTTGCTGGCTTTCAGAAGCCATCCCACAGTGCCCCACAATGACAGTTCAATTAGTGCAAACGCTCCTGGTAAAGACACGCATCGCCAACACATGGAAGTTGTGCAAAGTGTAGGCATGCACAAAGCATGTAATTATTGCAGTGGCTGGATGCCAACATAAATTAGGTCAACTTAATTTTGTAGTGTAGACATACCCAATTCAGAAAAGCACTTAAGCATGTACCTAACTCTCATTGAAGTCAGTGGGACTTGAAGGCATGCTTAAATATATTATTGAATATGGATAGACTTGAGCCCTGCTTTGCTGAATCAGGGGCGGAACACAAGTCAGCACCTGAATGAATAATCTGGTTTTCAGAGTTGCTGAGCACCTGCAGCTCTCCCAGAGTTAAATTGCAGCTTCAGGTGCCCAGTACTTTGATATGTGACCCTACCTTTATTGCTGTATTCTCTTTACTGCTGTGGAAAAGGAAGATATAAACTTTAAAAACAATACACTCTTTCACAACTTTCCCCCTGTACACCTCTGTGTGTGCACATTAACTTAAATAGACTTTCCAGGGACAAAAGCAATAGGGCTTGTGTGCAGTAGTCCTGAGTGGCACTATTATATGTCTTAATAGGTTATTTCAGTATCTAATTTCTGTGCTCCAGGGCCTATCATCACAGCCTCTCAGCTATAGAAGCTCTTTCTCTTCCTCCCTTATGCAGTGTTTTTCAGCCTTGGCTGCATTCTTTTTATCTCATCATTTCCACAGGTTCTTCCCTATGGAAAGCAAAATGTCCCTGGAGTTCTCTCCCATTCAGGCCTTCCTCCTGGCTTCCTAATAGCAATAAGAAAAATAAAAAAGACATATGGAGCCAAATCCTGACATCTTTTACCAAGCAAGACTGCCATTGACTTCCATGGGTACTATCTCTTAGTGAGGACTCTGAGATTTGGCCTTCAGTCTGAACTTTCAGTAGAAATTTTAATAAAAGGAGGGGTATTTATAAACAAAATAAAAAAATGGCAACTTTGAACTTTTTTTGACCAGATCTTCAGCTGCTGTAAATCAGCGTAATTGTCCATCTCACGTCCCTCCACACCTCCATTTACTTTGAAAGTTATATTGACTTCAGTGGAGCTATGATGATTTACGCTAGCTATGGGTTTGCCAGTCACCAGACTGGGCACCTCCCAAGCGTTGTGGCCTGGGATCATGCTCATGGGCCTTCTTAGACTCCGACATCCTTTTTGCCATTCACAGTCCCCTTCTTGGGGTCTGGGTTTATTCAGATAAAATAAACTAAAAAGTAAAACTCAGAGCCCCAAAACAAAATCCATCCAAGTAACCCTCTTGTTAGGTCATTCCCAGGCCTCTCCTGCTTGTAGCTTCAGTCTCACTCACTCCTCACTGTCTGTGATCTCCCTGAGCATCTGCACTTCACTGCAGCCTCCTGCTGCTCTTTCTAGGGAAATCACCTTATCCATACCCAGATGTGGCCTCTTAATAATCAGAATTGGTTGGCCCCAACCCTCCAGCCCTTCAGGGGCAAGCCATCCTATTAATTGTCCCATAGAGTATGTATTGCCATTAAAGTGTTCTGGTGATTTCATAAAATGTAAGAGCAGAGCTCAAGTGGATTGTGTTGTCACAACAGAATTAGAATACCTGACAGTGTTTCAAAATCTTTTATTTGTTTTAAAGAATATATAGTTCCAACAATAAAATCCTGTTAAGAATATTGTTTAAAAAAACACAAACAAAAACCCGATTGAGGAAAGTGAATATATGAGTACTATAGACAATTTATTTTAAAACTGCCAGTGGATGTCCAGTCCTGATGTGAATCTGTCGGTTACTATTCCTTTCCTCTTTGTTTATAGTCAGTTGCTGCTGTCAGATTTCTTGAATTTATATGCGTGGTATCTCTCCTCTCAGATTAGAGGGAAAAGCAATGTCACACTGTTAAATGACAAGATTTGAATTTCATTATTGATGTTTCAAGCCATAAATAAAATATACCAAATAGAGGAAAGGTTAGCACACTCCAACAGAGCTACGAAAGTTTCCGTTACATAATAGCTGACCTTGGAAACTAATCCAAGAATTGCATTATCTTTCTGAATTCTGTTTTTATCATGCTACTGATTTACAGTTTGATTTAAAACAGATATGTCTTTTTTTTAATGGATTTGTTGACAAAGACATATAATAATTTTGAATTTTAACTCCCCCTGGATTATTTAGAAAGTTAAATATTGCTATGTGTTGGAATGGCTACATTCTAAAAGATATTTTCCATTTTTTTAATCCTTTTATACAAAGCTCTTTAAAGCAAATACCGAGAAATAATTTCTTTAAAATAACCTGAGTTTTGCTTTCTGAGGGTTCATAGTTCCAGATTAGGGCATTTGATTAATTTGGAAAAACTATATGATAGAGAATAAAAGACAAGCTGTAATTCTTTCAGTTAGCTCTTCTGAGCTACTAAAGTAAGGTACTTTAATATATGCAGTGGAACAGAGCCAAATAACTTTCCTTCATTTAGTTTATTAGATTATCTGCCTATTGCATAGGACAGAGGTTTTAAAAGCACCCTAATGCTGGACTTGTCATTTATGATGTTTCTGTTAGCAAGTTTCCATAACTTCCCTCCTTGGATGGTTATCAGGGAAAATTGTATTGTTGTTGGCTCTTAACCATAGACTTCAATTGAAGTCCTGAACAGCTTCCTGTCAGAGGCCTGGAATGATCCTGTTCTTGCATGATTATGATCTGTACATCACCTTGTATGGTGCGGCCAGCTAGTCTGGTGGTGGTATGACTTCCATTTTTGGACTGTACTGTATGTTAAAAATAAAACTGATTTAAATAGCAGTTTTCCCTTTTTAAATTTCTATTTTTTTTTTAAAAGACCAAAAGCAGAACACCTTTCTATCCTGTCTTGTACTATGGAAAAAGTTTTGACACAGTGTCTGATTAACTTCTTTTCACGGAATGATGAAAGTGGGCTTAAAAAACTGAAGGATGGTTAAGATGTGGGGGGAGGGAAGGAAGTAGAATAATGGAAAAACTGAACTACTGGGGCTTTTTATGGTACATGAGTTTTAGAGAGGAAGAATGGTGCAATGGTTAGGGTACTAGCATGGGAATCTGGAAACTTAGGTTCAGTTCCCTGCTCTGTCACTGGCTTCATGGTGACCTTAGGGAAATCACTTAATCTTGCTGTAAAATGGGGATAATAGGACTTCCCTACATCACAGGGGTGTTATGAGGATAAATACATTGACAGTTATGAGGGGCTCAGTTGCGGTGGTGCTGGGGGCCATGTAAGTACCACACAAGGGTAAAATAGATTTAGGAGAAGCCCTTTAGATGCCAAGGAGCAGAAGAAATTTAGTAGCAATTAGCTATACTGTGTATCTGTTACAGAATACAATTCGGCTTTCTTTCCTCCTATCTTCCTCCCCTTGAATAGTGCTTTATAAATCAGTTAATCTGCTGCCTGCTCTCTGTAGGCAAATATGGCAGCTAGTATATGCTCATGAATGTCCACCACCCCAGCCTTACACAGGAGATCCTTCTTTATTGTTCTGTTGTAATAACAATTCTTTTAAGCACGTTACAGTATGGTGCTGAATAGCACTGGAAATAAATGGGCCAGCCAGGAAAAATAAGCTGCTATTAGACTATGCTAAATGCCTGTTATCAATAGTGTTCTACTTTAAATTGAGCCAGAAAGTTTCTTAGGACAATGGCTTTACCATTTTGTTCTTTTTCAAAATAAAAGTATTTAAAATGTCTTTTTAATTTTTTTTAACCAGGTGAATGGAGTGAGGCTCTTTACCCGTTGCTGACAACACTCACAGACTGTGTAGCCATGATGAGTGACAAGGCAAAGAAAGCTATGGTCTTTTTGTTAATGCAGGATAGCGCTCCTACAATAGCTCTGTGCCTGAGCCTTCAATATCGCAGGGATGTTGTCTTCTGCCAAACTGTAAGCAAGAAAGTTGCCTGACGTGATTACAGTTAGACTTGTGGTGGGTTTTTAAGAATCTGAGAGATTAATGTGGTTAGAACTGATAATCTTTTATACTTATTGTCTTAACAGCAGTATAGAAATCAAATGCAGCCTCCCCTCTTGTGCACTGAAAAATAGTACTGCATATAGGTATCTACCAATAAAATGAATTGTCTGCCATCTCTGTCCTGTATATTCATTTAAAAATTATGCCAGTTTAGTAGAGTTGTTGATTAATCACAGTTAATTCACGCAGTTAATTAAAAAAAATTAATCGTGCTTAAAAAAAATAATCATCGTTAATTGCAGTTTTAAATGCACTGTTAAACAATAGAATACCAATTTAAATTTATTAAATATTTTCATGTTTTTCTATATTTTCATATATATTGTATTCTGTATTGTCATTGAAATCAAAGTGTATATTATTTTTATTACAAATATTTGCACTGTAAATGATAAACAAAAGAAATAGTATTTTTCAGTTCACCTCATACAAGTACTATAGTGCAATCTCTTTGTCGTGAAAATGCAATTTACAAGTGTTGATTTTTTTTGTTACATAACTGCACTAATAACCAAAACAGTGTAAAACTTCAGAGCCTACAAGTCCACTCAGTCCTACTTCTTGGTCAGCCAATCGCTAAGACAAACAAGTTTGTTTACATTTAAAGGAGATAATGCTGCCCTCTTCTGATTTACAGTGTCACCAGAAAGTGAGAACAGGCATTTGCACGGCACTTTTGTTGCTGGCATTGTAAGATATTTACATGCCCAATATGCTAAACATTCAAATGCCCCTTCATGCTTTGGCCGCAATTCCAGAGGACATGCTTCCATGCTGATGACGCTCATTTAAAAAAAAATGCATTAATTAAATTTGTGACTGAACTTCTTGGGGGGAGAATTGTATGTCCCCTGCTCTGTTTTACCCACATCCTACCATATATTTAATGTTATAGTAGTCTCGGATGATGACCCAGCACATTGTTCATTTTAAGAATATTGTCACTGCTGTGCTCACAAAACACAAAGAAGGTACCAATGTGAGATTTCTGAAGATAGCTACAGCACTCGACACAGGGTTTAAGACTCTGAAGTGCCTTCCAAAATATGAGCGGGATGAGATATGGAGCATGCTTTCAGAAGTCTTAAAAGAGCAACACTCCGATGCAGAAACTACAGAATCTGAACCATCAGAAAAGAAAATCAACCTTCTGCTGGTGGCATCTGACTCAGATAATGAAAATAAACGTGTGTTGGTCTACACTGCTTTGGATGGTTGTTGAGCATTACCCATGATCAGCGTGGATGCATGTCCCCTGGAATGGTGGTTGAAGCATGAAGGGACGTATGACTCTTTAGTGCATCTGGCACATAAATATCTTGCCACACTGGCTACAGCAGTGCCATGAGAACACCTGTTCTCACTTTCCGGTAACATTATAACAGGAAGCAGGCAACATTATCTCCTGCAAATGTAAATAAACTTGTTTGTCTAAGCAATTGGCTGAACAAGATGTAGGACTGAGTGGACTTGCAGACTCTAAAATTTTACATTGTTTTGTTTTTGAATGAAGTTATATTTTGTACATAAAAAACAAACAGAAGCGGTGGAGGGAGAAGAAAATATGATCAGCAAAACATTTCTTCCTGACCTGCAGTACATTATTGCCTGCATCAAGTGCAAAACTGACACACATGATTTTTCATATGTTACTTAAAGCAGGGCTCCAGAATGTATCAGATATCAGTCAAAGGATTTGAGGAGGAGGGAACCAACAATGTCTAAGGCTATGGCTATGCCATAGTCGAAGGTGTAATTTGAAGTTTGTGTAGGCATACATGCACTACCTAGTCAGCACAGCTAAAAATAGCAGTGAAGTCATGGCTGCATGGGCTATTAGAAGCCCTTCTGGGTTCCTCTGGGCATTCAGTCGTACTGCATGCACAGCAGCCTGCGCTGCCACATCTTTGCTGCTATTTTTAGTGAGATAGATTAAGCTAGAGTGGGTATGTGTAGCTGAGCTGCAGTCACACCTCTGACTGCAGTGTAGACATGATTTAGGGTAGTTCCCTGGAGAGGCTTCCAGCTCCCAACCCCAGCTGCTTGGAAAGGTGAGGGTGCTTGGATTTCTACTCAAGTACTGTTCCTGAGCCCTGCTTGGGGGCCCAGACTTTCATGTCTGCCTCTGACTAGAAGTTGTCTGATAAATTTGAAGGGCTTCCCACATGTCCGTCTGCTGAAAGACAGAAGAAGCTTTCACACACTCTTCTCTCACCTGATCCAGCCCATCTACGCTACCACTTAAGTTGTTCTAACTTATATCACTCAGGGGTGTGAAAAAGTCACCCCCCGATCGACGCAAATTAGATTGGCCTAAATGCTGTCTACACCGGTGCTATGTCAGCAGGACAGCGTCTCCCACTGACATTGCTTCTGCGCTTCACTAAGGTGGAGTAATTATACCGATGGGAGAGCGCTCTCCCGTCGGTATAGTGTGTCTTCAGCACATGTGGTACAGCGGTGCAGCTGCGCCAATATAGCACTGTAGTGTAGACTTGCCCATAGTCTCCTGACTACTCTGTGCCTTCTGCCCTCCCCCTCTGGCTTCTGTTTTCCAGGATCTTCTCGCTCTGTGAATAGCTCCAGAGCCTGTCTCTGCTGTTTCTCCTAGCTCTCCCAAACAACAGCAGAGTGAAACCGACATGATTATTGTTAGTTTTGCTGCTGCCCTTGGGGTTTTGAATAGTAGAAATGAAAACTTGATGGGAGTCAGTTTTCACTCAGCTGCAGCTTGGCATAGCTCTTAGCAGGAGCAGCAGCACAGGTACTGGAGCAATCTCCCTGCTGACTCAGGTAGATATTTCCTCTAGGGTTCAGTTTCAGATGTCTGAGTATTGGTTCACATTTGCTACAATTGGGTGCCATAATATTTTAAATTAAAGCTTAAATTTTGAGTAATTGATACTTACTTTCCTCCTGTTCACTAGGGAAAGCTGACAACTTGCCATTGATGAGTAGGCAAATAGGTTATTCTATGCCCTGTCACAGTCACACAGTCTTTGCTTAAACACATCAGTGCTCCTTGACATCAGCTAAATTGGAGGATCATTCTGCTAACTCACTGCACACCATAGAACAAAACATACTCAAATTCTCCTTGCAGATATTCCTTATGATTTTAAATCTTTTTGCTCTAGTTTTATTTTGTCTAATAACCTCAAATCATCAAGTTTAATTTTATAGTAACTGTTACTTAGTTTAAATACTTCAAACAGACCTTAGTAATCTTCATTCAGGTGAAATGATCCCCATCCCCTGTGTTTTTGAGTACAAAAAAATTCCCCCTCATAAATCAATCATTTCCTTTGGCCTAATTCTGCAGTGAAATCATAAATCCTGTGTTAGTGGCATCAGTCAGTTGCATTGGAAATTACTGTGTTGTTACAAACACGGAATTAAGATCCACCACTGTATTGGGACCTGATCCTGAGAAGTGCTCAGACCAGCTGCTTCCGCTGAAGTCAGCAGGTGTTCACAACACTACAGGGAAATGTTTGCATAAAAAAACAGGCATTGTAGCCTTTTAAACTTTTTTTTTTTTTTTGAAACGGTGGAATAATTTATGTTATTAATATTAAATCTAAGTTTCAGAGTTAAAACTAGTTGTGTCTTTTACACCTGTAATTGAAATTGTTTTCCAAGGAAATCTTGGAGATTAATTATTACAACTTAGATTCTGATACAACTGGTCGTGTGAACAAAACTAATAGACCTGAAGGCAACAGGAGTCCCTGTAAATCAAATAAAATATTTCCCATTTTTTTATTAATATTTCTCTTGAACTGTGAGGAAGGAGTGTCACTTCTAAAGAAAAAGAATATCAGTTTGACAGCTGTTACAGCATCTCTTAGATACTATAATGCTTTCATTTTGGATTAGAGACTCACGTTTTCTAGTTATTTTACTTTTGCATTTCTTCTCTTCTGTAGCTGACAGCTCTTATTTGTGGTTTCATTATCAAGCTGAGGAACTGCCTGCATGATGATGGATTCCTAAGGCAGCTCTACACCATTGGTCTGCTGGCGCAGTTTGAAAGCCTTTTGAGCACATATGGTAAAGTTACTCTGCATGGGACATTGTTTATAAATTGACAGTTTCAGCTTAATATAGGCCACAGTTGCAAAATGAGTGTGCAGCTTTTGGAATAATTTGCAGTTCAGCAACAAAAAAGAATTTTGAACTATAAACCAAAATTATAGTTTAAATATTTATTCAGCTCCTGAAATAGAAGCTTTGTATTTCTTTCATTTAAATGATTTATATTTCATAAAATAAGACTGTGGTTACTTGATCATACTTGTTCTTTTCTGAAGAGAAATGGAATTAAACTCCAACCAAGTTAAGAGGAACTACTTACAAAAAATACAATTTGCAATTTCTTGAACCCCCTTAAATACATAATAGAGAGACTGAAGAAGTATTAGGAGTATGACTCTATGAATAAATCCAGATCCACTCATACTACTGTGCAGTATGTTGTGATGGAGTAGAGGCTGTCTGTGTGGGGAATGGGAGAGCAGGAGAGGACTTTAGGGGATGGACGATACGGAGCCTGTAACCTGAGCTAGGTAAGGGAGGGGAAAGGTCAACACCTTTGCCCGGGAAGGGGGACAAAGGAAGGGAGTGGCAAAGAGGGAAGCAGTTTGAGTTTGGGCTTGGGGCTGTGTGGGCGGAATTCAGGGTATCCTAGCTAGGATCCAAGCACCCTGAAAGCCCAGAAGGACTCGATGGAGGGGTCCTGACTATGCCTGCAAGCTCTGCTGTAACCTGTGTTCCTGTTGTCAATAAACCTTCTGTTTTACTGGCTGGCTAAAAGTCACAGCGGGTCCCAGGAAGAGGGGTGCAGGACTGGACTCCCCACACTCCGTGACATATGGAATTAATGCTTTTTGAGCTGATGACAAATTGACAGAACACCGTGCTTATGGATATGACCAGCCTCTGAAGCATTTACTAACATTATTTATCAATGGAAAAAAAAACATAAAGTATACTTTAAGGCTGTAGCCACGGATGTGTTTTCCATCTTTACCAAGATTCATAAAGCCAGTTAAGACTCCAGTCCTGCAGTCAGATCAACTTTTACTTATCTTTGTGTTTGTGGGAGGCTCATTAATGTCTAAGGTTTTTAGCATGGAAGCAAGGGGTTACCCATGTAGATCCAGTTGAAGGATAAGGGTCTCCTAATTTCTTCAGAATGCTGGTGAACCCCAATCATATCAAGTGTGTATTTGAGACTAGATAAGAGCAAATTGTTTATTTATGGAAAGTAATTACTGCAATTCACTTTTCTGCTCCTTGATTTAGGTGAAGAGCTGGCAATGCTGGAGGACATGAATTTGGGAATAATGGATTTGAGAAATGTAACCTTTAAAGTAACTCAGGCCACATCAAGTGCATCTGCTGACATGCTGCCAGTCATTACAGGAAATCGGTAAAAAAAAAAGTAAACCCAAACAGAGGAGAAGGGGGGCAGTGGGGCTAGAAGAAGGAAAGATTAAAAATATACTTGAACCTCAAGTGCAAAACAGCCAATATCTGGATATATTTTACAATCTCAGCATTTCAAATAGAATGATTTTGAAACTGATCTTGATTAATTTTTATTATTGCTTTATTTTACAAACAGCCAAACTGAAAAGTGCATAACAAGATGACTCCAGAAAGATGACAAACTTGTTAACGTGTAAATATTAAATTGTCCTGGCTTTTCATAATCACAAGGTTTTCAAGCATTTTTGAAGTTCATCCTAAACAGATCAAAAAATAAAAAGTCTGTTTGAATTAACAAAAGGCAGTTTTCCAATATACACTAGGATTTGTTACAGCTTTAATCTGGTGAGAATAGCAAAGCTTTCACACCGCCAGAACAACACATTGAATCGGACACTTCAACCTGCCACCTAGTCAGTTAGGCCACAGTCCTGCTCCTGGCACAATACCAGCAGATCCTTGCACCCAAGCAGAGTCTCATTGAAATCAGCAGGACTCTGCATGAATGCAGGGATCTGCCCAGAGGGAACTGGTATAGGAATCAGGGCTTTAGCTAGGGAAGGGCAGGACCCTCACTGAACTAAATGAGTTTCTTTACAATTTAATTGAGATTTTAAATGAGATACTTTTAGTCCAATAAGAGAAGAAAAATACAGGAAATATGTGATTTAAAACCAATACAAGGGCAAAACATGGTATTGAGGACATTAAATGTAGCCATGAACATGTCTTTTCACCTTCAGTTAGATTACAGAAAATGAAGCATCATTTCTAAAACCATATGTCATTTTTGTGGTGTTAGCTTTATGTTGAGGGGAAATTGCTGTTTGTGTGTTCTGCTTCTGTCCACTAAAAACTGCAAATTTGGCCTAAACTATACTCTCTTCCCCCTCCATCCAATGCAAGACAGACTGACTTTTTTAATATAATATTTTCATAGGCTCCTTAGCACAGTGGTTGAAAGCTTTTAAAGTATCATTGTGGTCAGAAAAATAATTGTAAAGATTCTGTATTTGTTCTCTCATTGACCTCTGTATCAAATTGCCTTTTTTACATGTACACCACCCTCCAGCCCATAAATGCCAGTCCTGCAAATTCAATCTGGTGCTTGTAAGTCAAGTGGGTTCTTCTTGCTTCTGTATCATCATCAGTAATAAAGATTTTGAAATCAAAGTTACCGGACTGTTGATGATGTGTGAGGCACACTATAAAATCCAGCTTGTTCTCCCAGAGCCATGCACACTCTGCAGTACTAAATTAAATGAAAACTAATTGTTGACAGCAAGGTAAACAGATAAAACACAAAAGGTAAACACACCAGGACATAAGCTGAATGCTGCAGTTTTTAAATTGCTTTCTGACCAGTATGAAGCTTAAAAGCACTAGCATGTCTTTGACACCCTATTAATTTGCTGTATGTTCAGCTATTATTCTTTGCAAAAAGAGATGTCACATTTTTAAAAATATAGATCAGTAAGCAAATGCCATAGTTGTAAAATTTTCCATTTGTTTGTTTGAAGTGATGGATTTAATGTGAGGATTCCTTTGCCAAGCGCCTTGTTTGATTCGTTGCCACGGGAGATTCAGAGCGGCATGCTACTGAGAGTTCAGCCTGTTCTTTTCAACGTGGGAATCAATGAGCAGCAAACCCTAGCAGAGAAGTACATATCCAATCACAAAAATTCAAGCTTAAATGATGTGAGATAATCTTTTACCCTGCTGGAAATACATTTCTGCCATGATGGAATACCTTGCATTATTGTCATAAAAGAAAATAAATGCTGGATAAATAAAGGCATGTTTCTCAGTCACGTATCTTTGGATCAGTGACTACAGCCTCCTCCTTAATCCTGCTCATTGTTGTTTTGTATCCCTTTTACCTGTCTCTGGCAAGACAACAGGGCAAAAGTTCTCTGCAAAAGTTTCAGATGGTATTTTCCCAAACCAAATTAACTTGAAATTTCCAAATAAATGGGCTTTTAATATTGAAAGATAGAGAAACCAAGATTTTAAGTATTAACTGCCAAAGCCTGAGAGTGTGTATATGCACCTACATATGATTTTACTCCTGGAATAAATCTCTTTAGCTTTTTATGCTGCACTCCTCACTATCTGAGTGGAGGATTGAACTTTCAGGAATTTCACAGGTTGAATCTTTAAGTCACCCTCTCATGTTTAAATGTCAGAAAAGAAAAGGAGTAAACGTATCTCTGGGCTAATGTTATGCCCTTTTCTCATCTTTAAAGGTTTGGAGACACCTCGTTACAAGAAATAATTAATATGGAGAGTTTAGTTCGGTTGAATTCCTATTTTGAGCAGTTCAAGGAAGTTTTGCCCGATGATTGTAAGTACTCAGTGACTTATAGCAGGTAGACCTAGTATTTTTCATTTAAATAGCTGATTAGTTTGTATCAAATTAATTGTTTAAATGTTGAAACTACTCCAGTTTCAATGGCACCAGAGCAGTGATGAAACTGTGTTGCAATTTCAGAGTTAAATAGCGTTATATAAAATGATTTGTGGCTCACTCTGATCGAACTTTTATCCTTCTATGAGTGGTATATTTATTTATAAAATGTATGGCTGCTGGGGGAAAATTATACAAGTGAATATTTTCACGGCTGGTACCATGGCAGAAACTCTGCCTGCTACTATGGTAGTATTCGCCACATGCATGAAATCTGTTGTGAGATCAAGACACCACACCTTGGACACACACCATTCCTCCTGTCTTTTTCCTTTTAAGCTCCTGTGAAATGATAGCATTTGTAGCCAGCGAGGTTGCTTCAAAGAGTGGAGAACCAGTTGCTAGAGCAGGTATGGAGGCTGCAAGTCAAAATTCCACCCTGTATGAGGGCAAACTTCTTGTACATTTTTCTTATTCTTTTATCTGGAGGCAGGGTGTAAGTATATATGCGTGGAACCACAAAATAAGATAGAAGTTAGTTGGCACAACTTTGAAGTCACAACCTTTCCTTTTTCCATATACAAAAACCATTGGGTTCCAAACCACGTTTATGGGATTTGCATCAGACACATACACACAAAAACAAATACATAAGCATTCGAAAGGCCAGTAACAACGCTAGGGAGATCCCTCCTTCCCCAAACTAAGGCATGTTATCCCCTTCCTCCCTTGCACAGAGGAACATGGGACACTGCCCATCTTTTTAATCACCGTCGGGCCAGATTGCATTCTTAGTTATACTGGATTTATCCTGGTGCAGCTGAGAACAGCATCTGGCCCCCTGTCTCCAAGTTCCCATTAGTCCTGTGTAATCATATTCTGAGAAGACTTTACCTAAAAAAAACCCTACATTTAATTTTAATATTTTGGTGCCACGTTAAATAATAAAAAATAATTAACTTTCAATATCCTGTATCAGAGGGATAGCCGTATTATTCTGGATCTGTAAAAAGCAAGAAAGAGTCCTGTGGCACTTTATAGACTAACAGACATATTGGAGCATGGGCTTTCATGGGTGAATACCCACTTTGTCAGATGAAGTGGGTATTCACCCACGAAAGCTTATGCTCCAATACGTCTGTTAGTCTATAAGGTGCCACAGGACTCTTTCTTGCTTTTTTCAATGTCTTATTTTTCTTCTCTCTTCGTTCTTCTTTGTTTTCTTCTCGGTGTGAGGAGTCATTCAAGTCATTTTTTCTTCCCTCTCCAATTGTGTCCTCTCTTGTTTTGTTCACTCCTCTCCCTTCTCTCTCCCTTGGCTCATTTAGTTCTGCCTCTTGCTAGCTCTCACTCTTTCTTTCCCAAGCATTCCTTATCCTGCAGTCTGTTTTCCTCCCCCTGCGAGAGACCAACTAAGCTAGAAAGAACAGACCAAGTCCTGTCATCTTGTTCACCAGTCTTTATCTTCTTCTGATCTTCCCTAGTCTCTTTCTGACACTCACTGCAGCTCCATCTTTTTTTCATTGTCCCTCCCCTTACCTTCAGAGTGTCCTCCTCTCCCACACCTCTCTTGTTTGTGTACTTTGTAGGGCTGGAAGGAGGTATGATACTTTCAGAATTAAAACCCTAAGACACCTTTGTGATAGTGTCTTTTGTCATTTGAATGACTATTTCACAATGCTAAAGTACATCTTATTGTTAAAAGTGGGGTCTGGTGCCATAATTCCAGCTTCCACCTCAATACTACCACGTACATATTTTCTGCACTAGAAGCTGTCTTATAGTAACTTAGTGTTCCGAGTAAATTTATCTTGAAGCATAGAAAGTGTCACTAATATGCACTTTGAGCAAAAGAACAGCTTTGATAGTGTCTAGACCCATTTGGCTTTTCTCTTCACTCCAAGTACCATTCATCACACTGGTTTTCCTGCCACTGGACTATTTGCTCTGTGTTTACCAGGGATAAAATCTGCTTGGTATTACAATACATCTTGAACAACTGTTTTGTGATTATATATTAACCAGATACTCTGATTAGTGATGTGAAAAACTGGGAAATTTCAGGTGCCTCAAAAGAAGTTTCTGGGACATCGTGTGAAAAGCTGGGGTAAAACCAGGTGTGTGCTTACAGGAGGGAACGAAGTGAGGGCAGTTCTCTTTCTGCTTCTGTTCCAAGCACAGAGCGGCAATATTTAAGTAGGGTTACAAGCTGAAACAGGCACTATTTTCCATGAGCCCATGCCCAGCTCAGGCAGAGCAAGGAGAGTGTCTAACAATTTCCCCAGCTGACGTGGGGCTGCAAAGCAGATGGTTGGTATCAGTAACTACATAAGTGCAAAGGATGAGTGGCCATTGGGGAAACTGCTGGTCCTTTGTTCAAGGGACGAGTGCTCTGGGAGACACAAGATCACTTAAATGGAGACTCAGGAGGAGTCAACCAGGGTAAATGCGTCCCAGAAGCAACTTCTCAGGTTTTCTGCTATTGTCAGAAGAAACTTCCTGCAGGACCCTCCAGACTTGTAGGATCCAAGCACTTCAGGATCGCTGAAGCATGAATTACTCCTGGTTGGAGAGAGGATATGAAGTGTGTTTCTCCTGCATTTTATCCTCTTGGACTGTTGAGAAACATTTGGAATGGCAGCCTGTACACCCTCCCCACAGCAGGCAGTCTCTCTGTGTAGGGAGCCAGCAGGGTAGACCATTAGGAGTAGCTATTCTCATGACTTGCTTGTGCCTTGGTACCATTTGAGAGAAGAGACGTGGTCCAATAACTGAATCACATGGTTCACAGCATGTTTATTTTGTCAGATAATAATTCTCTAACAGTATATATCACCTCATTTATCCAGTTGCAGCTTTAGGATGTGTACAACGATGTAGTAATTGCTGTACAGGACCTTGATACTTATGTACTAAATGATATATAAGGCTTGGTTTATGAATAGAGATGACTATTGAAATTTCCATGGCATTTCGAAGGGCTGTTTCCTTCAGTAGGAAGTCTAATCAAGGACCTTAATTAATTTTTAGTTCAGTACTAATAAACAATCCACAGAATGCTAAGTCCTGCAGGGAGAGTGCCTCGCTTCACTCAGTAATGGCTTCTCTGACCAGCTGAATGATGCTGACAGGAATCTGAAAGTTTGTGGATACTGTGATGTTGGACATTGAAGGGAGGACAGAATGTAAAATGAGATTTCCAGAGTTCTTGCAGGAACAGGTCCAATCCACTATGGCCACTTGAGGAGGGAAATATGATACCCAACATATAGGATAGTAAACCGATCCTGTTTTCCTGTGTGATTACTTTGCACTCAGATTCTGGTTTCCCAGAAACTGAATTCCTGTGAAAATGTCATTGTGTAACCAATGGCCACTAACAAATAGGAGTTGTTTTTATTTTGTAGGCCTACCTCGTTCTCGTAGTCAGACGTGCCTGCCTGAACTGTTAAGGTTTTTGGGACAGAATGTACATGCAAGAAAAAATAAGAATGTTGATATTCTTTGGCAAGCTGCTGAGGTATTTATCATTCTAATTATTACCACGCTCTGACAGTATTTTTTGTATATATACAGTATATACTCCCCTTTCTTCTTTCAAGTTTATTTTTGTAACCTATATTTCCAAATTTCCCAGTTGTCTTGCAAGTAGATTTTTAAGTGGCCCCTACCTCAAGTCTCTAAGGTTGGAAAGGAAAGTATCCACTTTTAAATCCAATAAATTCTTCACACAGATGTTAGAGGGTGTTTTGGTTGAAGGGTTGGAAGATGTCTTTCCACAGTAACTCTTGCACCATTCTCCTCTGGCCTCTAGAATAATAGAGACCAGTCTGACAAGCAGATGTCAGAAATCACTAGATTAAAAATGTAAAACACTATCTAAAAGCTCTGTCAAAAATTAAAGACAAATCTTATTATCATCTTGGTGAAATATCTTTCCAAAATAATTTTTTCTCCCAACACCATAACTAAAGGTACAGTGGTTCCATCACGCTGCCTCTAATACTAAGACTTTTGACATCAGAGATCTAAAATGTGAGCTGATGCAAAATGCAATTTCTATTACAAGGGGGCTGGGGAGAGGGACAATAAGTGTGTTCTCTTAGCCAGAGTGTTTCCCACAAAGAAGAAATGATGAATTGTATATCCCACCTCTAGATATGCCGGAGACTAAACGGTGTTCGATTTACAAGTTGTAAAAGTGCCAAGGACAGGACAGCCATGTCAGTGACCCTAGAGCAGTGTTTGATCCTGCAGCATGAACATGGAATGGCTCCTCAGGTCTTCACCCAGGCACTGGAGTGCATGAGGAGGTAAGAGTTGGACTGCTCACTAGTCACTTATTCCTAATTCAGAATCCATGTAAACTGCAGATGAGTGGTTGTCTCTTTTTGGGAAAGGATCAGTTCCATCAAAAAATAAAGTAAAATAAACCCCACAGGCTATAGTTGGCTGTCAGACCATCTCTCTTAAATTCCTTGACCTGTGCAAAGTAAAATTGATTATTGCCAAATTTGCACAAGGTGCTCTTTAAAGGGCAATAAACAATTTGTAACCTTAGTTTTCGACAGCGTATTGGAAGTGTTCAGAGAAGCACATAAGAGAGACCTTTCAAACAGACTGTCAGTGCTGAGCTACCAGTTGAGCATAGAAGACTAATGCCTACTTGAAAGTCACAATGATTGTGACATTCCCTTGTCTGCCATTATGGTGCTATCTTTTTAATTTAGTTTTTGATCAGGAGGTTTTCTCAGAGATGACCTCTCTGTTCTTTCTTATGTGAAGTGTATGCATCTGCAGGTTGCACTGGTTTGCTATGCTTACTCTTTAGCAGTGAAACAGTTTGCTCACTGGGCAAATTGTCATTTTGAGTGTTTCATGATACAGCAACCAAACCCCATCAAAACCTGTCAATGTTCTGTTGTCATATCAATTTAACTATGTTCTGTATTCTGAAGCAGCAGACATGTTTGCCGAGTTAAATACTAAAAAAAACAAAAAAAAAACAAAAAAAAAATCTATTTGTTGTTGTTCAATGCCTTGTTTCAAGCACTGCTGGAAAACGCCATATTTCACATACCAAAAGAAAGGATAAGAAATCCAGTTTTAGTCTCTATTAATGTAGTTCAACAATGCTGTTGAGTCCTGTTTTTGACATTCACTCTTACTGAACATACTGTACTGTGTGTCTTCTCACCAAATTCTCTAAAGTGTTCAATTCTCTTATCCTTTCTGTATGTTTTTGCTGTTTGACCCTTTCTTATTCTTCAATTGCCTACAAGAAAATACTTTACATGATAGCAGCTGCAGCCTCTTAATCTGCTAAATTTTGTTTTTTAAATGATTTCACTCCTAGATTTTATTGGTTGCCTGTAGTCTTTCTTTTTCTCACTTAGTTTAATGGCTTTGTGATACTGGATTCATTCATGCTATGTATGAAACTTGTGCATTTAAAGACAAGTTATCCCTTGATGTTAGAAGTTGAGGTATCTTGACACAGCACCTTAAGTAGTAAAAATGTTACAAAGTACTATATGGCAGAAATTCTGTACAAAACACCAAACAAAAGGCTAGTAAAGCCAGACACCCCCAGATCTGAAGTCTGACTGTCATTCAAGGTATTTGGATCTAATCTCAGTCAGCAGTATAATTCCTTTTTAGTGTAACTAAATTGGATCTTTTCAGTGGTACTAACCATCATTAAAGGATAACATGGAGGGAAATTGATCTGTTTTTAAAATAAAATTTTGCAGTTAGTCTTAGGCCACATTCAAGTACCAGATTAGTGAAGAATTTTCCTCCTCCATTTCTCTTTCCTTCGTAGAGTTATTCTCACTATGAACGTTTCACTTTGTCAAATGTGGGGGAGGGATAGCTCAGTGGTTTGAGCATTGGCCTGCTAAACCCAGGGTTGTGAGTTCAGTCCTTGAGGGGTCCACTTAGGGATCTGGGGCAAAATCAGTACTTAGTCCTGCTAGTGAAGGCAGGGGGCTGGACTCAATGACCTTTCAGGGTCCCTTCCAGTTCTATGAGACAGGTATATATCTCCATATATTATAAATGAAACACATACTATTAGGCATAATGTAGTATGTTCCAAATGTAGAATTTTTTGCTCTTTAGGAGTGTCTGCATGAGCCTGGAATAAGTCTAACTAACCTGGATGCCAGTGGTATTCAGTTTTATGTTACATGAGTTGGTAAAGAGGTGACTTGCTATGGCCTGGTCTTCCCTAGAAAATTGTCAGCTTAATTTTGTTGCTCAGAGAAGTGAAAAATCCATATCCATGAGTGGTGTAATTAAGCTGATCTAATCCCCAGTATAGGCAGCACTGAATCGATGGAAGAATTCTTCTGTCAACCTAGCTACTGCCTCTTGGGGCAGTGGATTACCTAGGGCGACAGGAGAACCCCTCCTGTCAGCACAGGTAGCGTTTACACTAAGTGCCACAGTGGCGCAACTGCAGTGGTTCAGCCATGCTGCTGTAGCATTTCAAGTGTAGACAAGCTCTACATCTCCTGTTCTTTCTTTTTCTTTTCCCATCCTTCTCTTCATTTTCCATTCTCTGGTTTTCAACCTTGATGTATGTCTTCCTGTCACTTTCAGTGCTGCTTCTTCCTTCCTTCCCTCTTCTTTACCTCATGTTGTCTTCTCTCTCTCTCCTGCCCCATATTCTGCTTCTTTTCCTCTCATCTTCCAAGATCAAAAAGCTTTTCCTTGTCTCTCACCCAACCCATTCAGTCTAAGCTCTCTCTCTAACACTGATCACATTTTCCATTCAGTTCTAGCTCTCTGTTCACTGCCTCCCCTACTCCCACCCAAATCCATTTACATTCCCCTCATCCACTCACCAGCATTCTCCCTCCATTTATTTTGCCCCCAATACATATTGATTCCCACTCACTTATCCCAAGTAAATTCACCTTTTCGTACCCTAACTTCACATATACACTCCTCCTCAGTCCACCACCATTCTTCACCAGCAGCAGGCCAGGCAGAGGAAGTTGCTTTGAGCATTTTTCTATGCCTGCTCTCTTTCCAAGGGTTGCGGGGAGACAGAGAATTTCATCTGTCCACCTCATTCCTGCTTACCTGTGGGACCTCCAGGAAGTTCCTAGCTGCCAAAGAGAATTGAGGTTGCTCAGCACCTTGCACAGAGGCACTTGTTACTCACAAGATTAAGCCCCAAAATTGCAGGTGTTTGTGGCTTTCACATTGAGAAGGACAGTAGTAAGAACAGAATAGTGATCTAAAACGAAGAGCTGGGCTGAGAAACCTCAGCTAACCTGGACAGGTGTTCTCTGCTGTTGGCCCTCTTGGCTCAAAAACAGTCTGGGCTGTGAGGGTCCATTTGAGACGATTATTCTGAGTCCTGGGAATTCCCCCACTGCCCATTGTCCGCAGTTGCGTAAATCAAACACTGCTCAAATGTGTGTTTGAAAAGCATTTTGAGAATAAGCATAATTCAATTTGAAGCACAATATCTGATCTGTTGCATTGTAATAGACAGATCAGAGGCTGTTTAATTCACTGCAACTCGCATTGAAGCATGTTTGAAAGGGTCAAATACTACAATGGTTATTCATGTTCAGGTTGCTTTTCAAAGCTTCATTTTTTTGCAGCATGTGGAAGCATGGTAGGGCAGCATGGAATATTGCTTGGCCAATTGAGAGAATGAACATGGAAAACCATTCTTGTTCAACCTACATGTATTTCTTTTCAGTAGACTACAGTATTTTTTCTTATTTTTCTCTTTTTATTCTCTTTCTCTCTCCTTTTATCTGTAATTGTGGTGATTTTTTTGGCATTACTCCACTCTTCCTTTACTCCATGTTTTGATTTTGTTGTGGCTTCTTCCATGTTTTTCATTTCACTTCTTGGTCACCTTGTTTTCCCATCTCTTTTGATACATGTGTTGCATGTCTGCCTTCCTTCCTGTTTTATTTTCCCTTCTCCCAAACTTCTTCCTTTTCACAGCATTGGAACACGGGAGGTAGTCACCCAGAAGAACTTGAGTGGCTTGGTGCCCATCCGAGATTTCGGGCTAGACCCCAGCCTCCTCTACTCTTTTCCTTTACTAGCTCTGAGCCCCAATTTACTGATTGTGTGGCTATTTCTGAGCGTAGCATACCTGGTGGCCCGATTACGTTGCAAATGAAGACAAGCTTAAATAAAACAAAAATAGATAAAGTGCTTAAATATGTATTGCCACCTGATACCTGCTGGACAAAGGAATGTGTCATAGCAATGTCTGCCAAGAATTATTATTATGCCTTACAATTTTACGTTTATATTGTACTAAACTGTAAATATACATCAAATTATTTTATCAAGAGGAATTGTATTGAAAGTTTAAACCACTGTTATGCTTTCAGTGCTTGTAACATAGTCTGAAGTTGGCTGTTACCTCGTTACTTTAGCTGGCCTGAAGATCAGTTTCTCTTACCAAATATTTCTCTTACATTCAGATCTAAGAGTCTCTCTCATATATACAGTTTTGTGTTACTTGTTTCATGTATTCCAGAGAAAGGAACTCTGTCTGAAAAGAATTTATATCTTTTTGTATAATCTTTAAGTGTATGCTAACCTTGCCTTTCATTTTTATGAGGTAGGAAGAGAAAAATTTAAAATAGGTGGGGTTTATAACAAATGTAACTAAATAAATCTGACACTTTCTACTTCCATTTCAAAGCATAATCGCTAAATTACAGTAGTAAACAGTTTGCAGAACCCATAGTTTTGTTCCTTTCTCATGTTTAAATCTATTTCAATAGCATATACTGTACCCGCTCAAAAAAACCCTTGAATTGCAGTGTACTGCATGCAATATTATTCCATTATGTTTACTGGTATACATTTCTGTAGCCTATTTAAGTGACTGACTCTCAGAAAAGGAGAGTATGTAGTAAAAATAGACTAATAGTGATCCGTTGTTCTTTTATTCCTCCTTGGGGAAAGAGGCTCCGTTTTTAAATTATAAAAAAGAGAATTCTCAATCAGGATAATAACTTATAAATTAATTATGTTGACATATAATATACCAGGCAAGAAAAGAGGTATATTAGTTACCTCCCTTAGTGTGGTTACACTGAACTACAAAGGCAAAGCATTTGGGTTTTGTGCAGTGACAATAGGCAAAATATTACTGTTGTTTCTATTCTTAAATATTTGCTATATGTGCACAGATATTATGGTTATGGGAGCCACATAAGTACCTGGGTAAACAGATGACAGTGAGTTAATATGTAATTTCTATCATCATTATAATTAGCCCAAATAGGCACATACAGCATTCAGAAAGCCTAGATAACTGTAACTATTATATTCATTTTGATGTTTTTAGAAGCATTTCTGACCAGTAATAATGCAAGATGAAAAAGCAGCTATGTAATTTTGAGTTTAGAATAGACTCTTAAATTCAGGAAATGTTTAATTTCCTGTTATAACTAAATCAGAAAGTACATGGCTATATTTTCTTTTATGTCTTCACCAAATCAGATTGTACAGTACAATGTCTCCTGACTTCCATACCCCAGATACCCTCTTTTATGTTTTTTTAAAAAGGCGAATCTATTTAAATTTATATTTCATTTAAAAAAAACAACCTGGAATGAATTTGGGAAAGCTTATTGCTGATGAAATTGAAACCATGGCATTCCAGTAATGGAAAATACAAAGCTGATTGGTGGCAGGTATAAATTACTCTGCATCTGCCACTACATCTCAGTCCTGATCTTCACACACTTCTAATTCTAGCCTTATTTGTCCCCTGAACAGCCTGCCTTTTGTGCCAAATTCTGTGTTTTTATTATGTGAATAAGCATCCAGTACAGACAAAGGCCTTGATCCAGCAAAATGCTAAGCACGCTAGCCCAGTCTGGGAAGTATGTGCTTAACTTTGAACATGACAAGTCCCATAGAAGTCCGTGAATATTCATGTGCTTAAAATTAAGCATGTTTAAATGCTTTGCTGGACTGAGACCAACGTGCTCATCGTCTTACAAGATCGAACTCTAATTTAAGAAGCTGATTAGTCTCACTTTGGGTTAAACCCTAGGCCTACTTAATTCAATTTCATTTCTTTGGGCCTAGATTTCATCCTTTGTGACCTAGGCTATATTTAAACTCAGGTCTCCAAAGCTGAAAAGCTTCGTGCATTCTGCCAACATACCTCGACCAGAAGAAATTAATTCTTCACAAAAACTATCACATAATTAAGATTCTGGTTCTTCACTACAGTCTCAATCTTGCACAGTGCCTGAATTCCCAATATACTCAGCGGATGCTCAGTTGAGGAAGGTCAGCACTTCATATGACTACTTGACACCTTGCTCGATCTGAACCTGTGCATAGGATCTCTAATGAGGAGATGACTGTTATGTCATATCGATGACAGTGTAATAAACATAAGTGCCATTAGCTGAGATGTATTAAGCAGCACAAGGTCTCCATTCTTTGCATTTTAGAACACCTTTTAGTAACTTTGGGTGGTGGCATGAAGGAGCAATACTGTACCTTTACAATTCAGCTGGTTACCTTTGGGCAGGAGGTTTCTCATTCGT
Organism: Gopherus evgoodei; assembly: GCF_007399415.2. Lineage (NCBI taxonomy): Eukaryota > Metazoa > Chordata > Testudines > Testudinidae > Gopherus > Gopherus evgoodei. The sequence goes on from NC_044322.1 coordinate 119,891,299, forward strand.
TTAATTAAATGTTGACAGGTACTAGGGTTAAGGTGTGATATATTTTAATTAATTTAAGGCAAAGATAACCCCTACATTTAAGGTAAAAATAACAATTATTGTTATGCCTTTGTGGTCACATATCAAAATATATTTTAGATCATATTTAAGATTATACTAAAGGTAGGACTAAAGCTAATAAAATTAAGGAAGCTCGATACCAGTTGGTGTAGTATTCTGTTACCAACTCATTCAGTTGTGTCTAGGAATCTCGATGGTGAAATAGGGATTTATGTTCACTCTTACGTCACCTAAGGAAAAATAAGTCATGAATTAATATTTCTGGTCTCCATTGTTTCTAGTCAAACAGCCATGTCCTCAGCTGATATAAACTGTCATAGTTCCATTGACGTTGATGATATATAGCAGCTAAAAATCTGGCACAGAAGATGATACGTGATAGCACATTATATCTTGTCTTCACATTCTTCACAGGAGGGGGAAAAAGCCCTTGCAGCACCATTACTGTGACTCACTTCAGACGTGTGCAATAACTGGTCATGGTGGGATGAATTCTGAACAGTGCTAAACTTACCATTGAATACCCTAACTTTCTGGTTTGTGTCCCTATCATAACTCTAGTCCCAGATTTGGACCTTAGCGTCCAAAATATGGGGGTTAGCATGAAAACCTCCAAGCTTAGTTACCAGCTTGGACCTGGTACTTGCTGCCACCACCCAAAAAATTAGAGTGTTTTGGGGCACTCTGGTCCCCCTGAAAAACCTTCCCTGGGGACCCCAAGACCCAAATCCCTTGAGTCTCACAACAAAGGGAAATAATCCTTTTTCCCTTCCCCCCTCCAGGTGCTCCTTGAGAGATACACAGACACAAGCTCTGTGAATCCAAACAGAGTGACTCCCCCTCTCCGTTTCCAGTCCTGGAAACAAAAGCACTTTCCTCTTCACCCAGAGGGAATGCAAAATCAGGCTAGCAAATCCAACACACACAGATCTCACCCTGATTTCTTCCTCCCACCAATTCCCTGGTGAGTACAGACTCAATTTCCCTGAAATTTCCCAGTAAAGAAAACTTTATATGAAAAAGAAAGAAAAATACATACAAATGGTCTCTCTGTATTAAGGTGACAAATACAGGGTTAATTGCTTAAAAGAAATATGAATAAACAGCCTTATTCAAAAAGAATACAAATCAAAGCACTTCAGCACTTATATTCATGCAAATACCAAAGAAAAGAAACCATATAACTTACTATCTGATCTCTTTGTCCTTACACTTAGAAACAAAAGATTAGAAAGCAGAAACTACTTCTCCAAAGCTCAGAGAAAGCAGGCAGGCAGGCAAAGACCTCAGACACAAAATTCCCTCCACCCAAAGTTGAAAAAATCCGGTTTCCTGATTGGTCCTCTGGTCAGGTGCTTCAGGTGAAAGAGACGTTAACCCTTAGCTATCTGTTTATGACAGTCCCATGCTACTGTCTCTTTGTGACATTACCCAGGGTACAATATGGACAGCTGAACAGCTTAATTTTCTAGCCTGGGGTGTCTTTTACCCTTTGCTGTCGGAACATCCATTCCTGGTCTGTTCACACAGCCTTAAGTATTCAAAATCACTTCCAGATAAATTACATGAGCGCTCTGACCAGTCATTCATGAATTACGTATAGGGCGACACCGACAAATTCTTAGTCCCAGCCTTGTTCCTCCAGAAATCTGCATCTCGTACTGCTCAGTACCCTTCTGTACAAGCTCATAGGAAGTCTCTCATTTCATCAAAGGAAAATGATAATGTACCAGCCTTGTCATCCCAAATGGAGCTTCGCATATACTGTAATCCAAACACACTGGTTAAGATAAAACAATAAGATAAGTTTATTAACTACAGAAAGATAGATTTTCAGTGATTACAAGTGATGATGCGTAAAAGTCAGGGTTGGTTACAGAAGAAAATAAAAGAGTAAAATGCAAGCTAATACCTAACTTAACAAGCTAAGTGAACTTAAAACCAAAAGGTTTTGTCTCACCATACGCTGCAGTAAATTTCACAGGCTGGGTCTCCTTTCAGCCTGAAATGCTGCCCCCTTAGTTCAGTTCTTTGACAGTGGTTGATATTATGAGCAGAGATAAAGGAGGAATGAGGTAAATGGGAAGCCACAGTCTCTCATTCTTATACCACCCTCCCCTCTTTGAGGATTGCCCCCAGCTGGAGTGTAGGTGACAAGTAGTCTATCTTATTCACACCTTCCCATTGCTGGAGACTAGCTGCTTAAGCAGGTGATAGCTGTTTAACACCTGGCTGGAGTGTCAGTGTGTCTTTGTCTCTGAAAAACTTTTTTGGGCCTGCTTTTCTTAACCTTGCAACATGTATAACAATGCTATACAGCCAAATCTTATAATTTCACATACAATGTTGATGCACGCATTTTACCAGGACAATAATGATCAGCAAACAATAATGTTCAGCAGATTGAGTTTTCAACTGATTTCACAAGGCATACTTTGTACAAAATTTATCCTAGCCTTGTAAAAGTGGTGAACATAATAATATAGACCATTGCACAATTAAACTTAATGTTTTAATTACAATTAAAAAAAAAACAATTTGTCCAAGAAAAGGAGAGAAAATGAAAGCAAATCATTTATGGAAATGTATTTTAATAACTCCTTTGAAGCAATTCAAGTCCATGACATGAAAATATATTCAAGAAATTTTCACAATATATCTCACTCACTTAATTGGCTGTAACAACTTTTGCGGTATTTTGTGTAAAACACAAAATAATGGTGTAATGTACATATTGAGATCCATACTATTAAAAAATAGTTACTTCACATTTGTAGTAGGCAATCCTCAAACTTTAAATAGGATGGCTTTAGGAGACAAACTTAAGAATGCTAAATGCATTTAAAACAGGCAACAACTAATAAAATTACAGCCAGTTTAATTAATCAAAATCAAGTAAGTCCAGCAATGAGCATAAGCCAATGTTGGAAGAAGATTTTTAAAAGTAAACAAAACTCAAAGCAACCTTTTAAGTTAAGTCACTATGGTTTATCTGGGGTATGTTATATGCTGCTTTTCATCTGTCTTTAAAACAGGAATAATGTAGCCTTTGAGCCATAAGATGATGGTATGTACATTTTGCCATCAAGCTAGAGCATTAAATCATTATCATTATCCATTTTTACCTTCTGCAGTAGAGAGAAGAAAACATTCTCATGAGAATCTAAGTTAATTTGTAACCTACATTTTTTAAAAAGTGCTTCCTCTTTGTAAGTCTGTTTTTGGAAAACAAGGATTTTGCATATAATCAAAGGGACTTTGCAGTAGATTTCAGAACCATTATATAGAAGCCATATAGCTGGGGTAGCTTTCATTATAGCACAGAGCCTACTCATGGTATGGAGCAACTGCATAGCAACATTTAAGGTTTGCAATCTAAACTCTGAGCAGTTTTGTGGGATGACAGTACATGGAGCCAATCTTTTTTGTACCCATACAAAGCTGCGGTTTCAGGATTTAGATTCTGCTAGTACAGTTTGTTAATTTTCAAATTAATTTGTGCATGCAAAGTTATCTGAAAAGTCATTATTTTTGTATTCACTCTTTAAGTAAGCTTTGATAATACTGGCATACAGGGAACAATAAAATTATTTTAAAAATTCTGTTCAGAGATCAGCAGTTTTTCTTTTTCAACTTAATTTACTAACAGATTAGCAGAACTGTATTTCAGCAGGTTTTTTGGATTCCACGTGCAATGAAATGGCATTTAAACTTCTCAGTAAAAGTACCCTGAAATACATGAAACCATCTCAAATATAAAAGGTTTGTTCCATTAGATACACTGCTGCTTTTTAGAAATGCAAAACTAGCAATTAAACATAGCATGTGTCCATTCTATGTGCTTCTTAATAGCATTGTTTAATGATCCACCATTTTTAATATTTGCAATAGCAAATGATCCAAACATCCATTGAAACTAATCAACTTTTTTTAATGCTATGAAATAACCAGTTTATTTCATCTTAGTTTAAGTCTTTTATTTGTTTATTTTCCTTTTTACTGCTGTCATTTTTTGTGCTTGTTTTTTTCCCCAGTGAGGGTTGTCGAAGAGAAAATACAATGAAGAATGTTGGATGTCGCAAGTATGCATTTAATTCCCTGCAACTGAAGGCTTTCCCAAAGCATTACAGGCCTCCAGAAGGAACTTATGGAAAAGTTGAAACATAAGCATACTGTGTCCTGTAATTGGCTGTTCCATTAAAACAGGGGGATACACTCTAGTTTAATATATGAATCTGTCATCAAGATAAGATAACCAATTTTTGTGCATTTCACTAGGTTATATTGAGCATGTTACTTTATTGAATTGGAATTTATGAAGATTATTCTGACACTTTAGTTTGAGATTAGCTTGATGACGCTCTGCCCGTTTAAATAGCCTTTAGTGTATGTAAAATGCACAAATACTGTAGCACTGAATAATTACCTAAATGGAAATAGCTTGGTACCTCCAGAATGGTCAAGGACTTTATGAATGGCACTTAAGCAGGTGTTTCACATAACATCTTTTTATACTGAGTTAACTTGAGATTAAGCTTTTCGTAATACTTTTTAAAACTGAGAATAAAACCTCAGTGTTGTAAATAGTAAATTAATTGGACCCTGGGCAGTCTGATGAGTGTAGAATGAATTGTTACAATCGGGCAACAACGGTTTAATTTTTAAAAAAGAATGTCAGCACAATAAAAGTCAGGAGCTTAAAATGTTTTACTGTGTATATATAATGCTCTCTTTCATATATGGAGTTAGTAATATACAAAGCCAGATACTGACATGAAGTCTTACCCTGCTCCAGCTCAATCCAAAGCTCCCATTGACTTTAGTGGGAGCAGGATTGGACTCATAATCACCTTATTTGATTTCAGAAACTTTTAAAATTTTTTGAACATTTATGTGGTAGCGCTCACTACTAATCAAATGCAAACAAACAAAATTCAAATACAGTTTTATCTCCCCATTACTTATAGTAACTTATAGTATAACAGGCAAGTCAGTAAATTTCATAGTATTGTGTATTAAGTAACACATTTTTCCATGGCTTTTTATATCACTTCAGGTCAATCATGTTAGTATCTGAAATTTTTTTGATGATATTTTCCATACCTGCTAACCCAACAGTGCTCTGTAAATGCCCACCACTGCCCAATCATTGTATAACAAAAATGTGTTTCTGTTTAGCATTGCATTTTGCCCAGCTGAGCTCTGTCAGAATAATGTGCAAGGATTATGATTATCATAACGTATATTTCTGGTGAATCTAGCAATGTCCTATTTTGATACAAAGTAACTGTTAATGTGTTAAAATCTCATACTTATTCCATCTCATGACTAAAATGACCAGATAAGCATCCAATAAGAAATGTTCAACAAATTTCCTTGAAAATAGTCTCTGTAAAGGGTATACATTCTAAAAAATGAATGTAAACATTAATTTCCAGATTTTATGAGGATTAATCTTCCCTAGCCACATTTAGCCCAATATACAATAGTCAAGTCCTCCCTCCACTTTGGATTCTAAGGAAGTAGGCTTTAGAATGGGAAATACAGTCAGTTTATTCAGAATAGAATAGCAACAGCCAGGTATGTATGTGGCAGTTCCTTATTTCTTTCTCTGTCTTCCTGGTGTTTGTGTGTGTTCTCGCTGCTCTGTCGATCATGTTCATTCTGCTCCCATATACATTCTGGGGGTTTAAGTACCGTAGTTTTCACGTTTTGCTTTTTGCTGTTCAACATTTAATAATGTGTCACACATGCCAGTTAGACTGTTTTGCTGAACTAGCTTTTTATTATTATTTCAACCTTACTAAGATAACAAAATGACAAATATTGTGTAACATATGCATAGGTCTAGAAGTCTGTAAAAAGTATTAATTATCTTGCCCCTGTTTTGAATAATTAATTTATGGCTATACCATAAACAATGCTTGGGAACTCCACTTGCTCTGTTCACCCCAAATGAAACAACCTGTGTTTGTTTTTTGACAATGTATAAAACAAATACATGTAAAAAAAATTTTTTTTCAGTAAGGATTCTTTGGATCTATCATTCATTCTGTTAAACCTGCAATCCCTATTCCATTAATAAATGCCACATTTCTTTTTGTGTAATCTGTACTCTGTAGAACTCAACAGTTTCTCACTGGTGACATTTAGTTGATCAGTTTATTTCATATATTTTTCAATCATGTAGTTAAGCATATATATAAATTCTTACATTGTTACACAGGAATGCTGTGTTTAATTTTGGAGGGGGAATAATGCAAGAGAGTTATTACAATTACTAGAGCTGTTCACTAGTATTATGGACTCCTTAATAATTAAATTCACTCTAAATTATAGTGGCCTTTATTTATTTTGTATACACACTTAATCTAAATGATTCCTAAACTCTTTATGTGCATGCTTTTTGCTCACCTTTTTAAAGCAGTGGAATACCAAACTTAAGTACTGCATTATTTTGTGGAGAATATTCCAATTTCAATATACTTCATGTAAAGCATCATTGTTCGGCTAATAGTTTATATATACAACATTGCTATTACATGCACATAAATAGGCTTGCTTAGAGGGCATATTGAACAGTAAGATTTTGAGCAGTTCATCTAACAAGAAAAACTGTGAAACTTTAAACGTATAGGAACCTTCACATGAGAGTTTAAGCTTTTCTGTTGCACAGGAAAGACATTAAGGATTATTGTAAAATGAAGTTCTGTCTAATGTTTTTTTTAAGTACTTTTTTAAATTATAAAACATACTAAGGTTAAAAAAATGTTGCCAGGTATGTTCTGTGTATGTTCTGTGAAAGCACCCACAGCACAGTTGCCTTTTGTTTCATTTATATATGTAAAGTTATTGTATAATACAATACTGTTTTGTCCCAACACCGTTGTATTTGCCAAGCTTTGTGCACTGAAATATTTTTATTTATTTGGTTTTGGGCAGTATTAATATATCATAAACATATGGTTAGTGTTTTATATATTCCTAGTTCATCCAATCCATGTATGCTGTATATGTGCTCGTCTTTAGGATGAAAAAATAAAAAACTGACAAGAATATTGAGATGGTGATTTGTTTTTAAATGCATCAGTTTAAGATAAATCAATACTGTCAAGGTCTTTGGCTCCAAACTTGACCTATCTGATAACATTTATCTAATGGGGAAGGCACTGGATCTTTTATGGATATGTTTTACACATTTATATGAATAAAATGGAGCTATTTATTTTTTAGATCATGCGAAAACATTGTGTACACTGTAGAAGAATAGCTGTCTGTGTAGTTAAACCAGACACAAATTCAGTCTAGTATTCTGGGTAGTCTCCACAGTGACATTTAGCAACAAGCTAAATGAGGTGGTTTATGCCACCACATCTCCACAGTTTCTCTAACTTCCCAATCCATCCTCACTCTGTTTGCTGCTTCCCTTCTATTATATAATCTCTTCTCTTGTTCCTGCTTCCACTGCAGTCAGCTTGGCTCTGGAACAACTTTACCTATTTGATCCCTCCCTGTTTCCTCTGCTACTTCCCTGCCCTGAATAGACTGGTATTCATTGTTTACATAGTACAAACGTTCTGCTTGCAAGTCCCTTTCCTCACCATCCAAATAAATTAGATCTTGAGGGGAACAGGGTCCCTTTTGAGTGCGTGAACTTCATTTTGGTTTCAGTTGCAATAAATTCTGTATGAATTAAGCAAAAGCTTTTCATGTTCACCGCATTATTTTTTGTTTGAAGAATGGCAAATGCAATTGTATTTGTTTTTGGAAAGATTATTTTTCTACACACAATGGAAGGACAACAGTAACAGAAAACAACCAAACAATGTTCAGCATCATCCAAAATGGGGAAAGAATACATAATTGCCAAGTGTAAAAATTCCTGATTGGCGGAAGGCAAAAAAATCATTAGTAGGCTTCTAGCTTGATACAATAAAAGTATTTATCTGTGTCCTTTTTAACATGCTTTTTTGAATCTATATAAAAATTCCATTTTGGATTTGATGTGGACCCACAGAAACAAGGATATCCTGGGCTTGACATCACTGCTGAGTTAACTCTAGTTATAACTCGAGTGTTGCCTCTAACTTGAGTTAAGGTTTGTGTGTGTGGCGGGGTCTCAAGTGCAGTGGGGCTTTCAACTCAAGTTGACTGGCCTGAGAGTGGATACATGTTACAGCCTGAGTCAGCACCACTCATCAGCTGCTGACATAATCGCTTTGCACAGCGTGGAATCAGTGTGCCCTTGCGCTCACTTGAGCTAAGCTAATTCAAGTGTTGATACCTTGAGTTAACTCTGCAGCGAAGACAAGACCACAGAGTTCACACTTCCACCCCAAGCTTCTTATCTTGCTGTGCTTATGCACGTGGGCTCTGAGATGGCTTCAGACATTGTGCAGCATAAATTGCAAAATGGTCCCTAAGCACGAGAGGATTAGTTACAGATGAAGATGGAACTTTAACACTCAAGTTCTTTATTTTGTGAGATGAAGTTTTATCTTGACTATTTGTGCTGGAGTTTTGTTGTTGAGTTTTCTGCTTTTAAAAAATATATCCCACGTACAACTGTATAAGAGAACCTGTAAGACACAAGAGCTGCCATATTCTCGTTGGATGTAATTCATCCCTGTGCAGCTTAAGAGAGAGCTAAGTGGTTCTTATGCCTTATGCGAGCCCTCAAATGGTAGAGTATTTCACCCATTGCACGTTATCTTTCTGCACATTAACGCAAATTCTTAGCACACAGTTCCATCAAAACAACAGCATAAATATTTATGGATCTGGATTATGCAGACAGAGAAAAAATTAGGTATAACATTGTACAGTATGCATTAAATTTGCTACAAAAGTGTATTAATGGTGCAGTTGTTTTATTGACTGGAATTTGTGTAATGAAACTACAACACTGTTTGATGTAGTTATGCTCTTTCAAAGAGTCCCCAGAGACAGTAGTTCAGATTTAATACACAGTCCTTCAAGATTAAATACATAAGTATCTCATTCATTTCAGTAAAACTTTGACATATTCCTTGTACCCAGGTGTTTTAATGGATGGGGGTGAGGGGGAAACCTGATCTCATCAAAGACTAACTTTTTTTTTTTAAGTGAGAAATTGTAGAGCCAAATGTTGCCTCTTTGCAGCCCCATGTATGCTTTTCCATGTGCAGGTTATTCCTGCCAGGAACAGGTGTATTCTGTGGCAAGTTTGTGGAACCACCATTGGATCAAGACATAAACCTCTTTTAGGAACAACTACTCCTGAGATGAAGTTGGCATGGAACCAGAACTGATACCATTTCTTCCTTCTGATTCTCCTCTTGGCCACTGTTGTTTTTTTGTGAACATATAGGTCAAAGAGAGAATTTGGACTTCTTTATAAGGATGTGTATTGCACTTCAGAAAGGTTTTATATACTACTGGAGGCCCCATAAATAGCTTAACAGGTAAACCCCTTTACCAGTTCAAAATATCTTTTAAAAATGTCTTAATGTTGATAAAAGAAACTTTTAAATTGATGCAATATGGAATGGGCAAGATAAGAAACCACAAAAAATAGGTTTAATGTGAAATACTCAGCTCTTGGTTTTTAACAAAAATAAAAATATTTAAGATTTCCAATCAAAAGAATGTGTAGATTTGTGTGTGTAACTTTTGCTTATGTTGCTGCGTAACTTCTTGCGTAAGTGTTCAAGTGTGTGCATGGTGTTGTGGAGAATGCTGTCTGAATATGTTCTGTCTGTATTTGGAATTCTGCCATTTAGGGAAGGTATCTTCATTTTGCTGTATTTGTTAATTCATTTTGTAATAACCATATTGTTTCTCCATTGATGAGATTTCATCCACTGATTACTTGGTGTAGAAAGGTGAGTTCCCATCCTTCCAGTGTCCAAAAGAGAAACATGTTTGGCTACACCATTGCCATCATCGTTCATTTTCCTAGAGGTTGTGTGAACTGAAGAATCTTCAAACTGTGGCTGGGAAGGCTCAGTGCATGTTTAATTGTGCTTACTTAGTCTCCCAAATTATTTTAAAGTGCAGACACGTTTCTTGCTATGTCACTGCAACTCGCATTCCCTGTGATTTTATTCCACTGCTCCTCAAATTTCCATTTGGTAGTGCAACAATTATCTGTGGGTCTGAGGCCTATTATATGGAGGCTCTCGGTAGCTGATGACATAGGGGTTATTTGTGTAATGACGGCCCTTCATCTTTTACTTACTTGTTTTTTCATATGTTTTGCCAATATTAAACTTTTGTTATTTGATGAATAGTTCCATATATTTATGGAAATATGCTTATGAGTGAATATAATCTAACTGGAATATGCTTTATTCAAAAAGTCTCTTGTAAGGTATCATTACAAAGCTTATGATCTACTGAGTGTGTTCATCCTATTTGTTTGCATGTATTATTTCTATGTTAGGAGAATGGGATATAAACTTGTATTACGGATGTAAATATGTTAGGCTTCTGAGTGGTGGTGAAGCACTGGAATAGGGTGGTAAAGCACTGGAATTGGGTTATCTAGGGGGTGGTGAAATCTCCTTCCTTAGAGGTTTTTAAGGTCAGGCTTGACAAAGCCCTGGCTGGGATGATTTGGTTGGGGATTGGCCCTGCTTTGAGCAGTGGATTGGACTAGATGACCTCCTGAGGTCCCTTCCAACCCTGATCTTCTAGATTCTATGTTAAGTGGAAGCCATTAAGGGTGGCTCAGAATCAATGAACTGTGAATGGGTTTGTTTAATTGCAAGCTTTCCTGTGTACCTGTCTTCCAGCTACTAGGTAATGAAGAAGGAGGTCTTACAGTGACATGTGATCATGTCATCTGAACTGGAATCCATGTTAAACCTGGGACTTTTCCATTTAGAAGGAGGGGTGGGGACCCGGAGAGATAAAAGATTCCCACCTTGAGCCAAAGCTATAAAAGGGTCTGGAACAGAACAAAGGGGGCTGCCAGTCATGAGAATCCCTTAGTTACCACCTGAACTGGAGCTAACAAGGACTATACCAGGGGAAAGGTTTGAGCTTAGACTAGGAAGGCGCCTAGTCTGTGAAAGAAGTTTATTGGAACATCTCTGAGGGTGAGAATTACCTGTATTCAGTTTTTTAATGCCTTAGGCTTAGACTTGCATGTTTTGTTTTATTTTGCTTGGTAACTTACTTTGTTCTGTCTGCTCTTACTTGAAGCTACTTAAATTCTATTTTTATACTTAACAAAATCACTTTTGTTTATTAGTAAACCTAGAGTAAGTGATTAATACCTAGGGGAGCAAACAGCTGTGCATATCTCTTTATCAGTGTTATAGAGGGCAGACAATTCATTTGTTTATTTAAGCTTTATACAGAATAAAATGAATTTATTTGGGGTTTGGATCCCATTAGGAACTGAATGTCTAGGTGCTGGAGATAAGTAGCCTGCTGAGTGGGTTTCAGTTAAGCCTTCAGCTTTGGGGGTGTGGTTCAGACCTGGGTCTGTGCTGCAGCAGGCTAGCGTATCTGGCTCAACAAGGCAGGATTCTGGAGTCCCAAGCCATTAGGGAAAACAGGCTCAGACGTAATTTCGGCATATCAGGTGACAATCCCAAGGGGATCTCTGTGACTGAACCCATCACACCTATATTTTTGAAGTGCAGTGTGTACTTAGGAGCTTGTGTTAGCTGGAAGTTATATTAACAAGATGTGGAATTTGTGTTGGCTAACAGCTCTCATTTGTATGGTTAAATATTTGTGTAGATAGAATCCCTGTTTTCCTTTTATGCAGTTGCAAAGTTTTACATTTCCAAAACACAATAACTGGTATTTCATTGTATTTATTTATTAACATCAACATTAGTATTCCATCTATAAATACCCGCCATTCTCTGTATTTTCCTGCATTAAGCCTTCAACAATATCAAGATGCTTATTATAAAGTTCTAGCTTCTGCAACCAATATGTATGAGCTAAGGTGTTTTTATTTATTTATTTATTTGTGTTGTGGTGGCACCCAAAGGCCCCAGAAAGAATAGATTACCATTGTGTCAAGAATTGTACAAACAATTAAGTGTTGACTTCTTTCTCTGTGGAATAATGTGCATCCATGTCTTTGCAGTGATCATCAGGATCATTTGAACCAAAATGAAGTCTTGTTTACTAAATTGGGAATTTGAAAGTCTCTCTCTCTCTCTGTAAAAATTATCTTTTAAGCAGCTCACAAAGTGCCAATAACTGGAGACACTGGATAATTTAGCATTTATATATCCCTTGACATGGTCAAAATACATTACAAACATTTAGTATTAATATTCACCCCATCCAATGAGGTAGGTATTGTACATATAATTATCCCTATTTTAGCAATGGAGAAACTGAGGTGTGGAGGTGAAGTGACTTGCTAAAGTCAGTGGCAGAGCCTGGATTAGAACTCAGGACTTCCTCATCTGTGCTCATTATTTTAGATGGCCTGAGTGGGAGGAAGAGAGATCATGGGAGGACTAGAGTTTTAGGAGAGGCTTTAGTGGGAATGGGGAGGATGGTATCTTAGTGGAGGTGTGTGGTCCCATTAAAGCTGAGGACTGTCTTGTAAGAGGGTTGGGCTGAGTGTGAAGAGAGTACACTGGGAGTTGAAGCATAATGGTAGGAAATCTGGAGCTGGAAAGCAAAAGAATTGCTAGTGCGAATGCTGAGCCTGCAGAGAGAAAGTAGCAGATCCTGATGTTGAAGGTCACCTTATGTGTATCATTTTAAATGTGTTTTATTTTAGTAATTCTATTACATCTAAATTATAAATGTGCAAATGTGTTATTAGTAATTAGGATGCGTACTTAGTTGCTCCACCTTGGTGAAATTTGCTACTTCATACAAGCTTGGAAAGCTTCTTTGATGTGTACATCAAGAGATCATTAAAAATCTTACTGCTAAGTAGGAACTACATTGGTTTCTTTCCTCCTTCAGGAATTTTATTTATGATTACTTGTGTTTGTAAGCGGCGGAATGGTCCCTCTATTTCCTGTCTTATACACTACCCCGGTGAAGTGGGCTAGCGAAAAGATCTGAGTCCTCATTCCCACTTCCTTTACCCAGAGCCTGACTGACCTCGAGGGCTCCCCATCCACACTCCTCTGTGACAGAGTCCTTGTAACCCCAACAAGACTGGGCTCAGGATTCCTGTGGGGCTTAACCCCTAATCTTGTCGTGGTCACTTAGGGCAGGGGTTGGGTGTCCCCACTCCAGGGTGCTCTCTCTGCACTGGATACTTCCCTGACCCAGTGATCATTATATACAGTTCAAAGCAAATACAATTTATTAAACAGCAATCAATTTTAAAAAATAAAGAAAAAATGGGAAAGGTTAAAGGAAAACATGTAACCCCACTCTGTGGCATGGGGACATCACAACCAGCATCTCTGGAATGTAAGAGAAGTTCAGTTTGTTCCCGATTCCAACACCTTCATATCCTCCACACATTGAGACCCTGCAGTTATACTTTTTGAGACGACCCTGTGCCTGGAACTGGAAGCATTTCAGAGAATGCAACCATGGAGGTCCTGGACTTTAATCTCTTAACTAGCAGCCTAAATTTGGCCTTCAGGAACCCTCTTCTACCTTTCCTTATATCATTGGTACCTGAGTGAACCACGATTACTGGCTCCTCCCCAGCATTGCACATAAATCGATCTAGCTGTCTCCACAACCTTGCACCTGCCAGGTAACTCACTATGTGATTCTCCCAGTCATCACAAACCCAAATATTGTAATAATCAAATCCCCCATTTAGTATGGACATAAATGACCCTGTAAGTCATTCATGATGTATTCTCTCTAGAAACAATGATTACTTCAACATCTGAATGTTGGAATGAAGGATTTTAATCCAGCAGGGATTACTTAAAGGGACAGAAATCGTGCCTCTATTTGTTATTTAATTAATACTAATTCCAGAATCATAATATTTCTGCCAACATCTGATGTTTAGGGTTTGCCATCTTTCTGTTCCCTGCTGTGTCTGAATCTACACTCTTAATGACTGATTTTTTGGGAGGTGTAAGTCTGGCTTTTCCCTGCATTTTCTGCATGTCCCCTCATTTCTATCCTATGAGAACAAAATTAATTTTAAACTCAAGTCAAGAAGTGAACTTTTTATTAACTGTGGGATTGGTCAAAAATTTCTGCTCGGGCCATCAGCTTTAAGTGAAGTCAAGAGGTTTTGAAGTATGCAAAGCTGAATTAATGAAAACCACAGAATATGAAAACTGGATAAAAAAAAAACCTCAGCAATGGGCCCCTCACAAGTGCTTTGATTTTTACACTCCCTGGCTATAAAGCAGGTGGTTTTCCAGTGACCTGATAACCCAAGCACACAATGAAATCAGTAAGAGATGGTTCTATAAAGTTGTATATGCCAAAGAGATTCATTAGAGATATATCATAGTCAGCCAAATGGCCAGATAAGGGGTTCAGACAATCTTTGTCTCACAGAATAAAGAAGGTTCTGAAATTCTTTTTGGCCTTCTACTTTGAGCAAGCAGGGCTTCTAGCTAGCTCCTGTAAAAGAAATCAAGTCCTTATCACTAAACATGTATGTTTATTAAGTTGTCTTTCACTCTCTTTCTAACAAAGCTTTCCAATAGCATGGATAATGTTGTATTATATCTAATACAGAGGTTTCTTATAATAATTTTGTTTAATGTTCCCTGTGTTGTATTATGTTTGCCTTGTGAAAGCTGTTAATAAATACTGTAATTACAGGGAGGTTTTGATAGCAGTATACTTAAGGTTTTATCCTTTCAAAGCCTTTCTTGGAAGCACAATATCCGTTCTGTTGTGGAAACAGATCTTCGAACTACATTAGCTAAGCAGGTAAGTGTGTGTGTGAACCACAGACCTCAAAGAAGGAAACTATTGACAAATCAGGGACACTGTATCTTAAGAGTTAGAAGCGAAAATGTGTCTGAGTTTCAGGGTATATCATCTGGATACATCCCAGTGTAAATATTTATAGTACAGGAAGCTATAACAGGCTTCTGACCTATAAAAAATACTCCTCCTGAAAATAGTTTTATTAATTAAAAAATAACCCTCTCCTATTAGGTACAGACTGTGATGTACTGGTGCTGATACTGAAACTTATGAACAATCAGAAAATTTGGATATGATATTTTCATTCTCATTTTACAGATGGAGAAACTGAAGCACAAAGAGTAAGAGACCTGTCTGAGGCCACAGTGGAAGTCAGTCAGTATTGGGATTTGAACTCTTCAGTTCCTGGCTCTTGACCCAGTGTATTAGACCACACAATTTTAAATTCATCCCAGTGTATCCCAGATGAGTTAAGAGGCCATAGCAACAAATGTGGTTAAGTATGTAAAAAATGAGCATAAAGAATAAACACAAGTCTTCCAAAATTTAATATCATAAGGAAAATTAAAAACTGTTATTTTAGCTATAAAAATGGAGCAAGTTAAAAAGAACCTCAAAATTCCCCAAAGAAATGTCAAACTGCCAAATATCTGAACAATTGTTTTGTAAACTATTAGCAAAGGGAGGATAAAACTGGAATTATTTTATAAGAGAAGGCAGTGTGATCTCGTGGATAAGGCTTTGGACTAGAAGTTAGATCTGTGTTCTATTCTTGGCTTTGCCACTGACATGCTTTGGGCAAGGCTCTGGGCCTCAGTTTCCCCTCTCACCCTTTGTTGTTCTGTTTAGATCAGGGTGGGCAAACTACAGCCCATGGGACTGTCCTGCCCGGCCCCTGAGCTCCTGGCCAGGCAGCTAGCTCCCCTCCCCTGCAACTATGCCACCGTGCTCATGCAGGGCAGCATGGCAGTGTGTTTGGCTCCGGCTGGGAGGCGTGGCTCCAGACATGCTGCTCTGAGCGGCATGGTAAGAGGGCGAGGGCTGGGGTTTGGATATGGGGCAATGGGTCCTGGGGGGCAGACAGGGAGCAGTTGAAGGGCAGAGGTTGGGGGGGGAAGGGGATGAGGAACGGGGGATTGGATAGAGGATGAGGTCCTAGGGGACCTGTCAGGGCAGGGGTGTGGATAGGGGTTGGGGCAGTTGGGACAGGAAGCAGGGGAGGTTGGATGGGGAAGTTCCGGGGGGTGGTTGGGGTGGCAGTCCCAGGAAGGGGCGGTCAGGGGACAAGGACCAGGGGGGCTTGGATGGGTGGGGAATTCTGAGGGGGCAGTCGGGGTGGAAAGTGGGAGGGGTCAGATAGGGAGTGGAAGCCAGGCTGCTTGGGGAGGCACAGCCTTCCCTACCCAGCCCTCCATACAGTTTTGCACCCTGGTGTGGCCCTCGGGCCAAAAAGTTTGCCCACCCTGATTTAGATTGCAAACCCCTGTGGACAGGGATTGTCTCTTTGTTTGTAGTGGCTGGCACAAAGGGGCTCCAGTCTCAGTTGTGGCCTTTACATGGGCTCTCTCCTTGGCAATGAACTCTGCACAACCAGGGCAGCACCTCCTGGTTACTCCTGGGGGCATTCTGTACAAAAAAAAATAAAAATTCTGCACACAATATTTTAAAATTCTGAAAATTGTATTTGTCAAATAAATGTGGGGCTCCAACATGGCATTGGGGAGCACAGGCCACTGGCTGCACAGAGGTGGGAGAACACTGTTCAGCTCCCCCCCACCCGGGACACGGACTCTGCGATGAGTCTGCACCCAACTCTAACACAGCACAAGGACTGAGCCGCCCCAGAAACACCCCAGGGCCCTGCCCCTCCACGCCAGGTGCACCAGGCATGAGCAGGCAGGCTCAGCAAGGCAGGATCCAAGTGTGGAGGGCAGGGGCTTACTATGGGGGGATCCAGGTGGTATAAAAGAGTTCTGTGTAGGGCAATCTGGGTGCAGGCAGTTCAGTGGGGGATCTGAGTGCAACAGTAAGGGGACTCTGCAAGGAGGTCCAGGTGAAGGTGGTTGGGGCTCGGTGGCGGAGGGGGTCCAGATGCGGAGGGGTGTTGGGCTCAGTGGGGTGGGGATCCAGGTGCAGCTGGTTGGGATTCGGTAGGGTGTGGATCCAGGTGCAGGTGGTGCAGGGGGAGTGGGGCTCAGGGGCGGTTCTGGGTACAGGGAGGTGAGGCTCAGTGGGAGGGTCCAGGTCTGAGGGAGTCTGGATGCACAAGAGTTGGGCGGATGAGGGAGCAGCTCCCTAGTACAGGTATCCCTCTCTCTGCAGCTGAGGAGTGATGGGTGCAGGAAGTGGTGGAGAGGGGTGTCATAAACAGATAGCTAAGGGTTAATGTTCTTTTACCTGGAAAGGAGTAACCTGAAACACCTGACCAGAGGACCAATCAGGAAACAAGACTTTTTCAAATCTGGGTGGAGGGAAATTTGTGTCTGAGTTCTTTGTTCTTTGTCTTGTGCCTGTACTCTCTCTCGGCTATGAGAGGATTTCTGTCTCCTGCTTTCTAATCTTCCGTTTCCCAGTTGTAAGTACAGAAAGGACAGTGGTTTATATGTTTTTTTTTTTGTATTTACATGTGTGTAGTTGCTGGAGTGTTTTGAATTGTATTCTTTTTGAATAAGGCTGTTTGTTCATGTTTCTTTTAAGCAACTGACCCTGTATTTGTCACCTTAATATAGAGAGACCATTTTTATGTATTTTTTCTTTCTTTTTATATAAAGCTTTCTTTTTTAAGACTTGTTGGAGTTTTTCTTTAGTGGGGGACTCCAGGGAATTGAGTCTGTAGTTCACCAGGGAATTGGTGAGAGGAAGAAGTCAGGGGGAAAAAAAAAAATCTCTGTGTTAGATTTACTAGCCTGACTTTGCATACCCTCTGGGTGAAAATAGAGAGGGTGGAATCCCTCTGTTTAGATTCACAGAGCTTGCTTCTGTGTATCTCTCCAGGAACCCAGGGAGGGAACACCTGGAAGGGAGAAGGGAAGGGAAATGGTTTATTCCCCTTTGTTGTGAGACTCAAGGAATTTGGGTCTTGGGGTCCCCAGGGAAGGTTTTTGGGGGGACCAGAGTCCCCCAAAACATTCTAATTTTTTGGGTGGTGGCAGCTTTACCAGGTCCAAGCTGGTAACTAAGCTTGGAGGTTTTCATGCTAACCCCCATATTTTGGACACTAAGGTCCAAATCTGGGAATAGGTTATGACAAGGGGGGCAGAGAGTTTGTAGAGCTTCCTACAGCCAGGGGAGAAATCTGGGGGTGGGTCTGATGTGGCCCCAGATGCTGGGCAGGGAAAGAGGAAGTCCCGTCTTCCCTAGCCAGGACTAGCCAGGACTAGCATCTATGCCCGGCACAGAGTAGGAACCACCAGCCAGGTCTTCCCCAGTCCCACCCCATGACCCACAGTGATTTACCTCTCTGCTGGCTGCCCTGGGCACTCAAAACATACTTCTGGGTAGCTCTCGTGATGGCTCTTGTGGCCTCCCCTTGCTTCCCCATCAGAAAGCCATTTTTTTTGCTGGGAAGCAAAGAAATCTGTGAGGGACTTAAATTCTGCACATGCACAGTGGCACAGAATTCCCCCAGGGAAACCTGGTGCTGCATGGTCTGGCCCTGAGTCCAACTGTAATATAAATAATTATGAGAGAGTGCAATGTTAGGCCCTGAATCTGTGGGGAAAAAAATCTAGAACATGGTAGGACTGATAATTATTTGACATCTATTTTTATTGTGAAGGAATACCGAGAAGTGCAAAGGTCTGAGCTTTCAAATATATTATATAATCAATGGAATTTCATCTTATGCCAACACATTGAGTAAAGAGTGAAGAGTTCCAAGTTCATATACAACACTACACACACACACACCTTCTGTTTTCAGGAAATTACAAATTAACTGGTATGTTATAAAGTTCTCTACTTCCAGATCAAATTCCAACATACTTAGAAAGCAGCCAACATAACACCAGATTTGAAAAGTAGCACAAAACATACCAGGTAACTATATGCTAATTTAATGTCAGTTGTTGGGATATTGTTGGAAATTTAATTATAAGATCACCTTGAAGAGAAGTAACGTGACATGACAACATAGGTATAGTTTTGAGAAGGAAAAGCCAGGCTTGACTAATTTACTTGCATTGTAAATCTGTGTGTTATAAGGTTCCAGAGCAGTATGTCTGTCAACATGGTACTAATGGTCACCCTTCAATTATAACTGTGTGGAACAAAAACTATTTTAGGTCCTTAAAATGGTAGCTTCTCTTACCCACCTGGCAAGCTTCCCAGTATCTCTAAAGATCACTTCTGAGAGCTGTCTTGTTTCTATTCTAAGCTTAATAAATGTGGGTTTTTTTAAAAACCAAATACAAATAGAGAAGACAGCATGAATCAGCTTCCCAAAGCATGTTGTTAAATGATGGAATCTTGGTTTTAGGCCAGGTCTTTGCAGTTATTTTTAACCAATTTAACTATTTTGGTATGAGGTTGATTTTATTACTAGTATAGTTAAATCAGTACATCCCTTAATGAGGATGCTGTTCTACTGGTAAAGTTTTTAGCATAAATTTAGGGGAATACACTATACTGTTGTAAGTATGAATTTGTGGGACTAAACCATACTGCTTTACACAAATATATACTAGGCCATTGCTCTACTCAAAATCGTGTCAGGACTTGCATTAATTTCAACTTAAAGTACTATTGTAAAAAATTTAGATTTCCCTGAGTTATTAAAAGACTACACAAGTATAAAAACCAGAAAAATTCAGTTCATATAAATTCTTTTAATTTAGGAGAAACCGGAAGACACTAATGTTTTTCATTACAGTGTATACTTGAACTCAAATTGTTTGTAATTGTGTTTTTGTTAAAATTACACTAGTAGGCAATCTTTATTTCACTAAAGACAAATTCTGTTTTCATTTTGTTTTAATTTTAAACAGTCAAAACACAGTGCAAATGTGTAAAAGCCAAAAAAAGCTTGGGGAAGGCTCCTGGGCTTGTTTCATTGCTCAGAGTGCAGGCTCAACCTCAATCTCTGCACTGCACTGCCACAGCCTGAGGTACCGGTCCCGCATCAGCAGGCAGGGGCAGATGTGACCACATGTTTAGCAACCCTCCCGTCTTGCAACTAGGTGCAGTTTCTGTCCCGCAACGTGACCATCTGGGCTACTGCTCAGGACGTGGTGCCGCCTGCTCCATGGGGTAGCGAAGGGCTAGGGATGGGGTTTTGGGTCGAAAACACTCATGATCTGCTTCTTCTGCAGGGTCTAGCAACATCTCCCCGCCCCCGTCCAACCCCAGCTACCACCCCTCACCCGATTTTTCCTCTTCTGTCGCTACCTGCAGCAGCTTGACACCACCCCCACCCCCGCCAGTAAATTTCTGCCCCCCCGCCTGCTGACAGCCCCCCGCTGCGATTTGCCCCCTAATGCTTTTAACGCTCCCCCCTCCCAGAGGAGGCAGCAAATCGTAAGTAGACGTGAGGACAGTGGCAACAGCAAAGGTTACCGGGCATGCGCAGTGCGAGAGAGCCTGCTCAGTGCACCCGAGCGGGGAACTGGCCGCGGGAGCGGTTTGTGCCGTTACGGGTGTCTCACTTCCCCCTAGTAGCCCCGCCCGCTCTCCCGCACTGCTCCGCGGAGCGGCGGCCCTTGACGCGGGGTCTTCTGTTTATATGGGCTCCTATTGCCCCCCCACCCCCTCCCGCTGCTTCACACACGTCAGCGGGTCCCCCGAGCGGGCGGGGAGCGCGGGCCGCATCCCCTCGGCTGGCGGGGGGGGGGGGGGGGGGAGGGACACCGCTCACGCGCGCAACCAGCCACCCCCTCGCCCCTCCCCCCTGCACGCAGAGCGCGCGACTCCCGCCCCCGGGGCAAGCAGGGCGCGGCCAGATATTAGCGCCAGGACCTCCCCCCCCGGCTCTCCCACTGCAGGGAGCAGAAGCGCGGGACAGTCCGTCGGAGGCGGCTCTCGATTGGCTGCCACGTGTGTGGGACGCGGACGTCACCAGCGGGCTCGGCTCCCTGAGGGACGGGTTTGGGGGAGAGCAGGGGGGGGCCTCAAGGAGGGCGGAGCAGGGGTGAGCACCTCCAGTGAAAACTAGAAGTTGGTGCCCATGAAGGTACAAGAATTTAAGTTAGCAGACAGTGGTTGCTGTTCTACTGAGTATGACTAATATTTCCTCATCTCATTTAAGATAATTGCAGTGGAGACTAGCAGAAACTACTTTCTAACTGCGAAGGAAGCATTGAGGAAGGTAAGTGTTAAAGTTGTGGCCCTGCTGCTATAATTGTGTGCTGGTTTCCTTGGTTTCAGATGCTCCCCTCCCCGCCGATGACTGTCACAAGGAGTGTGCATAACTACTAGCTTTTTCATAGGGATTAAGAAATCATTTCAATTTTAATATAAACTGGTATTGGGCAGGTAATTTACAATATCCCCAATTATTTTAATTGGGTATATATAGACATGTACATTTGATTTTTTTTAAATCACTGTACACATGTTTAGTTAACATATGAAAACTTCTCAAAAGTCCCAGTTAACCACTCATTTTCAGGTTCCTGTTGATTTACAAATCAGTGATTCTTGACATTTTCTCTGAAAATAGAGGTGGGTGAAATTTGTTACATAAAACATTACAAAAAAGAAGTCAGATGTAAACTGAAATAAAATAAAAGTCTGTAGAAAAAAGTGGCAAATAACCTACAGTGTTTGAACTGAAACCCAGTTAAACTGTAGCCATATCTTTAGAATATGTTTTCTCTACATGACCTACTGTATCTTGTAGTAAGATGAGGCCCTGAAACAAACTCTTGTGTCAGAGGCCCAGTCTGAAGCCTGAACCAAAGTACTTCCAGGCATTGCTAAGCAAAAGCTGGGCTGTGAGCCTGAAGCAGGCCCCAGTCACAGAAGTTGGAGAGAAAAAGGTTATTAGCAGCAGATGCTTTCACATATAAGTGCTAATAAGAGGAACTTGTGCCAAGACGGCACCAGGACACTCCATAGACATAACAAGGAACAGGCATATGCATCTTAAAGACAGGGTCAAAAGGACAGCATGATGGATAGATCTGTTTGTCTGAAACAACATGATCGAAGGGAGAGACAGTACCCTAATGAGCCAATGGGCTGTACGTCAATAAGTCAGAAGGGATGAGTAATCTTTCCTGTAACTGTATAAAAGTAGGTCCCGGAGTGCACATCTTTGTCCAGCCTAAGGGGCAGCGGAGTGTCCTACCACTGACTAAGCTGTCTCCATTGGCAGGGGGCACATATTCGTAATATGTCCTGTAGAGTCTATAGGAAACTATTACTGTGCTTCATTTGACAATAAACCTGGCTCGGGTTCCTTCGTTTCTTACTAGAGTCTGTGGTCTTTGGGGGTTCTCTCAGAGTTTGCTGCGTCAGCTATCTGTGCAGAGCCAGGGCAGCACACAAAGGGAACACGCACGCAGCCGACTGTTATCATCAAACAAGAGCAGAGTACCACAAAGGTAGCTACTGACAACATATCTTAAACTTAATTATTAGGTTAGTTGTCTAATCTGCTTGTAACTTTTTTTTGTAGGTATTTAAAAAATGACAAAGTTGCTGTTGATTGACGTTGATTGTGGAGTCGATGATGCTCAAGCCATAATGATGGCGCTGGCATCTCCCAGTGTTGAAATCCTGGGAATTACTTGCTGTTATGGAAACACAGTGTTGGAAAACGTCTGCAAAAATGTACTTCGTGTACTACAAGTTTGTAATAGGCTTGAGGTAATCAGTCTCTTAAATGTATGTGAAAGGGTTTATCTTTGTGTCAGGTCTTGCTTAAAAATCATCAATTCGCGTAGGCTAGGATCACCTTTTATAGTTTGTACTCCATAATTAATTTCTTTGCTGATGTAGGATAATTTTTGTCTTGTTTATTGTCTCACCATATCAATCCCAGGAATAATAATAGTAATTTTCCTAGATCCTTTAAAAAAAATCTTATAGGTATAGTGAAACCCCGCTGTAACACAATGATTGGGGTACAAAAAATTGGATCGCGCTAAATGCGGGATCGCGGTATAGCGGGGTTTACCATTTCAAGCTGGTCACTTTCAAGCCAGTCAATTTCTCTTGGGCAGAGAACTACTTTCATTTGCAAACTGCCCATAATAGTAACTGAAAGGGTGCAGCTCCAGCAGCGGGCCTCTCAGCCATACAATGAGAGAGGGAAACACTTGGGGAGAGCAGGGGAGACATGCAAGGGGCAGAGGAAGAGCGAGGAGCAGCTGGGGAGGAGAATGGCTCTTCTCACCAAAAGGGTAAGCGGGGGTAGGGGGGAAGAGGCAGGGGGAAAGGCACATTCCATTTTTTGTTTTTTTGTTTTTTCCTTTGGGGGCGCTCCAGCCTCTTTTTATTTTTTTTTTCTTTTTTCTTTTTTCCTTTTTTGCCTTTCGGCGGTGATCCAGCCATTTTTTTTGCGCTTCAGCGGTGCTCTGGTGGTTTTTTTCTTTTTTTTTCTCTTTTGCGCTTCCACCATGCTCCGGCCGCTTTATTTATTTATTTATTTATTTATTGCTCTTTGGCAGCGCTCTAGCGGTTTTTTCTTTTTTCTTTTTTGTGCTTCCGCAGGGCTCCAGCTGCCTTTTTTTTTTTTTTTGTCTGGGGCGTCTGGAGCCACCTTACAATCGCATTATAGCTGAATTTGCATTATTGCGGGGTGCATTATAGCGGGGTTTCCCTGCATTTCTATTTTTCCTGGCTGATGTGAAATTTCTGCTCTTTTCATAAAGGCTCTGCAATTTTAGTGCCACTGATTTGATCACTGTTAGGATATTCTTTGAAATTGATCCTGTAATATTGCTTCTTCAAGTGATTGTCTACATGGATTCCATACACTGCGTGCATGCATCCATGCCCATGAGATTTGGATTCTTTTGGCCAGCAGTGTTAATTGAGACCATGCTGTGCCTCGGGTGCCCTTGTGCCCCCTTCCATCTCCTCCTTAATGGGCATAAAGGGTGGAGTAGACCCAATTGTCGTTCAGCTCCTTCTTACTTCCTGTGGCAGCTAGCATAGGTATGAGAGGATGAGTTCTAAAATCTTGAGAGACAATGGAAGCATTTTAGGATCAATTCACTAGCTACAGATAATACTTCATTTAATAAAACAATTATAAATGTAAAACATGTTTTGATAAATTTACTTTTTTCCCTCACATATCTAGCACATTTGTTAGTTTTCGTAATAAAATAATTTAAAATGCTGTTTTGTGCATTTTTAATGGAATTTGAATTTCCATTCAAATTGATACAGTTCACAAGTAAAAATTTATTCATCCTCTAGTAAAGAAAAAAGATGAATGACATTTCTTAACATAAGAAAAATGTAAACAGTAAGAATCTGAATAATTATAAATTAAGATTACTTGTTACACACACACATTTACTTACTTGAGCATGTATAGTATAGCCTCCTGGTTAGCAAAAAGTAGTACCAAGTTTAGTGTAAAGGCTGTATTTCATTCCAAATCAACATGTTTTAATGGTTATCAACCAATGAGAGTCAACCATTCTTTAGGAAAATAACTAAAAATTACAAAAGCAAAATAAGATTAAAACCAATTATTTAAATCAGCGTTTCCAGCTTGCTGATTTAAATTGCTTTGATTTAAATAATTCCAAATTGCTGAGACATACCTCTGTAATTGGGTCAAGAAAATCATAAGAAACTTGCAACAAAGAGGATTCTTTGTTGCTTTTTTACAGATACAGACTAACACAGCTACCCCTCTGATAAGAAACTTGGTCATTCTGAATCCTTCTGCAATAGGGAGGCTCACCATGAGCATTTCCATTAATGACAGGCTACTAGAGTCTGTTCAAGCTATCTGACATACATCTGTATCCATCCCGTCCATGTCAAAAAGAGCAGACAGTGGGCACCAGGTTCTTGCTGCATATTTGATTTTCTGCTTACATCCAACACTGGGTTCTTTTCTAGTGGCAGCACTACAGGAGAGAACTAAACAGCATGGACCTTCTAAATCTATGCCAAGAGAAAAGGATCCAGAAAAGCTCAATCTGTTCAGCTACAAGGTGTATTTAACAGCTATGCTCTAGAGGAAGATGGCTAACTATCCAGCCATTGCCATTAAAGATTTCAGGTGACAGTCTGTACTTCTCTACAGTCTATGCTGGACATGTCTGACACCACAGTGCACACAATAGCTACTGCAATAGCCAGGAGGAGATCTTTATGACTTCAGTCTTCAAGGATCTCCAGGAAGCTCTAGGCAACAAACAAGAACCTCCCATTTGAGGGTAATGAGTTTTTCAACAACAACATTGGTGAAGCCCCGTGGCCTCCAAAAGATTTAAGGCCAACTTTGCTTTCTTTAGGACTTTGAGTTCCAACCCAAGAAGGAAGCAGCCACATCAACGTCCTATAGACAGCATACCTCAGTCCAGTTTTACAGTCAGCCACATTGTACTTCGGAACTGCCAATGAAGAGAGAGAGATTCCACTGGAGACAACCCTCTGCCTCCTCTGCTGCCCCACAGTCTTGGGGTACCACCAGGCAGCAGGTGCGATGCAAAGTTGAGAAACTGACAGGATGATCTGCGAACCTCTTTTGTTCTACACCTGCCGCTTGGCAACCACCTCTTTTGTTTTGGAGAAATTTGAGCTGAGGTTACCTTGGCTTTATGGGTCCCAGAGATGGTAGCCAAGGAGCAGCTAATTCAGTTTCAATCCCATCCTTCTCCCCACCCTCCTACTGCCTCCTTTCCTGGCTCTTTTCAGGGAACCTTCCCATGAAAGACCATCAGTTTGAGAAGTACACTCCCTTTTACAGCTGGGAGCAATACAGGAGGTGGCTTTTTACTCCCATTACTTTTTGATCCCAAAGAAAAAAGGAGGTTGATGGCCTACCTTGGATCTTCACTGAGAGCTGCGGGTGGCCGTGCCTGTGGACAGTCATTGTAAACACTGTCTTGCGGCCCGCCGGCAGATTACGCTTACGGGCCGCAGGTTGCCCAACACTGATCCAGATTATGATCTTGAAATTCAGGATTTGTGGTTCCCTCAGGAAGCTTGCTCCCATGTATATGTTTTAGAGCTCAAAGTCAGCTTGGTGTGCAAAGCATTCCTGCCTCTTCTTTGGGAATCCTTAATACAAGTGTTGACAGACAACACCACAGCTGTGGATTATGTCAACAGGCAATGGGGAACAAGATCATTCTCACTCTGTCAGGAAACCATAGGACTATGGAACAGGTATATTTTGAACCAAGTTACATGTGTGGCTGTGTACCTTTTCAGCCTTCTGAACACTTTGGCAGATCAACTCAGCAGGCAATTCCCTGACAACAAGTGTGTTCGCAAAGACTCACTCTTACAGAACATCTTTTGTAAATTGGGATTCCCAAAAGTAGCAACAGACCAGAACAAGTGTCAGACATTCTTCTTTTTCAGAAGGGGTGCAAGCTAAAGCTCCCTGACCAATGCCTTTCTCATCCCTTGGATGCCAGGGTTGAAGTATGCCTTTCTGCCAATCCCTATGATACCTAGGATACTGAGGCAGGATGCAGTGTTGTTATGATAGCCCCAGTATGGGCCAAGCAGTTTTGGTGTTTGGATTTCATGAAACTTTCAGTGCAGCCACTTATCACCTTACCTGCTCTGCCTCACAGTCTTCCAGAATTGTTAGATCTTGCACCTGGATCCAGTATTTTTACACCTGACAGCCTAGATCAGGGCTACATTTGGCCCATCAGACCATTTAATCCGGCCCTCAGCTCCTGCTGGAGAGCGGGGTTGGGGGGTTGCCCTGCTCCAGCTAGAGAGAGTGGTTGAGTGCTTGACCCGCTTCGCATGGCTTCCAGGAAGCAGCCGGCATGAACCCCTCTGGCTCCTATGTAGTACATGGAGGTGTGGCCAGGCGGCTTTGCACGCTGCCCCATCCGCAAGCACCGCCCCCGCAGCTCCTGTTGGCCGTGGTTCTCGGACAATGGGAGCTGCAGGAATAGTGCCTGTGGATGGGGCAGCGCGCAGAGCCACCTAGCGGCGCCCATAGAGGGGGGACTTGCTTCCGGCAGCTGCTTGCAGTAAGCATTGCCTGGAGCCTGTACCCCTCAGCCCCTCTCATGCCCCAATCCCCTGCACAGCCCTGATCCCCTTCCTGCCCTCTGAACTCCTAGGTCCCAGCCTGGAGCCGCCTCCTGTACCCCAAACTCCTCAGCCCCATCCCAGAGCCGTCGCCTCCCCCCACCCATACCCCCAATTTTGTGAGCATTCATGGCTCGCCATACAATTTCCCTACCCTGATGTGGCCCTCGGGCCAAAAAGTTTGCCCACCAGGGCCTAGATGCTGTGTGGTTTGTATCTACTGAAAGAAACTGTTCAAAACATTCTGCTTCAAAGCAGGGGAAACCTTTCAACCTTACTTATTAGGCTAAATGGAAGAGGTTTTCTACTTGGGATGCCAGTGGTAGTTGTCTTCTTTGACATCATTACTTTCAGCAATGGTGGAGTATTTGCTAGCCCTTTAACAGTCTAGACTTTACATCAGATCATAAAGGTCCATGTAGCAGCAATATCTGCACATCATCCCTCACTCCTGGGTAGTACTGTATTTTCCCACTTTACAGTAGCAAGATTCCTAAAGGCCTCACATGTTTTCCCCCCAGTGCAGGAGCCCCTCTCCCTTTTTGGGACTTCAATATAGTATAGCAATATAATATTTATTAGCAGGGTTGATGGGTCCCCACTTTGAACCCTCAGCAACCTGTTCCCCACCAGTCAGTGAAGACTGCCTTTCCGGTGGCCATTACATCAGCTCACAGGGAATGGGATGTTCAGGCCCTTCTGACATATCGTCTATATACAGTATTTTGTAAGGACAGGGTCATTCTTAGATCTCACTCAAAGTTTCTCAGCAGATTGTCTCAGAGTTCCGTATGAGCCAGTCCTTTCATCTCCCTTTTTCACCCCTGATTAAGTGGGTCTCCAGATATTTAAGGTCATATTATGAATTAGCCAGGATAGATCCATCTAGCCAGACTAAAGCTCAATCCGCGATATTTGAGGAGCAGTTATGTGGCGCTTTAATCAGACATTTACAAGACACTATTGCTTTGTAAGGGTTCCCACATCAGATGTTGGTTTTGTTAGAGCTGTCTTATAGCCATTTAAGTAGGACTCCTAATACCCACCTCCAGGCAATAAATAACCGATTGTTAGTCTCTAAGAGTGGAATTCATGTGGACAGTTACTCAAATTACTCACAATAACTTTTCATCTAAGTACCCTCCTGGATCAGAATTAAGGAAAAACAAGCTAACCACATTAAATTTATGCCTCAATAGACCCTACTTTCTGTGTTCAGTAAGGAAGCTGACACAATGACTGAAGCTAGTTTTGTTATGGCATGGAATATCACTCGTGCTAAATGTCTATATTGTGACGGAGAATTTGTTAAGATTATTGCAGAAGTGATTCCAATTTTAGATCCAAGTAACATAGAACTTCAGTGACTAATGCAGCAAATTCCAATTTCACGCCACAGTATGGAGAGGCAGATCTCCCAGATGCAACATGCAAAACGATCTAAAGAATTCTCTAGCATTGAGCCTAGCTGTCGATGAATCCACAGATACTCAAGATAAACCACAACTAGCGATATTTGTTCGCTATGTTTCCACAGATGTAATTGTGAAAGAAATAATGTTGAATTTAGTGGTGCTAAAAGAAACAACTTACATTGTTGACATAAAGAATGTACTTGACAAAGCACTGACAAATGCTAAGGTGACGTACAACCGGATAAACTTGTCGGTGTTGCAATGGATGGAGCACCTGCAATGGTGGGGGGAAAAGTAGGTCTTATCGGACTCTTGAAAAGCAATCCCAAATTTCTGGAGTTCCTCCCTGTTCATTGCATCATCCATCATGAACACCACCAAATAGCTGATCGGCAGCCGCCATCAAACCGTCTGCCCAGTGCTGGGGTGGAGGGGCCGCCTGCCCGGCGTGCTGAGGCTGGAGGCACTCAGCAGAACCGTGGGAGGGGAAGAGCTGGGGGCCACGGAGGAGGGAAGGGGGCTCAATCAGTAACAAGAAGACAGCATGAATAATAATAAACCACTCCTGAGACTTGCTCCAAACACAATCTGCTCCTTAAAATAGATTGTGTGTTTATGTAACAACAGGGTTAATACTGTAAATAAAACAGTGGTGGTGGTAGTACTGGGATAATATAAATTTAAACAGAGGCAAGATGCCTTTAGGTGATGTGCAGCCATGCTATAGTCAATTTTTGCAACTTACATCTTGTTTAGATTCCAGTTTACGAAGGTGCTTCTGCTCCCTTACTTGGTGGTCCTGTGAAAGGGGCTATGTATCATGGAAGAGATGGTTTGGGTGATGTTCCTGTTCCGAATGCTCCAAGATTAGACTATCTACAGAAAGAACATGCTGTGATTGCAATGTTAAGAATTGTTAATGAGAAGCCTGGTCAGGTGAGAGTGTTCTTTATATTTTTTTTCTATGTAGTAACAGAAGACAGCAAGCAGGACTGAAGTCTGTTTAAGCAAATGCCTTGCAATTATATGAAATTGCTTTGCCTGTCTAATCCTAATGGAGGATCCAGGTTCAGTCTTCAGTGGAAGGTGACCCGCCTACCTTCTCCCGATAGTCCATGGCGTTGTACACTGAGGCTGGAAGAAATTTTCTCAGACTGAAATTTGGCATTCAATTTAACCCTGTACATGAATAGCCATAATTAAACATCTAGTCCTAAGTCACTGGTGTCCAAATAATTGTTCCTTTAATCAGGTAATTCTGGAGGCAAAGAATTTGACACACTGATTTACCATCTCCCTTTCTCCCAGAGGAATAATATCTTTATTTAATATTTAGGAGAGTCTGTATTTTTTTTGCTGCTTACCTCAAACATGTCCTTGCTCATGTCTTTGTGATCCTCTTTTAGGTATTTATTGCAATAAGATTTCCTACTGCCTTCTGTTTCTCCACGTCTTCTATGTAGGCACAAAGGTATCAATCTTTCATAATAGCTAACACCCTCTATTCCTTTGTTTAATTTATCCGTTTTTTTTAATCTTCTTTAGAATTTTTACATCCCTACAGAGCAGCAAACTATCATGGTACTTCACTTTGGGGCCTCAGTGTTTCTATATCATAGTTTTCCTTATGGCGGATTGCATGACTTGGAGGGACTGAAGATAGGACACAGTGTGTTTCATCTTTATCGGAAATTCGGATTATAGGCCTCGTTGTTAATGCTTGAAAGCTGTTGCTGTTTGATGGGTGTTCGGTCCATATGAAATGGATCTGGTGCTCAGTCCAATTCCCTATGGACAGGTAGACAAATCACAAAAACCACCTCTGGACTTGATAGTGATTGTCAAGATAGATAACAGTTCCAGCAGAGACCAAGGATTGAATGGACAGAGTCTGTGAACAATATCTTGCCTCTAGAGATGGTCAGAGTTGTGGCCCATTGTTGGAATGGCATAGTGAAGTGTCTTTCTTCACCAATGGTGTAACTGTTCAGTAGCTAAACTGATGACTTGATTTTCCAGGTCTCATTCTAACACTCTTCTCAAATTTATAGAAAAATTAAGATATTAATTTTCTTTGTGTAGTTCATAATGTCTCTCCTCAAATGCAGCCAAGGATCCTATTGACCATCTTTCTTGCATTTTGGGATTGTCTTTTAATATTTTCAGTTTTACAGAGAACTCTGCTCATGATTATATTGTCTTCATCCTATGCTCCCAAATACATCTTAGGTATAGTTATTATGATATGTTTTCCTTGTCTAAACTGTATACCTTTGGCAAAACTTCATTTAGCTTCTCATTCTAATGCGTTCTGTCAGACCCTAGGCCAGAGGTCAGCAACCTTTCAGAAGTGATGTGCTGAATCTTCAGTTACTCACTTTAACTTAAGGTTTCGCGTGCTGGTAATACATTGTAACACTTTTTAGAAGGTCTCTCTCTATAAGTCTATATTATATAACTAAACTATTGTATGTAAAATAAAAAGGTTTTCAAAATGTTTAAGAAGCTTAATTTAAAATTAAATTAAAATGCTGATCTTACATCACCAGCCCACTCAATCCACTGCCGGCCTGGGGTTCCGTTCACCTAGTCTGGCAGCGGGCTAAGTGGGGCCTGCGGGACCCCGGCTGGTAACGGGCTGGCAGGCGGGACCTCGGGCTGGCAGTGGGCTGAGAAGGGCTGGCAGCCAGGAGCCCAGACCGGGAATGCAGGTGGGAATGTGGGGGGTCGGGTGCAGGAGCTCTCGTTCGGTGCTCAGGGTGGGGATGTGCGGGGGTGCAAGAGTCAGGGCATGGGGTGTGGAGGGTGCAGGAGTCAGAACGGGCTGGAGGTGTGTGAGCTGGTGCAGGAGTCAGGGTGTGGGATGGCTGGGTATGTGTGGAGGGGGTGCAGGGGTCAGGGCAGAGGGCTGGGGGTGTATGGAGGGGATGCAGGGGGGGTGTCTGGGGTGCCATGACTCTTGCACCCCCCACATCCCTACCCTCACCCTGAGCACCAAATGGGAGCTCCTGCACTGCCCCCCCCCACATTCCCATCTGCACCCCTCCCACCAAATGGGAGCTGCCCAGATAAGCACTCCACACCCAAACCTTCTGCCCCAACCCTGAGCCCCCTCCTTCGTTCTAGCTCCTGGCCAGATGCTACACCCCAACCCCCAGCCTACTCCTTCACCCCCAGTCCAGTGCTCAGTGCACTCCCACCCTCAGCTCACTGCAGAGAGAGAGGAAGAGAGGGAGAAGGTAGGTACCCACTCTGTGTGGGCAAGGACGGGACCCAAGACCGGCAGCGAGCTGAGACACTCAGCCCACTGCTGGTCTGAGGTCCCGGCCGCCGGTCCCACTTAGCCTGCTGCCGGCCTAGGCGAACGGAACCCCAGGCTGGCGGCGTAAGATCAGCTTTTTAATTTAATTTTAAATTAAACTTCTTAAACATTTTGAAAACCTTGTTTACTTTACATACAACAATGGTTTAGTTATATAATATAGAATTATAGAGAGCGACCTTCTAAAAAACATTAAAATGTATTACTAGCACGCGAAGCCTTAAATGAAAGTGAATAAATGAAGATTTAGCACGCCACTTCTGAAAAGTTGCCGACCTCTCTGATTTAATCCTTTTCTCTTGCCATCATCTCATTTTATGCTTGTATTAATCTATCATTAAAATGGAAAAACAGCCTCTTCAGATGCTTCCTCATCCTGGACAATAAAATCAGCCATCTTACGCACTCTAACTGTCCTCTACCTTAAGCATTCAACTTGTTGCCTCTTGTTTAAATCCGTTCTTTAACCTTCCTGAATGTTTTTGGCCAGAATGGAAGGCCATTTAGAGTTGCTTCCCAAAGACCTAAAAACCTAGTGCTCCTCGTAATGTTTCCGCAACCAAATATTGAGGAATCTGATCTTCTCTGCCTCATCTTACCAATATAGGGCAGGGATAACTTTTTTAAGAAAATCACCTATGGGTCCATTCTGCCCCTCATTTTAGTACCTAGCTGGTAAATAGTGCAAGAATATATGGATTTCCCTCTTTTGAAAGCTAGCAGATGCTGCTTCTGATGGCTTATCAAAGGGAGTGAGCTTGGAGCTTCACAGGGTATGTGTATACTGCAATAAAAAAACCTGCAGCACTGTGTCTTGGAATTTGGACTGTGAGGCTAAAAATTGCAGTGTAACTGTTCAGGCTCAGGCTGGAGCATGGGCTCTGATACCCTCCCTCTCATGGGGTCTCAGAACTTGGGCCCCAGCCTGAGACTGAACGGCTACATGGCACTTTTATAGCTTCATAGTCCAAGCCTCATGACCTAGGCCAGCCATGGCCATGCCATAAGTCTTTTATTGCATTGTAGAAATACCCACATTCAGATCACTCTCCAATGAAAATATCTTGCCTCCAGTCCTCAAAAGTGTAGTTTTAGGGACTGTCAGCAAAAGTATCTTAACTAATTTATGTCATAATGATGGAGATAGATTGTTTTTCTCTTAAGTGTCCCGCTTCTAAGCTGTATCATGTTTCAGTGAAAAACAACACCTTCAGTTTGCACTCATAACAGATAGGAAGCCAGTACAACATATGGAGCCCAGGCACAATATGCTCATACCAACTCACTACGCCTAGCTGATAAACAGCCTCATTCTGGACTTGCTGCAGCTTCTGAGTCTTTATAGATAGCTCCTATTGGAGTTTTTATGGCAGTATTCCAATAAAAGCAAGAAAATACCATAATGTCTTGAACAACTACAGATGAAAAAAGAAGTATGTGACTTCTCTGGGATTCCCAGACATCGGCTGTGAGAGTTCCAAAAGAACCCCAACGTAGCTAATCCTTCTGTCAAGTGGGAGAAGTCATCCACCAGTAGATGAAGTCACGGAGTGTTGCTTTAAGAGAACTGTAAACAAATGTTTTAAACAAACCTCTTAGAAAAATGTTCATTGGAGTAACATGTAAAGAGATGGAGTAGTGTTCTGTTTGTTTTGTAGATTTCTCTAGTTGCCACTGGTCCTTTGACTAATCTAGCTTTGGCAGTGAAATTGGATCCAGCATTTCCTCAGAAGCTTAAAAATATGTTCATCATGGGAGGAAATGTAGAATGTAAGTCATTTATAAAATGATCAGTAGGTAAACATTTTAACTTATAACTCCAGTATGCTTATTCAGAAGCTGTTTCGCCTTTTTTATACAATTGCTAGACTTCCCATACCTAATCTAATACACAAATGCATGTAATGAGGTTGGTGTAGTTAGTTGTTAATGTTGCCATAATGTGAGAGTTCCTTGATTTTTAGTAATTGCACTCACAGTTAATATCTTTTTAATGACCTTATCTTGAAGTTAAATCTTTGTTGGAATTTTATAATAAATTTCTTATGATAATATGTTGATGCTAAAAATATAATCTGTTTTAGACATGTTCTTTTTTTGTATTATGATTTTTTGGTAAGCAAAATGGACAAGGCACAGTAAATATTGTAAGCTGTGGCACTGAAAAGTAAAACGATTGAAGAAAGTAAGCACATATACTGAACAGTTACTTTTTCGGTTTATGTTTTTGTTAGCCAGAGGAAATGTTACAGTCTGTGGAGAATTCAATTTTGCAACTGATCCAGAAGCTGCGTATGTTGTCTTAAATGAGTTCACTTGCCCTACTTATATTGCAACATGGGAATTTACGTGTCGCAATTCATTGTCTTGGGTAAGACACCAAATGTTTAATATAAATTAAAGCTAAAGGTAAATCTGGTGAAACTCAGTCTGCATGGGTACAGGGGTATGTCCACATGGATCAGATTACAGAACTGGGTCCTAAATCAGAGCTCCCTGAATTGGAATGTAAAAATAACTGTATCTGAAGCTGTGTACATGCTGTATTGCTGGGCAGTCTTGACTTAATCGGAAAAAGAGGGCTGAAGCTATATCCCAACGTTTCTCTTCTTTTTTTAATTGCCAATATTATTCTTTTGGTGTGCAGGAATTCTATCATGAGTGGGTTAATCAGGACACCAAAAAAGCCAATTTCATGGAGAAAATATCTGAGCACAGTATAAAATTCACAGATCCAAAACACGAAAATACAAGCAACAGCTTCTGGACTTCAGGATTTGTGTCTTGTGATTCCTATGCTATGGCTGCTGCAATTGACGAGAGCTTTGTCACAGAAGCCATAGAAACTGCTGTAAGCGTGGAGCTGAATGGCTCACTAACTAGAGGAATGATGGTAATGGATATGGCTGGTCTTCTTAAGAAGAAAAATAAAGCTTTTGTCATTAATAAGTGTGATTTAGAGAAGTTCAAGGGACTTCTCATTGCTGCTTTAAAATAACATTTGGCTGTCTGATAAATTTCCCGATCTTGTTAATTTTGAACTGTAACTGTAGGTCCAGTTACAGTGGTACAGATAACTTTAGATTCATAGCTACTATCAGACAACATACAATTATTTTTAGTTAATAACTTTCTCGTATGTCAGATTTCCAACAAAGTGCATTCAAGTGAATATGAAAAGGACCCATTTAAATCTACAGTAGTGAGAGAATTCAAAGTGCAAGTTAAAATGGCAGCCTAATTGTTAGATAACTCTGAGTGCACTTATTACCTGGTAGGCCAGTACTCTACTTTACCATGCATTTACTCAGTAGACAGAAACAGCATTGAAATCTAGAATATATACATATAAATATGATCTGTCATCAGTTTGTAAGATGGAGAAGATAGACTGTTCTAATTCTCACTGCTTTATTATTATGGGAAAACAAACCAATTTTTACTTAGAGAATCTAGATTAAGGATTTGCAAAGTATTATTTAACAACCACTTTAAGATCCAGGAGCTCAACATGTAATGATAACATTTAAAACATATTTTTGAAAATTTTGAAAAAGGGAAGATGTAGAAGAATTTGAAGGACCATGGTCATGAGAAACAAAACTGTTTAACTTCAGTTTACTAATTTGAATATGGCCCAGAAATGTAGTGAATGAGTTTATCATCTTACTTCTGTTATGTAACTTATTTAAAGTGGGTTTGTAACCTGAGTCCAGTTTACACAACAAGAAAGCATGCTTGTTTGTAGATTCTGCAGAATGAACAGCCCTGAAGACACAAGTAAATGAGCAATTACTTCAGAAGCTTCAGAGCCATGTGTTAAATTAATTTGTCATGAGTCGTTGATTGCTTTGCCTGTTCTGGGCCATTAATCCATCTCCTTGGAACTTATCCTAATATTTCAAACCTCTGAGCAGCTTCAAACACTTACCATTTAAGAACAAAACATAATTACACCTTCCCAAATCGCTTTTTACAGTTGAGGATCTGGCCCTTTGTAGTGAAAACTTTATAGGGTTAGGAATACAATGAATGTTTACACTAACAAGAAAACTCTGTGTAAGATACCATATCCTGTAAAATGGATTTTCTTTGTCCATACAGAATGATGTGGTAGAAAGGTTTTATCAGCACTTGCTTGGGATTGCCTACATAATTTTACCACTGTGAAAAATATGTGATCATCCGAAATGGTCATCCCAAACTCTCACCCAAAGAACCTTCATACCACTCCATCTTGTATTATATAAAAAATATTTAGAAGATGATAAAAGAACGAATAGTACTTGTAGCACCTTAGAGATTAACAAATTTATTTGAGTATAAGCTTTTGTGGGCTAAAGCCCACTTCATCGGATGCATGCAGTGGAAAATACAGTGGGAAGCTATAGAGATATATACAGAGAACATTAAAAAAAATGGGTGATGCTATTCCAACTCTAATGAGACTAATCAATTAAGGTGGGCTATTATCAGCAGGAGAAAAAAAACTTTTGTAGTGATAATCAGGCTGGCCCATTTCCAACAGTTGACAAGAAGGTATGAGTAACAGTAGGGTTTTTTAAGAAACCCTTATGCCCCTCACCTCTTCATCGTCATCCAACCCCCCCCCCGATCCTTGTCCCCTGACCACCCCCTCCCAGGACCTCACACCCCTAACTCTCCCCCCAGGACTTCACTCTCTATTCAACCCTCCCTGCCCCTTGTTCCCTGACCACCCTCTCCCAGGACCCCACCCCCTATCCAACCTCCCCACTCCTTGTCCTCTTACTGCTCCCTCCCAGGACCCACCGTGCCTCCTGGGACCCCACTCCCTATCCAACTCCCCTGCTCCCTGTCTCCTAACTGCCCCCCTGAACCTCTGCCCATCTAACCGCTCCCTGTCCTCCGACTGCCCACTTCCTGGGACCTCCTGCCCCTTATCCTACCCCCTGCTCCCCGCCCCCTTACTGGGCTGCTCAGAGCGGCAGGACTGGCTCATTGGAAAGCCTGGGAGGTGGGTGGGTGCAAGCCGTGCTGCCTGCGTGGTTGTGTGGCTGCGGGGAAGGCTGGACAGGAGGGGAGGGGCCGGAGGCTAGCCTTCCCAGCTGGGAGCTCAAGGGCTGGGCAGCCTTGCGCCCACCTTGGAATTTCTTCACGCCCCCCGCCAGTTTGGAAACCAATGCTCTAAAGCT
The DNA here is from genome assembly GCF_007399415.2 of Gopherus evgoodei. Lineage (NCBI taxonomy): Eukaryota > Metazoa > Chordata > Testudines > Testudinidae > Gopherus > Gopherus evgoodei. The sequence goes on from NC_044322.1 coordinate 119,928,297, forward strand.
ATGGTTCAGTAAGCACGTTTGGTAAGCATGTGTGTAACATAAAGCATCACAGTCAATGGAACCACTGACATCATTTTAGTTACAGATGTGCTTAAGTATTTTCTGTAATAGTGCCTTAATACTGGTTCAGTAGCAGCAATTAGCGAAATCTATTCCTAGAGCTGTGTAACAAATGCATAATTCTGCTGAAAGCAAGGAGATTATAGAATACTAATTCATGCTCTTGAGGAAGGGAGGGGGAAATCAAATCTGTTTGTCAAACAGGAACAAAAACAAAGTTTTTGTTTAAACTTTTAACAAGAAACACAAAGAATAACTTTAAAAATGTTCACACTTACATCTAAATTATTGTTGCTGTTTCTGTTTATATTACTGTAATGGCAAATATTCAGAAATAATCATGCTACTGTAACTTAACTTGACATTTGCTACTTGTATTTTTATATAATTCATATTCTATAAGAATACTGTAGATGTTTTATATCAGTAATCAGTATGTTAATGGCATTTTGTATTCAGATGCATCAGTATAAGAAGCATGTATGATTTTGGAAGTAGAGAAAAATATTAAATACCTGTCTGTGTCCTTTCCAGCTGCTAATTTTAATTTGCTCCTTGGAAAATCCTGAATGTGCAAAATGGGAAGTGAAATAAACCAGTTATTTCATGCATTAGGAAAGAGCCGTGCTCCCCTTCATGAGTCTTGTGATCATCCCTGTTAAACTACTTCCTCTCCCTGGTAGTGATTCCTTAATTAGAATTGCATTCTACAATGATTTTAACATAAGGCATAATTTCCTGGGGTGGATTTCTATAAAAGTAGGTGGGTAATCTGTGAAATTTTACACCTTGCTAGTTTTTATGTCCTTTGAGTTTTCTTTATAGTTACTATAATTAATTTCACAAGGTTTAAATTAAAGCCTTTGAAATAGGGCTCTGGTTGAAATTTTCTCTTGGCAATCAATGAAAAGCATAACTATCTCTGGGGGCTGGTCCACACTAGGGGGGGGAATCAATCTTAGATACGCAACTTCAGCTACGTGAATAACGTAGCTGAAGTCGAATATCTAAGATCGGATTACTCACCCGTCCAGACGGCGCGGGATCAATGTTCGCGGCTCTCCGTGTCGATTCCGGAACTCCGTTGGGGTTGATGGAGTTCCGGAATCGATACAAGCGTGCTCGGGGATCGATATATCGCGTCTAGATTAGACGCGATATATCGATCCCCGAGCAATCGATTTTAACCCACTGATATGGTGGGTAGTCTGGACGCACCCTTATAAAACATTGTCTATCTACATAAAACTTGGTAGGTAGGTAAATGCTGAGAAGGAACTGTTGCAAGAAGGAAGCTGTTTTTTTTCCTTCACTGTTGAATTTAGAGTCACTTTTAGCCATTATTCATACCCATTACTGAAAGTTATCCTAATTGGTTGATTGGAGCTGGGCCCACACAAGACCAGTTGACAAAGTCAGTGGAGAGGCGGCACACATTAAATGTCCATCTGGTACTAGATTTCTCTTGTCAGAGTCTATTCTACAGAAGAGAAGGGATTCATGTACCTCAGTAGCTGCACTTCTACTCTCCACAGGTCCCCACTCACATTGCCTAAATCCCCTGTCGTGACCTGGCCTGGTCTCCTTCTCTGGACTGACTTCAGTCTGTTGTTAGTGGACACAGTTGCCAGATCTCAGGTGTTTTTAAGCCCCCCGTAGCTCTGGGCAGTGACTGATCAATATTCCTAGGTCTGGGTCTCAGGCACACTTCCATATGCAGACACTGAATCTGACATCTTTCTTGGGTAGTGGATCTTGAAGTCTGGCCATTTCAGATCCTGGAACCCTGCCAAACTCCCAGTTGCTTAGACATGTTCTTTCCCCCCCTGCCCCAAGTCCACCTGGCTATGGAAGCTCTAGTTTCTAGTTAAATCCTTCAGGAACAGTGTGGCAAGAAACAAAGGCTTAGTAACAACCTACTCTTTACTCTTAACAAAGCACACTAGAGAGTTACAGATCTTTGGAAAAACAAAATACTGGATGCAGTTCCCAAAATATTATCTCACTCCTGTGAATCATAGGTTTGGTCAGCATCCTTAGGCCTGGCCTTCAAAGGTTGGACTTTCTTGCATGTTACAGTGGTTTGGTCTTGCCAGCCTTGCTTAGAGAAGCACTCCTTTTTTAAAGCAGCCTCTGTCCCCCTTTTGGCCACGTACTACTTCTGGGGAAGTTCTGGGTTCTAGTTGCCCCATCCCCCCCCCTTCTATGTGTAGTCATTCAACAGTCCTACTGATATTAAACCCATTGTTCTTAGAATGGAATCGACATGAGCAAGCACTCGAAGTGTGTGCACGCCCAGGTGCACAGTCAGTGGAGATTTTTGCCTTAGGGGTATCCGTAGGTTGGCTGTAGCGTCCTCTTGAGTGCTGTGCCAGTGCACCTGTATATTAGGTGCCGCCAGCCCTGTGCCCTCTTAGGTCCTTCTTACCACCTGTAACGGTTGGTTAGAGTGCCTCATCTTACATTGCAAGAGCGTTAGCAGTTCTTAACAGGTATTATTACCGCTTTTGTGTATAGGCCTGAGGTACTTAGTTAGCCATTAGTTTAAGTGTTAGTTTAGTAGTAGAGTTCCAGCCAGGACTTCACCCTGGAATAGGGCATGCCCTATTTCCTGGGCTTCAAACCATGTTGGTCATGCAACAGGCAGATGCCTATGAGTGACCCCCATGGCAGCTGTTTGAGGTGCTTGGGGGAGTCTCAAATAAAGGACAAGTGCAGGATTTGTAAGAACTTTTGCCCTAGAATCCAGAAGGGGCAGAATATCTGTTTAAGGGCCCTCTTCATGGAGGCTGAGCTTCGTTCGGTGTCAGAGCCCTCTCATTTGGACTCCACTCCTAGCACTTGGGCATCAGTGCTGAGCGCACTGCTGGCACCAGGCCCCACCCAGCATCATTCACCCCCTCCAATGCCCAAGAAGCGGCAGAGGAAGGGCTCGCTGGCACCACCTAAGTAAGGGAAGAGGGCTTTGTGTAAAGGATCTATGTCAGACCATATGCCCCCCGTCCCTCCAAGCGAGTACCACTGCGACTGGACCCTCACACCCAGCCAGGGATCTGCCTCTGATTCCCTGGAACAGCAGGGGACCTCCACCTAGGCCTTCGTTGCCCAAAGCGGCCCAGGTGGCTAAAGCTCTAGTGGGCTGGCCAACACATAGATGTGCCAAGGGCCAGACTCGGCTAAGGCCAAGTCAGTTATGGGACCTCCCCAAAGGGAAGCGAAACACCCTCAATCCCTGAACCATAGGGTTAGGTCCCTATCACCACAAGCCAGGCCCTGCAACACCGGTCTCTGGGCAGAAGACCCTGGTACCATGCTCTCCTATAAGGCACGGAACACCAGAGTTGAGGCACCGGTCCCTGTACTTATGGTTCCAGTGAACCTCCTGCCAGAGATCACCATGGCACAGATCACTGTTGCCTAGACCAGGGGGCTCAAACTCAAATGACCATGAGGGCCACATGAGGACTAGTACAGTGGCCCAAGAGCTGCATTACTAACAACTTCCCCCTGCTGCCCTCCGCCCACTCCACCCTTTCCATAAGGCCCTGCCCCACCTCTTCCCTACCTTCCCCAAAAGCCCCACCCCCAACTCTGCCCCCTCCCTGCCCCCAGGGGGTGCAGGAGGGGTGTGATGGGCTCAGAGCAGGGAGTTGGGGTGTGGGGTGCAGGAGGGATGAGGGGTGTGGTAGGAGGCTAGGGTGCAGTACAGTGCTTAGGGCAGGGTGTTGGGGTGTGGGGTGCAGGAGGGGGTGGGTGTGGCTCAGGGCAAGGGTTGGGGTGCAGGAGGGGTGCAATAGGGGGCTCAGGGCAGGGGGTTGGGGGGGGGGTCTGGCTCCCTGCCTGCCCTGCCCCCACGCTGCTCCAGGAAGCGGCTGGAACGTGGGGGGAGCAAGGGCACAGGTGTGTGTGTTGCTGTTGCTTCAGGCACTGCTCACAGCATCTCCCATTGGCTGGAAACGGGGAACCGCAGACAATGGGGGCAGTGCCTAAACCAATATCAACACACACCCTGTGCCCCTCCTTCCTCAGGTTTTGCCCTTCCCCTCGTGTGCGTCAGGCCAGAGCCACTGTAGGTAAATGCTTGGGGGGCGGGGCCCGCCCGAGGAGCTCGCAGGCCGCAGAAAATAACTTTGCGGGCTGCGTGTTTGAGGCCCCTGGCCTAGACGATCTCCCAAGCATCAGTCCCCACCAGTGCAGGACTGCCTCTCATCGTGACACTGGTTGTTAGGCAGGCATCGATCCTTGCCCTCTGCCAACTGACGCTTGTCAGAGACCAGTATGTGGACACAGGCTTCCTCAGCTCCGCCCTGGTCACCAAAGGGGGAATGGTCTGGTTTGGAGCAGGCCTTCAGCCCCTCGCCGAGAAAGGGTGAATCACCGCTGACTTGCGAGACCAGTGCAGCATCCATGGTGGCAGCATGAACAGTAGCCTGCTCAGTGGCCTTATTGGAATCCTTGGGACATACTGATGATGCCAGTCCTGTACTCCCACCACTCCTCCCTGGCCACCTCGGACAAACCACTCATGGCACCAGGGTCAGAGCACAATGCGGAATTTGATGTGAGGGACACACAGCAGGCTTCAATGCCTATGGAGCTGTCCCCAGAAATGGAAGGGGAACCTGCCCCTCCACTTACGGTGCAATTGTCTTCACTGCCAGACAAAGTGGTGACAGGCCCTGCCCAGACTGGCAGTCCCTCGACAACTTTAAGGAGCACCAGGCCCTCCTTAAAAGGCTGGTTACCAATTTAAATCTGGAAACTGAGGAAGTTGTGGAGCAATCAGATGACATTTTCAACCTCATATCCTCCACCACCCTAGCCCAGATCGCATTACCCATCCACCCAGGGATCCTTAAGATCGCAGTCACTGTGGCAGACCCTCTCTTCTATTCCACCCACTTCTAAGAAGGCATAAAAGAAGTATTACATCCCTGCAAAGGGATTTGAATACCTTTATATGCACCCTCCAGCTGGGTCATTGGTTATGTCTGCTGTTAATGAGAGGGCTAGGTAAGTGGCACACTAAAGATGACAAAGAGACTGGACTTATTTGTCAGAAATATTTATTCAATGGCCAGCCTGCTATTTTGGGTGTCTAATCACCAGGCCCTGTTGGGTAGGTGCAATTTTAACCTGTGGGGCTTCCTTGGTAAATTCAAAGCGATCCTCCCACAGGATCGAGCTCAGGAGTTTGCCGCTTTAGTGGAGGGAAGGCACAGCGCTGATGAAAGGTGCCCTCCAGATGGCCTGGGACGTGATGAAGTCAGAGGCCAGGGTTGCCGCCTCTGTGGTGGTAATGAGGTGCAGCTCTTGGTTGCAGTCCTCTGGGTTATCCCAGGAGATGCAATCCACTCTGCAGGACCTCCTGTTTGAGGGAACTAGGCTCTTCTCCGAGCTCATGGACGCATGGCTGCATGGTCTGAAAGACTCCTGTGCCACTCTCCACTCTCCGGGCCTTCATACTCCTCAGCAGACCAGAAAGTCCCTTTCTCCTCTGCCTCCTCTACTTAGGTCCTGCAGAACTTCCTGGCTGAGCACATATAGAAAAAAGGACAGAGACAAGGGGTTTAAACAATGACACCCCTCATCTTTCCATTCATCTACTCAGTCCGGCCCTTCCAGAAACTAGGAAAGCCAGTAACAGGCATTTTGAGGGTAAGCTCGAGGACAATGCCCAGTTACATCCCAGGATCCACCTTCCTACTCTTTCCTCAATCACCTGCATCCTTTCCGGTCGGCCTGGTTGTGACTGACCTCAGACTGTTGGGTGCTCAACATAATATCCTCTGGCTATATCCTGCACTGTGTGTAAAGGAGAAGTACGATGGAGCTGCAGTATGAAACTTGAGAAAGGCCTGTTGAGTCTCTTTGGGTTAAGTTTAGAGGTGAGAGTAACAAGGGTGATGTCGTGGTGGGCATCTGCTATAGACCACCAGACCAGGAGGATAAGGTAGACAAGGCTTTCTTCGGACAACTAACCAAGTTTCCAGATCACAGGCCCTGGTTCTCATGAGGGACTTCAATCACCCTGACATAGACTGGGAGCTCAATACAGCAGTGCACAGACAATCCAGGAAGTTTTTTGGAGAGTATTGGGAACAACTTCCTGGTGCAAGTGCTACAGGAACCAACTAGGGGTCATGCTCCTCTTGATCTGCTGAAGAATTGGTAGGGGAAGTAGAAGTGGGTAGCAACCTGGGCAGCAGTGACCAAGAGATGGTTGAGTTCAGGATCTTGACAAAAGGAAGAAAGAAGAGCAGCAGAATATGGACCCTGAACTTCAGAAAAGCAGACTTTGACTCCCTCAGGGAACTGATGGGCAGGATCCCCTTGGAGGCTAATATGAGGAGGAAAGGAGTCCAGGATAGATGACTGTTATTTTAAAGAAGCCTTAGGAGGGTGAAGGAACAAATCATCCTGATGTGCAGAAAGAATAGCAGATATGGCAGGCGACCAGCTTCGCTTAACAGAGAAATCTTTGGTGAGCTTAAAACACAAAAAGGAAGCTTACAGGAAGTGGAAACTTGGACAGATGACTAAGGAGAAGTATAAAAATATTGCTCGAGCATGCAGGGGTGTAATCAAGAAGACCAAAGCACAATTGGAGTTGCAGCTAGCAAGGGATGTGAAAGGTAACAAGAAGGGTTTCTACAGGTATGTTAGCAACAAGAAGGTGGTCAGGGAAAGTGTGGGACCCTTACTGAATGGGGGAGGCAACCTAGTGACAGATGATGTGGAAAAAACCTCGGTCTTCACAGGTAAGGTCTGCTCCCAGCCTGCTGCACTGGGCAGCACGGTATGGGGAGGAGATGAGCAGCCCCCAGTGGTGAAAGAACAGGTTAAGGACTATTTTTAAAAAGCTGGACATGCACAAGACCATGGGGCTGGATCTAATGCATCCAAGGGAGTAGGCTGATGTGATTGCAGAACTATTGTCTTTGAAAACTCGTGGCGATTGGGGGAGGTCCTGAAGGTTTGGAAAAAGGCAAATATAGTGCCCATCTTTAAAAAAGGGAAGAATAATCCAGGGGTATACAGACCCATCAGCCTCACTTCAATCCCTGGAAAAATCATGGAGTAGGTCCTCAAGGAATCCATTTTGAAGCACTTGGAAGAGAGGAACGTGATCAGGAACAGTCAACATGGATTCACCAAGGGCAACTCATGCCTGACCAACCTAATTGCCTTCTATGATGAGATAACTTGCTCTGTGGATATAGGGAAAGTGGTGGACATGATATCTTGAGTTTAGCAAAGCTTTTGATATGGTCTCCCACAGTATTCTTGCCAGCAAGTTAAAAAAGTATGGATTGGATGAATGGACTGTAAGGTGGATAGAAAGATGGCGAGATCATCGGGCTCAATGCGTAGTGATCAATGGCTTGATGTCTATTTGGCAGCTAGTATCAAGCAGATTCCCCTAGGAGTTTGTCCTGGGGCCAGTTTTAAGTTCAACATCTTCATTAATGATCTACATGATGGGATGGATTGCACTCTCAGCAAGTTCATGGATGACACTAAACTGTGGGGAAAGGTAGATATGCTGGAGGGTAGGGATAGGGTCCAGAGTGACCTAGACAAATTAGAGGATTGGGCCAAAAGAAATCTGATGAGGTTCAACAAGGACAAGTAGAGAGTCCTGCACTTAGGATGGAAGAATCCCATGCACTGCTACAGGCTGGTGACTGACTGGCTAAGTGTCAGTTCTGCAGAAAAGGACCTGGGGATTACAGTGGATGAGAAGCTGGATATGAGTCAACAGTGTGCCCTTGTTGCCAAGAAGGCTAACAGCATATTGGGCTGCATTAGTAGGAGCACTGCCAGCAGATGGAGGGAAGTGATTATTCTCCTCTATTCAGCACTGGTGAGACCACATCTGAGGTATTGTGTCCTGTTTTGGACCCCCCATTACAGGAAACCATGTGGAAAAATTTTAGAGAGTCCAGCGGAGGCAAAAAAAATTATTAGGGGGTCAGGCTGGGACACATGACTTATGAGGAGAGGGTGAGGGAACAGGGCTTATTTAGTCTGCAGAAGAGAAAAGTGAGGGGGGATTTGACAGCAGCCTTCAGCTACCTGAAGCGGGGTTCCAAAGAGAATGGAGCTAGGCTGTTCTCAGTGGTGGCAGATGACAGAACAAGAAGCAATGGTCTCAAGTTGCAGTGGGGGAGGACTAGGTTGGATATTAGGAAACACTATTTCTCTAGGAGGGTGGTGAAGCACTGGAATGGGTTACCTAGAGACGTGGTGGAATCTCCATCCTTAGAAGTTTTTAAGGCCCGGCTTGACAAAGCCCTGGCTGGGACAATTTAGTTGGGGTTGGTCCTGCTTTGAGCAGGGAGTTGGACTAGATGACCTCCTGAGACCTCTTCCAACCATAATCTTCTATGATACAGTTCCTGGTTTGGCCTCACCAGCACTGGTTCAGCATGCTGCTGGACCTCTTGGTGGCTACTCCGTTTCAGCTACTGCTCCAGTCAGACCTGCTGTCCCAGAACCACAGCAGTTTTCTGCACCCGGACCTGGTGGCGCTGCACCTGACTGTATGGCTGCTGCGTGGTTAAGTGCCGGGGTCCAATAGGTCCTGTTGGGCAGCAGAAAGCCCTCCACCAGAGTGACCTACCTGGCCATATGGAAGTGGTTGACATGTTCGACCTCGGAAAAAGGCATTTGGCCCAAGTAGGCCTCACTGTAGTTGATCTTGGAGTGCCTTTTGCATCTCAAGCTCCAAGGCCTGTCTCTTTCATCTATTAAAGTCCACTTGCTATTTCAGCCTTCCATCCTCCGCTCCAGGCAGATTGGGTTTTGCTCAGAACATAACGGTCAGGTTCCTCAAAGCCCTTGAACGTCTCTACCCACACGTCTGTTTGCAATTTGACATAGATGTAATCCCAATCTGCCACGTCCCCCCATCCAAGTAAGTATTAAAAAACCTAGGAAGCCTAATACACTCAAAAAATTGTTGCAAAGCAGTTAAAGTTCCTGCACACACACAATTTGCCTTTCATGGATCTTGTTATAGTGTAGTGTGTGTTAGAGTTATACCCTCTCCCCCCTCATTTTATTTCTTTATTGGTTAAAAAAAATTTGCTAAAGATTTGTTAATTATCCTTAGAGTAGTATAGTTGTTCTCCCCATACTCCTTCCCATTAGGGAAAAACAGCTAGAAAAGAGGGGCATTCCAGGCTCCCCTGGGTTCAAACGGGGTTCCCCAGGAGGCTGTTCCTATCAGCGATGGACACTCATGGTGCAGCCACTGCCTAGGAAGTGAATGCATTGCCTCAAGCTCAAAGCATGCACCAAAAAAGCCAGGGAACTCAAATTAAAACTTAATATGATGGAGCTCACTTCAGTTGCCTTCTGACCCTGGCTTGGAGACCCAGTCTGGGCAGTGATCCCGCTCGACCCAGATGACAGCTTCAGAGAAACATTCCCTGCTAACTTTGCAGAGAAAGTCGCTGCATTCCTCGCAACTGGCTGCCACAAAGCAGGCACCAAGTTTCCCTACCAGGGACCAGTTAAAAAGAAAAGATCCCCAGCATGCTCAATGACATTGGTACCAACTGGAGCACAGTTGAGTACCTTTGAGTCAGTGGGATCCTCCGGTACCACTGATGCTGGTAAAGCCATGGAGGGAGGGACTGGAAAGGAGTGGCAGAAATAGGCCTAGCTCCTCCATGACGGTACCAACAGAGCTGCTCAGACAAGTGGCACTGGTTAGATCAACACTGCAGCGGATTATGGCACCACCTACCAATCACTCAACAGAACGCAGAGCCCCCTCGTCACTGTCAACCGCTTCCAACTATAGCAGTACTGCCCCCAATATCTTCATTGTTCTTCTTCGAGTGATTGCTCACATCCATTCCAGTTAGGTGTGCGCGCCGCGCGTGCACGTTCGTCGGAAACTTTTTACCCTAGCAACTCCAGTGGGCCGGCAGGTCGCCCCCTGGAGTGGCGCCGCCATGGCGCCCAATATATATCCCTGCCGGCCCACCCGCTCCTCAGTTCCTTCTTACCGCCGTGTCGGTCGTTGGAACTGTGGAGCGCGGCATAGCTGTCCTCCACGTCCCTAGCTCTCCTAGTTCGCTATCGTTTATCTATCGTTCATCTCTAGTCCATTATAGTTGTTAATTAGTTGGTTAAGTAGATAGTTAAGTTAAATAGTTGTTAAGTAGTTCTTCGCCGGGGGCTTAGCCCTTCCCGGCACCCGGCGCCAGGCTCATGCCTGTTTCGCCGGGCTTCAAACAGTGTGCGGCCTGCAAGAAGCCCATGCCTACCAGCGATCCCCACGAAGCGTGCCTGAAGTGCCTCGGGGAATCGCACAGATCCGACAAGTGCCGCATCTGTAAGGCTTTTAAGCCAAGGACAAAGAAGGAGAGGGATCAAAGGCTCCGGACTCTCCTCATGGAGGCGGCACTTGACCCGACGGCTTCGCAGGCCGTGATCTCGGCGCCGGCACCGGATCGCACCGGCACAGAGAAGACTCCCCGGCACCAACCCTCTCCGGCACCGGAGTCAGAACCAAGGCCGTCGAAGTCCAATACTCCGGCCAGGCAGACCTGGCTAGAGCGCCCGGCCTCGACATCGGCCGCAGCGCCGCCGGCACCGTCGACTCTGGGCCCGGCGGGTCCGTTGAGTCCGGTACCGCCGAGCTCCCCCATGAGATCTGGGGTTGAGATAATGATCCCATCCACACCGGAGACCTTCGCCTCGGCTCGAGACCTCATAGCCCTGACTGAGCCCACTTGGCTGCCACCCCCGGTACCTCCGGTGCGGGTTGTGTCCAGAGGCAAGCCCATGATGTCGGCACCGCCCAGAAACTCTCGTTCACGATCCAGGTCCCGACGTCTTGGGCGCTCCAGGTCCCGCCGCCGCTCGCAGTCCCGGCACCGCTCCCCTCAGCGGTACCGGTCGCACTCGCGGCACCGGTCGACATCGAGACGATCGCGGTCAGGTTCCAGTCGCCGAGACCGGCACCGCGATTCCAGGAGCAGGTCCCGACGCTACTCGCCGCACCGGTCGACCTCCCGGCACCGAGCTGGTGGCAGGTCCCGGTCTCGGTCGACCTCCCGGCACCGAGCTGGTGGTAGGTCCTGGTCGACCTCCCGGCACCGAGCCGGTGGCAGGTCCCGGCACCGAAGCGGCGCCCGGTACCGATCAGGATCCCGGCACCGTGACAGAACCCGGTCCCGATCCCGATCCCGGCACCGATATGACTCCCGGCACCGGTCCCCGGCACCGAGACGATCCTCCGTGCCGACCCGCGCAGACCCTTACCATCCAGGGTCGGCCCCACCATGGCCCTCTAGACAGCCGTCCGTATCCTCCCAAACGGACAGCGGGTATGCGCTGGGCACCGACCGGCAGGCGGCACTGTTCGGTGATCCGCCGCTGCAGGACCAAGGCCCACAACAGTGGGGATTCTGGACACCCTGGGCATACCATCAGGCCCAGGGCCCCCAGCAGCTCCCTGCTAGGCCGGCGACTGCGGAGCGTAGGGCTCCTGAAGCCTCGTTGTCTCGCCCCCCTCCCTCCCCGGAAGGGGAGGAAGGGTCCAAGCAGCAAGACTCCGCTGTGGCTCCTGAGGCAGAGGCGAGGGCTGAGGAAGACGCTCAGTTAGACACTGTCGTGCCTGGGGTCTCCTCATCCTCCTCCCTGGATGAGGCGGTGGCGGGTACCTCCTCCAACAGTCCCCCCCCGCTGGATCTCAGGGCGCACCAAGACCTCCTCAGGCGATTGGCTCAAAATCTGAGTCTGCAGGCAGAGGAGGTCTCGGAGATAGAGGATCCAATTCTAACCATCCTCTCTTCTGATGCTCCCACCAGGGTCGCCCTGCCCTTCATACGGACCATCCAGGCCAACGCCAACACCATCTGGCAGTCTCCGGCCTCCATCCCTCCGACAGCGAAAGGCGTCGAGAGGAAGTACATGGCCCCTTCTAGGGGATACGAATATCTCCATGTACACCCGACTCCGTGTTCACTGGTGGTGCAATCAGTGAACGATAGGGAGCGTCATGGCCAGGAGGCTCCAGCCCCCAAATCCAGAGAAGCCAGGCGGATGGACCTCCTTGGCCGTAAGGTGTATTCAGCTGGGGCGCTGCAGCTCAGGGTCTCCAACCAGCAAGCCCTGCTGAGCAGATATGCCTTTAATTCCTGGGTGGCAGTGGACAAATTTAAGGAGCTGCTGCCACAAGATGCTCGCCAAGAGTTTGCGGCCATCTTGGACGAAGGCAAGAAGGTCGCACGCACGTCCTTGCAAGCCTCCTTGGACGCTGCGGACTCGGCTGCCCGTACCCTCGCGTCAGGAGTTACGATGCGTCGCATCTCCTGGCTGCAGGTTTCCGGCCTTCCGCCGGAGCTCCAGCATACTATACAGGACCTTCCTTTCGAAGGCCAGGGCTTGTTCTCTGACAAGACAGACCCCAGACTCAAGAGTCTGAAAGACAACCGGGTCATTATGCGGTCCCTCGGGATGCACACCCCCGTGACGCAGCGTAGACCCTTCAGGTCGCAGCAACAACAACAGCGCAGGCCGTTTTCCCAGTTCCGCCAGCGGCAGGACCTTAACAGGCGCCGCGGCAGGAACGGAAGGCGCAGGCATTCGGGGAACCAAGGGGGGCAGAACCAAGGCTCCTCAAAACCCCCGCCTGGACCTAAGCCTTCATTTTGAAGGTGCGCCCGAGGGCGCAGTAACAGTTTCCCCTATGGATCCTTCCCCCCCGTTTTCCAACCGCCTTTCGTTTTTCCTCCCGGCGTGGTCCCAAATAACATCGGACCGCTGGGTCTTAAGCACGGTGCAGACGGGATACCGCCTGCAGTTTGTTTCATTTCCTCCTTCCCGCCCTCCTTCCTCGTCCCTCTTCAGGGACCCCTCTCACGAGCAATTCCTTCGGCAGGAGGTGCAGACGCTCCTCAGCAAAGGAGCTATAGAGGCGGTTCCGGAAAGCGAGAAAGGCAAGGGGTTTTATTCCCGCTACTTTCTGATCCCCAAGGCCAAGGGGGGCCTCAGGCCTATCCTCGACCTGCGAGAGCTCAACAAATACCTGGTGAAGTTGAAGTTCCGCATGGTATCCCTGGGGACCATTATTCCATCCCTGGATCCGGGAGACTGGTACGCCGCCCTCGACATGCAGGACGCGTATTTCCACATTGCCATTTGGCCGCGCCACAGACGCTTCCTCCGCTTCGTGGTGGGGGCTCTTCATTATCAATTTGCAGTCCTCCCATTTGGCCTGTCCACGGCCCCGAGGGTGTTTACAAAATGCATGGCAGTTGTCGTGGCGCATCTTCGACGCAACCGTGTCCACGTGTTCCCTTATCTGGACGATTGGTTGATTCGGGGCACGTCGGAACAACAAGTCAACAGCCATGTCTGCGTGATCACCGGCATGTTTGCAAGTCTGGGCCTCTTGATAAACACAGACAAGTCCACCCTGAGGCCCACTCAGAAGGTGGAATTTATCGGGGCCGTCCTGGACGCCACTGTGGGCAGGGCCTTGCTGCCTCTGCAACGGTTCCAGACCATGGCGGCGATCGTTCAACGTTTGCGGTCAGCCCCATTGACGTCAGTGAGGACATGTCTAACCCTGTTAGGCCACATGGTGGCTTGCACCTTTGTGACCGATTACGCTCGGCTCCGCATGAGGCCTCTCCAGCTGTGGCTTATCAGTCATTACAGGCCGGCAAGGCAACCGTTAGACATGTTAGTCACAATCCCCCAGAAGGTCTTAGATTCTCTCGGCTGGTGGCTAGACCAGTCCGTATTATGTGCGGGTCTTCCCTTCCACCCCTCTCAGCCCTCGGTATCCCTGACGACGGATGCCTCAGATCTAGGCTGGGGGGCCCACCTAGGGACCCTGCGGACACAGGGCCTGTGGTCTCAGGAGGAGGTGGGGCTACACATCAACATGTGGGAGTTGAGAGCGGTCCGCCTTGCTTGTCAAGCGTTCTGTCATCAGCTTCAGGGTCGTTGTGTCGCCGTGTTCACGGACAACACGACGACCATGTACTATATCAACAAGCAGGGCGGCACCAGGTCCTCCTCCCTGTGCCACGAGGCGATACGACTCTGGGACTTTTGCGTAGCCCACTCCATTCACCTCAGGGCTTCTTTCCTCCCTGGAGCACGGAACACGCTGGCGGATCGATTGAGCAGATCCTTCCTGTCACACGAGTGGTCCCTTCGCCCGGACGTCGCTCTCTCCATTTTCCGGAGGTGGGGTTATCCCCGGGTGGACCTCTTTGCGTCCAAGGGGAACAGGAAGTGCCAAGCGTTCTGCTCCTTTCAGGGCAGGGAGCCGGGGTCGATAGCGGATGCCTTCCTCATCCAGTGGTCGACCCACCTGTACTATGCGTTTCCCCCGTTCCCTCTGGTCCACAAGGTCCTCCTGAAGGTGCGCAGGGACAGGGCTCTCGTGATCATGGTGGCCCCGGCATGGCCCAGGCAGCACTGGTACACCATGCTGCTGGACTTGGCCGTAGCCGACCCAGTTCCCCTGCCCCTTCATCCGGACCTGATTACCCAGGACCACGGGACCCTCTGTCACCCAGACCTGCAGTCGCTGCACCTGGCGGCGTGGCTCCTGCGTGGCTGACTGGTTCCGAGCTGCGCTGCTCCACGCCTGTGAGGGAGGTGCTCTTGAGCAGCAGGAAACCGTCCACAAGAGCCACATATTCGGCGAAATGGAAACGCTTCTCCTGTTGGTGCGTAGAGAGAAATCTCCGCCCTATGGAAGTTTCGGTGACCGAAATCTTAGACTATGTTTGGTCCCTCAAAGGGCAAGGTCTGGCCTTATCCTCGTTGCGAGTCCACCTAGCAGCTATCTCCACCTTTCACCCGGGTGCGGACGGTCGCTCCGTTTTTTCTCACCCGACGGTGTCGAGATTCCTTAAAGGGCTGGAACGTTTATTCACTAACGTCCGTCCCCCTGCTCAGACCTGGGATCTTAACCTGGTGTTGTCCCGGCTCATGGGGCCCCCCTTTGAGCCGTTAGCTACTTGCTCCCTGCTCTACCTCTCTTGGAAGACTGCCTTTCTAGTAGCTATCACCTCAGCTAGACGGGTGTCGGAACTCCGAGCTCTTGTGGTAGACCCCCCATATACGGTCTTCCACAAAGACAAGGTGCAGCTGAGACCACACCCTGCATTTCTGCCCAAGGTGGTCTCAGCCTTCCACGTCAACCAAGAGATTTTCCTCCCGGTTTTTTTCCCAAAACCTCACTCCACAGGCAGGGAGCAGCAGCTCCACTCGCTGGATGTCCGTAGGGCTCTCGCGTTCTACATAGAGAGGACCAAACCCTTCCGAAAATCCCCCCAGCTTTTCGTGGCGGTAGCGGACCGTATGAAAGGGCTTCCTATCTCCTCCCAGAGGGTATCCTCTTGGGTTACGTCCTGTATCAGGACCTGTTATGACTTGGCCCATGTCCCTATGGGCCGTGTGACTGCGCATTCTACCAGGGCGCAGGCGTCGTCACTGGCTTTCCTCGCCCGTGTGCCCATCCAGGAAATCTGTCGGGCAGCGACCTGGTCATCGGTCCACACCTTTGCTTCCCACTACGCCCTGGTCCAGCAGTCAAGGGAGGATGCGGCCTTCGGAACTGCAGTGCTCCGTGCCGCGACTTCTCACTCCGACCCCACCGCCTAGGTATGGCTTGGGAGTCACCTAACTGGAATGGATGTGAGCAATCACTCGAAGAAGAAAAGACGGTTACTCACCTTTGTAACTGTTGTTCTTCGAGATGTGTTGCTCACATCCATTCCACACCCGCCCTCCTTCCCCACTGTCGGAGTAGCCGGCAAGAAGGAACTGAGGAGCGGGCGGGCCGGCAGGGATATATATTGGGCGCCATGGCGGCGCCACTCCAGGGGGCGACCTGCCGGCCCACTGGAGTTGCTAGGGTAAAAAGTTTCCGACGAACATGCACGCGCGGCGCGCACACCTAACTGGAATGGATGTGAGCAACACATCTCGAAGAACAACAGTTACAAAGGTGAGTAACCGTCTTTTACCGAGGCTCACCCTGATACTGCAAGAATTTCATTTCCAGAAGGACTTGCTCGTATCCAAGACACTGGAATCTCAGCTTCTCAGTACTGATACTGCACTGGTATGCATCACACCCATAGTGCACTCGGTACCAACTGAATGTGACCAATCAGGTCAGTGCCCCCCACTGGATATACTAGAAACATACATCAATCTCATCTAAAATTGCAGTCCCATAAATGGACCCAGCTATGGTCATCTGGCAGACACCTGCCATAATACCACCCACCCATAAAAGAGAGGACAAAATGTACTATGTCGCCTCTAAGGGCATGGATTTCTTGTTCTTGCACCCTTCCCTGAATTGTCTGATGGTTGAAGCTGTGAATGAGTAGGGCAGAAAATACCATACTAAAACTACTCCAAATGATAGATTGGAAGCATTTAGGCCTATTTGGATGCAAAGCCTACTCATCACTGACTCTAGAATTGCAATTATGAAGCTCTGATGTTCAAATATAATCGTACCAACTATTCAAAGCTGAATGAATTTATTGATTACATTCCTGATGACAAAAAAGAACAGTTCCAAGCAATTATCTCTGAGGTTCATCTTCTGGCTACGACAACTTTACAAGCTTCCTTGGATGCAGCTGATGTAGCTGTATGATCCATTTCTACAACTGTGGTCATGTGAAGGGTGTCATGGCTCCACCTCTTAGGGTTTCCAAAAGAGGTACAGGATATTCCCTTTGAAGAATCCAAATTGTTTGCGGATAAGATGGATGAATCTTTCCATTCCTTAAGAGACTCTAGGGCAATTCTCAGTCTTTAAGTATCTACACACCTGTGTAAAAAAGGAGGCCAAGTAAATACCATTCTTCAGAGTGATTGAGGCCTACTCCATACGTTCCTCCTCAGGGACAATATGGCCCTCAAAGGAGGAGACGGGCTAAAAAGCTTAGGCCACCTCCATCTCAATCATCAACATCCCAACCATTGACTTCAAAGCAACAATTTTGAGAATTTGATTGAGGCCATGAGATGCCTCCCCCAAACTCATGTGCTGCAACCACCAGAAAGTATCCATCAGTTTGGCAACTGTCTAACCCTATTCTACCCAATGTGGCAGAGTATCACCTCAGACAAGTGGATGTTAGAAATTAGCAAACAATGGGTACTCAGTTCAGTTTATATCCCTCCCTCCCTCCTACCCACCCTGCCTCCCCATCCCTCTTCAGTTACCTTTCTCATGAGCACCTTTTATGAGAGGAAATAAACTATCTCCTACACTTTAGTGCTGTAGAACCAGTTCTGATCCAACACAGTGGGTGGGGCTTTTATTCCAACTATTACCTAATTCAGAAACAGAACAATGGTTGGATACCCATTTTAAGATTAAGAAAACTCAACAAATTCATGAAAGTACAACAATTCAGGATAGTCACGTTAGCAGCAATAATCCCAGCACTGGACCAGGGGGATTGGTTCTCAGTCCTCGACCTCCAAAATGCATGTTTTCATATTATCATACATCCATCCCACAGGAGAATTCCTCAGATTTTCTCCTGGGCAGGACCACTACCAGGACAAAGTACTTCTGTTTGGCCTTTCTGTGGCCCCCAGAGTGTTCTCCAAGGTCCTTGTGGTGGTGGCTGCGCACCTATGAAAACAAGGAATTATGATATTCCCATACTTGGATAATTGCCTACTCAAAGCCCCCTCTTGAGATGGCACATTAGTAGCTATACAAAAGACTGTGGACATAGATGGCTTGTGCCCCCGATACTGGGGGGCCACAATCTAAAGGGGAGGGCACATGACTGACCCATGTGTCTCCTCTGCCCAGTGACCCACCTGCCCTGTGTCCAGCTCGGGGCCACTGCACTCTCCCTGCCCACCAGCGTTACCTGTGAGAGGGGGCACTCTCTTTCTCCCGATGCTCATCCCCCCGGCATGTTCGGCCCCTGTCCCCATCAGCTAGGCACAGGTGGGGAGCAGGATGGGGCTGCTCTGGGTTGCTGTTATGGGCAGTGGCTGCCTGAGTGAGAGCCTGGCTGGGGAGGAGGCAGTGACAGGTTCTCCCTACCCCCAGGGCCTGGCTGTCAGGGACAGGCCAAGCAAGACATGATGGGGGCGGGGAGGATTCCAGCTCGCTCGGCCATTGTCCCTAGCCAGCCAGGCCTGGGCAGCGGGGTAGCCTGCTGCTGCTGCCTCACCGGCTAGGCTCTCACAGGCAGTTGCCATGCTGCCCAGAGTAGTGACCCAGAGGGACCCAGGGTGAGAAATGGCTGGTCCCGCCCTTTCAGCTCCAGGCTGCCAGGGATAGGGGCTGAGCCCCTCTCTCGCTCCCTCTCCTCGGCAGGCCAAGCAAAAATTGGGGGGGGGGGTGGATTTGACCCCACATGCCCTGCCCCCTTGACGCATCATCTATGACTGTGGATCTTTTCTTACGACTAGGCCTACAAATAAACACTCAGAAATCAACATTGATACCTTTACAACACCTAGAATTCATTGGGGACTACCTCAGTGCAGAGGAGGCCAAAGCCTCCTTACCAACACACCAATTTACTACCCTAGTCAATTTGGTTTCCACAGTGCAAACCCGTCCACAGATATCAGCCAGAACATGCTTACAACTACTAGGACACATGGCAGCGACCATCTTTGTTGTAAGACATGCCAAATTATATTTGCGTTGCCTGCGAGGTGGCTCAGGACAATATACGTTCCATACAAACACAACCTGAACAAGTCTCTCTGTGTCAGTCACAGTCCAAAGCTCACTAGACTGGTAGATAAAGCCCCACAATGTGTGTGCTGGATTCCTTTCACATAACACCACCATCACTAATACTGACAACGAATGCATCTCTGTTGGGTTGAGGAACACAGATGCAGGACTACAGAGTACAGGG
Organism: Gopherus evgoodei; assembly: GCF_007399415.2. NCBI lineage: Eukaryota > Metazoa > Chordata > Testudines > Testudinidae > Gopherus > Gopherus evgoodei. The sequence continues at coordinate 119,947,271 of NC_044322.1, forward strand.
CAAGTGCTCCCCTTCAGGGTCTATGTTACACATCAATCTACTGGAGCTATGAGCAGTCCAGAATGCATGTTCACACTTTTCAATGCTAATCAGAAACAAGAACATAATGACAGATAACATCACCTGTGTGTTTTACATAAACTAATGAGGAGGAGCAAGGTCACCATCCCTGTGTGCCAAAGCTCTGAAATGATGGAATTGGTGCATTGACCACGGGGTCAACATCTCAGTTACTTGCCTACCAGGATGTCAAAATACCACAGCAAATGCACTAAGCAGGAAATTCTCACAGGAACACAAATGGGAAATAGACACCATGGTCCTACACAAAATATTCAGATGTTGGGGATTCCCAAGCATAGATCTTTTTGCCATGATCAGGAACAGCAAGTGCCCACAGTTCTGCTTAAGAGGAAGACGGTCATTGATCGCTGGGGGAAGCCTTCCTTATCAAATGGGATGCACCTTTCTGCCAATCCCATTAATACACAAAATAAAAGAAAAATCCAGCGTCATCTTGATAACTCCAACGTGACCCAAACAAACATGGTTCCCTTACTTCTTACAGATGGTGGTATGCCCACCAGTCACTCTTCACCCCAGTTCCACATCTCCTGTCTCAGATGCGGGCCAGGTGCACCATCCGAACCGTAAGAGTCTCCATGTGAAAGCATGGCTCCTCAGTGGTTCCAAAATATCAAAATGACCTGTTCTGAAGATGTAAAGGAGATACTATTAAATAGCAGATCAAATACACGATATACTTACCTGCACAAAGGGAAGAGATTCCACACCTCGTGCGACAATAGACACACCACAGCTGCAACCTCTCCCTTGCCACTGGTGCTGGACTACATCCTAGATCTAAAAAAATCAGGACTGTCCTCAAGTTCAGTTAGAGTACATCTCATGTCCCTTATGGCCTTCCACCACAAGATTGATGGACACTCAGTATTCACCCATCCTATAACAAAAAGATTTCTCAGAGGTATTCAAAACCTCTACCCCAAAGTATAAGATCCCACTCCATCTTTGGACCATAACCTAGTGCTACAATGCCTCACACATACATGACTTGCTCACTCATACATCTATCTATGAAAATTCCCTTTCATGCTGGAAGAGTGGGGGAAATAGGTGCTCTCATGGCATATCCCCTTCACAATTTTCTTCAAAGATAAAATCCTGTTAAGATCACATCCAAAGTTCCTACCTAAATACCTTTGTCATTCCACGTGAATCAGTCTATTTGTCTTTCATTATTCTTCCCTGGACCGCATGGGAATAAAAGGGAGGCCATGTTCCACACACTAGACATTAGAAGGGTGTTAGCCTTCTACCTCAAAAGGACCAAACCCTTTAGAAAGTCACCAAGATTATTCCTTTCTATTGCAAAGAAATTGATGGGATCAGCCATACAAAACAATGACTTTTGAAATGTGGATTTCCAGTTGTATTAACCTTTGCTATCAGCAGCATAATTTGCAATACCCACAAGGGACTTGAACTCACTCAACAAGATCACTTTGCACCTCTGTAGCTTTCCTGAGCAATGTATTAATCACAGACATTTGTACAGCAGCGACTCGGGCTCTGCTCACACATTCTTGGAACACTACACTATTGTGCAGAATTCATAATCTGCTGCTCTGTTAGGATTGACTGTTTTAACATCACTAAGAAATCCAACTCTGCAGCCCCATCCTTCCAATGAGAGGCACTGCTGTACAGTCACCGAAAGTGGAACACCCATAGGGACAATACTTGAAGAACAAGGGAAGATTACTCATCCTGTGCAGTAACTGAGATTCTTTGAGATGTCTGTCTCTCTATGGGTGCTTCACTACCCACCTTCCTCCAACTACTTTGGCATTTCAGACATGGACTCTGTGGTAGAAATGGAACTGAGGGTGGTTTGGCCACACAGTGCTATATAGCTGCTGAACACAGCATGAGACGGGGAGAGCGTATTTGTGGGCAAAATGAGCACTGCTATCAAAAATCACTGATACTAGGTGCAGGGATGCAGACACATCTAAAGTGGAGCACTCATAAAGATACACATCTCAAAGAACCTCAGTTACAGCACAAGATGAGTAACCTTCTCTTCCCTCCAATGCCTATGTGTCCTTTAAAGCACTAGGGCAGTGTTTCTCAAACTTACAACAGTTGTGTACCCCTTTCGAGACATTTGTCTTACCGTCGTACCCCTTCTCCAGTGAAGATAATTTGGGGTGGGAGGTGATAGCCATATTTTTATAACACACTCCTAATTCGTTTCATTCTGGATTAAATGTTTATTAGAAATAAATACAAAATTATATTACATACAGTTGAAACAACTTTTAATAGAAATAATAGTTATATATAGAAATAGTACTAGAAATAATTAAAATAATAGAAGCGAATCAACAGTCTTGCAGAACAGCGTGTGTGTGTGTGTGTATATATATATGTGTGTGTGTGTGTGTATATATATATATATATATGGTGAATTTGTATCATTCTGGAATTAAAATACTCTGGTTTGGTTAGGTTAGTGAAGAAAGCACTAGTTTAAATACTTACTATTGCAGTATTGAAAAATTTTCAGTACAAACCAAACTATTCAGTGCAAGGGATGGAACTGCTTTTGACCAGACACTATCGCAGGGATATCTGGCTTGATGTTTGTGATCTTAAGACAAAGATGGGGCTCCGCATCAATAAGACTATTTCATTTTTTGTTTTGATGCCAGCCAGTGCAGACACTCCAATCTTGTGCAAATACAAGGTGGGAAAAGGCAGAAGATACTTGACAGCTTTGTCCGATAGAACTGGATATTCAGAGCTAACCCTCAACCAAAATGATGTTAGTGTATTTTGCTCAAATTTTGTTTTCAGGAAGCTATCTGAAGCCAGCTCCAAGAGCTGTTCTTCTTCTGAACCAGAGGGGTTATTTGGCAATGTTTGAACATTGATGAAAAAAGAGTTCCTTTTAAGGTTATGTAAACCTGTGTGTATTTCTACTGTACAAGTGTACACCATTCTTATATATTAAATTTTAGTGAATTGTTTTCTGCTGCTAAAAAAAAAGATAAAGTAAAATAAAAAATTGTGCCTCGTACCCCTTCAAACCATTTCACGTATCACCAGGGTACACGTACCACACTTTGGGAAACACTGCACTAGGGTATGAGAGCTATATGATGTGGTGGTGGGGAGAGAGAGCAAAGAGAACAGGCATGGAAGATGTAGTTTTCTAAAGGAGCCAGTGCTCCTGCATCTGACTCCCCCTCCCCAGACCATTGCTTCTAGGCTGATATAATAAAATTATGCTATACCATATATTTCCCTGGTGCATCTAACTCTAGATCATAATGGCAGATGTATATGATGGAGCTCACTGATACCTTGTTGGCGATGGTGGTGAAACACCCCAGACTTCTCATCCTAGGATATTTTAATATGCATATTGAGACGTCCACAGATGCAAAAGCTCAAAAATTTGTCTCCTCACTTGCTGCCTTAAAACTTTTACAGGTCATCTCTAGTCCAACCTACAAAGCCAATCACACCAGGTGCCTGGTTTTCAGCCTAGATATAAAAAAATGAAGAGACAGATCTTTAAGGTTAAAAGCTTTTTTTCATTTATTTGTGATTTAATATGTAACTTAATTTTCTTTGCATAAAAGAGGGAGCAAAAGGAGGGGAGTTCTCTCTATGCCTTGGAGATAGTCACCCTTCAGGCTGAATGTTCCATTTTTTGGGAGGATGGGGGAGAAAAATGGCTGAATTCCTTTTTCTGTAACATTAACCTATGAATGATGTTATATCCACTTTTATTTAGCTGTGTTTGTCTAGTTGTGTTCTTAGTGCTGTTTGTGGCGCTAGTGTCCCACATCTCATTATCTTACCAAAGTATGCTGAAAAGTTTCCACATGTCTGGGCATGATTATGCCACTTCCTAATTTCAGATTCTGGGACTCCTATCAGTTACTTAACACTGCCCTCCGTTCCTGTGATTACTAATCCTGCGTGCGTGATCCATTCTCCAAAGTCATTCATATAGCCTGGAAGTTTCTCTCATTGTTCTCTAGAACTACTCGGTCATTTTTTCCATATACGCTTAATTTTTTCCCTCTTTTTCTGGAAGGGGAGTTCAGTCACTTCTCTTCTTCAAACACTTATGCTCATACAGTGAACTGCAAAAACCCAAGAGAATGATTGTAGGAGTTATGCAGTTCACTGTGCAGATATATGCAGGTGCTTATCTTATTTGTGTGGGTGTATATTAGAAAATTCATGACCATCCATGAACTGTAGTTATCCAATGCGCTATGACCAGAATATGCTAGAGTCTTACTGTTATAATATTTAGCTCATGTCTAAGGGCTGTGTGCTAGGAGAAGGAAGGAAAGGGGTGGGTGAAAAACAATGAAAGGGAGGAAAGGGAAAACTAGTCTGAAGGATTGGGGAAAATGAGGTGTGTAAATCAAAAATACCTAAACTGTATAAAAATAGACAGTGGGTAGGAAGGTGCAGAATGGGAACATGAAAAATTGACTTTTTTGGAGGAGGAAGGCAGAGGGTAGAGTTAGCCATAGATAATAAATAAAAGGATACTGTAATAGGAGACATAGTGTCCAGTTTAGTTAGATAACTTGACCTACAAGTAGTATATGGTAAAATATTTACAGGAAGCAATATTTACTGTACTTGTATCACTGTAGCAGCTAGGAGCCCCAGTCATAGACCAGGGCCCAATTGCGAGCTAAGCGTTGTACAAACACAAAATGTAAATACTGTTTCATTGCAAGGGCTCTGTCTGCCCTTACTTTCTCCCTATGGTCATGTCTACACTTACCCGAGATCGATGCTGCTGTGATCAATGCATGGGAGTTGATTTAGCAAGTCTGGTAAAGACCTGCTAAATTGATGGCAGAGTGCTGTCTGGTCGACTCTGGTACTCCACCGTAAGGAGAAGAGTAAGATAAGTCGACAGGAGAGTGTCTCCCATTGATGTAGTGTAGTGTAGACACCACTGTAAATTGACCTAAGCTACATCAACTCCAGTTATGTTATTCATGTAGCTGGAGTAGGGTAACTTAGGTTGACTTACCAAGGTAGTGTAGACAAGTCCTATGTCTGGCATGTTGTATCTTACTTACCTTTGAAAACTGACACATCTGAAAGTACTACATTTACTTAAGCCACAGGGTGGTGGTGTTGATCTATATTTAAAGCGCTCTAGTTATTTGCTGTGCAGAGAGGAATTTAACTGTATTGGTCATATCTGTTGAATTAGACAAGGTGTGATTTGCAAATCGCTGATTTAATCACAATTGCTGGTAGTGGTGGGGGAAATTTGCCAGTGTGGTTTCCACTGCCCTAGGTGCTAAATAGCTGAAACTTCTTAAGGAGGCTAAACTAAAACACACGGAGGAAAGCACAGTAAAATATTGTCAATTTGCTGCAGTTGTCTGGCAGCAGCCTACTGATTTCAGCAATATTCTACTCTCATTGTTTTAATAGCTGCAGTATAGATTTCTGCCTGCTATTATACGCTGACTTAGTATCACTGTATGTTTAATGGGCCTTGTTTTCATTTTAAATGGCTGCAAACATCCGTTGAAACCTTAGGGACAGGGCCTGACTCCAAAATTTGTAATTTTAAAACTAACTGTATCATAATGACCAGATCTCCATGGACATTGCTTAAGGCAGGGATTGGCCTTCCCCCCCAAATATTTTCCAAGTCCCTAACCCTCCCCCTTTCCTGGGCAGATTTGAGACTAATTCCTCCCCCCCCAAGTCCTTGCACCCATTTTTCTGGGTAGGCTTGAGAGTATACCCTCACCAATTAGTCCTGGTGAACACAGATCCAAAACCCTTGGATCTTAAAACAATGAAAAATCACTCAGGTTCTTAAAAGAATAATTTTATTAAAACAAAAGGTAAACTTCATCTCTGTAAAATCAGGATGGAAAATAACTTTACCGGGTAATCAGATTTAAAGAGCCCAGAGGAACCCCCTCTAGCCTTAGGTTCAAAGTTACAGCAAACAGAAGTAAACCGTCTAGCAAAAGGAATATTTACAAGTTGAGAAAACAAAGATAAAACTAACACACCTTGCCTGGCTGTTACTTACAAGTTTGAAATATGAGACTGGTTCAGAAAGATTTGGAGAACATGGATTGATGTCCAGTCACTCTTAGTCCCAAGAGTGACCACCACCCAAAACAAAGCACAAACAAAAGCTTACCTCCCCCTCCCCCCCCCACCAGATTTGAACATAGCTTGTCCCCTTATTGGTCTTTTGGGTCAGGTATCAGCCAGGTTACCTGAGCTTCTTAACTCTTTACAGGTAAAAGGATTTTGGTGCCTCTGGCCAGGAGGGATTTTATAGAATTGTATATAAGAGGGTTGTTACCCTTCTCTTTATAGTTATGACATGAAGCCTACCAGGGTAAGCCCCCTGGCGGGCCAGTTTGCTTACCTGCCACGTCTGCAGGTTTGGTCGATCACAGCCCCCACTGGGCGTGGTTCGCCGCTCCAGGCCAATGGGGACTGCAGGAAGCTAGTCACCTCTAACTAGGATAAGATGTCATCTTAGTCAGGTCTAGGGCTCCTGGAGTTTTCTTCCAGTTTCCACAGGCTGTTGGGGCACTTGAGCATACATCCCTTTCCCAATGACTGCAATAATTTTGCAATGCTACCTCCTTTGGATCTTGCAGCTCTCCCCTAACTTTACCCCCCTTGGTAGTTACTGCCTTTCTCAGCATAAGGGAAAGGCAGGTCAGAGGCCATCATCATCTTATGGCCTGCACTGATGCCAAGATTGCAGTAGTCTTGATGATCAAAGCCACTCGACTGTATACCTGAAAGGAAGAAGGGTGGCCAGACAAGGACCTAGAAGAGGCAAAAGGAATATCATCCTAAGGAGATGAAGTAGTAACATGGATGATAGGGTTAAGTGGGGCCTAGGAAAGGTTAAAAAAAATTGTGTGAAGGAAAGGCGGCTGCTAAGTGGAATGCAAAAGAGTAAAAATGAGTAGGTAGGATGGCAGTGTCAGAGTTAATAAATATGGTCTTGTACTGTCTGCTCTGATACAGCACTTAAGGCACCAGCTAAAGCCCAGATGCCATTATGCTGCTCAGTTAAAACAGACAGGTCAGTTTTGCTGTAAGCACATTTTAAAGTGTCTTCAGTCAATAATTTAGCAGGCTAATGAGTTTCTGGGCCAGCAAGGTGGCTAGCACAGGTGCAATTGCACACAGGCTCAGGTGCTTCTTGGCACTGGGATATTTCATACGTGTGGTCATAAAGCTGGTGTAGGAAGATGCTTGGTAATAAATCCTATCTCATCACTTCCCTTCTTGCATTTGCATGGGGTACATGGCTGGGGCTGCCCAGCACCTTCATGATTCAGGCAGCTGTCCTGGCCCTTTGAGCGATTTGCAGCTTGTATAAAACTTAGCATAAATACTGAAGAGCACCTCCGGCACAGCTATGCCAGGCTTACAGGTGCAAAAAAAGATGGCTTAAAACTCAGCAGTGGCTCAGGTCTATGCTAGGGGCTAAAACCGAGTATGGGCTGTGCAGATGTATGTATACTAAAACCCATCCCCCACCCTATTTAAGTATTTGTTTGACTACACCTTAGCTCAGTGAAGGTTCGGATTGACCGAGGCTGGCTGTGCTCTCAAATGAGAAGTTACCTATCCCAGGCACTGGGCATACACACATCTGCGTGCATAATAGCAGCCAGCTTCCTAAAGAGGACAGAGCAGCTCATGCTTGTACATCCATCCAACTGCTGACCTTGCTTACAATCAATCAGCGCCACTTCTTGGGGTCAGAAATGAAGTACTCAGTTGTAGTCAAGCCTGCTTATATCAACTAGAAAGCAGGAAGTGGAAAGGAGCCTTGTTTGAGGAGCAAGCAGCAGCAATGGAGAGAAAATACTTAAGAAAATTTCCTACCCACAGTGGTTGCTAACGTTATTTAGACAACAGAGGTTGCAGCAGCAAGAGCTGTGTAGCACACCGCAACCTTAGCACATGGCTGTGAGGCTGGGACTGGACTACAGTTATTTAGAGAATACCATGAACTCTCTCCAACATTTATACACAGGTTTATACTATTTGGCAGTTAGGGAAGGTACAGTTCAAGTGAAAGCTTTCCTTAGGCACCATTTACAGAGCCCTAACTCACAGCTATGCTTCCTATCAGGTCATCCTGGACAGGCCCAGGCCCAGGCCCAATGCTTCTTGCACTGTAAGCTTTCTAAAGCACGTTGTTTCAGCTGTAGCACTGGCAAACTTCTGCTCAGTTTTGTCCAAGTGTAACTTTGTGGACCATTGCTCTGTGTTAAACCCCAACTTTGCAATCTTATATTCCCCACTTACTGTCATTTGGTCAAGCACTATGTCCTTTTCATCTTTGTTCTTAAATTGTTCTTTAATCAACCAAATTGAACAAACTCCGCCTTCTCTCCAACTTGTTGACATTTCTGCAGTGGAGGGGCCTAGAACGGAGTGCAGTATATCAAGTACTCTCTCCAGGGCCATGCAGAAAGAGGGTGGTAACTCTGGGGCAGTTACAGGTAGCCAAAAATTCCTTTGCTTCTTTGGGCATTCCTTGCTTGCCCGCCTCCAGATTAGAATATCCTGTAGCTGGTTTACAGTAACTTGCATTTGTTCAGGTTGAATCTCTTATTTCACGCCCAGCTCCCAAGGCTCTCATGCAATGGTTCTCAACCGATTTACCATTGTGGGACACAGCAAATACTACCCATATGGCCCTGAAGATGGCACATGGTTGAGAACCACTGCTGTAGTGGTACTTCTCATTTTAGGGTTATATCAGTACCTCCAAAAGCTCTGCTATACTTCAGGTTTAATTGTGAATAGCCTCCTTTAAAGAAAAGACTTCTAGATACCGTTGACATATTTCTGGCTGGCTGGCTGCTTCTGGACCTGAGACCTGGAAGTGGGAAACATAAGACCTTGTGCAGTTCTGAACCTGAGTCAGCAGATGGAATGGAACACAGGCTGTGGTGCTTGGCCATAAGTAAGGCTGTGAGTCTGTTACAGATGTCATGGATTCCGTGACCTCTGTAGCAGCTCGGGCTGCCCAAACCGGGCAGCCCCTAGGCCAGCAGCAGCTGTTTGGGTGTGTGGGAGGAGGTCAGGGCTAGGGGCAGGGGGCTCCCATTGGCATAGCCCTGCAGGTCCTAGGCTGCAGAGGAGTTGGGGAGGGCTCTGTGCTGCCCCTGCCTGCAGGCCCACTGCTGCAGCTCCCACTGGCTGTGATTCTCAGCCAACGGGACCTAGGGCAGCTGGTGCTTGTGCCCCTCTGCTGCCTAGGAGCTGCAGGGACATGGAGCTGGGTAGGGAGCCCCTGACAGCTCCTCCCCCTCTCCCACCACATAGTCCTCCACCCAAGTTTAAATCACAGGTATTTTTAGTAAGAGTCATGGACAGGTCAGAGGCAGTGAATTTTTGATTACTGCCTGTGACCTGTCCATGACTTTTACTAAAAATATCCGTGACTAAAATGTAGCCTTGGCCATAAACCCTCTCCCTCCTTCAAGAACTTTTTATTTTTTCTTACTATAGTGAGCAGAGAAGTTCCCTACAGGACCTGGGATGTGGACTTCATCCATTGTTGCACTGGATGCTGTTTTGGTCTTTTCTCTCTTAAATAATTTCTCTGAGAATTAATTGGAACTAGACTTAAAGCAGCTGCCTCATACTCAAAACATCCATCTTTATGAAGAGCTTGTCTGCTTCCTATGAAGCATTTGACTATTTGTTATACTTTAGACTAGCCAGACAGAAACATCACATGAAGCAGCAGGCTTCAGGTTGTGCATATACAGGCTTTTTTCTGAGAACTTTCCCTCTGTTGCTAACGTCTGTCTTATCAGAACATGCAGAAAGTAGTTTAAATAGGTCAGTTACATCTTTGAAGCTTTGCCTCATTTTATTTAGGAAAAATAGTTAGCTGTCTTGCTCTTCTCAGCACTGGTGAGGCCTCAGCTGGAGTAGTGTATCCAGTTCTGGGCCCCACACTTCAAAAAGTGGACAAGTTAGAGTCCTGCCTTACAAGAAAGGTTAAAAAAACTGCATAGATTTAGACTTGAGAACAGAAAATTGAGGGGGGAACCTGATAAGTTGTCAAAAATGTTAAGGATTGTTATGAAAAGGACGGATCAGTTATTCTCCATTAAAATATGACAAGAAGTAACTGGCAGTCTGCCAGAAGAGGTATTTATGTTAGCTATTAGGAAAAAACTTTCTAAACTTTAAGAATAGTTAAATACTGGCAGAGGTGTCCAAAGATGATTGTGGAATACCTGTCATTGGAGGTTAGATAAATACTTCTCAAGGACGGTCCCGCTATATTTTGTCCTCCTCAGCACCGAGGGTTAGACTAGACGACTTCTTGAGCTGCCTTCCAGCCATACATTTCTATGATTTTATGAAAACCAAAGAGCTTTCATCAAAGCCAAAAGGAGTTATTGCTGAGAGACTTTACAGGCGATTCCTCAGATTTTTCACTCTTCAGGAATAGGAACCTTGTGAATCTGGTCTCTCTCAAGAAGGTAAAATTGCCTATACTTTTGTTTCTTAAGGTCTGTTGTGACTTCTGCAGATGCAGACTTGCTGCTGGGTATAGCTGGAGTTTGGGTGGGAGCTCCTGCTTTAGAATCTTCTCACTTCTTGCTTGGGTAGAAACTAGAGGGAATTGAGGCATCTGAAATAGAATACAGAGAAGGGCTCATGTCTGAGAACCAAAACTCAAGAGCTCTGTTTGTGTTCTTGTCTAACATTAAGAAGCAGAGCCCCTGAGGGTGGCAGACCTTTAAAGTAGCAGAATTATTTTCCTGATGTCACATTTAGCATTTGAGGTGCTTTGGCCAGATAAAGTAAAAATAAATCTAGGCTTGTTGATATATAGTTAGATAAACTTTGTTAAAAGCCATTGTTGATGGAGGTTCATTATTGAATCAGCTGATACCTTCCTACAAAGGCCTGCTGGAAAAAGGTAGCACCTATTCTGCTTTAATGACCTCCCTGTGCTTAATACAGATGTTTTGTTGTTCCCTTTCCCCTAAGAAAAGCTGGCGGATGGCTGAGAGGAAACATGCTAGGACATATCAGTGGCTCTCGTCCACAGCATGCAAATACAGAGCTGGTGACAGGCAGTCTTATAAATGGTTCAGTCTAGTTACCAAAAGGTAGTGGAACACAGTATATGAAAGAATGGTTGGTGAACTCAAAGATCTAGCTGTCAGCCTGGACTCTACAATCCAGGAATTCCCAGGTTTTCTTGTATTCCTCTCCTGCATGTCTCAAGTTCCTTTTTCAGAAATTCATACCTCTAGCTTTGTCCAGAGGCAGCAAGAACAGCTGATTCTAATGCTGTTCTTGTCTGCTTTTCTGCTCTTGCTGGGGAAGCATTGAGTAGCTGAGGTAGTCTCCCTTCTCTATGTTGTACAAGCTGCTGTAGGAGAGATTACTCTGCAGAGAGTACACCACGAGTGAAAACAAAATCAAGTGTATCTTTTGCTGCCTTTTGCAGCTCTTACCCTCAGGAAGCACTAAAAACATACTTGATTCACTGCTGGCAAAGGGCACTATCCAAGTGAAGAAGTGAATTTGATCTGCAAGCCCAACACACACAGCTTTGGAGGAGACAATATGCCTAGTATTGCTGTCTAGTGACAGACAGGAAGAGCAGCATTACCAGACTAGAGGAGTAGCTGCTGCCGCCAAGCCTGTTGCTAACAAACTTTATCGCAGCTGGCTTTCAAAAGAAAGTTTACACTCAATACGTGTTTTTGCACAGTGTTCTTCTACAGAGCAAACCTCCATATAGGTGACTTGCACCAATATAGTTCCAGTGCTCTGAAAACAACAGCCTACAGTGGAATGTGTTTCATGTGCAGTGGGGTTCCCGCTCATAAAGCCCACATGCACAGAATGAAAATTGCTTTGAAGCCATTCAGACCTGTACATATGCAAATCTGCAGAGTCTCGAGCACAGAAATACAATAGACAGTTTTTGAAAAAAGCATTATTTATTTTAAAGTACAACCCAAAGTTGTATCTGTAAGAAATGCACGGGGTATCTTGTTTCTTTCACAAGTCTTGGCTATGTGCATTTCAGTTCAACTTAAAAATGCATTCAGGTTTACAAATGTACAAACAGCACAGAAAGTGTACACAGTCTTAACAGAATGAATCTTCTTACATTCAGCCATTTTTGCTCTTAATGTTTTTACATTCTTAGAACCTGTTAACAAAGACAGCCTTATTTTTAAAAAAATACTCTGCATTTTTAGCACAAAGTGCTTTTTAAAAAAATTAGGTCTTGGAGCATAATACTGGAAAAAAAATTAAAAACCAAAAACTGGTACTTTGATAAAATTGCTGCATGCTGGGACCATTTTCTAATTCAAATTGTCTCCCAAATAAAGAATGGCAGATAATAAAATATGAAACCAATGAAAATTGTTCCGATTTACAAATCTTAGCTGAAGTTTGGTTTGTTACCACACTGACTTTTTCAAGCTTAACTGCGATCTCACACTATCATAATTGCAAGGTAGACTTAAAAGGAGAAAGTGATGAAAGCATGACTGGTTCATAACTTTTGTTGCAAAAAAGGGAAGAAAAAAGCAATGGTAATAGCCTGAAAATGATGTTTCAAAAATGGCATATTCAGAATTGTATCATGATCTGGATAAAAGTTCCTTTGTATAGCCTAATTTCAGTTTTCATGAGGATAGTGAGTGTTAGACCAAGGATCTGAGCTTCTTCTTCCAATTGTAGGGCTCCAAATTCGCCAGGGATTATAGGTCTGTCCCATGTCTTCAGCCAGGGTAGTAACACTGGCAGCAGTAGATGGAGGAGCAGAGGGGGAGTTTTCACTACCCATGAGATCAATACCAGATAATGTATTTGCCGGAGTGGTGAAGGGAAGGGTGCTGTTGAGGTTACTTGACCAAATAGAACTGCTGAATGGAGTGGTGGTAGACCACAGGCCACTGGGATTGCCAAGGATCGACTGCAGTACAAAAAAATTGTTGGTTAATTATAAAGCTGTTAATACAATATTAGTCATAATCACTGCTCTTTGTCTGGCAGCTTTCAAACTAATTTCCTTTAGCTCAGACACGTTTAGTTATGGAATTGGCAGATGCACTGGACTTCAACATTACCTGAGCTTTCTAATGCTTAGATAAAACCCTGATACATTTACATATGTTAAACAATTACATACCAATGAATGCTGCATTTGAGGGCAAAAATTAAAACTCATTTTGGAAAATTAAGTACTAAACCTGGATTTTGAATCTCAAGATTTTCACCTGAATATTTAATCTTCATTTCTGCAAAAAAATTTCCTCAGGAATGGAGGAGTCATCCCTGCTCCTATGTGAAACTAACTATGCACCAGCAAAAGGAAACTACCGAGATGTGATTTAGGTAGTAGTTTCAGAGGATGCTGAAGTGTTATCAAAGTGACACTCTTATAATCTCTCCTATGTCACTAAAATGGTGAGTTAAACAAAACAGTTAAGGTTTAGCAACAAAGGGTGTGCATTATACCGCCTAAACTCTTATATGAGGTAAACACTGCATTGAAATGGGGAAGAAACTGTATACAAACTAATTTTCCTGTACACTATAAGAGCTAGCCATAGTAAGAGAAAAATGTGTCATGACACAGTTCAACAAAAACCCTTCCCTCCATTGCTGTCCTGAATGTCAGTCTTCATATTAAATGAGTAAAATATGGAGTGTGAGGATGAGTGTGTGGAGCTACCACTATCTGTCTGAATGTAGGATCTATTCTTCTTTTTAGCGAGCTAGCTATATGAGCTGGGTGGTTAAAATCAATGGTCAGCAAAGAATCTACCCTTCAGTTTCTCATTTCTTTCTCTGTGTTTATGGCCTTTGTTTTTAAGCTGCAGCTTAGGAAAATCTGTGATTCAAAGAGTGGGTATGAAAACATCATTTGTCTTGGACTGTAGTGATTTAGAGGCTGGGATGACATTGGGGCTACTGAGCAGAATCAAGATCTGCCAAATGTCACCTCGGCTGTTCTTAATTGTGCATGAAAGTGGAAGGAGTAGCTTTACAGGTGATAGAGCTAATGCTCCTGGCTTTCAGTGCAGGATAGAGAGCAGCACTACGGGTGTGTATGTGCAATGCTGGAAGTGCTTGGGTACTAAACAAGTGGTTTTATAAAAATTCCAGGTGCTTGCACCACTGCTGTAAGACTGGCCCTAAGACAAGTATTTTGTGTAAAGCACTATACACTGATCTATCTGCAAGTGAGCTGATCTTTTTCATTGGTTTTTACAGCAACCATATGATTTTAATAGTTTTTTTTTATTCAACAGCTATTTTGACTATTTTCTTCCTTGTAAAACCCTTCACTTGAAGATTGAGTGCTGCTGAAAGTTCAGCCAATTAAAAAAGATTAGATACTACTGACGTCACATGGCAAAAAGATTAATAAAAGATTATATAGCCCGTGTACTTACTGCAGTTGTGTGAGTTGGGGAATCTGAATTTGTTGGCCAGGAGGGTACAGGAGGGGTAGCCGAAGAGTCCCAGATGTATGAAGGGATGTTACTAACTTCACTCCAGTTCCGCTGCATATCCTGGCCATAAGCAGATCGAGGGAGCCCAAGTTTGCTGAAAACCTCTAAAAAGGAAAAATCAAACAAACATGATCACTTCACATTTCCCCTGATATTTTAAACACAATATTATAGTGTAAGCTTTTCCACAGTGTAGTGGATACCAATACAGGGGGAAACAGATAGAAAAATAGAGATCGCTCATGTAACAGAAAAGCATAGATCCTTTCTGATGTGCCACCTAGGGGAATATCAGAAAAACTCATCCAGCACAATCCTGGAAACTTGCTGTCCACAGCTGACATCTTACTGGAACCAGGATGATACTTAGAGAGAAAAAGTTACATACACACTACACATGGGTTAATTCCTCTTCAGCGCTTGCCGCAGGACTGGATATTAACTCATTAGTGCCAGGAATTGGGATTCCTTGACCCCTCCCCCCCCAATGATGTTGGGAAGTTTATGTCGGGAATTTTTAATGAATAAGACTAAATCCCAGAGATGGAACAGGTTAAGGTGATGAAACAAGGTCTCAGGGATCACATCTGCAGCGTTACCTTCTCAATTACAGCTGAAATAGAATAGGGTTTTTTCACTGCTGTAAAAGAATGTCAGACCTGCCATACTGGATAAGACCCACAGTCCATCTTGTCCGGTATCATTTCTGAAAGTGGCCAGCACTAAGTGATTAAGTGGAAGGTGCAAAAACCCCACAGTAGGCAGGTATGATCTCATCTGGTCTCATCCTGATCCCCAATAGCTCGAGACTGATTTAAAACCTGAAGCATGAGGACTGTTTCCATTAACTACCATAACTCTGCATAGTCTTGTTATTCAAATGAACTCCCAATCCCATTTTGCCTCAATGACATTTTGTAGCATCACTTAATTTAGTAGGATTCAAAGTCCCACGGTCTAATTATGAATTGAATATAAAGTGTTGCTTTTTATCAATTTTGAAATTTCTACCATCTGGTTTCATTGTCCTCTTGTTCTTTTGTTCTGAGACAAGGAAAACAGAAGCTCATTCTCTCTATTCCCTAGAGCAGGTGTTATTTTATACAGTTTTTACACCCTGCAGCTCTGGCAATCTGAATACCGACACATGTCGTTTACAAAAACTTCCCATTGCTAGTTACCTTGCTGTTGATCTCCCAATCGCCTATTAACTAGTATTTTTGGAAGCAGCATTTCCTGTCACTCAAAAGAAGCACCACACTACCACATGAGAAGTCAATCCAGCAAGCAAGACCCAATGGCATAAATCCAAGACCTCAAAGCTTCACCGCAGAAAACAGTTTGAAATTGTCAGCTTCAAATAAGAGTATAATCTCAGCCTACTTTCTGTTCTTAACCAAGTGAAGCAACAACCATCTGTTGCCTTTCTTTGTCCACTTTAGGACAGTAAAAACCAAAATGTTACTGTCGCTACAGTTTTAGCACATAAGTAATACCAAAATAAGTTGCTATTTCTTCTGGGCTTAGATAGTAGACCCAGTGGCTCTCAACCTTTCTAGACTACTGTACCTCTTCAGGAATCTGATTTATCTTGTGTACCCCAATTTCACCTCACTTAAACTACTTGGTTACAAAATCAGACCAAAAAAAAAAGCACAAAAAAAAGTGTCACAGCCACACTTACTGAAAAAATGTCTTACTTTCTCATTTAGACCATATAATTATAAAAGAAATCAACTGGACTATAAATATTTTACTTATATTTCTGTGTATAGTATATAGAGCAGCATAAACATGTCACTGTATGAAATTTTAGTTTGTACTGACTTCATTTGTGCTTTTTATGTAGCTTGTTGTAAAACTAGACAAATATCCAGATGAGTTGATGCACCCCCTGGAAGACCTTTGTGTGCCCCATGTGTTATGCACACCCCTGATTGAGAAGCATTGTATAGACTATTCCTTCCCCTTAAGCAAAAAAGCTGAACTATTGTTATTTTTCCAATATGGAGAAAGGAATGAAGAATTTTTCACACGCCACTATTTATTGTTTACTAATTTTAGTGTTAAAAAGCTCACCTCCAGTTAAGTTGAAAGAATTTCCAAATGCTGAGAATGAATTGAGGGGTGCGAAGTCAGGGCTGCTAGGGTTGCTGATGGGACTCCACAAACCAGAACTAAACATACAGGGGGAGGAACAATACACAAAAGTTAACACTGAAATTGCATCACTAATGATAACAACCTAGTGCTATACATATAAACATTGTATGGAACAAACAGATATATTGTTAGGAAGTACAAGTCGAAACAGGAGACCACGTGTAAAGAAAAGTGAAGTGACCAAGTATTTTAACATAGTTTTTTAAAAATTTTAACTCATTATTGCACTCAGTTAATTTAGATCTCTCTTATTTGGCCCTAAGTATTTCATTCAGCTAGCCTTTTTGCTTACTTTTCTGTTGGCACCTGTCTTATGAGAGATAAACCTCTCTGTAAATAGAGCAGATTAGTTAATTGCTGATACAGTTATAACAAGTGCACATTTGACAAGAGCTCTTTTGCTCAATTTCTCAGAAGTTTTTGGAGTCACAATCTAGGAGAAATTCTCTACCAGCCAGGTGAAGTCTAGGTTCTAAATTATTTGAGAGATCCCTTAAAAGAAAGCCGTTTAATTACTAAGTTTGTAGTTTCTGGATTTAAATTTATTGAAAAGCAGATAGGTTTACTGGGATCAATAACAAATCGGGGGAGGAAGGGAGAAGCTTGGTCAGAAAAGCAGAAGCTGAGTTGATGTCTAGTTCTCAGGGGCGGCTCCAGGCCCCAGCAAGCCAAGCACGTGCTTGGGGCGGCATGCCACGGGAGGCGCCCTGCTGGTCGCCAGGAGGGCGGCAGGCAGCTTTTGGTAGCATACCTGCGGAGGGTCCGCTGGTCCCGCGGCTTCGGTGGAGCCGCAGGACCAGCAGACCCTCCGCAGGCACGCCTGCAGGAGGTCCACCGAAGCCGCGGGACCAGCGACTGGCAGAGCGTCCCCCGCAGCATGCTGCTGTGTTTGGGGCGGCGAAATATCTAGAGCCGCCCCTGCTAGTTCTTATTCCATAACAGTTACTAGATGTGTGACAAACACATGCTCCCTCAAAGCTCATTTTCTCCTCTTGCCCATTGCCTTAACCACACTGGTGTAACATTCATTCCCACTTCACATAGGTCACGCTGCCAACTGGCGAGTATCAGTTAGTCTGACTACACTCTGCTTCTGCCCTCAACATTGGGAAATGCAGTCACCATTCCCACCTTCAAGGTTACATTAGGAGAGGAAGAGTGTTGACTTTGTTCCCCTGCTCTGTGGTCAGAAATTCCACCTATAGATTACATCAGGTGAACCTACTGCATTCTTCTCAAGATGCTGAGAAAGCCACGTGGGTTCCCTATTGTTTGGATGGGGACAAAGATAGAGTTGTCTCATAAGGGGAAAAAGAGTTAAAGGGTAAGAATCAGATGCCATGAAGGACACTTTCCCCTACTTCCAAGTCATGCATATAGTTCTGAAACTTGGACATGCTAATGGTACTCATGTTTAGAAGGTCATCTTCCGATAGCCACCTCTAAAATTTTTAATAAAAGCATCCCTTCTAGGAACCAGAATGAGCTCCTCCTAGCCATGCAGAGGATGCCTCTGTTAACTTCCTGTGTATTCTCTAG
The DNA here is from genome assembly GCF_007399415.2 of Gopherus evgoodei. Classification (NCBI taxonomy): domain Eukaryota; kingdom Metazoa; phylum Chordata; order Testudines; family Testudinidae; genus Gopherus; species Gopherus evgoodei. The sequence goes on from NC_044322.1 coordinate 119,965,579, forward strand.
GGTTTTTATACGGGTGGTGAGGGGGGGATGGTTTCTAAAAGTGTATTAGTTACCTGTCAGAGCCATCGCTGTCAACGGGTGTGTGAGAAATGCTCCTATTGTCAGAACCATCTGTTTTATTTGGTAAAGCCTTTGCTAATCCACTACCACCTGCAACAATGAATTCAAATTGAGGAAAGCAATGAAATGGTACAAGAACATCATTTAACACTGTGCAGCAATAGATATTACTCCAAAACAGTTCCATTACCTGGGCTCTTGTCGTAACCTGCGGCTACAGCAGCAAAGGTGGGATTTCCGTTCCTGCCAGGGAGAGAGGCTGCCTTTGCCAACTTGTGTTTGATACCATTAAGGGGCTTGCTTTTTGTTTCACTGGGTGGGGAAAAAAAAGGTAATGCTGGGATTCAGCACATTATTACAAAAGGAAGTTCTCAGGACTAGTATTTAACTGGCTTTGCAATGATATAAAGTTATTACAGAAATAGCTTACTGACCTTTTTCACCAGAATACAATACCACACTAGTTCCCAAAGCCCAGCTTTTAATTATCCTGTTGACATTTAGATCTGTGACTAGAACAACCAGATGTCAATAATTTGACTACATAATCAAGCAAAGGAATTACTATTGAGTGATTACAAACACAAAGACTCCAAGCAGCAGCACTGCTGAGATCTAAAGGAAACATATTAGTTTTCTTAATCCGGAAGAAGAGTTTGGTTAGGCAGGACAGAGAAAATAAAGGCAAGAAGGGTTCGATTATTCAGGATATGGAGGACCCCCTTTGGAGGATGAATTAAAGTTAGGATGTGGGGTGAGGACAAAGGTAGGTGAATGGAAAAATTACTTATACAGGTTGCAGAAGACCATCAGATTTGGGTCCATGCTTCTAGCTTTGATGGAGTCATATTCTGCCCTGCAATGCAACCATTTCTAAATCCTAGTGCCTCCTGCCATTAGCTGCTTTGTACGCAAAAGGTAGAGATGTACAGATTTTGAAAAAATCAAATGGATTACAGAATATTGGGCTCTGAAGGGAGGTGCTCAGTTGAGCAATGATCTAATATATCCTTCTGTCTTCAGCAAACATTACATGGGAAGTAATTTTATTTTCAAAAGGTGCCAGCTGAAATAGGTCCCCACTCTTGGAGACTTAATTTCCAGAGTATTTCTCTCAAGGTATTTTAGAAGTAAACTTACCTATATGAACAGAAAAGTTACAAGTACAAGCAGAAGCAAATATACTGCAAGGCAGGAATGAGCTTTATTCAGATGAACCTATCTTAGAAGTTACTTAATGGAGGGATAAAATACATCAAGAGACAGAAAGTTACACCAGAAAATAAAGCTACTGTGGAGTGGGAGACCTGGAGCACGGCTAGTTCAGAGAATTCCTATAGCACTGCTGGGCTAAGTTTACAAGCTTGTGGTGAGGTCACACAGTAACACTTCATAGAAGCACGCAAGTAACTTCATGTGGCTGTCCTCCAAATCTCACTGTTAAATAATTATCAGATCCTGGGGGCATGTGATACATTCCTCTCTGACTAACCCAGGGATTGGCAACCTTTGGCACATGGCTCACCAGGGTAAGCCCCCTGGAGGGCCAGGCTGGTTTGTTTACCTGCCGCGTCCGCAGGTTTGCCCAATCGCGGCTCCCACTGGCCGCAGTTCACCGCTCCAAGCCAATGGAGGCAACAGGAAGTGGCGACCAGCACATCCCTCGGCCTGTGCCACTTCTCGCAGCCCCCATTGGCCTGGAGCAGCGAACCACGGCCAGTGAGAGCTGTGATCGGCCGAACCTGCAGACGTGGCAGGTAAACAAACCGGCCTGGCCCACCAGGGTGCTTACCCTGGCGAGCCACATGCCAAAGGTTGCTGATCCCTGGACTAACCATACCACATATCTATAAACTTACAAAAATACAAGGAACAAAGGAACAAAAATACGAGATGCAGCCAGCCATTTGACCATGGCTCTTGGAAACAGTGTAACCTAGTGTATCAGCTTAAACTGAAACAGAAAACTTAAAGCCCTTTCTAAGGGCTTTTAAGTTTCACTACAGATGAACACTTCAGGACCTGCTTATGTTTAGTTTTTGTAGAAGAGCCTTGCTGGGAATGGCATAAAGGCAGAGGAAGAAAGTTGGCTGGATAACTGTTTTAATTAAGGTGGAATTTAAGCAATGCCTTTGAAAGGAATTTAGGTGCCTGAACATCCCAAGTATTCAGTGACTCAAGGGTATGTTTAGTAGCTTCCTAAATACGATGTTAATATCTTACAACAATCTCTTTTAGTGGGAGGTTTTAAATGCAATGAAGTCCCTCATAAGACTGATGACTTCGGGCTGCAGAGAAATTGGTCTATTTTCTATATGGCTATGAAGTTGAAATGGCTGTGAAATGTGTTTTACAGATGAGATCTGTAGCACATACTAAGACAGGAGAAGAAAGTCAAACTGGTTCTCTCTCCTTTCATTGTTTTGCTTTTCTGGAAGACTCCTGAGCAGACAGGACTTCAGACACATGCTTAGGCACATCTCTATCCCCTTAGGAGCCATGCTATCCTGAGCTGGGCTGTAGTAAGGGTCAGAGTTTACATGTGACGAGCCAGTTTCTCTCTTTCATGAGCTGGTCGGGTCCTTTACTACTACAGTTAAAGAGGGAAACTTGTACATCAACTCCCCAACTTCCACTAGGCACAGAAGGCTTTTATTCTCAGTGTGCTTCACTCAATGCCGTCTGTAGAAAACTAGTAACTTTGCAGAGAGGCAAAGTGAACAAATCTATCTTAGGTACACACCACTCAGGGAGAGATTAATTTTCCTTGTTCAGTTCTTGGAGTTCTTCTTGAGGTGTGCATGCACCTTGAAAGATGGTTGGTGTCAGTGCCCATTCGCCCCCCGCATATGCCTCACAGATCCTTGTTCCCAAAAACTTCCCTCAGTTCCTTCTCCACTGCAAAGCCCCAAGAAGGTGACTCCAAAGCAGAGTAGAAAGAGAGCAGGTACTGAAGCACTCACAGGGACACCCATCTCAAAGAACTCCAGTAACCTCTCAGAGTCGTGTTGCGATGTGTGCTCCATTTGAGGTGACTCCTTAATGGTACCCCCTGAAGAACATGGACGCTTTGGAATTCAGTCTAAGGCTGCCAGCAGGACTGCAGAGCCAAAGGCAGCATTTGCCCAGGAAGCACTGACCAACATATAATGTTTTGAGGAAGTGTGGATCCAAGCCCACGCAGCAACCTTGCATATTTCTGCAAACAGACATGCCCTTTAGTAGGGCCACAGATATGCAATACAATCTGGTAGAATGAGCAATGACCTTAAGCAGGCAGAGTACATTAGAAAGTGTATAACAAAAGTACACAACCAGAAAATTAGGAAGCATCTAGGTAATCACTGGTATCCCTTTAGCTCTGTTGGCATAAAAACAAAATCTCAGAGAAGATCAAAAAAGTCTAGTCTTGTCCAGATAGACAGTCAATGCTCTCCCAACATCTAAGGTACAAAGGCCAACTTCCTGTCTTGACTGATGAGGCTTGCGATAGACCACTGGAAGATGAATTGATTCATTGATATGAAAATCCAAAGTAATCTTGGGTAAAAAGTGTGGATATAGTCAAAGAGAAACGTTACCTTTGACAAAGATGGAAACAGTTGACCCTTCATATAAAGCTTACAGTTTCTCCTGCCTTTTGGGCAGAAGTAATAACCACTAGGAATGTGGTTTTCATGGAGAGGTTCAGAAATGAACAGGTTGCTAATGATTCAGTATTCATGTGGAGACAGCTGACGTAGCTGTCCCAGTTCACAGGACTACTGACACACCAGTGGAGGAGGAGATGGCTCAGGGTGGACACTGGCAGCTGGTTACTTCTGGCAGCGGGCAGTGCTCCACCCCTGCTGCAAACCCTCCTGCTGTGATAATAGATAACCGTTATGCTCTTCTTGATACAGAAGAGAAGGAATCACCCCCAACAGTTAAGGAGGGGAAGCCTCGTACCCCTAAGGCTGGGAGGTCTGCTGATAATAAGAAACGTAGGGTAGTGGTGGTGGGGGACGGAGACACCCATCTGTCGCCCTGACCGTTCATCCTGGGAGGTAAGGTCCCATGGGAAAAACAACTGAGGAGAGTTGGCAGTTTTTCAAAGGGACGCTATTAAGGGCCCAAAAGCAAGCTATTCCGATGGTTAGGAAAGATAGAAAATGTGGCAAAAGACCACCTTGGCTTAACCAAGAGATCTTGCGTGACCTACAAAATAAAAAGGCGTCATATAAAAAATGGAAACTAGGTCAGATCACAAAGGACGAATATAGGCAAATAACACAGGAATGCAGAGGCAAGATTAGAAAGGCAAAGGCACAAAATGAGCTCAAACTAGCTATGGGAATAAAGGGAAACAAGAAGACTTTATCAATACATTAGAAGCAAGAGGAAGACCAAGGACAGGGTAGGCCCACTGCTCAGTAAGGAGGGGGAAACAGTAACGGCAGACTTGGAAATGGCAGAGATGCTTAATGACTTCTTTGTTTCAGTCTTCACTGAGAGGTCTGAAGGAATGTCTAGTATAGTGAATGCTTCCGGGAAGAGGGTAGGTTTAGAAGAGAAAATAAAAAAAGAGCAAGTAAAAAATCACTTAGAAAAGTTAGATGCTTGCAAGTCACCAGGGCCTGATGAAATGCATCCTAGAATACTCAAGGAGTTAATAGAGGAGGTATCTGAGCCTCTAGCTATTATCTTTGGGAAATCATGGGAGACGGGGGAGATTCCAGAAGACTGGAAGGGGGCAAATATAGTGCCCATCTATAAAAAGGGAAATAAAAACAACCCAGGAAACTACAGACCAGTTAGTTTAACTTCTGTGCCAGGGAAGATAATGGAGCAGGTAATTAAAGAAATAATCTGCAAACACTTGGAAGGTGGTAAGGTGATAGGGAATAGCCAGCATGGATTTGTAAAGAACAAATCGTGTCAAACTAATCTGATAACATTCTTTGATAGGATAACGAGCCTTGTGGATAAGGGAGAAGTGGTGGATGTGATATACCTAGACTTTAGTAAGGCATTTGATACGGTCTCACATGATATTCTTATAGATAAACCAGGAAAGTACAATTTAGATGGGGCTACTTTAAGGTGGGTGCATAACTGGCTGGATAACCGTACTCAGAGAGTAGTTATTAATGGCTCCCAATCCTGCTGGAAAGGTATAACAAGTGGGGTTCCGCAGGGGTCTGTTTTGGGACAGGCTCTGTTCAATATCTTCATCAACGATTTAGATGTTGGCATAGAAAGTACGCTTATTAAATTTCCGGACGATACCAAACTGGGAGGGATTGCAACTGCTTTGGAGGACAGGGTCAAAATTCAAAATGATCTGGACAAATTGGAGAAATGGTCTGAGGTAAACAGGATGAAGTTCAATAAAAATAACTGCAAAGTGCTCCACTTAGGAAGGAACAATCAGTTTCACACATACAGAATGGGAAGAGACTGTCTAGGAAGGAGTATGGCAGAAAGAGATCTAGGGGTCATAGTGGACCACAAGCTTAATATGAGTCAACAGTGTGATACTGTTGCAAAAAAAGCAAACGTGATTCTGGGATGCATTAACAGGTGTGTTGTAAACAAGACACGATAAGTCATTCTTCCGCTTTACTCTGTGCTGGTTAGGCCTCAACTGGAGTAGTGTGTCCAGTTCTGGGCACCGCATTTCAAGAAAGATGTGGAGAAATTGGAGAGGGTCCAGAGAAGAGCAACAAGAATGATTAAAGGTCTTGAGAACATGACCTATGAAGGAAGGCTGAAGGAATTGGGTTTGTTTAGTTTGGAAAAGAGAAGACTGAAAGGGGACATGATAGCAGTTTTCAGGTATCTAAAAGGGTGTCATCAGGAGGAGGGAGGAAACTTGTTCACCTTAGCCTCCAATGATAGAACAAGAAGCAATGGGCTTAAACTGCAGCAAGGGAGATTTAGGTTAGACATTAGGAAAAAGTTCCTAACTGTCAGGGTAGTTAAACACTGGAATAGATTGCCTAGGGAAGTTGTGGAATCTCCATCTCTGGAGATATTTAAGAGTAGGTTAGATAAATGTCTATTAGGGATGGTCTAGACAGTATTTGGTCCTGCCATGAGGGCAGGAGACTGGACTCGATGACCTCTCGAGGTCCCTTCCAGTCCTAGAGTCTACGAGCTGTAGCAGTAGAAAGACCTGCTGTATCAGCTGCCAGAGAAGCTTGCAGGGCTATTTTAGCCAAGAGCTGCCATTCTGCAACCATGACTTGAAACTGCTCTTGTGGTAGATGTTCAGTAAGAGCTTATTGTTGAATAATTAATGTGATTGTATTTTTCCAGAATCACCTGTGCCCCAAAAGGTCCAAATACTTGTGATCCTTGTCATGAGGAGTAGTCTTTGCCCATGACTGAAGAACTCAGCGGGGGTGGAGTAGGGGTGTGGGCAGGGGAAATAAAACTCCCATCCCTCAGCTGGGACACAATACTTTTTGTTTGGTCTTTTAGTTGTGGGGGTGGGGGAGTAGTAACAGGATTCTGCCAGATGGACTGGGTAGGTTCTAAAATAGGGAGGGCTCCCCATGCTGATGACAATGTATGCAATATGTTAAACAATTTGTACCATATTTTCTGCATTACTTCTAATAGGAACGAACAGATCTTGAAACTGTCTGAAATAGTAAACATGAGATGACAGCTTTATTCAGAGAGAAAGAAGAAATATTAGACTGTGGAGTAGCTTCCTTGTCCGGTGTTCTTTCCTGGTCCTCGAATGTGTCATCCTGTCTTGGAGATTGTTGAGGAGGAACAGAAGCCCTCCACACAGCTAAAGCTGTCATCCATGCTCTCATCTTAATTATTGCAACAACTCTCTCTCTAGCCTTGAAAAAATGCAGTCTTTCCCTACTGATATCCATTCAGAAGGCTGCTCAAAAGATGATATTAAGGCCCTGTTGCTTTGATCATGTCAACCTTCTCTTTGAATCTCTCCAGTGAATCCCCCTGTTCATTCACACCAAACCTAAGCTTCTTGTCTTCATTTACAAGGGTCTTCAGAGCCTATTCCCACCCTACTATCTATGACCTCTCATTCAGTATTGAAATGTTGACTCCTGCCTCCAGTCAGCAACTACCTCCAGACTCCACTGGCCACTTACTACATCTTCAGACATCTTCCACTTGGAGGAGCTCCCTGTAAACATCTGAAGAGCTACCTCATTATCCTCCTTCAAACTCTCCTTTGACATGATGCTTACAAAATATTTAAGAGTTAGTTGGTTGATGTGCAGAGCCCACTGTCCATCAGGCTGACCAATGTGGTACCACTGTGTTCTTGTACTCGCCAATCTGTCTCTCTGTATCCATTTGATATCTCATCTTATACTTAGGCTGTTCAAGGCAGGGACCAGTCTTTGTTTTGTGTCTGTACAGCACCTAGCACAATGGAGTCCTGGTCCATGACTAGTACTCCTAGGCATACGGTGGTAATTAATTTTTTTAATTAACTACTCAGAATTACAACTTCCAGACAAACTAAATTTCAGACTACTGTTAGCAGAGGACAGAATCGTCCCATTTCAGTCATTTTAATCCCCACAAAACAAGCACATCTACCCAAACACACTGGATGAAAATTTAAGCATCATCCTGATTAAAGGCCACTGCCAATCCTCACTGAAATTAATGAAAGTCTTTCAGTTGATTTCAGTGGGCACTGGATAAGGCCTTGAATATTCTTAAATGAGCAGATGACTGAGCCAGTGCTGACTTGAAAAATGTAACAAGCCTATTCTCTAGTTTTGCTACTGTAAGCTGGTAAGAAAGACTGTTGATATGCAGCCATATTTTAGCCATCAAATGTTGAGAAACATCGAGTTACATAAAATCTGAGCAGAAAGGTCATACTTAAAAGATTAACTATGTTCTATAACATTACCTCAGTATTTTACTGTACCCTGGATATATAGAAATACTGCAAATATTGAGGTGAATTTGTATAAGGGAAAGTAAAAATATTAAGAGAAGTCACTGTATTTTAATGTTACTTAGTCTCAGTCTATAACAGTAGGGGCATAGGATCTAACTTTAGCTGCTGGATTTTTAAATTTTATTTGTAAATATATATGATTTTCTTTCAATAAAGATTATTAACTGTGCCCAGGAAGTAAAATATGTATATTTTTATACTTTAGGGCAGTACGTTTTTCAATTGCACCTCTACCCAGATATAATGCAACCTGATATAACATGGGTTCGCATACAACGTGGTAAAGTTCTGACATGCTGCTCTGAGCAGCGTGTTAAGGGTGCCAGGCCGGGGCCGAGGGGTTAGATAAGGGGCAGAAGGTCTCGGGGGGTAGGGGGTCAGGGGCTCCTCCACCCCAGGGTCTAGGAGACAGGAGCTGTGGGTGGGGGGGGGGGGGCAATTTTGGGGGCCCCGCAGTCTCACAGTGGCCCAAGGGATTAGCAGGGGGCTGGGAGCAGCCCGCTCTGCTTCCCTCGCCCTGGCCCCAGCCGTGTCGCTCGGGGAAGGGGGCTTTGGGGAAGGGATCCCACCCACACTCATTGGCAGCGGCGGTAGTGAAGCAGCTTGGCTCCAGTCCGCTCCACTCCGCCAGCTCCCAGCCGCAGCGCTCCACTTCCCGCCACAGGTAAGTATGGGGGGGCGTCCTTTCCCCAACCTCCCCGTACTCACCGGCAGTGGGAAGCGGAGCGCCATGGCTGGGAGCTGGCGGAGTGGAGCGGGCTGGGGCCACGTTGCTCTGCTTCCTGGTGCTGCCGGTGAGTGCCTGTCAGGGGGCAGGGTGTGTGGATAGGGGTCGGAGCAGTCAAGGGACGGGGGGTTGGGTAGGGGGTGAGGTCCTGGGGGTGACTAGGGACAGGGGTCTCTGGAGGGGAGGGGATGGTCAGGGAACAAGGAACGCGGGGTGGGGTGGGGTGTGTGCCAAAGCAAGTTTGATATAACGTGGTCTCACCTATAATGCGGTGAGATTTTTTGTCTCTTGAGAACCGCAATATACTGGGGTAGAGGTGTACAAGGAGGAATATTGAGATTACACCACTCAGTAGCAACAGAATTTATTTTTTTTTTAAATCAAAAGAAAATGCAGGTGGGAATCAATTTTTCATGGCTACACTGCTGTCAGCATCAGTGGGGCTGTAGAAATACAGCTTTATGGGAAAATGCAACACCATTCTAGCTTACGTTTACCATTTCCCCTATATGCTTATAAGAGCCTACTGTAGAACGGCACCAATCAGCAGAATCAGCTAATTCCATATAATCTATGCTTTTAAAAACTGTTTATGTGCAATTGTAGACATTTGATAATCAGATGGTTAGGACATATAGGCGATTAAGTAGTACATTTCTAGTTTTTATCACTAAATATAGAGTTAAGATGAGCAGGATTTTTTATATCAGATTCCCAGTTATCTGTGTTACATGGATGATCCCAAGCTTTTAAAAGCACTGCACAGATTTGAGATAATGTCTCTACTATGATATGCATGAAATATTATTTCTTCTAAGTTTGATAAATGTGTGATCAATAAAGTATCAGTATCCTGTAAATGGATGACTCTGGAAGTAATACAATGATAGTAGATCTATAATTATATTGCGTTCTTACTGGATAAAAGTAGTATATGACTTTCTTTTCAATAAACTGGGTAAAGCTAGTAAAACCAGGAAGATGTCAGGCCAGGTCTACACTGTAAACTTACATCAGTATAACAGCGTTGCTCAGAGGTGTGGATTTTTCACACCCCTGAGCAACGCACTTATACTGATCTAACCCCTGGTGTAGGCAGAAATATGTTGACAACAGGGCTTCTCCCATCAACACAGCCATTGCCTCTTGCGGATGTGGATTAACTCTGCCTACAGAAGCAGCTCTCCTCTCGGCAAGGTAGTCTTCACTGAAGTACTATAGCGGCGCAGCTGCACCAATGCTATTGCGCCACTATAGCATTTAAGCATAGACCTGCCCTCGGTTTCCTACAAAGATAAACAACAGACATTAACCCCAAGGGAAACCAGAGATTATCACAACGGAGAGATAAATAGTGACAGAGGATGTGGAAAAAATTAAATGTACTCAGTGATTTTTTTGCCTCCATCTTCACAAACAAGGTCAGCTCCCAGACTGCTGCATTGAGCAGCACAGTATGGGAAGAAGGTGATCAGCCCTCTTTGGGGGAAAGAAGTGGTTCGGGACTATTTAGAAAAACAGGACGAGCACAAATCCATGGGGCCAGATGCGCTGCATCCGAGGGTGCTAAAGGAGTTGGCGGATATGATTGCAGAGCCATTGGCCATTATCTTTGAAAACTCATGGCGATCGACAGGATTCCCGGATGACTGGAAAAAGGCTAATGTAGTGGCCATCTTTAAAAAAGGGAAGGAGGAGGATCTGGGGAACTACAGGTCCTCAAGGAATCAATTCTGAAGCACTCAGAGGAGAGGAAAGTGATCAGGAACAATCAGCATGGATTCACCACGGGCAACTCATGCCTGACTAACCTAATTGCCTTCTATGAGGAGATAACTGGTCTGTGGATAAGGGGAAAGCAGTGGATGTGTTATTCCTTGACTTTAGCAAAGCTTTTGATACGGTCTCCCACAGTATTCTTGCCAGTAAGTTAAAGTAGTATGGGCTGGATGAATGGACTGTAAGGTGGATAGAAAGCTGGTTAGATCATCGGACTCAACTGGTAGTGATCAATGGCTCCATGTCTAGTTGGCAGCTGGTTTAAAGCGGAGTGCCCCAAGGGTCGGTCCTGGGGCCGTTTTTGTTCAATATCTTCATTAATGATCTGGAGGATGGCATGGGCTGCACTATCAGCAAGTTTACAGATGACACTAAACTGGGAGGAGTGGCAGATATGCTAGAGGGTACGGATAGGATACAGAAGTATCTAGACAAATAGGAGGATTGGGCCAAAAGAAGTCTGATGAGGTTCAACAAGGACAAGTGCAGAGTCCTGCACTTGAGATGGAAGAATCTCATTCACTCTTACAGACTAGGGACCAGATGGCTAGGAAGTGGTTCTGCAGAAAAGGACCTAGGGGTTACAATGGACGAGAAGCTGGATATGAGTCGACAGTGTGCCCCTGTTGCCAAGAAGGCTAACGGCATTTGGGCTGTATAAGTAGGGGCATTGCCAGCAGATCGAGGGACATGATCATTCCCCTCTATTCGGCATTGCTGAGGCCTCATCTGGAGTACTGTGTCCAGTTTTGGGCCCCACGCTACAAGAAGGATGTGGAAACATTGGAAAGAGTCCAGCAAAGGGCAACAAAAAATGATTAGGGGGCTGGAGCACATGACTTATGAGGAGAGGCTGAGGGAACTGGGATTGTTTAGTATGCAGAAGAGAAGAATGAGGGGGGATTTGGTAGCTGCTTTCAACTACCTAAAAGGGGGTTCCAAAGAGGATGGACCTAGACCGTTCTCAGTGGTACCTGATGACAGAACAATGAGCAATGGTCTAAAGTTGCAGTGGGGGAGGTTTAAGGTTGGATATTAGGAAAAATCTTTTCACGAGGAGGGTGGTGAAGCACTGGAATGGGTTACCTAGGGAGGTGGCGGAATACCCTTCCTTAGAGGTTTTTAAGGTCAGGCTTGACAAAGCCCTGGCTGGGATGATTTAGTTGGGAATTGGTCCGGCTTTGAGAAGGGGGTTGGACTAGATGACCTCCTGAGGTCCCTTCCAACCCCGATATTCTATGATTCTGTGATGACAATTATCAGAGGGGTAGCCGTGTTAGTCTGGATCTGTAAAAGTAGCAAAGAATCCTGTGGCACCTTATAGACTAACAGATGTTTTGGAGCATGAGCTTTCATGGGTGAATATCGACTTCGTCAGATGCATGAAATGGAAATTTTCAGGGGCAGGTATATATTGATTCACCTTACAGTGAATCAATACATTTTGCCCAACAATACTCAAACAGCTTAAAATGCAAGTGTCAGAGAAATTCAGTTGTTATATCAATTTCAGCTTCTCAAAAGAAGCAGCAGTAAAATCATGGATACAGAGGTCTCAGCAGCTGCATTTCAACCTCAAGCAGTGGTCTATGATAACACATTTTCCCAATTTGCCATGTTGAAGAATCAAAGTTAAGAAACCCCAATCCATTGCAAAATTACAGGAGTGGTACATATTCAAGAACAAATTCAGAGCATTTTAAATCAAGAACCATTGACACTTAATACCCTTTTCATTTCCCATACAAAAGGGAGAGAAAACACATTAAGAAATATACTTTAGGGAAATATACTGTCAGGGGGATGACTGAGATACCCTGATAGCTCTTTTTCCACCTCTAATTTGTACATTTCTAAGAGCTTCACATAACTGCAAAAAGACTGAAAACTTGCTTAACATGAGGTAGAGATTTCAACTTACTTGCTGCAACTGCTGTTCACAATACTACTGTAAGTGCTCCGTTGCACAAAAGCTAGAGATGGAGGCGGTGGAGATGGAGAGGCAGGAGTTGGTGAGGTCTGTCGTTGTTTCAAGAAAGCATCTGCGTTGAGGGTTTGCAGAGACAGTTTATAAAGGTTGTCGGTAGCTGGGAAACCAAGCAAAGAAGATCTTATAGTATTCATTTCACCACATAGGCCACTCTTTAGGAGGTTTGTCATCTTTCTGAAGTACTGTAGCTCCTGCTCAAATTCTCAGAAATTTTTACATACATAAATATTGTTACATGAATATATTTGAATGAAATATTCCTATATCAAATTTTCATAGAAAGAAAATGAGAATTAAGTGAAATGAATATCATCTCATATAATGTCACAAAAAGCTGAGCGGAGGAAAGCTGTCTGGAGTTGTACTAGTGACAGAACTTCAGCAAAAACTAATTGTAGTATAGCCTGTAATTCTCTGTTAATAAACTATCAAATCATGGTACTGGCTTTCCCCCATGGAGTCTGTGTAGATTTCAATCAGGTGAAAAGGCTGTTTATCGCTTTTACTAAAACACCAGGTGAACAAACTTCGGTGAAAATAAAGTTTTCCAACAATTTTGCCAGTCAACCTTTCCCACAGTTCTAGTTCTCAGGGCTTTGTTTAAATGCTTTGTTTTTTTTAAAAAAAAATCTCTTAAAGGTTAATTAATGCAGAAAAAACATAGCTAGATCCAGAACCAGATTTAGTTTACAACAGGAGATTTCTGAATTGTCAGTGAAAAAACATTGCAGCACATGAAGCCCATACTGATATAGTTGCTAATTAAAATTGCTGCAGGACTGCACATCAGACCTATATAGGAATGTCTTTGGCGATATACTTTTGGGATAGTGAATTGGAGCAAAGACAGCAGGTAGTTTATTTACAAAATGAGTTAAAGCAGGAAATGAAAAGCATGGAATGGGTAGAGAAAGGTGTGTCTTTAAACTCGCCTCCATTTCCCCAATTAAAAATCTCCTATTTTCCTCCACTCTATATAGCCTTAGCATCACACTCGACCATAAACTGTTATTCTACCACATCACTTACATCTGACAATCATCGCCTCTACACATCCCTGCCTTAGCTCTACCTCTGCTGAAATTTTCATCCATGCCACTTAGCTTCTATCACACTGACCTGTTCCTATGGTCTTCATTAGTGCCTGCTTGCTCAATGCAGAAGGCTGCTGCTTCTCTCTGACACACCTAGGCAGTAGAATCATGTCCATCCTCCCTACTCCAGAACTAAAGCTCCCTGGCTGAAACTCTCAGTCCAGGGAAGATGAATATATAGGGGCAGGAAGACAAAAACCAAAACCAACAAATGCTACTATAATCACTACAAGAGGCATATGTTTACATCCAAAGCAATCTGTGCCAGCAGTGGCAAAGATCTTCCTCAGAAAGTGGAATCAAGCAGGAACGCTGCATTTCACAATTTCCTCCCCTCCACTGTTGGCAGAAAGCCAGGTTTGATTGTTTCTCTGGTTTCACGCCCTGCCCTGAAGTATCAGTCATCAGTTGGATCCAAACACAGCCCTCTAAGCCTGACTGCATAACAAATGATTGAGGTGTAGCATTTGGCTTCAAGTTGGAGGGAAAACTGTCCCTGATCTCACCAGAATACTCTCATCTTGTATTATTCATATCTATAAGCTTTTTTTGGGACACAGCTTGGATAGAATACTCAGGCAAACCTGGTTTGTACTGCAGGGGAGGGGAATAACATTGTAAACCTTTTTAGTAAGCTCTTTGGGAGAAGGACTGCTTCTATTATGTGTGTTCAAACCGAGCATGAGGTGGTCTTGGTTCTTACTGGGGGCTCTGGCTGCTACTGAAATGCAAGTAGTAATAGTGAGTAGTTCCGTCCAATAAATGCTCTCTGTTTACGTCAGATGTTCTCATTATTGCTTCCCTAGGATATGCAAATTGGCTAGTTTTAACCTCAGCTGTAATGGACCTGACAAAATGGAGCCCACATTTTAAAAGAATGGTGCATTCTGTTTTCAGACGATCGCCAAGTCTCAGCTTTTGCACCATTCTGCCCATTGCTAAAGAACTGTGGAAATACCAAGTTTCTACTCCTCATTTTCAGACCTCCACACTACTACTAGATTCTGTCAAAATGGGGGCCACTACAGAAAAAACAGGAACAGAATTGTGTGGGTACAGAGAATGGGAAGATTTAAACAAGAATCACTACAAACAGTCCTTGCTGTTTTGCAGAACACTGTAGCCTCCTGTTGTACAGTAACTGTACTTACAGCTGCCTGCTTTGTGAAGTGGCACCGAGTCCCACTCTGGTGGTGGAGAATCTTTTTCCCCTTCTGAACTGCTGGTATTGCCTAATTCCTGTCCAGAGCCACTGGGGAGAAATTTTGCTAGTGCTGATGGCCTGCTGTCCATTAACTTATTGTTTGGACCTGTACAAAAAAACAGAGCAAGCCACAGCCATTAAGAGATGCACTTCTTTCTCCTTGTGCAGAGATCTAGAAGCTAGAACTCTAAAAACTGAAAATTTTAAAAAACTACTTGTGTATTTTAACAAAAATCCTCCAAACCCCAAAATATTTGTTTAAGAGCAACTGCTATATTGTACCTCTTGTTTTCGGGAGGTTTCTTGATTTGGACCCATTTGTCAGCATGTGCTGAAGAGACATCTTGGATGAAAAGGTTTTGCGCTGTTTATTTTCCAGTGGGGGAGTATATGGCAACTCCAAGGAACTAAAGTGAAAACATGAACACAGATTTATTCGTTGTTGCTGAGTGAAGTATTGCAGAAGAGTTTCATGTATATACACGTAGTGTAGTTTTATACAAGTCTGGTCTTCTCCGATTTGCCTCATTACTCCCCTGATTTTAGTCCATCCTGACTGCAGCTGCCAAGATGATCTGTTCCTACTGCTCTAAGTCTCCTCTTCTCTTTGAATTTCTGCACTGGCCTTCCTTGTTTATGTCAAGCTTCTCCTCCCATTCAAAGTTCTCCATAACTGTAACTCTGCCTTTGTTTACATCTTTGCCCTCATCTCCTCTTACACCCCACTGCACTCTCACACACCCAAATCCCTGGGTGCCTTATCACCCCATCTGTCTCCTCCTTCAAACTCTATCTCTATACCTTTTATGCTGCCGCCCCCAGACTTATTATGGCCTCTAAACTAACCCACAACTTCAAGAACCCAGTGATTTTTTTCCACACTGGAGCTTTCTGATGGTACAAAACTGTCACCGCTAGGTAGGGGATGAGCTGTGATTGCCCCTCTTCTTCTCCTTTTTCTATTCTTACTAGCTCAAACATTCCTGCCACTCCCATCATCCCATCTCGACTCCCAGTTAAACATTAAAAAACAACAAAACTGTTGCAACCAATAACAAGCTCATTTGCCTGTTTATTTTATTCTTAATCCCCAACCATTCGGACTGTAAACTCTTCAGGACAGGGGGAGTCAAACCCAACACAATTCTCAGTATAGCCTTTGGATGCGGTCATAATATAAGTGTTTATTAATAAATACCCGTCTTTTATTTGGAAAGCAAACAAAATATGATTGTGGTAAAAGAAAGAGGGGAGACTATATAAAGCAGCATTTTCAGAAGTAGTCTGAAGGAAAAGTGTATACACTCACTCTAGATTTCTGCTAGTCTAGTATTTATTTGCCACAACCCCTGCGGGAACACACAAATTAATATTCTGTGTTTCATCTATTATGCAATTCAGAGGTGTGGCACTTGTGATTTTATAAAACTCCCCAGTCAGCAGAGTCAGAAAGAAGTGGGTGCAGTAAGACTAAACCTCTGTTGGCACAGATGATGCAGAAGCACAGTAAAAATCATTCTAGCACCAGACAAGAGGAAGAGGTGGCAGTGACTATAATTCCACCAAGAGTATCTGATATCAACCACAGGTGTGACCCGTGTACTTTATTATGTAGTTGCAACACTTGATGGAATGTTGGCCATATTGTTTTTTCTACATGAAGTTCATTACCAAAAGCGTCACATTAGTGCAGTTGATTCATTGCTCAAGGTCTAGCATGTATCTCAATGATGCACAGCATTCCTGGCAGATGTTTCCTTACATTTACAAAACAGATATTCTCCAACATCAGGAAGGAAGACAAGTAAGGTTAGCCGCTGCTACAGGTAGGATTTTCTGAGCAGGCTGGCAGCCCAAAGCCTTGAAGATCACAGAAAGCTCCACCTTCACATTTCCCTTCAAGAATAAAGCCTTCCTACTAGGAGCAGATCCTTATAATTATGCTCACCTTGATTTCACATCTGCTGGAATTTCTTTCTTGATATTTGATAGTTTTTTCCCTCTCTGTTTTATTTGGAATATTTCACTTTCATGCTTTTCGGGCATGGCTTGTTTTCCCTTTTGCTTTTCTGGTTCCTACAAAAGCCAACACACAGTAACATAGAAGACATTAAGAACAGTAACTGAAGGATTCTGTTTCAATAAAAACCAGAGAGAGAAAGTGGCATCAGCAATTGTGAGCAATTTGCATAATGGATGATAACATTTCAACACTCAATAGTGACCATGCCCCTCCATCCCAAAAGTGATGCCTATCAAAAGGTGGTTGACTTTCCTAGAGGATTTCGGTCTCTGCTTATCCACAGAAACAGTACAAGATGGGCAGCAGCAGAGCGAACTTCCTCAGATTACCCTACTACTGTGCTTCAAACCTGATTTTGGGGGGCTATTGGAGCTACCCTCATGTTCCTACAACTCCATGTTCATTCAGACCTTTGGTAAGACTGTTAAAAAGGATGCTGGTTATGTACTTTGGACAGAGATGGACAAGTCAGTTTGTATAGGTCACTGATCAGTCAGAGGATGGTAACTTTCTGTCACTGATGACCTGGGCTGCATTTGACAGACAACCCAAAACTGAAGTGGTTCCATATCTCAACTAGACAAGATGCTTTTAAGCAAAGAAATAGCAAGTTCAAGCAACTTCACCATTTGAGTTATTTCTTCTCTTTCATTTTACGGACCCTCTGTGCTTTATGACTTAGGTGATATAAATTACACTGTCAAATTAATGACTAACCATCTTGCAAAGCAGAAACTGATCAAACCAAATCCTAAATATTTTAACATGTATTTAACCAGTTTTGCTTTCAAAACAGCAGGATTATTGCTGCAACAAATTCATCACATTAAAAACATGCCCAAAATTTGGCTCCGGCCTTCTGTTCTCCCCAATTCGTTTTATTTTGGTTTCATAATGCATGTTTTGAGACAAAACCATTATCATGACCATCTGACCAATATACCAGTGGTTGAGACGCTGTAGCTGATTACCAAGCATCATTTAGTCCTATGAGTGAAACAAGTTAGCAACGCAAGCACGTTTTAGTTCTCTTTTCTATAAGGGAAGAATCCCTTTATTTCTCAGAGAGATTTGGAAACAGGCTGCTTATTACTATTCTTGGCACCAGCGAACACAGTATAAGTAGCAGCTCTCACTGTAAATGAATGTGTCTCAAAAGCAAAGCTATGCTTTCTACTTAGGTGAGCCACCACGTATCTGAGAAAAGTACCCTTCCCTCTCTAACGGCTCTGTACCTCCTTCAGGAGTGGTTCTGTGTCTGGATTGGAGGTTTCTGTGGTGGTTGAAGAACTGTCATCATCTGCCAAAGAATCTTTCAGTTCATCCTCCTGTTGCTTTCCCTTTCCTCTTCTCTCTTTTTCCTCCCTCTTCTTCTGTGGTTTAGATTTGCGCTGAAACGGTTTCCCTTTCCCTAGGGAGATAAGGGCAGCTCCAGATTATTAGCAGTTGTGCTCCAAGACTGGGAGTGATTTGCACCACTTTGTGCACCAAAAAACAATCCATCACTAAGCCTCCCAAGCCAGCTGCAGCTCTTAGTTCACGGAGAAATGGACTGCCATAGCATATGCATCTTTTTTCTCATATGCTGGTTAAAAGTGCAACTTCAGACTTTTGCTGATATGTCTTTATACCACTTCACTTCATCTAAATAAGTCATGTCAAACCTAAAGGACTCTGACCAATACTAACACTCATACATTTACTCCCGCAGATCCTACCAACATTATCCACCTTCCACAGACACTGGCCACTTAGGCATACATAGTTCTCCTCTGTGATTCTCTGCTACCATGTGACTGGAGTTCTGTCTGAATGTTTAGTATTAGAAATTTCACCATGTAAAACTGATTTTGACAACGATCACTTCAGAAACAACTGTGAATGTTTTATCACCCTAATAGACAAATGAGAAATGGAACTGCTCTGCAGACTTCCGTTGTGCATTTTTTGTTTGTTTGAGAACAGCAGTAATTTGATGGAGAGTATTTACAAATATTACAAGGTTCTAATGAGAGGATGTAACAAGTATGCCGGGGGATACAGATTAAACATCAATCTGTCTTCAGCATATTTTGTTCTCTCCATGTTAAATTTTAATACTTAAAACTAAATTTGATGTCCTACATTTTAAGCCCAAATGTTTTGAATGTTACTAAGGCCAAAACAGGAAAAATGTGTTAAAAAATCCATAGACTTATCTATAAAGTTAGCTGTAACAGTTAAGATCACCCACCAGTTTCTACAACAAATGTATATATATAGAGGAGCGAATTACATTTAAATATACTTATTTCTTTTTGGTTTCTCTCAATTTCAGATTGAAGGTGCCTGAGCTCAGGGAAACTTACTGGGGGGATAGATTCAAAGGAGCATCATCTACAGATCTACCAAAATCCTGCCAGAACTCTTGGTAGACAAAATACTATGGTATGTCTTGGACTCTTGGGCAAGGGAAATGAGTTAACATCATAAAGAGCATCAATATGGAGCAACTTTAAAAACAAAAACAAACAAATCCACACCTGTTGCTAAACACCTTCATCTTGATCTATAGGCTTCTCTTGCCATTACCTCTAGTTATTCCCTTACTACTTTCTTCCAGCCATCCACTACAATACCTTTTAATAACATCCTTCTCAGATGGTGGCTTTAAGACTAAATGCATTCATTTATAAGCCATATTGTCTACATACTGCTGTTTTGTTTTTTAATATTTTGAGAGAAGACCAAATTCAGCTCTAGTAAATGAGTGCAATTTCAATTGAGATTTGTGTCTGCTTATGTTGGAACAGAATCTGATTCATAATGGTTGTTGCCATATTTCATTGTGTAAAACTTTTTGGAATAAAGGTTACATGAAAAATGCTACACAAAATAAGGTTCTGACCCTGAAGATACTTAGTTGTGAAGAGAGCCCCATTGTGCAAAGCTGTACCCGCACAGTCTGTACCTATAAGCTAAACTTCTATTTTTCTGGGTATAAAAGTTAACAAACACTGCAAAAATTCATTTTCAATTCACTTTGTCTGAGAAGCTATTACTCCTAACACTAAACTGTAAAATAGTTAGTAGAAACCTTCAGGAAATATATTAAAACATTTTTGCAAACCTAATGATTGACTTCTCCTCCTCCTAGATCTGGCTATTCATTATCACAATTGAGAAGGTTGAAAAAACCACAAAGTTACACATCAAGCAAGGTTCATTTTAGCATCCAACAATGGCTGGAAGAAAACAGTCTAGTTTAAGTATCAGAGGGTAGCCGTGTTAGTCTGAATCTGTAAAAGCAGCAAAGAATCCTGTGGCACCTTATAGACTAACAGACTAATAGACTAAGAATTTGAAACTGGGAAAGTCTATTCACCAGATAAATGTTTAAAAATTCCATTCATTTTTATAGTAAATTATTAGTAGGGTAGGTAAGTATGCAGTGGCCACCGTGGTCCCAGGATATTAGAGACACAAGTTAGGTGAGTTAATATCTTTTATTGGACCAACTAATTATGGCTTATCCACTAACCCCCATTTTTTGTCCTATGACTCCAGAGGTCATAACAGGCCACTCTATCTTGAATGGTCCATTACAATATAAGTAATAATTACTTATGCTAAACAATCTGTTCAACCTTGCAGTTTTGCTGTGAGGTTGGGAGTTCCTTTCCCAGACCTGAAGAAGAGCTCTGAGTGGCTCCAAAGCATGTTTCTTTCAACAACAGAAGCTAGTACAATAAAAGACATTACCTCACCTACCTTCTCTCTCTAGGATAAGTAAGGAAATTTGTTTAATACACATTTTCACTCTGATAATGCTCTCTAAAATACTGTAAGACCCCTTAAGAGTCTGGTTCCTCTATAATGGAACTAATTTCTCTATTCTGATATTTTTTTTTCCATGTTAGACCACCACATTCTGGATACAACAGTATTTGATCAATCCTACATAAACATTTGAACAAAATCAAACATTGAAAAAGTTGCTGTCAAACTGCATCTTTCATACTAATAAACTCAGTGAACTATTAAAAAAAATAATAATCAGGATTTCCCAAAGCAACTCGTTTTCATGGGTGCTGACCAATCAGAATCTAGTTCCATCAACCTGACATGTCTGTTCTAACATTCCTAAGCTTTCACATATAGAGAAGTTATATAAGGTATAACCTCTCGAAATTATACTTATAACAAAAAAAATCCTGTATTTTTTCTTGTGCAATTTCATGTAACAGAATCAGACAAGGTCCTGATAGTTCACAAACAAACTTCAGACTTTGAGAGTGTGCTATCACTGAAGGACTAGTTTATAGACTGAGAAACAGCTGCCGCAAGACTTTACAAAAGTGATACTCCTTAGCTAGATACCATGGCACAAATTTTATTTCATAAGAGGCTGATTATACAAATATTTGGGTATATGCATAGTTACATGCACAACTGCTTGAAGAATCGGGCCCCAATTTTTTAAAATCCAAGCCCTAATGGATGAAGCAAATATCTCAATGAAGAAATTTAAAAAAGTGTATTACAGGAAGATTGGAAATGGACAAGTTTTATTATATATTGCACTGAGTTTTTATCATTCAAATTGTATAACTCAAAATTGTATAGTAAATATTAGTTTTGTGTAGACTTTTCTAAGGATGAAGGGCTTTTTATATATAAATGCATTTTGTTGCTTTGGGAAGATGAAAAGTTAACACCATAAAACTGCTTGACTGAAAGCAGAGAAAAAAATAAAAGCATCCATTGTAGCCTCACTCCCAAACAGAAATGACCAACGCTACTAAAGGGATGTTTTTTTTTTTATAGAAGTACGGACTTATCTGAAGGTGTTTAGAATTAGGAAAAAGTTACAAGAGAAAAAATGGACATGTGTCTTATAAATAATTCATTATGTGAAATGTTCTAACTTCATTTAGACTTCTGCTGAAACTGTTAGACAACAAACTAGCAAGTGATTATGCAGTGCATACTGCTTGAAAAATGG
Organism: Gopherus evgoodei; assembly: GCF_007399415.2. Taxonomy (NCBI): domain Eukaryota; kingdom Metazoa; phylum Chordata; order Testudines; family Testudinidae; genus Gopherus; species Gopherus evgoodei. Next base: position 119,987,385 of record NC_044322.1, read on the forward strand.
GTAATTAAAAACTTTATAACCAGCACTCACAATATTTAGGAACAACTATTTTCATCCTAAACATGTTAAGATAATCTTCCAATATACAGATTGCTGAGAATTGTTCCAACCAGGAACCAGATATGAAAATGGTAGTTAAGTCATACTAGTCATTCATTTGTTAAAAAAGACAACAATTTTGTTTCCAAGTCTTAAGAAATAAAAAGTATAGTCTCCATAGTTCCACTAGACCCTGATACTGCTGGAATCCTAGATGCATCTCATTCATAAGCACAGCCAAAACTTTGCATCCAGCAGGAATATTTAATACCATCTGTTCATAACAATGTTGTGTTACTCTGCTGTATTTTTTAATGATTACAATACAAGTTTAAATTGCTTGATCTGTTGTGATTACCCAGTCATTTTAGGGTTTCTAACCGTATCCTCTGTTCTCTTCCCCCACCAATATCCATCTCCAATGAATTTTATATAACGTGTAAGAAAGGCATCAGCAATATTCCATGTAAACAATACTGCCTAAATGAGTCCCCCTCCCAAAAAAAACCCAAACCAAACAAACAACTAAAAAGAATACTAGATTTAAATTTGTAACTAGGGTGACCCATCAGAGATGTGTGTGTTAGACTCAACAGGCTAATCAGAAAACAGTTTTGGACAATCAGTGTAATCAAAAGCTACACTAATGAAATATTTACAGCATGAGGATAAATTTCTATTAATAATCTCAAAATCTGTTTTGAAAATTGTCTAAAATCAAAAACACATGATGTATGTACTTCAAGAGCATTTGAAAAATCAAAAGGTGCACATATAAACAACTCCACAAGCACCCTGGCTTCAAGATTAACACACTTTATAAAAATTAAAATCAAGCAGGTGCCATTTATTAACTTGTTGACCTCCTAACATTAAGGATTTTCTGTCACAACTGCAAGTGCTAGGCATGAAGAATTCCATTGTGACAGTACTGTATTGATTCACTATTCTCCACTTTTCAGCTTTCATAATAAACTAGGGCAACCACCCCCCTTTCCCAAAACTAATTGTAGGCTAAAAGGGCTGAAGCCAGAAGAATAGTAATTTACAAAGATTTCTAAATATACATATTATATATATACACACACACACCTGTTTTCAGTAAAAACCTATTTCATATAAAACTTGCAAAAGAAAGTTTATCCAATGTTGAATGGACAATTCCAGAATTATCAAATGACAGAAAGGAAGTGTATGAACCCGACTCAGGATCATGCATGAAGCTCTGGTACAGCTGTGAAGTTAGCAGCATACAACACTATGAAACTGTAACCTTTACATTTACTGGCTCAAAACTCACTCTTTGGCTGTCATAATGTGCCACCCGTATTAAGCAAAGCAGAGTTATATTACCTTTGTTTTTTGTTACTGGAGATGGGGGCTGCTCTGTAAACACATCTGGGGACAGGGACTCTGGGTGGTCAAACTCTTTGTCCATAGTTTCTATCAGACCAGCGATATCTGATTCCTCTGAGCTGTGCCTTGTGTTGCTGGTACATTCTGAGTGTGAAGGGTTAAGAAGTGGTGATTGTGACAAAGAACTTTCAGTCTGTTGCTCTTGCTGTTGAGGCACTGTTGGTGTTGGCTGTTGTGAATGCTGCTCTAAGAGAACTTGAGCATGTTGCTGGTTTGTTTGCTGGTTCTGCTTTGCCCCCCTGGATCTTCTGCCTGCTGTATGATTCTGAGCTATAACACCTGAATCCAGGATAAGGGAACCTCCTCTGTTAGATGACTGCATGGAAGCTGTCTGTAGGGAAGTCCTGCTAGCAACATTTGAATTGTTTTTAGATTTGACATTTTCAATATCAGCTGAATTTCTATTGCTGTGCAGATGTGCTGTTGGATTGCATTGCTTGTGACTTCCTGCACTGGATCGTGATGAGGAACCACCTGCTACATAGATTCCTCTGGAGGAACTGTGATTAGAGTCCGATCCAGGTGCATTCAAGCTGGAAGAAGAGCAAGTGTGTTCAAATATACAGTAAGTGTATATTCCTCTACATAAGAAGAGTTATTACATCAATTAGTAATCCTGAACTACACAGTTCTTGGCTTATTTATTACAGAAATGTAACATGAAAACTCCCTTAAAGCTCAAGTGACAAGTCAGTAATACTTAATATCCATTATTCACTTATTTAAATTTGTGGACAAATCACAGCAACAACACATAGTACATGTGAGAAGGAATACTGGTGTGGGGAGTTTCTTTTTCAAATAAAGCCCTAGGAGGCCCGGGGTAGTCTATTTTTTGTAAAGGTATAGTCAAGGTCCAGACTCCAGAGAAACATTTTTCACATTGCAACAAGAAGTAGTAGTAAATGAAAAGATTTCACAGTCTATTTAAAAGTATCTGGCAGTCCAGATTTCAGCCATGGCCCACCTATTGACTACCTCTGCCCTAGGCAGAGAGCCTTAAGGAGAGACACTCTTGTCCCAGTCTGTTGCATTATACACTTTCTGTTTTTCTAACAGGTAGTATGTAATTTACTAAGTTGATTTTCACAAAAAAGTAGGAATTCCTCCACCCTCCCCACACTATTTGGATGCCCTCTTAAGTTATTGCTAAATTACCAGCCCCTTTTGTTAGGAGGGTGACCCTGATTAGTCTCCTGTACTAGGAAGAAATGTTCCTTTCCAAGTGGCCTTATTCAAATGTGTGTACACTTACTTTCCATCAGATGAAATTCCAACTATTCTCCTGAGATCAAATGGCCTTCCCATATCAAAGGGAGGGTTTGATGCCTCAAAGGACAGGTGCCTCCTGAATGGCTCCCAAATTCCTTGAGCATCTAAATATGCTGTTCCAATTACCAAGAGAAAGAGTACACTACAGGGAATAGAAGTAAAAAAAAGCATTGATTTTGTTGTCATCGGGTTAGGGGTGATGAGCCTGAATGCAACAAGGCAAAGAAGATGCATCTTCTGCCAACAAATCAAAAGTAAAAGGTGAACAGTACCCAAAAAAGCAATTTTATATGTTGCTCTAAAGAGCAAAATCCCAGCATGACACATACACCTATTTAACCCCTCAATGTACACATATTATTATGGGATTTACAATTAAAGTGCAAAGACAAGATATACATATGATCCCCAAACCAAAAAGCTATGGAAAAAGGTTTCTGAAGCAGAAGTTAACTTGTTTCAAATCAGCATGGTCTCGTCTCCTTCTTCCAAATTTTTGACAGCTTCTTGATATTTCCATTTAGTGAAATGAAGTACCAATTCACAAAAAAGTTTTTCACAAAGATGCAATAAAAGAGTTAAGGAAAACAGATTAATCAATCAACAACAGGGAAACATCTCCAGATAAATTCATCAATACTCTATACAAGAGGGAAGAATTTTGGCCTTAGCTACTGTTTCCTGTCAAAACCACACTGTCAATGGGGGAAGATTGAGAGCGATGAGGGGAGGTGCACAGGTTAGCATCTGATTTAATGCACAGAAAACTGAAGAAATTTTAATTCTTGGGTAAAAATGCCATTGTGTAATTAAAATATACTAGATGGACTAAAATATTGTCAACAGATTTAGTGTGCAAACTAAAAGTACTATTGAATACACACAGCAAGTGATTGTACTGAGAGAAAAAAAGTCTGTTTGTGTGTTTATATAACACACTGTTGCTTGAGTAAAAAAAAGTTCTCTTCTGTTTCCATCATTCAGTTCTTATTTTTACAGTTTTACTGTTGATATTTTAGCTATACTCAGTCATTAGTGTTTCAATACAGTGAAATTGCAAAACAAATTTATTCTCATTTCTGTTAGTAATTACAATATAAGGAATATAGTGAGAAATGGGGGTGGTACTGGACTGAAAGTCAAGAGACCCAGGTTCCACACCCAGCTTTGCCACCGATCTGAGTTGTGACCTTGAGCAACTTACTTCACCTCTGTGTGCACCTCTCTCTCCTGCTACATTCTTTGTTTTATCTATTTAGATTATAAGCTCTTCCTGGAAGGGACTATTTCACTACGTGTCTGTATGCTGCCTAACAAAATGTGCTTTGTTGTCCGGTGTATACATATGCTATTACGTAACTTCACTAACTGATGATACTCTGTTTTAAATGTTTTACATATGACTCAACAATGCCCTCCAGGTTCTCAGAAATTCCATTATTAGTATCACCAGTTGTCTATCACATATGAAGATGGCAGCAGAATTAAATCATTCAAAAGGCATTTGCAGCTGAACTCATCTAAGTCACTGTTTCATATCTCCCTTAGGTGCTGCACTGTGGAAGAGCGACTTCTCATCTCCAAAAGAAGCCATGTTTAACAACGTTGCCTCAATTCCTAACTTATCATAGAATCCTAGAATATTAGGGTTGGAAGGGGTCTCAGATGGTCATCTAGTCCAACTCCCTGCTCAAAGCAGGACCAATCCCCAACTTGGTTCAAGTCTGGCTTAGTTACAGCTATAAACAACCACACATCACCATGGTTAATAGGAGTGCAATATTTGATCTTAGCAAAGATGTTCTGGGCAAACATATGCTGTGTTTTGCACTAGTTTTTCACAGACAGTTAGAATTCCCAACGTCATGGTGTTAGCACAAAATCCACAGTAGTGGATTGCACCTGTTTTTTCTTAACTTCATCTTACCATAATACATTTTACATCAATTACCAATTGCACTGTATACAAAATGTATCCTAAATTATACTAAAATCAAAGCATCTACCCTTTGTATTTTGTATTCAAACTCAGACAACTCCATGTACATTATGCAGGTACAAGCAACTCATACCTCATTATTCCTGAGATGATTATGTACAGTGCCAGCTCCCAGCTGGGTCTGGGCAGGGCTTCTGCACATGTTGCTAACATATGATATGGAAGAGATGCATTCAACACAAATATAAATTCAGAACCTCCTGCTGTAATGAACTTCAGTTCACGAATGACTCTGGAAGCAGTGAAATCTGGTGTAAACCTGAAAAAGTAAATGCAGATTGTTACACCTGTCCATATTTTAAGACTAAATCCAGTAAGACAGTTTTAAGTTCTAAATAATTTGCATTATTCATCTTTTTCATATTTTAAAAAGATAATAGCGACTGCAATGGCTGTAACTTGAGGAGGTTTGCTGAAACTGACTGAATCAGTAGGATGATCACTAGTCTCCCAGACACCTTAGCCAAACAGTACCTATGGATATAATTCAAATAACTTAAAAGACAATGAAATCAGTCTCTAAGTACATACATAGAACGAATGTATTGTGTAAGAGAGAAGGCCTAGAATTAAGCCAATACCAGAGGGCAGATTTATCTAGCAAATGAAGCCAACTAGATAAAATGGTTGGAATTAAATTTGGACCCATTTTTTTCATTAAGAAAAAAAAATCAAACTAAAATTATGCAAAAAATGCAAAATTTAAGAGTGACAGTAATTAAGCAATGAAACAGATTACCAAGAAAAGTGGAAACTTTGTCACTTCATCTTCAAGTCAAGACTGAATATCTTTCTAGGAAGCAATGTTGTAGTCTCATCACTAATGGTTGAGCTTGATGCAGGTATTAACGGGTGAAATTCTATAGCCTGTGTCACGTAGCAGGCCAGACTAGTTAATTAAAATGCTCCTTTACAGCTTAAATGTTATGAATTTTTAGTAAAGGCTAATCAATTAGTATACAAAAGAGGCATTAAATACAACCAGGGCCCAAAGATCATTTCTGGAGCAGAGGGGTCCTTTCTGTAGCCAATTCTTGATTAAAACACCACTACAATTTCAGTCAGTGCAGCACACACAAAGCCTGCAGGGTTAAAATGCTGTACATTATGATAGGGTCGCTCATAATACACAGAGGGATCCTTTTCAGTACACACTGCAATTAACCAAAAGGATATGTTCATCTATGTCTATATTCTATGATATCCTGAATGAAGTTGTCTTAATATGCATCTGTTTATACAGTTCCAAGTTTACAGCAAACTGTTTTATGACCAGTAAATACAACACTATACTCAGCTATGAAATCTCTTTAATAGGTTCTTATAAACAGTTTGTTCCACTTTTAGAAAGGAAAGGAAGTTTCACAATTTTTGTTCGTACAGAAGAAAATTAAGCAACTCAAAGTTTAAATGAAAAAAAGGATTTAATCAACACCGATTTCTTACTGAGTAAAGCTTTGTACATACATTTTCTAATGCAAGAGTATCCTCAAATGATCTACATGAGGAAAATGGCCTCACTCTTCAACAATGTACTTACAATATGACAATGTCTTTAGAGGCATTGGCACTTAGTGCAAATTCTTGACAGTTAACAACTTTAAATCCATATCCTTCACATGTATATCCGCTGATTTCCATGGACTTCACATTAATCTGAAGCTGTCCTGTGTTCTCCACTTTGAATGTTCTTTTCAGTGTGAAATTTGGTTCTTTTAATTTCATTTCTAAAAAGATATAGAACAAAGCAATTAGGACTGTGTTAAGCCACTACAGTGCAGTAAATTCATTATCTACAAAAAATGCTTGCAAAGTTCTGTTAGTACCATCCTCATTTTAAGCCCAACAGAGATACTAGGAAATACATGCATCAGGGAAGTGGTAGGTGGTTGAAGTGCTGACCTTTGGACAAGATGTTAAAACAGAGGTCTCTGCAAGCAGTGTCAGATGGTTATCAAGTAGAATGGTTTTTGTCCAATTCCAGAGCATTCTATTCCCTCACAAAAAACCTGGAGAAAGCTAATCTATTGAGACTAATATTGCTTATAACCCATCCCCCATCTGTGTAGTGGTGTAAACTATTGTTCACTGCGTCTACTTTGCTTCTGTACACAGTTCCTGTACTAGCAGCATTTAACTGAATGTTGTAAACATTACTTTCAGATAGTATGTGTAGTATTATCTGTACTACAACACTAAATTCTTTTCTATCTTGAAAATAAAGCTCATGGATGACATCAAAGACATCGAAGTCAGCATTATTAAGAGGAATATCGCCTTTTAAGAATTTACACTGCTAGTGGAAAACGAATGTGAGGCATGTTTAGAGGTAGGATCTGAGTTTTGAACTTCAACTGGGTTTTCTACACATCACTCAATGGAGAAGGATTTGTATGATCATCCATCAAGAAATACTATGGATCTCTGCCAAAGGCTGAGGGACAAATCTTCTTGAATAGTTAGTTCTTCAGCCCCAATTCCTCTACCCTCTCCCTTCCCTGCCCCCTACACAAATTGTTCGCGTGGACGGCTGCTAAAGGATTCAGGAAGACAGAGGGCTGGTTGCTGCCTTGGTTCACCTATTCTCCGATTGAGAGATCCAGGGCCATTGTAGTGGGTTTTCTGTTACTTTTGTCTGTCTTCATTCTTTTTCTCTTAAAACTTGAGGTTATATAGCCTCTAGTATCCATCACTTTAAACTAAAGTAACATTGGACAGACCTTTATCTGTATGTCTACATTTCTTAATCAATCTGTTTACAATGGCAAAATGCTGAAGACACTATGAAAATAAAAAATTTTGCTCAGAAATATTGCTTGTATATTGAAATACAGTATTTGTCAAGGTACATCAGCCACAAGTTCACACATTTTACATATTTGCAGAGATTCATTTCATCTAGGCGTTATAAAACAGGAAAGTGGTATTTTCTAGTTACTGCAGATATTCGTAGTTGTGTACATCAGATGTTATGAGATTTTCTGTTCAGTGTAATAGGTCTTCATAGAATACTCACTTTCTGAACAGTCTTTTAATGATGATTCAGTGATCTTAAAACGTAATGAACTTCCTGGACCTGGAGGCTTGCCTGCAACCCTGAGGCTTTCAGTTGTTCCTTGGCCTTGTACCATTATAGCATCTATTACAGTCAAATTATTTCTGTATAAAGAGAATAGGGGAAAGAAGAAACTTTTAGCAAAATAAATATGCACTCCATTGCTCTCTCAAACATGTTCACAAACTATATTACATTACCTCCCAATCCTAGAACAGTTTTATGTATATGAGTAATCTCACTCACAATTCCCATGCATAGTAAGTGTTTGCAGGTTAGGGGCTGCAGTAAGCAACACAAAGCATACTAAGCTTTAGTGAAGAAACTCGTGATTTAGTTATAAAATTTTATCAACAACACTTAGAACTGCAAATCTCCTACATGCTTCTTTCAAACAGTAAACACACTTATTTAAACTCTCGACTTCTCACAGCAAGAATATTTTAGGAAAAATAGTGTTTGACAAGTCCCTACTTTCAATATAGAAAGTATAGAACAGGGGTCGGCAACCTTTCAGAAGTGGTGTGCCGAGTCTTCATTTATTCACTCTAATTTAAGATTTTGCGAGCCAGTAATACATTTTAATGCTTTTTTAGCAGGTCTCTCTCTACAAGCCTATATATAACAAACTAGTGTTGTATTGTAAAATAAACAAGGTTTTCAAAATGTTTAAGAAGCTTCATTTAAAATTAAATTAAAATGGTGATCTTACACCACCAGCCCGCTCAGCCTACTGCTGGTCTAGGGTTCTGTTCACCTAGGCTGGCAATGGGCTGAGTGGGGCCTGCAGCTGGGACCCCAGCTGGGAAGGGTCTGACAGCTAGAACCCCCGACCAGCAGTGGGCTGTGCGGGGCCAGCAGCAGGGACCCCAGACCGGCCGTGGGCTGAGCCGCTCAGCCCACTGCCGCTCAGGGGTTCCATCCTCTGGCACCTGCCAGCCGGGATCCTGGCTGCTGGACCCGCTCAGCCCACTGCCGGTCTGGGGTCCCGGCCCTGCCCACATACAGTGGGTACCTACCTTCTCCCTGGTTCTGGCCCATTCTCTTCCCCTCTCTGCACTGAGCTGAGTGTGGGAGTGCACTGAGCACAGGGCTGGGGGTGAAGGGTCTGGCCAGGAGCTAGAATGAAGGAGGGGGCTCAGGGTTGGGGCAGGAGTTTTTGTTGTGGGGGCACTTACTTACCTGGGCAAGCTCCCATTTGGTGTGAGGGGTGCAGATGGGAATGTGACTCCCGTTTGGTGCTCAGGGTGGGGGTGGGGATGGGGATGTGCAGGGTGCATGGGATGTGGGGGGGTTGGGTATGCGTGGGGGTGCCAGAGTCAGGGCTGGGGTTCATGGGGGGGTGAAGGAGTCAGAGGGCCGAGTGGTGGAGGGCTCAGGACAGGGGCCTGGTGTGTGTGTGTGTGTGGGGGGTCAGGACTCAGGGCAGAGGGCTGGGTGACTGCCCCCCCCAGAACCCCCAACTCCCCACTGCTCCTTGTCCGGACTACCCCCTCCTGAGACCTCACCCCCTATCTAAGCCTCCCTGCCCCTTGTCCCCTGACTGTCCCGCTAGGATCCTACCCCATGCCTGTCCCGACTGCCCCAACCCTTATCTACACCTCCGCACCCAGACAGACCACCTGGACTCCCATGCCCCATCCAACTGCTCCCCACCCCCTGACAGGACCCCCCAGAACTCTGGACCCATCCAGTCCCCCCCTGCTCCCTACCTGCCCCAACTCCTCTCCACACCCCTGCCTCCTGACAGGACCACCAGAACTCCTGACTCATCCAACCCCCTGCAGCTTCTTGTCCCCTGACCATCCCCTCCAGAGACCCCCCCCCACCCTAACTGCTCCCCCAGGACCCTCCTTGCTCCCTGTCCCCTGACTGCCCTGACCCCATCCACCCCCAAAACAGACCCCGGGACTCCCATGCCCCATCCAACCACCCCCCTGCTCCCTGAATGCCCCCTCCAGAGACCCCCGCCCCAACCACCCCCCCGGGATCTCACCCTGCTCTCTGTCCCTTGACTGCCCCTGCCCGGCCCCCTTACCATGAGGCTCCCCGCTCATCCGGAGCCCTGCCGCCACCGCGTGCGCAGCCCTGCTCCGCCCCGCCCCTCAGAGCGCTGCACGAGCGGCGGCAGGACTCCAGATGAGCGGGGAGCATCTTTCCCTCCCCACAGAGCCAAACGCTGCCCTGCGGGAGTGCGCAGCCCCAGCCCCCAGAGCGCTGCACGCACAGTGGCAGGGCTCTGGGGGAAGGCGGGGGAAGGGCTGGCGGCTTGCTGCGCTCAGGCCAGCGCTCCAGCCTGGGACCGCGGACCTCGCGGCTTGCTGTGTTGGCAGGATTTTTAATGGCACATGGAGTCCCAGCAGGCAGCCGCGTGCCATTAAAAATTGGCACACGTGCCATCTTTTGCACGTGTGCCATAGGTTGACTAACCCCTGGTCTAGATGAACTTGAAAAGAATCTAAACATCTTAATATAGAAAACATATCTGCAATATTTGAGTGAATATTTGAAGATATGAACTGAATGCCTTTGACCACTATAAATCATAAGGTAATGTATACAGACTAAACCCATCATTTCAAACCTGGAGATTCCACAATTAATCTTGAAACAATGGGACAATTTATTGGTCACAAGTGGTCAAATGTGTAACCTACACATAAATAAGAACCTAATTAACTCAAACCTAATTCAGAGACCTACCATACCTGATGATAATTAATGATGAAACAGTCTTATTAAGAACTGGAGTAAATTTTACTTTGACAGATTTTCGCTCTCCAGGCTTTAAAACTATGTTTAAGACCAAATGTCGAGATAGACCCTCTGCAAATCCTGTAGTGCTCTGCAATGGCTGAACCTTAAGACAATGAAAAATAAAAACCGCTTATAAAAATTAGGGAATTTTGCATAGATTCCACTGAGTACATAGAAACTATATTTTCTAAAAAATTCTTATATCAAAACATGCTTCCTGATGAAGTTGTTTAAATACTTAAGTAGCCTAGTTAAAGTCTTCTAATTCTCTGTTAGACTTAAAAGGTAACAGAAAAATTTTTTCTTTTAAAAAATACACACAAACATTTATTCACAAGAGTGTCCACCATGAACTAGAAGTGCCCCAAATAGTCTTAAGTCAATGAGAGTTTGATCAGGGAAAAAGAACAGGTTGCAGCTGCTATTCTGCCACCAGTTGATATGCAACATTTGTTATTTTTAATTTTTAAGCTATCACAGCCTTTAACAGAAAAACAAGAGATCTACAGCACAAAAAAATCCTATATTTATTACCAAATTCAAAACAGTGCAACTGGATTATTCACCACAAGCAATCTGAGCTACAAAACACTCACCTGGGTTCCTAAAACCCTCAGAGGACAGGGTATTCAGGGGGTTGTTTCATGTGCATCTCTAACGCTAATATTATTACTTTGCAATTATATAGTGCTTCACATCTTCAAAGTGCTCTACAATTATTAAATCTTCAGAACACATTTTAAGGTAGATGGGCTAAGTATTACCAATGGAGGACACAAATCTAATATTTCTAAAAATTTCTCAAGTGACCTTTTCCTGATCTTGATCTTACTGTAAGAAAGCACTGATTTATGAGACAATAGTAAAATAAGTCAGTGGTTCTCAACCAGGAGTCTGGGCCCCCTGAGGGGCCACAAGCAGGTTTCAAGGGGCCTGCCAAGCAGGGCTAGCATTAGACTTGCTGAGATCCAGGGCAGAAAGCCGAAGCCCCACTGCATGAGGCTGAAGCTCAGGACCCTAAGCCCTGTCATCCAGGGCTGAAGCTGAAGCCTGAGCACCTTAGCTTTGCGAGGCGTGTGGTGTGGAGTCCTGGGCTATTGCCCTGCTTGCTCCTCCCTAATGCCATCTCTGGCTTTTATATGCAGAAAAAAACAGTTGTGGCACAGGTGGGCCATGGAGATTTTATAGCATGTTGGGAGGACCTGAGAAAGAAAAAGGTTGAGAACCCCTGAAATAAGTAACTAGGTATAGCTTAGCTAAAAACTGACTAATTGGAGGGAAAAGAATAAATATTTATACATTCGAAGAGAACATCTGATTAGGGGGATCACAAGTAAAATTTAGACTGTCACAAAATTCTGAATGAAAAATGAAATGACAGATGTCCCACCACCTGAGTATTTAAAACTAGCATCCAAGAATATATTGTATGGAATACTTATATAACAGTAAGGGGATGAATAAAATAAGCCAACAGATATTTTTCATCTTTAAGTTCTATAATTACATAAAAGAATAAACATACTGGAAAAAAAATTAAATTTGAATTACACACTAATCTTGCAGGAAAATTGCTCTGCAATTTCTATTAACATATCCAACAAACATCACATGCCATTCATAACTTTGAAGACTCTATGGCTGTATTTTTATTATACAATATTTGTGTGGCTATGTAAAAACATTAGAAAAGAAGGAAGTGTTCTGAAATAACTTACAGAGTTTCTGGAAACCTGGAATTCTAGTGTCCTCAAATTGAAATTTGTTGACTTACTCAAGTTAAACCTAAAATATAAACATATACTTCTTACCAAACTATATTACAGTGAAATAGGATATACAGATATTTATGAAAAATACACATAATTGACAATATGGCCTTTATAACAATTTCAAATAATTTATGGATTTCAACACTAACCAAAAGCACCAGGATTTATATTAACATGACTATAATGAAGACTAAACAGATAAAATGGCCACTCATTTTTCTTATTTTGCTTGGTCTCTCCTTTCTCCACTCTGCATTCCAAAGAGGAAAATCTGAAGCATTTGTTTAGCTCACCAGCCTTGCCCCAAACTGATGGCTGGCAATGAAAGTGTACTAAAAAGTTTCTTTACCTTTTCATTTCCCATTTATACTAAAGCTCCGAATTCTCTCTACAGCACAACTGCTGTTGATAAATACTGCACTGACTTCCCCGCACCTCCCTGCAAGTAGCACATTTGGCATCAAAGTAAGAGGAGTTTAAATATTCCAAACAATACTTACCGCTCTATTAATTTGTCTACAAAAGATGATGGGTTGGAATACAGAGCTAAAGGAAGGAACTGAACACAGACAGGAACATCTGCTGGGTTTTCTAGAAGAATTTCTTCCTCCTATTACAAAAGCAACAATTTGACAAACATTTACATTCATATTAATTGTGAACATAGTGAACTTTTCCAAATATTAAGACCTATTTCAAACTATGCTCAGTCACTGTAAAATGATCCTATTAATACACACACACACACACACACACACACACACACACACACACACACACACACACTTACTGATGAGCTGTTGGTATTGGTAAGTGGGAAACTTAAATGGCGTGGTGAACTGAGTATGGATGGCCAGGCCAGTTCGGCTGTGATTTTCAATATTACATCCTTCTGGAGATCTGTGTCCACTTCAAACATGGCACTCAATCTAGAAAAGAAAAAAAGTTATAAAATCCACCTTGTGATAGTGGAATGGCAATAGCTTAAAAAAAAAACAAAACATTTTGTTAACTTTCCATGCACTCTAGAAAATGTATAATTATTTTGGAATGCACCACTCTTCAATATATTTTTACGTTTGTCAGACATTTGATCTTTACCTGAACTTACTGCTATTTCAGTTATAAGAAAAGGAAAGCACAAAGGGACAACACAACCACACTGTCTGTGCTGTCATACCTTTGCAGACTATTCTGTGCTTTCTTGTTTTGTTCCTCCCATGCCTCCTTCAATTACCAGAGTACTCTTTTGTTACAAAGGTGTTTTATGGTAGCGAGACCATGACTAAGGCTCTGACTACAGTGGTGCAAAAAGGGAGTTAGAGTAAACAGCTACTGTTGAATCCTTTTCTAATACTGTTTGGCTGTCCAGTGTAAACAGGGTCAAACAGCATTAAACCCACGAGTGGATATGCAAAGTTACTTTTATAAACATTAGCTGTTTTTAAACACTGGTCCAATATGGCATAGCTCCAGCTGTACAGCTTCACAAACTATGTCATAAATACAGGACACACAGTGTGTGTCTATGTCATAAATACAGGAAACACAGTGAACCATGTTACAGCAATGCCAACTCCCACCATTTTATTATAAGTCTCAGGATATCCGGTGTTCTTCAGCACCAGATCCTGGAGTCAGGTGATTTTAATGAAAGTTAAGATTTTCACAAAGTTTCCAAATCCCATGGCTGCAGAGAAAAATCTTAACAATCTGACCTAAGTGAACCCTAAATGTCCAATCCAGAAAGTAAGTGAAAAGAATCTCATACAGAAGCTCCCCGACTTATGCAAGCATTCCGTTCTGGAACATCTTGCATAAGTTGAATTTTGTTAAGTCAGGAAAGTATCTCCGACAATTATGCAAAAAAAAAGTGTACATGGAATTTTTTCCGTAAGTCTGGTTTTCTGTAAGTCAAGTTTGCATAACGTGGGGAGCATCTGTATTTATGTTAAACCTCATGATTTAAGGAAATCATGATTTATTGAGGCCTGAGTCATGATATTTGAATGCCGAGGGATGGCAGTACTGAGGATACATGTTTGTCCCCGATGCAGTTGCAATTTGATTCCAATTTGAGACAGGGCATTAGTCATCTAGTCTAAATGGACTAAGCTGTTAAATTTTTCTGTATCCCTAATTCAGTTTTCCTCTTGCCCCAGTGATGGTCCCTTCTCTGGCCCAGCTGCTCAGTGCACTCACTCTTCTGAGCTCCATTGTCATGCTCAAAGGTGCAGAGCACAAGCTTAGGGAGAAAATGGAACTGAAGGATAAGTGTAATGAGTCGTCAGACCAGGCCAAAGAGATTCTCACCTAGTAAGGGACAGAGTAGCCCAACACCCAAATAAAACTTACTAGCTGGTGTAGAGATTCAGTAGGCAGGTAGGAGCACTGGAGATATGGACAATAGGTCTCAGGCTCTTCAGCCAAGGCCTTCTGTTGGCATGGCTTTAGTACCAGTCAGGTTTGTCCAGTATTCAGACCGAGCATGCTCTATTCTTTGTTTAAAGTTTCTCTGTATTATTTGTTTCTTTAACTGAATTTAGAGGGCTTTACACATTCATTGTATCATGTAACTATTTGGAGATGTGTTTTCCTGTATTGCTTTCCCTCTTCCTCAAATAGTTTAGCTTTTAATGTAAACTGCAAAAAGTAGATAATATCAGGGAATTCTGACAGGGTCATATTTCCCTTTCTTTAAGAGTTACTGTTGTGCTTTCTGAGGGATGTGGCAGGCACTTTTGTTATGCTGTTGATATAGTTCTATTGCAATATTTCAATACTTAAATCTTTTTGTGTTTTCACAAAGTCTAGAACATTAACAAAATCCAAGTTAAAATGGATATTATCATAATAAATAGGATCTCAAAAGCACTTTGCCAACATTAACTAATCCGCACAATACCCTTCTGAGACATTGAACATATTATCCACCATTGAAAAGCAGCCACTTCATGCATGAAATATAGCAGATGCTTTTAGCAGAGCACAGTAGCTCCACAAAACAGTTCAACTTCTTAGACATTAGTTTGAATGTTTTTAGTCATTATCATCACACTCCATATAACACCTTTCAAAAAAGTATCCCAAAATACTTTACACCAAACTAAAAGATTTCTACTTTTCAGTGGTGAATACAGTAATCTCAGTACAGCGGCAAAAGGAGATAAACTAGATAAACAGGAGCACAGCAGCTACTTTGCACAAGCAATACCACACATTTTAGGAATACTGTGTAAGCTGGGGTTTCCTTTAGCCTTCTAGTTTACAAAGAAAGATAGTCAACTACAAATTCACACTAGTTGATCTACCAGAGCCAGAGGTTCTCAAACTCTGGTCCGTGGATCACCAGTGGTCTGCGAGCTCCATTCAGGTTGTCCATGGATAGTTTCCTCTAAGGTGCACGCCTGGGTGGCTGCACATGAGAGAATGAACAGCCACCCACCTAATCAGCGGAGCTGTGCAGGCAAGACTCCACTAATTAGGTGCCTGGCCCCTGGAGAAGACGCACATGAAAGGTGAGGTGGTAGCCTTGGGGGGAGTAGGGGGTAGGTGTGAAAGAGCAGTGGGGTAAGAAGAGGGGGTGAGGGGAACTTGGGATGTGCAGGGCTGTGGCGGCTAGAGAAAGAGGCGACTTTCCTCAGCTCCAGGGCTGTGGCTGCTGGGGGGAGACCCCCCCCCTCCTTCCCAGCTTCAGCTTGGAGGCTGCTGCAGCAGGGGAGAGAGGGAGACACACACCCCCGTCCCCTTCCCAGCCCCAGCTCAGGGGCTTCCATCAAGGGGGAGAGAGGGCACATTCATCGCATTAGAAAGGTAAGACAACGGATATTAAAATATATGAGTTGTGTGCTTTTGTTTGTAGAACAAAAAACGTTAATGATTAACTTTTTAATATAGCGCCTTTATCTGAAGTGCTTTACAATAGTTCGCTAACCGTACCAACAACATTTGGAAAGATCATTAAGTGACCCACCAAGAACCTCTCAATTTTCAAGTAGTCTTCAGAAAAAAAAAGTTTGATGACCACTGATCTAAGCCAAACATAGCACCTTGAGAAAAATGTCATTTTCCCCCGCTTTAAACTCTTTTAGAAGAACAAACCTAGCAATTATTCCTTGCCCTTCTCTGGAAACACAAGAACTCAACGCTGTGAACAAGCAACACAAAACAAAAAGGATCAAGTGATTCACAGGCCACAGGGCAAATATACACTCACCTATGACCTGAGTTCTCTCTGATTCCTGTCCACACTCTGAACAAGTTCTCATGCAAATCCCAATCTGAATCCCATGCATCTTCTTGCATCGTTAAGCTGTGCTGAACTTTAGGTTCACCTAAAAAACAAAAACCATACTTTTATACACTTCAATATTAAGGGGGGAGGAGAATAAAATGAGATTTTAATTACAAAAATGAAAATTACTTACCTTTACCTAAGAAAGGCAATCCAACGTAACAGTGATTCCCACAATGTAAACCAGGATCAAAATAAATATTTGCTATCTGCAAATTGTACAAGAACAATTAAATGAAGCAAGCATCTCTGATGACTAAAATAGAGAAAAATTCCTGCATTTAGGATGGACGAATCCCATGCACTGCTACAGACTAGGGACCAAGTGGCTAGGCAGCAATTCTTCAGAAAAGAACCCAGGGGTTACAGTGGACGAGAAGCTGGATATGAGTCAGTGTACCCTTGTTGCCAAGAAGGCTAATGGCATTTTGGGCTGAATAAGTAGGAGCATTGCCAGCAGATCGAGGGATGTGATCATTCCCCTCTATTTGGCATTGGTGAGACCTCATCTGGAGTACTGTTTCCAGTTTTGGGCCCCACGCTACAAGGAGGATGGGGAAAAATTGGAGAGAGTCCAGCAGAGGGCAACAAAAATTATTAGGGCACTAGAACACATGATTTATGAGGAGAGGCTGAGGGAAATGGGATTATTTACTCTGCAGAAGAATGAGGGAGGATTTGATAGCTGCTTTCAACTACCTGAAACAGGGTTCCAAAGAGGATGGAGCTAGGTTGTTCTCAGTAGTAGCAGATGACAGAAAAGGAGCAATGCTCTCAAGTTGTAGTGGGGGAGGTTTAGGTTGGATATTAGGAAAACCTTCTTCACTAGGAGGGTGGTGAAGCACTGGAATGAGTTACCTAGGGAGGTGGTGGAATTTCCTTCCTTAGGAGGTTTTTAAGGTCAGGCTTGACAAAGCCCTGGCTAGGATGATTTAGTTGGGGACTGATCCTGCTTTGGAGCAGGGGGTTGGACTAGATGACCTCCTGAGGTCCCTTCCAACCCTGATATTCTTGATTCTATGAATAACTGCAAAATTATCAATGTGTTACATTTAAAGAAAAACTGCCTATTAGTATGAATACACAAAAAACTTTCCAACCTTTGATTTTTTTCCTGGCTCTAAATCTTCTTTATTGCTCCTCAATCTCTTGTAATAAAACCGTACATCTTCGGACAGAGAGCGTACATATTGTATTTTCACCTTCTGAGAGAAGGAATTCATAATATTTAAACTCTGATGAACTATTTTCCCCTAACGGAAAGGAAAGGAAAAAAAGTTATACTGTATACATTTTTCCCCACTCACAACACATAGTGGGCAAGCCATCAGACATCTACCTACATACGTAGCATTTACCTACCTCAGCATTTTGGGGGAGGCCTGCACAATTTTTCATTCTGCTCTCCCAAAACAGAGCCAATTCCTCTCCCAGTATATCACAGTACTATGCAGAGAACCACCCTAAGTATTTTCAGGAGGATTAGGTAGATGATTTTTTGAGATACTCCCCAAATTTATCTGATTCCTTTTACATTAAAGGTGACAAAAGAGAGACTAAGGGCTGGATTTTAGGTTCCCCCAGCCCTCAGGCAGAAGGGGAACCAGCTGCTTGTGATGGAACTTGTGCATAGCTGCGAACATTTAGAAGTATTTTGAAAGGCACAATAAAGTAGGATTCTGGAATCCAGTAGGCCCTCAGCTACTGCTGGGTTGCGAGTACATATATGGTGAAATTTACAACACATATAGTGCTTTAAAAACACTACTACTAAATCATCACAACCAGAGATGGCCAAAAAAGAGAATGAAACTTTCATCAATATGTATGAGAAACAAACAGATGTTTCACAGAAAAAAGTTTTGAAATTCCATGTTTTTGTTCCAGCTCTAGTCATGATCCTCCCTCTATAAAGCAAGTAAGCAACATGCCACAATTTTAAAGCAGAGTTAGATAACACAGCTATCATCTGCAGAGCTCTGATTAGAATGCTTGAGCCCCATGTTCTCCATCCTGTGTCTATTTCACTATACCATGCTGGCACTCATTGAGATACTCTCTCTTCTGGCAAAAAGCCATCATGGATGCTCAGTAGAGGACTGGCTTAGCTGGAAATTGTGATTGTCCTAACTGCCATCTCTGGCAGTATAGATGCTACAGCCCCCCAAAGCCACAAACTACTCTGAGATCCTAACAAAAATCACGGGATCATGTTTTTCCACTCACTGCAAAGGTCAATGCTGATGAACGTGAAGGAGACTATAAATAACCTGTGATCTTTAGTCAAGAGCAGTTACCACCTTTCAGCCTTCACCAAACAATACAGACAGATGCAAATAAATTATGTCTTTGAGGTTTTATTGCAAGAAAAAGGACTAGAAACTTGCATCCTTCCCTCAAATGAAATCTGAGATTTACCTTTTATATATCTCAGTGCCAGAGCTGGGGTGAGGAACGGGGGTAAGTCACAGCTGTGGGCTTGCAAGCCACAATGATGGCTGTAGGCTCAGGAAATTCTTGAAGTGTCACAAACAAGAAAAATAATTTTTCAAAAGTGATGACTGGTGCATGAAGGGATAGTTTACTACATCGCTTTGTCCTGACGAATGGACACATTCCATAGCAGGAAGAAATGACTGTGCCAGAGCCCCATGTATGGAATCCTGCAGATACACCCATCTTTTATTAATGGGCAATTTGGGACTCCAGTAAAGTCTTTAGCAAAAACTAATAGTTTTTTTTTAAATCAAAACACTGTCCTAAACCTGTACAGTGATTACCAACAAGAAGAGACTATACAGCTGAACAATCCCCTTTGTGAGCTGACAGCCATACAAAAAATCTTAAAAATCCAATTCCCATCCTTTATTCAACTCACACCCTTGTAATAAAGCACCCCTACAGTGGTCCTGTGCTAGCATCTCTCCTCTCTGATCTCTCTCTCCCCCTGCACTTTTAGTTTTTGTATTCCTTTCCCTGATGATTCTCCCTCCTCCTTGGTTTGCTACCCATCAGAAGGCTACATACTGTTCAAACTGGGTGATCATCCATTCATGGCTCACAGCTGGGCCAGGCTGCACGAGATCCCATGGTTGTGCCAAATGCCATAGGAGCAGAGAAGATAAAATCTGGTTAATGGGCTGCTCCCTGACATACAGCCCTGTGCAAAATCAGATGCTTCTGGGGCTCAGTGCATGAAGACTGCAGCAGCAGTAGAGAGATGAAAGATAGGCAGATCTCCACAAGTAGTTATCGTGCGTCTACAAAGAGATTAAAGTGGATCCAGGATCATACAGCTTCCTTGCTGTATTGTTCCTGTACTGTTCCACATATCCCCTTTGGGGCGACCCATCTCCAGGTTGGAAAACAATGTTAAATATACAACTAATTTTGTGTTTTTGTAAATTGGCCAATTTAAGAGTTTCTTTGGTTTCATAGTCTTTCTTCTGAAGATCTCAGAAATCCAGAGATATACCTGATAATTAGATGCCTCTCTCTTATTCCTGGCACTAACACAGGAGGAATGATGGGGAAAACAATTGAGTACAGCTATATCAGAATGAAGCTGAATAGAAAGCCAAGTCTGGGCCAGGAGTCAATATCCCAGGCTCTCTTCAAGTGATACAATAAAAGGTGAGTTGAGGTGTGTGTCACGTCTACTATCTGGGATGATAAGAGTTTTTATAGTGCCAGCTAATGAGAGCTTAAGAATAATCACCACTGTTCCCTCCAGCATAGCAATTCAGAAGTCATGAAGCAAATCAAAGGAAGTTGCTCCTGAAAAGGATGTGAAGAAAAAAAGAAAGAAAATATTGTCAACAAAATATCTTACTGGAAAGGAAGGCGGAAGGTGAATGTGTTTAGGGGAGCAAGTCAGTGAACCCACAGCAATTACAGCCTTCACAGGAATTGTCAAAATCTGAAAGAACAAGAGAAGTTTAGTAATACATCTTCTCCAAGTGGAATATTTATATGTCCATCTATTCATCCTTTTATTTCTGTCTTTAGTTACATCAACACATTTTCTAAAAATCTGAAGTTCTATTATTCATGTTTCATATGTACATATAATCAAGCCAACAGACTTGGCATAATGACAGGACAACCAAGTGTGTCAAGTTTAATGCAAGGATGATTATTTTAAAATCTCATCATCCAGCCAAATATTTTGATTCCTCAGCCAATTTTCTAAAAGAAAACTCCTCAAGTCAAAAGTTTATCATGAAAAATATTAAGAAATCCATTTTTCCTTAATCACACGCATTCTATTAATTTATATGCAACTCATAAACTGCATATAATGCAGAATAAAACATACAAACAAGTTACAAACTTTCCAATGGGCATTTTTTTTCCCTTGGAAAATACAATGACATCTTCTTAAAAATACTGCACCTGTGTTTACAAAGGAAATATTAAACTGCTCTAGAAGCACTATAAATCGTGGTAAAGTATTAAGCTGTAGATGCAAATGTCTGTTTTAGGGATCGGAATATATAAAAGTAGTATTAAAGATGAACAGATATCAGTGCAACAAAGTTCTCACAATCAGAACAAGACTGAAACGTGTGTGCACACAGGAAAAAAACAAACAGCTTCAGATTTTACAGTTGCCCAGAGGGTCAAATATGTATGCATCTGTGCATATGCAAACAAATGCCATTATTATTTCTGCCAAATATAGAATACTGGAAGACTTCTGAAAGAGCCCCTTTTTCTGCAGCTGCATTCAGAATAAACTACAACACTTCCTGACTCCATAAACGCACAAAAACAAACACAATGTTCACAATATAGTTTATAATATGCTATATCAACACGCACAAAGTCATTGAAAGTTACAGGCAAATGTTGTTAAAAATGAAAGGGATCCCATTATATGCTTCAAGGTTACTCCTCTTATTGCAGAGATTAGAATATATCAGAAGGTATGTCTACACTATGGGATTATTCCGATTTTACATAAACCGGTTTTGCAAAACAGATTGTTTTAATGTGCTTAGTGTGGCACGCGGCCACACTAAGCACATTAATTCGGCGGTGTGCGTCCATGTACTGAGGCTAGCATTGATTTCCGGAGCATTGCACTGTGGGTAGTTATCCTGTAGCTATTCCATAGTTCCCGCAGTCTCCCCCGCCCACTGGAATTCTGGGTTGAGATCCCAATGCATGCTGGTGCAAAAACAGTGTCATGGGTGATTCTGGGTAAATGTTGGCACTCATTCCTTCCTCTGTGAAAGCAATGGTAGACAATCATTTTGCGCCCTTTTTCTCTGGCTTGCCCTGGCAGAAGCCATAGCATGGCAACCATGGAGCCCGTTTTGCCTTTTGTCACTGTCACTGTATGTGTACTGGATGCCGCTGACAGAGGTGGTACTGCAGTGCTACATAGCAGCATTCATTTGCCATTGCAAGGTACCGGAGACAGTTACCAGTTGTTCTGTACCATCTGCTGTGTCACTGTAAATTGGCAATGAGATGACTGTTATCAGTCGTTCTGTACATCTGCTGCTGTCATGGGTGCTCCTGGCTGGCCTTAGCTGAGGTCGGCCGGGTACACAAAGACAAAAATGGGAATGACTCCCCGAGTCAATCCCTCCTTTATGGTTTATCTAAAAATAGAGTCAGTCCTGCCTAGAATATGGGGCAAGTCTACTAGAGAACCAGTGTATCAGAGAACCAGAAAGCACAGCCGCTCCGTGTCAGATCCCACAGAAATGATGAGCTGCATGCCATTCACAGGGGGTGCCCCTGCAACAACCCCACCTGTTGATTCCTTTCTCCCCCAACCTTTGTAGGCTACCATGGCAGTGTCCCCCATTTGTGTGATGAAGTAATAAAGAATGCAGGAATAAGAAACACTGACTTTTAAGTGAGATAAAATGAGGGGGAGGCAGCCTCCAGCTTCTATGATAGTCCAGGCAGGACATTAAATGGTGGAGGGGAGAGGAGCCCAGCATCCCGCTGCTATAATAGTCCAGGCAGTACAGAATCTTTTCTTTAGACATGAAAGTGGGGGGCTGATGGAACTCAGCCCCTAGTTGCTATGATGAGGACGGTTACCAGCCGTTCTGTACCAGCTGCCGGGAATGACCGGGAGTCATTCCTATTTTTACCCAGGCACCCCTGGCCGACCTCACCTGAGGCCAGCCAGGAACACTCATGGGCCGATGACGACGATGGATAGCAGTCATATTATACCGTCTGCCACCGGGGAGGGGAGGGGAGAGGATGCTGCTAGTCATTGCCGCAGCACCGTGTCTACCAGCAGCATGCGGTAGACATAGGGTGACACAAAGTCAAGAAACGATTTTTTCCCCTTTTCTTTCACGGGGGGGTGGGGGGAGAAGAGAGAGGGTAAATTGACGACATATACCCTGAAACACCCTGGACAATGTTCTTCGACCCTACAGGCATTGGGAGCTCAACCAAGAATGCAAATGCTTTTCGGAGACTGCGGGGACTGTGAGATAGCTGGAGTCCTCAGCATCCCCTCCCTCCATGAGCATCCATTTGATTCTTGGGCTTTCCGTTACACTTGTCACATAGCACTGTGCTGTGGCCTCTGTCTATTGTAGCCTGGAGATTTTTTCCAAATGCTTTCTCATTTCGTCTTCTGGAACGGAGCTCTGATAGAACAGATTTGTCTCCCCATACGGCGATCAGATCCAGTATCTCCCATGCGGCCCATGCTGGAGCTCTTTTGGGATTTGGGACTGCATCGCCACCCATGCTCATCAGAGCTCCATGCTGGACAAACAGGAAATGAAATTCAAAAGTTTGCGGGCTTTTCCTGTTTACCTGGCCAGTGCATCCGAGTTCAGATTGCTTTCCAGAGCGGTCACAATGGTGCACTGTGGGATACCGCCCAGAGGCCAATACTGTCGATTTGTGGCTACACTAACTCTAATCTGATATGGTAATACCGATTTCAGCGCTACTCCTCTCGTCGGGGAGGAGTACAGAAACCGGTTTAAAAGAGCCCTTTATATCGATATAAAGGGCCTCGTTGTGTGGACAGGTGCAGCGTTAAATTGGTTTAACGCTGCTAAAATTGGTTTAAACGCGTAGTGTAGACCAGGCCTTATTTTGTGGATATTAGCACTGAAGACCAAAGATGTCGAGTAAAGTAACTTTCTATTACTTCTCTCCAACAGCATGACTCCATATTGTGGGCTGATAACACATTCTAAATGTCTCAAAAGGAGGTGCTACAATGAGCTTTCACACAAATGACTGACATGATATATTAAGAGCGTCACAATGTATCATGTCAAAAGATCCATGCCATGGTGCTTTTAGTATGCATCGAGCCTCAATTCACTTGGACTTGCCTTGAAGCATCACATAATAGATTGAAACAGAAATTCCAGAAGTGGAAAGCTGAGCGAAACTTGCCTTTTTCAAATCCCTTCAGAGCAAATACACTAGCACTGTATTTCATTGCAACACATGCTTAATACAGTATTCTGTCCCCTGGGATCCAGACATGTCATCAATGGATCTGTTGTGACTTCATAGTTGATTACTGATGTGGTTTGCAGCATCACTTATGGCAAGCAACTATTGCACCAATGTGGCAACTGCTTTTCAGAGTTAATATCTGAGTCAGGTAGCACAAAAGTACCAGTCCACAATAGGATAAAATGTTTTATTACACAATAACCAAAATATAACAATTAACTCCTCTCATCTATGGCAGCACCACAGTCATTTAGGTGAGCAATAAGTATACCTCATAATCTGTTGTTATTTGTATGGCTCCATCATGAATTCCTTCAAGTTCTTTTGCTATTAGTTTTACTCTAAACACAGCATAGTAACCAGATGCTAGTATTACCTGTAAGTGGTAGAAATATATAATTAATCGTTTATGTTTTATGCCACATTCTTCCATTATAAACAGAAATATTAATAGGAAACACACCTAATAAACTGCAAGTTCTATATACCAATACAGAATCTGTTTAAATTATTTTTCTTTCAACTTAATCAATATTCTGTCTAAATTAGACTGTAAATTCCTCAGCCCAGGGAGATGTTTTTTAAAACTTCTTTGCGAACCACCATGAACATTTACAGTGTTACCTAGATTAATGTTTCTAAATTTTCTCTTTGTAAGACCTGATTTTCCAAAACAGAACACAATATATCATGGCAGAGAATAAAGTGAGTTATTTAACTATGGTAAGAACAGCAGAACCAAGCTTGGGATTTGTGGCTGCCATGCATTAATGTTAACAATGGTATTATGATTTAATACTATGAGCAGCATCAGTGATATTGGGTTAACAGTCAATCCCTGCAAGCTGCCTATACAAATAAAATATAAACATTGTAATGCCCATTGTCCATCTACATCAGAAGAAAGCCAGGAAGCCATGGATTTGGTTTAATTAGGCCATGACTTTATTCCTTTCTCTCCACCTACTGCAAGGGAGACCTTAAAGGGGCAATGCCCCTTTTCTTCCAGCTAGCTGGACAAAGACCCATAAAGGTTGCAGTGGGAACATTCTGTAAACAAAGAAACTCACAAGTTGAGCCCATCTTTGTATCTCCATATGTACCACTCATATTTCATAAGAGCAGCTGAGGAAAGTAGAGTGAAACCTGCTGCTATCTGCTTGAATCACTTTCACTTCCCTGAGCAGCTGTTATGAATGACTAGTTCAAAGTTCATTCAGGTCTAGAAAGTGACCAGGGAAATGACTACTATGCAATGACCCAGGAAGCGTGTATACCAAGATTCAGCTTTCTGAACATTTTATTTTAGAAACTCACCAATCCTTCAAGTGTACCCTTAGGCTACAACTACCCCACATATGAACAAATTTATTTTACCTTCTATTCAAAACATGCTACCTTGTTCCTTATCCTGTGAATATCTTCATGACAAAGTTATACTTATGTCATTCACTGCTACATTATTTATCATCCCTTATCAAAGGCTACAAGCAGCTTTTAACTAAGGACTCAAGAAGAAGAGTTTACTTACTGAAGATTGATCAGATACACTGGCATTTTCTAATTCTGGAAGGTTTGCAATTATTGTGGTTATATTGCCTTTTTCAGTAACCAGAAGTTCTATTGTCAAGCCATCCCCCATAACATGCCAGTTTTTTATAGACAGCTTAAAAAAGACAAAAAAGATGACAATCTCAGCAATGACATAGATGCAGAAATTTACTACAACAAACAGGAATTTAAAATATGTTGATTCTTACCTCAATGGGATTACTGTTGATGATTGCAAATAAAATGCTAGTAGCTTCTGTTGCACTCAATATGCCAAAATCTATGAAACGTTCCTCGAGTTTGGGGGGTAATACAAAGTACTAGAGAGATTACAAAAGGCATTATAGCTGCACTTAAAAATACACAGTACATTCAAAATCAGAGTTCACTAGCAAATTAATTAATAAGTGAAAGCATTAAAAATTTGGGACTATGCTTTATTCTATCCATGAACCAAACAAACAAACCTCATAACTGAGAAATGGAAAAAACGGGGGAAAAAAACTCACCACATTAAACCAATCCCTGACCAATTATTTAGTACTTTGAGAATGTCACGGGGAAAGGGGTAGCAAAATTTACTTTGCTTTTTTGTTTTAAATCACAAAGGAGTCAAACAGGTACCATGGAGAAAGACCAAGGAAATGAAAATTAGTATTCTTTGATCTAGTGCGAAATTTCAAGGAAAAATAAATACTTACATCTAAAAAACCTGTGTATGCTCGCACAGGCAATTGAAATTTAGAAGCGTTGGTGATAAGTAAAATACTGTTATCTACATGAACAGATGACATGGAAGGCATAAAATAAAGTGTGAAAATATATATGGATTCACTAGGTGGGATCAAGACTGGTTTGCTGAAGTTCTGGACCTAAATTAGTGAAGAAATAACACCAAAGTTAAAATTTAATATAGTATAGTTTATTAAATATTTAATATAAGGTAAAACTTTCATTGGAATTGGGCTTACTTTAAACATTGTTTTTACTTCTTCTGGTAACACAACATCATGAATGAGGACTGCAAAACTGAATGTATTTGTAAGATAGATTGGCCTTTCCACAGAGTCAGCAGAACTGTCCCGGATGTGAAACAATGTGGCAGCATGATCAAATCCTAAATATCTATTTAAAAAGAAAAATGTATCAAAAACTTCAGATTTTCCTCAAAAATATCTCCTGTGCTCTTTACCTCCAAAGACTAAAAGCAGTCAATTCAGGCAAAAGGGATGGCTCTCCCAGTGTATACTCTCTACCCTTGCTTCAGGCTACAGTGGCAGGGCAATCTAAGCACAAAACAGTGATTGTTTAGAAGAGCAAGTGATATAAGTTTGCATTTGGAAAATATGACATATGTAGCATAAGCCACTTAGGTAAATGACTCATGAAAGCCACTGAGTGTTCAAATCTTGAAATTTGCTTATGTATTACTGAGTACCACTAGCTCATCTGTAAAAGCAGCAAAGAATCCTGTGGCACCTTATAGACTAACAGACGCTTTGGAGCATGAGCTTTCGTGGGTGAATACCCACTTTGTCAGATGCATGAGACGTGCATGAGACATGCATCTGACGAAGTGGGTATTCACTCACGAAAGCTCATGCTCCAAAACGTCTGTTAGTCTATAAGGTGCCACAGGATTCTTTGCTGCTTTTACAAATCCAGACTAACATGGCTACCCCTCTGATACTAGCTCATCTGCTGTCCCAAGAAAGCAAAAAATTAGAACCAGCACCTGTGCTACTGGAAGAACTCCGTAGTTAAGAGTACATGAGCAACACCTTATTCCACAAAACACGATAAAAGAAAAGCATCTGATTCTCAGTGTTTAATTTTTAATCAGCACTCAGTTTATACAGACTTACCCATCTAATATTTCTGCTTGATAGGGAATTTCAAGTTTTGAATAACTCTTCTCTTTTGCTTTAACAGTTATTTTTCCAGAAGACTGAGAATGTCTTTTTGCTTTTGATGCTGCACATGTATGACAAAGAATAAAATAGGTTCTGTGATCACTTTATTTACATAAAATAGTAAATCAATAGCTATTCTTTATTCTTAAAATTTAATCGTTAAGCAATTAAAGCTGCCATTAAAAGTTAACTGCTGCAAACCAGTAGTAGGATCATTTTTCTCACCTGATTTAGACATAAAATACTAAAGCTGTAATTTTTTTTCTTTATATGCATAGGAAGATGGGTACCTTAGTCACCAATAGACCAGGGCACAGTTATTTAAAAATCATGAGACCTCCACCTTCACATTCCTTATTCTAAAGAACTGCTTCAAGATTATTTGTTGCTACTAGATGAGATACTAGTAAATGTCTTTTTTAATAGAAAATATCAATAGGCTGCATATGGTGGAGCGGGAGAGATTCTTAAGACTGAATATTTTTAGGCAAACAATCGTACTTGATGTTTGGCAGTGATTTAAAAAAAAAATACTCAGTCCAAACTCTCAGATCAGTAGTTATTAGGAGCAGAGTGCAACAAAATTAAGTCCCAATTTGAGCCTTACTGAAGTAGATAAGGAATTAGCCAAAAAGTTACTCTATCAGGTGGCAAGGAAAATAAATGTGAACAAGAGAAAGCTATTTGTGAGATAAGGTTATGATGGGGGAGGAAACTGAATCTTTCCCCTAAAGAAAGTTTCAGGGAGTGGCATGGAATAAACCTCAAATAAGAGTCACAGGGATCCAGTATTATTTAATAAGGAAGGGAAAAAAAACCCTGGACGTTTTAACTTGGAAGACTATAGAAATGAGCAAAACCACAGTGGCTGCAAGGACTCAGACGTAGTACAAGCTGAAACAAGATAGAAGCCTTGGGGGTTGTTCCCAAGGTCTCTCAGCAAGCAGAACATCATGCTTGTAGAAACACCACAAGAAAGCAGTTAATGAAGTCATGAATATTGGCTGGTGGAAGCCACAAACACCTACCACTTTCATATATTAGGGGAGTAAAATCCGAAAAATGTTCAGAATAGGTCCTCTTCATTAAGCCAACTCATCAGTGAACCACTTAAATGCTGCAAATGGTCTATTAGACAGAATGCTGAACCCAGCTGAGTCTGCAACTTCACACTATGCAACTTAAAGTGCCCTACCACACTCATTTGATCTCAGTCTTAATAATATGCTTTTTCTTCAAATTTCTAAATCTGGACAAATCCTTTCCTCAAGCTGGGGGCATTTGGCAAGTCTAGAATTTGTGTCCTAACTTCTTATTTCACTCTCTTCTTACAAAATTTTAATATTAGGCTCTCAAAAGTTGCAATGATCGTAATTCACTTGGGGAGTCTCCCAACATTTTATCTTGGTTCATCTCAAAATGAACGATATCCGAACACACAACCCTCCATTCTGAGTCATTTCAGCCTGAGAGACGTACTACACCCTGTAATATTTTTACTGTAATAACTTGCAGATGCGTCAAACACTTATTCTGATAACTCAAAAACTTTTGTAGAAAACAGGTATGTTTTATGCACTTTTTCCAATAAAATTGCAGGGCAATATTGACCACATGAGGTTAGGTTGGAAAAGGAAATGAACCACCAAGTCTCTCCAATGACCAAAAGAGATAGAAGTGATAGCCACCGTGAGCAATATGTGCTCTCCCTAATAGAAACAATACCAATGGAAGTTCTATTTTGCACACCAATGTTTCAAAAGAAAATAGACTTAAAATTCACAGCAGAATGCTGGAGAGCATTCTATGGTATATGGAGTTATTTTCATATCTTCTGGGATTGCCCCAAATTGAAAAAGTTTTCTGATCTGATGTTGGAAAATACTGAAGATCCAAGAAATGATACATCTTGTTCAAATTTCTATTACTAAAGTATAAGGAAAGTATCTGCTTTCCTGAAATTTATAAATACCTAATTTTTACCATCAACAATTCAGTTTTACCTTTAATAAACATGCATCTGACGAAGTGAGTATTCATCCACAAAAGCTTGTGCTCCAATACGTCTGTTAGTCTATAAGGTGCTACAGGACTCTTTGTTGCTTTAACAGTCAACTAAAAACTGATATATTCTACAAAAAATTCTGCTTATGCAGCCAAGTAATTTTGCTATTCCATTTTTTTTAAATGTTTACAAGATGGAGTACTTTAGAATTCATCTATTCCTGCTACTAACTCAAACGATTAGTTTACAGTTTTACATGCCATAATTATTTCCAAAGAAACCAGTTTTGAAGTCACATGAATCAACAAAATTCTGACATGAGAAGGAATTACTCACTTTCCCTAGAAATATGGCACGGAATATACATTTTTCCAAAGAAGTATTTTTCAAATTTTCCTTGAGATTTCAGTAGCACTTTAGAAATATTTTAAAATTTCTACAAAGAAAGAAAAAAATACTTACCATCAAAACTAATGCTTGCAACTTTGGTATATTTACTCTCAGAAGCTTTTAATGTAACTGGCTTAAAGTGTACTGTTATAGCTTCATTTTGTGGTGTGGGTCGAACACTCTGCAAACAAAAGCCAAAATATTAAACAGTTAATTTGCTAAAAATTTACAAACCACCACCAACAGAGTGCACAGCTTTTTGTATTTTTCCAAACGATCAGGGAAACAGCATTTGCAGCTTTTTTACAGTTTTATATTCACTATAATGAAGACAGCATTGTAAGATTAAGAGGCTTGGGAACTTGTCAAAGGACTCTGAATTAGTCAAGTTAACATTCAGTGAAGTGGGTAATACAGAACTTTCCACTAACAGTATTAGGTGAATCCAACTCTGGTTTTGGGGAGAATAGTGACTATGTAAAAAATGATACAATACACATAGGCAGTGAGTTTTATCTTACTTTTATAATAGTTAAGATTTTACTACTTTCTACTGTTGCTAATGCTGCAGAGCTAATACACCTACAGAAGAAAACTAGCTTCTTTTTTGGTTCACACATCAATGGAACTGTTAAGTATTTACAGTTCATCAATAAAGGTTGTGCCATTTGAGGATTCACAAGGCAATGATCCCAGCTTGACTCAGAGTGTAGGTTGAATTTGCAGAGCTGGCAGTAAGAAAAAAAAATGTTGCTTGAATACTGAAAAATTTGTCACGTCAGATACTACACATGGAATTCTACAATCTTACAGGGTCACTTTTCAGATTCCAACAGCATTTTAATGTTCTAAAGTGAGTGGAAATGGTATTAAAGTTGTGAAATAGTCAATGAACATGGTTAGGAAGTAATTCTGTCACTGTGATTAGCCACAGCTTATTCGCAGAGGTCCCATGGTCATACAACAGAATAGTTCGGGATCTTGAATATATCAGCACAATGTTATTTAATAAAAGTTGCTGGGATTTTCTTCATCTAAAGAAGCCAATTTCTAAAATTTTGTATATTTATATTACTGCTTTCTGCTAGATGAGTTATTCAGACCTATCTAAACCAGATTTGATGCCTTTGAGTGGCTGGCTTCCAGATGCAACCAGCCCAACTAACACTACTACAGTAGAACTTCAGAGTTACAAACACTAGAGTTACGAACTGACCAGTCAATCACACAACTCATTTGGAACCGGAAGTATGCAATCGGGCAGCAGCAGAGACAAAAACCAAAAAACAAAAACAAACACGGTACAGGACTGTGTTTAAATGTAAACTACTAAAAAAAATAAAGGGAAAGCAGTATTTTTCTTCTGCATAGTAAAGTTTCAAAGCTGTATTAAGTAAATGTTCAGTTGTAAGCTTTTGAAAGAACAATCAGTGTTTTGTTCAGAGTTATGAACAACCTCCATTCCCCAGGTGCTCATATATCTGAGGTTCTACTGTACAGTTAACAAATAGTCTCTATCAGTTAAGTGGAAGAGATGTGTGTCTTTGGATTAAGGGCTACTGGGATTTATGGTCAATTATGCTCTGGTGTAGTGTAGATGACACTTTGAAGAGTCTATTTATAAATCACATAATTACCAGCTCCCTGGAGAGGACTGTGTGTGTTGCAAAATAAAAAACCTTTGAAGGTGTTGTAAACAAGCACAGAACTCACATTTTATGGCCATTTGTACCTCCCCTAAAGCAATGGATAACAATTTTTAATGGCTCTTGTATATTCAATTGATTGAGGCACACTCACTTTTATCTGTTCCTTAATAGCCAAAGTTGAAAATTATAGAAGTTATATCCAGCAATTAAAGTTTGGAAATATTTAAAAGGGCCAGTTCATTCTATATACAAGATTCTTTACGTAGTTCTGTCAGGAAAGTAGGAAATTTTAGAAATGCATGTAACTCAACATCAGTGGTGCATCAAAGTTCTGCAGGTGGACTCCTCAAAATGCTTACCTCGTGGCTAAAACTCATTAAAAAGGAATTAATCTTTGT
This sequence comes from Gopherus evgoodei, assembly GCF_007399415.2. Taxonomy (NCBI): domain Eukaryota; kingdom Metazoa; phylum Chordata; order Testudines; family Testudinidae; genus Gopherus; species Gopherus evgoodei. Next base: position 120,019,359 of record NC_044322.1, read on the forward strand.
ATTACTAAGTTCTGTTGCTGTCCAAATTTCCTTAATTGTTTTCATTTGTAGCTCTCAAATTCTCCACATGGATTAAAACATTTAAAAGCAAATTAATTCAAATTAGAGAGATTAAGGAACAACCAACCACCTCAAAGACCTTCTTAAATCTAAAACAAAATCTCATTTCCCCCCAAATTAAAACGCTCATCCAAATACCACCTTAGAAAACAAGTTTCTTTTAGTGTTCCTAGAGAGTCACTAAATCTGCACCCAAACAGGAAGGCACAGGAATGACATTCCAAATCTGAAGACCTCTCACCAAGAATGAATGCTGGGCCATCGTCCCAGCCTGCCTATGTAAACCAGCAACTGCCATATCACCACACAAGGAAAAAGGGAGAGTTTCAAGTAGCCAACTACACAACATTTAGATCTGCCATGGACTGTTGCTCTCAGACTTCCATGCTGATGTTCCAACTTACCAACCCAGCTTAACTAAATGACACTCACTTTTTCTGTGTGCCCAATCAATAGGTAACAGCATATTTGAAAACTTAAATCTTCTATACCTTCTTGGGAGTGTGAATAATGAAGCCATAGCATAGCTATGGTGAAAGAACTGGAAGATTCCTTCTTCTCTTCTTCCCTCTACCTTCTGTTAATGAGACTCAAAAACAGACAGCTAAACCCTGGACTGAATCCTCCATCTAGAGGTGGGCATAAACTTGCCAATTTTCACAGAAACTGAAACCTTACCACATAACACCCAGAATGGCTAACTTTTAAGAAACCATTTCCTTAACTTAGCTTCCCCTCAATTTTGTCACTCACCCCTTGCCCAAATAATAAACACACAAACAAAACCACGTATAGATGAATCACGTATCTCTCATACAGAGTAGAAAGGAGAAAAACAGTCATTTCTGCATGAAGCACTGGGCAAGTGATAAGGGTTATATGCCTTGGTAGGTATACTGTGCTCTCATATTCCTATGATGGATCTCAGCTTTCATATGCGGCTCTCCCCACATGCATGAAACTCCCCTTACTAAACAGCACAACTTTCCAAGCACTTATGCAGGGAGAGCAGCATGTCTGTACTAGTATCTGCTGTGCCAACAGGAGCAAAGTTCTGATCTAGCAACCAAATGTGTTTAATAAAGAAATTTACCAAGCTACAGAACTGTTAAGTGTTCATTCTAGAACACAAACAGACAAAAAATAACCAATGATAAATTGTTAGTAACATTCTGATACTGTCACACAGTTGAACCACTAAAAGGTTGCTATATATTATCCAGCCAACAGGAAAGTAAACATGATTCTCTCCAGAATAAAAATTTAAAGTAAACTCTTTGAACAGCCACAGAATTCAGAATGAGTCAGTGATTTTGTGTTTAGTTTTCTATAGGCTTCTAACACCAGGTAATATGTTCAATTGGCCTGGCTATGTACACACAAGAAAGAAAGAATATAGTAACTTTGGCTACAATACTATTGGGGTATACATGGATAACCTGCAGATACTTCTCTTCAATAGCAGCCAGCTTAGATGTATGCTAAATATAGACACTGTCTTTTCTCATGACATTAAAATAAAATTTGTGACAGATGTGTTCCAAAGCAGGTCACAAGCAAGGAACAAAAGCTCCAGAAGGCCAACAGTATATGTCTTAAACTGTTCTAGGAGGAGCCCCATTCACAGGTGTTTAAGGAAAGAACCCATACCCATACTAGCTGCTCTGGAATCAGTTTGACTGGCAAGGTAATAGAAATTCAAGCCACATCAGAAATGCTAGAAGGGGTATAGTTCATAAATATCACACCAATACAGTGGTTGATTCTTTTGAATAAAAACATCTCAGGTTATTTCCAAGGAATTAGGTGCAAATCAAAACATATAACTCCCTGTTCAAAACCTCGAAAAACATCTTTCATACTTATCAAAGTGCTAAAACATTTATTCTTGCAATGGTAACAGCTTGTAAAAGTAGACACTTTTAAGCTAGCATAGAGCCAAAAAAAGCACCTGTTAATGTGTAAGAAAGTGACATACAATCTCATCTGGTTTATAACAACCTGCAAAATGAAATAAAATAGTTTCCTAATGACCAAGAACAAGCTATAAAGCTACACTTATGCAGATACCACAACCTCACAAATAGATGGACCGTTTCTGGAGATGCATGAAGAAGGTAGTGACTCAGCACCATATTTAGATTCAAACAACCGGTATCACTAGCAAAATAACGTACATTGCATTCATGAATTGTGCTAGATACTTTACAGACCACAAAATGAACAGTTCCTGCCCCCACAAAACAAATGAACAATTCAAAAGGGAAAAAGAAAAAAGGCAGAGATGGGGTGAGGGTGATGACAGAAGTAATGAGAACAAAATGTGATTGCTCAAAGAATATTACACATAGATCTTGATGGATTTATGTTTTTAGCTTTGGTATTAGACCTTGTATTGGTTGTTTATAGGGGCCCTCCATGGGGTTCAAATGGGGGTGGAAAGTGGTGGGAAGAGGTGTGATTGTAGGGTTAAAAGACTGGGGAGAGGTGGAAGAAACAGCAGAGGGAGAGAGGGAAGGAAAGTGAGTAGCACAGAAGGCAGGAAGAGAAACCAGGCAACAGAAGGGTAGTGATGGTAGGACAGAGGCAGGATGAAGATAGGGCCAACAACCAAATGGCAAAACAGCAAATGTAGAAAAATTCCAAAACTCCAGACAGCACAACACTGTGAGGAGAGGAAGATGGAAAGCCCTGAGGACTTGCCCCTCATGCTGAAAGCTGCTGTTGGCAAACTAAAAAGTGTAGAAGCTTCAAGGGGCTTTCTGTAGGCTTCTGTTGATAGCTATTTTGCCACACAGAGTGAGAGTGTAGAGGGGCCCACAGGGCCCAGAGGCTTCCATTGGGGCTGGTGAGGGGATAGGAGTATGGCAGAGTTAACCCCTTCATTATCTCTCCTGCTAGACCTACTGCAGCTTATTAACTGGTGAGAGGAGAAGCTTCAAAAAGCCAAAGAATTATATATGCAACCTCAAGATGTACTGCTTTAATACGACTAAGGTAGGCAGGCAGGCAGTTTGAACTGAGAATGAAGGTAAAAACATATGAAATTAAGTGAAACATTGCAATTTCTAGAATCAATGTCAGAAAGACATCAAGCTATCTTGGTAATAAGCCACTGGACTGTTTAGAAGCTTGGGATACCAATTCAGGGAAAAGAAAAAGTATGTTTCCTAGAATTCAACCTTGACCACCACTTAGTGGACTATATCATGTTAATATCAATGATTTAAAGTTTGGACACAGTCTTCTTCCCTTCATAAAACTAAACAAAACGTGTGACATTAAAAGGAAATAAAAAAAAACTTACTGTAATTGGTACATCCTTTGTTCCTGAATTTAACAAATGTAGATTTAAAATTTTTGGCATGTCTGTTAAAAACAAATACAAATTAATTATCAGGTCATACTACTGTATAATCCATCATACAAAAAGCAATCTGTTCTAACCAGATTTCTGCACAAATTAAACACTATTCAATATGAAACTTTAAAAACAGTTCAACCAGTCAGAAACTTGTTATTTCAGAAGCAACATCACCCACTCTAAAAAAACAAAGCAACAAAACCAAACAACAACAAAAACACAACACAACCACTAGTTTAACCTGTGGTTTGCGGACCCCTTAGGGTGCAGAGACTATGTGTAAGATTTCCAAAGGGGTCTACATGTTCTTTTGAAAAAAAAATTGAGGTGAACAAATGATTGAAAACCTCTAAATTAGAATATATTTTAACATTTGTGTACAATGTTCCAAAACTCTTAAGTCACCTAAAAAACAAAAACTTCACTCAAAAGTTAAGGAAATAAACCGTATGGACCTAGTTCTCAGAGTTAGGTGTGCGCAACTGTGTCGGCCTAATTTGTCCATGATACCATCAGTATTATAATTGTGCATACAAATTATTTGCATATAGCCACATATTTAACTGGTTATTTGCATGCACTGATAACATTTTTGCACATGAGCTTGGCATCTGCAATCACATCCATCCATCTTAGAAAATCAGACCCAAGTTATTTTTTTGGTTTTAGTTTCATATTTTATCTGATAAGTATTTTTTTTTTACTACATTTTGGAATATTTATTATTAGGAGGAAAATGGCATTTTAAATGGCATTTTAAAATTCATTTTCCTTTAATTACATTAAAAAAACTGCCTGTGAAGACAAGCACAAATTGAGCTCAGCAGAGATAGGAGGATCTTTGGGGTTCATCATTCCCCTCCACAAATAATTTTCATTAATGGAGAGCTAGGAATTTTCTGTGCATATTTTCTACAATCTTATTTTTTTGGGGTGGGATTTAATTTTTAAAACCTAGAATGAGAAACCCTAAGTACAATTTACCTTGTGTTCGTAGTGTACCAAAATCTAGCATTTCTGTTGATGAATAGATTCCTGGAGCTTTACAAAAAAGAAAAGGAAAACCATTAATATTTTCTTATTCTAGTATAGCAATATAAACTGAATATTTTGAATTCTGCATTTTCCTACAAACCTGTTGTAACCTCTACTTCAACAGGAAGAATGATAAATTTTGTGTTGTCTGAGGCATTTGTTTTTATTCTAATGAAGGCTGTATGATTATCTGCTTCTCTTGAAGAAAAGCTGGCTCTCATCACTCCCTTTGTTTCATAGGGGGGAATTTCCTTTTGAAATAATCAGACACAAATAAGAATGCAGTAGCTCCAATAAGGCTGCAACAAACATACTGTTAAAAAAATTCAGAATATTTGGTGTCATTTTTATGCATAGACAATGCTCTAAAAAGAATTAGCAGTATATTGGAGTGGATAATAATTGCATATTTATAAAAAAGAAAAGAAGGGCTAGCTAACAATCTACCGATAGCACAATACAAGATACATTCAGATTTCTGCGTCAGCATGTTTGGCCTGAGGAAAAGCGTGCCTGTAGTGAGGTGGTGTGGTTCCCCACCACCCTGGAGAGGGACAAGCCTCTCAGGACACCAAAATGAGCGGAGCCCGGCAATCCTGAGCCCGCCCCCAGAGGTCAAGGCCTAGGACAGGAAGTATGAAAGCCCAGCCCCAGAGCTTACTAGAGGAACAGCCGCTGGAGAGACCAGATGCCTGGTTGGTAGACCCAGCAATCAGCTGCTGACCTGAAGACTAGCCTGATCTGCCAATGCCTGATGCCAACCAGAGCCCCGAGGGGCTGTCAAGCCTGCCCCGCTCAAGTTACCCAGAGGACTTGCCAAGCCTACCCTTTGCCAGTTACCCTGAGGAGCCCACGGTGCTTGACCCCTTGGAGGACACCGTCCAGACCCAGATACCTATAAGGGGGACTTAGGAAGTAGCCCAGGGGCAGCCAACCCTAATCTGGCTGCAGCACTGCCAGAGACTATGCCAGTGTGTTGTGGCCAGGATCTCCACTGACTCAGCAGCAGGCCTTCTGCTGCTGGTAGGGCTCCGGGCTGGGATGCAGTGGAGTGGGTGCGCCTGCGTCCCCCTCTCCCAGGCCCTTCGGAGCCAAGAGTCTGGACTTGCTGTTTACCTGCCTTGCCTGTCTGAGAGCCTGAGCCATTGACTCTTTGCTGCCCCACCCTGACCCAGGGCCTGGGCCTGCTCATTATATAACAGTGAGCCCGTGACTCACTACTGCCTGCTGACAGGGAGTGAATAACTGTGATATGCCTCTCCTGCTGCCGCGGCGAGAGACTCCCACGGCCAGGCTAATTCCCTGTCACAACTTAAAGGAAGTAGTGAGGCAGTGTGGTTCCCCGCCGCCCCAGAGAGGGCCAAACCCCTCTACAGTGCCACATGCTGATCTCTAGCAATGCTACTGAGGGACTGAAAGTGGTGCCTTAGGAGGAGGTCCTCAGCCCTCTTCTGTTGGAGTGAAGGCTTAGGTTGCCTTGCAACAGAGTTTTTCTTGGGACTCTGAGAAGGGGCCAGAAGAATTTTTCAACGCTTATCAGAAAGAGATACAGGCATAACTGGAATTTTGTTGTATTCACATTGGATGGAGTTCATATTTAAGAGGAGATTTTTAATAGCACAAATAATCACTTGAATACAGAGTAATACAAAAGCAACATACAATAAACTTACATTTCCATCATAACCAAATATAGGTTTATGCGTTTATTCAACACAACATGCAGGTTTTTTTCTCTTAGACAATGAAGAAATGTTTCTCCTTTAATAATAAAGGTTGTCAGCCATAGCAAAGAAAATTATAAGGTGATTTATACACTGTTTAATAGCCATAAACTCTGTGCACTGCAATCATACATTGCTAACATGTTGCATTTTGTATCTTAAAGATGTAGCTTTAAGCTGCTGAAATGTATTTTGGTTTCTCTATAGAACTTCCTACTGAAGGATAAAAGCCTCTGTCAGTCCCTCCTTCAAAAGGGCACCACTCATCTCAAAATGGAGGTAGAAAAGAAATGAAGGTAGAGTACACTTCTATAAAAAGGTATTTCTGAAATTAATCAAGCCCAGAACTAGAATAGTGACAGTACACCCCTTCACTCATGGATGCATAAACTAAGCATGTACATTTGGAAGTTCTTCTTTGGGAATCTTTCACCCTGCAACAGTCATAAATAATTTGACATCCTATACATGACAATGGTCAAGTGGCATCGTGACCCCAAAATGAATCACTGTATATTTTTCTGTTTTTCCCATTTCAGAAAAATATATAACATGAGTAGACACCTGCAATTAAATAAGTATCTGATCCAACTCTCATTGACTTCAATTTAATAATAATCATTTGTATGCTTATCTACTTTTTAAATGGTTGCTGAACAAGAACAAAAATCACCAGACCAAAATGAATATAGAACCTGTTAGAAAACATATTACCACTCACCCACAGTTTTTTTGTACCCCCTTGTTGACCTGTTGGAAGCTCTAGGTGGAGATCACCTCCACTTGAATACATTTCTACCACCTATGACAAAAAATAAATATTAAAAAGAACTTTCATTAGTTATGTGAAATTATAATCTAATCAACAGTGTAATGGACCAGCAAAGGCACAAGAGCACAGTCTGTTGGATCTATTCCAATTTTGATAAATTAGATTTTGCTGATTTCAGATAATTACAGTGTTAAGCTTCAGGAAACAGGCACCTTCTACATCTATGTATGTCAGAATTTGTAGAGCATAAGGTGTCGCATTTACGGAAATCACATCATTGGAAGATTGGTTTTCTCTTCCAGGCAGGCACAGCTATCACTTCCAACATTACCTATGTCTGAATGTTAGAACACTTTTGCCCTCAGAAGATATTTCTGTAAATTTTAAAAAGAAGCCATCCACACAATGAGGTAGTTTAGGACAAGTTATATCTATTTTATTTATTTATTTATTTTAACTTCAGTAGAGGAAAATAAATTTGGTTTTAGTTTCAGTACTTTCAGACTTCCAATACTTTTGGCAGTCTTTGACAAATAAACAGTCATTTTTAAGGAAACTTTTTCCCTTTCCTTTTTATTAATGTTTTAGAATTGATATTTTTCATCCATAAATCTCAACACTTTACAAAAAAGTGGTTAAGAATGATTACACTCCATTTTACAGTTGAACACATGCATAGAAAAGTTAAGTAACTTGTCTGTGTTCAAACAATGAATCACTTTCCTTTATTCTCTGCTTTGAAAATATACTGCATTCTGCTTGCATCAATGTTTTTCCTTAATTACCAGTGAAGGCAAAGATTAAGCACATATACTAACTTCTAAAGTGGCTTGTCAAGTTTAATTTTTTACATGAGTATTATGAAAAGTGCTTTTAAATTGGCTAATTTCATGCTTTTACTTTTTGATTTCCTCTTTAGAGAGTAGTTTCACATAAGAAAGCCAAATCATGCAAACTTCTATTCAATTTTCTGCCTGTGAGCAATCCCAATGATTCTAGTGGGAATTGCGTGTAAAGTGTTTATAATTTGTAAGATTTGGCCCTAAATTTACATACCTGTTTATTTGTAATTCTGTACAATTCTTTGAACACAGCTTCTCAAAATATTAAATTAGACAATCAAGTCATCAAAATCAGTTACGAGTGTTTTCTCCTTTAGTGCATTTTAAACAGAGCACACAGTGCTCAAAATACCAGAAAAGGAGTTTTGAAAAGGGGGGTGGGAAGGGGAAAGAGAGGGAAGCATTCTTAAAACAAACACTTTTTTAATGCAATTTCAAAGCAAATAGTGAACAAATTTCAGTGAACACTGTAAAAAATAAACACACACGAAACTGGCACCTGATGCTCACCTGCAAAGGTTCACTGTGGGGATTATGTATATTTATTATTGGAGAAAAACTGCTATTTACAGGAACTCTTGCCCCAATAAAAGGGCGCAACCGATAAGGGTTCGGGACTCCAACACCAAACACCTGTTTCAAACCAGAGAAAAAAGTCTTAGTTTCTGCAACTAGTATTGTATCTACAAAATGTGTCATTTTAGGGAACAGACTCAGCAATTTTTTCAAATAAATGCCATCAATTTAAAGTGTGCTCTAACTCTGAAAATTAATTTTAAAAAGACATCATGGAAATCCATGTTTATTTCAGATCAAGTTGACTCAGTGTACAACCAAAAGTATGATTTCTATATCTGCCGCCTCTGCTAACTACTGACACACAAACACAAAACATTGAGAGTGACAAAAGTCAGGTCAGATTGTTGATCTCTCTGGTCCGATATTTTTTCTGAGTGGTCAGTACCAGATGTTTCACAAAGGTGAAACATCTCATAACGGACAGTTACAGCATAGCTGTAATTTCTTCCTAAACATCTAAACTTCCTCTCTGTTCTATATAGATTCTAATGTCACGCTCATGGTCATAGTATCTGAGCAGCAGGCTAACACGCAGAAACATGAGTATTTCTCTGTATTTTTCTATCCTATCCATTTTAGCTACAAATGTTCTCATTATCCACACAGCTAATTTTTTTTTTTTTTGAAATTATGATAACCTCTTCACTTGAATTATATTTAGTGGAAATTAGTTCCACAGATTAACTGCACAGTGAATAAAAAAAATGTCCTTTAATCAGTTTTAAAATTTCTGTCTTTCAATTTCACTGTAGCCTCCCTTGCCCTAGTACTATAAGAAAATACACTGAGCACTTTAACCTACATCCACCTTGCCTGCTTTATTCTTCTCCTCTCTGACATTTTACTGTGCAACTTTGGACTAGAACCAAACTTTAAAATCTAGCATATGAATTATTATATTAAGTTGGCCCATTGGGCATCTAGTAAACAACAGCAGCAAAATTACTGGCATATAACTTCTGCAGTTACTTTTAAAAAAATATATTGTTAGGGAATTCAGTACAGATTTTCAAAAACTGGTTTAGTAACCCGCTCACAGAATCTACTTGCCCACCACCATTTCTCCTTCCCACTCATTTCTCATATGCCTAACAGCATTGGTAGATTTACTACTGGCAAGTACTTCATTTACTAATTATTTGAATCAACTTACAAGTGACCTAGAAGTTGACATCTCTATCACATTGCCAACCTTTTGAATAATTCCATCCTCCTAACTTAACACTAAGACATCCACATTATATATGGAGGAACCTTTGGCTTTCCCTAGTACATACAAGATATACGAAGAATACCTACCTTTACATGGAAGTTATTTAATATCTTATTTGGATACCCTTATTCTCACTGAACAGCATCCACAATATGAGTTAGGGGGTCAGATTCTTGCCCTTAATTGATAAGCTTTCTGCACAACACTAAAGGAAAGCATTCTATCAAAAATGTTGCTCCAATCAGGAATAGACACAAACTTGTGGTAACAATGGGCAAGCTACTGCATAATTTTGTCTTCAGGGAACTTTTCCGACAAGATGCTCAGTATTAGGTTTTGATAGGGGGATTTACTTATAACAATTTGTCAGAATAATGGTGTTTAAAGGTATTAATGCTCTCAGTCAGGCAACAAATTCTGTGGCACTTTTCTCCATTTCTTGGCACCTCCCTAGCTGGCTAAACAACACTTTTTATACCTGCCACTAAACATATTCACAAAAGATATTTACAGACCTATATGGTTATCTATTTTAAGAATGTTAAAAAGATTATTCTCCCATTTCTTCTCTTACCTGGTAAGTAAATACCCCATGATTGGAAGTGTTAATAAATAAAGTGTTCTCTACATTCCCAACTACTCTTGCAAGGAAAACTACATCAAAAGATGTGTTCCCTCCTGGAAGAATTTTCTGAAAAATAAAAGCAATGAGAAAAGAAGAATATTTAGGGAGGACTTTACACCTTTCAAATAAACAATGTTGCATGTTGTAGTCAAGAATCCTCTCCAGTGTACTTCATGGCAAACTTGACCTATATTCTATGGAAAGGATTCTGCAGCAGACTAGAAATTCTCTGGCAGCTTCACATAAAGGAAAAGAGGTTTTAAACTCAGTTAAATGTGAACATGAATAATATAATTAATACATTACCTGTTTAATTTGAAATTATGATTAAAATTTACACTACACCTTATGTTTTTATGTTCAATATCCTTCAGAAACTTTGTACTGATAACTTATAGCTGCATAACAAATATTGGTGTGAAGAAATTAGCAATTATGGCAGAACTCTTGGATGCACAGAAGGTTGTTAAGAGATTATGCTTTTGGGGGAAGGAACCATAACAACATGTGTGTTTGTATAGCACCTTAAGATGCTACCCAAAATTAAAAAAAATGAATATTTCTGTTAAAGTTATTAGCAGTTAAAAAGTTCTGACATTTAATGACATCAAGTTTCAGCATTAGCACTCGTGGATATGAATGAGGCCATTTACTCCTGCGTTAGAATTACTGTTCCAGACAGCCTTATACCTCAGGAAGATATCATTACATTGTTTTACACTTCATTAATGTTTTTAAAGTTTTCTTTGTAACTATACAGGCTAGAAACTCAATTTTATTTTTAAATGCAGCTCAGATCCTGGAGTATAGTTCTGGCACAAAGAGAGGAATCTGAAGGAAAGTCAGCAACCACAGAATGGCACAGTAAGCGGGACTTTGACTAAATGAGTTAATGCATTTCTAATATCAGTCATATTTTCTCTTCACTGTAATTTGTTTTCTTCAAATCAGTTTAAGATCGCCACAATGAAAGCTATATAGTTCAAAGAATGTTTAGCTGAAACTGCACATTTAAACATTAGCAAAAAAGTTAGAGGAACAAAGCAATATTTAAGCTATTGTATACTTAGTTAGAAATAATTAATATATTCCTATGGGTTTCTAACAGCATAATCTAAAATGTTACTGAAATTTCTTAAAGATTTTAGTTTGAAAACAGTCAATTTCATAAGGAGAAAATACTATGCATCACCTATTCATTCTACCTTTACACAGGCAAAAGGAAGTTGAATCTCAGTGTCCACATAGTTGTATGACACTGCAAACTTCAACCTTAAATCAGGACCTTAAATCCTGATGCGTATTCAACACTTAGAACCAAAACATTCCGTAACATTAAAGATTACAGTACAGGGTTTGGGCACTGATTATCAAAAGGCACTCTTATTATCCAGTTTTGCCACTTTGGTGGTGAAACACCAGTGCATCAACTCTCACCACGCATCACTTCACTGACATTAAAATTTCAAAAAGTGTCAATGTTCATTATCTTTAAATGGAGAAAAAGTAAAATCTATTCCCACTTTTCCTTCTTTCCTCTTCATCTCATCCATCACTTTTAAGAAACAGCAATAAAACATTTGTTTTGAAAAACTCACATTAAACATTACATACGCTAAGTTTTTTTTTCATCTGTCTGTCCAAACTATATTAATTCTGCATTGTGATATTTTTATACGTTTTTAAATGGAAGGAATTTCTACAAAACTTAAGGGGGGGGGGAGGAAATGGTAAACCAATCTTGACAGTGTCCTTTAAATAATAAAAATGAATTGCCATTTCACTGAGAAATGAAGCAAGACAAATGAGAAACTTATTTGGCCAGATAAAGACTGGAATTAACCATTCGTAAATTCAGGATAATGAACCGTTTTCCTACCACATCCTCAAATCTCACTCATATTCAAAGCTATTTGATAAAGTAAATTTTTAAAAATTAATTTTTTCTAAACCTTGATTTATTGACTATTAAAATATCATAATTCTCAACACTGAGAAAGGACATCTCATGGTTAAGGACCCAAAAGCTGTTAGTTTTCTCAACACAACTAGACAAAAAAACGAAGTGCACACAGGTGCTAGCCCTCTTCAGATTTCTTGGTTGAGAGCTCAATGCCTGTCTCATTTGCTTCACGGGCCTTGGAAAAAACTGCTCTGATGGGTTAGTAACAAGTACAACCCCCTGTAAATTTGTCATACTCAAGGCAACACATGTACAATCAGCAGAGCTTCGACACATCCACTCTATCAAGAGTACTGTACATAAGGTTTACAAGAGGCAGAAAGGTTTAACTAAAATTAATCAGATTCTTTGTAATGTTAAATCCAAAGAATGAAGTAAACATATTAAGGTATTTCTGATCTCAGTGTGACAGTTCAAATCTCACTGTTCAATTTGGCTTGTATCTGTTATAGCAATATGTTGGCTCTATATGTATTTTCTATTAATTTTAATGTTCTAAACTGCGTTCAGCTAAGAAACAAATTCCCAATGTGAAGTGTTCATTAACCATGCTAATAGCAGCTGCTTCAAGAAAAATGCGAGCTCAAAGAGCACAAAGGGAACTGAAGACCCTTTGAAAGATCCTTAAGGTATATCAAACTTTTGGGCTACTTGTTTTTTGGAGAGATTTTTTTTTTTCCTTCAAATGCACAGCATTTCTGTATCCATCTTAAAGGACTCACCTCTTGGACAGGTTCAAAGACTTCTTTTGAAATGGGTGAAAGTATGGATCTGTACCCTTTCAAAATTAAGTAAACTGAAAGATGCTTCTGAGACCTGTACTGAACATCTAAGCAAATAGGTTAGAACTTTAAAATACAACTGTACTTGTGGACTGATATCTGATTAAAGGATACAGTAATGTATGACTTATAAAAACACCACATGGACTCAGAGCTTCACTGGATTACAAGAGAAGGAATGGAACTAGACACAGTTTGTGATTCAGAGGGACCGATTATTCTCTGAAAGTGATTCACATTATTGACAATTTAACAATGAATCTCCCCCAGCTGCTCCTCAAGTGATATTTAAAGCAGTTTGGCTGCTAGTGTAAACAGGAAGAAATTGTTTTCAGCATCTCCACAGAAGCATCCTAGAGGCACAGTATGATATAGGTTCTGTTAGAGTTTTAAACTATTGGATCCCGTCTACATTACCAACCAAACTGTACTGACATCAGTTGACACAGATCTAGAAGGAACCAGTTGACAACCATTGTCAGTAAAAGGTTACTGTCCTAATTTAGACAAACCCTGGGGGGTGGGGGAGGGGAGGAGGAGGGAGCCTCAGACAGCAACTAGCTGACACAGGATTTCCTAAAAGGTAAGACTTAGCTAGTATTCTCTGTAACTAACCTTAGAGCACAGCTGGCTACATTTTTCATAACAATCTTAATCTAGTTGTGTCTGCGTATTTACTGTTTCCAATTTTCTCCCTTATGATAAACACATTTAAAAACTTTAAAAACCCCACACATTCCTGGAATTGGATGCAGAAACTATTACCACAAAAAAATCTGCTGATAGGTACCAAAAGAGTAAACTGACTGACATTAAAGGAAGCAGGAATGATCTAGGGAGCTTAAGGATCAGGTTAAAGGCAGAGGAGTTTCAGTTGCTCCCTGCAAAAACACTTGTCTTAGTTTAACGAGTCCTAAGGATTTCAATGCAGGTTCCTTTCATGGCAAAATTAGTACGACTTTACTGGAAAGGAATGTTTAGAATGTAAAGGAAAGTGGTATACAAACAATCAATGGTGCAAGTAGGACGGTACAGGCCGGTATGCCGTACCAGTAAGATATTTATAGGCAGTACACCATACCAGAAAGACACGGGAGGAGCAGAATGTGGGGCTGTGTTCTCTGGCGCGGCTTTACCACCCCCAGCCCTTCCATGCAGCTGCGTCTCCTGGCTGGGATCTGTACAGCAGCCCTACCAGAGGACTGGGCTGGTTGTGGTACAGCCATTCCAGGGCTGAACCACAGGGCTCTCCTGGGAACTGCAGCAGCGAAAGGACCAGGGAACCGCAGCGATAAAGGAGCAGAACGCCAGCAGCTCCCCTGGAGTGGCTGTATTGTTCCCCTATCCCAGCCCCACCCCACGCCCTGTCCTCCGGCAAGGCTGTACAGACCCCAGACAGGACTCAGGAGACGCATCTGCGTGGAAGGACTCGGGAAGTACCGCCACGCCAGAGGAGTTGCCAGTGTGAGGCTGTCCAGCGCCCCACGTTCTGCTCCATTCACCGCTGTGGTTCCAGAGAGCCCTGCAGTTCAGAAGTCTCCAACACAGCAAAAAGATGACAGAGCCTCCCTTGCTCCCCCCAGGTAACATGAGATGGATCTTGGGGAGGGGACGGGGCCCCAGGCTGGGGCAAGGAGGAGTCATGTCTAGAAGTCAGATGCACCCACCCTGTTTCCCTTCCATGAGTGCAGCGTACTGATAAGAAATGAATTCTACTTGCATCACTGCAAAAAATGGTTAGTATATTGTACTATAACTAAAACCAAACCACCACCCTAAACTCTGTTATTCTGAGATCTAGGCCTGGTCTGCACTATGCGTTTATACTGAATTTACCAGCGTTAAACCGATTTAACCCTGCACCCGTCCACACAACGAAGCCCTTTATATCGATATAAAGAGCTCTTAAAACCGATTTCTGTACTCCTCCTCGACGAGGGGAGTAGCGCTGAAATCGTTATTGCCATGTCAGATTAGGGTTAGTGTGGCCGCAATTCGACAGTATTGGCCTCCGGGCGGTATCCCACAGCGCACCATTGTGACCGCTCTGGAAAGCGATCTGAACTCTGATGCACTGGCCAGGTAGACAGGAAAAGCCCCGCGAACTTTTGAATTTAATTTCCTGCTTGCCCAGCGTGGAGCACTGATCAGCACGAGTGGCCATGCAGTCCCAAATCCAAAAAGAGCTCCAGCATGGACCGTATGGGAGATACTGGATCTGATCGCTGTATGGGGAGACAAATCTGTTCTATCAAGAGCTCCATTCCAGAAGACGAAATGCCAAAGCATTTGAAAAAATCTCCAGGCTATGATAGACAGAGGCCACAGCAGGGACTCAACACAGTGCTGTGTGACAAGCGTAACGGAAAGCCAAAGAATCAAATGATGCTCATGGAGAGGGGACTGAGGACTCAAGCTATCCCACAGTTCCCGCAGTCTCCGAAAAGTATTTGCATTCTTGGCTGAGCTCCCAATGCCTCAAGGGTCAAAAACATTGTCGCCAGTGGTTCAGGGAATATGTCGTCAATTTACCCCCCTCCCACCCTCAAAGAAAAGGGAAAAAAAAATTGTTTCTTGCCTCTTTCCAATGTCACCGTATGACTACTGGATGCTGCTGGTAGACGGGGTGCTGCAGCGCTAAACAACAGCATTCCCTCCCCTTCCCTCCCTGGTGGCAGACAGTACGAGACAAAATAACTGATAGCAATCCTCGTCATCATCCTGTGAGTGCTCCTGGCTGGCCTCAGTGAGGTCGGCCCGGGGCGCCTGGGCAAAAATGGGAGTGACTCCTGGTCATTCCCTTCTTTAAGCTTTGTGTCCTGGAGATTCAGTCCTGGCAGATGGTGCAATAGGGGTGGTAACCATCCTCATCATAGCAGCTGGAGGCTGAGCTCCTCTCCCCCATCTCCTTTCATGTCTAATGGAGATTCTGGACTATCATAGCAGCGGGAGGCTGTGCTCCTCTCCCTCTGACACCCATTAATGAATAATAGAGATGTCCTGCCTGGAATATCATAGCAGCAGGAGGCTGCCTCCCCCTCATTTTATCTCACTAAAAAGTCAGTGTTTCTTATTCATGCATTCTTTATTACTTCATCACAGAAATGGGGGGACACTGCCATGGTAGCCCAGGAGGGTTGTGTGAGGAGGGAAGCAACAGGTGGGGTTGTTGCAGGGGCACCCCCTAGAATGGCATGCAGCTCATCATTTCTGCAGGATATCTGGGGCTCTGAGCCGGAGTGACTGTGCTCTCTGGTTCTCTAGGAGACTTGCCCCATATTCTAGGCAGGATTGACTCTATTTTTAGACAAAACATAAACAAGGGAATGACCTGTGAAGTCATTCCCATTTTTGTCCATGCGCCCCTGGTCGACCTCAGCGAGGCCAGCCAGGAGCACCCATGACAGCAGCAGATGGTACAATATGACTGGTAACCGTCATTGCCAATTTCCAAAGCAGCAGATGGTGCAATAGGGCTGGTAACTGTCTCTGCTACCTTGCAAAGGAAAATGAATGCTGCTGTGTAGCACTGCAGTACCGCCTCTGTCAGCAGCATCCAGTACACATACGGTGAGAGTGAAAACAGGCTAAACGGGCTCCATGGTTGCCATGCTATGGCGTCTGCCAGGGCAATCCAGAGAAAAAGGGCGCAAAATGATTGTCTACCATTGCTTTCATGGAGGAAGGATTGAGTGACGACATTTACCCTGAATCACCCGCGACACTGTTTTTGCTCCATCATACATTGGGATCTCAACCCAGAATTCCAATGGGCGAGGGAGACTGCGGGAACTATGGGATAGCTACCCACAATGCAACGCTCTGGAAATCGACGCTAGCCTCGGTACATGGACGCACACCGCCGAATTAACATGCTTAGTGTGGCCGCATGCACTTGACTTAAAACAGATTATATTAAAAAATGGTTTATGTAAAATTGGAATAATCCCATAGTGTAGACATACCCCTATGCTAGAAAGTTACTCTGCTCTAAACAGAATTAGACTGACAGTAGTAAAAACATCTGCACACAGCCTAAACTAAGCATAAATCACTGTTACAACTAGTGTTGAGAAACAGCCTAGAAATTTTAAAGTGCATTGCTACATGTACCCTACATCTCAGCTTCTCCTCTGGCCAACTTAATAATATTCACTGATGAACACAGGAAAAGCAGCTTCCTAGGGTCTTCCAATTGAAGTGAAGGTTGTTGTGACATAGCTTGGCAACCTTTGGGAAGAAAAACCAGGATTCATAAAGGAAAGTGTGCAAGTCACAACTGCAGTCAGGCCTGGATATTTAATTGCTGAAAATACCTTTAGAAATTAAAAGTTATTTGATCAGTCTTGGTAAAGATCAAAAGAACTGAAGAATCCATAAAGTTTTAGATATCCACCAGAAATTTTGTTTAAAGCAAGAGCTACTCATTACAAAGAGAAACAAGTTTTTACAATCATAAGAAAAACACGATAACTTTAATAAGCAGAGTAACTCACCCCATTTTGAAAGAATGATGCATGAAAATGTGATGTTGTAGCAGATATTGATACTAATATAATAGTTTCTTCTGAACTAGGGTTATGTAGATAAACTTTTTCCATTTTTGGCATCCCAACGGGCCTGTCAAAAGACAAGAGAAAGAATATAAAAGTCTATTCAGAATGTTTTTACTGTGTTTTATTAGATAGAATTATTATTAGGTTTCATATCACAGAAGACTGGACAAGAAATACAAATTTAAATAAAGCAGTGAAAAGAATTCACATTCGCAAGTCCTCATGAAAAGCATTATGAAGCAATATTTAAGTCTCACCTGGAAATAAGAAAAGCAACACCTTCTTACAAACTTGCTCTTGTTCTGTAGTTTAATTATTTATTTTATTTGATTATACACTTTTCTGTGGTGCTTGAAGTGGTATCTGGACACACCCTAAAACAGGGGTGGCCAACCTGAGCCTGAGAAGGAGTCAGAATTTACTAATGTACATTGCCAAAGAGCCACAGTAATATGTCAGCAGTTCCCTCCCCGACCCTTCAGCTCTCCCCACCCCGATCCCAGCACCTCCCGCCCACTGGCAGCCCCGCTGATCAGCACCTTCCCCTCCCTTCCCGCACTTTCCGATCAACTAGTTCGTAGTGTGCAGGAGGCGGGGGGCGGGGGGGAGGAATGAGGGCCTGGCAGGTCCAGGGGTTGAGCAGTGAGCACTCCCCGGCACATTGGAAAGTTGGCACCTGTAGCTCCAAGCCCTGGAGTCGGAGCCTACACAAGGAGCCACATATTAACTTCTGAAGAGCCGCATGTGTCTCCGAAGCCCCAGGGGTTGGCCACTCCTGCCCTAAACATTAAGAATTTAACCTAAGCATCTCTGTGAAGTAAAGTAAAGTAATATCACTGTTTTATAGATGAAACTGAGACAAAGCCATCATTCCTTTCTTGTATAAGTTTGTAACATCACAGCAACTTAAAAAAAAAAGGGGAACACACAACACCAATCCACAACTCTCAAATGCTGAAATTATTTTAATCAGATCTTCACGAGCAGCCCTATCTGGGTCCTGTGTTTCCTATCCATTTACTATAAAGAAAATGTACTGTATTTTAGAAGCATACAAATATATACATCACTTTTGATTCAGTATTATAATATAATCTAATATTCTTATTTGAATGTTACATCTCTAGGACAACATAGAAAAGGTTCTTAAAATACACTTCAGGTAACCAAATCAGGCTATCAGTGCAGAAAGCTCTAGAGAGCAGTGAAACTACAAAATCCATTCACTTGACAAAAACGATGAACAAACAGCAAGCTTTTCAGTAACAGTAAAATCAAACATAATTTGTTCTACGAAGTTTTTTACTCACTCCTTTTATTAAAGCACATATATACTGACAAAACAAGACATGCTTTGATTTCATGATTGCTTTTCAGGCTTCAATGTCTCTGAAGAAATTTGTTTTATACTTCATAAAACATACCTTTCACATAAACCATTCTGGGGTTAATGTGTATGTAACCAACAAGTTTACTCCAAGTTAGTCTCTGAAAGTTACCGTCAGCTCATGTGTGTACTTGTTCCCTAAAACTGTAGTCTGTCTATTCAAATAGCGTACACTTTCATTACAGTAGATACCATAGAGCAATTCCAGTAAATAGTTTTATACAAATCAAAAGGGTTGAAGATCCTTGCAACTTAAGTTTTGGCTAGTTACCAGTTTACTTAACAAATGCTAGTGTAATTATGCAATTGTTTCTATAACATTTCATTTTAGGTTCCAAATGTGAAGCAGAATAATTTTGCTGACTGTCAAGCAGGCGTTTGACAGATACCTGAGTGGTGATAACCAACCTGCATCACAATTAACTGATCATTTAGGTAACTGGAAAATGCTTCCTGTTTATGAAGTAAAACTGTGCTAAGCATCCTGAAGCTAAAGGCCAAGGTGTTATTGGTTGATCACAGGATGACTATGAGCCGCCAATGTGATATGGCCGTTAAAAAAAGCTAATGCAGTCTTGGGATGCATCAGGCGAGGTATTTCCAGTAAAGATAAGGTGGTGTTAGTACCATTATATAAGGCACTGGTGAGATCTCATCTGGAATAGTGTGTGCAGTTCTGGTCTCCCTGTTTAGGAAGGATGAATTCAAACTGGAACAGGTACGGAGAAGGGCTACTAGGATGATCCAAGGAATGGAAAAAAGACGGTTACTCACCTTTGTAACTGTTGTTCTTCGAGATGTGTTGCTCAGATCCATTCCAGTCAGGCGCACACCTATCCATTCCAGTTAGGTGTGCGCGCGCGCCGTGTGCATGTTAATTGGAAGATTTTTACTCTAGCAACCCCCAGTGGATCAGCTGGGTCGCCCCCTGGAGTGGCGCTGCCATGGCGCCAGATATATACCCCTGCCGACCTGACCACTCCTCAGTTCCTTCTTGCCGGTTACTCTGACAGTGGGGAAGGAAGGCGGGTTTGGAATGGATATGAGCAACACATCTCGAAGAACAACAGTTACAAAAGTAACCGTCTCTTCTTCTTCGAGTGCTTGCTCATATCCATTCCAGTCAGGTGATTCCCAAGCCTCACCTAGGCAGTGGGGTCAGAGTGAGATGTCGCAGAGTGTAACACCGCAGAGCCAAAGGCTGCGTCATCCCTGGACTGCTGAACCAGGGCATAGAGAGAGGCAAAGGTATGGACCGAGGACCAGGTAGCTGCACGACATATCTCGTGGATCGGCACGTGAGCCAGGAAAGCAGCAGATGAGGCTTGAGCCCTGGTAGAGTGGGCTGTGAGGTGGCTCGACGGAACATGAGCCAAGTCATAACAGGCGCGGATCCACGATATCACCCAGGATGAAATCCTCTGTGAAGAAATGGGTAGGCCCTTCATACGCTCTGCCACTGCGATGAAGAGGTGGGGGATTCTGCGGAAGGGCTTTGTCCGCTCTATATAAAAAGTGAGTGTTCTACGGACGTTTAGGGAGTGCAGCTGTTGCTCCCTGCGTGATGAATGTGGCTTCGGGAAGAAGACGGGAAGGAAGATCTCCTGGTTAACATGGAAGGCCGATACCACTTTGGGGAGAAAGGCCGGGTGTGGTCGCAACTGCACTTTGTTCTTGTGGAACACAGTATATGGAGGGTCCGCCGTGAGAGCCCGGAGCTCGGAAACTCGTCTTGCCGATGTGATGGCCACAAGGAAAGCGGTTTTCCAGGACAGGTAGAGAAGGCAGCAAGTTGCTAATGGCTCGAATGGGGCCGACATAAGTCTGGTAAGAACCAGGTTGAGGTCCCAGGTTGGGGCAGGGCGCCATACCTGGGAGTATAGCTGCTCCAAGCCCTTGAGGAATCTTGATACCATAGGATGTGAAAACACCGAGCGACCATTCTCCCCCTGGGTGGAAGGTAGAGATGGCAGCCAAGTGCACCCTCAAAGATGATACCATTAGGCCCTGTTGTTTAAGGGACCAGAGGTAGTCCAAGATGGTGGGGATAGAGACCTCGGTGGGAAGAACGTTGTGTTCTCCACACCAGCATGAGAAACGCTTCCACTTGGCCAGATATGTTGCTCTAGTGGAAGGTTTTCTGCTACCCAAGAGTACTTGTTGCACTGGGGCTGAGCAACGCATCTCAGACTGGGTCAACCACTCAGGAGCCATGCCGTGAGATGGAGGGACTGTAGGTCTGGGTGATGCAGTTTGCCGTGGTCCTGAGTTATCAGGTCCAGGTGGAGAGGTAGTGGGATAGGGTCGGCTATTGACAGGTCTAGCAACATGGTGTACCAGTGCTGTCTGGGCCACGCTGGAGCGATCATGATCAAAAGCGGGCTCTGTCCCTGCATACTTTCAGCAGGACCTTGTGGACGAGCGGGAACAGTGGAAAAGTGTATAGCAGGTGAGTCGTCCCCGGTACCAGGAAGGCGTCCGCTATCGAACCCTGTGAGAGGCCTTGAAAGGAACAGAACATCTGGCATTTCCTGTTCTTGCGGGACGCGAAGAGGTCTACATGGGGAAATCCCCACTGCTGGAAGACCAAAAGAATAACGTCTGGGTGAAGTGACCACTCGTGAGAAAGGAAGGATCTGCTGAGGCGATCCGCCAGAGTGTTCCGAACCCCTGGGAGAAAGGACGCTATGAGGTCTATAGAGTGGGCTATACAAAAGTCCCAGAGTTGAATGGCTTCCTGACAAAGGGTCGAGGACCTTGTCTCGCCCTGCTTGTTTATATAGTACATGGCTGTTGTGTTGTCGGTGATATTGACACACAATGGCCTTGCAAGTGCTGTTGGAATGCCTGGCAAGCAAGGCGGACTGCTCTCAGCTCCCGGACATTCATGTGCAAGGCCAGTTCCTGAGATGACCAAAGGCCTTGCGTGCGTAGATGCCCGAGGTGAGCACCCCAGCCGAGAGATGATGCATCTGTCATCAGGGACGCAGAGGGCTGGCGTGGATGGAACGGCAGCCCTACATACACCAGGGTGGGGGTCAGCCACCAGTCAAAGGGCCTAGGATGCTCGGGGGAATGGTGACGACCATGTCTATGGCATCCCTGCCTGGTCGGTACACTGAGTTGAGCCACAATTGGAGGGGATGGAGGTGCAGTCTGGCGTATTTCGTCACAAACGTGCAGGCCACCATGTGACCCAGGAGACCTAGGCAAGTGTGAACTGAAGTCAAGGGAGCAGCTTGCAGACTCTGGATGATGGCCACCATTGCCTGGAACCAGGGCAGCGGTAAGCAAGCTCTGGCGAGGATGGAGTCCAGGGTGGTGCCAATGAAGTCTATCCTCTGAGTGGGAATCAGAGTGGACTTTTCCGCATTGATCATTAGGCCTAGATGTAGGAAAAGGTCTTTGACAATGCGGACGTGATGGATCACTTGTGCCTCAGAGGTCCCTCAGATGAGCCAGTCTAGATACGGAAAAACGTGTATCCGACGGCGGCGGAGGTGGGCGGCGACTACAGCCATGCATTTCGTAAATACTCTTGCGGCTGTAGAGAGGCCGAACGGTAGGACCGCAAACGGAAAACGTTGGCACTTGACTACGAACCGGAGGAACCTCCTGGGAGGAGGGTAGGTGGCTATGTGAAAATATGCATCTTTCACGTGTAGGGCGGCATACCAGTCTCCGGGATCCAGGAATGGGATGATGGTCCCCAGGGATATCATATAGAACTTCAACTTTATCATGTATCTGTTGAGTTCCCGCAGATCCAGGATAGGTCTGAGACCCCCCTTTGCCTTGGGGATTAGGAAGTAGCGCAAGTAAAACCCTGTGCCCCACTGGTGTTCTGGTACCTCCTCTATGGCTCCTTTGGCAAGGAGCGTCTGCACCTCCTGGAGGAGGAGCTGCTCGTGAGAGGGGTCCCTGAAGAGGGACGAGGAAGGGGGGCGGAAGGGGAGGCATGAAATAAATTGGAGGTGGTACCCTAATTCCAGCATGCGTAAGATTCAGTGATCTGTTGTTAGCTGGGACCACATAGGGAGGAAAAGGGAGAGGCAGTCGGAGAAAGGAGGGAACGGATCCTTTGACGATACTGGTACGACGCCCTCGGACGCACTTTCAAAAGGAGGGGTTTGGCCCTGTGGACGGTTTGGAGGGACCTTGGTTCTGGCCCCCTTGGTTGCCTGACTGCTTCCGGTGACCGGTTCTACCCCGCCTTCTGGCAAAGTCGTGTCTCTGTCTGGGCTGAGGGTAAGAGCAGTGTGGCTGGGGGCGGAAGGGCCTGCGCTGAGTCACTGGCATGTGCATGCCCAGTGAGCGCATAATGACCCTGTTATCCTTTAGGCTTTGCAGCCTAGGGTCTGTCTTATCAGAGAATAGGCCTTGCCCTTCAAAGGGGAGGTCCTGAATTGTATGTTGGAGCTCCGGGGGAAGGCCTGAGACTTGCAGCAATGAGATATGCCTCATAGTAACCCCGGAGGCTAGGGTCCTGGCCGCTGAGTCCGCGGCGTCTAGGGACGCCTGGAGGGAGGTTCTAGCCACCTTCTTCCCCTCGTCCAGGATGACCGCAAATTCCTGTCGGGAGTCCTGCAGGAGCAACTCCTTGAACTTGTCCGCCGCCGCCCAGGTATTATAATTATAGCGGCTAAGGAGGGCTTGTTGATTAGCCACATGGAATTGGAGCGCCCTTGCAGAATAGACTTTGCGGCCCAGCAAGTCCATGCGCCTCGCGTCTTTTGATTTCGGGGCTGGAGCCTGCTGGCCATGGCATTCTCTCTTGTTGACCAACTGGACAATGAGGGAGCAAGGAGGGGGATGGACATAAGTAGTCGTAGCCCTTGGAGGGCACCATATATTTACGTTCCACTCCCCGGGCAGCAGGTGGGACAGAGGCGGGAGACTGTTAGATCATATTGGCATTGGCCTGGATCGTCCGTATAAAGGGGAGGGCCACTCTCTTGGAAGCATCAGAGGATAAAATGTCCACCACTGGGTCCTCTACCTCCGGGACCTCCTCAACTTGCAGGTTCATATTTTGTGCGACACGCCTGAGGAGGTCCTGGTGGGCCCTCAAGTCGATTGGTGAAGGGCCTACAGACAACGTTCCGGCTACTGCCTCGTCAGGGGAGGAGGATGAGGAGAGACCTAGGACAAGCGGGTCAGTCGAGGGCTCATCGTAGTGGACAGCCTCTGCCTCCCTTGGGATTTGGGAGTCCTGTGGCTGAACTGACACTTCCTCCGAAGCAGGAGGAGGAGGGTGGCTTATGGTAGCTTCCGGTACCCGGTGTTCTGATGTGGCAGAGCGCGATGGGCCTGGATATGTACCTAGGGCCTGATGATGCCCAAGGTGTCCAGAATGCCCACTGTTGAGGTCTGTGATCCTGAGCCTGGGGCTCGTGGAAAATCGTGGCAGGCACATCGGCGTCTCTGTCCTGGACATATGCACTGTCTGCCTGTGAAGACACGGACGGGTGCCGGGATGGCCAGGGAGGAGGTGAAAGGCCATGGTAAGGGTCCCCCTCTCTCGCTGTTGGTGATCTCCTCGGCAGCGGGGATCGGTATCTGGAGTCATATTGGTGCCGAGAGCGAGACCGGGACCTGCGACCGGCGCAATGCTGGGAGGTTGACCTGGATCTCGAAGGTCTGCAGCAGGAACGGCTTCGAGAGTCGCTGTGCCGGGAGCGGGAGCAATACCGAGAGTACTGGGCCGGAGGCCGAGACGTCGATCTATGCCACGAGTATGACCGGTATCGAGTAGGTGATCGGTGCTGGGACTGCGAGCGGCGTCAGGACCGTGATCATAGATGAGACCGCGAACAGCGCCGGGACCTGGATCGTGATCGGTGCCGGTCTGCCGAGATGACTGAAGGAGGTCTTATTATGGCTGGCTTGCCTCTGGAGTGTAATATCCGCACTGGCGGTGCCGGGGGTTGAGGCAGGACAGACTCCGTCATGGCTATAAGGTCCCTGGCCACGGAGAACATCTCTGGCGTAGAGGGGACCATCAGCTCAACCACAGGACTCGGCGGGGAGCTCTCAGGGACCGGATTCGACGGCCCCTGCAGGACCAGAGTCGACGGTACTGCAGCAGTTGGTGCTGCGGCAGGTGCAGGTGCCGGGCGGTCTGCATGAGGCTGCGTCTGTGCCAAGGGCACAGAGGTAGTGGAGGACTTCGACCTCTTCTGCTTTGGGGAGAGAGATAGATGCCGAGCAGACCCCTGCACCGGAGATGGCCGGTGCCTCGGTGTCTTGGCGGTGCCGGCACGGTCCAGTACCGGAGGAGCGCTGCTAGCAGAGTGCTCAGCGCTCGGTGCCGAGGACGGAAGGTTCAAAGCTGCCTCCATGAGGAGATTCTTCAGGCGAAAGTCTCTTTCTTAGTCCTCTGTTTAAATGCCTTGCAAATACAGTACTTATCCGTAATGTGCGATTCCCCAAGGCACTTTAGACAAGAGTCGTGGGGATCGCTTGTGGGCATCAGCTTATGACAGGCCGAGCACGGTTTAAACCCCGGTGAACCGGGCATGGGCCCCGGCACTGGGTGCGGGTAAGGGGTTAATGCCCAAACCCCGCTGTAACTATATATACTAACTATTCAAGAACTAACCGTAACTATATATAAAACCAGCTATATACAACAACGATAGTGAAGAAACAAGGAGTAACTAGGGAGGTGGAGGACAGCTAAGCCGCACTCCACTGTTCCAATGACTGACATGGACAGTAAGAAGGAACTGAGGAGCGGTCGGGTGGGCAGGGGTATATATCTGGTGCCATGGCGACGCCACTCCAAGGGACAACGCAGCCGACCCACCGGAGGTTGCTAGGGTAAAACTCTTCAGACGAACGTGCATGTGGCGCGCGCACACCTAACTGAAATGGATAGGTGTGCGCCTAACTGGAATGGATATGAGCAAGCACTCGAAGAAGAACCTGTCTTATGAAAGAACACTCAAAGAGCTTGGCTTGTTTAGCCTAACCAAAAAAAGGCTGAGGGGAGATATGATTGCTCCTTATAAATATATCAGAGGGATAAATATCAGGGAGGGAGAGGAATTATTTAAGGTTAGTACCAATGTGGACAAAAGAACAAATGGATATAAAACTGGACACTAGGAAGTTTAGACTTGAAATTAGATGAAGGTTTCTAACCATCAGAGGAGTGAAGTTCTGGAACAGCCTTCCAAGGGGAGTAGTGGAGGCAAAAGACATATCTGGCTTTAAGACTAAACTTGATAAGTTTATGGAGGGGATGGTATGATGGGATAGCCTAATTTTGGCAATTAATTGATCTTTGATTATTAGCAGGTAAATATGCCCAATGGTCTGCGATGAGATGTTAGATGGGGTCGGATCTGAGTTACTACAGAGAATTCTTTCCTGAGTGCTGGCTGGTGAGTCTTGACCACATGCTCAGGCTAACAGATGTATTGCAGCATAAGCTTTTTCGTGGGTCAATACCCACTTCGTGGATGCCTGCATCCGACGAAGTGAGTTTTGATCCACGAAAGCTCATGCTTCAATACGTCTGTCAGTCTATAAGGTGCCACAGGATTTTTCGCTGCTTTTACAGATCCAAACTAACACGGCTACCCCTCTAATACTTGACACATGCTCAGGGTTTAACTGATTGCCATATTTGGGGTCAGGAAGGAATTTTCCTCCAGGGAAGATTGGCAGAGGCCCTGGAGGTTTTTTGCCTTCCTCTGCAGCGTGGGACACAGGTCACTTGCTGGAGGATTCTGTGCACCCTGAGGTCTTTAAACCATGATTTGAGGACTTCAATAACTCAGACATAGGTTAGGGTTTGTTACAGGAGTGAGTGGGTGAGATTCTGTGGCCTGCACTGTGCAGGAGGTCAGACTAGATGATCATAATGGTCCCTTCTGGCCTTAAAGTCTATGAGTCTATCAAACAAGGATATAGTTACTAACAAGTTATTTTTATTCCACTGAAATACTATCCTCCCCCTCTGCGCTGTTTGGCTTTCTAGAAATGCAGCTATATGTAGCACCTGATAACTGAAGTTATGAATCTGGAAGAGAATCTAAAGGCATCTGAAACATAACTGCTAGAATTGTTTTAGTGAATATGGAATTTACCCTCCTCTTTAGAAGTAAAGACGTGGGTAAGTCCCTCGCACTGAGCCATGTTGAACCTGCGGCTAAAGGTTACAAGGGTCCTTGTTATTGGCTCAAAGTAATTCTCAGAGATTTCCATCTGTTCATTGTGGGGCAAGGACAGGTTGCTTGGAAAAGACCTTTACTGAGAACACCTCTGGCTTCTTTCCAATCTATATTTAGTTTGGGATTCTTCAAACAAATGCAAACTTGTCTTCTGAAATTTGTAAGATTTCATTTGAATATTAAAAGTTAAGAATGTAATCTCAGCAGGGATTCCCATTCAGCCTTAACATCTCTACTTCTTTGTGGGAAAACTGGAGGATGAGGAAGAATAGAAAGATTTTTTTGTGATTTTTGGCTTCTTTATTTAGGTTCAGGGAAAGAGAAGTCTAGACCCTCTAACACAGAGGTGGGCAAACTATGGCCCGTGGGACTGTCCTGCCTGGCCCCCAAGCTCCAGGCCCAGGAGGCTAGCCCCAAGTCCTTCCCCCACTGTTCTCTCTCCCCTGCAAGCCTCAGCTCGCTTGCTGTGCTGTGGGTGTTGGGGCTGGGAGCTTCTGGGGCAGCGCAGATGCAGAGCCCAGCCTGACCCGGGCTCTGTGCTGTGTGGCAGCGGTGGTGTGGCCCGGCTCCAGCTGGGTGGCACGGCTGTAGCGCCGCCAGTCACCAGTGCTCCAGGCAGTGTGGTAAGGGGGCAGGGAGTGGGGGGGCTGGATAGAGGGCAGGGGAGTTCAGGGTGGTGGTCAGGGGACAAGGGTGTAGATAGGGATGGGGCAGTTGGGGGGGAACACGGGGTTGAATAGGGGCAGGGATTCCAGGGGTGGGGGGCGCAGTCAGGAAGGAAGGGGGGTTGGATGGGGCAGCAGGGGGCAGTTAGGGGCAGCGGTTCCGGGGGCAGTCAGGGGACTGGGAGAAGGAGTGGTTGGATGGGCGGAGTCCCGGGTGGGGGGGGCGGGGTGTAGATAGGAGGTGGGAGGGGGCCACAACCCCCTCCCCTAACCATCCCTCCATACAATTTATGAAACTCAATGCAGCCCTCAGGCCACCCCTGCTCTAACAGGTCTGCCCTGGTTCTAGACAGAGGCTTTATAAATTCTGAGGCTGTCTACAAACTTTTTCCCCATAATCACCTTTGACAGCTGCTGAAAATCAGGCTAAAGGAAAGCTTCCTATGAAAAAGAGACCTAAGCAAAGGAGACTACTCTGACTTTAGTGACACATGCAATACCCAGTTTGCCCTAAATGGAAAGGTTATCCTTTCATAATTTTGGACTCTTTGGACATAGCTTTGGACTCTTGCCACAGCTTCACGGAAAGCAAGACAATGGACAAGACCAAAGCACTAAAAAAGTGTGCTCCCTGCTTTGCACTCAGACATACATAATGGTTGGTCGGAGCAATATGGATGAGTAACTGAGGGAGATAAACTGAGATCAGTTGTGTCACCCTACCAGGGGAAATACAGCAGAAATTAAGGAAGAGATATCACTGCACTATCAGAGACTGAGATTATTAATCTTCAAGTTTTAAATTAATGTAACAAGTACAAGTATTTCTATAAGGTATATTTTTGGACCAATCTTTGCAGTACATCAGCCTCTTTTCAACTGGTTTTCAAAGCTCCACAGATTGAAATACTGAGAGCAGGTCATTATCCAATGTCACCTAGAATGAACTGGTCCAAAGTTATGGAGCAAGTCCTCAAGGAATCCATTTTGGAGCACTTGGAGAAGAAGAAGTTGATCAGGAACAGTCAATACGGATTCACCAAGGGCACATCACGCCTGACCAACCTGATTGCCTTCAATGAGGAGATGACTGGCTCTGTGAATATGGGAAAAGTGGTGGACGTGATATATCTTGACGTTAGCAAAGCTTTTGATATGGTCTCCCACAGTATTCTTGGCAGCAAGTTAAAAAAGTATGGATTGGATTAATGGACTATAAGGTGGATAGAAAGTTGGCTAGATTGTTGGGCTCAATGGGTAGTGATCTATGGCTCAATTTGGTTGGGATTGGTCCTGCTTTGAGCAGGGGGTTGGGACTAGACCTCCTGAGGTCTCGTCCAACCCTAATCTTCTAAGATTCTATGATACAAGGCTTTAAATTATTGCATTATTTGACTTATCAGCATCTCTCATTCTAAGATCAAATAATTTACAAATACAAAACAGATTGCATCAACTTAACATATTCAGTTTTGATCTACCAATAGAACTGTTTTCTAGATTAAGTTTTTTAACCAATTCCAAAACAGATGTGAATTAAAGTCTATTACAAAGAGAGAAGAAAAATATTTTATATTACCCTGAGCATGTCTAAAATCTAAGTGATTCTATAAAGCTCTTATGTATTAAAAACATGACAAATGCACATGTGGTTCTTTATTACAGCTATCTTATAAAATCACCTTGAAATCTGTGAAAATGGCTGCTTAAAGAAAAAGAATGTAAAAGAATGCTAATTATTTGGATGATCTTCCTGCTTGCTGATAATTATTTTCCCCATATCCTGTTAGAGATTAGAGTTCTTGAAGAAACAAGGGTCTGATCCGCTTCTCATTCCCTTAAATTATTCTTATATCACATGCAGAACGGACTCAGATACTCAATTTAAAAGGAATTGCTTGCTAATGTTTTTAAGTGCAGACAAAGCTGTTCTGTACTCTCTTCAGAGTAAAAACCGCCTGCCAAATATTAAAAGCATAGCGCTTACAAGCAAGATAGAACTACTTGCAGTGATAAACAGAAAATACTACAAAAACTAAAAAGTTAGGCTTGTAGAATATTAACCTAGGAAGAAAACATTAGGCATAGGTTGAGATGTGGCAGATGCTTTTCAACACTAGTGAGGTGAGACCATTCCACAGATACATTTTGCCACAATGAAGATTTCAGTACCATTTCAAGACTTTTACAGTCTGTTAATCATGATTCAACAACCTCAATGAATATACTGGCAGACTACTTTTACAAGACGAACTGTAAATTTAGTGCTTGTGAGAAAGACCAGATTGAAAGAAAATGAAAAGAAAGTCCTCTAGTCACATACTGTTAGAGCTATGGCAGCAGTCAAATTCCATTCTTCTTCTAGAGGGATCACTCTCTACAAGTGAGAGGTTAATTTAGTATCTTTTCTGTCTAATCAGTGGCAATCCAACATGGTCTACATGGACCCCGTGACATAGCAATGCAGTGCTTAAGAGCTAGTTATCTGGGGGGAAATTCTAAATTGGTGAAACAAGCATACTGGATACAGTTCGGTTTTTAAAATCAAGCTCACCAAGTGTATCTCAACTGGTAAAATACATGAAATTTCACGCTTAAAAACATCAGGCTTTGCATTCGATACAACAGGTCAGAGCCATCCTACTTGCTTGCTTGAGTCAACCTGAGATGGTCTGGTGGGCAGTATTATGAAGCCAGCTATGGTTCTCTTCACTAGGACTGTCTATTTGAACTCCTGCAAGGCATCACTAGGCATGATAGACTAAGCCTGTTCTGGAAGCTGGGAAGAAGCATCTCAGTGCATGCAATAGGCACAGGGGGCTGAGACTCAGATAAGAGGCTGGGACACGTTTGGTACATGCCACAGGTACAGTGATGAGAGGAGGGAAAGGAGAACACCCGTTGAGATGAATGGGGCAGTTCAGCTTCTCAGAGATAGTATTTCAAGGTGTAATCATCTCCATGGGATATTTCTCACAGGCATATTCTCATCTGAATGAGATGAATAGGCCAGTTTACACAGTTTGCAGAGGTGTGTGCAGAGCCCCTTCTCACTCCATCTCCCCAATATGGGATGGAGACTCTGGGGCTACCCTCCTCCTCCCCCCCTTGTACCTCCAGCTCATACATGTGCTACTTACAACCCAAGACTATACTTTCTCCTCCCCAAGAGTTTTCCAGCCCTACTAGAGCATGAAGGGGACACAACGAAACATGATCTAGTTTACCTCTAACAAAATCTATTTTCCACATATGTTCAACACAGTCCTACTAAATTTTTAACAAATCTATCATGATAGCAAAACCATTGTTTCTGACTAAATTTATAATTGAAGCAATGCATTTCAACTTTCTACAGCAGTAAATATATTAACATATTGTATTTTTAAGAAGTGAAGAAAACCTTAACGACCAAAGTCTGACACACATGCTCCTATTACAACTTTAATTGGAAATGTCTGTATCATTAAAAAAGCCCACATCATTTGGCACTAATTCTACAGAGCTGGACATGCCCTTTGCAAGATCATAACTTCAATAATTTTGGCAGTGTTCAGATCTCTATTAACTGACTTGTTCAAAGGGAGAGAGTTCTGGAAAGATAGATTGTATATAAAAAACAACTGAAGCATAATGAAGAGCAAATTTATTAGAACAAACATTTAAGATATCCGTTTTAATGCTAAAACACTGATATTTATATTAAAATTCATACTTATGAAAAATAGATATTCGAGTACTTCCAAAATTAAAAAAAAAAAGAAAAGAAAAGAAAGTTCATATAACTCATTTTATTTCCTTCAGATGTGCTTACAGAGATTTTAAGTGAGATTTTTCTACAAAGCAAAGGAGTAGAAGCAATTAACATTATGATAAAAAACTGCATAAAAATAAAATAAACTTTAATTCTTAAAAGAATGCTGTGTATTTACTACAAATCAAACTTCTTCAGGAATTTCCCCATACATTTACTTTATTCTTATTCAGTTACTAAGACCATATAATCAAAACTGTATCATAGAAAAAAGTTATCTGCATGAGCAGTCTTTAAACTTACTGAATTTAGGTCTTGTACTGCATTATTCATATGAATGACATTCAATCAAATTTTGTGGTTATAGCAGAGATGTGACTAACATGGCACTTTTGTACTGCACATTTTTGCTTAAACATAATAAGCAAATAACTACAGTTAGTTCTCTGACCATGACCACATACTGACACTTAAAAATCATGAAAGTTGCCAAACCAAAGTGCTGAAACATAGACAAACCTAAGATGGTTGGTTAGCTTCTCTTAACATGTTTTTTGTAACAATGTGTTAATATAAATTTGGCATATTAGCTATAGCATGTTGTTCATTGCACTGACAAAGGCCATAAATTAATACTTGTAAAATAAAGCACTTTCATAGTAAATACGTTGCTAAACATTAAAGCTATATGAAAGGGAGAAGGATACTTCCATGTGCATAGGGTATTCTTGGACAACCACTTTGACAAAACTATATAAATGACTCTTTCCCTCCACAGGTTAACAAATAACTCAGGATCAGCATAAAATTCTGGCTTGGACAGGCAAAACTTCCACTATTTTCCTTATACTGCTCTACATCCCCTACATTGTGCCACTACTCTTTCCTACAAATGAAAAGTAATCCAGCTAGCTTCACTGTAGCATGCAATGAAAGCAGACTCTGCTTAAAACAAGCTATCCCGCCACATCCTAGACCAACTGTACAAAACAAGTCAAGAGCCTAGTTTTAGCTAGGAGTCAAAGATGGTTGAGATCCCATTTTGACACACACAGCTAGGCCAGCTGCAATTATGGATATACATTTAAAGTTCTGTCCATCAAATGTGTGTGTTGTTTAGGTTAATTTTTGTATTTGTCTTCTAACTAGGACAGAAATTAAAAGCTTCACAACTTACTGTTCATGGAAATCCAGCATTGGTGGTTCAAACCGGATAGGTCTGCAATTCCCCCGATAAAGAGATATACTGCAAAAAAAAAAAAAAAAAAAGGCTCTGTAACAGAAGTTGTTACTGTGCAGTGCTTTAGTACATACGTTTATGAATAAACTTACTGGATGGTTTTAAGTGAACAGATCTGAAAATTATGTTGAATGCATTCTATCAAATGCAGAGACAAACAGGATTATGTTATATTAAGACTATACATCTTAAATAGCTACAGTTTAAGCCAACATTTTAATTTTTCCCTCCACAATTATATCCATTCCAATACAAACAAAATACCAAGACGAAACATTAGGGAAACACATCAATGTCCAAACACATATGTCCATTCGGACATATGACAATATTTCATGCACATATGATTGGTCTCTTACAGAACCATATCCACACATTACAAAGAGGAACAAGAAGGAAGAATAATTAATTTCAAATTGAAATTGAACTTCACTTGCTGAACCCAAAATATTTTACTTCTCTTTGAATGAAATAGATGTGATTGAATTGGAGCTGCTCTGTAATTTATGAATACTGTATGCTAACCAGGTCATTGCTTTAATGTACAACTATATTGGTTTAGTTTAAAAGGGATCTGTAAGAAAAACAAACAGGAAGGGGGAAAATGGCTCAAAATAAGCCACTTCTCAATGAAACTGGAAAAGGCTTGGGAACCAGAATATTAAGAGAACTGTGGCAAGTTTTAAAGAAAGAATCCT
Organism: Gopherus evgoodei; assembly: GCF_007399415.2. NCBI lineage: Eukaryota > Metazoa > Chordata > Testudines > Testudinidae > Gopherus > Gopherus evgoodei. The sequence goes on from NC_044322.1 coordinate 120,052,798, forward strand.
CTCAAGGGAAGAAGTTTCTAGGGGTGTCTGAAGAAGTTAGCAATGACTAGATAACGAATGGAATGCTGACCATATTATACTCTTCAGCCACTAGGTGGCATTGTGTATAACACAGTAGAACCTCAGAGTTAAAACACCTTGGGAATGGAGGTATTCGTAACTCTGAAGTGTTTAACTCTAAACAAAACATTATAGCTGTTCTTTCAAAAGTTTACAACTGAACCTAATACAGCTTTGAAACTTTACTATGCAGAAGAAAAATGCTGCTTTTAACCATCTTAATTTAAATGAAACAAGCACAGAAAGTTTCCTTATCTTGTCAAAAAAAATTTACCCTCCACCCTTTTTTTTTTAGCCGTTTATGTTTAACACAGTGCTGTACAGTATTTTCTTTTTTCCTTTTTTTTTTTTTGGTGGGGGTGGTCTCTGCTGCCTGATGGCATATTTCCAGTTTCAAATTAGGTGTGGGGCTAACTAGTCAGTTAGCAACTCCGATGTTCATAACTCCGAGGTTCTACTGTATCTTAACTTCAGCTAACCTCAGCCCTACCTGGCAATACTTTAAAAGATCTTATGGAAGACATCTCTGGTGTATCTCTCTGAGGGGAAGCTCTGTAGTCAGACTCTATGTGATACAGAAGCCTGACTTGCTAGCAACAGACCTGCAACCTACCATGTACAAAGAATAGGTGACAATGACCATCAGAGGATAGTAAGCCTTTAGGTAAGATAGGCATGTGTAAAGACTTGCTTTAAAATTCTCTCTAAATGCTGTGTTTCTACTTTTAAACAATGCTTTGATTTTAAAAAGGCTGTTTTGTCACAATACCCCTGATCACAGACTCACAAAGGGAAGCGCCACAGGTGCCAAACTCTGTCGCTCCTGCTGGGCAAGCACAGTTGATGCACAAGGTATGTCTACACTGCAATTAAACACTCATGGCTGACCTGTGGTCAACTGACTTGGGTTCCCTGGGCTTGCACAGTGGGTCTAACTGCGGAGCAGATGTATAGGCTTGGGCTGGTGCCTGGGCTCAGTGTCCCAGAATCCAGGCTCCAGACTGTGCCTGAAGTGAACGTTTACACTACAATTAGACAGCCCCATAGTGCGAGCCCGAGACAGCAGACACGGGCCAGCCAGGAGTATTTAACTGCAGTGTAGACATACCCCCAGGATACTGTAACACAGGGCCTGGTCTATGAATGGGAAAATTGTGGATTTGTATCCTGAGATAGGTAAAGATCCCTGATATCTGAGGGACTGCAATTAGAGAGACCAGAAAAGGGACAGTTATGTAACTAGTCCTGTAATTGTGACAATGGGATTTGAAAAGAAATTGTGCACATGTGAACCTAAATCTCTCCCATTGTACTTCAAAGAAAAGCTAAATATTGATCAAATTTAAGGGCATATGTCCATATTTCAACCACAGTGTAGTTGGGGAACCAATTACAAAATTAAAATACCAGACAAAATTTTAGATGTATGTATTTTAGAACCAGATTAAAGCCTTGACCATGACCAAACCAGTAATATGTTTGCAAAACCAATGAAGTCTTAGCAATATGAGCCCTCAGCAAAGATTTAACAGCTCAGTGCTGAAGTGAGAACTGGCCATGTGAGAAAATTAGAGAGGCTCTAATGTGTAACTAAGCCACTTACCAGTGGTCAGACTGACAGAGTGGTTGTGCATATTCATAGCTGCTTTAAAATTCAGTCATTAAGAAGTTAAACTGCATTATGGCATCTCTAATTTTTATTCTAACCCACACAATATAGTTTCAAAACAGTTATTTGTGAAAGGTGGGCACTCTCAATGCAAATTCCTCAACATCAAAATTTAAAAACTTCTTTGGACCCATATTCTTTTCTGTATTTACTGCTTCCACTCCAACTGTGCTATTTTAAACTGTATAACGAATTTGCTCCAAAGGAGACAAGCTTGTGCCTTTCTGCAACTACTCTCCTACATGGATTTTTAAATAGTTTTGAATGGTACTCTAAAGCAATCTTTTTGGTATACTATGGTTTGGAACTAATGGCGCACTTAGGGATAACTCAATACTTGGTCGGGAGGTCATGGCTGGGAGTGGGGCTGAAGCAGAACTTTCCTCTGTGTCCCCCTGGTTTGGGGACCTCTCGGTTACACTTTGCTCACTTTTTGAAGGTTTTCTTCACAACCATAATGGCTAGAGAGACTTTTAAATAAAAAGACAAAATTCTGGAGAACAAGATGGCAGAAACCACAAAAAGCAACGTGGTCACATTCGGGGATACTCTGCCTAATCTGAGTCCTAGCCCTCTATGCTGTTAGAGGAGCTTTAAACATTTTAAAATAAATTTCCTTTTGCCAATTATCTTTTCTGAATCCTAATTTCCCCCCATATGTGAATTCTAAGGCATCTGGAGTCAGGGCCTATTTTTCTTCAGTTCCAGAATGGTATAAACAAACAGGAATTAATGGTGACAATTCATAGTAGAGTAACAAAAGGTGACTAGGACCCTAAAGGGACAGATTTATGAGGAAAGAAATTACAGTAATACAGTTTGGTTAAACAAAGAAAAGTGAAAAAGGCATATAATGGTCAACATTTGTAGGGTTAAACTCCAATGGTTTACCTCCGTATCTTAAACTATAACTAAGAATAAAGAGATTAAGAGAGTATCAGGAAAAATGTCTAACCAGTAAAGTCCATGACTGTGGTATAGTCTTTCAGTAGAAGGAGTTAAAGTACTATTTCTTGTACAGTGTTTATAGCTAGACTGAACAGGAGTCTTAAGAAAATATAAAACAGGGACCAAAATCTACATTGGCATGAAGAATGTACTACATGTCCCAGTAGATTTTCTCCCTCTAATTTTTTAGATGAAATAGGCTCTGAAACTGACTGGATCTACCTATTTATCCACCCAAATTATTTCTTACGCAATAGTAAGAGCCTTAAAGAAGCCAGCTGCTTAAGTATTTTATTAGAACTATATAGACATCAGATTTATGCTGGAGTTTGCCCACCAAAACAAGGGATTTATTACCAGGGGATCTATTTTAACTCTAAGGTAAAATGAAAGTTGAACTCAAAAGAAAGAGTGGCTTTAGAGATTCATTTAAAAGGAAAAGTGACTGACCTCTACAGATATTCACAATTCTCACAGGGTTAACAGCTACTGGGAAGGCCATCTTGCAAGGCAAGTATTTTAATACCCATAGTTTAAGTTCTGTGGCACCTTATAGACTAACAGACGTTTTGGAGCATGAGCTTTCGTGGGGGAATACCCACTTCGTCAGATGCATGTCGTGGAAATTTCCAGGGGCAGGTATATATATGCTAGCAAGCTAGAGATAACGAGGTTAGTTCAATCAGGGAGGAGGAGGCCCTGTTCAATCAGGGAGGAGAAACTGGTTTTGTAGTTGGCAAGCCATTCACAATCTTTGTTTAATCCTGAGCTGATGGCGTCAAATTTGCAGATGAACTGAAGCTCAGCAGTTTCTCTTTGAAGTCTGGTCCTGAAGTTTTTTTGCTGCAGGATGGCCACCTTAAGGTCTGCTATAGTGTGGCCAGGGAGGTTGAAGTGTTCTCCTACAGGTTTTTGTATATTGCCATTCCTAATATCTGATTTGTGTCCATTTATCCTTTTCCGTAGAGACTGTCCAGTTTGGCCGATGTACATAGCAGGGGGCATTGCTGGCATATGACGGCGTATATTACATTGGTGGATGTGCAGGTGAATGAACCGGTGATGGTGTGGCTGATCTGGTTAGGTCCTGTGATGGTGTCGCTGGTGTAGATATGTGGGCAGAGTTGGCATCGAGGTTTGTTGCATGGATGGGTTCCTGAGCTAGAGTTCCTATGGTGCGGTGTGCAGTTACTGGTGAGAATGTGTTTCAGGTTGGCAGGTTGTCTGTGGGCGAGGACTGGCCTGCCACCCAAGGCCTGTGAAAGTGTGGGATCATTGTCCAGGATGGGTTGTAGATCCCTGATGATGCGTTGGAGGGGTTTTAGCTGGGGACTGTATGTCATGGCCAGTGGAGTCCTGTTGGTTTCTTTCTTGGGTTTGTCTTGCAGTAGGAGGCTTCTGGGTACACGTCTGGCTCTGTTGATCTTATTAATACCCGCACGAGGAAATAAGGAAACAGATCAACAGAGCCAGACGTGTACCCAGAAGCCTCCTACTGCAAGACAAACCCAAGAAAAGAAACCAACAGGACTCCACTGGCCATGACATACAGTCCCCAGCTAAAACCCCTCCAACGCATCATCAGGGATCTACAACCCATCCTGGACAATGATCCCACACTTTCACAGGCCTTGGGTGGCAGGCCAGTCCTCGCCCACAGACAACCTGCCAACCTGAAACATATTCTCACCAGTAACTGCACACCGCACCATAGTAACTCTAGCTCAGGAACCCATCCATGCAACAAACCTCGATGCCAACTCTGCCCACATATCTACACCAGCGACACCATCACAGGACCTAACCAGATCAGCCACACCATCACCGGTTCATTCACCTGCACATCCACCAATGTAATATACGCCGTTATATGCCAGCAATGCCCCCTGCTATGTACATCGGCCAAACTGGACAGTCTCTACGGAAAAGGATAAATGGACACAAATCAGATATTAGGAATGGCAATATACAAAAACCTGTAGGAGAACACTTCAATCTCCCTGGCCACACTATAGCAGACCTTAAGGTGGCCATCCTGCAGCAAAAAAACTTCAGGACCAGACTTCAAAGAGAAACTGCTGAGCTTCAGTTCATCTGCAAATTTGACACCATCAGCTCAGGATTAAATAAAGACTGTGAATGGCTTGCCAACTACAAAACCAGTTTCTCCTCCCTGATTGAACAGGGTCTCATCCTCCCTGATTGAACTAACCTCGTTATCTCTAGCTTGCTTGCATATATATACCTGCCCCTGGAAATTTCCACGACATGCATCTGACGAAGTGGGTATTCCCCCACGAAAGCTCATGCTCCAAAACGTCTGTTAGTCTATAAGGTGCCACAGAATTCTTTGCTGCTTTTACAGATCCAGACTAACACGGCTACCCCTCTGATAATTTAAGTTGTTGAATAGTAGAGTTTTCAGAGAACCTTCTAAAAAATGTCAGGATCAAAGAGTGCTTTTTTCGCCCCTCACAATTCTTGACTTTCCTATAACTTAAGAATATCAGAACTAGGAAGCAGACATTTATTCTGGGACACTCTATATTACTGTAGAATGCGACTTTTTTGGACTCATATTCTTGGACCCTGGCCCCCTGCCTGCATGAAAAAAATATTTCAAGGCTTCTGACAGTGGGAACAAGGCTTACTCTGTGGTTATATAGTCCCCCCAAAGTGACTAAAAATGGTACTGAGGTTCCATGTTTATTTCTCTCAATGTCTTCAACAGCAAGTCAATTCAGAAGTATTTTTTAATTGCCAGCCCTGCAAGCAATTTGAGGTCTAAAAAATAAAAGTCAAGCTATTATTTTGGCTTAGGAGTGAACATTAATATACACAGCTGACACACAGTTAATTCTGTTGATGGTACAAACCAAAAAGTAATTCAGCTAACTCTTCTTCCGCTTCTCAGCTCTGAAGTGTTTGCAGGAATAAAAGGCAGTAGGAGTTATTCGTCGCTGAAGCAAACCTATGACTCTCATACTTGCAGAAAACCGATTTGTTCAGAAGGTGTTTTTTCTTTGTGGCCAATAGATCAGTGGTGCCCAAAGCTTTCCTGTCACACCCGCTTTACCAGTAATGGAATCTGTCCACATGCCCCTTCCAGTACTGCACAGTAGGCCCAGCAGAGGAGCATGGGTGAAGGTGGAAGGTAATTATCACCACTGAAATTTGACCAGGGCCTTTTCATGGGCTATTCCAGTGCAACTGTTATGGTCTTTGGACCCTACAAAAGTGGGAGCTGGAGTAGGGCTACCTACCTGACTCAGATGAGATTGCTACCTACTGAGACACCAATGTCTTTCTGCAGAACCTACATGTATTCCTTGAAGATCTACAACTAAGTACTGTCTCAGCCCTGCCCTGCTTAGCTTGTGAGATCTAATAAGCTTACAGCCCAAGGTGGGATGGCTACAGGCCAATTTAAACACAATAGGCAAGCACCCAAACTTTTCTAAACCAGGTAAGTCTCTTCATCTTCCTTATTTTTAAATTGACATTTGTTATGGTTTTTAAATATGAAAATGTAGAACTGGGCATCTGCTAATCAGACTCACCACTGAACAGGCAACATTAGCAGTTACTATGCATGCATACTGCCATGTAAAGATCTTCTGAAACAGAAATTTGAGATATTCTACATTGATTTGATTTCATGCTAACACTTCTGAACTGCACCAAATGCAACATTTTGGCAACAACTTATTAATAATCATGCTTCAGTGGCATCTAGAACACTATCTCACAAAGACCGCAACAAGAAAGTCTACTTTGAACTCAGTAATAAAATGAAATTTCGTTATTTATAAACCAATGTTAACCATATTGGGGTGTTTTTGAAAACCTAATATGCTAGAACATGAGATGAACACAAAAATATCATGCTTACATTTACAATGAATTCTACTGTAATCATGCTTAAGGGTTTTAACCAAAAAAAAAGAAAGCTTTTTTTACTACACTACTGAAACGATCAATTAAGTTTGGTTCTGTTTAGGAGACAGATATACAACTGAGTCCTAACATCAGCTGTATAAAAAACTTCTCCAAGCAGACTAATTTGGGCATACAGATGCGAGGTACAATTTAAGTCACTATGACAATTTGGAGAATCTGCTTATGTAAAAATATATGAATTCAGACTGATGTTGTGAAACAGCTGTATCATTTCTTGCCTCAGTGTATGGCGTATCAGCTATGTTCTGTCAGACCTGTGTCACCCATTTGCCAGACCAGAGACAATGGAAAATCATTACCCTTAACAACTATACTGTGACTACTAAACAAGATGTATGCTAAGGAGGATTGCTTGAACTGTGAAACCAGTTCAACCAAGTTGGAGAAATCTCCAAACAGGACAACAAAAAACCAAAGTGTTGATGTTAGCCTTTAAAATCATACAGACTGAGCAGATCAGGGGAAACAAGAGAGACACAAGAAGCATGGGCAGGAAAGAGGATCAGAGAGTCATGCTTTCACAGCAGAGGGGTCTTGTTTAACTGAAGGACCAGCCAAGGAAGAAGAAAGGAAGCCAAGTGCAAAGGGGGGAGAGAGAGAGAGAGAGAGAGAGACTGACTGAGTGCAGACGGCGGGATTCTGGACTCCACTGGGGACACTGATTTAGCCCAAAAAATCTCAAGAGTGCTGAGGAAACTGAGGTGGGGAAGTGCACGTAGGTGTTCTGTTTTGTCTATATCTGTGTATTTCTTCAGTACAGATGAGGATTTTAAGCATAAAACTTCTTAGAAGAATTTTGTATTTTACATAGACTTTCTACTAACTACAGGAAAACTAAAGGAACAAGCACAAAACATCCACGTTAGCAATTTAGGACCTCACTTTCTTCTCATTTTAAAGGATGAGTAAAATGTAAAATATATCTGATTTAAATTTTTTAAATGTCGATTAAAAATTAATTTAAAAATCATCGTTATTCCACTCTGATCTGATAGGACAGACAGAACCCAAATTTTTGGTACTTTTATTTCACTGATCTACTTGCATGCAGGGAAGTGACAGATGGAAGAAATACTTGAATTTATGCAGTTTCTTACAGAACACAAGTGCCGAAATGCTGCAATACATCAATGAGAGTTTTTCTTCTTCTACTGATTTCAAAGCACAGTTACAAAAATGTAATGAAAGTTACAAAAATGTATGTCCTTTTAGAGGTGTCTACACAAGGGAACAAGTTTAGTTATACACTCTGTTGTAAACTGATTGTTTGCTTAGTCTCACAGAATAGGCAAATAGTCCACAAGTAGTTTATTAGATAATAACACTGCTCTACAGCCAAAATGCTTCTGAAATAAATGTAGTCCAACTTTACTAATTCTGGGTCACTGAGAACGAAAATGATGCTTAAAATTGTTGATTGGCTCTAGTTTTCAAGATATGCTATTGGGTCAGTATATACGACCCATGATTTGGGAATGGCGGAGGATAAGTGAGTTATAAAGGGAAGGGATCTCAATTTAAACCAGAAATGACTAAAATACATCTTTGACTGGATCTATGAATAAATCTATGACTGGGTTTGGACAGTACTTGCTTTTGAGGCAAAACAATGAATGATGCAATCTGAAGCTGATATTGCGTCATACCTGATATGAATTGCATCATGTTATTCCTAGAAGTCATGGATGATGCAATCATAACGAAGCTTACATCACTCTGCTGAACAAATTGCCCTATATCAGCTCTAGAAATCATCCAGTGTCGTGCTCTCTTATTTGTCAGTGTTTGATTTTGCAAAGGGACACATTTCTGTTTAGCCAAAGTGAGCAGAGATGCCTCCTACTTGTGTGAACAGTGCAGATGACTTCTGCTATATTTGTGGTTAAGTGACTTTTGCATCACAAAAGCGCAGTCTAACCACTATGGTTAAGAAAGCCTATCACCTTTCTTTTGGCTGCAAAATTGGAGATCAAGACAAGAGGTGGTCCCCACACATATGCTGCAATACTTGTGCAACAAATCTTCGCCAGTGGTTGAACAGGAAAAGGAAATCTATGCCTTTTGCAGTGCCAATGACTTGGAGAGAGCCAACAGATCATACCAGCAATTGTTACTTCTGCATGGTGCCTCCAGTTGGGAAAGGTGTGTCAAAGAAGAAAAAAGTGGACTGTGCATTATCCAAACATTCCATCAGCTATACGCCCAGTACCCCACGGAGAAGGACCGCCGCTTCCTGATGCACCAGAATCATTCTCACTTGAGTCAGACGAGGAAGAGGATGAAACTTCTGGTCCTGAACCATCAATGTCACAGGACCCACATTTTCTCCCATCCTCCTCTGAACCACACCTCATAACACAAGGTGAACTGAATGACCTTCTCAGGGATTTGGAACTACCCAAGAGTAAGGCAGAGCTGTTGGGCTCTAGACTACAGCAGTGGAATCTCCTGGCAGGCTATCAGGGCAAATGGAGCCCATCAATGCTTGCAGATTATTGCTGGACAGTGACAAGAGATGCTCCATTTAATGAATACAAGAGACAAGCCAAGAAGCGCCAAGTAGACACTGAATAGGACTAAACTATGTACATAATAGTTTTTTGCCTTTTGTTTCCTAATACATTTTATTGATATAACCCTTTTGCTGATTTTTAAAGTGTTACATAAACAGGACAGGTGAAATATTATCATGTAAAGCAACCATAAACACATGAAAAGACCTAGGTTTACAATTTATGATTAAAACTCTACTATCTACACAATATACATAGACATAAAATATAAAAACTTAAATATCTTAGAAACAGTAGCCAATCAGTTGTTTTAATTGTCGTATTTGAATTCAGCACATCAAAATACATAATAAAGATCACATTTTATCTCTGAAGCAGATGACTTCTCAAAAATTGTAGACCAGTGTAATCAGCTTGTCTAACTGGGTAGATACACGTTCTTTCAATTCTTGGATTTCTGCCTGTAAAGTCAGGGATTCTATTTGCAAGGGCATATTGAGGACATTTAACTTCACTTTTAATTAAAAACAAGCTGGTGATAATTAGCAATATTTTATCATATTAGCATTGATTTTCAAATTTTATTGTAATTGCTGGACACGGCTAAAGAAAAGGCTAGCTTCTAATTATATTTGTATATGGAGTGCCAACAATCTTCTCATGCTTTATACAAAAAAATTACATAATCCTTGCCCCAAGGAGTTTACAGTCTAGTTCAGACAATACTAGGTAACTCTACAAGCTTCAGTTTGCACACAAGTCTTGCAAGGTCTTGCAGAAGGAATGTAAAGATTTGAAGGAGAAGGTCATTATCTTGAACATGATGAGAGAGAAACTATTCTAACTATAAGGGATAGCACACAAGAAGGTGCAAAAAAACTGTGGGAGGATACTGGAAGGTTGAGAGGGTTGAGTGGAACATAGATTAGAGAGAGAGAGAGAGAGGAGCAGTAGGAAGAGGAGCAGCAGCCATCCAGGGCCTGGAAGGATTAGAACAGAAGACATATTCGTTGCAGATGACAATAAGAAAGCAGAAGAGGTATTCAAAGAGGAAGCATCAAGAAAGGTAGTCTAATATTTTATGTGGGAAGACAGGCTAAAAATAAAGTTTCATACAGCAGCTTTTAATTAAAAAGCAAAATTTTGATAAAGATACCACCATCAAAACCACTGCAAAGCAAAGCAGCCGCCTCAATACCATCCTCACTGGTGCAGTATGCTGCCCCCTGCGCAAGCTATTGTAGTACAGGCTCACTAAATTCATATTGCTACCATGGTGTTTATCATAATGCCTAGAGGTCCCAATTGAGATCAGGGTGGCATAAAACTCATTTAGTGAGTCCATGTTTTAGAATCATAGGATATCAGGTGGTTGGAAGGGATCTCTGGAGGTCATCTAGTCCAACTCCTTGCTCAAAGCAAGACCAATACCAAAACTAATCCATCCCAGTCAGGGCTTTGTCAAGCCTGACCTTAAAAACCTCTAAGGAAGGAGATTCCACCACCTCCCTAGGTAACCCATTCCAGTGCTTCACCACCCTCCAAGAAAAAACTTTTTCCTAATATCCAACATAAACCTCCCCCACTGCAATTTGTAGACCATTACTCCTTGGTTCTGTCATTCAGCCTACCACTGAAAACAGTCTAGATCCATCCTCTTTGGAACCCCCTTTCAAGTAGTTGAAAGCAGCTACCAAAACCCCCTCATTCTTCTCTTCTGCAGACTAAACAATCCCAGTTCCCTCAGCCTCTCCTCATAAATCATGTGCTCCAGCCCCTAATCATTTTTGTTGCCCTCGCTGGACTCTCCAATTTTTCCACATCCTTCTTGTAGCGTGGGGCCCAAAACTGGAAACAGTACTCCAGATGAGGCCTCACCAATGCCGAATAGAGGGGAATGATCGCATCCCTCCATCTGCAGGCAATGCTCCTACTTATATAGCCCAAAATGCCATTAGCCTTCTTGGCAACAAGGGCACACTGTTGACTCATATCCAGCTTTTGTCCCCTGTAACCCCTAGGTCCTTTTCTGCAGAACTACTGCCTAACCACTCAGTCCCTAGTCTGTTGCAGTGCATGGGATTCTTCTGTCTTAAGTGCAGGACTCCGCACTTGTCCGTGTTGAACCTCATCAGATTTATTATGGCCCAATCCTCTAATTTCTCTAGGTCCTTCTGTATCCTATCCTTACACTCCAGTGTATCTACCACTCCTACCAGTTTAGTATCATGAGCAAACTTGCTGAGGGTGCAATCCACACCATCCTCCAGATCATTAATGAAGATATGAACAAAACGGGCCCCAGGACTGACCCTTGAGGCACCCCACTTGATACCGGCTGTACAACTAGACATGGAAGCCATTAATCACTACCCGTTGAGCCCGATGATCTAGCCAGCTTTCTATCCACCTTATAGTCCATTCACCCAGCCCATGCTTCTTTAACTTGCGGGCAAGAATACTGTGAACGAGACCGCTATCAAAGCTTTGCTAAAGTTCAAGGAATAATAGGTCACTGCTTTCCCCTCATCCACAGAGACAGTTGTCTCGTCATAGAAGGCAATTAGGTGTATAGTCAGGATCATGACTTGCCCTTGGTGAGCCATGCTGACTGCTCCTGATCATTTCTCTCTCCTCAAAGTGCTTCAAATGGACTCCTTGAGGACCTGCTCCATGAGTTTGCCAGGAACTTAGGTGAGGCTGACTGGTCTGTAGTTCCCCAGATCCTCCTCCTTCCCTTTTTAAAGACGGGCACTACATTATAGCCTTTTTTCAGTCAACCAGGACACCTCCCCCTGATTGCCAATTGAGTGTTCAAAGATAACAGCCAGTGGCGCTGCAATCACATCCTGCCTAACTCCTTTTGCACTCTCCCGGATGCAGTGCATCCGGTCCCCATGGACTTGTGCTTGTCAGCTTTTCTAAATAGCCCTAAACTACTACTTTCCCCACAGAGGGTTGGTTACCTCCTCCCCATACTGTGAGGCACCAGTGCAGTAGTCTGGGAGCTGACCTTGTCTGTGAAGACGGTGGCAAAAAAGCATTGAGTACATTAGTTTTTTTTCCACATCCTCTGTCACTAGGTTGCCTCCACCATTCAGTAAGGGACCCACACGTTCCCTGACCACCTTCTTGTTGCTAACACATCTGAAGAAACCCTTCTTGTTACTCTTAACATCCCTTTCTAGCTGCAACTCCAAGTGTGATTTGGCCTTCCTGATTTTACTCCTGCATGTCTGAGCAATATTTTATCCTCCTCCTGGCATTGGTCCTAATCTTCCACTTCTTGTAAGCTTCTTTTTTGTGGGATTTCACTGTTAAGCCAAGCTGGCCACTTGCCATATTTACTATTCTTTTTACACATCGGAATGGTTTGTTTCTGCAACCTCAATAAAGATTCTTTTTAAAAATACAGCCTGCTCTCTTGGACCCCTTTCCCCCCCTCATGTTATTCTCCCAGGGGATCCTGCCCATTAGCTCCCTGAGGGAGTCAAAGTCTGCATTTCTGAAGTCCAGGGTCTGTATTCTGCTGCTCTCCTTTCTTCCTTGTGTCAGGATCCTGAACTCAACCATCTCATGGCCACTGCCTCCCAGGTTCCCATCCACTTTTCCTTCCCCTACTAATTCTTCTGTTTGTGAGCAGCAGGTCAAGAAGAGCTCTGCCCCTAGTTGGTTCATCCAGCACTTGCACCAGGAAATTGTCCTTGTTTCAGTTCACAAGGTAAATATAAAATGTGCATGCCTAACATCAAGTTTTAATTTAGTTTCACTTAGCCAACACGGGAAACTCTATTTTGCTTCTAGTTCTCTCTTAGGATATTATCAAGATGGATCCTATGAATTAAGCTAGTATTTGAGTTTAGTTTAATCTTAAGTGATAATATAAGAACACTAGAATGGTCATACTGGGCCAGACCAATTGTCCATCTATCCCAATATCCTGTCTTCTGACAGTAGCCAATGCCAGATGCTTCAGAGAGAATGAACAGAACAGAGCAGAGCAATAATAGAATAATCCATCCCTTGTTGTCCAGTCCCAGCCGCAGTCAGAGGTTTAGGGACACCCAGAGCATGAGGTTGTGTCCCTGACAATCTTGGCAAACAGCCTTGAGGAACCTATTCTTCATGCTCCTATCTTGTTGCAGGGGATGTTTGGAAGGCCAAAACAAGAAAGGGGTTCAAAAAGAGATTTAGACAAGTTCATGGAAGACACGCTTATCAATGGCTATTAGTTAACATGGTCAGGGATGCAACCCCATGCTCTGGGTTTCCTTACCCTTTAATTGCCAGAAGCTGGGTTTGGGTGACAGGGAGTGGACCACTTGATTACCTGTTCGTTCATCCCTCTGAAGAGCCTGGCATTGGTCACTGTCGGTAAGATTGGCTATATTGGGTCAGCCCAGTATCCTTTCTTTTTTTTTTAATTCAGTTGTATTTTTGGCCTTCACAACATCCTCTGGGCAAAAGTTCCAGGGTTTACTGTGTGTTGTGTGAAGTAGTACTTCCTTTTGTTTGTTTTAAACCTGCTGCCATATTAATTCATTGGTGACCCCATGTTCTTGTGTTATGAGAAGGAGTAAATAACACTTCCTTATTCACTTTCTGCACACCATTATGTTATAGACCTCTATCATACTCCATCGTTGTCTCTTTTCTAAACTGAAAAGTCTTAGTCTTTTTAATCTCTTCTCAGAGGGAAGCTGTTCCACATGACTAATCATTTTTGTTGCCCTTCTCTTTACCTTTTCCAATTCTAATAACTTTTTTAGATGGGGCAACAAAAATAGCATGCTGTATTCAAGGTGTGGGCATACCAGTGATTTATATACTGGCATTATAATATTTAACTGATATATTATCTATCCCTTTTCCTAATGGGGATATATTATCTATCCCTTTTCCTAATGTTTCCTAACATTGTCTCTGGAGCCTTCTTTTAAAAATTGACATCACATGACCTCCAGTCAGCTGGTAGAGCAACTGGATTTCAAGTGATAGGTTATATATCACAGTTAGTAGTTCTGTAATTCATATCTGAGTTCCTTCAGAACTCTTGGTGAATACATACCATCTGGTCTCAGAGACTTACTCTTTAATTCATTGATCTGTTCCAAAATCTCCTCTATTGACACATCAGCATGGGACAGTTCCATTCTTTTTAGGTCACAAGTCTGAGGATCAGGTGTGGGGATCTCTCTCACATCCTCTGCAGTGAAGGCTGATGCAAAGAATTAATTTAGCTTCTCTGCAATGGCCTTACCTTCCTTGATTGCTCCTTTAGCACCTCCCTGCTATTGATGTATGAAATTTTTGTTTGCTGTTAAATGTCTTTCACTAGTTACTCTTTAAATTCTTTTTTGGTCTGCCTTACTCTACTCTTACATTTGACTTACTACAGTTGACACTCCTTCCTATTTTCCTCATTAGGATTTTATTTCCAATTTTTAAACTGTCTTTTTGTCTTTAACAGCCTCCATCACTCTGTTGTTTAGCCTATCCCCCAAAAACTCTTCTGTCTGCACCCACAAACAGGCATTTTTTAATATTTGTTTACCCAAATATGAAATGTTTTCACACTACTCATGGGGTCTGTATCACAAGCTTTTCATCAGTGTCAAATCAGAAAGCAGCAGAAAACTGATGGTAAGTGTTGCACAAAGCAAGATAAATGTTTTGAAATAAAATGAGGGACATTACTTCTCATTTGCTGAGATTTTCAAAATTGGAGGCCTAAAGAGACTCCTAAGTCCATAACTAGGCACCTAAATAGATGGTCCAATGGGAGATGCCACATAGCTTGTTTGAAAAAAATCAGTTTACGCAGGTGCCTAAGTTTAGGCATACAAGACTGAAAATCATCCAATCCTTAGAAGTCTAACCCGACGCTTATAAGTTACATTTAGATCTCAAATTAGTTTCACACTCTATATTACAACTATACAACTGTACTTATCACATTCTATTATATACTTACTTTGAAAGACTATGCATTTCAGAATACTTAATAACCATCTCTTCCTCATAACAAGTTCTGGCATATCCGCTTTCCTTCCATTCACGTCTCAAATTATGTCTCAGAGTGTAGTGTAGGCAGGTATTTCAGGTTTATATATGGGATTTTGTAAGTGTTCACAGAGAATGTATTAAGTCATTACTAAGAAATTTAAACACATTTGTCACTCCAAATCTGGCCAAGTAACACTACAAATGCAGAATGGGAGTCTCAACAAGCTTTCCACTTTTAAACCTTAGCATTCTATTCCCCAAAGCCTCTTCTCAACTTTAACTTAGCCAAATACTATTTATTTTAATTCATTTGATGGCTGGGTTGCCCCAACTTCTTATAATTTCAGGAGATAGCCTAAAAACAATTGCAAGCAGAGGTGTAATTTTTATAAAAAGTAAAAATGATTCCTTATGATTCTTAAATTCTAGAAAATTATGAGCATTAGGTTGCCCCCACTTTTTTTTTTAAACTTTCAAATCTTTTATAGTATCGTGCCAGAATTTTTGCCACTGTATTGTGAGCAACATCCTCCCATTAGTCATATCTTATTCAATAAGAATTGGTCTAGGAAAATAGATGCTTCACATTTATCTTAACTGCAACATATTATGTTTGCAACTTTCTGCCCACATTATGTCCAATGTTCTACACTTTCAACTAAGTGCCACTAAGGTTTCATGCAAAGCAAGTTATTTTCTCACTTTTAAGTTCACTTTCAAAAAAGGTTTGTCTCTGCCTGTTAACAGCCAAGTCTGTTCCTCATAATAAACACAAGTGGGTAACAACTTTGACGTGTATGAGAACTCACCCCATGCGGGTGACTGCAACAGACCAAATCTTTAAAACCGAAGGGCTCCACACTTCAATAAGATATGATAATTAAGAGGGTTGCACACTTTGTTGTTTCTGTAGGCTGAGCGCACTGCACACATCTGGGGCTACTTATGTCCCTCCACTCCCCCTTCAAATTCCCTGCCTGCCGCCCTATCCCATTCAATTTTAGGAATGCCTGCAACCTTACACACACACACACACACACACACACACACACACACACACACACACACACACACACACACAGCAGAAGCTGTGTCCCCCATTCCCCACTCTGCCCATCCAAGGGGCTCTGTATACTCCCATTACCCTTTCCCCCATGCCAGGGGATAAGCCCCTTCATTTTCCCATTCCCTTCCCTCATACCAGGGTCCTTCATTTTCCCCAATGGCAAGCCATAGGTGCTGCTATGCTGGAAGGTGTTCAGGCAAGGCGGTAGCTAAAGGCTGTGCCAGGAGGCCCCCCCCCCACAGTTGCTGCTCCTTGAGGGCTCTGCCAGAACTAGGTCCCTCCACCAGGGTGATTCTTACGGGTTCTACGAACAGTCAAAAGGGTCCGGGAGCTGAGAAGGAAAAGGAGACAGGGGAGTGCTGTGGCTGCGCCCTCCGTAGCACCAGCCAGAGTAGCAACCTGGCTTTGGCTTCCCACCTCAGACCTGGCCAGTGGGTGAGACTTTGGGGGCAGGGGGAATGTGCGCATCTGCCCCCAGGACTGTCCCACTCTGGTTAAGGCACTGCAGTTTGGGGGAACAACTCTCCCCATGCTCCTCTCCATCTCTGCCCATGGGTTAGGGGCTCCTGCTCCACAGGGCCCCAGTGCTCGGGGCCCCCCGAAACTGACTCATGGTCCTCCTGGGGGCTGCAGATCCCAAGCTGAGAACCACAGAGGTGGAAAGCTACTTTCCCGTCTTTTTTCTTTTAAATTTAAATAGAGTGTAAAAGGGTTTGATTTTTCTGCTCAGGCTTCTCCATCTGGTTTATGCAGAATAAACTACTTCCATAAACAGAATTCATTCAACTGCTCTTAGGGTCTTATTTCAGAATAGGAGCATCTTTCAGTCATGACCAAGGCCCTTTGTATAAGTGATTACACAGATACATAAAACAAGTTATCATGCAATTGTCCTTTCTTAATATGCCATACTTGTGCCCCAAATCCATTGTTTAAAAACTTCTAGTTATGGTCATGGAAAGGATCTACAAAATGTGAATCAAAATTAATGAATCTAGGTTGTCTGGGTTAGGATAAAAGGCTTTGTTTACACAGGTAATTTTTTCAATATAACTTCAGGTGAACAGCTTAATTAATATAACCCCACAGGCAGACCTTCTTAATCTGGTATCAGAGTGATTTTGATTTGACTTATGTTGCTTGGGAAGGTATCTAGACAGTCAAAAAAGCCACTTACACAGAATAAAAGCATCTACAGTGGCATAAGTAGCAAAACTTTTCCATTTAAACAAGAACTACATTTATATAAACCTCGGTTAGGACTTTTAACTGGACCATCTTAGCTAACCTGTAATTGCTTTCATAAGGTATAAAACTAAACTAGGTTTTACCACCACACCTTAAATCCTAGTCCAAACTAAACTTGAATTTAAACCCATGTTAAGAGTGTCCACACATAAGTGGCAATTGTTAAACTGGTGCAACACTACACCTTTAGTTAAATCCATGGACCTTCTGTGTTTAGATAATACTTATTCACTAACGCTGCAAGTCCCTATCACAGAGGTATTATGCTATCATCGGACCCAGGGAAAGCATTTGCTTCTGTATTAGTGTCTTGAACCCATGATGCAATTTGTGGCAAAGGCTGAAATACTCAGTGCAACTTTAGACTTGATAAAGATCTAGTCAACAGTGGAATGACCTTGAGACAGTTTTTTTAAAAGATGGCTGAATTTAATAAGCTGTGCAGCACTTTTTATAGATTTCTGTCAGGCCTTTTAACCAGCATATTGGGCAAGTTTGTGGGATCTGATGAGGCATCGAGGCAATCCTCAGAAGACAGTGTCATTGATAAAAGAGCTCTACAAGAGAACAGAAAGCTGCATTTGAGTCCATGGCAGATACATGCCAGAATTTCCTATCTGCATGGGAGTCTGGCAAGACTGCATTGTGCCACCATTGAAAGAGTTGACGGATGCACTTGAGAAGACAGCTGTTGGTGGTGTTGAACCCAACACCATTTCACTTCAAGATCTGGAATACACTGTGGACAATGTCTCACTGACTAATTCTTGCAGCTGATGGTTGATCTGGGCAGGCAAGAAGCAACACGCATTGGTCTGGTTATTAATTAGGATAAAACTAAATTCCTGGTGATTACTATCAAACAGTCTCTATCTCAATATTAATTTGTGTGGATGGAATACTGGGCAGCTGTCGTATTTGGACAAAATCAGACAGTGCTGGAGGATGCTCAAAAGATGTGAACACACACGTGAGCAGTTGCTGAAGCTGCTAAAGGGCTTGAAACATATCATGGGGACGGTGCGACAACAAGTTTGCTACAAAGCTACGGACCTATAGAACCACAGTTATACCAACTCTGTTGTATGACAGTGAAATGTGAGGGCTGAGGAAGTTTCAAGAACATTGGATTGACATTTTCCATTCTGATCATCTGTATCAACTACTTCATACCAAGCAGTACGACAAGATCAGACATCAGAACATTCAAAGCTGAACCCAGCAATCGTCTCCATCAGCACTGTTTCAGTTTCGGCTGCTTTCTTGTTATGGACACATAATAAGAACGGGAGACCAATTAATTCTGAAATGTATGTACCAAGGAATGCTCCTACAAGCCAGCAATCACACAGGTCCAAAAGCTTATGTGGCATGATAAGACTGCTACTGATGGACAAACTGAATATTATATATAACTGATCAATTTAAACACTTTGACAGATATCGATCTGGGGGGCACTTGATTTGCAAGGTGGCCACATCCATTTGAAATTTGCCATCATGATGATATTTCACTGTTTATTTTAACAGAAATAGCAAAATAATATACTTCTCTATCCTTGTGTGATATAGTAGCAGACACTGGGACAGGGAAGTTGCTTACTGTGCTCAAGATTTGCTGAGCCTCCATCCATAGGTGACTGAAATCTAACCAGCAGATATGCAGACAGCTGTTGTCTTATGTCTGGGATATGAGTGCCAACACAAGTGGCTCCCTAAAAAGCTGGCCACCACACTTCTGGTGACTGTGAAGTATTTTGCACTTGTCTTTACTGAATTTCAACTTGTTGAATTCAGACCAAATCTCTAATTTGTCACAGTCATTTTGAATTCTAATACTGTCTGCAATTCCTTCCAGTTTGATGGAATCCACAAATTTTATAACTATGCTCTCCACTCTCTTATCCAAGTTATTAATGAAAATATTAACTAGTACTGGATGCAGGATTGAACCCTGCAGGACCCCACTAGATAAACCCTCCCAGTCTGACAGCAAACCGTTGGTAACTACTTACTGAATACCATCTTTCAACCAGTTGTGCACCTACCTTATAGCAATTTTATCTAGACCACATTTCCTTAATTTGCTTATTAGAATGTCATGTGGGACTGTGTCAAAAGCCTTACTTAAATAAGATATCACATCTACTATATTTCTCCCCTCTCCACTAGCCCAGTAACCCGGTCAAAAAAGGAAGTTTGGTTGGTTTCACATGATTTGTTCTTGACAAATTCATTCTGGCTATAACTTTATAACTCTATTATTCTCCAAGTACTTACAAATAGATTGTTTAATAATTTGTTCCAGTATCTTTCCAGGTATCAAAGTTAGGCTGATGAGGTCTATAATTCCCTGGGTCCTCTTTGCTCCCCTATGCATGAGCTACAGTCTGATGTCAAAGCTACAAATATCTGTATATGAGCTACAGGCTAATGTCAAAGAACATTCTCACATGGAGATTTTGGGACAGAACAAGCTTCACAGCCACAGCAAGAGAAATTTTAGTTAACTATGCAAATCACCAAAATGTACAAACAAGAAGTCTCACAGCACAAAAATTCTTACCACACAGCCGAAAAAGCTACAAAGTAAAAATGGTTAATTCAATAGACAAACTTTAAAACTACACAACAGACATTTCATATTGAGGATTTTTATGTGGAATTACAAGACCAGAATTTAAAGATCAGAAAAAGAAAGTTGCAATTCTGTTGACTACGTTTTTAAATTGTACACATCAGTCTTGCAAACTTACTGTACTCATCCACTTACTGGGGAAGATATGTTTTGTGGGCAATGGAGATCACATTTTTCCCCCAACACCATTGTAAAGGAAGTGCAGCATAAAGCTTCCCCATGAAAAAAGACGAGGGTTGGAAAGACCTCCATGACACAACTCCGCCACCCTACAAAATTCTGAGTAAACAGAGTACCCAAGTACAGGTTGAAGCACAACCTATTGTTAAAGTTACAGAGTCCTCTTTGCCTGTCTAGTCAGCACTCCTGTTTAAGACAGCTGAAGGATAGAACAGCCAGCATATAAGCACACAGGTGCATGGTTACATGCACCCCAAGGCAAAAGGCCAGCAGATTCTGACATGATTACGATGCAATGCCAAACTCTGAAGTCAAAACACTGCTAACATCTCTCTGCAATGTACCCATAGGCTATTATTGCTCAATTTACAGATAAATATTCCTTCAGAAAAACAAACAAAAGGCACCATGCACTGCTAAAGAAAAAGACCCAATCTACAGATATGATTAACAGCAACACAGTATCACACTTTTTAAAAATGACTTTTATCTTCAAAAACAGAATTACCTTTCTGCCAACACGCTCAATATGCACTGCTGTGGTTTGCTAGATAAAGAGAGCTTGTTTAAAATCTAATGTCCATTTATGTGACACTATCCAGATTTAAAATCTGTACAAGTGACACACCAAGACCCCAATCCTCAAGATCCAATGGGGAAGATTGTCATGTGGGCAGAAGCCAAAAATGGCTTAAGGGCCAAACTGATTTGGGTTTTATGGGCTGTTGTGAAGGTAAGGAATTGCCAGAACTCAATGCTCTCCTGCCACACACACTACTCCAGGAAACTGGGAGACACTGACGTACAACCCAAGAAGCCCTCTCCTCTGTTAATATAGCTTTTGGACCCCTATGGAGCAGATTAAAGGCACTGAAGATCTGGTCCTAAGGAATCTGAATATTAAGTGAAGATTCTAGACTTCACTGTATTCAGATCATGTCTAATACGACCAAAAGTAAATTTATCAAAAAATAGTGTACCAGAATCACTCCTTTAAATCAATATATCTATATAAACAAAAGTAAGCCTTATGCGCCAACATTAAGGGCTGACTTACCTCCCCCCAAAATACATACATTTACATTTAAAGCATCTACTCTGGATTTAAATCTGTTATGCCATTCTTCCTGGAATAGCAAAATAGGTCCATTACATTCAATTGCATGCAATAAGCAGTACTGAGTCAGTCAAGGATATGCTGAAGCTTTAAGAGTATCCTTTAAATTTTGTTGCTTTAAAAATATTGTTTTAAAAAAAATCAGACAGTGCTAAATTTAGTTTTATATAGTTGCACTTTCATAAAGATGGTTCTTACTTGCACACAAACATTCAGTTATTTCTGAAGGTTGTGATTTGAATCACAAAAGTTTTCACTGACAATTGTAGCACTAAACTGATGGAATTTTGTGCATTAAGGATTCCATACTTAACAAATGGTACACAAGATAACTGTCACTAAAACCATGACAGTGTAAGTGTTAGTTCACAAACTCCTGCTATGTTGCCATAGTAGAAACATATGGTACTAAAAGAAACTAATGGCTTAGTTGAGTACATTTCTTAACACTGCATATGTAAAATATTACTACCACACATGCTCATTTAACAGTCTGAGGTAATATTACACAATAAGTGCTGGGGGGAGGGGGGAAGGCTGCTCTCTGAACCCAGTGCTGAGAGTCTGAGTTAAGAAATCCTGAGTGGAAGAATCTTGCATCAGCTTTTTCTATAAACAAAATATGAAGTTCTCCAACTGGCTGATAGTATTTTTTGTGCTGTACTGCATTGCCAGTTTACAGATGAGCTAAAGAAATTAGTAACTGCTCCAGCCAGGATCAAGTGATTAGAATAGCAGCAATAGCATAGCACTAAAGGAACAAACCTTTAATTGTTAATGCAGTGGTAGTTTTTTGTTTTGTTTTTTTATTATGAGTTTACTTTGAAAAGCTCTTCTCAATTGTTTATTAGGGTGGTGGAGAGAATCAGTTTGAACTGTGACTATCTGCAAAACTTTCAAGAAATTTTTCAGTTTCAGTAAATCTAGTTAAATTTAGGGTCTGGATCTTGATACTGAATACCCTCAAATACCATTGTTTTCAATGGGAGTGAAAGCACCCATAACATCACAAGATTCTGGATTTTCGTAATTACACCTCTACTCTGATATAACACTGCCCTCAGGAGCCAAAAAACCTTACCGCATTATATCAAACTTGCTTTGATCTGCCAGAGTGTGCAGCCCCCCCACCCGAAGCACTGCTTTACAGTGTTATATCCGAATTTATGTTATATCAGAGTAGAGGTGTATCTCAGCCAAGGATGTTTTCTTCTGTGAACATTATATACAGAAACTGATGAAATATACATGAAACTTGTGTTTAAATCTGTTGCATCAGTTGTTTTCTGCATCAAATTATTAGATTGGAATGAAGAGAGATTTATGTTGTGCAGTGAGACAAGGTCACAATAGATCTGTCTAATACAGTGGTTATCTACCTTTTTGGGCTAAGGATCCATTTGTAAATGTTGATGGCCAGTTACGACCCAATAAATAACTTTAGTGCAAAAAACATCTAGCTTACTAAATATTAACCACAATATAGAACACACGTTTATGTAATAAGTATTTAAGTGCACTGTGTGTACCACAGCAGCAAGCTCCTGAAATTCGTGTCTCCTGCGGCTGGCTGGGCATGGCTCCTCGCTCCAGATGATGTGATGTTGCAGTGCTGCTCAGTTTTGGCTAGCTGGTCAGATCAAATCTGTGAGAACAGCACTGGTATCTGACGCATGTGATTGCAGCATCATTCACTCAAATTTGGAGGGCTAGCCCCCCTTTCCCCAGCTGCCTCTCCATCACGATGCTGCCTCTGCCTACAGGAGCTGTGAAACCAGTGCTCTAGGCAGAGGCAGCACGCCAAGCTGCCTGACCATGCCTCTGCCTAGCAGATGAGAGAGGGGGATGTCGCCGCTTCCAGGGAGCCCTGCAGGTAAACGCTGCCCAGAGTCCACCTCATGCCCCAAATCCTCTGCCCCTTCCCACATCTAAACTCTGCTGCTGCTGGGGGGAGGCATGGAGCCAGGTAGGGGGCCTACCGGCCCTGTCAACCCTCTCTCCCCCCTGCAGGGGTGTGCAACCTCCCCTCCACCCCCTCGGCCAAGTTTTAGTCATGAGTATTTTTAGTAAAAGTCATGGACAGGTTACCGGCTGTGAATTTTTGTTTACTGCCCGTGACCCGTCTGTGACTTTTACTAAAAATACCCGTGACTAAAACATAGCCTTAGTCATGATCAATGGCATGAGAAATCTTGGTCTAATATAGATCCTTGGTAAATAACTACAAATTAAGTGGTTAATGTGAAGTTATTTGATGGCTTTAACTTTACAGTACCAATGCAAACAATTGACTTTTAAATTGAAATGCAGCATTCAAATCTACGCCCTAATACTGCACAAAGGAGCAAGAAACGTTATTCAAATATACTTCCTTTTTTTTGGCGTAACAATTTCTAAAAGAAAATAATGCTTATTATTGCAGCTCTCAATATAGTGTCTAAAATGTGTAAGAGGAAGCAGCAAGCAAGAATTCTGGCTGTGTCAGAGTAAGAACATTTCTGCATGCTGCTGGTTTTTCTTGTAATGCTGTCTCTTTGCACTAAGCATATTTACATTTACAAAGGAAGTCCTATTTAGTAATCAAACTTTCTATCTATTCATATCCAAAATATTTTGGAAGAACATTTTCAAATAAGTAGTTAAACAGGACACTTAAGATACACAAACAGTTAACTGAAATTTTCAAATCTGGATACTTGAATTTAGACACCTAAATCCATAGTTAGGTACCTAAGCGTTCAGAGCGCTAATGTCTTCCACTGAAATCAAATAGGAGCTTTAGTAACCAACCCTTCAAAGTCACACCACTCAGGTGCCTAAATATAAATTAAAACGCAGTTTAAGCACTCAGGTTAGAAGTAATAAGACAAAATTTGTGATCTATTAAAAAAAAAAAAAAGAGACCAGCATACAACATGTATCTGGTGGAAAGTCAGAAAGCCAACAATTCACTGTGTACACTTGTTCTACAAGTCACAGCTGGAGAACCCACCTACTACAGCATGTACCTCTGTTACTCAGGCCATGGCTACACTAGAGTTGCAGCGCTGGTGAGGGGGTTACAGCGCTGCAACTTAGGATGTGGCCACACTTGCAAAGCACGGCCAGCGCTGCAACTCCCTGGTTGCAGCGCTGGCTGTACACCCGGTCGAGTCTCGGGTGTAGCAATTCCAGCGCTGGTGATCTAGCGCTGGTCAGCAAGTGTGGACCCCACCAGCGCTTTTATTGACCTCCGGGGTATAAGGAGGTATCCCAGAATTCCTGTCCACAACACACCGGAAGAAAGGGGGAGCTCGGAGTTCAGCCAAACTGCTTATTTAAAAAACAAACACAGCTCTTGTTTGCTGAGCAAGCGGAGGCAGGCAGGGGAATTACTTTGGAATGTTCACAGCTGTTTGCTTGAAGAGAGAAACAGCACGCTCGGCAGAGGGGGAGGGGGAAGTCCATGTTGAGCAGATGCTTATCTGGTCTGATGGCTATTTAGGAGTGCATAATTTGCATTTAGTGAATGCGACAGGGGTGGGGGAAGGGGTCAGAACTTTTAAAATGATTGAAGGTAGGCACTGTGTGTCTTCCAATCTTTAGAACTTGCAAGGCAGGGAGCTGAGAACAGTGTCAGCTCCAAAAATCCAATCTCTCTGTCTCTCCCATGCTCCCTGTCACATTCCACTCCACCCCCCTCTTTTGAAAAGCACATTGCAGCCATTTGAATGCTAGGATAGCTGCCCACAATGCACCACTCCCAACAGCGCTGCAAATGCTGCAAATGTGGCCACACTGCAGCGCTGGTAGCTGTCAGTGTGGCCACACTGCAGCGCTGGCCCTACACAGCTGTACGAACACAGCTGTAACTACCAGCGCTGCAGAACTGTAAGTGTAGCCATGGCCTCAGACAGCATCAGCATGACCCACTCTAAACTGCAGTAGAAAGCAAACAGCAACTATCTCAGTAGTGATGTTAACAGCAAGGCAGTTGTATTATCAAAAACAGTGCTTTGAAGCAAACCAAAAATTCTGCTAGGAATGTGAATACTGGAATTGGAATTTTCAATATTAAGGACAATTTACAACTTGCAATTTTCATGAGATCTGGACCTACTGGAAAAGTTTGTGGAGCACTGTGTGAAAAGGAATCAGGATGGCTTCCTCAGTACTGCACACTAGTTAATGAATAGGGCTCCGTCTTTGTCATAGAGGTTGCAGAAGTCATGGACTCCATGATTTACCACAACCTCTGTGACTTCTGCTGCGGTCAGTGTGGCTGACCCCAGGACTGCCACGGCAGCCAGCCGCACCGGCGGGTCTTAGAGTGGCTGGTCCTGTGAGCAGCCAGCTGCATCGGCCACTGTAGGTGCAGCCCCAACAGTCACAGGTACGGCTGGCTCAGGGACCGTCTGAGCAGCAGTCCTGGGGGTGGCCAGAACGGCCGCTGGTCAGTGGCCCTCAGCAGCAGTCCAGGGGTGGCCAGAGCAGCCACTTCTCAGCGGCCCCCAGCAGCTGGTGGCGCCACCCTTCCTCCTCCTCCCCCGCCCCCAAGCAGCAGCTCCTTGGGCCACCCTCCGCCAGCAGAGGTGACCTCCCCCTGCAAGGTTTAGTCAGGGGTATTTATAAGTCATGGACAGGTCATGAGCCATGAATTTTTGTTTATTGCCCATGACCTGTCCACTACTTTTATTAAAAATATCTGTGACTAAATTGTAGCCTTATTAATGAATACTCAAGAGGCAAAAAATTGAGAAGAGGGGGTGCAAGGTCAAGACCAAAGTGCTTTGGCAGTGCTGCTTGAGGAACTTGTGCACTATATCCTGTACTTCCAATGCCTCTCAGCCCATTCTCAGGTTGTTTAAAAGGCATTAAAAACAGCATGCACACAAAAATTCATGCACCATTCTTTTCTTGCCACTATACCTAAGGATTTTTAGTAAAACTTGTCACAATTCACACGCTAAAAACTGTAGAATCGGCTATTGCTGATTCTTTATGTGGCAAAAATTTTCTGAAGCTTGCCATTAGTAATCAACTCATTTGGGGAATTTAAGGCCCTTTTTAAAAAAAAAATTAAAAAAACAACACACACATATATATACCGACACAGACACACACAGCAGAACAAATTCACAAAAGAATAAAAAAAGTAAAATTCAAGTTGAAATTGACTGTGGATGCCTGTAATATCTATCCATCCATGAAAAGCAGGCTATGAAGAAAATTTGCCTTAATTCAGATTATTATTCTGTTTGTAGTATAAACACAGACCACTAAAAAGTTAGTTAATATTAATCTGTTTTATGCTTTTGCAGTTTAATTTTTGCCAGTTCTTACTGCTTTATGAAGGTCTGTAATGCGATTCATACAGGTGTGGTTCCCAACAGCCAAACTCAAAACAATACAAAATGAGTTGTCTGCATGAGGAAAGAAACAATGCAGCTTTTTATCTAGCTAATTCTATATATACAAATCTTTTCATCAAAGAACTGAAAGGAAGGTCAGTAACTTTTTCAAAACATTTTCTTAACAAGAGAAACAAAAAGTTTAACCCATGCAATTAAAGCCAAATACATACTGACTAACATCCCATTGCTAGGATCAGAAAAGGCAACTATTTCTAAACACAATTTGAGGGAGCATTAAGTAGAGAAAGATTGTGGGCATATATGTAGTTTACACAGAGAATCAAGATGGGGATTGAGATAAGGCAAATGGACAGCTAAACAGTGGAATAAAATATGCACAGAGGGAAATGACCTATCTTCTTAACAAATTGGCATAAAGAAGTTAGCACCTGTCAGTATGGCAGTGTAATGACCTCACCACACAAATTGTGGGGACTGTTGTCTGGCTTGTCTGTTTAAGGGCTAGATAGCCAGACAGTGACTTGCTGTGGCAGCTTCAGACCAAGTCAGCCTTGTTATACTGATCCATCCCCCCATCCCAGGGTAACCAGAAGAGAGGGTCCACGGTGGTGTAGAAAAAGCCCTCTATTACTTGGACCAGGCAGTGCTGCAGAACAGTAGCACAGCAAACTGTTCTCTCATGGTGCCATGTGGTGGCACACGTGAGAACAGGGAAGTCGGGAGAAGAGCCCAGCCACTTCTAGCCCACAGCAGTAGCAGTAGGCATTCAATAATAGAGGGGGAGGGAGTTTCCCACTCAGCTGGGAGCCACACCAGACCAGTGAGAACAGTGAGGAGCAAGGAGCAGCAGAAGCAGGCACATTGTAGCAGAAGGGGAAGAGGAGGAAGTTTCAAACAGATCAGTGTGGGATTTTAGCCGACTAGCGAGGGTTAGGTGGATATGGGTACAAGGTGGCCACAGCAGGTGTGTTAGAGAAGACAGGGGAAGGAGTTCCAAACCCAGCTCAGGGGGGATGGAGTGGTGTTTGAGAGGCCATGAGAATCCCAGGGGGTGGGCTCCTAGCTGCATGAGGACCCAGGACTGCGGTTGGCAGATCCTAGAGTGGCCTGCCTACCCACCAAATGGATTCCCCTCCATTGGGAAGTAATGTAAATCCGGGAGAAGCAAACACTCCTAGTGGGGAACTAGCTGCATTTAGATGTGGCAGAGCTAACAGAGAATTGATTCAAATCATCCAGGTAGTTGCTTCCCAAGTTGTTTCTGCAGCACTGCGAAGCTTACTAAGTGATGCTGGCAGACCAGGAGCCAGCTCATGCCAAGGCCTCACTAAACACTGACAAATGCATAGCTGGAAACTAGTCTGGCTCGCCTAACAGAGTTAGATATCAGTGTTATAAGAATGTGCTTAGATTTTATGGAATGCTTACAGAATGCTGCATGGATTAATCCTACTTATAATACCCATATCTCATGGTATAAAGTTATATCTTGTGTTTGCATTTTAAACCTCTGTCAGTGTAACATACTAAACAGGAAAAAAGCATTATTTAGGGTAAAGTGCTCATCCTGCACACAAGATGACCCGCTGAAGGCAAAGAAGGCATTGTGTAGTGTCACAGGACATAAACCTTGCTGATTGCCTGCCTCACTCCCTCCAAGAAGGGGAGATCTGTGCATGAACTAATGCCATCAGCCTGGTTTCTGGGCTGAAGGGGCTAACAATCCATGGACAAGGAGAAACTGGGATCTGTATGCTGTCAGGACTCTGAGGGGCAAAGATTCCTAAACATGAGAGATGCCCATGCTGACTGGCATGGGTCTGCCCTACAGGACATATAGGAACTGATCATAAAAGTTTCTATTATCTTTTAAAATCTAAAACTAACTCATTTGTGCGTGTTTCAGAGTAACAGCCGTGTTAGTCTGTATCCGCAAAAAGAACAGGAGTACTTGTGGCACCTTAGAGACTAACAAATTTATTTCAGCATGAGCTTTCGTGAGCTACAGCTCACTTCTTCGGATACATTTGTGCATGTGCATCTCCAGTTTTAACCTTGTAAATAATTATATCTTTTCTTAATTAATAAATCTTCAGTTAGTTTATTACAGGATTGGCTACAAGCATTGTCTTTGGTTTGAGATCTGAGTACAATTGAGCTTTGTTAAGTGGCTGGGCCTCTGGGACTGGGAGTAATCAAATTATTATTAGTGAATTTTGGTGTAAAGTGACCATCTATCACAGACTGGAATGCCCAAGGGAGGGGGATTGTTTGTGACTCCATGGTAGGACTGTTTTAGTGCTTTAGGAGTTCACACTTGTTACTGGGTTGGTGAAATCTAACTATAGAACATACAACGAGTTTAGGTTTCTGCCCTGATTTTTGACAATCTGCACTGAGGTTGGCACTCATGGCAGTGAGCCACTCCAGACAGCATGAAACTATGAACGGATTGCAGGACTGGAAAGTAACAAAGCTGGCAGGAATGAATGTGACCAACACCAGCTGGAGATTGCAGGGGCAGGGTGTGAAAGTGAATCCTTTCTGTCCCATGCTGCATGGGTATCTATAGGGGGGAATCTGGTGAGGTTTAGGGAACTAGCCCACTTTTCCTCTAGGGAGGATTTAAGGGAGAGAAGGGTGGTCATTTACCCCTCATTCCCTCACAAGAAGTCAGGAGAAATCAAACCATACTATTTTAAGGAGCACGGCTTGGTTTAACTATGACTGGGTTGAGGGTGATGACACAACCTGGGATCCGGTGGGACATTCCATATCATGTGATATGATTAGAATGGATGACGCCACGCGGCTTGGTTTCCACACTGACAGTGGCACATTCATTCCACAGCATGCCTGCCAGAGGCCTGAATCTTATAATGACATTTTAGTGAAGGCAAGTGTTTCGTAGCATCTGGAAATTTCAGCATGCTTGCAAAATATGCTTTGGGGCCTATACAGCCCACAATTGCCACAGCAGTTGGGGAAGGCTGCAGTGAGGAAACAGAATGTGGGATAAGTCAGGTGCTGCCCGCAGATCCCTGGGGGCAGGAGCAGGGTATAGGGACTAACATACAGGAAGGAGTGGGGGGTCAAGCTGAACATGGGGGCTGGACAAAAGCACCATCTCTGGCTAAGATGGAGGTTTATAAAGATACTCCTTTGGGATTACCCTACACAAAAGACAGATGGGGCATTTTTGTGGGGTTTATTATCTCCTTTACCAACAAAAGAAGTCATGTGATGCCAAAAATTTGAAGTCCTGAGTGGGAATGGATTATATTTGTAAAGAAAAAGATTGCACAACAATTAAAGAATAGGGCAGCAGGGCCATTCAACCCTCTACATATATAGACAATACAAAAAGTCTCCCCTAGGCTTGGTCCCTAAGACAGGTGATATCACCACCTATCAGAACCACAGAGTAGCTCAGTTAATGATGGACTAGACCAGGCCTTGTGTTCCATGCACTACTCCTCCATTGAAAAGACTGTGTGCATGGTTAGATATTGTGGCCCAGGGTCACTGATGGCCAATTGCGGTATCGTCTGCTTTTCAGTTGCTGACGGTGCACCCTTCTGACTTTAATCTTTTGGATTTCTCTTTCAAAGGTCAATTTGATAAAGCTATGCCCAGGGGACTGGGCAATATCCTGTTAGGCGTTTGAGAAATTCAGTGCAATGTTACACTGGTCAGTGATGTGGGAAACTGGTTTATGGCAGGTAGTGCATTACTTAGATGACATTTTATTTGCGGGTACTAAGGAAACTTGGCACATGATGGCTGTCAGATCAGTGGTTCTGCGAACATTATGGTGCTATGAGAAAAGTTTTAATGATTTTGTGCAATTTCAGGAGCAGGAGGGCCTGGCACTGATATGGCCTACAACACAGGAATGGGTGCTGCAGCACATGGTGTTAGCAACCAGCTTCATCAACCATCTCCACTTGCCTATTGGTCCTTATGTTTGTCAATAGGCTGAACGGTTACCAAGGTTCTTGTCATGTGATTTTAGTTCGGAGGTTTCTAGCCTTGAAGCACCAACACTAGACAGAATACATGTTGCCCCATCACTATTAATAACACTTAAGGATTTGACGTGGATCCTAAAGCCCACATACCTTTGTGGACAAGAGATGGCCTTGTTCAAAGAGGCATTTTTGGTAGTATTTTTTTGGAGTTTTTAAGATATATGAACTAGTACCTGGGTCCTAGGGGTAGGGATTCTTCTGGAAGGGTTTTGGATCTGAGGGCTATATGTTGGGAGGGATGATCAGTGATATAAATGTTGAAGAGGATGAACATGGATCAATGCGGGCAGGGTGAACCTATTATTCTACAGGAGGGTGGATCTGCCCTGTGGAGGGTGTGAGGGCATACATGGTAATAAGGCCTTGGATAGACAGGTCCTTCTTGGCTCACATGACGGGAGTCCCCTCACAATATACTGGTTTATTCAAGTTTTAAGATAAGGACTGATTAGTTTGAGGCTTCCGGCACACGAGTTTGGTTCCCACTCATTCAGGATCAGGGCGGCAACATCAGTGGCCCAGATGGGCTTGGGAGCTACAGTAATTCAGGGAATTGGATGTTGACATTCCAAAGCATACAGAATGTACATGAGATCCCAGGTGGAGAATCAATGTCAAATTTTCCTTTGTATTTGCATTCCAGATGCTGGCAGATGGGCCACGCAGATGGTGGTGTGGCTCTGCGGGCACAGTATTAGTTACTAGGCACATAGGCAGGCTTCCAAGTTGTCTGGAGAGTCACAGCTGGGCCTCAGTGGTGAAGCAGTCCTGAGCTAGCATGGGAGGAGAGGCATGTTATGGGACAAGCTCCTGCCCTGCGGAGGATGCGAGGGCATACATTGTTCCCAGATTTGGTGGGACTTAGAGCGGTGGACTTAATGCTCAGAGCTAAGAGGGACTTCAGGCGGACCCTGGAACTTCTTCTGGGGATAAAAATTACTTCGTTGGTCATGTTGCAATGCAGGGCATGATGGGAAGCAATGAAGCCCCCTTGTGCCAACAAGGCTAGGAGGGATGTAAACAGGGAGATGGCCAAATTCATACATGGCATTGAGAGAAGGGGGTGTCAGTAATTTCTCATCTTGGTATAGCATTTGGGGCACCAGAATAATTTAGGGGGGGAAAATGAGGTTTACCTGTCAGATTTGGGAGCTGACACGCTTTTGGCCAATACTAAAAAGGGCATTAGTAGATGTCTAGGAATCCAGCTAGGTATGGGGGAGGCAGCCAAGCTAATTGCTGGCGCCTCATTGGGGCAGATGTCCAGCACAGATATTCCATAGGGAAGGGATAGGGTGATCAGATAAAATGGATTGGTAAAGGATTTAAATGAGGTATTCTTTAAGGGAGCAGAAACAGTCGGTTTTGAGGCTTCTATGACTGGTACGGCTGGGAATCAATCCCCCCTTTATAATCCTCTTAAATCCCCATTCGAGGGGGAGGATGGCGAGGTCCCAGCAGTGGGTTGGCTGTGGACCAGGGTGGGTAAAGGGGGAAAGCTGACAGCAGACCTACCCATAGGTATTTGTAAATGATTATGTAATTACCTGTACTGTACATTTTTATTTTCTGGGTTCTCCCTGAGATTTAGGAATAAATATGACACCATGCAAGAGAAAAGTCCTATTACAGACACCTCATCTGTTCCCCTGACCAAATCAAACTTTTCCTTGTAGCTTCAAAGATGCAACTTTTAAAATATAAACATGGACAACACATGCATATAAGATTCTTTAAAAAGAACAGAACTTGTGAGTCAGAACAATGCAATCCTACATATCACAACCCAGATGTGCGGCAGTTGCTATGGTAATTTTGTACAGCAAAATATGTGAAGTTTTATGTAATCTATTTATCACCACTATTTAAAACAAGATATCATGAACCTCTCCCTTTTGGAAGCTTTATGGAGTGTATTTAATACTGTGTGCATGGCCCTTATCTGGACTTATGTTGTCCACCGTTCTAAAGTCAAATATAGATGTATAAAAAAGGACCATAAAGAAACAAAAGGCATAATGCATAAAAAAATCCTACAGGTAATTCCTCAGCCCCACTCAAAAAGTCCTACACTCCTTTTTTTAATTATGATTTCTTCAATCTTTTAAAGGAAATCATTCTGGTTTTACTAGAAAAAAGATCACCAAAAGTCAAAGATGGATTGGACTCTACTTTCTTAGCCTTTAATGGAAGGGGCAGTGGCGCTGAATCTTTACCACCATCTTTTTCCTCTTGAATGTTTCCCAAGAGGAAGAGAAGTATTAAAATGTAACAGCTTGAATAAGCCACTTTTTGCAATTAATCACATTTCATTTGCTTTGATTCTTTGATGTCATAGTTATACAAAGTTCTCAAGTAACCCATAGAGTCTTTAAAATGCAGGACAGATAAGAACACTTTTTAAAAAGTTTTTCAGGCTTTTAATCATCATAAAACAGCAAAGAGGACTACACCTCTTTTACCTGCAAGGTCACCTTTAACAGAACACACAATCTACAGGCAGAGTCAGTCAGTCAAGCCTCATCTCTGCTGTGGAGGATTGTTCCTTGATGTACATTAGTCTTTTGTTCAGTTTAGCTCCAAGAGTCCTAAGCTACTGAGCTTCCATCACTTTATTCCCCAAGCTCAGAAATCTAATTGTTAAGACATTCGCCAAGATATTCAGCCTAATTTTTCCATGTTAATGTGGTGCTGCTCTTTTCTTCTTTGTGAGTTACATACACAGGACTCTCCCAATGGCAGAGGTGTTCACTAACACAACAGAAAACTGACTCAACTGAATTGTTTTTCATGGGTAAAAAAGGGTGTTCTTTCTTTCTCACTTGTTCCAAATACATGAAGTGAGATGCTCATTAACAGGATGTTTACTACACATTAGAATGTTTAGTATTTAAACATTAGCCAACTAAAATTTCTATATATAGCAGACATGAAATTTGAATGGATTACTAAATGAAAGATTACAATATTTGGATTTAAGCCTTCTTACTTCTAACAGTGACTTACACAAAAACAGTCTTTTTTTTTTTTGACATCAAGAATCACAAATTCCCCAGTGGGGAATTTATTAAAAGTGAACATCTTACTTTGGAACACACCTTACCTCTTCTGTTGATATGAACTGAGGCCAATACTTGTGTCAGTCTGTAACA
Source organism: Gopherus evgoodei (assembly GCF_007399415.2). Lineage (NCBI taxonomy): Eukaryota > Metazoa > Chordata > Testudines > Testudinidae > Gopherus > Gopherus evgoodei. The sequence continues at coordinate 120,086,740 of NC_044322.1, forward strand.
AGAAGAATGAACAGTTAAGGTTGCAATGGCTGATATAAAATATGTTTTCCATATTAAAAAATACAATGCTAACAAGTACAGTAATTAGAACAGTCTTTTAAAAGACAAGGGAAGTTCTGAGTCTGGGGCGGGAAGTCCACGTCAGTATCTGCCAACTGTCTACCTCCAAGGATATCAACAAATCAAGCAACTAACACACACCAAAGCACCCTGCAATTCAGAAATCAAGCGGTTAGTAATGATTCCTGAAATTTTAGGAACATGGAAAACTATGAGGTATGTAGCAGTTCAGGAAGATTGAAAAGGGAGGAGGAAAAAAAAATCAGAAAGGGCAACATTTTATGGGCCAGAAGGAGAGGAAAGTATGGCACCTCTAACCTACCAAGAGTTAATGTGGGGGTAAGAAACGTTTATGAAGGGCATTCTATAAATCAAACGAAAGTCAAACAAGTTGCAGAAATTGACAGAAAGTTCAGTTAGCAAATAGGATTGAGCTTTAAAGTTTCCAATACTACATCAGAAATCAAGTTTTAAAAGAACATTTATCCACTAAAAGTAATATACTACAGATAATCCCAAAACAAAACTTGTTATGGAGTCCTTTTAAGGATACATTCTTTGAAAAGCAAAAATACTGGAGTATTAAGGAACTGTGAATTTTTGCTTTACAAATCTCAGTATTTGATTAATGCTTCCATTAAACCAGGATGTCAGAATACTCTTTTCCCTTTTGCGTATCCATAGTTTTCAAAAATTTCGAGGGTGGGTTTTTTGTTTTTATTGGACTGCAATTGGTGCAAAAAATGGCAAACTAGATCATAAGTCAGTCAAGGATTTATTTGCAAATTCACTTGCTAGACTCTGGTACCAGCTAACAAGCTTTAAAAAAAACAAACACAACAAACATCTTGAAATATTACAGATGCAACCTGTCTCCTAAAGTTTAATCAAATTGTGCTTTCCAGCAACAAGGAATCATACTGTAGTTTATTTTACTAGACAGCATACTTTGGGTTGGTTGACAAATTGAACTACTATGTACTTTACTGGCAAAAAATAACTACCTTTGTACTATACAGTTGTGGTCTTACAGTTTGTAAGATTTATTCTCTCTTTCAAAACCAAATCAAACTAAACTCTGAGCTACGATGTCTGAAAGGCTCTAAGAATCAGTACATAGCTTACTCAGGCTTGGCTAGAAAATTTAATTGTTGCTGAAAGCCCAGATCCCATCTGTCTTCCCCCTCCCCATTAAGAGATGTCTAATCAAAATGCTAAGAGACAACACATTCAGATAAAAGGCTTAGCAACAGGTAAGCTCAGCAGAACATTCGCTCGTAGTCCCCTACCCCACTCTTCCAAGGCATAATTTGTCTGGGTGACATCAGCTAGACCTATCCCCTTCCACAATGACCAGCAGGTGTTCTGCTGTTCCCTCAGGTCCTTTTCTTCCTCTGCTCCTGAGGAAGCACATGCACAGCCACCCTTTTCTGTGACTGGCAGTACAGAGCTGTTGTGCTAGATATTCAACCCAACCACAAGTCCTCTACTGCACCCTGTCCAGAAGGAAGGAAAATTGACAACAGTTCAGAAAGCACTTTTGCTTGTCCTAGAGATCTGGGCAATAGGATAGTATCAGTCCAAGCATTATACAAACTTGACTCCATTTAACAGCACCATCAACATTATATTATCTTCTATTCAAAGGCTTTAGCTAAGCATCACTTATATCTATGGAGTATTAAAATTATCATCATCAATGATGAACTGAAGTACAGAGTTGCTGACTAGTCTGTAGTCATACTGACCAACAGTCTGAGATAGAACCCAGAGAAGGAAGTTACTCACCTTGTGCAGTAACAATGGTTTTTTGAGATGTGTCTCTCCATGGGTGCACCACTGTGGGTTTATCTGTGCCCCTGCGCCTCAAATCAGAGAATTTAGGTAGCAGTGTCTTTTCTGCCCGCAAATGAGCTCTCCCTCATGGCTATCTAGCACTGCATGGGCAAACCACCCTCAGTTCCCTCTCTACTACAGAACCCCTCATCAAGAACTCCAAAGTAGAAGAGAGGAGGGCGGGTTGTGAAGCACTTATAGGGACACATTTTGAAGAACCGTTATTACAGCACAAGGTGAGTAACTTCCTCTTTGAGTAGTGTCCCAATGGGTGATCCTCTGTAGGTGACTTCACAGCAGTATCCCCCATGGAGGGCTGGGGCTTCAGAGTGCAGTCTATTATAGACAATAATATTGTGTAGCCAAAGATGTCATCAGAAGCTGAGTCTTGAGTGATCATGTAGTGTTTCTTGAAAGTATGGGCAAAGGCTGCCCTGCAGATTTCTAAGACGAGGACATCTTTAACAAATGTGACCGAGGTAAAAATGGATCTCATTGAGTTTGTGCAGATTCCTGATTGGGTTAGGTTACACACATGGGAACAGTGGTTAATGCAACTGGAGAGCAATTTGGAGAGTCTTTCAGTTGATATTGCATAACCTTTGTGTGTTTCCATGAACGAAAGGAAGAGTTTAGGAGACTTCCTAAAGTCCTTAGTCCTGTCCACATAAAACACTCAGGATCTCCTAACACCAAGGGTATGAAGTATTGCCTCCCTGTTGTCACGATGTGGTTTTGGGGAAAAATGTAGGGAGGTGAATGAACTGGTTCACAGGGAAGGACAAGATTATCTTCGGGAGGAATTTCGGGTGTTGCCGCAGGGGGATTTTGTCTTTTTTTAAAGACTGAACAGTGGCTGCACCATAGATGCCGCTATTTCCCCTATTCATCATGCTGAGTCATGCCCTCAAGAAATGCTACCTTCATGGACAGGCAGTGGTGCTGGAACAATTTTTATAGTAAGGATAGTGAAGGCAGAAACCATGTATTTGGGTTATTACACTACTTCAAGATGGGGGGGGGGGCGGCAGCACCACCCCCAGTTCCAGCACCTACGTGGTGTAGGAGAAAGCAAGTGGCTATAGGTTCAAAGGGTGGTCTAGCTAGGGTTTTCAGAGCCAGACTGAGATCCCACATTGGAGTGAGTGGTTTAATGTGCAGGAAGACATTTCCCATGCCCTGAAAGAACATGTTTGTTGGATGGGCAAATACTCAGCATCCATCCAACTGATGGTGTAAGGATGAATTATGGTTTCTAGATGTACTTTAAGTAAGCTAAGATAGAGACCAGTCCTTTTGAGGTCTAGAGTATAATCTAGGATCAAGAGGAGAGAGGAAGATATCGGAGCTATTTGTTTGGAATTGCACCAAATTTGGAATAATTTCCACTTCTGCGGGTAAGTGAGAGGAGTTGTCAATTTCCTAATGCGCAGTAACACTTCTTTCACCTCCTCAGAGCATTTGCTTTTTAAGTTTTGGAACTATGAAGGTGCCAAGCCTGGAGCTAGAGGATCTGTAGGTTGAAGTGAAGGATCCACCTGTTATTTTGGGAGAGCACATGACAAATGGACTGAAGATGAATTGGAGGACACACTGCCAGCTGTCCAAAGTGTGGGTACCACACTTGCCTCAACCAAGTAGAGGGAATCAGTATGACTTTTGTTCTGTCCTTCCATAACCTTAATAGCACCTTTGACATGAGAGGAAATGGAGGAAAGGTATGTAGCTGCTCCCTGCACCATGGGAAGATAAGAACATCTCCTTGAGACCGTTTCCCCAGTTCAGCTCTAGAGCAGTAGCAGACATTTCTTGTTGCAGTAAGTAGCAAACAGGTCTATTGTCAGGGTTCCCGATAGGCTGAATATGCCATGAAGTACTGCTGGGTTCATCTCCCATTCGTAATTGTATGAGAAATTCTGATGGTCTGTCTGCTGTCACATTTTGTACCCCTGCCAGGTAAGCGGCTGAAATGAGTACATTGTGGTGGATGCACGAATTCCAAAGTTACAGTGCTTCCATGGAAAGGGAAGGTGATCTGGCACCCCTTTGGTGATTTATGTAAAACATGCACACCATATTGTCTGTCATGACTTTTGTGTGAGAAAGTGTGCACTGGCATTTCTGACAGCTCTTAATTCCAAGATTGATATGGAGTACCGATTCTGTGGGAGGCCACTTTCCCTGGACTTTGCAGTTGTTTAGGTGGGCTCCCCAGCTTATCAGAGAGGCATATTGTTAAAATCAGTGTTGGTTGAGTGAACGGGATGTCTGCACGGCTGTTGGATGGTTCTTTCCATCAGTGCAGGGAGCATTTGATCCTGGAGGGCATCAACAGCAGCTTGTTTAGCCTGTCCTTGTTCAGAGAGTAGACAGATCTGAGGCATATATGTAAACATCTCATGTCAAAAGTGCATGTGGGATCACAAATGTGCATGCCATGTGCCCGAGAAGCTAGAGGCAATTCTTGGCTGGTGTTGATGGGCTGACCCAGACTGTCAATGAGACTCATCAGGGTGCTGAATCTGTGCAGCAAAAGGAATGCTCTCACTTACATTCCGACAAGTTAAGTCCCAATAAACTCCAGACGTATGGGCGTCAAGGTTGGTTTCTGTTTATTGAGGTGTAGGTCCAGTTGCACAAATATGTGCATGGTCCTCTGGGTGGCTTGCAGGGCATCTTCGAAGGAATGAACCTTGAGAATGCAGTTGTTATTTACCCATACCTGGACAATGCCTAATGTTCGTAGATATGTCACTACGACAGAAGGACCTGGGAGAATATCCTGGGTGCGGATGAGGTCGAATGGGAGCATTCTGTATGGACAATGGTCCCACCCAAAGGTAAATCAGAGGAATCTCCTGTAAGATGGTCAGATTGATTCTCGGCCCTCAGCCTACAAGATGTCTACTTCCACTTTTCAATCTCCTTGCTCCAGAGATGGAATAAATGACGGCTAGCGTAACCATCTTGCACTTCTGTGCCTTCACATATCTGTTTAGTGCCCTTACATCTAGTATGGGTCTCCAACCTCCCTTTCTCTTGGGGATCAAGAAATGTCTGGAATAAAACCCCTTGCCTTTGAGGTGAGTAGGGACTAGTACCATGGCCCCTAGACATAAGTCAGGAAATAGATCATGAGTTAAGAGTCTCTCATGAGAAGGGAGGGATGTGAAATGGATCAAGTAACCCTTGGAGATAATCTCCAAGACCAACCTGTCATAGAATCATAAAATATCAGGGTTGGAAGGGACCTCAGGAGGCCAACTAGTCCAACCCCCCGCTCAAAGCAGGACTGATCCCCAACTAGATAACCCAGTCCAGTGCTTCACCACCCTCCTAGTGAAAAAGTTTTTCCAAAAACCTCCCACAATTTCTAAACTTAAACAAGACACCTGTTGTCAGTCTTGAACCAAGATCTTTTAGACCAATTTGCAGCCAGAAGCAAACGTTGGCTAGAATTAAACTTCTGAACATAGAGGAATAAATGGAAATGTTCCTTCAACTTATTTGAACTACTGAATAATAAGTACTTCTGCAGCTACTGCCATGTCTTCTACTCCAGTTGTGATTAAATGGTTATTTTATATTTATTACACACACACACATATTATATATATATATATATATATATATATATATATATATACACACACACACGCACACTCTATATACACACAAACACCCCTTATGCTTTAAAACTAAATTTAAAAGATTGATGCTTCATACATGAAGACATATCAAACACTGTATATCACTGAACAGAACACTAAACAGATTCTCAGTGTATTAAAATTGTAAAAAGGAAGCAAAAACAAAGATCACTAAGAGATTGACATTTATACAGAAAAGTGTTCTTTTGCCTATTTCACTACCTAGGTTAAAGGTAATACATGTAAAATGAGATTCAAATCTCAATGATTCTTTTGAAATCAAGGTGAACTAAGGTAAAATGACACCAAGGCAACGTGAACAGCTCATGAGCATAACTAAATCATTGCACAACTAAAGCAAATGCAAAACTGATGTGGCAGCTTCTGTAATTGGTATTACATAAAACTGATTAGTAATCTACGTAGTCCTGCAAAATCCATAATATATACAGATGCATAAGACAAGGCTTTTCAATTACATACTCTCTTTTTAGACAATTTTTTTCTTCCAGCATCAAATGAATTTGTGGGTGTTCTGTGTTGGAGCTTGGCATGCTCTTTTTCCTGTCTGACTTGGTCCATCTCTCCACCAGCTGTCTGCATGACTGCCAAGAACTAAAACTATGTATCAGTTATTCCTTCCCAATCCACACTTTAAAGGAAAGGCAGTGCTAAGTTGAAACAAATATTGTGCCCTATCACACACACTTCTACAGTACATACAAAATATATCCCGCTTTCCTGAAAGAGATCAATCAATGAGAGTGTAACATTAGCATAAAAAACTTAAAGGAAAAATTTGTCAAATCTTATCTACATAGGAGGAAAGGTAATTATAAAATGTAATTACAGTGGCACAGTTAGCACAGTCCAGGATGAAGTTTGCACCGGGTCAAGGTTAAAAATAATAAAATGTATGCAAGTTTCTATAAGTTGCTTAGTAAATGAATGACATTTAGCAAACCTGACCATGTCATTTCTGGACACACATCTCTTCTTTCACTTAGAAATAAAAGGCTCCTTTTAGTCAGTCTTCTGCAGCAGTAGTTTTATTGCAACGTCCACCTCATGATAGGCATTTTTGCACAAACTAATATTAACTGCTTGTCAATTAATGGGACACTTGTTTCCTCCAAGATAAACTTCAAATTCTGCGTTTTGAGCTAACCATCTAGAAAATACAAAAAAGTTTTACTCCACAATTCCAAGATGTGTTCATCTTTACTTTTAGCAGCTATGCCTCCCAAACAAAAAAGTAATTTAGTGGGAAATGAATTCTTAAGTCTAGGTGAAATGAGAGAAAAATTGTTAATCTTATAAAGGTAACCAAGTAGGTTTTGGTTGCAATGGTCGCTGACTTAATGAATGGACACTACTGGAACCTGTTAAAAATTAGAGCTGGCATTTTATGTCTAAATAAAGCTTAAGATGATACTATCTTTTAAGAGAGAATGTTATTGCTTCAGAATTCTAGATTTGCTATTAAGTTTCTAACATCAATCATAAATCAGCCCCATCAGCCTCTGCCCATCATCCACCTTCAAGCTAGAGACTTTCACCAGTTGCCATACCACATTTAAATATACTCCTGTGCATATATTACTCTTGGGGGAATTTTGCGCCACTTTGCATGCACATAATTAATGTGCCATGCATATTTTTTTCCCTGCCGAAAATAACTTCTACTGGGAAGTTGCTGCAGTTATGCATTTTGCCCACCAGAGGGCACTGTGGTACTAGAACAGAGCAGCCAATCCCCAGCCAGCCCCAGCTACCATAGCGAAGAGAAAGAGGCTGCAGTGCCTTCTTCACAGCGCCTGTCAGCCCAGGTCAGAAGAGAGGGGATATGGGGAAAAAGACAGCATGGGGCACATGGGCCTGCTGGGGGGGGAGCAAGGGCGGCTCAAGGCACCAGCGCACCAAGCATATGCCTGGGGAATGAGGGGGGGAGCAGTATGCCAGTCGTCTTGAGGGCAGCAGTCACGGAGCCTTTGGCAGCATGCCTGCGGGAGGTCCACCGGTCCTGCGGCTTCAGCGGAAATTCAGCGGTGGGTACACCAAAGGTGCAGGACCAGTGGACCTCCTGCAGGCATGATGCCGAATCCGCGTTACCAGCGGACCTCCTGCAGGCACGTCACCGAAAGCTGCCTGACTGCTGTGCTTCGGGCGGTCACAGATAGGGGCTCATAAGCGTTAGTGGTGGAGGACAGACTGGGGGCAGGGGCTGAATGGGAGGGGAGGCACAGGGCCACAGTGGGGAAGGAAGTCGTGGGCAACAGGGTGACGGGGAGAGGGTCCAGGGCCACATGGGCAAATAGGGATGGCTGAGTGGGGGCACAGAGACATGGGGATGGGGGTGCAGGGCCACATGGGAGAAGGGCTGGTTAAGGGGGTGCAGGGATACAATGGGACAGGGTCAGCTGTGCCTGACAATTGGAGAGGCTAGGGGTCAGCCAGGGTTGCATGGGGGAAACTCGCTAACAATTCCTCCCCACCTCCACACTGAAAAAACACCTGTTCCATACTTTTCCCACCCATACTCAAGAACCCTCCAAGTTCATAACCCAGGATCCTCCCCAGCAATTACTTCCGTCTCCCTCAGCACCTCCGTTACCCCTGACTCCACCAAGCCTTTGCACTGCTTCTGAAGGGTGTGGGAAATATGGTTCTGTATTGTAGTTAATAATTAATTATTAATACAGAACTGAGTAATATGCCTAATAAGGAATCTATTGGTCAAAAACCACTTCCTGAATCTTTTTTTATCGCCTGTATTGTTGCAACCATACTTGCTGACAGGTATTTTGAAATAAATCAAAAATAATTGGAACTGGTGTGATTATACTGCCTTATTTTGACAAATAAAATATGCAGAATTTTAAAATATTGTGCACATAATTTTTGGCACAGAATTCCCCCAAGAGTAATACATGAATTGCAGAGAAACAGACTTTAGTTGTACTTATCGTAAATCCACCCTTTCACCCTATATAGGTACAGGTGGTCAGGTGAACTCCAAAGCAGGCTAAGAATCAGGCCCAATGTGGGAGAGGGTCATCAGCAATATGCAGGACTCAGATTGAAGGGAAGAGGAGCAGCTGAAGCATCAGCTTACATCATAACTGAAAGTGACCTAATTAGGGGTGGAGTAAGTAAGAGTTAGCAGTGAAATGTTGGGGGCACTAGGAAGCTGCCGAGCAGGGCCTCGATGTAGACTTGCTCCCCTATCTCTTCTTTGAGGTGATGGGAAGTCCCTGCTTTGTTACACAGACCAGCAGTATAGGTAGAGTGAATAGAATAGGGCTAGTTCTCTGAAATGCATACGGAAGGTGAGTCTTCCAGCTGTTATCAAGAGGATATACGAGGAAAGACTAGTGGGGCTTCCAGCTTACGTACTGGTAAACTGGAGCACACCATATGGAGATGAATAAGTAGTCAGATCTCAAGCTGTAAAATGTTAGTCTCTGGCTCATAGTGGGACTGTGGATCAGAAGAAGAAAAGTGGGCAAAGTAAGGAGGTATCTGGCCTAAAACTAGCGAGTGGTTGGAATATGGGGTAGAATTAAGGTTGGTGTTGGAACCACAGCTGCAAGTCTCCAGAGTTCCTGGCTTTAGATTTAATATAATAATTCCAGAGTTCCTGGCTTTATATCTAGTTAAAGGGCACTAGAAGCTTATGACTTGTCAGAGTTTCCTCTGGTTTTTGCTTTTAAAAATGAAGTCTCTCCCCTTCCTGCTAACGTAACTCCAAAACAGCTAAACAGATTATCTACAATCTATCTTTACTGAAATCTTTGTTTCCTCAGTGGTGATTGTATGAGTAACAGGTTCTTCTGGAAGTGCTTACTTTCCAATAAGCTTCAAATGATGCATTCGGGGGGACTGCAATCTTGTGTCCATAAGAAGAAATACATCTGAAGCCTCAGGAAATTTTAGGTTTTACTAGTATGATTTGTACAGCTTGCGAGTACCATAAGCATATTATTTCTGGCCTCACTAGCCCATTGCAATGTTAGTCACAGCATTTACAAAGGAACAGCAAAAAAATTCATTGACCTGGCACTTGCAATGCTTAAGCTTTCTGGAAGAGCTCAAGAGCTGAGACTCAAAATATTCACATGCTTCATCACACTGTCTCCAGAACAAATCACTGCAGAAGTCATTTTTTGACACTTCTCCACTTGAATGTCTCCAGAATACTGGAGAGCAAGTAATAGAGACTCCAACACCAATATCCCAGGCAAAATGCTCCCCCCATCAGGAAACTTTTGCAGGTTTTTTTAAAGTAATGGAAAATATTTTCACAATATCACAAGATGTAATTTAATAAAAGGGCATCTGTATGAGTCCCTGATTCAAGGTTTCAGACTACAAAATAAACCAACATTCAAAAGGATGCGTATTCAACCCTCTGTTTGACTCCAAGCATTGGACTTTTTCAACAAGATGTCTCTGGAAAAGTGGTAGGATGGTGGCAACTATATTAAATAGTCTTATGTTCTATAGCTGAATTTTTCTAACACTAGTATCTGCTTTTAGACAGCTAAATAAAAGAGACCTGATTATCATAATTGCTGAGCACCTGCAGCTCCCAAAAGGAGCCTTTTATTTCAATGCATTTGAGATGTGCACCAGTTCTCAGAACATTTCTCCTGTCTTACTGGTATACGTACTAATGAACCTGAACTTTCCATGCACATGTATGAAAGTTCCCCCAAAAAGATTTCTGACCTAGCAGTATGCATCTCAAAAATAAAAATGCACGATTTTCACCTTGAAGTGTCTGAAACTGATAGATAAAATATTGCTTACCCTGGTAAACAAAGTGATTCAGAAATTCACATTTCTAATCAGATATAGGAACTTCCTAACATGGCCCTGAATTCTAAAAAAGGTAATATGGGCTTGTCATAAACAGATAGCTAAGGGTTAATGTCTCTTACACCTGAAAAAAAGTAATCTGAAACACCTGACCAGAGGACCAATCAGGAAACAAGGCTTTTTCAAATCTGGGTGGAGGGTTTTTTGTGTGAGAGCCCTTTGTTCCAGGGTCTTCTAACTGCACTCTCTCGGCTATGAGAAGTGATTTCTGTTTCCTGCTTTCTAATCTTCTGTTTCCAAGTTGTAAGTACAATATAGTAAAGTTTCTATTGTTTTTCTTTTTGTATTTACATGTCTATAGTTGCTGGAGTGCTTTGAATTGTATTCTTTTTGAATAAGGCTGTTTATTCATATTTCTTTTAAGCAATTGACCCTGTATTTGTCACCTTGATACAGAGAGACTATTTTTATGTATTTTTCTTTCTTTTTACATAAAGCTTTCTTTTTAAGACCTGTTGGAGTTTTTCTTTAGTGGGGAACTCCAGGGAATTGAGTCTGTGCTCACCAGGGAATTGGTGGGAGGAAGAAGTCAGGGGGAAATCTGTTTGTGTTAGATTTACTAGCCTGACTTTGCATTCCCTCTGGGTGAGGGGGAAAGAGAGATTAGTACTTCTGTTTTCCAAGGCTGGAAATGGGGAGGGTGGAATCCCTCTGTTTAGATTCACGGAGCTTGCTTCTGTTTCTCTCTCCAGGAACACCTGGAGGGGGGAAGGGAAAAGGTTTATTTCCCTTTGTTGTGAGACTCAAGGGATTTGGGTCTTGGGGTCCCCAGGGAAGGTTTGGGGGGACCAGAGTGCCCCAAAACACTCTAATGTTTTGGGTGGTGGCATCTTTACCAGGTCCAAGCTGGTAACTAAACTTGGAGGTTTTCATGGTAACCCCCATATTTTGGACGCTAAGGTCCAAATCTGGGACTAGGTTATAATAGGGTTTTATTTTGAAACTTTTCTACCTCAGATTGGGACTCTCACTTTTGCAGTGCTGAATTAAGCATTTGATTCTGTAAGTACCTCCCACCTTCAAAATTACAAATCCCACAATATCTAGTTTACGGAGTCTTTCTTCCCTAGAAATGTAAGGTCCCTGTGAGGGGTTGGGAGGAGCAGCAACTGGAGGAAAGAAAAAGTAGTAACATGTAATGACCTTCATATAACACAGAAGTCAGCTGGAGGTCAGAGTTTGAACTGAGTTTAACAAAACAAAACAAAAAAGGGGGGAAAAGCCTAAAGTAGATGGGAGAAAGGGAGAGACACTAATCTTCCTGGCTGGTTCAAAAAAACAAGCCAAAAAAAAAAAACCCACCAGTGCCTAATCTCTTGTCAAATTTATTCCAATGCCAATAATCACATCCTAATCTGACAGATTTGAAAAGAAAGAGCACTAAAAAAATTAGTTTCTTGCTATTTAAAAGTGCCACAGTAGGCACTCTACTATAGTGTTTAGTGCACTACAAGAATCTAAAGACAACCTTTCCAAAACTGGGGGACGGGATTGGTGGGAGGAAGGTGACTGCATTATTTAATACTTAAAAACACTGTCTTAATTACCTACTCAAAGATGTCCCTATAATATTCCCTGCCAAATTAAGTCTGATTAAGGATTTAAAAAACTGTTTCTATTAGTAAAGAATACAAAAAATAAATCAGATAAGAACTCGGAACATAAATCTGCTAATTTTTTTCTACAGTATTCAGTTGATCTAGAGAAGTCAGAGAAATTTTATTTAAAGGACTGCAGGACATAGCTCCTGCCTCTCGCATAGATGGGTTTATTATTTATTTTATCAGTGCAGCTGCGTCACTGTAGTGCTTCTAGCATAGACTAACCTGAGATTCACCCCCAGTATTATTTAAGCAGCAAAACAAGTATGCCCAAATGTGGACCCACTGATGTCAATAATAAAGCTCTCATTCCAATGGTAAGCACTTTTGGAAATCCCACCCTTAACTTTCTAAACATAACCAGAAAATTCTTCATTCATATTTACAAATCTTAAGGAGTCAGTTATACTTACTGCGATTTTCTTTCTACTGGTCCCTTTTAGGTAATAATATGACTTCCTAACCAGCACTTGGCTGCATAAAATTCCAACGACATAATGTTAGGCCTCTACATGAAGGCCAGTTTTGACATAAGAACCCAGTTTGAGAAAGTGCTGAACAATGCAAACTTTTACATACAATTCAAAGTGAAAGCCTAAACAAAATGAATAAAAAGGACAAATACTCAAAAGGAAACAAAAAGATAATTACTACAAAAATCTATACTCAGCAAATGATTGCTGCTGAAACAGAACAGAACTTGATTTCTCTTGACACAGTTTGGGAAATACGTCTGTCAATTTATTAATTCCTTTGTTTTATGAATTGCATTTATGATTGTAGCTTTCAGCCTGGATTAGAACTTCCCTTTTGTAGCAGGCATAGATTACAGGTATGTCTACACCACAGCCGCTGCTATGGCGCTGCAGCTGTGTCATGTAGCACTGTAGTGTAGATTCTTCCTACATTGACACAAGGGGATTTTTTGTCAGTGAATTTAATCGGCCTCTTGAAGCACAGTGTCAAAGAGCATGCTTTAAGAGCAGGCTCCAAGCAAACAGAGCCACTTCATTACCAGAAACTTTAGACATTAGTTGGAGGAGTAGGGGCAAGGGACAAGAGGCTTTGGCTTCTTCTCCAAGGACAATGACCAAAACCCAGATACTCAATGGTGAGGACAAGAAGAGGGAATTGCATTCAGGTATTTATTATTTTGCATAGATCTGTAACTCTCCTGTACTAACAGTAAAATGTGCATGTGTTTAAAAAGCTCCTGTGCAAAGTCTGTGTTCCTTAACTTTACCTGCCATATGTCCCTGAAGAATGCCTATAAGAAGGAGATTCTGGAGGAGCACATATAAGTGACTCAGGAAGTCTGGGAGGTTTAACACTGGTTTTAGGGCCTAAGGCAGTTGGACTCTGGAGTCTCACATCCCAAGGAAGGGTTTCATACATGGAGTCTGCACTTAGGAGTGTACCCTACACAAGAAGACACTGCCTGGATTCTGCCCTGATCCAGCGGTCTTGGATGCATGTGGGATCCAAAGATTGTGTCCAATTAACACAATCTGGTGACTGTCCCCCAAGAGGGACTCAGCCAATACTGTAACAACTTGGTCAGAATCAAGCCCCAGAAGGGGTTGGAATCACAAATTTGTTGGACTGTCCTGTTCCCACTGGTTGATAAGCTAGTAGAAAAGGATGGAGAAAGCTCCTAAACTACCACCACTTCCCAGGTTTAGATTTCTTTTTAAACATACTTATAATTTTCTTCAAAGCGGTTTTAATTCCTATAATTTTCATATACTACACTGCTACCCTAATATAACGTGGCCCGACATAACATGAATTTGGTATAATGCAGTAAAGCAGCGCTCCAGGGGAGTGGGGCTGTGCGCTCTGGCAGATCAAAGCAAGTTTGATATAACGCGGTTTCACTTATAACATGGTAAGATTTTTTGGCTCTTGAGAACAGCGTTATATCGGGGTAGAGGTGTATTTTAAAACTAAAATTCAAAAGTCACTCCCAATCATGATATACTAGCGATCTTTCATATCCATTGCTGTTTGTTATTAAGGCATGTTTCTAGTAGTACAAAAGCTGCTTGCTATGCTGCAGTCGAGCTCTTACAAGGCAACTGCCAAACTGGTAAGGAAATAACAGTCTCTGTTCCACATTAATGAGCTCTAAGTTAATAAACAGAAGAATTAAATAAGGCATTAATGAATATCTTGATAAAAGTAATCAAAATCATATATCCTAAAATCTGTGAGTTCGCTGAACTAGTGGATTGAGAATTAGTCATTTTTGCCCTGCTCTTTCATCACCTAACTCAGCTGAGGTAGTGAAAACACCAGTTGACTCCAGCTGATGCAATCTGTTCTATTGACATTGGCTTTGCAATACTCATTCACTTTTGGTCACTGCTGATTTTTTTTAAAAAACCCTGAAGACAGTAATTTCTACCATACAAGACGACAAAATCCCATTTCTGAAATGATTCAAAAAAAGGCTTATGTCTAAACATTTCTCAGAAGCAAAGGTGAACAACATGAAGACATTTATAGAGTGCACAATCCTAGCACCTCAGATTTCCACAATGTCATGGATTTCAGTGATTTACATTATGAAATTGAGACACTATCTTTGGTTTTATCAAAAAGTGTAGCAATGTGTTTAAAGTACTTCTATTAAAGCTATCAAATTACTTACAATTAAAAGCATGGCAGCATCCTGGTTACGACACTATAGCCTTTACAAAGGTGGTCTCCAGTCACAGGCTCCTAACTCTTCAGCTTGGTTCTTTTAGCAAGCTGTCCACACTGCAAAGTCACTATATTTCCTATTAGTTTTGTCCATGAGATGCTCAGGACTGAAGGGCAGTTATGATTCCTACACCTTTGGTGCTAAGCAGAATTTACATGAGTCTACCACCAAAGATACTCATTATATATAACTGTACATAGTTATTTTTATTGTTACTTTCCATCCATTTGGCCCTTCAGTGCCTTCAGCTGGTGCCTGCCAAGACTTACACCCTTTTACAGTAGCCAGCTTCTGAAAGGAATTCTGCATACCTATAATTACAGCAGAAAAAAAACAGCCTAAAACTCTTCAGTCAGTATGGATATCTATACTAGCATTTTTGTAGATATAATTTGTGTTGCTCGGGGTGTGAAAACACCCCGCCTTAGCGACAGTTACACTGACAGAAATGACGGCGCGGACAGTGCCATGTTGGTGGGAGAGCGTCTCCTACCGACATAGCTACCGCTGCTCATTGGGGGCGATTTAATTACGTTAAGGGGAGAGCGTGGCTGCATGAGCAATCTTACAGAGGCCCTGCTGCATCGGTACAGTTGTGCCACCGTAAACTCTCTAGTGTAAGCATGGCCTTAGAGTGAGCTTGAGGTTCTCTTGCCACTTCCTTAATAATAGAAGATGGTGTATTTATTCTTCAGGACTAAAATGCACTGCATTAAGAGCAGTACCTAACAGCCATTTAAGGTGAGAAGAGATCACTAGTCTAGAAGATAGCTGCCCTACTCAGACTGGGTGAGTAAACATTAGACAAATGGGGAAAAAAAAACTACACACACGCCCCTCTTCTGGATTGCCTTAAGTTTATAGTAAATCCCTTTCTTAGGGGACAGCAGACCTTAGCACACACTTCAAATTTGCTCGTTTGTCAATAGCCATGAGGAGTTTATTCTGAAAGTTAAAAGGCAAGTGTTTATTTGTATTTATCTTTAAAAATACAGTTTTTTTTAAAAGGTGTGATAAAGTATTGTTCAGCCTAACAGAGTCACATCTTGTTGACAGATAGCCATTACAGTTTATTTCTATACATCTCCCTTTCCTTGCCCCCAGGTATATATCGCCCTTCTGTAGCGGGAGACATGTTGGCAAACTTTTCAGCCAGCTTTTGAATAGCTACAGAACTGCCAGCATCCCTCTTGCACAATTTGATGACTGACTTGCTAAATCCTCCTGGACAGGTTTACTTGCAACTTAGGCCTGGTCTACACTACGCGTTTATACCGAATTTAGCAGAGTTAAACCGAATTAACCCTGCACCCGTCCACACAAAGAAGCCCTTTATTTCGATATAAAGGGCTCTTAATGCCGATATCTGTAATCCTCCCCGACGAGGGGAGTAGTGCTGAAATCAGTACTGCCATGTCAGATTAGGGTTAGTGTGGCCGCAATTAGATGGTATTGGCCTCCAGGCGCTATCCCACAGTGCACCATTGTGATTGCTCTGGACAGCAATCTGAACTCGGATGCACTGGCCAGGTAAACAGGAAAAGCCCTGCAAACTTTTGAATTTTATTTCCTGTTTGCCCAGCATGGAGCGCCAGTCAGCATGGGTGACCATGCAGTCCCACATCCAAAAAGAGCTCCAGCATGGACCATATGGGAGATACTGGATCTGATCGCTGTATGGGGAGACACATCTGTCCTATCAGAACTCCGTTCCAGAAGACGAAATGCCAAAGCATTTGAAAAAATCTCCAGGCTATGATAGACAGAGGCCACAGCAGGGACTCAACACAGTACTGCGTGACAAGCGTAACGGAAAGCCAAAGAATCAAATGGATGCTCATGGAGGGAGGGAGGGACTGAGGACTCGAGCTATCCCACAGTTCCCGCAGTCTCTGAAAAGCATTTGCATTCTTGGCTGAGCTCCCAATGCCCCAAGGGTCAAAAACATTGTCGCGGGTGGTTCAAGGTATATAAGGTAAATAAACTATAATGGCTGTCAACAAGATGTGACCCTATGTTAGGCTGAACAATACTTTATCACACCTTTTAAAAAACTGTATTTTTAAAGACAAATACAAATAAACATCAACTTACCTCCCTTCCCTCCCCCCCCCCCCCCCCCGTGAAAGAAAAGCGAAAAAAATTGTCTCTCACCTTTTTTCAAGGTCATCGTATGTCTACTGGATGCTACTGGTAGACGGGATGCTGCAGCGCTAAACAGCAGCATCCTCTCCCCTCCTCTCCCTGATGGCAGATGGTGCAATAGGACTGATAACTGTTGTCGTCATCCCGTGAGTGCTCCTGATTGGCCTCGGTGAGGTTGGCCGGGGGCGCCTGGGCAAAAATGGGAATGACTCCCGGTCATTCCCTTCTTTAAGCTTTGTCTAATGGAGATTCAGTCCTGCCTGGACTATCATAGCAGCTGGAGTCTGCCTCCCCTTCATTTTATCTCACTAAAAAGTCAGTGTTTCTTATTCATGCATTCTTTATTATTTCATCACACAAATGGGGGGATAACTACCACTGCAGCCCAGGAGGGGTGTGGGAGCAATGGGTGGGGTTGTTGCAGGGGCACCCCCTAGAATGGCATGCAGCTCATCATTTTGGCGGGACGTCTGGGGCTCTGACCCAGAGCGGCTGTGCTCTCCAGTCCTTTAGTAGGCTTGCCTCATATTCTAGGCAGGACTGACTATTTTTAGACAAAACATAAACAAGAGAATGACCTGGGGAGTCATTCCCATTTTTGTCCATGCGCCCCCGGCCGACCTCAGCGAGGCCAGCCAGGAGCACCCATGACAGCAGCAGACGGTGCAATAGGGCTGGTAACCGTCTCTGCTACCTTGCAAAGGCAAATGAATGTTGCTGTGTAGCACTGCAGTACTGCGTCTGTCAGCAGCATCCAGTACACATACGGTGAGAGTGAAAAAAGGCTAAACGGGCTCCATGGTTGCCATGCTATGGTGTCTGCCAGGGCAATCCAGGGAAAAAGGGTGCGAAATGATTGCCTGCCGTTGTTTTCACGGAGGAAGGATTGAGTGACAACATTTACTCAGAATCACCTGTGACATTGTTTTTGCCCCATCATGTGTTGGGATCTCAACCCGGAATTCCAATGGGCAGGGGAGACTGCGGGAACTATGGGATAGCTACCCACAGTGCAATGCTCCGGAAACCGATGCTAGCCTCGGTACATGGATGCACACTGCCAAATTAATGTGCTTAGTGTGGATGTGTGCACTCCACTTTATATAAGCCGTTTCCAAATACCGGTTTCTGTAAAATCGGAAGAATCCCGTAGCATAGACATAGCCTTAAGGTAAGTCTCTACTGTGAAAGAAAACTATGGTTAGAGTAGTGTGAAGTTTTCATTGATGTTAGTTAGGAATAACTTATAGGTCATGCCAAACAAGGGCCAACAAAAGGTGTAGTACACCACATTTTTTAAAAATCTATTATAGAGCAAATAGTTTTAGGAAGTCTACAGCTATAAGCCTCATTATTGGTTAAGTTGTTCACCTCTTGGCAGTCTCCCTTCGTTGCCATGAGAGTAATAATATCTCCAAGTGACAAACATAAGTACTATCAAAATTTTGAAGATCAAAAATTATCCTCCCTCTTGAGATTAATTTTAGATTTTAAATTCTGCTGTCTTAAATCATCAAGATTAGAAATAAATGCTGTAAGGCAGGAAGCCTACAATGACAAATGTCTACTGGTATAAATATTTTTCTAGCCATTCAGACCAAAATATTGGGTCAAAAACTTATTCACCCAGGACTGAAAGTTGCTATGCCTGCACAATTTTCAATCCCTGGTTTCACCTGGTCCATATTTTGGAGGAAAAAAAGTTGAAGTTCATTGGTACTTTAAACAGAAGCTATTTGAGAAAGCTTGTAGGTTTGGAATACTGTATATAGTCCCAGAGGACATGGATTTGGATACAGAATGTAGGTGGAGGTGACCAAATCTGCAAAATTAAACACAGTTAAAACTCTCTCTCTATCATGGGCACAATTACCATGCATTAATTCAAGTATATATTCCAATCTAAACTGTTGCACTTAAGCCTTCTACGTTGTTCCCTTAAGGCAAGCAGAACATCATACTAGTGCATACTTTATACTCACGCCATAATTCACACAAAAATGACTCTCTTGCCCTACTTCTCAGCAGCACTTTAATAGCAACCTTCTGCATGGTCTCACACTCACCAAGGCTTCTTTACTTTTATCAAATCTGATACAGACTATTTATTAGTAAATTAGATTTCTATACTCTGTGGATGACTGACAATTAAAAAACAAACTAAACAAGTATTGTAAACAATAAAGGTATTTTGACTACATTTTGGCACACATTTTCCTTGCTTTTGGTGGTCAAAATCTGAGTGCAGCAATTTGTAATGGGCTTCCAACTAATATGAATTTGCAGTGTTCTACTGTGAGTGTATTTTCCAGGTATATATACACGTTTTGATCTTAAAATCAATAAACAAGACTAGTTTTCCTTTCAGCTCCAGTAGATAAAGCAAATTTTGCAACAGTCTGCACTTTTGTAATTTGTTGACTGGATAAGTAAATTCCCTCCAGGGTATAAAAGTTTGAATCTTGCCCTGAGAGGTATCACTTCCTTAAGGAGAGGACACCCAAGAATGTTTAATACAATGTTTCTTAATTCCATTATTGAAGTTCTGCATACAAAATCAGTTCTTTTAAATATCATCTGAATGCTAGTATCTGACCTCCAGACAAGCTTTTTTAAAATTCAAAACTTAAGTTATTCCTATCGTTCTCATTCTACAGCATCAGGTGACCCAGAAAAACCTTTCATATTTATAAGAACTTACATGATGCATAGAGAGGTGAATGCTCAGTGTTGAATAGCGATGCGTAAACACACCCTGACAGTGGTGCAGTGTAACTACAGAAGTAGACACTACAGAGTTTACAGCTTCCGTAAAAATAACTGTTCTCTGACAAGATATGCAAGTTGAACTTATGATAAATATATTTCCTCTGTTGGGTTGCAATGGATCAGCTGAAATGAGTAACTATGACAAACCACCATATTAAAAACTACAGAACAAGGAGAAAAATCATTTATTATAGCAAGAAAACATCAAAATGAAATAGCTTGAGAGTACAATATACTGTACAATGATCACTCAAAAGAACAGGTCTTTGAACTGTACAAATATTTTGTCCTTTACATTTCTATACTATTCTTGCTAAGAACATTTTTTAATATAAGAATAAATCATTAAAGTTTGCTTTTGCTTTGCTATTTTACATAGTGAACTTTCAGAGCATGTGAATAAAATTGGACAAGCAACAACCAATGGAAGCCATTGTAAGTTTACTAACTTACAATTAAAGTTACTAGAATATAAACTTTATACAAAACCTATATTGTGAATGGTAGCCCTGCAAATGTTATCTGCACATGCATGACACAAATTCTATGATCATTTACTACTGCTTAAATATATGTCCTCATTTAGATTCAAGCTGCAGTGAGAAAAATCAAGCATTCAATAGAGTTCTTGCCTCATTCACCGTACACACACTTGCCTCACTCATTTAAATGATTCACCTTAGAAAAGTCATAGAAAAATAATTGTAGAACTATTTCAGAAATAGTACATGATCATTATATACATACAAGGGTACAGAGTTACAGTTGCATGAACAACTCTGACTGGCATTTTCCAAGTGCTATATCAGGTAACTTGTAAAATGCTAGGAAGTTTGAAGAAACTTCCTAATATTTTACAAAGGAAATCAGAGATTCCATATACTTTTGCTAGACATTACCAAATGCCCTGTGCTCAAAAAGGTCCATAAACATGAAAAATCGTTCCAGGACAATATTAACTATTGCTAGTGCTAGAGTTAAAATACACAAATAGACCATTACACGACAATAGGCATATAAAAATCTGTCATTACACATTCAAACAGCATTACCTCTGAGCCACTTGCATATGCATCTCACTAATCACTAATGTACATATATTTTTGACTACGGTCTATACAATTTGAGAATGATATGATGATAAAGTGCATAAGCAGATCTGGTGGCTGAGAGATAGTGCCATTAGAATTTGTAGGGTGAATATACACATTCCAATTTAATAACTGAATATATATTTGCTAGTTACCTTTCCTAGTCATTTGCATTCTTAAACCTCCAAACCATTACGCATTAATTATAACAATCTTAATACGTATTTTGTATAAAGGTTATTTCCTCTAATAATCTTAGTGGTAATTTGAGATTTTTTTTGCATGCAAGTTTGTATACAGTGTCTTAGCCTTACATATTTGTCTTACAGTAATGTATAGGGACCAACAGGGAAGTAACTGTGCTAGATGTTGTCATGAATACGAGCCCTATTGTATACTTCAGGGTTTATAGCTTTTACAGCTCAGGTGCGCTACAAGTAGAGTTTACCATATCTGTAAATCCAGAAACAAATAATTGAGTCATAAACTCAGAATTATAAGGCTCTCAATCTTCACCCAACTTGCAAGCACTACTGGATTTTAAGATTGTTAACTATCATAAGACCAAGTACCAAAGGGCTCTCAGTTGTCATGAATTTCACTGTCTTCTCAACTGTGCTAGCAACAAATGAGAAATGTGGGACTTGTCTACATGAGGAACTTGCACAAGTTTAGTTTAAAGGTATGATTTTAACCTGGTTTATTTAGTTAAACGAGTGCAAACCCTTTGCAAGGACACTTATTTCAGTTTAAACCAGGCTTATTTCTGTCTACCTTAACTCAATTAAAGAATCATTTTAAGCAAGACAGAATTATACCACTAAAATCAAAATAAGAGTATCCACACCCCTGTTTGTACCTATTTAAAACTGATTTTAGTTAAACCATACCTTAAGTTAAATGAGTGCAACTTTCTCACACACACAAGGCCTTGCACATTAGGCAAGGCCCCATGTATAAATGCACATTAGGCAGAGCCCCATGTATAAATGTAATTATGCACCTGTATACCTTGCCACAAGATTGTGCTCCGTATTTTTTTTTAAATGAGATCTTATATTAGATCTCTACCCATGATGGTTATGAGGACAACCTTCAAAATGGACTAAGACAGCCTGAAACAAAAACTTAGAGAAACATGTACTACCCTATTCATCAAGGATATTCATGCCGAAGTCCAATGACAATTTAAATCTCAACATTAGCAATTTCATTGCTGATCAGTTTAGCTGAATCAAGCCAAGGCACTACACTGTTATTTTTGGACATAATGGCAGGTACTAAGGAAGTATACAGTGGGCCAGTTGCCATCAACAGATTGCAGGAGCAAGAAACAAGGAACTTAAACAGCCCTGCCAAATGCAAAGTAATCTAAGCTACTATCGCTTAAGCTCGACTGATGGCAGTAAAGGTAGGAGTGCTAGCACAAACAAGGTACTGGCAGGCAATGGTGTATTAAGTCCTGTCAGAGAAGGTGTGCACAACATAGGGATCGATAACAGTGCCTAAAAACAATGGAAGCTACCTAGAAACCTCTCTACGCTAGTGGTCCCCCTCACCCCTCTCCCACTCACTCTGCTACACCAATGGGCTGAAAAAGTGGTAGTAATGGTAGGAAATTTTAGCAA
This sequence comes from Gopherus evgoodei, assembly GCF_007399415.2. Classification (NCBI taxonomy): domain Eukaryota; kingdom Metazoa; phylum Chordata; order Testudines; family Testudinidae; genus Gopherus; species Gopherus evgoodei. The sequence goes on from NC_044322.1 coordinate 120,109,108, forward strand.
AAGTTATGCCTCGTGTATACATAGACTTTGCGATGCCCTTTTCTAATGTTCCATTCAAAGGAATAATACTGATCGTATAATACAGTTTAATTATTCATCATCTTGCAGCAAGACAACAGAAAAAATATGCTGAAGATTTCATAAAAGTCAGTTAAGAAAATCAGCAGTTTTAGCAACACTGCCTAATTTACTTAAATCAAGATCAGGAGACACTGAATGCAGCTAGCAAGTTAAAAAAGTGATGAAAGTTACAGAAGTGATAAAAGACAGAGGTGATCTAAAACTTTAAACTGATATGGTCTTACTTTATGACTGTTTACCTGCAATAAGCCTCCTTCATTGAAACGTAGCACTTCTATTATGCTATCCGACTGGATGAAAGCTGTGAAGTAAAGAGAAAGCTAGTTACTGACAAATATTCTTAATCTCATAACATTAACAAACGTAACTGGAAGCATTATATTTGCCTTGCACAAACAGTTTATGAAAGCTACAGTTCCTTAAGTTACATGAGTACCCAGCTCTCCCCTACCCCCCATGAAAATCCCAGACTTCTGCTATGAAAGATGAGGGGCAACACCAAAACTTCAACAACATATCTTAGTGACTAATTCTGATTATCCCACACAGCTATTTTTAATCAATAAGCATCAGTAGTGAGACTGATCAGTAGTGAACATCATGGTCAAGCACTGAAATATTACCCAAAATGGTAACTGAGCTCATTCTTTAATTTGTAGTTTAAAACTGACTAGAACTCAACTACTTTAGTTGTCTGCCTTAATTTTGACTTCCATTATATCCTAAAAGATTTTAGAGTAGTGAATAACAGTGTATTACAGCTGTCATATATCTGCAAAGTTCAAGACAAAAAACCCTCAAATATTTGAGGTTCATTTCATATCAGCAGTAGAGCTGGACAGCAAAATTGAAACATTTTTCCCCCAATAACACTTTACTGATTCATCAAAATCTAAACCAGGGGTTCCCAAGGCAGGGCCCGCGTACTGGCCGGTGGATGAGCATACACTGAAATGCCGCTGATTTTCGGCGGTATTTTGGCGGTGACGCCTCTGGATGACGCAGCTTGTCGGCGGCATTTTGGTGGTGACGCCTATTGACATTGCTGCTTCTCGGCGGAATTTTGGGGGATGCTCATCTGCCGTCAAGGTCCTCCGTGGCTCGTCATCTGGCACCCACTAGACGAAAAAGGTTGGGGACCTCTAAACATTTTGTGGAAACTGACTCAGATAAACTTCTGATGGAACCCTGCCTGGTCTCCTCCTAGCTCATCCACTGAGTTCTAGGGCAGATGTTCTCAAACTGGGGGTCGGGACCCCCAAGGGAATCACGAGGTTGCTACATGGGGGGGTTGCAAGCTGTCAACCTCCAACCCAAACCCTGCTTTGCCTCCAGCATTTATAATGGTATAAAATATACAAAAAAGTATTTTTAATGTATAAGGGGGAGTTGCACTCAGACTTGCTACGTGAAAGGGGTTACCAGTAAAAAAAGTTTGAGTGCCACTCTTCTAGGGCAACCCTGCTATGCGGAGTGCCTTGGAATTGATCCACTGACTCACTGTGAGTCAGGGAGCCCCAACTCCCAAGGCCCTTGGCAGCCTACACCACAGCAAGCACTCCCAGGCTCCTGGGTCCCCTTCTGCCCACTGGCTGAGCCTCAGAGCTTGGGAAGCAGTGCTCCCAGGGCTTCCCATTCCTGGCTCCTGGTCAGCCCAACAGGCCTACTAATGAACATCTGGGACTTCCAGGCTTTCTGGTCCAAGGCAGGCCATCAGGGGGCCACTATGGAGTCAGGAACCCTGTAAACCCTGGCAACTGCTGACTGAAATAAATTATCAGTTTCACTGCCGCTCACAGCAGCTAGTCAGTGATAGAATTGATCAGACTAACAATTTGAGTCAGCAGCTGCCAGGGTTTCTAGGGTCACTACCTTCATGGCAGCCAAGCAGGTGGGCAGCTGCCAGGGAGCATATTTCATTTCAAAATATTATATTTCAGTATTTCCAAAATGAAAAAAATTGCCAACTTTCAGTTCTTCTTCGAGTGATTGCTCATATCCATTCCAGTTAGGTGTACGCGCCGCGCGTGCACATTCGTCGGAAAACTTTTACCCTAGCAACTCAGTGGGCCGGCAGGTCGCCCCCTAGAGTGGCGCCACCATGGCGCTCCATATATACTCCTGCCGGCCCACCCGCTCCTCAGTTCCTTCTTACCGCCCGTGTCGGTCGTTGGAACAGTGGAGCGCGGCTTAGCTGACCTCCACTTCCCTAGCTACTCGTTTTCTCATATATAATTATGCAGTTATAACACTTTTATATATATATTTGTATGGTTAGTTTAGTTAGCGGGGTTCAGGAAGTAGCCCCTTCCATGAGCCCAGTGCCGGAGCCATGCATGGCTCACCGGGTTTTAAAAAGGGGCCCGGCTTGCCAGAAGCCGCGGCCGAAGAGAGATCTACATGACTCCTGTTGAAGTGCCTCAGGGAATCACACTTGACAGATAAGTGCCCCATTTGCAAGGCTTTTAAGCCGAGAACAAAAAGGTGCGGGACTTTCACTTGCCCCTCCACCTTGGGCGCGGAGCGATGTTCAAGCGGCGGGCAGAAGCGCCTCCTCGGCACCGGACCCCGCCGGTACCACCAAGGCCTTTCGGCACCGACCGTCGCCGGCACCGATGTCGACTCGGCACCGCTCCCTTCTTCCGAGGTCGAGAGAGTCTACGATTCCTGCTGGTGCCTGGCGGCTCCCCGGCACGCGCCGTGGTTGAGCCCCCTGCTCCCGCTACTTCCGTGCCACCTGCATCGCAGCCAGAGAGCTCGCCTCAGTTGCGTTATCCGGCACCGTCACCTGCAGAGGCACCGATGACTTCGGCTCCGTCGATTCCAGTCCCCCAGGACCAGGGAATCCGCTGCCTGGCAGCTCCCCGGCTCGCGCCGTGGTAGAGCTTACTGCTCCTGCTGCTTCTGTGCCAGCTGCACCACAGCTAGACAGCTCGTCTAAGATGGCTCGCCCGGCACCGACGACGTCGGCACCGTCGATCCCGGTCCCACGAGGGCCGTAGAATCCGGTGCCTGACGGCTCCCCGGCACGCGCCGTGGTTGAGCGTATTGCTCCTGCTGCTTCCGTGCCAGCGGCACCGCAGCCAGAGAGCTCGTCTACTCGGATCGCCTGGCGCTGACACCTGCTACGACACCGATGACGTCGTCACCGTCGATCCCGGTCCCATAAGGGCCGTAGAATCCGGTGCCTGACGGCTCCCCGGCACGCGCCGTGGTTGAGCGTATTGCTCCTGCTGCTTCCGTGCCAGCGGCACCGCAGCCAGAGAGCTCGTCTAGTCGGATCGCCCGGCGCTGACACCTGCTACGGCACCGATGACGTCGTCACCGTCGATCCCGGTCCCACAAGGGCCGTAGAATCCGGTGCCTGACGGCTCCCCGGCACGCGCCGTGGTTGAGCGTATTGCTCCTGCTGCTTCCGTGCCAGCGGCACCGCAGCCAGAGGGCTCGTCTACGTCGGATCGCCCGGCACCGACACCTGCTGCGGCACCGATGGCGTCGGCACCGTCGATCCCGGTCCCACACGGGCCGTAGAATCCGGTGCCTGACGGCTCCCCGGCACGCGCCGTGGTTGAGCGTATTGCTCCTGCTGCTTCCGTGCCAGCGGCACCGCAGCCAGAGGGCTCGTCTACGTCGGATCGCCCGGCACCGACACCTGCTGCGGCACCGATGGCGTCGGCACCGTCGATCCCGGTCCCACACGGGCCGTAGAATCCGGTGCCTGACGGCTCCCCGGCACGCGCCGTGGTTGAGCGTATTGCTCCTGCTGCTTCCGTGCCAACGGCACCGCAGCCAGAGAGCTCGTCTACGTCGGATCGCCTGGCACCGACACCTGCTGCGGCACCGATGACGTCGGCACCGTCGATCCCGGTCCCGCAAGGGCCGTAGTATCCGGTGCCTGACGGCTCCCCGGCACGCGCCGTGGTCGAGCTAATGCTCCGGCTGCTTCCGTGCCAACGGCACCGCGGTCAGAGAGCTAGTCTAAGTCGGATCGCCCGGCACCGACACCTGCTGCGGCACCGATGACGTCGGCACCGTCGATCCCGGTCCCGCAAGGGCCGTAGAATCCGGTGCCTGACGGCTCCCAGGCACGCGCCGTGGTTGAGCTCCTGTTCCGGCTGCTTCTATCGGCACCGTCGATTCCAGTCCCACAAGGGCTATCGAATCCGGTGCCCGACGGCTCCCCGGCACGCGCCGTGGTTGAGCGTATTACTCCCGCTGCTTCAGTGCTGACGGCACCGCAGCCAGACAGCTTATCTAACTCGGTTCGCCCGGCACCGGCACCTACCGAAGCTCTGATGACCTCGGTACCGTGGATCCCGGCCCCACGAGGGCCGTCGAATCCGGTGCCTGACAGCTCCCCAGTACGCACTGTGGTTGAGCCTGCTGTTCCCTGCACGCCGGAGATGTTACCAACGGCGAGGGCTCTCAGTGCCATGACAGAGTCAGTGCTGCCTGACCCGGGCACCGCCGGTACGGGTAATACAGTCTCTTCAAGGGACTGTCCCCTGTCAGTACAGCAGAGCGGCACCGTCCATGATCACGGTCCCGCAGACACTCCAAGTCCTGTCGGCACGCCGGACACCACTGGCAGTCCCGGTACTGTTTTCCTCGGTACTGGTCACACTCGCTGCACCGGTCGGTATCCCGTTCGCCGACCCGCTATCGGCACCGTTCCGACATCTGGCACCGGGGCAGGTACCTTGACTCCTGTAGCTCTTCTCCGAGCCTCGAGATCTCGGTCGACCTCCCGACACCGTTCTGGTTGCGGGTCTGGATCTCGTTCCAGGTACCGATACGCCTCCCGATGCCGGTCCCCGGTGCCGAGTTGGGCAAGGTCCGAGTGAGTCAGAGACTCGGCCCGTGCCTTCTTTTAGTACCTCCATGGCCATCCGGACACGCATCCGTGTCATCCCATATGCGCAGATTTTATGCTCAGGACCATGATCCTGATATCATGGCCAGCGGGCGCCAGCCCCGAAGCAGAAAGAGCCTTGGCGAATGCAAGGTGTACTCTGCAGGGGCCCTGCGCCTCTGGGTAGCAAAGCAACAAGCCTTGCTTAGCTGCGATAATTATAGCACCTGGGTGGAGGAGTTTCTCCCTCGAACCTCCCACCTAGAGTTCGCTGCCGTCTTGGAGGACGGGGGAAAGAATTTACCCTTTGTTGGTAAAGGCATCTTCGCGGCAGAGACAGCCCCAGACTGCGAAGCCTGCTGGACAATAGGGTCCTAATGCGTCTCAGCGTGTATACGCTTGCGACCAAACGCAGGCCTTTATGGCCCCAGCCGCCATACTCTGTGCCTAGCCAGAGGCAGAACTCTGGAAAACGGCAAGGCCAAGGTGGTCGCAGACAAACGTCAGGCCCCCTAAAAAGCCAGAGTCGAGGTCCCTCGCAATTACCACTGGGACCAAAGACGGACCTTCCAAGGTTCGTCGGAGGGCGGTGTACCAGTCGCAGGACGGGATCCTGATCCCGCTTTCTCCTGGCATGGCCCCAGTTACTTTTAGATCGCTGGGTCCTGCGCACGATGGAGCATAGGTACCACCTTTAAATTGCTCCAGCCCTGTCCCCCTTCAGCGGACGAAAGGGGCTAGGGGTTTTACTCCCGTTATGCCCTAGTTCCCCACTCGAACACAGGTCTCAGACCTCCCTGGTCCTGCATGGACTCAACCGGTTTGGGATAAGGTTGAAGTTCTGCATGGTATCCCTGGGAACCATTATTCCATCCTTGCCTCCTGGGGGCTACTATGCCGCCCTGGATAGGAAGGACGCGTACTTTCGCAATGCCATCTTCCCTCCGCACGGGAGATGCCTCCGCTTTATAGCCAGCGGTGAATACTCCCGGTTTACGGCCATGGTCGCCGCCTACCGTAGCTATGTCGGATATGCGTTTTTCCGTATTGGGACGATTCGCTTATCCGAGGAGACTCTGACACACAACCCACTCAGCCGTGGGCATCGTCACGGTCTTATTCACAGATCAAGGCCTGATGATTACTATAGAGCAATCCACTCTGGTTCCCACGCAGAGGTTGGGCTTCCTAGGGGCTATCTTGGTCTCCTACCTAGCCGGAGCCTGCTTATCGCAACTGCGGTTTTAGGCGATGGCATCAATCATCTGAAGTCTGAAGGCTTTCCCAACGACCTCAGCTCGTTCTTGTCTCAGTCTCCTGGGTCCATGGTTGCCCGCAAGTTTGTAACCAAACACGCCAAGCTCCGCCTCCGTCCTCTCCAAGTCCGGCCCACCTCGGCGTACCGCTTGGACAGGGAGCCAATGGTCATGGTAGTCACCGTTCCCTCGAACGCCTTAGGCTCCCTAGAGTGGTGGCTAACCCCCTCCTTGGTGTGGACAGGATGCGGTTTCATCCGCCCCAGCCCTCACCGCCCCTGACGGCGGACGCATCATCTCTCTGCTCGAGTGCTCATGGTCACCTCCGAGCTTAAGGCCTTCGGTCTTCTAGGGAGCTGGCATTCCTCATTAATGCCCCAAAAATCAGAGTAGTCCGCCTGGCATGCCAGGGGTTCCAGCGGCAGCTGCGAGGCCGTTGTATCTCGGTGTTTACAGCCAACACAATGGCCAGGTGCTTCATAAGCATTCAGGGGGGACATAGTCCTCCCCCCCTTTTTTGTCAGGAGGCCATCCATTTCCGGGTCTTTTGCATGGCCCGCTCGATGGAGCTGGCGACGTCCTTTCTCCCAGGCGTTCGGAACGTCTTATCTCTTTGACTCAGCAGGTCTTTCCTGTCTTACGAGTCATCACTCTGCCCCATGTGAGGCGTCCCGCTTTCCGGAAGTGGAAATGGTTCCTCACACAGACCTGTTCGCTCACCGCGAGTGCAGGAAATGCCAGGTGTTCTGCTCCTTCCAAGGTCTCTCCTCGGAATCGATCTTGGACGCATTCCTGATACCGTGGAACGGCCAACTGCATTATGCCTTCCCGCTGTTCCCACTGGTTCGTTACGTCCTGCTCAAATTCCGCAGGGGCGGAGCGTGCGTCATCATGATCACTCCAGAGTGGTCCAGGCAGCACTGACATACCACGTTGCTCGGCCTGTCAGCCCAGACCTCATCACTCAGGGCAATGACAGGCTTCGTCACTCGGACCTGCAGCCTCTTCGCCTCACGGTGGCTCCTGCGTACCTGAGTTGGGGTGACAGGCAGCCTTCCACCTGGTCAACGTACCGAGCCAGGTGGAAGCGTTTCCTTTACAGCTGCAGTACGCTCGATCTTGCTCCTGCTGAGGTCTCGATCCCCTCTATTTGGCCTGCCTCTGGCCTTCAGCGGCAGGATCTGGCGGTATCATCGCTGAGGATACTCTCAGCAGCCGTCCCTACCTTCCAGCAGGCTAAGATGGACGTTCAGTGTCCCACGCTCTATGGGTTCGAGGTCCCTCAAGGGCTTGGAGCGCTTGCACCCTCGGGTGCGCCGCCCAGCCCCGCCCTGGGGCCTCAACCTAGTCTTGGCCAGACGGGTCTCTGAGATCAGAGCTCTTACGAAGTTTCCACAAAGACAAGGTGCAGTTGTGACCGCACCCGGCTTTCCTCCCTAAGGTGTTTTGGCCTTTCATGTTACCCACAGCTCAACGCAATGGGCATAACCGTTGCACTCCTTGGACATCTGTGGAGTGCTCGCATTATGTTGTGCTGACAGAATCATTTCCTAAGGTGCCCCAGCTCTGCCCCGGTAGCGGACCAAAGGGAGGGCTTGCTTGTTTTCCTCTCAGAGGATCTCATCTTGGGTGATGGCGGACATCCCCACTTGTTCTGATTTGGCTCATATTTCCCCAAGCCACATCACCGTGCATTCTACCAGGGCTCAGGCTTCATCTGCCGCCTTGCTGGCTCGTGTTTCTACCCACGAGACCTGTCGCGAAGCTCCATTGGTCCTCGGTCCTTACCTTTGCTTCGCAGTATGCCCTGGTTCAGCAGTCAAGAGAGGCTGTAGCCTCTGGCTCGGCAGTTTTATTCTGCCACATTTCACTCCGACCCCACCGCCTTTGTAAGGCTTGGGATTCACCTAACTGGAATGGATATGAGCAATCACTCGAAGAAGAAAAGACGGTTACTCACCTTTGTAACTGTTGTTCTTCGAGATGTGTTGCTCATATCCATTCCGCACCCGCCCTCCTTCCCCACTGTCGGAGTAGCCGGCAAGAAGGAACTGAGGAGCGGGTGGGCCGGCAGGAGTATATATGGAGCGCCATGGTGGCGCCACTCTAGGGGGCGACCTGCCGGCCCACTGAGTTGCTAGGGTAAAAGTTTTCCGACGAATGTGCACGCGCGGCGCGTACACCTAACTGGAATGGATATGAGCAACACATCTCGAAGAACAACAGTTACAAAGGTGAGTAACCGTCTTTTCTGTGATTTTAAGTTGTGGTTTTTCATCCCATTTGGGACGAACAAAAACATTTTAAAAACTCTTCAAATTTGTGCAGAACTGAAGTTTGGTTTCCCAATCATCTCTAACCAGAAGATTGATTTGCTTTCTGCAGAGTTAAGGAAAAGATACTACACTGGATGCGGGAGGTGGGGGCAATTCTCTTAAGGTGGTGGCATTTAATTAACTTTTTAGCCCCAACATTGGCCAGCTTCCTTCAAAGTTCGATTCACTGCACAATATTCAGCCACTGTGACCAATGGAGAGAAGTCAGCCCTGATCTATAGAGTGTTGCCACTAGACCACTGAGGCGGCTTTCTTGGCCCCTTCCCTTCTGTTTCAGCAGCTAAAACAAAAGATACCATTATCCAACTTATTTATTCAATCAATCTAATTATGGAGTTTAGTTTATAAAAAGTCTTAGAGCTCCAGTCTATAAATATGGTGCTATGTAAAAAGTACTTTAATGTACTCTGTAGAACCCTTTCAGCTAATTTTGCGATCAAAATACTGTTTTTCTTCACAGTGCAGTTAGGAACATAAGAATGGCCATACTGGGTCAGACCAAAAGTCCATCCAGCTCAGTATCCTGTCTGCCAACAGTGGCCATTGCCAGGTGCCCCAGAGGGAGTGAACGTAACAGGTAATGATCAAATGATCTCTCTCCTGCTATCCATCTCCACCCTCTGACAAATAGGAGGCTAGGGACACCATTCCTTACCCATCCTGGCTAACAGCCATTAATGGACTTAACTTCCATGAATTTATCTAGTTCTCTTTTAAACCCTGTTATAGTCCTAGCCTTTACAACCTCCTCAGATAAGGAGTTCTGCAGGTTGACTGTCCACTGTGTGAAGAAGAACTTCCTTTTATTTGCTTTAAGCCTGCTGCCCATTAATTTCATTTGGTGGCCCCTAGTTCTTATATTATGGGAACAAGTAAATAACTTTTCCTTATTCACTTTCTCCACATCTCTATCATATCCCCGTTTAGTCTCCTCTTTTCCAAGATGAAAAGTCCTAATTTCTTTAATCTCTCCTTATATGGGACCCATTCCAAATCCTAATCATTTTAGTTGCCCTTCTCTGCACCTTTTCTAATGCCAGTATATCTTTTTTGAGATGAAGAGCCCACATCTGTATGCAGTATTCAAGATGTGAGCGTACCATGGATTTATATTAGGGCAATAAGATATTCTTCATCTTATTCTCTAACCCTTTTTTAATGATTCCTAATATCCTGTTTGCTTTTTCGACTGCTGCTCTTCTGTAATGGAGGAGAGAATCTACTTTACACTGCTTTGCACCAATTACAGAATCTTTATTATTATTGATAACAGGAAGAACACAGTTTGCTTTTGAGTTCACAGGTGGAGTTTATAAACTTTGCAGTTAGAAAAAACATTTTTTTACTTGTAAAGTGAGAAGAGGATACAGAACCCCAGGATGTCATTTTACAGCATTGCTTTGTCAGCCTCCAAACTTTAAAACTCAAAAGCAAAGTTTCAAATACAAGGTTGCAAATATGGCCCCATTCATCCTGGTATGCTTCAATATTATGTGGGGCTCCAAATAGTTAATCTTCGTGTAAACGTTCTGCAGTATCTTAACAGTGGCATTAGTGGGAACAGATCATTCCAGCATCAGTCTTAGTTCTGAATTAGCTTGCTTTTGTGTATTTGAGTTACAACCTTAATCAATCTACACAAGAGTGCTTGGAAAACATTAAGTTATGTTAAATATGCAAATAAAAAAAGCAGTAAATTTTCTTAATCTATTCACTGTTTTGTATTATAGAATATCTATCCTAGCAATCAAGCAGTTACTTACAAAATTACAAACTACATAGAAAAAAAAATCAAACAAGATCCATTTAATTTAGCTCCTATATCATAACATCAAGCTCATTAGGACTTGGGCTCTGAATCCCAAATTGCAAAGCCAGTAGAATCAACTGAGAAATTACAGCCATCAGCCCTAGAACATTTAATCCTAGTAACTCAGAACATGAGTCTTCCAGTCAAACTTGCCAGTACAAGTATAACAGACAAGTTCTCAGGTAACCCATTATTTTTGGCTTCTATATCTCTTGAATCCGTCCAGGCCATCCAGGACTTTAAAGGTGAGGTAAAATGGAAGTAGTGAGTAGAAAAAGATAGCACTGACAGAAAAGTTGTTTTTTTTTTTACTAGTCCATTTTTAACCATAGTATCAAGAATCTTAGATCTGGTATTCAATACTCCACCCAGAAATTTGTCCTGGAGAACTTCATGTCGATTTGGAGCTCTATGCCTTCAATTGAGGGACAAAGAGAGAGATCAGGCTGGGCTGCATCGTTAGCAAAGAGATCCATCACTCTCCCACTATAAAGAAGTATCTGAGTTACATCTGTGTTTAATAAAAAACTGTTGCAAGAATTTGTGAATAGGAATCCTCTCAATCGAATTTTAGTTGCTTATTATCTGTGACATCATAATTCTAGAAATTCTTCAGTTGTAAAGTCTTTGAGGGAAAAAAAACCAGAGTAGATAGGACTTAAGTATAATGTAACATAAGCTGGAACACCCACCTCATTAAAATACCACTTTCACATCTACATACATTATGACTCAGCAAAAGAGGCAAAGAGCTCTTTCCACCCCCCTCAGTTTCACTTTTAAATCAGAGGTCCTGAACTGCATGCTGAAATGACTGTAGCCTCAAATTCGTAAACAAAGAATGTACTTTTCCAAAAGTCACTACTGTAACTTAACACACAGCAACTCATACACTATAACTATGTCAGAGTCCTACGACCAAGCAACTTGAGTTCAGGCAGCTCTCCTGTAAAACCCACAAACTTCCTCTGCCACTCTCCAAGTCATTTTTGTATTTCATATATCTTAAACCTTCTGCAACATCTAGTGCTTTGTGTTTAAGTGAGTGATTGTTTTCAATAAAAGTGCCCTTCATCATTATATCACTTCACAAGACGTTTTCAGAGAGTAAGCGACCGTTAGAACAAGGGGAAGTCACGGCAAGCAGCCAAGCTCTGCAGTGGTGGCTCCTAAGTCAGCCTGTGGTTAAGCTTCTGTGGTTAAACCTTTTACTTTAGGTGACATACTCACTGACTCTCAAGCCTTTGTTTCCATTTTCATAAAAACAAAGCAAAACTTAAGTGAATAACTGCAGCTTAATAACATAAAATTTGTGTTGCATGTAACTTCTCAGACTCCCACGCAGACTGAAGTCACTAAATTCAGAAGATGAGTCTGGGGAGCTGTATTTTAAAACAGGGATTCGGAGCAACCAAATTTTTGAATTGCTCTGCTCCAGCTCCGCTCCAGCTCCAGGCAAAAACCTACTGGGCCGCACGCGCTCCAGCTCCGGGCTCTGCTCCAAAGCCCTGTTTTAAAATTTCCTTTACAGACAGCTTGCCCATTTTTTGCCTAGCCATGGAAAGTCTCCTGTAAAGTAGATAACTGCACATCACTGACAGAAGTGATGTCATAAGCAATAGCAGCTAGTAAAAGTACTGTAGACCATATACACTGGCTGTTTAGTGATATGCTTCAAGATGCAACCTCAAAAAGTTAAATTCTTCATTTAGGACAGCTTTCCTATTAAGCAACTTTTTTTTTGTCTTCTTACTATTCATGCATTATTCAAATATCTTTCTTCTAAGTTAAACTTTCTACTGTCCCAAGAATCCTTTTATAGAGAAACTGAAATAATCCACAATCATTCATAGCAACTGATTATGATGTTACTGGAAAAGACAAGAAAACACAGAGGGAGAATGTTATGCATATACATAAACAACTTAATAAACTTCTAAACATTTGAAAACAATCTAGTAGTCTAACAGTTGTTAAATATACATAATATCTGTCAGAGCAAAGACATTATCTTTGCACAAGTGTGCATTAACATTCAGTTGGACAACATAGTTTTGATCCAATGTTTTTATACTAAAAACTGCTTTATGAACACTTAAGTAATGAGACATGAATTTCTGTTCAGTAAATAATGTTGAAGGAAGCTCATCAAGCTAGTTTAGTAAATATGCTGTAGCATGTGTGATTATTTAAATTTCACTCTTTACCACAGCTTGAAACAGTCATTTTTGAAGTGTAAAACTTTAAAAACAAATGTTAAACAAGACATGCTCAACCACCAGACACTCATTTTGGTGACAGCTGCCAGATACTGAAATATTACACTGATGAGACCCATAAAAGTACCCAGATGGTCAGAAATTCATTCCTTTTACTTCCCTCTAGTTTGATCTTCCCTTGTCATGTCGCATGTTTAGACTGTAAACTCTTTGGGTCAGGAACCAGTGTGGTTTTTAATTGTAAGGTCCTAGCTTATTTTGAAGTATGGTAAAAACAAGTAATTTCTTGCCTATGCCACCATCCTTCAGGTTGATACAGCTACAGGCAGCACTATCCAATACCAACCAACCTCTTGTTTCCTGCCCTAAGTGTGTAGGAGTTAATACAAATATGCATGTGAATATATTTCTCTCTCTCATTCCCTATTAAGGAAATATCATTTACCAAGTACAGACAACAGTTTTCTGCCCAGCACAAAAGAACAAAACATGTTTGGGCCTGGGACACAAATAATATAGATCTATAGTGCATCAGATAACCAGAAGAAGGGTTAATTTGGGGGAAAAAAACCTCCAAAACAAGGTGGCACTTAGCACCATAACTTCCTAACCAACACCAGAAAGTTATAAAGATGTACTGTGCAACCAATATACTAAACTGAATAAGTTTGTATTCAGCCTAACACCCCTAAAATCTACCATGCCTCCTGGTGCCTAAAGGCAGCAACTTACTTTACTTTTTGATCTCAGTGATTTAAAATAAATGAGGCAAAGGATGACAAAAAGAGATGTAGTAAATACAAGCAGAATAATCCAAGTAATGGTAGGCAGGCATCATGTTACTTCCACTTTTATTTTTATGTTAGGAAGACAAATTGCTTAGTGTTCTTTTAAAAATATTTCTCTCTTTATTTATAAAAAGAATGTCTCCCCTCAGTCTTTTCTTTAGACTGACTATGCTCCCAATTGTAAACCTTTCCCTAATGAGTCTTATTTATGAAACTTGTTACCATCTGTTCTCTGAATTATCTCCAGATTTGTTTGTCACTTTGGAAGCGTGATGCCTAATTTACCAAAACGGATAAAAGTCGATGATTCAAAAAATCTTTTGTACTTTACATTAATTTAAAAATTTATTTTCCAACCTACTTTGTGACTAAGCTCACTATGAGCTTATTATAACCGTGAACCAATTACAATATGCTCAATAATGTCATTCACTGTATATCTATGTGATTGCCATTATATCAAGATTCATAACATGTATTTGTACATGTTAGTGTGTTAGTAGACTAGAACTGGATGAAAAAAGTTTTATAGCCATGACTGTATCTGACACAAAGAAATAGACTACATATAAAAATTGAGATCACTCAATTCGAAAAGACACCATAGATTAAAAAAAACAAAAAACAAAAAAAAAACAACTTATTTGGTTCAGATGAGCCACAAAGTGCACTTTGTCTTGCTCAAATGAAACACTGAGATTTTCTGACAAAGTTATAGTCCATAGTCCACCCAATAGAACAGACATTACTAATAGGATGATGGATAACCTACGAGAAGGAAATTGAGCAGCATGCGGAATACTTGAGGAGAAAAAGTAATATGTTTCAATAAATGGCTAACATATGCAGTGATACCAAGGAATAGGAAAACAAGATAGGAATTTGCACTTGGGAGAAATGGACAGCCTGCCATGAAACTTATACACAGGATATATGACTGCCATGCTCACTCAGTGCAACTTGTCATAAAAAACGTAGACATCCAAGAACAACCAAAAATAGTGTTGAAAGTGATATGTTTTCAGTAATAAACTCTTATCAGTTTCACTGGAGGAGAACGGAAGCTTATTCTGCCACAAGGGAGACAGACACATTAGGCAGCTGATTACTGCAAGCTCTTCAAAAAAAGCCAACTCTCATTAGAGATGAACCAACTGATTCAAGTAACACAAAAACCAGCCCGAACTTCTATCCGTCTCCTAAGACATGATATTTTGGGTTGAGAATTCAGAACATCACTCCTCCCCTACAGGCCCCATCACCTTACATAGTGTCCTAGGGGTAGAAAAGGACCAGCCAGCTGTTCAGTTCAAACTAGGTGCTCTTGCTGATTGTGAAGCCAGATGACCTGCTTTCTTCCTTTCCTTTGCAGGGGTCTGTGCACAGAAAAAATAAACTCTTTTCTAAAGGGAGTCCAGATGGAACCATTACGGCAAGGTTATAAATACACATTTAAGAGAGCAGCACAGACCACCTGCAAAACATCCATGGGGAACTGGACTGAGACCAAAAACTCATGTCACATAGAAACTTTCATTTGCTCTTTTCACTTCCCCATCACCTTAAACGCCCCCTCCCTCCTGTCCCCTTTTCTCCAGCAAAGGGCTAACAGTCACATGGAAAATACTCAGTGACCATTTACAGCTGAAGTAGAGATTTTATACACGACTAAAAGTGTAACAACCAGGTTTTAAATAAATAAATATACATACATGCAAACAGATTAAGATGAATTGGAAACAAAGTAACTTTTGTTGAATAACTAAGATCAATGTATTTGTTTTGAGCAAGCCTTATCACAATTTGTAAATACTAGTTTTAAAACTCAAGACAGAAAAACATTGAGACAGAGAAGGACAGACACCTTTTGCTATTCCTTTTTATACAGTAGCTCTTCAGTGAATGCTTTCCGGGAGTTGTTACATCATTTATTTTTCCTGTAGTTGGACATGGATTTTATCCACTTGTCTCATCCACTTCTAGTTTAGCTTTGCAGCAGGGTTTGCTTTTAGTAAAGTCTGGTTTTGAAAGCAAGCCATAAAGAGAAGGTGCCAACACACTCTTGATTCACATAGGTGATGGACAAGAGCACTTAGACTTAGCCTGGAGGAATGGAAGTGAGTCAGCCTCAGGCCCTGATCAAACAGACCCTACCTTAGGGCACCTGTCACTTTTTAAGAGCTAAAAAAAAAAAGCGTACCAAGGTTTCTCTTCAAAGAGAGCAAGAAATTCCACTAACATGATGTGCTGAGCAAAAAAAAAGTTTGCAAGGAACTATGTACGCCTACTAGTAGAAAGAGATTAAATGCTCTCACTAAAGGTTACCCATGCTTACAAGATCTTTTGTTCCAATGCACAGACTACCCCTACTGCCGATGAGAACTCAAATGTACAACATTGATGGGACTCCTGTCCAGGAGTGTGAGAGTCGTATGCACACACCAGAGTGACCAGGCACAGCTGCTGGTGAGCCTGGTGCCTGTCCAAGTAGGCAGGGCTGGAGGCGGCACGGTCACACCAGAGGAGCTGCCCAGGCTGAACACTGGCTCCTGCAAGCAGCAGCCCGACATGTTGCTGCTTTTGCCACTGCAGTTCCTGGCCTGGTTGCTGGCTATAGCCCTGATGGTCTCACTCATTGTCACTAGAGCCCTGCAGCTCTGTGGATATAACCTTTTGTATCCACACAGGGCTCTAGCTTTTTCCTTCTTACGCATCACCATCACTAGTAAGGCTCAGTAACCTAAATCAGGTCTTCAGTTATACCTCTGCCAATCTGTTGTTTTCATTTACACAGTTATAACTGATTAGAACTAATGTTGAAATAGAGTTACTTACAACCTATCCTTTGCCCCATCCTCCACAGTTAGGGTTGCCAGGTTTTTGACCAGAAAGTCCAGTCCAAAAGGTGACCTGGCAGTCTCCAGTCAGTACTGATGACCAGACACTAAGGCCAGGTCCACACTACAGTGTTAAATCGATTTAAACAGCGTTAAATCGATTTAATGCTGTACTCGTCCACACTAAAAGGCACTTAAAATCGATTTTAAGGGGTCTTAAAATCAATTTCTGTACTCCAGCTAAACGAAAGGAGTAACCCTAAAATCGATATTACTAAATCGATTTAGGGTTAGTGTGGACGGAAATCGAAGTTATTGGTCCCATTCTTTTACTGAGCTACCCAGAGTGCACCGCTCTGGAAATCAATGGTAGCCTGGGACCATGGACGCACACTACCGAAGTAATGTGCCCTAGTGTGGACGCGTAAAATTGATTTTATAAAATCTGTTTTATAAAATCGATTTTATTAATTTCGATTTTACTCTGTAGTGTGGACGTGGCCTAAACGTTGGTTACCAAAGTAACTACAATCAGCCTCCCCATCAAGACAGAAGAGCAGCAGCTGCTACCTGGAGGAGCTGGTCAGTTGCTGACAGAGAGAACTGGCACCCAGATACAAAGCTCTAGCCTCCGGTGGAGAGGCAGGTAACAGTGCCATTGCTGCCTGAGGGGGGAGGAAATCATGTCTACTCCCTCTTTCCTAACCCCCTCAGCCTGTGCCCCAATTGCCCCCACCCCAGCCCCTCACTCCAGAGACTGACCTTCCCACAATTCCTCCTAGCCCCTCACTTCAGGGACTGACCTCCTCACTGTGACCCAATTGCCCCCTGCCTCTCACTCCTTTTCTAAGTCAGAGTCCAACTGCAGTGTCCTAATTGGGCAGGTGGGCAAGCTCCACATCAGCTCCTCCAAGCCTGACTCTGCAGTTGGCAGGTGAGTCCCAGGAGCAGGGGGAGGGGGGGAAGAGACAGAGTGAGCGATTGGGGGGGGAGGGAAATCCAGAGGAAGAGGCTGAGCAGAAGATGGGGCAAGGGTGTCCAGTTCTCAGCAATTAGAAAGTTGGCAACCTTACACTCCCTCACATCCCAATTCCCAAATTCTGGACAACCTAATCAACACCTGCAGCTATCCAAGGCCTAACCAAAGCCTCCAGCTCCATACAAGCTACTCGGTGACAGATTGGGCCTCCCTGGGAATCCAAGCTCTTTATCATCTACTCATAACCTCTGCAGGTTCAGGAGATCCAACCGCCAACCCACAATAATTCTATCTTTATATGAGGATTCTCACCACTAGTGCCAGTACTAACTACTTAAAGCTGTAATTCTGTGAATTTAACTAGAGATTAAGGAAACTATTAAGTGGACTGTGCAAACACAATGAAAACATAACTCAAGCAAATTGCTTCAAAAGTGTATCCATTCAGACTAATTACAACGACACCTCACGATATCCCACCACACAACATAACCGTTAAGAATACTGACACAGGATTTTCTTCACTCTAAAGAAGAGGGGAAGAAAGACAGGATTTTTCAGTGTGGGAGGGCCAGAGAGCAGGAAAAGGAAGATACTAGGGTATGAACATGGCCCTGACGCCCAATATCAACACCTTTAAAAAGTAATAGGATTACCAAAAGCAGTTTTCTAACAACAAAGGACTGCAATTGGCTACAAGCTACAGCAGCATTCTTCAGATGCTGCTCACCTTTCTGGCTCCTGCCCCACAATCACCTGGTGCTTTCTGTCACTAAACTAAACAGATCTGACTGAATACACATAAGCAGCAGGACAACTGAGTAAGAAGACACTATTTTTTCATGGTCATTTTTCAGAGTAGAATTGTATTCATTTTCACAAGGGCAACGACTGCACTTTGATAAGCAACAGAAGCAGCAGTTTTTAAACCGATAACTTCGGGGAGGAGTGTTGCATAATAGTTTATATTTAAAAAATAAACAAGAGGAGACTAATCAGAAGGAAGAGTGAAATCTATCTATCCTGCTTAAGTTCTTCTATTCCACTTCCCATACTAGAAAGGTCATTGAAAAAAGCGTGTTAGCCTGGAGGACAGGAAAAAAAATTGTACCAAGACAACATCTGATCATATGCAAAGTTTACATATATGGTCAGGGAAAGAGCAAAAACAAAGCCTTCCTTTTGGAAAGTGTCAGTAATCTTGCATTAATATTACCTATATATTGTTTAGCAAAATGACTAAGTACCTTGTATTGTGGGAGCACAGATGAACAGGAAGAGGCAGGCTGAAACATAATAAAATCAGAGAAGAGAGTGCATGGGGGAGTACAAGAACAACAAAAAGTGAAAGAGACAAGGGCAAAACAAGAAGCAGCATACAAAAGGAAAGATCGTCGTAGGCTTTTGGAAAAGAACAAACCATAAATATTAGTTAAGAGCACAATATATATTTGGAAGTCTAATATTGCAGTGTGTTTAACTGAAAAGATTTCCAATTGAGTCCATCTGCCTGAGAAATCTTAAAGCAGACTGATTCTCAAAGGTGGATGTATAGCACCTTCCCCAAAAATCAGGCCCTTTTATAGAATAAAACTTTAAAATGAGAAGGGCCTATTATCATCATCCATTCTGACCTCCAACATAACAAAGGCCATGTAATTTCTGCATCAAGACCATAACTTCTGTCTGAGCTAAAGCACCTCTTTTAGAAATTAATTTCATCTGTATTTAAAGATCAAGTGACAGAATTCCCTGCATTCCTTACTATTGTTCCAATGATTGATTAACCTCATGGTTCAAAACATGCACCTTTTTTCCAGTCTGAATTTGTCTAGTTTCAGTTTCCAGTCATTGGATTTTCCTATGCCTTGTTAAAGAGCCTTCTATCAGAAATCTCTTTCCTAGATAGGTACTTCTAGATCATGATCAATCAATTCTCAACTGTCTTAGATAAAAATCTATTTATCTTAAGTCTCCCTAAAAGGCTAGTTTTTCAGAATTCAAAATCACTCTTGTATCTCTTTTCTGAATTCTTTCCAATTTGCAAAAAAAAAAAACAACTGAAGTGTTGACACCAAAACTGGACACAGTAATCTAGTAGTTTCACCAATTCCATTTCACTTGGTGAAATTCAACAGCCTACTATGTTAGGCAGCTGATCAGGCTAGCTTAAACCAAGGTTACGCAACTGTAACGGAGTTCTTCAAGTGGCCTCTCCACATTCCCACTCATTGGATGCACCTACAATGGAGCATGGGCACTGGAATGTTTTGTAGTGGTGCCCACTGGAGCACTCTCACACCCTCTCCTTCACTGTTCCTGAACACTAAGAGGCAAGGTACTCCAGTCATCTCTGCTCTTACCACCACTTTCTCAGATCCAAGACTAGAATTAGGACTCTGAGGAAGAGGAGAAGGTAGGCAGGAAGTGTGAATATGCAAACTCCAGTTACAGGTGAATAATCTTCACTTCTTCTTTGACTAGCCTCTGTACATTCCCACTCATGGGCCAGTTTGATCAACAGTACCGTCATTCAAGGAAGGTGGAGACAAGGAGTCCTAAATAAACAACGAAAGAAGTGATGCTCTACTAAATAGAGCATCTGACCAGGTCTAGTGCATAGCATTTTGTAAACACATGGCTAGAACTCCATGCTGTAGCTCTGCAGATTTCCACAATGGGAATATGCCTAAGGTATGTCACAGAGGCCATTTCTGCCCTTGTGGAATGGGCTCTAATCCCTATCTGGAAAGAGAGAGGAACAGAGGCCAATTTGTAGCTCTGTTCAATGCACAGCATAACCCACTTAGATAGTTTTTAAAGTAATGGTCTGCCTTTTATTTTATGCATAAGATTTAGTGACTTTTTAAAACTCTTTGGTTCTATTTAGGTAGAAAGCTTTTAGTATCTGGTATGTGGATGTTTGGGAAGGACTATTGGTAGATAAATGATTGGTTGAGATACAAATAAATTATTGTTTTGGGCAAGAATTTAGGGTGGGGATGGAGAACAACTTTGGCTTTGTGGAAAACTGTGAAGGTAACATAAGTCATCAGCATGCAATTCACTTACTCTCCTGGCAGATGCTAAGGTTATTATAAATGCTGTTTTGACTGATAGACAAACAGTGAACATTCAGAGGCTCAAATGGCAGCTTCATAAATTGAGTAAGCACTAAATTAAGATCCCGTGATTGAGCTGAACCTTTGACTGGAGGATAGATGCTTACCAGACCTTTCATACATCTCTTTACTGTGCCATGAGTAAATACAATCCTGTTATCAATGAGTATGTGGTAAACACATATGACAGCTAGATGAATTTTCACAGACAGTAAATCAGGTATTAGAAAGTTTCAAGCAAAGCAAACAGACTGGTTTGGAGCTGAAGCTAGGGGCTGGTCTATACTACGGGGGAAAATCAATCTTAGATACGCAACTTCAGCTACGTGAATAACGTAGCTGAAGTCGAAGTATCTAAGATCGAATTACTCACCGTCCTCACGGCACGGGATCGATGTCCACGGCCCCCCCTGTCGATTCCGCAACTCAGTTCGGGTTGCTGGAGTTACGGAATCGATATACGCGCGTTCGGGGATCGAGATATCGCGTCTAGATGAGACGCGATATATCGATCCATGAGCAATCGATTGCTACCTGCCGATACGGCAGGTAGTGAAGACGTACCCTAGGACTATGTTACTGAATGCCCAAACCGTAAGCCTTTTCCACTTCAAGTCATAGACCTTGTGAGTCGATTGTTTCAGGAAACCTATCAAGACATGGCAACAGAACTAACAGATCTAGAGAGGTCCTATGGCTCATGCTATCAGGTGTACTGAATGGAAGGATGGAGTGATAAATCTGGCTGTTCTACTGAGATAACAGGTCCATGGTGATAGGGAGAAAAGCCAGTATTTTTGTTCTGTGTTTGTACAGCACCTAGAACAATGAGGTCCTGGTTCATGACTGGGGCACCTAGGTGCTACAGTAATACATTAAATAAATAATATACTTCTCTGGAGAGAAGAACAAAGTCTGGAAACCATTGTCATAACCATATTATTATTGGCTGTATCTTGCTTTATCTTCTATATTGCTTTTTGGATGAGAGGAAACCAGTTGAGTAACGCATCCTAAATGGAATGCTCTCCTGCTCTCAAGCAGAACTTTGGGCACTTGGCATTGTGCTTTACTGGAAGCAGATCTATTTACAGATAACTCAGACTTGCAAAGATGTCATCTGTTGATGTGTTTACAGACCATTCATGCTGTTCTCTTCTGCCCCTGCTCAGCTGACCTGCCAAGTAGTAGTTTTTGCCCAGCCCACCCAATGTAGGGCTATGTGGTAAAGTGTGATGATGCACCAGTTCCATGGTGCTACAGCTTCTCTGCACAGCTGAGTGGAATGAACTCCTCTGCTTATTTACATAAGACACCACTGTTTATTGTACGTAACAAGCTGGACTACTATGCTTTGCAAATGAGGAAGAAAAGCCTTGCAAGCCCATACTAAAATTTCCCTCAATATTAGTATGCATCTTTCTCCACATAGCCCGGATGACCATGAATTAGTAAATTGTTGAAATAGGCTCCCCTCCTAAAGTTGGAGTCACTGAAGGTGATACCTGTAGATCAAACAGGGAGACTGAATGCTCTCTCTCTCAGGACACTGTGACCCTTCTCCTCGGGGAGTCAACTTTGAGAACATGTTGTCTGAGCTTTAGAGATCATGTTTTGCTAAGTATTGCTGCAGAACTCTCATCTTAAGACAAGCATGGGTGGGATTTGTACGTGTAACTGAGATCTGAGGCCTACCAATCTGAAGAACATTACTATCTGGTAAGAACTCTTGATGCCTGAGTATAGCTAACTGAATGTTCAGGATTCTTTCTTCTGGTAGGAAGGCTCTGTCTGCTTTTGAATTCAGATCTTCCCCAATGAAGAGAATTCTTTGAGTAGGAAGCAAGCATGATTTTTTTCCCCACCCAATTTATTCCAAGTCCCAGTTTCTCAAAATGGAAGCAGGTGCAAGCTGTATCACTGGACAAGCTCTCTTATGATCCTTTAATGTGCATGTCATGTAACTTAGGGTATACATGTACACCCTATCTTAGATGTGCTGCCACTACAAATAAGTATTTTGTAAGTATACAAGGGGGGTAAAAAGGTCAAATGGAAGGATTATATATTGATAGCGATCTTCCTCCCTCCCCATTCCTCCCCACAAAGAAACAAAGGTATTTGCAATGTGAAAGCCAGAGAGATGTGGTAATATGCATCCTTTTTTAAACAGAAAGCTCACAACAAATTTGAGTGGGGAGGGAGGGAATTATTAATTAAAGAGTCAGCATGCACAGTTTGAACTTTCTGATGAAGGAGCTAAGCACTCTCAGGCTTAAGAGATGCTTTCAGATACTTTCTGATTCCAAAGAATCTCTTTCCCCTGAATTCTCTTAGAACTTCCTCTATGACCCCTATTTCTATGAACAAGTGAACCTCTGATTTTAGTAGGTTCTTGTTTGCTGATTCCTGATGAGATAGGGAAGGGACGGTATGGTGTCAAATTATATGGAATAAACTCTTTGTACTACTTCCAGGATCCATTTGTTTGTATGGATGAAACCCCAGTTGTTGGAGTGAGAAAATTAATGCTCAAAAGGTGTGGAAGGAGGGGTGTGAATAGTTTAAGATTGGTTTGCAGCTCTGGAACCTCATGTCAAACCTGAGGTCTAAGGCTTAACACAAAACAAAAGGGTATGATTTATTTGTCCTTTATTTGCTTGGTGCTCTTTTTCCTTCGCTGCTATTGAACTGGAAGTTGTTTGTGCAAATAATAGCATCTCTGTATGAAATATAAACTGATGAAGTGTATTGCTGTCTACAATAATTAAGACAAGAGCTCCAAACCTTCTCCTTGAGGGTTAATAATCCCCTAGCAATCTAGCTGCTCATCTAGCATCTAATCTTCTCCAGGACTATTAGTCCTTCCACTGAGCAAGCCATCACCTATGAATGAATATTCTTCCACATGTGCTCTGGTTTCAGGTGGAAGATGAGATAATCTGAGGCCATGCCTACACTAGAGACCTTAGAGCAGCTCAGCTATACCAATGCAGCTGTAAGATCTCCCAAGTAGCCACTCTATGCTGATGGGAAGATAGCTCTGCCAACATAATTAAACCATCACCAATGAGCAGCAATAGCTATGTTGGCAGGAGAGTGTCTCGGGCTAACATAGCACTGTCCACACCAGTGCTTCTGTTGATGTAACTTACGGTGCTCAGTGGTGTGTTTTTTCTCACTCCTTAGCGACACAAGTTATACTGACAAAAGCGCTAGTGTAGACACAGCCTAAACCATGCGTGTTGACCTATTGTGATAGCTGAAACCACTGCCGTTGCTGCAGTGTCTGAAGCATCAAATGAGGCTCTAAGGGCTAGATCCACCAAAGGAAATTAGGCATTGTCACACCTAGCTTTCAGGTGGTTTGTCACCCATTGGAATCCACAGCTCCAAGTTTGACACCTACCTGGCTCCCTAACACAGTGTTTGGGGAGAGTTAAGTGCTTAAGAGCTAGATCCACAAAAGCCAGCCTATTGTATGGGGAACCTAGACAGTAGAAAATGCCCAGAAGAGGGTGGGTCTTAAACTCTATCCCTCAAAGTCAGTTAGGCACCTACATATAAGCCAGGGGGAGACACCAATCTCTGCTCGGAATTCACAGCTCTAAACATCTCCTGAATTCCTTAAAGGGTTAGGTGCTAATCCTTCCCCTCGCCACACACCCACATGAAACACTGAAGGAAGGGATGGTGGTATGCCTCTCTTATAGCCATTACTCCAATGGTTAGGTTACTCACCTGGGATGTACAAGAGGTGGATTCAATTCTCCCCTCTGCCTCATGTGGAGAAGAGATATGAGCACAGATCTCTTTCAATCTTTCCTATTGAAGCTGTGTCACTACATAAAATATTTAAAAGATGTATACAGCCAGAGAGTGTGAATGACTCTATAGATCAGTGGTTATGGCACTCACCTGGTCAGAGAGGGAAGGGACCCAGGGTCCAGTCTTCCTGTTCCAATGCATATTTACATATTTTTATCTCCTGTTGAAACTGTTCCACTGTGTAGAGACCTGTACCCCAAAATACCTCATAGCCCAGTGGTTAGGGCACTCTGATAGGTGGAGACTTGTGTTCAAGTCCCTCCTCCACGTCAGGCAAAGGGTTGAATTTCACCATTAGTTTTGTGTGTGGTTTAGGCCTATTGGATTAGGACTTGCAGGCGAGATTGGGAGGAGAATGCTTAGTTCGAGGATCCTGCTGGAACTTAGGCACCAACTGCCTAGATTGAGGCAGCTGTGAAAATGCTCACCAGCAGATTTGTAGGCACCTTGGTGACTAACAGCAGAAATGTGTGTTCATATACGTTTATGAGCAGCTGAGTGGGGACTCTGAGGAGCTCAGTGCCATCCAGATGTTGGACTTAGGCATCCAAGTCATTTTATAGATCTAGCCACATCCATGTTAACTACTAGCTGTCCTTTTATTAAGGCTTTAGCCAATTTCCTTTGCTCTTCAGGCATATCTTTAGCAAACAAGGCCATTTCCCCCCACATATGGTTCTGATATCTACAACTTTAGAGCCTGACAATTAGCAATCCTAATGCCTAGTGAGGCTGAGGAGAAAACCATCCTGTCCAGAGTACCCAGTTTCTCACCTCTGTCAAATGGGACAGAATGCATTTGGTCTCAAAATTTTGTCCTCTGAACTGCTGCAGCACCACCACCAAGTTAGAAGCAGGAAGACAAAAAGAAAAACCCTCATGTGGTAACTGCTATAGCTCGTCAGCCTTCTTTGACATGGCTTGACCAGAGGCAGGACTTTCTCAGATAGTTTTGGTTGGTTGCAATAGTGCTTCTAAAACTGAGTGGGGTGATCTTGCTATTAGGAGGACCTAATATATTGAATACTCGAAGACAGATCTCTTCTGTGGACACAGTTTTATTCTTTAAGGTTGAAGCTATTCTGACCACAGTCCATGAAACTGAATGACATCTTCCGGTGAGGAAGATGCTGAAGTGACTCCCACATTGTCATCAGGGGGACACTTGATCATTAGACTTCAAATCCATGTCCTGATATGAGAAGAGTCCCATCGGTTCCTCCTCTTTGAGCGTATCTGGGACTACTATCAGGGAGTGCTCAGTATACCCAGATAATCTAAACCAAGCCAATATATGAGATTTTCCCTGATCTATAGGAGGTGCTAGATCTCTGTAGGGATGATGATCTGTACCAAGGAGGGAATTGCTAAGCCTGCTAATATTTAGTATCACATTCCCAATCATAGTACCTACTTGGTTAAGGGTATGATCTTGTGTGTGTGCTGCACGGAGCATCTCAGTAACATTTATTTGGGTTCACTTTTACCTCAGCTGATGGGAACTGAGCTGGTATATTAACCCATTTATGTGATCTGATTCACTGTCAGATTGCAGATCCAATATCAGGTCCAAGGCAGTTAGTAAAGGGACAACTAATGCCTTGGAATTCTTGAAATTGAAAAAGGGGAGACAAATCTCCTTGGTGAGGTGTTTTCGGGGAAGGAAGTGATATGGCTGGGGAAATCTGAATCTTCTCTGACCTTCTGTCTCTTTTCCAGTGGGGAGGTGGGAGCAGAAACATCCCTACCACTCTGCCCAGGGGATATACAGTTCACTAATTAGATAATGGCTCTAACAGCAGATCTGAGCAGTACCTGGGCAACTACCATTATAGTGGATGCTGACCACGTAGAGGAATCGAAATTACCTGGAACTGATATATTTGCTACATTAGGGGCACACCCCTTACTTTGGGATTTTCCCTGCACTGAGGCAGTAACTTTTAGTCTAGGTTCCAGTGATGTTTTCAGAACTGACCCTAAAGAACAGAGACCCAAAACAATGCATAGTTTTGCTGACAGGCTCTACCCTTATTCTGAACCAAAACGGTCATATCTGAAAGGGCACACCCATAAAGATCTTCTAATAAAGGCTGACATATATGGGGTTCTGTTGCGTCTAGAACCAAAATCGAATGATTTAGGATCCTTTGGTACCAAAGGTTTGGTTTTCACTCCATGATAGGAAGATACTACCTTCAGGTGGGATCTTGGGCTGCTTTTTATTCCCTGGGAGGTGAAGGGTTGATGCAAGCCCAGCAGTACTCATGGAACTGGCAGTTACAGAGCTGGAGGGTTTGCATAGCCTCCTGAAGCAGCAAGTCTTGGAGTTTGGTTTCATGCATCACTCCAAGAGCATAAAAGAAGATGCTGCAGATCATGCACTGTGAAGAAGGGTATTCTGCCTCCAAGCAAACTAGATACCTGGTATGGGAGTCCAAAGCCTCGTCCCCTTCAGATCTGCCACTATGATCCATGAGCCCACCTGAACTAATAAAATGTTAAAATAAATAACTTAAAAGCAATAAATCTAAACAAATCTCAGCTAAGGAATCTAAATGACGTACAATCTTCAAAAGGGTTTGATCTGGATGGATCAGCCAGGAGAAGTCCCTGGTCCATCTGCAGCCACAGCTGGAAAGAACTGAGGAAGTGGAGCGCCACACCCCCTTCTATGGCCTTGCATTCAATATGGTCAGAAAAAGTACAGAGGGGGCAGGAGGTAGCACAAATGTTTCACAGCAGTGCCTGCTGGAGTGCATTCCATTCCACTATCCAAGCTGCACCACTGGCACATCCCAGGAATGGGGTTTTGTCTCAGTTAGATTCCTTAGTTAGCTAAGATTCATTTAGATTTATTGCTGTATTTGAAGAACACAGTGATTTCTGCTGGCCTTAGTCTATGAAAGTATGTATAACCTTGTATTTTGATATACCTAGCTTACAATATAGATTATTCTGTAGAACTGACATTATTATTTTCCATCCCACCAATCTGTGCTATTTTATATTTTCTTGCAAATCACAGATAAAGATTTAATATCATTAGAACAAGAACAGATCCCTGCAGAACCTCACTAGAAGCAACCCCATTGTATAATTCCCCATTTAGAGTTACTTTAAGATCTATCAGTTAGCCAGTTTTAATCCATTTCATACAAGCAACACTGATTTCAAACTGAGGCCCCAAAAACTGAGACAACCAATGAACATACACTCCATCAAGTATCCAACTAATTTCTTCACTCTTCATCTTAGATAACCAATTCCTAACCTTTTCAGTCTCTGACTCTCTAATCACAAATATAATTAAATGACTCATTGATATGACAAGCTATAGTGGAAGTCACCCAATTTTACAACAAAATGGAAAAAAAACATTTGAAGAAGATGTCTCCAATAGATGTGGTATGGACTGAAAGGATGGGGAGAGGCAAATTTGTATTTGAAAGAAATAATAGTTTTTAAGCAGCATTAGTTTTTTCTCTCACTTTCCTTTTTATCTTCTTCCCATGCTTCCCTGCTCTACATAGTATGTCTGCCTCAAGCCCTTTAATATGGAAAGCAAGATGAATAGGATGGAGGTGTACATGCATGAGCAGTGGAGACAGGGAGGGCAGTTGGGAAAGCATACAGGCAAACAGCAAAGAAAGAACATAAAGCCACAAAGAACATTTTGCCTTCTGTTTACTCCCATTAGCCCTGCAGAGCAATAGACAAGTGAATGAGCTAGATTCTGTTCTGGCTTGCACTTCAACAATCACAGATCCTTCACTGTTTGCAATGCACAGCCCACAAAAACCCATCTTTCATTTTCAAATTCCAGACTGAGTTGCAGAGCTTATGGAAGAAATGTAATCTTTATACTTGTAAACGGAGTTGATCTGATCTGGGAATCACTGAGAGAACACAAATATGGAACCAAAAGCCAAGTCATGTTTTGATGCAGAACTGCATTTTAAAAGTTAGCCAAATATGTTGTACAATAGATGCCCAACGTTCATTTTTATATGAAATTGTTCTGCATTCAGCCAATACCTTCATCAAAAAATATCCAAATAGCTCAAAGTAGGTATTTCAAAAATACTGCAATACTGTTGACTTGGAAGTCATGTTGATTCAAACTAAAAACATCAATATATATTAATTGTATTACACCACCACCTACAGGCTTGAGCACAGTTTGGGGCCTGTTTGCTTGAGCACAGTTTGCTAGGCACTATACAAAACACAATAATGAAAGAGCTCCCTGAAGAACTTACAACCTAAGGCCCACAACCTGCAATTTGTTGACTTTCATGGTGCTCCATGAGCACAGCAGTCTTCCTGCAAGCAACGAATTGTAGGCTTGGGGCCTATACAGAGAAGACAAAGGATGGGAGGAGAAACAGATATATAAGTTTCAGAGGGGTAGCTGTGTCAGCAGATACAATGAAGAGTCTTGTGGCACCTTAAAGACTAACACATTAATTAGAGCATAAGCTTTCATGGGCTATGACCCACATGACTTTCCAAACGCTACACATCAGGTCAGCTGGAAGTAAAATCCAGGGCTCCTGACTCCCTAGCCACTAGACTATGTTGGATATTGGAAAAGGGCAACAAAAATGACTAGGGGTATAGAACAGCTTCCGTATGAGGAAAGATTAGTAAGACTGGGACTTTTCACCCTGGAAAAGAGATGACTAAAAGGAGATATGATAGAGGTCTGTAAAATCATGACTGGTATGGACAAAGTAAATAAGGAAGTGTTATTTACTCCTTCACATAACACAAGAACTAGGGTCACCAAATGAACTTAATAGGCAGCAGGTTTAAAAACAAACAAAAGGAAGTATTCCTTCACACAATACACAGTCAGCCTGTGGAACTTTTTGCCAGAGGATGTTGTGAAGGGCAAAACTATAACAGGGTCCAAAAAAGAACTAGTTAAGTTCATGGAAGATAGGTCCATCAACAGCAATTAGCCAGGATGGGCAGGGATGGTGTCCCTAGCCACTGTTGCCAGAAGCTGGCAATGGATGACAAGGATTGGATCACTTGATGATTACCTGTTCTGTTCATTCCCTCTGAAGCACCTGGCATTGGCCACTGTCAGAAGACAGGATATGGCTGTTATGACTACACTGTCTACCATATTTAGTTAAGCTAACAACCCAAGAATATGGATTAACAGGACCAGCAAATATAAATGACAACCACTATCTAACCACTTACTGCTCCTTTCTTATTGATACAAATAGAAATGACAAACTTCTTTGGCTGAAAGATCTTATCTTTCATCACACATGGGCTTTTTCTCTATGGTGTTCATCATTGTAGTATCTGAGGACCTCACTAGTATTAATGAATTTATGTTTATGATACTCCTACAACATAAGGAAGTATTACTCTCCCCATTTTTCAGATGTAAGCAAAGGTGGAGAGAGACAGTGACTAACGCAACATCACATAGAAAGTCTTCAGCAGAGCTGAAAACAGAAGGGGATTCTCTAGGTCCCAGTACAGACCATCTTTAATGGTAATCTTAACTTCCATTTATGTCCAGTTGCCATCTTTCAAAGATAAATATCAAGGACTTTAGAAGAGAGTAAATCAAACATGCTAAGGTATTATTTGCTCATGCTGACTTGTCAGTTGTTAAGTTTGTTGAAATAAAAGTTGTTCCAATATAAGCACTAAAAAGCATCTTTTAAGAGTTACACCATCAGGGACTGAAGTTACCCTAACAGTCCTGCTCTCTCTGCTCCAGTCTTGTGAAATGGCAGGTAAGACGGTTATCAGAAGCTAAAAGAGTAGTCAGGCATCCATTAGTCAGTTGCCCAGTTGCAAAGCAGGGATTTTATGCTGCATTATTCTGGAAAGTTACTTTCCAGTGTCAGTGTTTTGTATAAAGTTATATATTGAATACTAAGACAACAAATACACAACAATTGTACAAGTTGAAGGTGAGGAAAATGCGGTTAATAAGCTGAATGGCAGAGGTTCCAGATCATCTGCTAGAAAGCAACATTAAAACTCTTCCTGAATGTGGCCTGGCTCAGACTTAAATAAACTTTGATCAGGCACTGATTCCAGAGACTTATACTGAAAGCAAGGACTAATACCACTTCTATGCCATGTCATGATTAGTATCCAAAAAACTGGAAGATATCAAATGATCTTGAAAAATCCATTTGGCAGTAGAGTAGGACACCTTCATAACAATAAGAAAGGAAAGCCTGAAACACAGACAGCTGCAAGCTTTTAAAGAGTAGTTAAATTTAAAGTTTTTTGTCCTTATGGCTGATGACAGATCCTTCAAATTGTGAGTGAATTCAGTATTTTCTTACTCACTCTGCTGACCAATTCCAGTCGCTCTGCTACTTCCCCAAACAATTAAAAAATAAAAATAAAAAAGATTAATAGCATTCTGAAGAGTCTCTCTGATGCTCTTCAGAACCATATGGGTATCAATGACAATGACAAATTCCAGTCAATTTCAGTCTGGATATGGATTTCTATCCAGTTTAAGGCTGGGCTACGCAGTTTTTGTACCATTATAATTAGTTTTGTTATAGTACTATAGCCTTATAGTACAGACACAGTTTATATCTGTATAAGGGTGCTTGTAGCAGTATAGCTTATTCCCATAAATATGATAGAGGTCCTGTATCCAGGAGTTTTTCTTGATAGGTAAACCTTAATTGTTCACTTTATCCAGGGCTTCCAATCCAGGCAGCATGCAAAAAAGCAAACAAAAGGAGCCTTCTAGACTAGAGCATAGATGTCAAATTCACTCTGTGGAGATGGCTGGAGTAAATATACAGGCATAAGTTATACTGATAAAAGCACATTTAACTACTGACACAGCTGAGCTCTTTCAAGAAAGTAGTATAACCGCCCCTGCTCAAACTTTGATCTTGAGTCTCAGAATGCATTTATTTCTCAGAAAATGTCAATATGGAATTGCTCAAAGAATGAAGCTGATCAGCCCTCCTGAAGAGTCAACATAAAATAGTGGTCTTAAGGTGGCACTAAGTCTCGGGCATAGATCAGTGGTATCATATTTGGAGATTATTTCAATTAAGAGTTGACTAGATACATATGAGCGAACATACACCAGAATTATTATAACTAAACACAAGGCATGGAAATAACCACATTTTGGAAGTGTCTACATTTGAACTACCCAATGACTGAGAAGACACCACAGTTCTGACTGTTGGGTCTATGAACTCGCCATACTCAAATATAACATTCCTTACACATTTTTTTTTTAAACCCAAACACCAGAATGTCTTGAATTGAACAATAAAGGGATCCAGCCAGCTCTGTGCTGCGATTCTGTCACTATCATACCATATCAACATTGCCACCTTAAAATCTACAAAAACAAATTACTAGCTAATTATTAGAAATGATTCCTTGGTTAGAAAATGGCAGTCGAGCTAAACGTATTCTGATCTCTGTGTATATGACACTGGGGTCCCATCCCACATTTCTCCAACAGAACCACCTATACTGCTCTCTCTTCACTTCAAAACTATGACTCTAGGCCACCTGTCTGTGTTCCCCTTGACCTGCTTGTACTTCCCAGTTCTCTATCAGTCTCCCTCTTTCTGGGCTTCTGCTTGGACACACTTCTGCCCTACCCCTTGTATGTGCACCTCCACTTCTTGTTTAACCCAGGAATTGCTTCAGCATCTAAGCCTGAAATCAGCACAATGTCAGCTTATATTATAAACAATAACACTGATATTTAAATGTTGCTCTTTTGACACTTAAAGACAACTACCTTTTTACCTATTCCGTTAGGCCCCTCCGCAATGCCAGAAGGCACATCTCACCAACTCCAACAAAGCAAATTTAGCATTTCGCATCAACCCATATGAGAAATAAAATAAGCCACACAAAAAAGTGGTAGTGGACTTTTCAAAACACCAGGTTTAAAAGTCCTTTTCTGAATGTCACCAAACTCAGGCAAAAAAATACTCTCTATCCTACACAGTGACTAGGTCCAGCCTGTCAAAAGTTCTGGGGGAGGGGTGGATATCAATCTCTTAGCGGAGTAGTTGTGTGTGTGTGTGGGGGGTAACTATGCAAAAGAGTCTTATAATGGGCAGCTGCCTTCGAACTTAAGCACGGGAAAGCGCCCGTAAGGGAAGGTGTTTTACGAGGCAGCACCAGCTTTCCCCTGCCTCAGAAAAAGTCCCGAGGTGAAGCCCATTCACAAGTTCACCTCAATGTCAACTGCCTTCCGAAAGCCTGCGGATAAGCCTCAACGGGCAGCCCTGACCCCTGCTTCTCAGCCAGCCACCCAGCCTGACCCCGGGCCGAGGCGGGGCGCGTCAGCCCGGCGGTGACAGCCCGGGCAGGGCGGCAGGGAGACCAGCCCCAGCCTGTGAGCTGGCAGCGCGGCCGGGAGGAGTAGCGAGGCGCTGCGAAGGGGGACCCCTCGCACAGGGGCCCGGCCGAGGGTGGCAGCGGCCCAGGCATTGGGGCTCCTTCAGCCCCGGAGCTGCGGGGTGGGGGGAGAAGCCGCTTCCCCGGCTCGAGCGCTACGGATCCCTGCAAACCCCTGAGCAAGCGCCCCGCCCCGGGGGAGCCTCCCCAGCCTGGGCCCGGCGTAGGCTGCCGGGATCGGGGCCCCGTTCTGCGGCCAGGCCCCAAACGGTAACAGCGGAGCCCGGGGACGCCTCTCACCTTCCTGCTCGGCCCGGGCCGTGTGCGCCAGCAGCGCGAGCAGCAGCCGCAGCGCCGCTCCGAGCCGGGGGGCGGCGGGCGCCGGGAGGGCAGAGCCGGGACCGGGGGCCCCCGCTACCTCCCGCCGGGCCCTCATCGCGCTGCTGCCGCGGGCTCGGTGTGTCGGCGGGGCCCTGCGAACTGGGCTCCGGGCTCGCTGCGTCCCGGGGCGCATACGAGTGTCAGTCACGGCCGGGGCAGGCGGGCACCTGGCGCACACACAACACCCCTCCCCCCCCAGGCAGGGGGCGGGCCCGGCACCGCCCCCGCCGCGCAGGGGAGGGGCGGAGCGGAGAGTCGCCATCATAGGTGAGGGCAGGGGCCGCGCGACGCTCTGCGGAGCGGCTTGTGCGTCCGGAAACCGCCTACTTCTCTCGCTGGCGTGAGATGATTGGCGGCGAAACTCCAGCCCCTTTTGACGCCACAGAGCGGAGGATGCGGCGGTGAAACTAGCCGGGGGGGGCTTCGTGCCCGGCTTCAAGATGGCGGCGGGAAGCGGACGCCTGTGCCTAGTGCAGCTCGACGCTCCGTCCCTGCTGCTGTCTAGTCTCTATGGTGCATTGGTACTGTCTCCATCCTGCCTGCAGCACTCCCTGCTGCAACCTGCGGGGAAGGTGGATTAATGAGTGGGGGGAGACTCCGCTTCAGAGACCCCACACACCTGGGAGAGGCCGCTTCCTCCGAGGAAGGAGATATTTCCCCTTGATTTTGTCTCTTTCCCTCCTCAGCCTATTGACGCCGCCCCCTCCCCCCCGCGCTACAAATGCTGCTGGAGGGTGCTGCCCTGGGAGCCCCAGAGGTGACAAGATCTGCCTGAACATCATCTGGGTCCTGTCCCCCATGCGTGGGCATTAATAGACCTACAGGGCATTGCATGGGAGCAAATTGCCCCTGCCCCCTGCCTGCATGGGATGGTACTCTGTGCATATGTGTACAATAAAAGGCAAACAACAAGGGAATGAACCTTTCCCGCCTCCTCTTGCCCCCAGTGTTGGTGAGGCAAGTACATGATATAGTGCATGATCTTGTATTCTTTTTCAAAAAGTGTGAAAACTTGTTATGTCAATAAAAGAATTCACATTTGAAAATTTGTGATGCAAATTTGAAATACAGAGGGATGCTAGGCGTGATAGCAATGTGAGATTATTTATCCCTGGGGTATGTAGTACAGCCTGTGCATAAACAATGCAATTCCATGGCTTTATATGCTAAGACTATCAATAAGGAGGCCATGTGTGATCATGACTTTTGTGTTGGTCTTCTTTTCTAGGAGCTGCCCTGAGACCAGCAGTCATGTCATATAAAGTGGGTCACTGAACAGCTTTCACTAGCAATAACTTTAATTCACTGCTGACCCCGGGCAAGATTAGAGTGAAAAATTGCATATGACCATACCCAAATCATGCAGTTCCCCACCTCAACAGCATTTTTAACCCCTCTTGTTAAGGTTGAATTTCTTGAAATCACATTATTTTTAGAAACTGGAAAAGATCCAGGAGAGGCCCTAATCCCAGATTAGCACCTTGTCATTCTGAGGTATGTATTGTGTCTGTTGAGTCAGGAGGAAGTGATGGAAAGAGCCGCAAGAATGGTTGGGAGGTTTTTTGTTTAGACTATCACCAGGTTAAATCATTTCATGGCCTATTACACTTTATACCCACACGATAGCACTGACTTTTATCCAGTAATAATATACTTTGGAGTTATTGGTGTCATAATTTTCATTTTTTGTTTCTTATTATTGTCTAATGATGCCTGGGCCACCTTGAGACTCTTCAGCAGGGGTAGGCAACCTATGGCACGCGTGCTGAAAGTGGCATGTGAGCTGATTTTCAGTGGCACTCACACTACCCAGGTCCTGGCCACCAGTCTGGGGGCTCTGCATTTTAATTTAATTTTAAATTAAGCTTCTTAAACATTTTAAAAACCATATTTACTGTACATACAATAGTTTAGTTATATATTATAGAAAGAGACCTTCTAAAAACGTTAAAATGTATTACTGGCACCTGAAACCTTAAATTAGAGTGAATAAATGAAGACTCAGCACACCACTTCTGAAAGGTTGCCAACCCCTTCTCTACAGTCTTTAGTTCTTGCTGTTCAGTAGAGATACAGTCACAGTATAGAAGGGATGGGAAAGGCATTAATCTCAAGGGGGAAAGGAGGAAATGAAGTATTCTGCACACCTGAAGCCTCAACAATTGACAATGTCATCAGTTACACAAATCTCAGAAACTTACTGCATAGAAAAGAGAGTTAAAGACTTCTCTGTGTCTCTGACCAAGGCCTGGGCAGTCAGTGTTAGTGGTCAGTGCAGTGGCAGTCCAGCCTAGTATCTAGAGCAGGAATCAAGATCCAAGAATTGGAGCTGTAATTAGGAAGCAGGAGTTAGAAACTAAGGAGGACTAGATCAAAGTTAGAAGAAGGCTGGGAACAGGGCAGGCACAGGAGCGAGCACAGCTGCAGGCATAAGCATTGAGCAGCCATGTGCTAAGTGCTACAGCTAGGTTTAAGAGCAGACCTTGCAATGCTGCTCAGCCAGTCCAGCCAATTACAGGTTGCAGCTGTGGTGCTTGCTGACCCCAGGCCCAGCTATAGGCCCTCATTCCAGACAGTACCCCTCCCTTTTGAAGACACCTCTCAGAAGCCCTAGGGCCTGGTTTCTCAAGATGATCCCAGTCATAGGGTGCTTAGCACCCACCAACAGCCATGCTCCCCTCTCTCCCCCTGACTCCTGCCCACTGCCAGCTCCCACTGATCAACTCCTCCCCCTCCCTTCCAGTACCTCCTGAACACTGTGGAACAGCTGTTCAGTAGCATGCAGGAGGCACTGGGAGGGAGGGGAAGGAGTGGTGACAGGGTGCGCTCAGGGGAGGAGGCTGAAAGAGGCATGGTGGGAAGAGGTGGGGCGAGGCCTTGGGGGAAAGGGTGGAGTGGGAGCAGGGCCTGGGTCTGAGTGGGGGTAGAGCACCCTGGGGGAAAATTAGAAGCCAGTGCCTGTGAGCCCATTGGAAGTCCTGTAGTAGGTCTGGGGTGTGGATGTTTTCAGCAAGTTCCCAAGATCAATTATCCAAATCATAGCCCTTTCAGTTGACCAGGTAAGGGAGTTTTTCCCTAACTCACTGGGATTTAAAGATTTGCCAGATTAATTTATTCTTGCTCCCTAATGGTTGTGGGCAGTGGTGGTGGGCTGTAGTGATTTGGGAATGTATGTTCAGTACATAGCTTAAGGAGGGAAATGTGAAATACCGGATGCATCTTGAGTGAAGCAGGTATTCATAGCTTGAAGGCTACAGAATTGAGCTGTTCCAAGATCTTGAATGGTCACAAGTACTGATGATCGAGTCTGGCTGACAAGCGGACCAACTTGAGGTTCTGGGTCAGTAGCCAGACCTTGTCCCCCTCTGGATGAGAAAGGTCCAACAGCCTTGGTCAGCATGGTGTTTGTAAGTTTCATTTATGGATATCAATTACTCCTGGGGCTCTTGGTGTAGGTGGGCAGCCCAATCTGTAGCTTGTGGTACTGGGGAGTTCATGAGTATGTCATGATGGAATTGAGAATGAAAACAGTCACACAGAATGAGCTTTGTTATGTTGAGACATGGATTGCCTTATTAAAGACGACTTCCGCATAGTGAAGAAGAGAAAACAGTCGTCCTGGGGGTAATTCAAGAAACAATGAAGATACTGTTCTAGAATCTAGTTGACTTGTTCTGTTTGCCTGTTGGTCTGCAGGTGGCAGGCAGACAAGGTGAGAGACTTTATGCTGAGAAACTGTTGAAACGCCTGTCAAAAACTGGAGACAAACTGGGGGCCACAGTCCAGCAGGATTCCAGTTGGTAACCCATGTAGGGGAAGATATTTGTGCCCTTGAGATTGAGGCAGCTCCACAACAGAGTCTATAGATACAACAGGCCAGGGTTGATGGGGAAATGGGCAAAGGCTGGAGAAGGCTGAGTGGTTTCAAGTGCCAGCTCTTGATTTGGGAGTAAATGTCACAGAGCCTTGCATATTCTTTGGTTCATGCATGTGGATCAAGCCACCAGAAACTCTGCAATATCAGGCCCTACATCTTGGGTTGGCCAATATGACCATCAACTGGCATGTCATGACAGTTTCTGGACCTGGAGTCTAGCTTGACCCTCCAGAACATAAATACAATCCTTGTCATAGAGAAGGCCATCTTGCAGCCTGAATTTGGAGCCAGATTGGGCATCTATGTTATCCAGGGTCTGATGGATCTGGGTCGCCAAGGGTCGTGGAATAGCTGACAACAGATATATTTTTATTTATCTGAAACAAAAATTGGATGCATTAAGGATTGTGAAGAGAAGTTCTGTGCCAGTCATAGGTACACCTTTTCGTGGGACAGAGCATCTGCTTTCCCATTTGTAGGCCCTGGGTGCTAGGTAATACCAAAATCAAATCTGCTATTGATTGAGGTGCCTGGTCATCCAGAGGTATTCTAGGTTCTTATGGTTTGTGAGAACCTGGATTGGGAACTGAGCTCTCTCCAGGAGGTAACACCATTCTTCAGCATTGCCTTGATCAGTAGTAATGCCATGTGTCAGATGTTATAATTATTCTCTGCCACATTCACTTTGCAGGAATAAAAGGCATATGGGTGAAGTTGACTATGGCAGCTCACTGGCTGGGACTCGCATATGGCAAAATCTGACATGTCAGCTTCCACAATTAATGGTCTGGTGGGGTTTGAGTGGTAAGATGGGTGCCATGGTGAATGTCCTAGTCAATTGATCAAAGGTAGGCTGAACTTCTGAGGACCAGATGAACCATGCTCCTTTTTGCAGGAGTGCCATCATAGGGGCAACCAACCTAGAAAATCCCTTGATGAAACACCAGTAGATATTATTGAAACCCAAGGACCATATGTCCTATGGAGCCTCCCAGTTGGATATGGCTGACACCTTGCGTGGGTCCACAGTGAGTCCCTTAGAGGAGACAGCATACCCTAGGAATTAAACCATGTCTCCATCAAACTCACATTTCTCAAGCTTCACACGGAGGTGGTTTTCTTCTAAGATGCAGTGCACATGCTGGTTATGAAGATCCTGATCCGGAGAAAAAATTAGGATATCAAGATAAATTGGTCCAAGATATCATCAATGAAGTGCTGAAAGGTTGCCAGGGCATTGCACAAGCTAAAGGCAGGACCAGGTATTTGAAATGCCTGTACCTGGTACAGAAAGCAGTCTTCCTCTCGGATCCAGACTAGATTATATGCTTCTTGAAGGTCCAGTTTGGCATAGGAGCCAGAGGGGGGACATGCTGGCTGCTTCCGGACACGTGGTCACCCTATCCTCTGCCCCAGCCCTGAGCCCCTTCCTACACTTCAAACCCTTCATCCCCAGCTTCACCTCAGAGCCTGCACCCCCAGCCAGAGCCCTCATCCCCCCACACCCCAACCTTCTGCCCTAGCCTTGAACCCCCTTGCACATCCCAATCCCCTCATCTTCAGCCCCACTCCAGAGCCTGCACCCCCAGCCATAGCCCTCACCCACCCTCACCTCAACCCTCTGCCCAAGCCCTGAGCCCCCTCCCACACTCATAACCCTTTAGCCCCACCCCACCACATATTACCTCCATATTGGTGCACATAAAATTCATTCCACACATGGATGTAAAAAATTAGAGGGAACATTGGCATTCACTACCTCACCCTAGATCATGCTGGCCTTAGCGGGATCCATCCCAGTAACCGACCCATTTCTAATCCCCCTCTTTACCTCCTCTTTTTTTGGTAGGCTGCTCAAACTGTCATTCATCAGGTCATGGGTGGTCACTCCTAATGGTCGGAGCAGTGGTGATCCAACCTAATAGTTGGAGCCAGACTCCAGATCCAGGAGTCAGAAACAGAGCAGGGGAGCATGGCTGGAGCAGACTAGAGCAGGGCTGGACCAAGGCTGGGAAACAACTGGAGCACAACTGGAAAAAAGAGAGGCATAAGAGCAAGCACAACTGCAGGTGTAAGCATTGAGCAGCCACTGGCCAATGGAACTGCTGGGCTTAAGAGCTGTCTTGGCAATGCCATTCAGTCAATCAAGCAACCTCTCTGACTAGCGGATTCCGCTGAAGTTAGCTAACTGATCTCTGGAGTTACAAAAGGAAGCAGTCCAGCTTAGCAGAGGAGAAAAGAGTTCCCAGAAGGCAGAGTCCAAAGGGTTGAAACATCAGCTTTAAAATGTGACAGATGCAGCAGAGCTTGTCCCTCTCTAGTAGGTCTCTTCAGCCACGTTTGTGGCTGCCATAAATCCAACTGAATAAATTCTTTATCTCTTATGGGTGCATACCCATGGTCTCTCGAGACTGAAGGAAGCCTACGAACTTGCTAGCTGATCTCAGGCCTGGCTGCAGGCCCTCATTCCTGACATTCTGTAAATCCTAGGCTGGAACTCCATAGCCTTTTGATCATTGTATTGAAAGGCTTACATTTGAATTGAAGCAAACACTCACCCACACAACGCACCACAGAAACACTAACCCAGGAACCAATCCCTGTAACAAGTCCCATTGTCTGCTCAGTCCCCATATCTACTCTAGCAACACCATCAGAGGACCCAACCACATCAGCCACACTATCAGGGGCTCATTCACCTGCACATCTACTAATGCGATATATGCCATCATGTGCCAGCAATGCCCCTCTACCATGTACATTGGCCAAACCGGACAGTTTCTACATAAAAGAATAAATGGACACAAATCTGACATCAGGAATGGTAACATACAAAAGCCAGTGGGAGAACACTTCAATCTCCCTGGACATTCAATAACAGATTTAAAAGTAGCCATCCTTCAACAAATACACTTCAAAAACAGACTTCAAAGAGAAACTGCAGAGCTACAATTCATTTGCAGACTTAACACCGTTAATTTGGACTTGAACTGGGACTAAGAGTGGCTGGTTCACTACAAAGCAATTTTCCCTTTCTTGGTATTGACACCTCTTCATCAACTATTGGGAGTGGATCACATCCCCTCTGACTGAATTGGCCTTGTCAACACTGGTTCTCCACTTGTAAGGTAACTCCCTTCTCTTCATTTGACAGTATATCTATGCCAGTATCTGTAATTTTCACTCCATGCATCTGAAGAAGTGGGGTTTTATACCCACGAAAGTCTATGCTCAAATAAATCTGTTAGTCTTTAAGATGCCACCGGACTCCTCGTTGTCCTAGTAGTGAATGTTTGTTAACAGTTTTGAGAGCCACCCAGTGCACACCCAACATGAAACCTTAGAGAAATCTGAGCAACGCTCACTAACTTCAATGGGAAATGAGTCTAGGCACCAAGAAGCATGATGAGGCCCAAGAGCTCTTAGTTTTCCTTAGGAAAAAAGCAAAACTTTAAAAGACACCCTCCGAGCAATTGTTTGAATGTGTATTATATGGCACAATCTCACCCTTAGTTATTGCCCCCTGACTCAGTCTTCTGCTGCACACAGGTGCTCTTTTCTGAAAAATAAACCATTTTTCTACTTCTTACATTTTCAGTTCACTGTTAAAACACTCAGAGGGACAGATTTTTGTCAGCCTTACTCACAGTGTAATATCTCTCTCCGCAAGAAGTCCCATTGGAATCAGTGGGCTCTCTAATGAAGGTAGATGGCAAAAATCTATCTCAGAATGAAACGGTGGAAGCACCAACTGAACATTTCATGAAAAATAAATTAATAACAATGAAACATGCAAGAAACATTACAAATATAAACAATTCAGGGTTTTATATACCTTAAATGTAGCATTAAAACGTTCACCATTTTTAAATGCTCTATATGAAGACTTTCTGGTAGAATATTATTAAATAGATAGAAAACAAATAGCTCTTGGGACATATTCTCCCCTTCATCTTTGTCCAGAACTCCCACTGTTTTCAGTAAGAGTTCTGTGCAGGCAAAAATAATAAAATAGGGCTCAAGGTCTGTAAATAACAGAGAAGGTATTCTGTTAAGATTTATTCCTGGATTAATCTGATTATACTATATCATAAATATTTAATGTTCTACAGTAGGTTGCTGGGTGGCATATATACAGTATTCCTATATATTAAAAGTTCAATCTTTGTTCTCAGTTACACTTAAGTAGGAGCAGGATGTATTAATATATTTTGATGGCAGGGAAATAATT
Organism: Gopherus evgoodei; assembly: GCF_007399415.2. Lineage (NCBI taxonomy): Eukaryota > Metazoa > Chordata > Testudines > Testudinidae > Gopherus > Gopherus evgoodei. Next base: position 120,150,090 of record NC_044322.1, read on the forward strand.
TACTCTCAATACAAAAGTATCCTTGTTTCCCAGTGAACGACAACAAAATAGACTGTCAAGTTTTGTATGGAAAATGAACTTCTGATTATAAATCATGATGGGACAGAGAATGTAGTTTTTGGGAGAGTATGTGTTCTATGTGAATAAAACCCTGCTGCTCAAGAGAAATTACAGCAATAATTAGCCAATTAAGTTCAAGAGGTGCCTTAATCATATGATAAATAGGGAGAGCCAATTGCACAGAAAAATATCAGCCATACAGGTTTTGCAATGGCCAACCACACCTTCAGCATTGCTGTGGTTGTCAGCTTTGCTATTGTGAGTGGCAGAGAAACAGTACATTGAAGAACACAAAGGACACAAGTGTTATATTGGTTGTCATCCTTCTGAAGATAGAGGTAGATCTGAGTTATCTACTCTTTGCTCCTATAAATGTGTTGTAAATTGGCTAATTCATGTGTCAAGCCTTCATTTTCTTCTCTTGATAATTTTCATGCAAGAAAGAGAGAGCGGGGGGAAAAAGACTTCAGATCATCTAGTCCATTTTCCTGTCAATGGATTTGCTCCCTACTACGCATTTTCTAGCATTTTTTCCACTCCCGTTTTAAATGTCCTAACTGAAGGCACTTCTTTGGCAGATTGTTTCTCAGCCTAATGCACTTCCCTGTCAGGATGTGTTTCCTGATATTCATTCTAAAATTTCCTTTCTTAATTTCATTTAATTACTCACACCCATGTGTACCAGTCTAAATACTTCCACTCCATCCTTAATGTTTACATTATTTAAATATCTGTAGACTGTTCACATGACCCTATTTAGTCATCCATTAACAGAATCACTTATTTAGCTGTTTTAATCTTTCCATAAAGTCATTCCTCCAGATACTTCTTGTTGCTCTTCTTTAAACTGTCTCCAATTTGTCAATATCTCCCTTATGAGGTGGTGCTCAGAAATTTATTCACTGTTCCAGTTGTAGCCAGACCAGAGCCCTAGAGCATTTTGTCTTGACTAGGAAAAGTGATCAAGTTTACTTCAGGTTTGGCTAACACATTAGGCAATCCTGACTTAAACTGGACCTTTTTCCTAGTGTAGATGTAGGGAAAGACCTTGTAGCTTGATGTAGCTAGCTGAGTTGTAGCCTACTAGGCTCCAAAGTCAAAGAGAGAGGGACAAAGAGAGAGGGGCCATTATCTTCCTGTTCTGTGAACTGATGTTTCTGTATGTGCAGCCCAAAAGTGACCTGGCCTTTTTGCTGCAATAATGCACTCCAGACTCATGTCAGATTTGCAGTACTTTATCACCCCATACAGAGGCACTGACTTTGTGATTTCCTATGGGAGCCCTGGAGCACCAAGGGAGTCAGTACCTTTGACCCCATGTCTCTTTCCACATTACTGGTTCCAGGTTTTTCCCTCCCATTGAATATTTGTGTGTTTCAGATTATTTTCCCCTGAGATGTACCAGGCTGCATTTCCCCGAGTGGGGTCTTATTTTGTTCTGTTCTGCCAATTTTTTAATATTTAGAGCCCCTTATCGTCGTCTTCTGTTCCCACTTATATTTCCAACTCCTCACAATTTATTATCTTCACATATTATACACATGCTGTTTGCCCCTATCTTCCAAACCATTGCCAGAGTTTGATGCCCTTACACTGAGTAGCATCTTACTCCAGGAGTAATTCCATTTACTTCAGTGACATTGCAAAGTAACATGCTACTCAGTGTAAGAGGATCAGAATCTTGCCCTAAAAAAATGGTCCTAATACCAAACCCTGTGGAATCCACTAGACACTTATACTCAAGCTGATATTTTGCCACTTATTACTCCACAACAGAAATAAGTGGGTTGAAGTGGGTGGAAGTTATTTAAAAGGCCAGCTGGGAGAAATTGGATTAAGGTTACAACCTGCTGTACTTTCCTTATTAACTTCAATTAATTTTAAGACATTGCTTCAAATGCTGTACTAACCATCCAAATATATTACATCTACCATGTTATCTTCATCTACTAATTCTGTAATTCCATAAAAAAAATCAAGTTTGTCTGTCAGCTTTTATTCTTAGCAAACCCATGCTGCATATTGCTTACGATTGCATTATCCAGTAGATATTAGCAGTGGGGTTTTTTAAAAAAATTGAATTCTTCTTCTATTGCATCTAAATTAATATAATATATCTGGTCATTTAACTTTCTTCTCTATTAAACTATTGAGAAATATTAAATGCTTCACTTTCAGGAATTTAATATTTTAAGAAGTAAATGTAATTGTGCAATAAATTACTTTACACGTAGAGAGAGATGGCCAACTTCTGATCATCTTGGTAATATACCAACCATCCTCTGTTTCACTGAAGTTACCATTTTAGCACAGGCCCTGAAAACACATAAGATTGCAGCCTCAGAGGTATAGGAGTAGGGTTTTAGCTTGAGCCTTTGATGAAATGCCACCAATTTCCTCTTAAAGGAGAAACTAAAGAGTATTCTGGCAACAGTAATGGCCCCTGTAGTAGCACTATTATAAGCCGTGCTATTTGGGCTGTCACTGTAAATACAGTACTATAATGGCTCTCCTTTCTTCATCCCACTCCTACAATGGAATGCTCTTGCCTGACAATCCTGTGGTTGTGACTGTGCCTCCAGTATGTTGCTCCTTAGCTCTTGTCCCACACATTACCTCAGTAACGTCATCTCCCATTGTATGCCGCTCACCCTGGGCTTAGTCCTGCAAGGTACTGAGTACTCTGGCTGCAATCTAGTAAAACACTTAAAAGCTGAATTAACATTAAGCATGCAAGTAGTGCCAGTGAAGAGGACTACTCATACTTACGCTCCAGTAAGGCTTAAATGTGTTGCTGGATCAAAGTCAGAGTAGTTAATAACTTTCAGGATCAAAGCTCAATGATGCAGACAGAACCTCAACTACAGTTTGAACTTAGTCCCCAACATGACCAGGTGGCATAAACCTTCCTCTAGGAACCTGGATTCTAAGATGTTCCAGTCCTTTGACGGTCCACATTGCAAAAGAGCAAGGTTTCTGATGTGATATCTAGGACGTTTCATGTAATTTCAGTAGAGTGTCATAAATTTGAAATTTTAGTTAAGTAAAACTCCACCTAAGTGGGGATATACACCAGGGGTCAGCAACCTTCGGCACACGGATCATAAGGGTAATCCATTAGCGGGCTGCGAGACGTTTTGTTTACATTGACTGTCTGCAGGCATGGCCCCACACTGCTGCCAGTGGCTGCAGGTCTGGTGTTCCCAGCCAATGGGAGCTGCGGGAAGCGGCGCGGCCGTGACCTGTGCATGACTTGTTCTATATATTCCTGACTAAATCTTGGGGAGGGGGAGGCTCAGAGGTGCCATGGGTGTTGTGAGTGGGCAACCTAGGGGGCGCCACAAGTGCTGGTGGGGGGTGGCCCGGGGGGTGCTGTGGGTGCTGGTGGGGGGGGTCGCAGTCCAGCGGGCACTGTGTGCAGTCCCCTCTTGGTGGGGGATTGGCAGGCTCCTTACATGGCTTCTCACGGCTCCCTGGAAGCAGCAACATGTCCATCCCTCAGCTCCTAGCTCTGCACGCTGCCCCCACCCCATGCTCCGGCTCCATAGCTCCCATTGGCCGGGAACCAGGGCCACTGGGAGCTGTTGGAGCAGTGCCCATGGATGGAGGCAACATGCAGAGCTAGAAGCTGAGGGAGGGACATGTCACCACTTCCAGGGAGCCCGCCCAAGGTAAGTGCTATCCAGAGCCCCATCCCACACCCAAACTCCTGCTGCTGGAGGGCAAAGGCCTGAGACTGCCCCAACCAGCAGCCGGTGCAGCTGGCCCAGTGGACGCCTGAGCTGCTCAGGTGGCCCCCAGTCCAGCTGTACCAGCCACTACAGAAGTCATGGAGGTCCCAGAAAGTCACGGAATCCGTGACTTCCATGACCTCTGTGACAAACTCGCAGTCTTACATATACCTTATTTCTGATTCACATAACCAATAACATTGCAAAGATGTTCTAATGGTAACAGGAGATCAGCACCTGGATAAAGAGCAGCTGGCTCCTACTTCACCCAAAAAAGAAAACTGACTTTAATGGGAGCTTCTGGATGATCAGCACACTTGAAAATCAAGTCACTTATTCATTCAGTTGCCTAACTACAGATTTAGAATTCTAATTTTAGGCACCCATGTTTGAAAATCTTGGTCAAAGTTTATTTGATGCCTGATTAAATTCAAATCCACATAGAGCCCAAATATTCATGGGAAGTGGAGGGATCATCTCTTAATATTATGTCAGTTCCTGAGTGGTATTGGGCCACAGGTTAGGCAAATAAATGGGAAATGCATCAGTGATTGTGCCATAAATGTGTTGTTAGTTTCACTTTTGTTAATCATTTAGTCTCTGATTCTGCCAGCTGATCTCTGTACTGAAGACTGTGGGGCTATGAGCTAACACTGGAGTTTGCCCATATGGATCAGCTTGTAGGAACAGCGCCTTACGTTTTGATTTTATAATATGATTAATGCTTTGTCACAAGGAAGAAACTGATTCTATTTGTTCCTGCCTTATTTATTTTTGAAATGTTTGCTTTTAATTTAATTTAAAAAAAATCTCCTATGGAAGAGCTCAGATCTGCTGATGCTTTAATTGACAGCGTCATCTTCTATATCTTTCAGAGGACCAAGACATTTTCTTTGCTTCTGACTTCAGTTATGGATTGTGTGATATTAAGACTGAGAGGGTGGATGTCTGGATTTTCCATCCTTCTCAGATAGTTTGACTCACTCTCATAGCTGGCATTGCTTTGAGTACATGCTTCTGCTTTTCGGTCTTCTATCTTATTTTTGTTCCATGCAGCAGCATATTTATTATGGTTCTCCATCAGTGATTGACTTCCCCTTTGCCCTGTGGGTGGACCTCTCTTTCAGTTCTGCATTTAAAGATCTTGAATCTGATGAGATCAAGGGTGTAGACAGACACTTGCACCTCGCATGTGGCAGCAGCATTTTACAAGATGTTCCTTGTCATTGACATTTTGTTATTATAGATTAATAGTAAGTGCTTTGCATCTGCAGCAAGGCACATCAATCTCATCTCTCAGACCCCCAATAATTTTCATCAGAATATATGCAGATACTTACAGTTGAGGGTTAGCCCCTAGTCTGTGCCAAATGTACTTGGTCTGAGACACGGGGCCTAAGCTTTTAAAGGACCACTCAGTCAGATCTTTCTTGTGCTCAGCATACACTTATGACCTCCCTACCTGAAAGCCAGTTGCAACCTCTTTCCCCCTTTAAAGATGAATTTGAGGTTCATTTATTTTTGAATTTTCCTTTGATATTTTGTAGATCTTGGTGTACAGTGGATTCCGAGGCCCATCAAATCCCAGTCTTGCATGATCTGGTGTGCTCTTGAGTGTGATACACCCCAAACTTCCTTGTACACCAACGTATACAAAAATTCAAAGGGGAGACAGTGACAGGAGCAGGGAGTTGCAGTGGGATACTGGGCCAGGGATGTGGTTGCATTCATGAGTGAGTTTGAACTGAGAGTGGAGGTTCTCAAAAGCCTATGCTCCTTATGTGGCTTCATGCCATGCAGGCCTAAGGGGTTCTGTAGATATTTCTGTGTCCTCTCTCTTGAAAAGCAATTTTGTAATTTACTATAATCCTTCTTAGTGAGTCAAATCAGTTCTCCCTATGCCTTCCAGAGCAATAGTACTATTGAGTACTAAGAGAGAAAAGGCAAAAAAATAGTCCTAATTAGTGAGGATACTGCTTTCAAAGGATGAAATTCAGCTCTCTGTAGAGATTCAGAATAATGCCCATGCAACACTTAATTCCCTCTTAATACCTCAAATGAAGGTTTAAGTGAAGCTTAAGTGATACCTATACCTTGTGCTGGCTTTCTGCACAGGGATGAGTTCACCCTCTGTGAAGATCTAAAAATGGGATTATAAAATGCAAAGCACAAATACAAAGCACTCAATATGGCTTGCCAAGGCAAAACCAAAGAAGGAATGAAAACAAAACAGGTTTCAAATATTAAATCACTTTAAAGGCACTTTTCAAAAACTCCATTAATCCCAAACAGCCAGCATCAAGATCCAAACCCTCTTGTGCAAAGGAGGGGTAGGCTGGAAATAGGGAAAGAAGTGGTCAGAGAATACTGAAACAAGAAGGACACACTTGAAAATTCTGAAAACACCCTCAGAGGGGGAATTTCACAAGCAAAGCATTTCTAGTGAGTAGCCCAGCATCAGTGTGATCCAGATTAGATTTTGGGAGGGAGAGTAAAGGCAATAATCTGATCTCAACTATTTTGGTGGGAAAAGGGGCAATAAAAAGTTCTGTAAGTGCCTTTGTTCTATATATTATAAAGCAATTTCTATACCAGCAATACCTTCCCTGGCTGTGTTACAATGTCTCTGAAATCTGTGCAAGGGTAGAGCCACCAGAGCTAGACAGGTTATAGCATTGGTGCTGACTTCCTCTGTTCCTGGGAGGTGCTTGTCCCCCACTCCACCCCGGCCCCACCTCCACTCCACCCCTTCCCCCAAGCCACTACCCACCCCACCTCTTCCTGCCACTGCTCCTCCCCTTCTCCCCCAGGGCTTCCTGAACATTGCTGAACAGCTGACCACGGCAGGTGGGAGGTGCTGGGGGGCAGGCAGATGCACTGATCTACAGGGCTTACAGTGGGTGCTGTGTACCCTCTGTTTTTTTTCCATGAGTGCTCCAGCCCCAGAGCACCCATGGAGTCAGCACCTATGAGTCAAAGGATCGTGACCAGATGAAAAAGATTCCGCTGGTCCTCCAGGTTGGAGGTTGAGTGATAGCCCAATAACCTGTCCTCATCAAAAAATTAAGCCTGAAGATATATCTACACTGCAGCTGGAGTTGTAAATTCCAGCTTGGGTAGATGTACATGTGCTAGCTTTGGTTGAACTAGTTCACTGAAAAGAAATCAGTGTTGCCACAGAGGCTTGGGCTAGTTGCCCAAGTATGTACTTAGGTTCTTGGACAGGATTATATTTGGGCAGCTAGCCCACGCTATTGCCCTGTACCAACACTATTTTTTTAGAATATTAGCTCGATCAAAGCTAGCACGTGAATGTCTACCCAACCTGTGAAATACATCTCCAGCTGCAGTGTAGATGTACTCAGAGAAACACAAAAAGGGAGTTATGATAGACAGGGAAAGCCTTGTTCATGCCCAAAGCAACATCTAACAGTGATGCAAGGATTATCAACAAAAGATCAAATAATAAATTCTCATGAGGAGGAAAACAAACTGGAAGATAATATTAGTTCTTAATTAACTGCTACAACAGCCTACATTTTTATAATAAAGAAAGAAACCCCACATTAAAAACACTCCATTACATTTGCATAGCATCAGTTATAACAGGTTTAGAATAGAGATCAGCCAAAAATCAAAATCTTGAATGTGAACCCTTCCGAATTTTTGAAGTGGGGAGTGACTCATTATGGAATGCTAGAGGCTGACTTTACCTGAACAGGTTTGGCTCTGCATCAGACCCAAAATCTGAAGGGACTTCAGATGGATTCTGATCTGCACACCACACTCTCAGCCTATAGTTTTGAATTCATAATTCTTTTCTTTTCCATACATACCTTCTGGAATCTGAAGATTACAAAACACTTTTAAAATATTATCTGCACAAGATTCCTGTGTGGTTGTTGAGTATTATAGCCACTTGACAGATAGAAAACTGAGTTACAAAAAATTTAAGTCCACAACAGGTCAGTGACAGAGTTGGAATTATAATGCATGAGTTCTGACGCCCATTGTCCCACTGATCATGTCCTTTGAACAAAATCCTTTTAAAATATTTTAGCATATAAAAGACAACAGATGAGGAGGAATTGCTTCTGAAAAAAAGACTACTATCTATAATGCAAGAAATCATGCCAGATTTATATCCTGTGCCTTGTGAAATCTAGCTTGTTATTACACTTGGCTGTATATTGCTATCCTCAACACTAGATATATGCAAGGTTGTGTTACTCTCCGCAGCTGCAATTATTAATATAAATAAATTATTTTATAACATTCTGTTTTCTTGTTATGCTTCATGTATTTGAAAACCATCATTTTTCATACTAAGACACTTCAAAAATACATATAATAGAGAAATTTCTTTCATATCAGCAATACTACAGATTAGTCATGAGAGACTTTAGAATTATGCCTACAACTTTGCATTCCCAAATTTTCATGTTCAAGTTTTTATATGTTCAGAAACTAGGTGTTGCTTATGAAAACTACACCTGCAAACACAAAATATGGCTAAAAATAATTATGGGTACAAAACTGCAGGCACAATTTCAGTGGCAGTTTTTGACAACTTGGGTTATAAGGCTACTATGTTATTGTTGCTTTTGCCCTAGAGGGAAAAAATACCAGGGACAGATATAAAAGCAGGTGCAAGAATCAGATCTAAGTCTTGCAGGGTACAGCCCTGTGAATCACTCTGTGAAGTGTAGAGCAAAACCTCTTGTGTAAACAGTATATAAAGCTGGTGCTAGCTTTTTGCGCACCCTAAGAAGTCTGGTGATGTAGCATTCCTCAGTGTACCTGTTTGCTTTGCTTAACTGTGGGCAGCAATTAGCTATTGCGAGCATTAGTCTGAGCTCTTATATAGCCTCTACTACCACTGACCATTGGCAAGCAGGAAAAACAAGCATGGAGCCTTATCACACCCTCACTATCCAACCTCTCCCAGCTCTGTCACTCACCCTCACTACTCTCCCCCAAGTCTGTTATTAGCAGCACCAACCTTGCTTTGTTGTTCGGTTCTTACCTCCTTGGGACCATGTCCCTGACACATAGGGCATGCCCTGACTTTGTGTCTTCTGCCATAGAAGGTCTGCAGAGTTGCCTCTGATTGTCCCTTACTCCCAGGGTTTCTTCACTTTCCAGATGAAGTGCTGAGGATGCCCATATTTCCCTCAACTTTGAATCCTTCCCATTCTTGAGCTCCTCATACTAAGGACACCATTATTTATTTATTTATTTATTTATTTGGCTGCATAGGAGTGACTAGTCAAAACTCCAGTGCTCTGAATCAGGACTCAGCTGCTGCTGAATAATAAAAGATACTCCCTGCCTCTTGGAGAGTAGAAAGGCTACAGTGCTCTCAACCCTTGTAGAATCAGGGAGCTTGAGAATTGAGGCCAGACTTTGCACTCCATTAAACTTGAAGTAACTAAGGATTTGTCTACATTACAAAATTAGGTTGACATAATTTAGGTTGGGTCACCCGATAGCAAGTGTGAAAAATCAGAATGGGGATGCGGGGGGGCAATAGGTCCCTATATAAGACAAAGCCCTGAATATTGGGACATCTGGTCACCCTAATTTAGGTCAACCTACAGCCACTGCAGTAATTCAATTTGCTGTTGCTGTCCACACTACCCTCCTTCTGCAAATGGTGTGTCTCCTCACCAGGAACACTTGCACTCTCTGAAGTGGGGCATTATGAGGCACTGACAGCTGAGTGGGGCTCACAGCTGGAGCCACCCACCCAGAGGTGACAGCTGGAGCAGTGAGCCCCTTGTGAGTTCACAGAGCCTGCAGGCACTGAAATTGACCTTCCTATCAATTTCACAGTTGCCTGGGGCTCAGAGCAGGAGGGGGACTCACAGCTGGAGCTGTGAAACTGGCAAGAATGTCAATCTCACTGGGAGTAGTCTCCATTTTGTGAAAGTGAGCCTTCACTGGGCTCACAGCTGTGGCTGTCTCCCTGGGGATGAGGGCTCCAGCTCTAAACCAGACACCTGGCTGACAGCTGGGGCAGAGGAAGCTAGGAGTCCAGAGCTGGGCTTAATTTCACAACAGGGAGCCTACCAGCAGTGAAATTGACATTGTCAATTTCATGGCTTCAGGGGTGAGCCTGGCAGCTAAAGTATTGTAGTGTCTACATAGACACTGCGTCACTCTGACTACACTAAGGGTACGTCTTCACTACCAACGTTAAAGCACTGCCCCGGCAGCACTTTAACATGACTGTGTAGTCGCAGCAACAGCGACTACACCTGAGCTCTCCCAGTGCTGTAAAAAAAACCAAAAAACCCCAAACCCACCCCCCCAACCTTCCCCACAAGAAGAGTAGCTACCAGTGCTTGGAGCGCGGCTACCAGCGCTGGTGCACTGTCTACTTGGCCACTTTACAGCGCTGAAACTTGCGTCGCTCGGGTGGGTTCACACCCTTGAGTGAGAAAGTTTCAGTGCTGTAAAGTGGCCGAGTAGACAAGGCCTGACATAAGCTCTACACCTCTTCTGGAGACGGAGCTATGTCAGTGTGGCAGGCCACTTACTTCGGGGGAAGTAAGACACTAGTGTAGACACTTGCATAATTCAGTCAATGTAAACTGCCTTACTTAGGCCTAACTCTGGGGCTATAGCCTCTGTACTGGTATAACTATATTAGTTAGAGTTGTGATTTTTTTACCAGTATAATCACATCATTACAACCTCTAGTGTGTATACAGTTATACCAGACTAAAGATGGCTTATACCAGGAAAGATTATTCCTCTTCCCATATGGTTGACACTGGGGGAGGGGAGCAGGAGGGTATAAGTAAAGTGGTACAATTTTTGTCTGTAGATAAATCCTTAATTAAAGTCAGGGGGATGGCATCAGATTTACCTAGGAGTAAATGAGTCACAACCTGGCCCATGGCCTGAAAGTTGATCCTGTGGTTTCTGCAGAGCACTGCCCCTAGGTAACTGCCATGGATATTCTTTCCTGTTATAGCAACAGCAACAAAAGCAAGTTGCCAATCAATTTTGTCCTTATTGTCATAATAAAAGAATCCTGACTCATATCTCTGCTAGTTTGTGTTGGTGTTGCTGCAGTATTGTGAAGGATCAGGAGGCCAGTGTGACACAGACAGCAAGGAGGGTTTGACATTTCTGATCCTCATGCAACAAAACAAAACAAAAAAAATTGCTTTGACCTATTCCTCAAGTACATTAGACACTGTTATGAAGGTTAATGTTACATTTGCACTTAATGATGGAATTTGTTCTCTTTAATCCTGTCTTAGAGGAAAAGAAAGGCCCAAAGTAGTTTCTTTGGTGATAATTTTTTTTATTGTGTTTGTCTAGTGCAGTGGCAGTCTCTCATTTAACTTTCTAAGGACTACAATGTAGAGAGATCTTAGAATAGAACAATAGCTGACATTTAAAGGTAAGATTATCTTATTATTATCATGACTCACTTTACTTCAGTCCACATTTATTCCTACTCTGTGGAGTATGTTGATGGAAAGGAAACTTGTTTCATAGAAATGAAATATTAATTTGAGCATGTTTAGAACTTTAACAAAATGTTGACATTTGGGCCAAAATTCCCTTCTCCAGTCTGGCTTGAACCTCGGAAGAGTGGGCAGCAGAAGAACATGTTGGTGTACATTAATGCCTCAGCTGTTGTCTGAATACCTTTATAAGAGTATAAAATGAATTTAAGTAGTAATAGAAAGAGGATTTGAGGCCAAGTTATATCTCTGTTTAAATTCCACCAAAATAGATGACAAATACACTTGTAGACACCTCATTATTGTGCTCTTGTCACTGATTTATCTTCTCCCCCTATACAAATTATTCCTATTAGGATCATAAATAATCTGTGTATATGGCTGTATGTGCATATAGCTATGGCAGGACAGGGAATGTGCACGCACAAATTTAGAGCCCCAGTCCTTGTTCTGTGACTTTTCCATGGGTTTGTGGGAGTTAGAATTGGTATGGAAAACTTCCACTCCATTTTCCTTCTCTGGCTGTGGGTTTTTACGGAGCATAATTAAGCACACCAGGCAGTCAGCATCTGGCTCTTTAATCTGGAACAATGGACCAAATTTAGTCCTGGAATTAAAACAATAAAATAAAATAAAATGGATGCAATTCCCACTGACTTCAATGCTGGGGCACAGACATCTTTTAAGTTTGTTCTTCCCCCAGTCAAATCCACTATACCGCCCTCCCTAAGGGCCTAATCAAATTCTCATATTACTTCCAATGTGGAGATAACCTTCCTCATGGATCTCTGATATGCTCTATGTGTGTATGTGTACGTTCAGGAGAGTCAGTCACTTCTGCCCCATCATTCTTCCCCTTTCTATCCTCCACCAGACACATAGTGAGCCCTTCACAAGTGCATGGAACTATGACCTGAGAAGGGGTGAAATGGGATTGAAAGTCAGTCTGTTTGGAGACCAGCAGAAAGGTTATATTAGGTTAATCCATTGCAAGGTTGCATTACATTTTATGTGACTCTCTCCATGCTGGGGTGACTTCCTTGGAAAGGTGTGTCTGAGACGGCAGCAGCAGCAAGAGACAGTCAGTGCAACACATCCCTAAAGAGCCATGCTGTCAGGGAGCCCAGGATAGGAGTGGGGAACCTGGCATAGATGGAATACAACTCATGGAACACATGCTTTTGGTTTAGTCAGTCTCCAAAGGGACTACAGCAGGTACTAAGTGTTTGCAGGATCAAGCTTTTAATCTGGAGTTGCCCCAACATATTTTGAGGGGAGAGAGCTCGCAAAAATATTTTATTTTCAATTATTATATTGTGAAAGATTAATAATTATTAAAGAGACTGCTATAACCTCACAGTAGCCTCAGGGCCCACTGTTGCCAATGCTCATGATTTGTTTGTGGTTCTTCTGACAGCTGCAGTTTTTTATTAAAGCTCCAGCTCCTCAGGTCATGTGATTATACAAGAATCTCAGCTTTTATTTAATAATGGGGAAAAAAGTGTTTCTAGCCATCATGTTTGTGGAAAAAGCCTTAAAATGAGACCCCTGGAAGCTCAAAAATTAGAAAAACAAATAACACAACACAAAATGTATTGTTTTAAAAACATGTGGGTTTTCTTTAAGGCAATCTCATGATTTTGGGGGGCCTGAATTGTGATTTTTGAATGTCTAGAGCTGGCAATACTAGCTCCTCTGAAAAGGCATCAATGGGAGTTGTAGGTATACAATAATTTTTGGGAGAGGCTCAGCACCAGTGGGATTAAGCCTTTTATGAGCTGGCAAATCTGCCAGCTCTTGCAGCACTTATACACATTGGTATCAATGAAACTAGTCAAATGAACAAAGTTACTTATATGTATGCAAAAATCAGCCCCTTTGAACAAAAGATTCTAAAGCCCTGCAAAGACTTAGATAGATGCTTAACTTTATTGCCACGAGAGGTCCCATTGATTTCGGGGTAGTAAAGTTAAGCACATATGTAAGTCTTTGTAAAACAGGGCCTAAAAGACTAGTCTTACACTCTTTACTCATATGAGTAATCTTGTGTGATCTTGCATTAGTCCTCAGCAAGGGGTGCAGAGTTAGGCATTATATGAAAACAGTGACATTTAAAAAAAAATTGATTTAATTTTTGAACCATACAATTGTCTAATGACTTCACTCAGAGTTTAGGGTGTACAAGGAATGCAAGATCACATCCTGTAAGCATAAAATAAACAAATATACCTTAATTATTGCCAGGTTTTTTTTTCCCCCTCTTACGTCTATAAAATTTCTTCTGTGCCTTGATTTTCCAGGCATCAAATGTTATTAAAACAAAAACCAAATACAGATTCTTATTTTTATTATACAGTATATTCAGCTTTATTTAATTAACTTGTCATGCTTTTTTTGTAAGCACTTTCTCTGGCTATGACAAATTACCTCTTTCAGATCAGATTTATTAAATGGATACCATGAATCCCAAATCCCTTAATGGTTAAGAATAAAGCACATTGCAAATGGGATTAAGATTTTAAATCTTTTTCTTAATTTATGATTTTAAAAAAATTAAACATGTTACAGAATTTACAGGACACTGCAATTAGTTTTACTTAGCTAATTACCATTTTTTCTTCAAATACAGTAAATCTAAGTTTTCAGAGCACTAAAGAGATTTAGGGTATTATTGAGATTAGTTTAAAAGGTTTATTCATATTTTAAATAATGTAATGATCCACCTTTGAAGTAAATGGATAATGATGACGGCACACTCCCTGCTTGGCACTTTCTGGTAATTATTAATGTTATTTTTTGTATTGACATAGCACCCAGGAGACCTAGTCATGGACACCATTATGCTAGGCCCTGTACATAAACAGATCAAAAAGCTGATCCAATCTGAGTTGCAGTCTAAGTATAAGACAAGAGACAACAAACTGGGGAGTACAAGAAAACACTGCTCAGCATGATAGGTAGTGGGTTCAGCACACTAGGAGGCTAACCATTGTCAAGCTTCTTGTAGGCATTACAACTAAGGAGAATTTTAAGGAGGGATTTGAAGGTAGATAATGAAGTAGTTTTGCAGATGTTTAGGGAAACTTCTCTCAAGCATGAGGAGCAGTATGGGAGAAAGAATGAAAGTGCTTGTTTGAAAATGTAACAAGTAGACGATGGAGGCTGGCATCATGGGCGAATTAGAGAGTTGACATCTTGATAGCAATTGAGGGATGATATGTAGAGTGGGGCTTGACCGTGAAAGGTCTTGAAAGTAAATGCAGATAGCTAATGTTTGGTGCAACAGAAAAGGGGGAGCCAGTGAAAGGATGCAAAGAGGGGGGTGACATGTTCAAAGCAATGGGCTAGGAAAATGATCTTTGCAACACAATTCTGAATGGATATCAGTGGGGCAAGACTGTATTTGTTAAGGCCAGAGAACAGGATATTGCAATAATTGAGACACAAGTTAATGAAAGCTTGGATGAGAGATTTAGCTGTGTGGGTGGATGGATGGGAAAAGCCATGTCTTAGAGATGTTATGCAGAAAGATTTGGTGAGATTTAGATATGGCCTGGATGTGAGGACCTAGAAAGAGTCTGAGGCCTCGTCTACACTGGGGGTGGAGGGCGGAAGAGTGATCAGGGATTGATTTATCACATCTACACTACACACGATAAATGGATCAATAGATCGATCACTACCAGCCGGATCGGCGGGTAGTGTAGACGTACCCTGAGAGTTGAAGATTAGGCCCAGATCTCAGGCCTGACAGACAGGTAGAATGATGGTGCTGTCCACAGTGATCAAGAATGGTGGTAGAAGGAAGGGTTAGGGGGAAGGTTTAGGAGCTCTGTTTTAGGGATGTTGAGTTTGAGCTGAAGGAGGTAGTGTCAGAGATAAATAACATTGGACAGTCTCATAAACCATTTTGTTTCACATTATATATTGGGGCAGATACACAACAGCCTTTCCAAGGTCTTGACTTTAAAGGCTCAATCCAGCACATTTTAAGTCATGAGAATTTTGCCATTGAATTGTACAGGAACAGGATCAGACCTTAAGTGCTTAATTGTTACCAAATCATCATAAATTGTAATCCAAAGACCACTGAAGTCAATGAGAATCTCCCATTTATCTCAGTAGATTTTGGATTAGACCCATACTGCATAAAATAGTATTTAGGGACTATGATTTATGTGCCTATAATATAAGGGAAGCTATTTTAAACACTGTCATGGAGACTTCAACTCACATATATCCGGTTCTTGTTAATGAATGGGTGCCCTTACAGATATGCCTATATTTTGTACATTCGTGACTACAACAGGACCATACGCATCGTCCTGTGAAGAATTTGCATGGGAAATTATTCGCAGCACATAACCAGCTGTCGTTTAGTTATATTTACAGAGAAAAAACAAAGTAGGAATCTAAAAATAAAACTCAGTGTTCAGAGCTTCATGTTACCACTGCTGCCTTCTTCTGCTGCAGCCTGGCCACATCTGACAGCTGTTTAGTTAGGACATTTTTGCTCTTCACAGCCTAAGGGAAGGTCCATAGGAAACTAAAGGATGCTAATGAAAGAGATCACCATGCATTATTACAGCGGCAAACAAACAGGAGACCTGAATATGAAACACAGGCTCTGGGATAATGCAACTATTCTGGAATTATGCCAATCAGTCTGTTAACCCATTTGAACAGTGGGAGTAAGTAACCACTGGAACAACTTAGAAAGGGTTGTGGTTAGGGCTGGTTCAAAAAATTCCTCTGAAATAATTTTTTTGGTCAGAACTTGTCGATTTGTGGAAATCAAATTGTTTTGTAGCTATGGTACAATCTGACAGAACACAGGCAGGTCATTCAAAACCTGTTATGTTTCCTGATAGCTTGGCCACTTGGCAGCCCATGCAGTAGGATGATGGGGAGCCCAGGTTTCCAGGAGCCAGTCTCGGAGCAGACCACCTGGTAGACTGCTTCTGAGTTGGGGACCTCAGGACTTCCAAGGTTCCTGGCTCTAGGATAATCTAACAGTCAGACTGCTCCAGAGCTGGTATTCCATTCTCTTTTGCAGAGAATTTAAAAAAAAAAATTCATTCTGAATTGGAACAAAACGTAATGGGAAATACCAAAATCCTCCATGAAATGGAATTATAGGTACCTTTCTCTGCACAGCTCTAGTTGTGGTGGATTTGCCGTGCCAGGAAATTTTTAAGTCAAGATGGGATGTTTTGCTAAAAGATATGCTCTAGTTCAAGCACAGCTACTGGACTTGAAACAGGAATTAATTCAGGAAAGTTCTAAGGCCTGTGCTATACAGAAAGTCAGACTAGATTATCACAGTGATCCATTCTGGCCTTTAAAAAAACAAACAAAAAAACCCTCTGAATCTTTGTATTCTGCTACATGCTACCATCATATATTCTGTCCCTTTCTTTCTCCATATAGATCTACATCTCTTTCTTCCACGCCAGCCTCTTATGCTTGGAAGCACCTTTCTTCCTTCAACTCCTTTGCAAGTCCCTTTTTTACTGTGATGCCCATTAACAAAACAAAACAAAACAAAACAAAACAAAAAACAAACAGTTGATACTTTATATCTAATTAGAGTGGCAGTGGGGAAAGTCAATGCTTATACAAATAAAACAGCAAATGCAAAAAATATAGATCTTGTTTCCTTCTCCCGCAAGCTCTGTACATTGCTTGCTTTCTTAGATTCTATTCTAAGTGGGGCAGGGACAATGTTTACCTTTTTTTTTTTTTTGTATATCGTCTATCACACAGCCCCTGGGCTCTACCAGAATATATATTTGAAAAATAATATGCACACCCAACCCTACAGGCTGAGGTTGGTTATATCATATATTGTGTCACCAACGCATTGCTAGATGGCTTCTTCTCAAGGTTTGGCAAAAATAGCTGGAGTATAAATTTACTGATTTCTAAGGCTGGAGTAGTCAGCTTCCAATTTTAAATACATGCTGGATCTCGGTTTTATGATCTGCAGTGTAAAACCTGTTTGCAGTTTCAGTAAACAATATACCTTTGCTGATGAGATGGACTAATCCATAAATGCTGGATCTTGAAACAGCATTGGATTAAAGTACCCCCAATAAAGGCATCATCCTGTATCCACTGAAGACAATAGAAGTTTTGCCATTGATGCCATGGGAGAAAGACTGAGGTCTACAGATATGGAGGCAGTATAATCTAGGGGAATGATCATGAGGCTACAAATCAGGAATGTCTGAGTTGTAATCCCAGCCCGCAGATGACTTGCTATGTGGCCTCATAAAAGTCTCCTGATTTCTGTTAAACATGCTAGCACCTACCTCACAGTATTGTGAGGGTTAACTGATGTTTGTACAGGGCTTTGAAAAGGCTTGGTGCTAAGTCTTAGGCCTGGTCTACACTACACGTTTAAACCAATTTTAGCAGCTTTAAACCGATTTAACTCTGTACCCGTCCACACAACGAGGCTCTTTATATCGATATAAAGGGCTCTTTAAATCAGTTTCTGTACTCCTCCCCAACAAGAGGAGTAGTGCTAAAATCAGTATTACTATATCGGATTAGGGTTAGTGTGGCCACAAATCGACGGTATTGGCCTCCGGGCGGTATCCCACGGTGCTCCACTGTGACTGCTCTGGACAGCAATCTGAACTCGGATGCATTGGCCAGGTAAACAGGAAAAGCCCTGCGAACTTTTGAATTTCATTTCCTGTTTGTCCAGCGTGGAGCTCTGATCAGCACGGGTGGCAATGCATTCCCAAATCCAAAAAGAGTTCCAGCATGGACCGTACGGGAGATACTGGATCTGACCGCTGTATGGGGAGACAAATCTGTTCTATCAGAGCTCTGTTACAGAAGACGAAATGCCAAAGCATTTGAAAAAAATCTCCAGGCTATGATACAGAGTCCACAGCACAGTGCTGCGTGACATGCGTAATGGAAAGCCAAAGAATCAAATGGACGCTCATGGAGGGAGGGAGGGGGTACCGAGGACTCCAGCTATCCCACAGTCCCTGCAGTCTCCGAAAATCATTTGCATTCTTGGCTGAGCTCCCAATGCCTGTAGGGTCAAACACATTGTCCGGGGTGGTTTAGGGTCTATCTCATCAATTTACGCCCCCCCCTTCCCCTCTGTGATAGAAAAGGGGAAAAAATCATTTCTTGACTTTTTTATATGTCACCCTATGTATACTGCATGCGCTGGTAGACATGGTGCTGCAGCAGTAAACAGTAGCATCCTCTCTCCTCTCCTCCCCTCCCCGGTGGCAGACGGTACAGTGCAGTAGGACTGATAGCCATCCTCGTCATGAGCCCGTGAGTGATCCTGGCTGGCCTCAGGTGAGGCCAGCCGGGGGCGCCTGGGTAAAAATAGGAATGATTCCCGGTCATTCCCAGTAGATGGTACAGAACGGCTGGTAACTGTCCTCATCATAGCAACTGGGGGCTGAGCTCCATCAGTCCCCTCCCTTTCATGTGTAAAGAAAAGATTATGTACTGCCTGGACTATCATAGCAGCGGGATGCTGAGTTCCTCTCCCTCACACCGCTTAATGTCCTGCCTGGACTATCATAGAAGCTGGAGGCTGCCTCCTCCTCATTTTATCTCACTAACAAGTCAATGTTTCTTATTCCTGCATTCTTTATAACTTCATGACACAAATGTGGGGGGACACTGCCACAGTAGCCCAGGAAGGTTGGGGGAGGAGGGAAGCAACAGTTGGGGTTGTTGCAGGGGCACCCCCTGTGAATGGCATGCAGCTCATCATTTCTGCGGGATCTGACATGGAGCGGCTGTGCTCTCTGGTTCTATGGTACACTGGTTCTCTAGTACACTTGCCCCATATTCTAGGCAGGACTGACTCTACTTTTAGATACCATAAAGGAAGGATTGACTCGGAGAGTCATGCCCATTTTTGCCTTTGTGCCCCCGGCCGACCTCAGCCAGGGGCACCCATGACATCAGCAGACGGTACAGAACGACTGATAACCGTCATCTCATTGCCAATTTACAATGGCACAGCAGACGGTACAGAACAACTGATAACCGTCTCTGCTATCATGCAAAGGCAAATGAATGCTGCTGTGTAGCGCTGCAGTACCGTGTCTGTTAGCAACATCCAGTAGATATATGGTGACAGTAAAAAAAGGCTGAATGGGCTTCATGGTTGCCGTGCTATGGCGTCTGCCAGGGCAATCCAGGGAAAAAGGGCGCGAAATGATTGTCTGCCGTTGCTTTCATGGAGGAAGGAATGAGTGACGACATTTACCCAGAACCACCCGTGACAATGATTTTTGCCCCATCAGGCACTGGGATCTCAACCCAGAATTCCAAGGGGCGGGGGAGACTGCGGGAACTATAGGATAGCTACAGAATAGCTACCCACAGTGCAACGCTCCAGAAATCGATGCTAGCCTCGGACCATGGACGGACACCGCCGAATTAATGTGCTTAGTGTGGCCGCGTGCACTCGACTTTAAACAATCTGTTTTACAAAACCGGTTTATGGAAAATCAGAATAATCCCGTAGTGTAGACGTACCCAGAGAGTCCTATTCTCCTGTCCCTGATGCTGTTGTAAGAAATGACTTTGCAAGCTGAGCAAATGTATCGTGTAAGTGTCACAAAAAAGGTATAATTATCCTAACAGCTGATGTCAGATTGCTGAGGGGTGCCCTGCAGATTGGCCTCTGTGTTGGCAGTTTCACAGCACCTGCCAACCACTGTAATATCTTCCTTGTTGGGAAGGATGACATTGATCAGTCTTGGATCCAATCAGAGTCACAGATTGGTTGGCCTGGAGTGGGATGCCACTCCTAAAAGGCAAATAGTATTTAAGAACAGCCATACTGGGTCAGACCAATGGTCTATCTAGCCCAGTATCCTGTCTTTCGACAGGGCCAATGCCAGGTGTCCCGGAGGGAATGAACAGAACAGGTTGTCCACTCCCAGCTTCTGGAAGTCAGAGGCTTAGGACACCCAGAGCATGGGGCAGCATCCCTGACAATCTTGGCTAATAGTCATTAATGGACCAATCCTCCATGAAGCATCCCCCTTTTTGTTCCACCCTGCTGCTTCCAATCTCTCTTACATTACTGTATAAAGATATTTTAGCTAAATTACAATATAACTTTACTATCTTTTAATTTGCTCTCCCCAGTTAGTTCAAATATGCAGTTATGCATTTTTTTTAGTTTTTTGGTTAGTTGTTCTGACAGATATTCACTTCTGAGCAGCAGCATGGATCACTTTGAATGGGTATGAATTTTAAGAACAAGTAGCTCTTAGATATGTGGTTAATTTCATTTCTTGTTTCACAGTGCTTTATCTTTGGACATTTTGTCTTGGGTTAAATCAATATCCCAGCAAGGGTTAAATAAAAAAAAACAATGGGCTATTGGTAATTTGTTCTCCCAACCCCGCAGTGACTGGGAAATGGGAAAGATGCCTTGTTACATGTAATTCAATCAAATTGCTCCCATTTAGCCATTTTCTATAGCTGTTTGTATCTGCCCTCATTGGTTTCTGGCCTCAGCAATGGTATTTCTTTAAAAAATGAAATATACTTCAGAGGCCTTTCCATTCACAAGATTGAGACTATGCATCCTAGAAAATGATGGGCATTGAACAAAAGGGAGTGGAATTGCTCAAAACAAGCTAAATGTGTACAGCCACCAATCTCTACCTTTTTAAGGGTAAGCAAACAAGCATATGCAAAACATGAAACATGGGAGGCTTGGTCTACATTAGGAAATTAGGTTGGTAAAACTACATTGCTCAAGGGGGATGAAAAGTCCATACTCCTGAATGGCACAGTTAGACTGACCTAACCACTAATGTAGACAGTGCTAGGTTGACAGAAGAATTCTCTGCCTCTCAGGGAGGTGGATTACTTATGTCAATGGGAGAAGCCCTCCCATTGCATATATAGCATCTTCACTGAAGTGCTACAGCTGTGCCTCTGCAGAGTTTTAAGTGCAGAGATGCCCTAAGTCAAAAGGAACCATTTACACTTCTTATATCTGATACATCACAAAGGAATACACACAACCTACCCCGGTATCTATTTACAGCATTTTCAGAAACGAACCTGCCATTGATTAGTATTTCAGGGAATGCACTGTCAGTAGTTTGCATTGGCAACACTCACTTAGATGCTTCATTCCCTAGTGATACTTCTGGAAAAAAGAATGACATCATTCGTTGGTTACTGCTAGGTAGTGGAATGAGCATAGCAAAGGAAAAAAGCAAAAGGGACTCCGACAAGTAGTGTAAGCCCCAAATTTGACCTAGCTTAAAATTATATTATTGAGAAATTTCTCTAGAATAGACCCACTAATGTGCTCCTTAAAACAACTGGACATTTTGCCTAGGTAGAAGTAAGGAGTGCAGACTGAGCCTAGTATCTACTTAAAAAAAAATCCATTATTCTGTTCTAAACTGAAACAAACACACACAAACAGTAGCCAGTGTTTTGAGCTCTTTTTCACTGGCTGCATTGGCTTTGCTGAGGTTAGCTCTCAATTTATTCTCAAACCTGTGTAGATTCGTGCTGTCTTTACTGAAAATGTTGGCACACAGACATGAGGAGAAAAGAGAGACATGAAACAGGAGAAGAAACCAACCAACCAACCAGTGTTTTCCCAAATGTTTTCTAACTTCTACAATGTTATAAACAAAGGAATATATATATAATTGTAGTTAATCTCCTTTTGATATACAATTTACCAGCTTTTGGGATATTTCAAAAAGTTTGTAATATTCACTTCTCTCAATGTGTCATAAATGTGGGAAGGAATAAATAATACCAATAATGATTTGCAATTCTCTAGCACATTCCATCTGAGGATCTCAAAGTGCTTTGCAAATATTAATGGGTTAAACCTGACAACACCTTGTTAAGTGGGAAAACACTGTTCCAATTTTACTGAGGGGAAAACTTAGACATAAAGAAGTTAAGATTTGCTCAAAAAGTCAAAAATTGATTCAACACTATCTTCCAGGTATAGGCCAATTTCACTTAATAGTGATATCAAAATATTAGCAAAAGTCATGCACCCAATTCAAGTTGGGTTTATCAGAGCCATGATGGACTCTGACAAGCTTTGACTTCTTATTGATATTATAGCAGTGAAATATGACCCCAAACCACAAGCCATATTAGCCTTGGATGCAGAAAGGCTTTCATAGAGCAGCTTGGAGGTATATGTTTTGTACCTTACAAAAATTTGGACTTATATTTATTTCCTAGATCCAACTGTTATATTCTTACCCAACCTCTTGAATCACAACATGACCTTGGATAACCTCTGGCTACATCACCATCTGTGTTTTCCCTCCTCCAGGGAGGAAATATCTCCCAGTTCTATAGTCCAGCTATTTCCCCAGTGGTTGGTGGGTGAGGGAGGGAACACCTGAGCCTGTTCACGACTCTGGATCCAAGCCCAGGGACCCTGTCAATAGCACCCTCCTGTTGCATCTCCTTATCTTCTCTGCCAAAACTTCTCCAATTCCCTAGGCCACTTCCCCATAACCCTAGCACCTTCTTCCCCTTCCTCTTAGGGCCTCCAGCCAGCATGTCCCAGCAGCCAGTCAGGAACTCCTTCTTACTCCCCAAGTACCTGCTAGCAACTGCTCTGTCTAAGATGCTACCTTCCTGCAGCCTGCTAGGAACACAGTCCTTTCAACTTGGGCTCCCTGCAGCAACTGACCCAACTTTGCCCTGCAGTTCCCTTTTATGTGAACCCATTGGGCCCTGATTGGCTGCTCCCTGTGCAGCCTCCCTACGCTGCTTTTAACCCCTTCCTTTCTGGTGTGGGGTGAACAACCTATCATAGAATTGATTAATCCAATTCTGCCTGTGAGTCTGCTTTTTTTGTCCAATGGAAAAAAATAAGGTGCCTGCAGTGGTGGCTGTGTGAAAGGGCTGGGATATCCTAGCTAAAAAGGTACCAATTTCATCCTTGTTGTCATGAAAAAGCACCTATCTGCGGAAATCCAGACTTGTAAAGTGGGGAGAAAAAACCCTATAATTTGGAAGAACTGGCTGAGCCAGGGCATCATGTGGATTTCCAAGTTAATCAAAGATGAGGGCTTTCTCTCTTTTCTAGCACTAAAGCAACAGTATAACCTGTCACCATCAGCCAAGTGGCAATACTTACAACTAAACCACTTGCTAATATATCAGATTGGTCCAGATACCCTAGGACTTCCAGAGCTACTGGGAGCCTTAAAAATACTTCATATATTCTCCAGGCCTATGTCCACTATATATGCGAGAACACTTTTCAAAAACTATCATTACATATTGGATCTCCTCATCCTCAATGGAAACCTGCACAACCCCTTCAAAAGATGAGGTTGGGAGCTTAAATTCATAACTCTGAAACACTAAAAATGATGGGCTCAGTAAATACACTGGTTTTATGTCTCATTACAACAATCTGTAACTCTCCTTTGGCTATGTCTACACTACTACTTATGTCAGTGTAACTTATGTTGCTCAGGGTGTGAATAAGCCAACCGTCTGAGCGACATAAGTTGCACTGACCAAGGCGCTGAGGTAGGTAGCACCATGTTGATGTGAGAGCTTCTCTCGCAGACATAGCTCATTGGGGGTGGATTAATTAAGATGACAGGAGAGCTTTCTCCTGTCAATTCAGAGCAGCTACACTAGAAAGCTTACAGTGGCACAGCTGCATCTCTGCTGCTGTGTAAGCTCTCTAGCGTAGCCATAGCAATATTGTCCTGTGATTGCAGAGATGTTAATTACCCGCTGCACGCTGAATGGTCTCTTACAATGTGTGTGAGTTATTTATGCTAAACAATCTGTTACTCTTTGATATAATGTCAAGTATCAGAGGGGTAGCCGTGTTAGTCTGGATTTGTAAAAGCAGCAAAGAGTCCTGTGGCACCTTACAGACTAACAGACGTATTGGAGCATGAGCTTTTGTGGATGAATACCCACTTCGTCGGATGCATTGTTTAATACAATAGTTACCTTTCCCAGATGCGAAGAAGAGTTCTGTGTAGCTCAAAGGCTTGTCTTTTTCCAACAGAAGTTGGTCCAATAAAAGATATTACCTCACCCAGCTTGTCTTTCTCATATAATAGTCAAATATATACACAAACTGTTGTTTATATATTGCTGTGGTTGCAAACACATACGAATGAGGTAATTGTCCTATTATCTTTTAATTGAATGAACCATCTGGGTTCTTGAGTCCTAACAGACTGAATTAATCAACTAAAATTATATGTGAATCAGACATATTTCTGAGAAAAAGAAATATGCAATAATAATAATAATAATAACAACAACATCAACAAACTAGGAGCACACATTACACAATGCATACTTTTCACAGCAGAGTACCCTTCTTAACAGAACAAACTAGTCTTCGGGGTTATGAACGGTTGTGGTAATATAAAACGGCACTATTTATGCCTGAGTTAATCTCCAATGAGGAAAAGAATCTTGTCTTTTATGAGGAGTGTGAATTCCTGCCATGTTGCATGAGACAACATTCAGAATAACCAGATGAACCCCAAGACATATAAAAAAGGAAACTTCCACATTTTATTACAATGTACCAAGTAAAATAACATCTTAATGTTTATCAGTAACACAGAACAAAGTTAAACACAATGAAGTTTCCTAATGTATACAAGCCATAAGGATTTGATTCTGAAAAGTTGATTTCAGACAATCACAGTGCAAAAATTCAAAGGTTTTCCTCTCTCAAATGATAGTAAGATCCCCATATTTGTCACTGTATTTTCAAAACTATTTAAATTTCAGCTACAGAATATGTATATGCATCTTTTATACTTGCATGTCCCATATTTGTGTGCACAAATGCTCATTTGCATACAGAAATACAGATTTTGCATTTGGACCCTGATCTTGCAAACACACACATGCTTCATTTTCCATACTGGACTCATTTGTGTAATTAATAATATTTTAACCCAGCTCTGAACACTTATGAATTTAAACCAAATCTGAAAGTAACAGAGGAAAGTAAAAAACCAAAACCAACCAAACAAGTATAATGTTTTAAAAACCTTAAAAGGCAAAAAACTTTTGTTTATTATTGTGGTTTGCTGACTCTTTTTTGTCTTGCTGTAGAACAGGATACTTTTTTTGTGTTTTTATAGTAGAGTGTACTCATTTCATGTCGGTTATTCATCACCCACCAGAAATTATAATTACCTTATTTAATCTTATCCAATGAATATTCAAATAAGAAAGTAAAAATATAGCCTGAAATTAAACCTGTAACACAAAACAATGGTGTAGAAAATGAGGATGTATCATACTTCAGGTATTAAATGGAAGACACCAAACAAACAGTGAATCCAGGTGTGAAAAAGTAGAATAAAGTTGTTAAAAAGTAATAGAATAATGAATTTAAACAAAGCTTATTACAGCCTTCACTCTATACTGGTAACACTGGGAATTAGAATCCTGAGGCAAATCACTGATTGGAAAGGTGCTACAAGACACTCTTCTAGTTGGTGATACAGGGAAGAAGGATTTGGTTTAATTTATTTTAATTTTTAATCTCAGATATTAACAATGAAACTTCATAATGCCAATTTAAAATGTCAGCATTTACCATTTCAGTGCTGATCATTTTAGCAGACACATCCAGATTCTTCACTGTTGTAGGATTTATGCCAGCTATTTAGGCAGAGTACCAGGGGCTAATTGCTCTCAAGACGTGATAGAGAAGGCATGAGGAATAAATACCCCTCCCGAAATTTAAAGTGACCTTCACTTCTATCAAAGATCCTAATTCAGGAAAGCAATGAAGCACATGTTTAAGTCCATCCCTATTCAGGAAAGCACTTAAGCTTTAAATTCAGCACGTTTAAGTGCCCTTCATGAATATAGGGACACTTCACGGAAATGAGGAGAATGGGGAGGGGAAATGGAAGTGTCTCTTTTCCCATTACCAAATACTTAAATTCTTTTAGGTTTCAAAGCCCACCAGAAGGGATTTGTAGATCTTCTTGCTGCCAAAGCACCAGCTGTTCGCTACCTAGCTGCCAAAACCTCCATCCTTCCCCTGCTAGCTTCTGTGAGACAGTTACGCATTTTCAGTATGAAAATCTGCAGCACGTTGAAATTCTGGAGGCAAAGGAAAACACAATAAGGTTAATATCAAAATAAACAAACACCATAGGATACTATAATCACTATGCTAGACCAATGGCATAGGGGCAGTAAAGCATAATGCTGTAGTCCCTGGTGCAAAATTCAGGTCAAATGCACTGACTGGAGTGTGGATTGGGACTTGATTATGTCTTGCCCTGGTTGAATAGCTGGATTTATTTAATTCTAAATTAGTAGATCATTCAATTTATTGTGTTTAATGAATGTTAATAACTGGGTCTTGTTAGTCTATGGTTTCCAAGTTATTGGTAATATTTGTTTAAAAAACACTTTTTAGCCAGCTTATAGTCCTGCTTGTTCCCTTTCTACATGTGATGCCCAATATTGGAAAGTGGGTTGTTGTTGTGAAGATATGTACTGTTTCTTTAAATCTGTAATGGAAAGTTGGTGGGAGGAGGAGGGATAAAGTCAGGAAAGGTTCTAGGCAAAATTGTATAGTGAAGTAGAGAGACAGAGTGTGAGAAACAGCCACAGTAGCATGGTGTTATTATAATAGAGTTCCTTGCTCGGTGTTAGAAGAAAGCAAATCTTTCTATGATTCTTTACCATTGTCACGTGAAAGTAATGTCATAAACACAAAGACATTTCATCACAGGTGTTCCAGTCATTGTGGGCTGGCTTGAAAATGTGTTTGTTTTAATCAAAGTTAGCTAAATCTAGACTTCTGATGAGTGTTCTGAACCTGATGAGTCATCTCTAAGCGTGAGTGTCCTGAGCCTGATGAATCACCTGAGATAATTACCTGTGAGTCCTAAGGGTTCAGCCAACCCACAAGCAAGTGTTTAACCAGGTGATCCCAAGGCAGATCTATAGGCTCCTAATTAAAGCAGCCACTCTAGTCTGCTCAAGGTCACTGCCTTTTCAGGGATACTCCCAACTGCCTGGTAGTTCTGACAGACACTCTTGCAGTAGTCTGTTCCTGTTCCTGTCCCTGCTCTACCCATGGCTGGTCATTCAGATGTCCTGGCAAGACTGTTCTGTTTTTCTGAATAGTACCCATTTTACCTCTAGACTCAAAACTCTTTGGGATAGGAATCTATTATTTTTTTAGCAGTTGATTTATTGTACTGCACAGTGTGTATTGAGAGCTTTATATACATATTAATTGTAAACCCATTTTGCTTTAGACAGAACTTTACTACAGGTTAAGCAAACGTGGTTGTGGGAGTTGAAATGCATTGTGACTAATATTCATAAATATTTTGTATATTACAGCAAAACCTGACATAAGCAACCACCCAAGAGACCAAAAAAAAATAAGATGTCTAGTCGAGGTTGGCCTTTATTAAAGGTTAGATAAAGTTATATTGGATTCACTAAGGATATTTTAAAGTGTCATTTAAAACAGGGGTTTACCTATTGGAAATGGTCTCTCAGTATTAAGAACCTAATCAGCAAATCTTTTTTCTCAAGTGAAAATACAGTAATGAGTCTAAATACATCAGGCTATGTAGCCTGATCTATTGATTGTGTATTAATTATATTGATCAATTGGAAATCCCAATTAACATTCTGTGGGTTGGAAGGTCTAGTCCTGAGATCAGGTCCAGAGTTATTAACATTATTATTAATTTGGGAACCCCAACATGCACCAAGGAGACAATTACATTTTGGACAGGCATTTTGTCCTTATAACATTTTTATTTAGCACAATTAGCAAAGTCACAAACACTCCAACCCAGCAAGAAAGGTCAGGATAATATAAAATGAACATCTGAGCATCCATATACTCATGCTTTCCCTTGCAGAAAAACCTGAAGTGTTAATCATCATCAGCAGCACCAGTGGTCATCATCCCGGCATCTCCCAAGACACACATGCTGGGATACAACTTTTATAACCTGTTACACTGATGCCACTACGCCTATTGCACATTCAGCAGGCATTTCAGCCCCTTTTCTTTATTTGAACTTCCATGCCCTACTAATGTTGGATTGCTCTTCTCCCATAGACTACTAGGCCTTTACCTCAGATTCATTAGCATATATGTTCATTAGTTGCCGTGGCATTCTTGTGGTCAGACATCTGCTGATGTTCCTAACTTAAAATATCTTAAGCTGGTATAAACTGGCATCTTGTGGTTACCTGTCAGCAGTGTAGTTGTTATAGCATTCTATCCTGTGACATCTTATGATCTGGGGTTACTCCTGGTTAGCTGCCTAGGCTAAGGCTTTTTGGGCATTATGCCTTGATCAGTTTAGCTAAGATATTGTCTTATAGGCCTTGAGGCTTGTAGGATCCCTGCATTACTGCCTTAAATTATACTTATGCCTTACCTAGCAAATACCTATTCCGACAGATTACCCTGTGAAGAAAAATAAACATCTTGTGGTTCAACCCAGTCCTGATCTTCCCAAAGTCATCCTTTGCCCTTTACCTCCCAAATAGCCATTGTTATGATCTTTCCCCTGAGCACTGTGCAATGGGATGGGCAAGCAGAGTCACTTTAATCTTTTGTTCACCAGGTAAGAGGTATATAAAGTTATATAATACATTAGCTTTATGGATGAGTTCCAGCTGAATCAAAACTGAGATTTAAGCTGACTGGGAGCTGGAATTTCTGTTCCACGGCAAATTGCAAATTGGAAAAAAAAATCATTCTGAAATGGAACAAGAAATGAACATTTTGAAATTTCCCACGGAATGGGAGTTCTAAAATTTCATTTAGAAAGAGTCAAAATGACATTTTGTTTCAGTCCTTTCAAAATATTTCTGAGGCTTCTTCTCAGCTCCTCAGCAGGCTGCCTAGTCAGCTAAAAGGGAGCAGGAAGCCCTGGGAAGTTGGACAGTTGTGGAGCTAGGGAGGTAGGGCTCCTGAGTTTTTAGGCTCTCAGCTCCCTCATTCTACCTGCTAGGTGTGATGTTGAGGAGATGGGAGGGTGAACTGGCAGGAAACCAGGCAGGTTTTTACTTGAAATCAACATGTTCCAATGGAAAATGTTGGCTATGGCAAATTGGCATTTTCTGACAGAAAAATGTCCCATTGGAAAATTTTCAAACATCTCTAATTGAGACATTGGATAACCACCAATGAATGACTGGTTACTTAATATAGGGCTGTTTAGATACTAATGCGGTAATTGTCTTTGAAATACATGAGATAGAGATTTTTTTTTTAAAATGGAAGATATGGCAGTACAATGTGCCATGTTATTTCACTGTTCTACAGAGAGGCAGTTCAGAAGAAAGGATACACAGGGTTTCTGATGTTACCTACAGCACAGTAAGTACAAATGAAAGATTAACTACCAGGTGATGGAAATAGCAACATTACCTCAATAAAGAACATACCAAGGATACAGGTATTAGCTAGAATTGTAACAAAATTCACATAATTGCTTTGGGCAAGTACAACAGGAAAACTAAAGTTCTGATCTGACCAACATTTACACGTGCTTAAATTTCAGAATGTATGTAAGTGCTGCTAGAACTGAGGACTAATATATTTACTAATTTAACTTAATAATGACTGTATTATTATTGGGACAAATACACTATTTTCATTTGTTTAGATTTATATGCAACATAAAAAGCACCTAATAACAATAATAGGGCTCTAGGTACTTTTGCTATAAATAAAAAAAAACAAAGAATCACAAGTATAGCCACCTCTCCAAAATTAAAAAGGGGGGGGGAAACATTCTTGTGATGTATCTCAGTCTTCTATATGTGGATCCCAGTCCCCCTTCCCTAGCTGGCTTCAGGTCAAATGTCTTGGAGCCCATGTATTTGTCTTTGGGGCAAATGCACTAATTAGCTAATTTGTTGTGCTGGAACATAGTGTAGTATCAGCATCATTTCCTAGACATAGGTGGAACTAGCAATTGTAGCGATGATAGCCTTGTAATTTGAATCTTTAGATTCTTTTTCTTTGAAGCATACTGTAATGAGCTTTGCTCCACTCAACATATCTGCAAGGCATTCAAAGGCTACTATATTAATTGGAGTGTGCTCCTCTATGTGAGGTGGACCTTTAAAGAACATCTAAGTGCCAGATTCTGATACCATTTGTGGCATTACACCCCCATATTCTTCATAGTGTTATAATGATATGAGTATGGCATAACTATGATGTATTTTATATACTATAAGGCACGTAAGATATCGTTGGAAAGGTTATGATTTACTGAATATGATTATCCTATTTGTAAGCATGTATCATTTTGGTATCTGAAGTTAGCAATATTGTCTAGCTATCTATTAGAAATTTGTTTACACCTGGGGAACGCCCACTAGACAGAATGCAATCAGTCTAGAGTGCTAGCTGGAAAGGGCCATTAGGAAAAACAATAGGTCTTAAACGAGGCTAATCTTTCACCCGGAAATCCTTCCTGGGGATGCTGCAAACAGACTCTGAGTTACGGCTGCAGGGTCATGTGATCAAGTCACCTGATAATGGACACCATAATAATATTAGGATTTTTCCACTGGCTGGGAGTGGGAATCACACTGGAAGACAAAGGATTCCCGTCATATGTAAAACTTATTTAAAGCAGGGGAGTGACATAATCATGGTTTGTTCTTCATTGAATCTCCACCCAAAATGACTGCTCTAAACATCTAAGACTAAGACTGAATGGAGGGGCAGGTGGAGAAGGACTGAGCCCAGGGTGGGAGGTTATCTTGCCTGTGAATTAGATATCTGAAGTTTTAAGCTGCAGTCAAGTGCAGCTGGCCTTCCAGAATCTCTGCAATCTGCCTGAAACATTTAGAGTGAGAAATTACTACTTGTAAACCAACAGGAGTCTGGTGGCACCTTAAAGACTAACAGATTTATTAGGGCATAAACTTTCATGGGTAAAAAAACTCACTTCCTTTAGTAACTTAAGTTTAGATTGCATTTTTGTTTAATTTGCGCGATGACCTGCTTTGATCTGTTCACTATCCCTTATAATCACTTAAATCTGTCTTTTGTCATTAATACCCTTGGTTTTGTTTTGGCTAACACTCAGTGTACTGAATTCATAACTGGGGGGCAAAAAGCTGTTGTATGTCTCTCTCCACATTGAGGGAGGGGCGAATTTCATGAGCTTATGCTGTACAGTTCTCTGTGCAGCGCAAGACAGTATAATTTTGGGTTTATCCTGTAGATGGAGGTGGGCATTTGAGTACTGGGCAAATCCTCAGCTGAGCCTTCCCATGCAGAGCTGATTTCATTTTCTGTGTTTCTGCAGCTGGGTGTGTCCCTACCTGTGTGCGCGTGCTGATTAAGTGCAGTCTGAAGCCTGAAGGAGGGCTTGGCTGGATTTCCTCAGCAATACAGTGTGAAGAGAGCCCAGGCTGGTGGGTCAGGGAGGCTCAGTGGTACCCCAGTTCCAAGCAGCACCCCGGGGGAAACCCATTACACCCTTATTCATGCTGAATAGTACCATAGTTCAGGCTGTCTCAAGTGGCTCACAAACAGGGGTGCCAACCTCAGGGTAGACTGTTACAAACCAGGGCACAAATGCCAAACTTACTGTGTGTTCTATAATTTAGATTTCATCAACCAAGTATCAAGTGTGAACTCCACAAACACTATAACAGCCTTAACATGGAGTCACAGACAGTCTCCTTGGGTACACCAATCTGTCGTGCCACCCAGACAACCCTGCCTTTGTGACAGATGGTCCCTTACATCAAAAATCACAACAATATTCAGGCTACTCCTACTCTCAAAGGCCCAGTCACTTACTCCAGGTCAAAAGACAATGCTTGTAGCCAATCCTGTAATACACTAAGGATTTATAAACTAAGAAAAAGAAATAAGAGTTATTTACAAGATTGAATGATGTAAACATACAAATGAGTTAGTGTTAGTTTCCAAAAAGTAAAAGAAGCTGCCGTAATGTGCAAGCTTTATATGTCCTTTAAGGCTAACTCAAGGTAAGCAGCTTGGGGATCCCTTGCTTAAGCTTAGAAACATTTCCCACTCCAAATTCCAAGCAGCATAGTGATACGGTTCCTCCTGGTCAGAGATTTTTATTCCCTTTCCCCAGAGGTTAAATTGTGATGGGACAAAATTAATGCATGCAGCAACTCTCAAGCATTTCATAAAATCCAAGCACTAAACACATTCTTATAAACTTAATATCTGTTTTAACAGAGCTAACACACAAGTGAGCCTGACTGGTTTCCAGCCATGCATTTGTCAGTGTTCAGTGAGGCCCTGGGCTTTGGCATGAGCTGGCACCTGGTCTGCCAGTGTCACACCATGCTCCACAAATAGCCTGTTGAAGTCATTGGGACTACTCATGGAGGAATTTGCTACCCAGCATGAGTAAGGGTGTTAGAATCTGGCTCCAAGGCACTAATGTAGTATGACATTCTGGGGTTTAACCCAGACCAATAAGGTGTTGTGTCACTGCTTGCCCTGTAACCCTGACTGCCTTAAATGTTATGCAGATGTGGCTCACAGCCAGGACACCAACAGCCAGCAGACAAACATGCAGTTCCCTGAGTGTCTGTGTGTTGTCCAGCCCTGGTTCAATGCTTCTGACCCCACAACAACTCCACCCTGACTTCCACCACCCTTTGGTTACTGCTTGTTGGGTAGTCCCAAATTTCCTCAAAACCATGTGCCATGAAGTGTTCAGACCTCTCCTGGAACACTTAGAGAAATAAATTTTGCTGCTCCTTTAAAGAGACAAAAGCACAACCTATTATTTTAACTGGAGTAAACAATCAATGCAATTCAGACACAACACTGGGTTGGCTTCGATTTAAAGTAAAACAAATGTATTAACAGAAAGATAGGTTTTAAGTGAGTTCATGTACAAGGGATAAAGATAAAAATGGACAAAAGCGAATAAAAGTGAAATATGCTTTCTAGTACCTAAGGCTAACTGAACAAGCTACCCTCTTTGTTCAAGGTAGATTTCTTACCAATATTTCTTCTTCCCAGCCATGGTTACCTTTCTGTCAGTCAGAGTCTTCCACAGAAGTACCAGGTGCTACTTTCCCTTGTCTTCCTAGGTCAGTGGTCTTCAACCTTTTTAAGCACAAAATCACTTTTTGAATTTAAGTGCAACCCAGAATCTACCCTTCCCCTTCCCCAAGGCCCTGCCCTTTCCTGAGGCCCTGCCCTGCTCACTCAATCCCCCTTCCCTCCATCATTCGCTCTCACTGGGCTGGGGCAGGGGATTGTGGTTCAGGAGTGGGTGCGGGCTCTGGGTTGTGGCCGAGGGATTTGCAGTGTGGGAGGGGGCTCTGGGCTGAGCCTGGGGCAGAGGGTTGGAGTGCAAGAGGGGGTGAGAGGTGCAAGCTCTGGGAGGGAGTTTGGGTGCAGAAGGGAGCTCTGGGTTGCAGCAGAGTGTTAGGGTGCAGGAGGGGGTGCAGGGGTGCGAGCTCCCAGCCTGCAGTGCTCACCTCGGGTGTCTGCTTTGCAGCGGGGCTAAGGCAGGCTCTCTGCCTTCCCTGGCCCTGTGCCACTTCTGGAAGTGGCCAGCATGTCCCTGTGGCCTCTGGGGGTGGGGCACGTGGCTCTGCATGCTACCCCTCCCTGCAGGCACCATCCCCGCAGCTCCCATTGGCCGCAGTTATCGTTACTGGCCAATGGGAGTTGCGGGGGCAGTGTCTTCAGGCAGGAGCAGTGTACAGAGTCAGAGACCCTCTGCCCCCACCCTTAGGGGCTGCAGGGATGTGCTGGCCGCTTCCAAGAGCGGCACAGGCCCAGGGCAGGCAGAGAGCCTGCCTTAGCCCCTGTGTGCCGCTGGACTTTTAGTGGCTGGAGACTGCAATTAACTGACAGAGGCTCCATGATCGACCAGCTGATTGCGATCTACCAGTTGGTAACCACTGTCCTAGTTGCCAGAATGACTCTGTTTCCCTTTATATCTCTCAGAGTTCATTGGCTCTGTTCCAAGAGGCAGAATGACCTCCTACTGTTCTTCCCTTCCTGTGGACTGCCTATCTCCTTGGTGATTTGTATGTAAATAGGACTTCCATTGTTTTGATTCCACAGTGCTACCTTCCCTCCTGTTCCTCTGTGTTTTGATCACAGAGTTTAAAGCATAATATCAATGAGTATTCCTAATTCCTCATGTAGTGCTAATACATGCTTTTCACAATAATATTCATCACCAATGTGTCATAGGCTTTCATAAAAGACACTACTTGATACATTTGTGTAATAGAGTAATACTTGCTTATCATTTGAGGTTCAGATCCCTGCAAGAGGCTTTTTCTCCCCCTCACTATGCTGAGGGCTTGATTTATCTTTTATGTAAATGTACCTTCATTGTCTCTGCCTGATGACCAAACTGGTCAGATAAACAAATACACATTCCTTTGTATAGGGCAGACTGGGCTTATGCATTGCTTGCCAAACCTTTCAGCACATTTGTAATTTTACATATGTTATCTGTTCATACACCATGCAATAATATTAATGATCAGTGAATTATGAGTTTTACAATGATATATTACATGCCACCTTTTGTCATGACAACAGTGTGTGAGGTGTAGTAAGTATATCAGGCCTGATGAGTTGCTGACACAGAATAGCAAACCACCAGTGAGCCTGTGTGTCACACTTAGGTACACTGGGCAAGAGATCCCATTGATATTCCAGACAGAATGCTATGACCTTGTGTTATACAAAACATTAGATATTGGAAATCACTAATCCTTCAAGCTATTTTACTGAATTTGTGAATAATATGAGTATCCACTGCTATTAAGCCTGGGATCAGGATATTAGCTTTGTAAATAACTGCAATTACAGGCAACACTGTAAGAAATTAATAACTGGAGCTATTAGAATTACATGGATTGTCTTTGATATAAACCCAAAATTATAAATATGTGATTTAACTGTTGTAGTATTATGGAAAAATAAAGCTGATATGTCTTAATACTGGTTTAATTATAATAAAAATGCTGCAGCTGGATATGATGGGAGGAGGAAAAACACAAGTAATTGTTAGTATAATTATACATGGGCATTTAGTTTAATAATTATACATGTGCATTTGGTTTCTGAAAGCAGTGTGTGTGTTGGTTTCCCCACTGTATCAGTATCTCCTGTCAGCTGCAGGATGGAATAGCTCTAAGCATCCCTGCCCCCTTCTTTGATGTGGTGGAAGGAGGACTGAGGAAATATGATCAAAACAGACATCATCAGAGTTACAGGGTGATCTCTACCCAAGCTTTAAACCTTTGGCTTCAGGTCTCCACTATCAACAGTAAACAGCACACTTTTTCTTCCTAGATGTCTCAACAGCCTTGCAGCCTGATGACACTGAATAATCTCTCCTTCTCCACCCCTTTTTACTCTCCCTTCATCCTAAACCCATGTAGTGGAACATCATCAGGTTTTTGAGGGCTGGGTGCAGCTCTCACTTACATCTAGCCTGTATCACTGCTCCCAAATCAGCCAGACTTCTTACTCTAATGACACGTTGCACTCTGTGCTCTGCAGGAGTTGAGCTCACTACTTCCACAGCCAGGGGCGGCTCTAGACATTCCACCACCCCAAGCAGGGCAGCATGCTGCGGGGGGGGCGCTCTGCCGGTCGCCAAGAGGTCCGCCGGTGCCGCCTGCCACCCTCCCAGCGACCGGCAGAGCGCCCCCGGCGGCATGCTGCCCCAAGCACGCGCTTGGCGTGCTGGGGCCTGGAGCTGCCCCTGTCCACAGCCTGTACAGTTTTTGATAACCAGGGAAGAAGAGAACAAGCCAAAGTCATGGACCTACTGTATAGAAGTTTACTGCACTGCTGCTAGACAACTGTACTGGCCACAATGATAACATTAAATACTTATCTATAAATGCTTCATGGTGGTTGTAATCTATAATTTAACACAGTATTTATTAAAATTTGATGGGAAGAGGTAATTTTATTATTTTAAATGTATAACACTGGGGAAGTATGTACAGTATGGTGGTTATTAATATTTCCTTTAATGAGCTCAGCCAAAATATCTTTAAGTAAAGTTTTTAAGATGAATATACTAAAGGTACTTAAGCACATTTTGGCTCCTAAAATGGCCTGGTTAAAAATATTATAAGCAATTACTATAACAAAAACACAGCCATGTGTAAATGCCAAGTGAAACCATCTGATTCAATTGTTTAAAAATAATTTTTCCTCCTAAGTTATCAAAATGTTACATTAGTCCTATTTGAATTATGCTGCTAAAACACAATGCAATAATTACAAATGTAGTGGCCAGAGATAATCTCTCTCCCAGAACCATATGTAACTCATATTACATGAAAGAGTTGTACATTTGTTGCTGAAGAGAAAACAGATCCCCAAATTACCTTGCACAATTTACAAAAATATTTTGTAGTTACATTTTCTGTATGATATAAACTAGCCCAGCATGGAACCTACTGGGTATAAAATCTATATCTAAGACACACTGCTGTTGTCTTTGAGCCTAAGACAATGGTGAGCAACCTGTGGCCGCAGGCCGCATGCAGTCCATCAGGGTAATCTGATTGTGGGACGCAGGACATTTGGCTAATGTTGACCATCCACAGGCAGAGCCCCCCTCAGTTCCCAGTGGCTGCGGCTCACTGTTCCTGGCCAATTGGAGTGGTGGGAAGCAGCAGCCAGCATATACCTGCTGCTTGTCGCTTCCAACAGCTCCCATTGGCTGAAAATGGCAAACCGCGGCCAATGGGAGCTGCAGGGAGCTGAGCCTGTGGACAGTCAATGTCAGCAAAATGTCTTGTGGCCTGCAATCAGATTACTCTGATGGGCCACATGCGGCCTGTGGGCTGCAGGTTGCCCACCACTGTCTTAGCATGAATTAATGCATCATGATTAATTTATTGTTACTTAAAGTGCAGTTCTACTGTGAAAAGTGACTCAATATAAATGTTGTTGCAAGGATCCATATTTATTGTCTGCCAATAATTTCTGAGTCAATTATGCCCAATTTTTAAGGAAGGGATTTTCCGAACTGCCAGTCCTTGAACTTCATTTAGGATTTCAACCGGGTTCTTTTCTTCTGATACATTATCATCACTAGTAAAGGTTCTGCAAACCAAACTGGGTTCTCAGTTTCATTTGTGCAGCCCCATTCATCTCAAATTATGCGCTTAGTTGCATATTATGTGCTTAGTCACCCTGTGCCCCCTTCCACTCCCATTGCCTTCCATGGGTATACTATGCATAGATGTGACTGGAGTGTGGCGAATAACATCCAGAGTCTTAAATATGCTCTGTGAAGGTACACTGCAGCTCATTGTCTGGGATCAGGATCTAACTCTGTTGATGGTGCATGAAAAGTAGAATCCAGCTCACTCTCTCTTAGCAGTAGTCACATGGTATACCAGAAGGAGTTTAAAGCATGAAATGCCCTTCCCATCCCAGTTTGATGAGCTAATCCCAGCTCTTCGTTTAAGTGCCTTTTAAAACTTTTATTTTTTGCATGGCTCAGAGGAAATGAGATTAAAATTTTAATAAATATAACAATAACAAGAATAAACAATACCCATCTTTTGCGTCCCATCTTTTGGGTGTCCCTTCATTTTACTCTAAGAC
Source organism: Gopherus evgoodei (assembly GCF_007399415.2). NCBI lineage: Eukaryota > Metazoa > Chordata > Testudines > Testudinidae > Gopherus > Gopherus evgoodei. The sequence continues at coordinate 120,188,009 of NC_044322.1, forward strand.
TTTGTACTATATATGGGTAAGTTGTTCCAGTTTAATTTAAATCATTTTAAAAATTATCTAGTTAAATTGTGCAAATCCCTGTGTGGAGGCGGTTATTTTGGTCTAATGGCTGGTTATTTCAGTTCAATAAACCTGTTTCCAATCATTTTAAGCTATACTGCAAAAAGCTGATCTTATTAGGAATAAAAGTGACTACAGAGGGATTTGCACTGGTTTAACTGTATCAGTTTAAAGTCACACCTCAGGGTATGCTGGTGTCACTTTCCAGTGTGGACAAGGCAGAGACCATCTTTAGCTTGTGTAGTGTAAAGTGCTGAATATAATTTTTCGTCCTGGAGAAATAATACATACATGAATACATACATATATTATGTAACAACATGCAAAAAATCGGTCTAGTATATATACACAGAGACACAGAGAGAGAGATATCCCATGCTTCAGTGTAATTTTCTATCACAGAAAAATTCCTCTGTGGTCTACTACACAATATTAGTAGAAAATTTGTATTATTTCACCCTTAGCAGTCAATAGTCTACTCTCCTGCATTCACTACTCACACAGAATCAGTTACCACAACCTGGATTTTTAGTTTAAATATATTTATATATAAAAATAAATCAAAGATGACAGAAATATATATAACATAAAGGTAAATACTTGAGAAAATAAAATGTAATGATTTAATTCCTCATGGCTGGGAAGGATATTTAATCTATGTGTGAATAACAGTGTTGTGGCCTGGCTAAGTTATAATGGAAATGCAGAGCAGCTCTAAGTGTTTAAAAATCATGGAAATGCAGGACTCAAAGAGGTAATCTTGTCCAGCCCACTGTGCTGTTTGTCAAAACTGTACTTGAAAACTTCCAATGGTGGGGATTCCACAAGTTCCCTTAGAATCCTGTTCCAGTTCTTAACTATCCTACTGTCTAATCTAAATCTCCTTTGCTGCAGATTAAGCTGATTACTTCTTGTCCTACCTTCAGTGGACGTGGAGAACAATTCATCACTGTCCTCTGTATAACAGCCCTTAATGTAATCTTTTTCATCTGCCCCCTCCCCCCCCCAAGTCTTCTTTTCTCAAGACTAAATTTGCCCAGTTTTTTAAACTTTTCTTCAGGTCACATTTTTTTGACTACATTGTCATACACAGCTTCTCTGTATCCATTCACAGCCAATGCTGCCAGTGTGTATTTCAATGTCCTTGACAACACTGTCTCAACCTGCAGAACTGTAGCTTTATTGGTTCCCCAAAGTGAATCAGTTGGTTTCCATGTTTCAGACTTTGGACTACAGCGTTCGTTTCCCAATGCCTAGAATGTTCTGAATCTTTGCTCCTCAGAGAGCATAGTTTAATTCCTTTGTTTCCTTGGAATGGTGAAATATTAACTTTATTTTATTCTGTTTTACTATCTGTTAACATACCCAATAACTTGTGACCATTGCTGAAGCACATTCTTTAAGTCTCGGGCCCTTTCTGACACACAAATAATCCAAACTCTCACTACCTATTATCATTTATGCCACAGATACTCCTACTTGAATCCAATTTTCCCTCTATTTATTTGCATGTGGAGGTGGAATGAGTGACCGTCAGAGCTTAACATTTAAAACTTACTAAATATGCTCAATTTATCTCACTCCCATTCTCTTCCCCTCATTTTCTGCTCCCATTGTAATTTATCTAAATGCTCCTTCCTTCCTTCCCTCTCCCTCCTTTCTCTCCATTGACTAAGTCTCCTTCCTCATTTGTTCTATATCTTGCATTCATTATGGTCTCATCTTCATCACATGCTCTCCCTTTCACTGTCTCATTACCTTTCCCTCCATCTCTCACCCCCAATTCTAGTACTATTGATTTGCTTATGGTAGTGCCTACAATGTTCTAAGCATTTTCCAGACCTTCAAGCAGGGACATTCTTTGCTCTGGGTTGCTCACAGCCTAAGGACAGATGCATAGGTAGACACAGGCTAGGGGATGGGGAAAAACAAGTCATCTAGGCTCACCCTGTGTGTGAGACACAGAGATGGACAGAATAGACACAGAGGAAGAGAGATGATAATGAGACAGATGACTCATTACTTTGACTGTCCTCAGTGGAGGGATGGAGAGCCCAATGCCACTTCCCTTCTTCCCCAGTTGAGAACCAAAAGCATCAGGAGTGGTTGGGGGAAGGAAGAATCCCGGAGTCCCCCGTCCCCTCCAAGAACTGATTGTGGCTGGAGTGACTAAGTGAACGGGAGTGGCATGGGGTGGAGGAAGAACATAATGTTGGACCCCCTTCTCTGTTTGATCAGGTGGCCAGAAAGAATCTCTATACACCTCTTAACTCAGATGTCTCCTGCTGAGTGATGGGACTGTCTCCATTTTCAATGCAGCCAACCTTTGTCTCCGTGTGATGCTCACCAGCAAGATGCATGGCTATGTAAGCATGTAGGTAAGAAGGAACAGTGCCTGGTTCATCTGTAATATATCTTTCCTGAGTAGAGCTGAACTAATACTTGCTTGTTCAGTTTGTGCCAAAACAAAATATCTGAGGGAAAAAATGGAGTTCAATTTGAACAGATACCATTTTTATTATTTTTTTTGTTGAACTAAAAATTTGAAAAATATTAATTTTGAATTGACCAAAATGTTTTGGGTTGATTCAAAACAATTTTTTTCAAACTTTTCATTTTGAATTTGCCCTTTTTGTGATTTTTTTTAAATTTGCCAAATTTGAAAACAAAATACCTTTTTGAAATGAAAAAATGTAAATAAAATGTTTCAAAGTGGAAAAGTTGAAACAAAATGTTTTAAAAAAGCAAAGAAACATTTAGAGTTAAAAAGCCAGGGTTATTTTTGGCCCAAACTATTTGTCAAGTTTGACCAAAATTTGTGAATAGTTTCTGAGTTTTGAAAAATGTATTTTTCAGCAAAAGCTCTGTTTTCTGAAAAATTGAATAATTTTGGCCAGCTCTAGTTCTGAGGACAATCACATCATGGGACAAATGGGAAAAAATATTCAGTGGGTAGCAGGGAATGGCACATCTATTGTTATAGCACAGGGGTTTTCAAACTGGCGGTCGTTGCGAGGTTGTTACATGGGGGGTTGTGAGCTGTCAGCCTCCACCCCAAACCCCGTTTTGCCTCCAGCATTTATAATGGTATTAAATATATTAAAAAGTGTTTTTAATTTATAAGGGGGGGGTCACACTCAGATGCTTGCTATGTGAAAGGGATCACCAGTACAAAAGTCTGAGAACCACTGTGTATAGCAGACCCTTTCATAATAAGGGGAGATGGATCTGTCAGCCATTTTCCTTGTGGTAGCATGTATGTTACAACAGAACACTTCCCAACAGAGGGCGGTATAGTACAATTATGTATATGTTAATACCTGGGAATTTAGAACTCCTTTTTTTAGGAAGTTCTTGATAAGAGAGAACTGTCTATGTGAGGAAGGAATAAAGCTTGACTACTGCATAATTTTGGATCTCTCTTTATGCTCACACACTGAAAAATGTATTATTTCAGTGCTAATACAGGCTTTAGGATAATATTTTTAAACTATCAATAGAAATAACTTATAAAGTAAACACAGAATGAATGCTGCTGTAATGTATCCTGGCTGCTTTCTCAGTCTTACTGTATGCAGTCTGTTCTTGTGAGTGTTTGTGTCTGAGTCAACAGGAAGTGTGACACTGCACAGTGCCTTGCAGGATGTGTCAACATTCAACTTCCTGTTTAAGCTCACCTCTTCATAGCATAGTAATTAGTAGACAGTGTCTGAAGTTTTATTATACAAGAATCTGTCTCTTTAATTCATAAAATAGTAATGGCCTGATATTTGTGCCATGTGCCATGCTTGGCATACATAAAGCACTATACTATATGCTAAGTCCTGATTTCTTTACTTAAAATATTGGCAGAGAAATTGCTAAAGAACAAAATAAGAAATTTTTGAAATTTTGGGAGCAGGGAAGAAAGTGGAGTATCCTTTCACTGTGGTTGAAAAATATTCTTCCCTAAAAAAGAAAAAAGCAAACAGCTACAGGAAAAAAGCAGTCTATGCTAAGTTTTAGCTATACAAAAATATGCTAAAAAATGTGGTTTGCAAAGTAAAACATTAACAAATCAGGAGAAACTAAAGTTATGATTGTTTGTGCAGCCTTAACTCTGCCCCTTAGGTGCATGCATTATAATACATTTTTTAATTATAAGATAAATGATTTTACCATTGATATTATAAACACTCTTTCTACAGGACTCCTGCCTTGTTCAGTGCACAGGTCGGATGAGTCAGTTGTTAAATATTTATTTTTATCCTCTCTGTTCAATGAGTTAACCCCTGTTTCACTCACTGCCCACCATTTTGAGCTTTGCTTCATTCACTAGACAGCATCTGGGGAATGCTTTCCTTTAGAGGAGCCTGGAAGAGCTTGGCTTGTTTAGTCTTGCAAAATGGAGGCTGAGGGGAGATATTGATTGTTTTCTATAAATGCATTGTGGGGTAAATACCAGGAATGGAGAAAGTTATTTAAGCTAAAGGACAATGTTGGCACAAGAACAAATTGATATAAACTAACCAGGAACAAAGTCAGGCTGCTGGATGTTAGATTTCTAACCATCAGAGGAGCGAGGTTCTGGAACAGTTTCCCAGTAAGAGTTGTGGGGGCAAATTACTAAATTAGTGTCAAGAGAGAGCTGGACAAATTTATGACAATTATATGACAGGGTTGTTTGTGATAGTAGGGGGCAGGGCTCAGCAACTCTGGGTCTTATTTCCAGTTTATGTTTTATGTTCCAAAAAACTTATGCTTCAGGGTTTCATCTGGCCACCTGCAGGGGTGAGGAAGGGATTTTTTTATCTCCTTCATCTGAAGCATCAGGCATGGTCACAGCTGGAGATGGGACATTGGACAGGGAAGGACAGGGCTCTGAGGTGGCTCTGAGAATTCCTTCTCTTAGGTGCTGAACTGACTGGTTCTTGTTCATATGCTCAGGGTCTAACTGATTGCCATTCATAGGGTCAAAAAGGAATTTCTCCCCTAGTCAGATTGCAAGTGACCTTGGTTTTTTTCACCTTCTTCTGCAGTGTGTGGGTGTGGGTCATTTGCCAGGATTATCTGGGTATATCTCACATAATCATGTTGCTGCCTTTGTGGAGGCCCTAGGCATTAGTGAACCTCAGTCCTTCCTATTTTCTTCCTCTGACATATAATAGTCTAGTCTCCTGTGGCTGTAATGCTTTGGTCTTATTTTGGTTGTTGGTTTAGAGTGTGAGTGCTGGGTGGTGTTAACGATCTGTAATATACAAGAGGTTGCTAGATGATTTGGTGATACCTTCTGGCCTTAGATTTTATGACACTATGACCCATTCTCTGCACAAGTTCGATGGTGTACTGTGAATGAAGCAGGGATGTGTAGTGAATTAGGACATGTTCATGTTTGTTTGGTGTGCAATGAATGTCTTTTTTGCTGGTCTTAGAAAGTTTTACCTAGGAATTGACAGCCAGAAACTCCCGGTTGATCTTAACTGTCACCATGGAACACAGGGTTAGCTCAAGTTAGCATCCCACCAGGCAGTACCCCAGGACTCTGTCACTGTGTTGTAAAAGTCTTTCAAGTTCAAGGTAGGTGAGGTAATATCTTTTATTGGACCAACTTCTGTAGGTGGAGGGTACAAACTTCCACCAAGAGAAGGTGGTCCAATGAAAGGTATTACCTCACCTCCCTTTTCTCTCGCATATCCTGATTACAACAACATTGCAAGCTCAAAGCATGCTCTTTTTTGTTTCATGTAGACATGTCCAAAATTTAGGGGTTTTGGCAGCCTACAAGTATGGAAAATTAAAGCACATTTAAATGTTTACTTGAACTTTTTTCTACCCTGCAATCACTGTATGTATAGCTATGTAGGTGTAACCCACACACCTGCTGGATGTGGGGTTCTGTCCCATCTAGTGGCACTGAGACCATTTAGAGAGAGAGAGTAATGAGTCTGCTCTACAACCTTAGCTAACAGGCAATTGCCTTTTAGCCTCATGCTGTAGAGGCTCATGCATTAAGATCCAAAGGCCCCAGGTTCGACCCTGGCAGCTGATGACCAGGTTTTGTCAGCCTTTCAAGGGAAGGCTGATCCAGGATATCAATTGGGAAGTCTCTGATGCTCAGGATGCATTTCCTCAGCTAAGGAAAGTATGTAACCCCACACCTTCTTGGTGTGGTGTTCTGTCCCATCTAGTAACACAGAGACCACTTAGAGCAGGGGTCCCCAACATGATGCCCACGGGCGCCATGGCGCTCATGGGGGCATCTAAATGTGCCCACGTCCTGGTCAGTGGTGGAGCATTCACCCAAATGCCACCAAATTTCTGCGGCATTTTGGTGGCGACGTCTCATGATGATGCTGCTTGCTGCCAACAAGCGACGTCATCGAGAGGCGTCGCCCCCGAATTTATGCGGCATTTTGGCGGCGATGCCTCTTGATGACGCTGCTTGCTGCTGCCAAGTGACGACATCGAGAAGCGTCGCCGCCGAAAAGCCGCAGAAATTCGGCAGCATTTCGGCGGGTGCTCCACCGCCACCATGGTCCTTCGTCTGGCCAGACGAAAAGGTTCGGGACCACTGACTTAGAAAGAGAGATTAATGAGTCTGTTCTACAGCCTTAGCTAATAAGAATATGGTATTTAGCACATACAGTAGAAGCTCCTGTCTTTAGCATCAGAGGTCCAAAGTTCAATCCTGACTGTCAATGACTGGGGTCTGTCAGTGTTACATAGGCATGATTGTAGGTATTACTACTTTTTGGTATAATTCAGGGAAAATTACCTCAATAAACTTTCATTTTACGTCTTTGAAGAGAGACTTACATTACTGAAGGCTGCAAAAGCAAAGCAGAAGAATGGGCAGAATGTGTTTTTTTGCCTCTAGATCTGTGGTGGGCAACCTGCGGCCCACATGCAGCCCATCAGGGTAATCTGATTGCGAGTCACGAGACATTTTGCTGACTTTGACCATTCACAGGCACGGCCCCCCCCGCAACTCCCAGTGGCCGCGGTTTGTGGTTCTAGCATGTCGCAGCCCACCACTTCCCACAGCTCCTATTGGCCAAGAATGGCGAACTGCGACCACAGGAGCTGTAGGGGGGAAGGGGCATGCCTGTGAATGGTCAATGTCAGCAAATGTCTCCTGGCCTGCAATTAGATTATCCTGATGGGCTGCATGCGACCTGTGAGCCACAGGTTGCCCATCACTGCTCTAGATCAATCAGAGGTTGCACTTTCAAGAATAATAAAGAATGACTGAAACGGAAACAAAATTTTTCCCAATGAAAAACCTTATACTATGGTAATCCTAGTGCCTAAAATAATCCACAGAACATTCGGTACTTATTTCTTTAATTGACATAAGGGGAAACTTTTTTATGGCTGAGCACCTTTTCTGCCCCCTGGGAAACAGTTGTGTCATCAAGAATGAGTTAGCATGTTCAGTCTAGTCTTTAAATTTTCAATTCCAAATATATGAAGAGAAAAATAAACATAGTTTCCAACTAAGAGACCGGTAGTGTACATATTTGAACTGTACACTTTATAAGGAGCTTCTCTTTTCCATCTTTGTTTACTAAGCAACCATGGCAAGAGTAACAAAAGCTACAGTGCCTTTGTTGGCTTTTATATTTATATATATTAAAGTGTACGTGCTTGTGGCCCTTTTGTTCGTGGACTGTGTAGTGTATCATCAGATCTTACTACACTTTGATGTGTTATTAAGTAAATAAATGTGTTACTAATACTAGCGAAACAAAGTGGGTGAGGTAATATCTTTTATTGGACCTGCTTCTGTTGGTGAGAGAGACAAATTTTTGAGCCACATAGAGCTCTTCTTCCTCTGTGCAGCTCAAAAACTTGTCTCTCTCACCAACAGAAGTTGGTCCAATAAAAGATAATACCTCAGCCACCTTTAGGGATGGTGAGTTATATGGTCTGTGGTGCCCAGGCTCCAGCAAATTCAGGCCTGGAGGGCCCGGCTCCACAAATGATCGGGCCAGGTCTCCTCTCTAGCTCCACCCTGCCACCCCCACTTGCCTCCCCTGGACCGTCCCCCAGTCCCACCTGCCACCCCTGTGCGCCTCCCCCAGAGCATCCCTCAGCCTTGCCTGACGCCACCATATGCCTTCCCCAAACATCCTTGCCTGCCCTGGGCAACAGGTGGCTGTGCCCTTCAGCTCTGTGCTCCCTCGCCATCTGCTGCTGGCTGCAAGGCAGCAGCGCCAGAGGCTGGCTGAGGTGGCTGCTATGCCTGTGGAGGGAGAAGGGGAGGAGGCACGTAGCAGACCCTGAGGCCCGTGACTCCAAAGTGGGGGCTTATCCTGGCTGGATTGACTGAGCAGCAGCCTGGGGGGCTTGGGTGTCATGCTGGGGGAGGGGCCCCGGGAGGGGCCCCCACCCCTGGAGCTTGCTGCTGCCTGTGGGGAAAGGGCTGGGCGAAGTCCTCCTCTCTGGGCCCTCACCCCAGCCCTGGGGCAGCCTGCCTGCTGTACCCCAAACTCCTTATCCCTGGCCCAGCCCCATGTCCTGTACCCCAATCCCCTGTCCCAGCTCTGAGCCCGCACTCAGCAGCCAAACTCCCTTCCAGAGCCTGCACCCTTCCCTTACCTAAATTCTCTCACAGAGCCTGCACGGAGGTGGGGAGGAGCCTATAACTGCACTGACATTAATGCAATCAGCGACGATGACTTGTGCCGGGAGCATGGAAGGACGGGTGGGAAGCAAATTCAGTTTAACCTGGAACCCCAATAAAAGAAAGTTCTTCCCACTTCTGCTGTTAAATTCCCTGGTGCTTTTCGAACCGACTAACCAAGAACTATTTGTCTTGCCGGCGATACGCGAGCAACGAAACAGATGAAACGTGTTGCACTGCGTCCTGTAAATTACCAGCGCTCGTTGGAAGTCAGCTTGAGCAAGCAAAATACATCAGGGCACCCGGCTCGCCTCATAAACAGGCCCCCAGGCTTACACACAAACGGTCCCATTGCACGGAGAGAAAGTTACCCGCAGGCACTGAGTTACCCTGCTCCCCGGGCACGGGGGTGGTCGGTGGTGGGGGCGTGGCGCCAGCCCGGGGCCTGCGCTTGCATCAGCACCCCCTCCTGGCCCCGCCTTAGCAACCCAGCTGTCTCCAGCGTCAACAATGGGGCGGCCGCGCCTTAGAACCCGCCGCGTTCGTCACAATGGGACAGAAGCGGCGGCGGAGCGGCGGGAGCCAGGTGAGGGGAGCCAGCGGGGGCCGGCAGGGGGCGCTGCTGTGGCCGGGATGGAATGTCACTTTTCCACGTGGTGAGCGGAGCTGCCGACCCAGCCAGCCCTGAGGGGTTAACCCCACATTTCCTTCCCGCTACTCACCCTGCAGCTGGAGCCCTCTCCCTGACCCCAGGACAGGGGTGCAGCTCCGAGGGGCCCCAGCGAGTTAAATATTCATTGTCATTATTTCCCCCACGAATACCCCTAAAGCCCCAGGCCCATTGTTGGGCAACCCTCAAAACACCCAGGTTCCTGTGGAAGGAGAGAGGTGAGGATAGGATAGTATCAGAGGGGTAGCCCTGTTAGTCTGGATCTGTAAAAGCAGCAAAGAATCCTGTGGCACCTTATAGACTAACAGACGTTTAGGAGCATGAGCTTTCATGGGTGAATACCCAGTTCGTCGGATGCATGTTGCATCTGACAAAGTGGGTATTCACCCATGAAAGCTCATGCTCCAAAACGTCTGTTAGTCTATAAGGTGCCACAGGATTCTTTGCTGCTTTTTGAGGATAGGATAGTGTAGCCACAGTCATGCCTGGTTTGCAATGGGTAGTGTGTGCTCAGAAAATCAAGCTATGGAACCATAAATTCCGTCCCCTCCACCCCGCAGGACGTGTTTTCCTTCCCTCCTGCATTATTTGCTATATTTCATGATCCATCTGTTACTTCAGTTTTGTGGCTTTTTCTCTTCTGCATGGCTCTTGACTTCTAAAAATGTCCTAAGTAACTGGCTGTACTCTCCAAGGCATGGGTAGGTGTCAGATCTTTGACAATCCTTTCTGTGTTCTCCCTCCCCTCATAATCCTCCAGCCCCTTCCAGATCTCATCCTCTCCCCAAATGAAACAGCCTTCTACCTTAGCCCTCTGAATACATGTTCCATGCCAAGGTTTCACACTTTTGCTGGGCTTTCATCAGTTCTATTCCAATCTTGAAATCCACCAGGCTGTGTTCTTGTATTTATAAAATAGTCTAGTTTTCCCAGCACAGATTAAAAACTCAAGATGCACAGTAAGTGAGGGTGCAGTACATATAGTACATATGTTATAGACATAGCATATATTATCAGGTTGCAGAGAGGACTCTTTTTGCTTTTTTTCTTACCAGGGCCCCTAAGAACCAGGGTGGATTTGATTTAAACCATGATTTAAATCACTAACCAGGAAATCATGGATTTCTACATAAAAGTGCATTCTTGTTGGTTTTTATAACCTTAATACATATTCTTCACAACTCAGAGATAGATGTAGGTTTAATGTTTAGAAGATACAAACTATACATTTTAAAAGTGATTTATTTTGAAAACTTTTCAGATTAGTTTTACAACTATATCAGAAAATGAATGATTGGTTATTTCATTTACAAAAGATAATCGAAGCAGATATTTATGAAGTCCATTGGGAGGTGAAGTATCTCCAGTTCAACAGGTTAATCATTAATATATGGAGGATTTTCTTGCCATGCTGTATTAGGAGGAGAACATCATCAGCAAGACCGGCTCTAGGCACCAGCAAAGCAAGCACGTGCTTGGGGCAGCACATTTCCAGGGGTGGCATTCTGGCTGATGTCTTCAAAAATTCTAACATCAAGCCCCAGCTCTCCTCTGGCAACAAAGTGCCCAACAACTGCCTGGATGTGGCGGGCAGCAGCCCTCGGGGCTACTGCTACAAAGTTTGCCTGACCCCAGAGTCTGCGAAGAGCAACTTCATGCTCTTACAGCTCGAGTCCCCTGAGGAACAACAAGAAAGCTGCCAAGAGCTTACCAGGGCCAGGAAGGAAGCCCCAAGCGGCCAATAACACCGTCAGTGCCGCCAGCCAGGTAACCCTGCGCTGCAGTACAGCCAGTGGGGCTCAGTGAGATGCATCGTGAGAGAGTGCCATGAAATACCCCTTCAAAGGTTAGCATGACTTTCCCCCTTCTCTCCCTCCCCCACCCCCTTGGAAACGAATCTGAGCTGGGAGAAATCCTTTCATTCAGGCACAACTTTTTAAAGATAAGTACTTGACCCTTTGATCAAGTGCAGGGTTTCTCAAACATGGGTCACCGCTTGTGTAGGGAAAGCTCCTGGCGGACTGGGCCGGTGTGTTTATCTGCCCTGTCCACAGGTCCAGCTGATTGCGGCTGCCACTGGCCATGGATTGCTGCTCCGGGCCAATGGGAGCTGCTGGAAGTGGCAGTCAGTAAGTCCCTCGGCCTGTGCTGCTTCCAGCAGCTCTGTCAGCAGTAAAACGGCTGTTTCCCTGCATTTTGTTCAAGGCTACAGAATTAGGCTTCAGGGTACTCAGAATGTGTTCATCATTTCTCTTAAGCCCAATGTTGAGAACTTTGGCTGTGACAGTGCCATCTGTTTTTTCACGATTTTGTTCACAAACTGTCATCAGATTAGGCGAGTTCTTGATATAGTGCTCAAAACAGTCCACTGCTGAGTTCCATTACACGTCTTGTGGGAGAGTTAGCCTGGTTCCTCCTACTTTTTTCAGAGCAGCTGCTGCAAAGTGGTTGTTACGGAAGTGTTTTGCAATTTCGACAACATTTGCCTTTATTTCTGGAACACTGAAGTCTTTGGTTAGGAGGTGCATCAAATGAGCACTGCAACCGTATGTTATTAGCTTGGAACTTTCTTCACTCTCTTCTAAATAATTTCTTCTCATCCTGGATACATTTGTAGCATTGTCAGACATTTGAATTTTTTTTCACAGTTTGTTATAGCTTTTACTGCTACTTCATGTAAGTATTCTGCTGTGTGTGCATTTCCAGATGTATCAATTGTTTCTGTAAGGAAGACATTCCCTTCTTCTGTTGTAACACCAGCATATACAACAGGATCATTGTGGACATTGCTCCCACCCATCAAGACTCAGGTTAACGATTTTACCCGCTAGACCTTTGTACACTTCTCGATTTCTCTTTCATACACTTTATCCAGCAATTTGCCTGTGAATCTCTTCTGCTGGGTGGACTGTATCCTAGTCTTAATGACTAAACCATGTTAGTTAAGTGTGGGTTTTCAATCATACGGAAAGGATAATTTTTTGCATAAACAAACCAGGCAATTTTTCCATCAATTACCTCTTTTTGTAATCTGCTGGGTCTTATCACAAACTTATCTAGGGTTGTTTCTAAATGATGGAGATTTTTTTTTCTTTTTGCTGCAGGTGATATACTGTGGCTATGTGACATACACGATGTGACTGAAACACTATCATTGGCAGATAACACTGAAACTATAGAAATGATGGTGATCTTGAAGGTAGATAGTCTTCAGAATTCCGTATATTGAGGATGGATTCTCCTAAACAAAATAAGTCAGTGCAGTTATTTAATCATTATTACCATACTGCTCAGTTATTATCACTCATTGCATTCGCAGACAATCAGTACTACTTTAAAGGTGAAATTGTAAAAGGAAGATTTGCCTATTTCAGATATTTATTTTTTATTACAACTGCATCTAAAATGATAGTACCATAGAGTAACAACTATATTTTTTGCTCAAATATGAGAATTCAAGAATAGTCCAGAAGGAAGACAGGCAGTCCTCAAGAAAGAAGTATGAAATAAAAAAGTTTACCAGCCTGAAGATCCTGCATGTTCAGACATGTTCCTTTCATCATCTTCAATGGAGCTTCCTCCTGAGAAGGAACACCACTCATGATGTTGTTTCATTCAGGCAACCAGGCCTTGCATTTCTTTGTTGTACTGTTTTGTATTTTGCACGCATGCCTGTCTTACCGACAGGTAGAAGAACTTCATGAAAATATTCCCAAACTGGATCTCTTTTACGGCCTGCTGCCGTTATAGGTTTTCCCTTCTAGTGAAAGAATGATATGGTAGATTTCAAATCAGTGAAGGTTATATTCAGAAAGACCTTAAGACTTCTGAAATATGTTGCTCAAACAGTTTCACTTTTGTTTCTACTGCCTGCCCCTCCCTTCTCACATTTAAGGGATCTATTCTGCCCCCAACAATCCTATATTTATTGAACTTTTTGAAACTTTGCACTTTTAGAGAGAGGTAAGGAATTGACTCTATGTACACAAATTTACAGAGGGACAATAGGGTTGAGGTCTGTTATTTCTTACCTCTGTATTTATTTATTTTTATTTAAAAACATTTTTGCTGTTAACAAGCATGTTATCTCTGGAGACACAAATCCACAGTTTGAGAATTGCAAAACTAAGCATCTCTGATGGTATCTTCTAAACTGAGCACTGAGTCCCATTGGATAGATAGAAAGATTAACGTAAATAATCTATACAGAAGTTTCTGGAACCCCATAAGATTGAGTTCCTAATCCATGAACTATTGGAACTCTTTTACAAAACTTTTCTTAAACATTGCATGAATATATTGTCATACTATAGAAATAGAATTTATAATCCCTATTCCATGATGAGATATCTTTGACCTATAATGTATCTTAATTAAAACTATCTTTAGATGGATTTTTTTGATAAAATGCTTTTTGACGGAAAAAAACCCTAATTTAAATAAAAAAAACTTTTTTTAAATCATTGATTTTTATCCACCCTGCCAAGAACTAAGGTTGCATTTGCATTTAGTGTTGTTAGTGTCTTCCTAGATTATAATAGTTGATGGATTAATATACAAGAGATAAAAATAACACTGTTGATTTGGCAAAGAGGGAGGAATAGTCATTCTTCTGTTACAGATTAGTTATATTGTAATTTATCCTGTCTCTGCAGTAATGCCCATGGTAAACTCCCTGCTGACAGCAGTTAGGCAGGTGGCCTGCTAGCGATTCATAAATATCTCTTGTTCATTCATTTTATTTTTTTAAAAAAATCAAATTAAAGTTAAAAATCTTGAAGCCTCAAAATTACACACTCAGCCAGTAAGTGCAGTCCTGTTACTTTCACGTGTCTCACCCTCTGTCTTTTTGTTCTTCACCCACCTTTTGTGTCTTTTCCACATTTGGGCCCTGATACTGCAGTCACACGTGCATAATGTTATCTTATGAGACTATTTGCATTATTAAAGTTATGCATGTGTTTCTAAGACTGGCCTTCTGGATGGTAAATTCTTTGTGATACAAACTATTTTGTATTTTATACTTGTAATTGCCTAGAACAAGAAGGTCTCAGTCATGATCGGGCCTCTGAGTGGCACTATATTGAATAGTGTTTGTTTGGTTTTAATTCTTCAGGTTTTTAAGAGGAAAACAAAGAAGGACCCCAAATCAAGAAGTCCAGAATGACTGGAAATCTGTGTAAAAGAGTTGCCTGGAGTGACTGTGAGTATCTTAAGAAGTAGACATATTTTGCATGTATTCTTGGATGATTTACAATAGAAAGCTTTTGATGTGCATGTTATGATTGCCTATTATCTGTCCCAGTATTTGGGGTGAAGTCTCTTGTGGGTTCGAAGGGTTGCTTTCTGGCAGACTGGATGTAGCCTTCCCAATGCTTGGGTTTCAAAACAAAGAGCAATCGAATGTGAAGTGAATGTGCATGGAGGAGGGAGAGGGACATGATATCTGGTAAATGCCTGGAATTGAAGGTGACTTTCCATAGTTAAGCACACTTTTTCAGTAGAATGAGGAAAAGGTAGAGAGATAAATATAAAAAGTGCCTTGCAAAAGGAATGGTGAGACAAGTGATGGTGGGAGGGAATAAACAATTTTTTGAGAAGTGTAAACATTCATGTTTTTTTCTCCTTATAGAGGTTACCTTTGATATGAAACACACAAGAGAGCAAGAAAACTCGGATTCCAATGTTGCCCATGAGGGCAAGTCAAAAGAGAAGGAAAAGAGACCGAAAAGCACTCTGTGGGACTTGGATGTACAGCCTCTCATCTCATCCTCTCAGTGGCTTCAGCGTCATGGACTCAAGAGAAACAAACTGTCCCTCTCTCAGATTTTATCACAAATTGGATTTCAGCACAGGGAAGGTAGGAGGGAAGCCAGTGGTAAAAGCTAAAATTTGACTTGGAATAGCCCAGAGCTCCATGCTCCTTTTTAGCAGCCCAGTATATGATGTGGAGCCTTTAAAATTGTTTCTTTTTTTGGTGCTGTCTTAGAAAAGAGAAAGGGAAGTCACATTCCGCATCTTCACCTTAGCTTGGGAACATATCCCACATGGCTGCTCATCTCTCGAGGAGAGAGACAGAGGGACAGACTATTCTTTTTAATCTGCACCATGCTGTTCCTCACTTTAATTTTGATCTCAGTCTAGCTACATTTGTGAAATAACTTTAGATACTGAATTTTCCAGAATTAGTACATGCAAAACCTTTTCCCTGGAGTCTGAAAATGTAACTGCCATAAGAACCCTGTCCTTCGTGGACTGAAAACACGAAGATCCTCCTGAGCTCCTTGCCATAAATTATTATTGTGATTCCAGGTGAACATTTTGCTAATTTTTAGACAGGTAATTCAATATCAGATTTAAACTCAGGCTGTTTTTCTTGCAAAGTCAAGCTCTGCAACATCAAAGCCAAATTATAATTTGCAGTTGTGCGGCAGTTGGAGGAGAGAGTTTGTGAGAAATAATAATTATTCATCATTTATATAATAATGATTTACAGAGCACAGACAATCCCTGACATGAAGAATTTACAGTTTAAGAAGCAGTAGTTGTAATGTATTAATAATTGTTTTATGCTGTTTAATTTAAGAATGCAGCTGGCTTGGAGCCATGGGGAATACTGTATTCTCCCCTGCCAGGAGCCTTACTTTCATTACTAGAAGGCTAGAGGTTGCACACTCACTCCTCTCTGGATTAAGGAGGTATACAATGCTCCGTATAGCATAGTTTTACCAGCAAAAAGACACTGGATTAGCAAAGGAACATGCTGCATGGAATAGCTGCTCTGTGGCTGTTAAATATTCACATGCCCTGTGTTTTTCTGTCAGTGGAGTCTCAGCTATTCAGATCTGCCAAGAAACTTTTTGTTGTCAAGGGAGCAGAGAACATGCTTTTCCTTCTTCAGGGTATGTCCACGCTGCAACTGAAGATGTGATTTGCAGCTCGGGTAGGAATACCTGTGCTAGCTTTAATCTAGCTAACATGATAAAAAACAGCAGCATAAATGCAGTGGCACCAGCGTCACACAGGCTGTACAAGCCTCTCTAGGGACAAACTCTCATTGCTAGAACATGCTGAAGTTCCTGCTGCAGCATTTTCGCTGTTATTTTTAGTGCACTAGTTAGATTAAAGCTAGCGCTTCAGTTATGTTACCTGTACTGCAAATTGCATACCTTTCGTTGCAGTGTAGACATGTCTTCAGCTGCATCCACTTTTGTTCCTTTCCATATATGTCATGGGAGGGCATCATACATCCATGATATATTTTTTTCTCTTTTGACTGACAAATCCTTGCACTTGCTTTTAAGATGTAAATGGAGAATGCAAACGTTGAATTGCGGAAATCTAAAGTCACAAGAAGCTTGCTACCAGTAAGCAAGATGATAGATTTTTTTTTAATTCCCCATTAGATATAACTAGACTTGGTTCTAGGAAATGAGAATAATTTCTACAACTCAACATAAATAGAAACTTTTTAAAGCTCACTAATATCACATAGATAGTACAAATCCTCCCTCTCAGCTGCATGAACCTAAATTCAGACAGTAACTTTTTTTAGGATCTGTCCTGCAACATGTATCAATCACTTAGGTTCTTTGGATAAAAGGCAGAATTTTTCCACTTACTGTCCCTTCTATAGACATGTTACTAAATTTGGTTTGTAGATTGCTGTAAAAATGTTATTTGGGTAACCAAAAGAAAAGAGTTTAATGACAGTGCCATTTATCTTCTCTTCTGTTGCATATGACTTAAAAAACAGTTCATAATGAAAATATTCCCAATAACTGGCAACCGTTTATAATCTTGAATGTAGATTATGTGTCCACCTTGGGGAAATTTGTGGCTTCTCGATATGCAGACGGTCTTTTTCCTCAATACTTGAGAGCACAAGATGGCAGAGTATATAATGTAAGTGCGACTGACTTATGGCTTAGTAGAGTAATAACTTTCCCCCCATTTAAAAGATAGTATCAGTGTAACAAAATGATGCGACTGAAGTATCTCCTCTTCTAAAGAAATGCTGACAGGAAACTGATATAGTTCCAAAATGGGAACTTTATCTTTTGATGATTTTATTTCTACTGCGCCAAATGATTAATGATCTAGACCAGGGATCTCGAATGCAAATGACCATGAGGGCCACATGAGGACTAGCACATTGGCCTGAGGGCCACATTACTGACACCTCCCCCCTGCCACTCTCCGCCCTGCCCCCACTCCACCCCTTCCATGAAGCCCCACCTCTTCCAACCCCTTCCCTGAAATCCCTACCCAACTCTTCCCCCTCCCTGCCCCCGGGGAGTGCAGGAGGGGTGGCAGGGGCCCAGGCCAGGGAGTTGGGGTGGGTCAGGGGCTCAGGGCAGTGGGTTGGGGTGCAGGAGAGGTGAGGGGTGCAGCAGGGGGTCCAGGGCAGGGGGTCAGGTGCAGGGTGTGGCAGGCGGCTCAGGGAAGGGGGTTGGGGTGCAGGAGGGGTGCAGCAGGCAGCTCAGGGCAGGGGGTCAGGGTGCACGGTACGGCAAGGGGCTCAGGGCAGTGGTGCAAAGGATCTGGCCAATAAGTGAATCTAGTTGAACTGTTCGGTAATAGCGACCATAATGTAATTAAATGTAACATCCTTGTAGGGGGAAAAATACTAAAGAAACCCACCACAGTAGCATTTAACTTCCAAAAGGGGAACTACACAAAAATTAGGAAGTTAGCTAAATGGAAATTAAAAGGAACAGTCACAAGAGTCAAATGCCTGTAAGCCACATGGAAACTTATTTAAAAACACCATAATAAATGCTCAAACTAAGTTTGTACTCCAAATAAAATAACAGTAAGAGGACCAAAAAAAAATGCCACTATGGCTAAACAGCAGAGTAAAAAGGGTGATTAGAAGCAAAAAGGCACTTTTCAAAAATTGAAAGTTAAATCCTAGGGTGGATTATAGAAAGGTACATAAACTCTGGCAAGCAAAGTGTAGAGTTAGGCAGCCAAAATAGAAAGTGAAAAGCAGTTAGGAAAAGACACAAAAAAATAAGAGCAAAAATTTGTTTTAAGTACATCAGAAGCAGGAAGCCTGCCAAACAATCAGTTGGGACACTGGACAATTGAGATGCTACAGGAGTACTCGAGGAAGGGAAGATCATTGCATAGAAGATGAATGAATTCTTTGCATTGGACTTCACTGCAGAGGACGTGAGAGAGATTCCAAAACCTGAGCCATTCTTTTTTGGTGACCAATCTGAGGAAATGCCCCAGACTGAGGTGTCAGTAAAGGAGGTTTTGGAACAAACTGATAAATTAAAGAGACAGGACCAGATGGTATTCACCCTGGAATTCTGAAGGACCTCAAATATGAAATTGCTGAACTCCTAACTGTGGTGTGTAACCTGTTGCTAAATCAGCTTCTGTACCAGATGACTGGAGAATGGCTAATGTAATGCCAGTTTTTAAAAGAAGGCACTAGAGGTGATCCTGGCAATTACAGGGTGGTAAGCCTAACTTCAGTATTGAGCAGATTGGTTGAAAATATAGTAAAGAACAGAATTATCAGACACATAGAGGAACATGATTTTTTGGAGAAGTGTCAACATGGCTTTTGTAAAGGGAAATTATATCCTACCATCAGAGGGGTAGCCATGTTAGTCTGGATCTGTAAAAGGCAACAGAGTGTCCTGTGGCACCTTATAGACTAACAGACGTACTGGAGCATGAGCTTTCATGGGTGAATAGGTCTGACAAAGTGGGTATTCACCCACGAAAGCTCATGCTCTAATACGTCTGTTAGTCTATAAGGTGCCACAGGACACTCTGTTGCTTTTTATATCTTACCAATCTGTCGACTCTCAAAGAATTCTAATAAATATGTAGACAAGGATGATCCAGTGAATATAGTGTACTTGGACTTTCAGAAAGCCTTTGATAAAGTCCCTCACCAAAGGCTCTTAAGTAGAGTAAGTAGTCATGGGCTAAGAGGGAAAAGGTCCTCTATGGATTGGTATTTGGTTAAAAGACAGCAAATAAAGGGTAGGAATAAATGGTCAGCTTTAACAATAAAAATTGGTAAATAGTGGGTCCACCAAAGATCTGCACTGGAACCAATACTGTTCAACATATTCATAATTTGTCTGGAAAAGGGGGTAAACAGTTATGTGGCAAAGTTTTGCAGATGATACAAAATTACCCAAGATAGTTAAGGCCAAAGCTGACTGAGAGGAGTTACAAGGGGATCTCACAAAACTGGGTGACTGGGCAAGAAAATTGGTAGATGAAATTCAATGTGGATTCAAAGTAATGCACGTTGAAAAACATAATCCCAACTATACTTAAAAAATTATGAAGCCTAAATTAGCTGTTACCACTCAAGAAAGAGATCTTGGAGTCATTATGGATATTTCTCTCACAACATCTGCTCTTTATTTACCCCTTCACATAACACAGGAACCAGGGTAACCCAACTAAATTAATAGATAGCAGGTTTAAAACAAATAAAAGGAAGTACTTCTTAACAAGATGCACAGTCAACTTGTGGAACTTGTTGCCAGGGGATGTTATGAAGACCAAAAGTGTAACTGGGTTCAAAACAGAATTAGATAAGTTCTTGGAGGATAGGTCCATCAATGGCTATTAGCCAAGATGGTCAGGAATGCAGCCCCATGGTCTGTATATCCCTAAACCTCTGACTGCCAGAAGCTGGGATTTGATGACAGGGGATGGATCACTTGCTGATTGCCATGTTCTGTTTATTCCCTCTGAAGCATCTGGCACTGCCTGTTGTTGGAAAACATGGTATTGGGCTAGATGGATCATTGGTCTGATACCGTGTGGCCGTTCTTATGTACATGAGTCAGGGTAATGCCTATAACTTTGCCTAGAACCCCGGAGTGAATGTCATAAGGTCCAGAGAAGGTCCTAGATATATTTCTCTTTCGTTTATAATTATTTTTCTTTCCAGGGGTAGGCCTTGGCGTTGCTTAATTTACTGATGGGGCTGAGGCTTATGGGATGTTAGTTGTTTTTTAATTTGCACCAAATACCTAAATACAAATATTTAGGCTCAACAGATACTGAATATTGGGCATCCTGACCAAAAATACAAAGAAACGTTTTTAATTTCCTTTCAGCTGCTGCTTAAGGACAAGATTGAGATTCACTGCCCAAGGAAAGAACTGTGCACAGGGCCGGCGCTTCCATTTAGGCGACCTAGGCTATCGCCTAGGGCACCAGGATTTGGGAGGGCGGCAGGCTGCTCTGATGGACCTCCCGCAGGTGTGCCTGCGGAGGGTCCGCTGGTCCTGCGGCTCCGGTGGAGCATCTGCAGGCACGCCTGTGGCAGGTCCACCGGAGCCGCGGGACCGGCGAGTGGCAGAGCACCCCCCGCAGCGTGCTGGCGAGAGCTGGCCCTGTGCCTAGGGCGCCAAAAACCCTGGCGCCACTCCTGACTGTGCATCCCCTTATTCCCCTGCACTGCATTTTAAGAGCAAGTCACAATCTTGCCCTAACTTAATAACTAGTTTCCAAGTGCCCCCAATATATCCCTCCATCTGCTCTGCAATCCTTTCCAACCCCCAGAGCCCCCATTTCCTTTAAGTCACTTACATTGCTCTGATCTTGTCACAAACGAATCATGCAAACTAGTTGACTCTGCCCTATGCTTACTTAAATATTGTGGAATGCATTTAGGATAAAGTGCAGTGGCTTTTCCATTATATGTGAGTGACTCAGACGCATTTGTCAAGTATTTTGCTGCTGAAATAGTGGACAAAAAATGGGTTGTTTCCATTGCTACCTTGGCTGGCATATCTGGCACTACAAATCAGTCATTGTAGCTTTGCTGGACTTGGGACTGCTTTGAGTTATTTGTTTCAGTCTTCATTTTCATTCTCTCTTGTATTTAAATAAAGCTGACAGCCAAAAAAGAGCTAATTCTCCATTTTGTGGACTGTCTAACTGGAACTATTGAGCTATACAAGCAGAGAATGGAATGGGTAACCAGTGAAAGTCGGCAGATATTTGGAGTGATTCTGGAATCATGCATCACCATTGTTCTGGACTTTGGCACTGTGTGTAGAACTGAATATGACCTGTGCCGTGATGCGCTTTCTATGGTCCTCTCACAGCAAGTGACCCAGCTTGCCAAGTTTAACCTCATTCGGTAAGAGAAATGGTGTTTATTTTCTACTTTTTGTTAATGAGATGAAGAGAAGTACTGTGGAGTATAGATCTGTATTCTGATGATATGCTTACTGCAATAGCAATGGTCATTATTATTATTTGTATTATGGTATTATTATTTGTATTATTGTAATGCCTCAAGGATCCCACCAAGTTCAGTGCCTCGTTATGTTAGGCAGCGTACATCTCTACTGTTCCTACCATGGAACAATGCACATTCGGAGAAAGGAAGTATTGCTATCTGCATTTTACAGGTGGGCCACTACGCCACAGAGAAATAAAGTGATTTGCCCAGTGTCACACACTAAATCACACAGTAGCATAGCTGAGAAATGAAACCAGATGTCTTCAGTCCCAGTCCAGTGCCTTAACAAAGAGACTGTATTCCTTTCCTAATATGAGGAAATTAATTCATATTCAGTGACAAATAGGCCCAGGTTTTCAAATTAATGTGCATGTGCAAGCCTTTATTTATACAAGCATATAGATGTTTACACACACAAAACAGGATTTACATTCATGTCAGGATGGGAGTTTGTGTGCATGCAAGTCGTGTACGCAAAGGTTTGTGAGCAATTTAATGCATCCTGTTTTGAAAAGCGGCTGCAGAAAGTCTACTAAAATTTAGATTGTGACTCCTAAAGTTATTTTGCCCCTGATTTATGCCACAGTTTTGATTCTGGTGCCCTGAGATTATTAATTCCCCACCTCCCAGTACACTTGAGGTTTGAAGATCAGAAGTGAGCTTATGTGGCCTTTGAAAACACACACACAATTTTTTTAAAGGTGATCTGCAAAGTTATATCAAAATTGAGGCATAGTAAAGTTAAGTATTTGCTGAATTTATCAGGCAGTGGAGGAGGATTTAGGACAAAAATACATTTTATCTTTTTAAAAAAAAATTTCTGTGACAGTACAGTACTACTCTCCCAGGTTTGCTAGAAATTCTCCGAATGATGCTTTCTGAACTCCACCAGAGAGGTCCTTTGGGGCCATCTGCTTGTCCCAAGTCAGGATAAAGGAGGAGGGTTGGGCGTGGGGCTAGCAACTCCACCTCGTAAAAAAATCAACCTGCTACAGAAACGCCAACAATAGAGACAACAGAGACTTTTACCCTGGAAAAAGAACGGTCTTCAACTCGAAGATGCATGACGCTGGGTGGTAAAAGCCGTGAGGAAGCCACTAAGCCGATTACCCTTCTTGCAACCAGGAGGATAACCATAGGCACATGGAACGTGAGGACCATGTACGAGTCAGGAAAGACGGCGCAGGTTGCAGCAGAGATGAGGAGCAACAACCTGACCCTATTAGGCATTAGCGAGACAAGATGGACGCAAGCGGGACAGAGACGACTGTTGACAGGAGAGCTGTTGCTGTATTCAGGACATGAAGAGAGCGACGCACCCCACACACAGGGAGTAGGCTTCATGTTGTCCAAGCAGGCACAGAGAGCACTGATTGGTTGGGAGGCACATGGTCCCAGAATCATCGCAGCATCCTTCAGAACTAAAATGAAGAGGATTAAGATGAATGTTGTTCAGTGCTACGCTCCAACTAATGACAGCGAAGAGGAGGACAAAGATTATTTTTACAACAGACTCCAGAAAATATTAGAGATTCTCCCAGACAAAGACATCATCATCCTTATGGGAGACTTTAATGCCAAAATTGGACCAGACAACACAGGATACGAACAAGTCATGGGGACTCACGCTCTGGGAGAGATGAGTGAGAATGGAGAGAGATTTGTGGATCTGTGTGCACTTAACAACCTGGTCATAGGAGGTAGCATCTTTCCTCACAAGCGGATCCACAAGAGTGCCTGGGTATCACCAGCAGGCATGACAGAAAATCAGACTGATCATGTCTGCATTAGCAAGAAGTTCAGAAGATCCTTGCAGGACGTTAGAGTTAGAAGAGGAGCAGACACGTCGTCCGACCATCACTTAGTGGTGGCCAGATTGAAGCTGAAGCTGAAAAAGAACTGGATAGACGCGTCAGACAGAAGAGTGAAGTACAACGTCAGCCTTTTGAAAGACCATAAGACCAAGGAAGATTTTGGACTGACGCTGAAGAATAAGTTTTCAGTATTACAGGATCAGTCTGAGGAAGAGAAAGACAGTGTACTAAACAGATGGCAGAAGGTGAGAGAGACACTTAGGTCAGTATGCCAGGAAGTGCTTGGAATTAAGAAACACCAGCAGAAAGAGTGGATCACAGCAGAGACCTTGATCAAGATAGAAGACAGAAAGAAGAAGAAGGCAGCAGTCAATAACAGCAGGACTAGAGCAGCAAAGGCCAAAGCTGAAAAAGAGTATGCTGAAGCCCATAGAGAAGTGAAGAGGAATATCAGGAAGGACAAGAGAGAGTATATGGATGAACTGGCAGCAGAAGCGGAGCAGGCAGCATACAGCAGTAATATGAAACAGCTGTATGATACTACCAAGCGACTGTCTGGAAAGTTCAGCAAGCCAGAACGTCCCGTTAAAGACAAGCAGGGAAAGTCTATAACAGGAATAGAACAACAGATGAACAGATGGGCGGAGCACTTTGAGTAACTCCTGAACAGACCAGCATCACCAAATCCACCAGATATCAACCCAGCCAACGAGGACCTCCCAATTAATTGCGATAAACCAACCAGAGATGAGATCAGAAAAGCCATCACCATGATGAAGAATAGGAAGGCGGCTGGACCTGATGACATCCCAGCAGAGGCCCTGAAAGCAGACCTGGATGCTTCAGTGGAATTGCTATACCCCCTCTTTGAGAAGATATGGGAAGAAGAAGTGATTCCGGTAGACTGGAAAGAGGGATATCTCATCAAAATCCCCAAGAAAGGAGATCTTAGCAACTGTGCCAAGTATAGAGGAATCACACTCCTGTCGGTGCCAGGGAAGGTCTTTAACCGAGTCCTCTTAGAGAGAATGAAGGATGCCGTCGATCCACAGCTACGAGATGAACAGGCAGGTTTCTGGCAGAATAGATCATGCACGGACCAAATAGCAACACTTCGCATCATAGTCGAGCAGTCTATGGAGTGGAACTCCTCGTTGTACATCAACTTTGTTGATTATGAGAAAGCATTCAATAGCGTGGATCGAGAGACCCTCTGGAAGCTCCTTCAGCACTACGGCATCCCAGCAAAGGTGGTCAACCTGATCAAGAACTCATATGACGGTATACACTGTAGAGTGGTCCATGGACGGCAACTTACTAACACCTTCCAGGTGCAAACTGGAGTCAGGCAAGGATGCTTGTTGTCACCACTTCTCTTTCTCCTCGTCATCGATTGGATTATGAAGACACCCACTTACGAGCGTAGGAATGGAATCCAGTGGACGTTGTGGACCCAGCTTGATGACCTGGACTTTGCTGACGACCTTGCACTCCTTTCGCACAGTAAACAGCAGATGCAAGAGAAAACCAACGTAGTGGCAGCCACGTCATCACAGATTGGCCTCAACATTCACAAGGACAAGACCAAGATCCTTAGGATTAACTCCACTAGCAATGACCCAGTCACACTGAATGGAAGCCCCCAGGAAGAAGTGCAGTCCTTCACCTACCTAGGTAGCATCATCGACCAGCAGGGTGGCACAGACGCAGACATCAAAGTAAGGATTGGTAAGGCAAGAGCAGTCTTCTTACAGCTCAAGAACATCTGGAGCTCCAGAGAGCTGTCTTTGGCAATAAAAATTCGACTGTTCAACTCCAATGTGAAATCAGTCCTACTATATGGAGCTGAAACCTGGAGGACAACCAAAACAACCATCAGGAAGATCCAGACCTTCATTAATAGCTGCCTCAGAAGGATTCTCCAGATCCGCTGGCCAGACACCATCAGTAACATCCACCTCTTGGAGAGGACCTGTCAACTCCCACCAGAGGAAGAAATCAGAAGGAGAAGGTGGGGTTGGATAGGACATACACTACGTAAGCAGCCAACTAACATCACCAGACAGGCACTGCGGTATAACCCCCAAGGCAAGCGGAAAAGAGGCCGTCCAAGAAACACCTGGCGACGCGACCTTCAGGCTGATAGCAAAAAAATGGGCTATACCTGGAACCAGCTAGAGCGAATGGCCCAGGATAGAGGACTCTGGAGATCTGTGGTTGACGGCCCATACCCCGATTGGAGTGACAGGCATGAGTGAGTGAGTGAGTGATGCTTTTTGGAATGTCACAGAGACTAGAACCACCTGTTTTTCTTCTTTTTTTTAATATACATGCACATGTGCACATGCTTGGCACTTCTGTAGTGCCTTCAACGCAAAAACTTCAAAGCACTTTTTAAAAATACTGATGAACTCCACATCCCAACTTTCTGGTTTGGTAGGTAGGTAAGTATTAATTCCATTTTACAGATGACATAGTGGCTAAAAATCACTCATTAGTCACAAAGGTGACACAGCAAGTTAGGGAGTAAAGGGAGAAATAAAACCTAGGTTTTATGACACTCAGTCATAGGCTTTAAATACTGGACCATGCTCTGTCCCCAGTTTTTAGAGAACATGGTCATTTGTTTTAGCTTGGCAACACTGTTAAAACTGATTATTTATTTCTTACTCTTGGAATATTTCTGTTCCCTCCCCACCACATCCCACCAGCCTGTATAGTCAGCTATTTCTCAGATAGGTCTTTTACATTGTTTCTTGCATGTTTAAGGGGAACTATGCTCTAGAAATTGTTCTTAAAGCAGCTATATTTCTTTAGTTATCTTAATTCTGTTTTGGAAACAACTGCCCTAGAAACTAATTTTCCAACTTGTGCCTTATGAGAGTTTTATTTTGCCTCTTTATCTTATTACTAGTCTGGTTTTAGAAATGTGTATTTTAACTACTGTCCTATTAATGGAACCTCAACCTCAAGAGTTGGTGATTTATTATTTTTTATTATTATTAAATTGTATTATTCTAATACAGTAGAAATATTTTGAGCTCTGCTGTTGTACGTTGTCAGTGGTTCCTCATTACTCCTGAATAATCACTAATATTATTTTCAGCACTGCGCAAGATCTTGTGAAGTGGCAACAGAAAGCCGTTCCTGTGTCTGAATATTCTGTAGAGTCTGCTGTTAAATGGCTCTGGAAGTTGGACCATATGCCACCCATCAGTTCCACCAGCTCCACTGAGGCTCTGTTGGAAGCCATAAGTGACAAGACAGTAAGTTTATACATCTCTTCTGAAG
Source organism: Gopherus evgoodei (assembly GCF_007399415.2). NCBI lineage: Eukaryota > Metazoa > Chordata > Testudines > Testudinidae > Gopherus > Gopherus evgoodei. The sequence continues at coordinate 120,214,690 of NC_044322.1, forward strand.
TCTCCAGTAAACTAAGAATATTCGGTGGGAGAATTGGATTGCAAGTTTTAGCCTAATGAATTGTGGAGGGCTAAAGAGAGAACTTGTGGCTATCTAGAAGGTATTTCTTTCTAGTACAGTTACAGCCCATGTTTAACAATACTGTATGTAAATGTATCAGGTTCTGAAAGCAGAAACTTATTTTGTTTTCCTGTGGAGCATGAAAGGTCAATATGTGCTGAAGGGGGCCACTTAGGGATCTGGGGCAAAATCAGTACTTGGTCCTGCTAGTGAAGGCAGGGGGCTGGACTTGATGACTTTTCAGGGTCCCTTCCAGTTCTATGAGATAGGTATATCTCCATATATTATTATTATTACTTTTCAAAATATTTTAATGAAAATGTTAATATTAAATATTATTCAAGAAAAGGATGTCATTTTTTAATTCTGTATTGCTTACTGAAATATGCAAGAAAATCCAAAAATATATGTGAAGACTGTTTTAACTTAGCACTAGCTGACTCCAGGAATTCTGTAAACTCTCCTGTGACATCCAAATTGTAGCCTCACCAGCTGTTTGAACAACTCTCTTACAGTATAGTGCCCAAAGCACACCAAGTATTTTTGCAGTTAAATTCTGTTTATTTTTAATAGGCCATATTGCATTACTCATTAAAGGAAAGCCAAAGGATATAATACCATAATTTTAGCCAGCCACTCCATTCCTTTGGCAGCAAAGATACATTGGGCCAAACTTATTGCTGGAGAAAATTGGTACAACTCATTTAAAGCTAAATTCAGTAGTAAATTTGGCCCTCTGTGTTTGGACTGAGTTATCTGTTTACGCAGGGGATGTGCAGAGGGCCAGTGCAAGGTTCCACTTAAGTCTTACTTTGAGAAGTTATTTTAAGTGGGATGTAAGGTGGTGCTTAGGCCTCGTGGTTCTCTGCCAGGGTGGATGAGTCTTGACCCCTGTGTAATTTGATATTAAAATTAAACTGGGTGAGGAGTTAATTTGTCCAAGAGTGACATTTTCTTATGTCTGATTTTTTTAGCAATGTGACAATCACTGCTTTTTTGGGAAAACATTACCAGTTTGCAGTATTGTCTGGCTAAAAAAATCAGGCTTATCAGGCCTTGTAGGTCCGGGTCTGAAGAGAATGTTTAAAAAATCCAGCCAACTGGTAGAGAACCTCACTCATATACCTTATTCTTACTTTTCAACACACTGGTGGGATATAGGGATGCCCGGGGGGGGGGGGGCAAGTGGGGCAATTTGCCCCAGGTCCCAGGCTCTGCAGGGGCCCACACAAGAATTGCTGAGGCTCCCTCCCCGGCCCCAGCCCGACCCCACCTCAGCAGATCCCGGAGCGTCCCTGAACAGCGCTGCAGCATGGCTCCGGCAGGGCCCGAGCTTCTCCCCACTCAGAGCTGCGTGGTAAGCGGGTGGGGCTGCGAGCTCCAGCGGGGCCTAAGCTCCCTCCATTTGGCCTGGAGCTCGCCCCCTTACCACGCAGCTCTGAGCGGGGAAGAGCTCAGGCCCTGGCGGAGCTACGCTGCAGCGCTGTTCAGTGATGCTCTTGGATGTGGTGCACTGAAGCTCCGAGTGAGGGAGGAGCCGGGGTAAGGGGCCGGGGTGGTTAGATAAGGGACAGGGAATCCAGGGGACAAGGAGGCGACAGAGGTCGCGGGGGGCAGTTGGGACAGGGAATGGGGGGAGTTGGATCGTGGGCGTTCCCGGGGTCTGTCAGGACTCAGCAGGGGGGTGAATAGGGGTCGGGGCAGTCAGGGGACAGGGAGCAGGGGTGGGGTCCCGGGGTGGTGGTTGGGGAGGGGGATTTCTGGGGGATGGTGAGGGAACAAGGAGCAGGATGAGTCGGGGATTCTGAGGGGGGCAGGAAGTGGGTGGGGGTCGGATAGGGGCAGGACCAGGCTGTTTGGGAGGCACAGCCTTCCCTACCCTATAGCTCATTCAGCAGTTTGAGGCTTGCAGAAGAGCCAAGCTGTTAGCTTTTCCATTAGGGCTACCATCCCTTTCACTTCTCAAATGCCAAATTATAGTCTATATTTAATTTCAGTGCCATAGGGAGATTCATGTCAGGGGAGGGTAGCTTCATTTAAAATTAGCCACGGGGGGAGGGATCACATGAGAAGAGCAATATCCTGAACCACCTACCTCCTTCCCAACCCTACCAAGGGAGACCCCCCCCCTGCATTCCCTGAGGCTTCAGAGGGGTTAATTCAGTGATTCTCAAACTATTGTACTGGTGACCCTTTTCACATAGCAAACCACTTGATGCGACCCCTCCCCCCCTTATAAATTAAAAACACTTTTTAAATATATTTAACACTATTATAAATGCTGGAGGTAAAGCAGGGTTTGAGGTGGAGGCTGACAGCTCGCAACTCCCAGTAATAACCTTGTGACCCCCTGAGGGGTCCCGACCCCCAGTTTGAGAACCCCTGGGTTAATTTAATTTTAGCACCCTGTGTCCATTCACATGCATGTGCTATTTTGAGCATTTCGGTTTTCACAACATAGGCTTATCCCAGATTCCGGAACAAGCTCAAATGCTCAGTTCGTGTCCAGTTTGTGAGGGACCCCATGGAGCCAGTCTCTAGGAACCAGATAAAGGCATGGAGGTTAAGTCCATTAATGGCTATTAGCCAGGATGGGTAAGGAATGGTGTCCCTAGCCTCTGTTTGTCAGAGGGTGGAGATAGATGGCAGGAGAGAGATCACTTGATCATTACCTGTTAGGTTCACTCCCTCTGGGGCAGCTGGCGTTGGCCATTGTTGGTAGACAGGATACTGAGTTGGATGGACCTTTGGTTTGACCCAGTATGGCTGTTGTTATGTTCTACCCTGAATGAACCCAAAGTTATGGAGACAGATATGAGTCAAGGAAGCCAGCAGAGTATCAGAAACCTGGAAAAATCTCTGACTCGATGGGCTCAGGCATTTGGTCACAAGCTGAGGTGGTTTAAAAGTTTTGGATTTTTTTAAGCAGAATTTTTTTATTGTTTCTTTAAACAATCAAACACAGCAAGCAGCAAATATTTGGCCACACACTTCTGAACCCCAAACCATATTCAGGTTTTGGCAGACTAATTTCAGCTTTTCAGTTAAAACACCAAAACAAATTTTGAAGGAAAGCAGACATTGTCCGTTAACTTTTTCTGCTTTTTAAAAACCCCTAGTTTTCGATCCAAAAAAACTTTTGACGGAAAATATTTGTCCAACCCTTTTAAAGAGATTTAGTGCCTTTTAGCACTAGCTGATGCTGAGAACCAGTGATACCTTGTAAAGAAGTTTTCTCAAAACTGGGTTTGTGCCGAGATGCGGAAGGTTTATTTTTCCCAGGGCTGCCTGTGGGGGGGAGCAAGTGGGGCAATTTGCGCAGGGGCCCCCAGGAGAATATGGTATTGTATAGTATTGCAATTGTTTTTATGGAAGGGGCCCCTGAAATTGCTTTGCTCCAGGCCCCCTGAATCCTCTGGGCAGCCCTGGTGGGATAGTGCACCATCCAGGAGAGTTCTTTTGGCTGTTGGTCATCATGGACTAGAGTTTAATGGCAACCATTACCTTATCAATGAAAATTCATTTAGTGTATGTTCAGTGTAGTGTAGTGTAAACTAGTGGAGTCCCCACTTGGTTCCAGGCAAAAGCCACAACTTCATTATAGAGTCATAAAGTGATTCACTGCTGGAGTCTGTTAACAAAAAAATAATTCCACATTAAACTTACAGTATCTAAACTGTTTCCCCAGATTTGGCTGCTCTTGTGGTTTCTTTAGTTAGCCTAAACCTTCATCAGGGCCAGATTAATCTTTTGTGAGCCCTCATGGTGGGCTTGTTCACCAGAGTAGGGTTGCCAACTTTCTAATGGCACAAAACTGAACACTCCTACCCTGCCCCTTCGCGAGGCCCTGCCCCCTGCTCTCTCCATCCCACCTCCCTCTGTCACTCGCTCTCCTCCACCCTTATTCACTTTGAGCTCTGGGGTGGGGCCAGAAATGAGGGGTTCAGGGTGTGGGAGAGGGCTCCGGGCTGGGGGTGTGGGCTCTGGGGTGGGGCCGGGGATGAAGGGTTTCGGGAGGCTTAGGGCTGGGACAGGGGGTTGGGGTGTGTTTGTGTGGAGTGTGGGCTGTGTGAAGGGAGTTTGGGTGCACGAGAGGGCTCCAGGCTGGGGCAGGAGGTTCAGGGTGCGGGGTTCCCGTGGTGCTTAATGCGGCTCCCAGAAAGTGGCCGCCAGGTCCCTGTGGCCCCTAGACGCATGAGTGGCCAATGAGACTCTGTGCGCTACCCTCATGCCTGCAGGCACTTCCCCTGCAGCTCCCATTGGTCACGGTTCCCAGCCAATGGGAGCGGCAGAGTCAGCATTGGGGTGGGGGCAGCACTTGGAGCCTCCCTGGCCGCCCATGTGTCTAGGGACTGCAGGGACCTGGCGAATACTTCTGGGAGCTGCGTGCAGATAGGGCAGACAGGGAGCTTGCCTTAGCCTCGGCCCCTGCTGCACCACCGACCAGACTTTTAATGGGCCGGTTGGCAGTGCCTACTGGAGTCACCAGGGTCCTTTTTTGACTGGGCATTCCAGTCAAAAACCGGATGTTTGGCAACCGTACCCCAGAGCGAGGCAGGGGCAAAAGCATAGCTGGGTGGGGTGGGCGTGTTGGTCGCCGAGTGAGGCAGAGGTCGGAGGCAAGAGCACAGCAGGATGGGGTGGAGAGTTCATCCCCAGAGTGAGGCAGGGGCCAGGGGCAAGCCCAGCAGGGCAGGGGGGCGGAGTGGACAGGATCCCCCTGGTTTGGCACGGAGCCAGTACCTACTTCTCTCCACCAGAGCTGGGTTCTTGGGAGCCAGTTCTCTTTCTTGCCACCTGAGCTGCAGCTCCTCCAGGCAGAAGCAGCTGCTTTTCCTGCCCTCCTGGCGGGAAGGCTGATTGTGGTTTATCCTGTACCCAGACTGCTTACCAGACACTGCCAAGTCTGCTTTTCGACCGGACTTTCCAGTCAAAAACTGGACAACAGGCAACAGAGCCTCATAACTTTAAATGTGGGAGGGCATAGCCTTTTTTTCCTGCCTTAAGGGCGAGTGACGGGCAGGAGGGGGTGGAGAGGAATGAGTGGCAGGTGGGGTCTGGGGGAAGGGGCTGAGCGGGGCAAGGCCGTGGGGCAGAGCACAGGTGGGACCAAGGGGGGAGTGGTGGAGCACAGGCAAGACCTTGGGGTGGAGTGTGAGAGGTGGGGCCATAGTCCAGGCATCAGTGGCCCCCCTATTTCTAGGGAGCTTCCAGCGCTTCTGCTTGGCAACCATAATTGGCACCTTGTGCATGTGGCCTAGCACAATGGCGCCATTGTAAACCTGGTACTGTCCTTCATCTCAGGCATAGTTACTCTCTAGGGCTCCTTTCCTCAGGACCTACCTGTCTCAAATCCTAGGTCACTCTCCCAGAGGGCTAGTCCTCCCTCCCTTACGCTCAGGGTGGAATCTAATGAATCACACCTTCCTCAGTGAGTCAGCAGTATTTAACCTGCAGTTCCCAACACCTACTAACTGTGTAGAATAGCTGGAGAATCCTGTCTCCTCTGTGCATGCAGTAAAAGTTGGGGTAAAAATGCCCATGTGTCAGTCTATTAGCTCATCAGGGGACTGAGATGAAGATCCATTAAGGTTGTGTCTATACTTTGAGCTGTGGCTATAATTCCTAGTTCAAGAGACATACCTGTGCTAGCTCTGATGGAGCTAGCATGCTAAAAATAGTGTAACTGTGGTAGTACAAGTGGTGAGACAGGCTTGCCACCCAACTACATATAGTGGTCCAAGATGCTAGGTATCTACTTTGGGCGGCTAGCCTCCTGTTGCTTTGCTGCTGAGGCTACACTCTATTTTTAGCACACTAACTCAACCAGAGCTAGCACGGGTATGTCTCTTTGAATTGGGAATTACAACCCCCACTCAAAGTATATACATACCTTTTAGAAGGCAAAAACTGAAACACTCACTAGGTCTAATGGAGGATTGAATCTGCTCTACTGTAGGCCTGTACCTCACAGCAGAATGAAGGCACGGACGTGGTTCCTTAATACCTTCTCAAGCGCAACCAGTTTTATCTTCTCTTATTTTCCTTAGTGGATGCTCCAGAAATCCCTACTGTGTATGTGGAGAGTGGCTTCTTTTAAAAGTGATCATTTATCAATACTTACGCAGTGCCTGAGGTACTGCAGTTATTACCATATTCTGTCTCACATACTAGGCTATAATAGCTATGGGACTGATTCTCCTGTCACTTCAATGAGTTTTATGTTAGTGTGACTTCACTGATTCTAGTGGAGTTACCTCTGATTTACACCAATATAAGTGAGAAGGAGAACCCAGCCTCTATTAGCCTTGTGACCCTCGTAATGAGTCAACTCTACTGATTTTTCTTTCCTCATGTCAGCATAATATATTGCTAGAATAAATCCAAAGCAGCTATATGCAAAATAAGGCTTCCTATTCTTGTTTTCTGTTTAATAATATGCATAATATGTCTGCCATAGGTTGAAGCTGTTTATTACTTTACTGTGGGTGATTTTCCAAAGGACATGAAGCAGCTACTCTTGCAGAAGGTTTCTAACAGCCCATACCCAATTCACACAGTATCTTTTAATGCAAAGGAGGAAGAAACCATTCTTTTCCTAAAGGAGCTGAGCCAACTGACCTCTGGAAGGTATGGGGAATACTACTACTACTGCTACATGATTTCAATACTTTTGAAGGACTATACAGATAGAAATATGTGAATCCTTACAACATACCTAGGAGATAAGTGAATATTATTTCCATTTTACTGATGATAAACCTGAGACAGAGAGGTTAAGTAATTTTCTTAAGGTCACAGAGGAAATCGTTGTAAGAGCTGGGATTAAAACTCAGGAGTTCCTGTGCTCAGACCAGACTTCCCTCCACACAGGTGCTCATGGTCTCTCTTTAAGTCAGTTTACTATGTAAATGAGAAACAATCTGTCCGCTCCACCTATTCTTGGCTCTGCAGGAAAAAAAAGTGCAAGGAAAAGAGATGGACACAAAAATATGCTGAAACAGATGATTGATTTATATACTGCATTGCAGTAACACTTGTGGGCACCAATGAGGAATTCAGAACTCTGTTGTATTAGGTATTGTACAAACACACAGTAAAAAGACAGCCTCTGTCCCAGATAATTCACAGTTAAAGTTGTGACAAGACTCAGCAGGTGGATGAGACAATGAAATGGGTGGAGTGGGGTTGGAGGAGAAGGTAACCATAAAGCAAACATCTTACTGACTTAATTACAACGTGTAGCTTTATGCAGAGGCTGCAGTGGTTATAGTTAGCAGTCGTGCTAGAGATGTGTTGGAAAACTAATACTGCAAAATACAAAATGTCCAATAAGTTCTTGGAATGTACCAGGGACAATTTCTTGTTTCACAAGGTGGAGGAAGTAACCAGGAGGACAGCTGTTGTAAACTTGATTCCAACTAAAAGGGAAGAATTGGTTGCTAGTCTGAAGGTTAAGACAATTTGGGTGAAAGCGCTCATGAAATGAACAATTTCATGATTCTAAGAAAAGGAATTAGTGAGAGCAGCAGGATAAGAACAATAGACTTTTTAATAAAAGCAGACTTTAACAAACTCTGGGAATTGGTAGGTAAGGTCCTATGGGAAGAAAATCTAAGGGAAAAAGTCATTCAGGAGATCTTGCAGCAATGCTTAAATTATAGGAGAAAAGTTGTGTGCCCCTGAATGTCAAGTGGCTTGCTTTCATTTAAACTGTAGTGAGAAGTAAGGGGGCTGTAAGACAATAGTGAGGTAGCCACTAAAAGTAAAGGGTCCCATTTCCCCAAACTACCCTGTAATTCAAGCACTGACTGGCAGTTTCTCAAAGAGACAATATTAAAGGTGCATCAGCAAACTATCCTGTTGCAAAAGAAACATAGGAAAAATAGTAAGATGCCAAAATTGCTCCCTGAGGAGCTCTTGAATAATCTGAAAATCAAAAAGGAATCCTCAAAAAGTGGAAATGTGGACAAATAGCTATGGATGGGTACAAAAGAATAGCACAGGCATGTAGGGACAAAATCGTAAAGGCTAAAGCACAAAATGAGCAGAACATTGGCCAGTCATAATATTTGTGTTCCAGCCTGAAAATGTCCAACCCATGAGGTTATACAGTGTTTGCCTTCTCCAGCCTTTGCAACTTTGGCTTGACCTTGTCCCCATTGCTTCATTTGTAATATGCTGTTTTGGATTTCTTCATCCAAAATGAATCCACATGCCGTACATCACAACAACATAAATAGGTACCATGCCTCTTGGAACAACATGAGGTGTCTGGGGCTTTCCAGACTCCCCCACCCTTCCTTACCAGTATCTGAGGATGAGTGACATGTTCCTTTAGGATGTAAACTGCCAGGGTAGGTTCCAACATACCTACGGACTGGATGCTATACACTGTTAATGCTTTACTTAGTCCTGTGGCCACTGGTATAGCCAGTACTATAGGGAAGATCCATGTCTCATGAAGCATGCTGTCATAAACAGATAGCTAAGGGTTAATGTCTCTTTCACCTGGAAGGGAGTAACCTGAAACACCTGACCAGAGGACCAATCAGGAAACAAGACTTTTTCAAATCTGGGTGGAGGGAAATTTTGGGGTGTGAGTTCTTTGTTCTTTGTCTTGGGTCTATGCCCTCTCGGCTCTGAGAGTGATCTTTCTGTCTCCTGGCTTTCTAATCTTCTGTTTCCAAGTTGTAAGTACAAGGATAGTAAGACAATAAGTTTATATTGTTTTTTTGTATTTACATGTGTGTAGTTGCTGGAATGTGTTAAATTGTATTCTTTTTGGATAAGGCTGTTTATTCATTTTTTTCCTTTAAGCAATTGACCCTGTATAGTGTCATCTTATTACAGAGACTATTTTTAATGTCTTTTTCTTTCTTTTTTTTATATAAAGCTTTCTTTTTAAGACCTGTTGGAGTTTTTCTTTAGTGGGGACTCCAGGGAATTGAGTCTGCAGCTCACCAGGGAATTGGTGGGAGGAAGAAGTCAGGGGGAAAATCTCTTTGTATTAGATTTACTAAGCCTGACTTTGCATACCCTCGGGGGAGAGAGATTAGCTCTCTCAGTACTTGTGTTTCCAGGACTGGAAGCAGGGAATCTCCTAGGGTCATCCAGGGAGGGGAACCTGGGAGGAAGTAACCAGGAAACAAGGGGAGGGAGTTATTTCCCTTTGTTGTAAGACTCAAGGCATCTGAGTCTGGGGGTCCCCTAGGGAAGGTTTGGGGGAGACCACAGTGAGCTAGGCACTGTATAATTCCTGGCTGGTGGCAGCTTTACCAGGTTCAAGCTGGTAACTAAGCTTGGAGGTTTTCATGCTAACACCCATATTTTGGACGCTAAGGTCCAGATCTGGGAAAAAATGTTATGACACATGCACTTTTTCTCAACATAATAGATCCTTGAGTAGCACCTTATTTGTCAACAACCCAGGCACTTCCCCACCTTGAATTTCCTTTAGTCCTACCTGTAGCTCCTGTATTAGGAAGCTCCCATACCATAGGTAATCACCTTTGATACATTAGGATGGTTCATGATTTTTTTGCATTTCATTGAGTGCTGCTTCCACTTCCCTAAACAACTGTCCTGTTATTCTAGCATCCTGGATCCTTTAAATCCTGCACTATAGCCTCATTCTGTTGTTTAGTTAACTTTTTAACAGGCTTCGTAGTTGAACTCATTTTCTTCCCACAATACTCTGATATATATATATATGATTCCATGCTGATGTTTCCAATGCCTCAACTCCATGTACTATTCCTGTATCTCTTTTATCTCTTTCTCCCTGACTCTTTCCTGCCTCAGGCCACCAAATTTCCTCCAATTTCACCTCATCCATTGATTGTCTGAAATTTTGCACCACATTTACTACCATTTGCATATAGAAGCACACACATTTTGCATGACAGAGCTGCTGTGGGAATGTAAAATTGGTTAAATTCAATACTACAGGTATCATTTGGTACTGTACATTATTATTAGTCCATTGTCAGGTCCTGCTTCCATTTCTGGGCATAGTTCATCGTGCTTCAGTTCTGGAATAGGAAGCATTTTTACACCAGTATGTTCAGAAGCAGTGGTGGTCTTCTGCCAGTTCTTAGTCACATCAGAGAGAACCTCAAAGCCTCAGTCACTTACCTAGCATGGTAGGTGGACTCCTGGGCAGAAGTTCGTTTGATGATGTGCTAGAGTAACTGTAATATTTCCCACATGTGTTAACTGCATGCTATAACTGGTTACGTTAGCCATTACCATCCCATTTAAACACATGGCCCCCTTTGGGTCCCCCAGTCCAAGTACCTGCTCCTGAGAGTTGCTTGTGCTGCAGGATCTCCCACCTTGGCTGCAGTTCAGTCTATACCAGAGCTTTGTAGGCTTTCCTGCATGATTACCTGGAAACCATAAGGCTAGGGTGGCTTTCTTCCCCTTGTGTGCTGTCACTACCTTGTTCCTCTGCTGTATCACGAATACCATGGACCCTAATGCAGTGCATAATATACCTCCCACGGTGATCAACACCTGAAAAAGAAAACAATTACTGTCACGTCCTCTTTTTATATCAATAGATTCCTTCTATCCTTCCCTCTGTATGGTTTAATCTACATAGCATACAACCCTTGGTTTAGCACCCCTTTTTCATCCTTTTCCCCGGCCAGTGGTATGGATGGATTAGCCTTGTTCATTACATAGCAGGGACTCTCTCAACTGGATTTTGGTGGCCTTTTATTTGAGACATACTGCATGAGGAACTGATCTCCCATTTCATATGCCTTGCCAGAATCTTGGTCATCAATTATCTTTTCATTTTTTTTGTTGGGCCTCTCCTAGGCTTCTTGCCACCATCTTGTGTGTGCCGTACCAATTCCTTGAGCTACTGCTCTGTTACACTGCATTATGTCCATCACTGGGGTAATGAATAGCTCATCTACCTTTTAGTCATAGTCTCAAAAGGGGTAACCCACATAGCCTTCACCATGCTTCCCCTTATGACCTTTAAAACAAGGTGTAGTTTAACATCCCAGTCTTTTCCTGAGCCACTTACCATCTCTTCAGCATTGTTTTTAATCTGTCTCGTTGGCTCGTTCCACAGTCCTGAACTCTGTGGGTGGCATGGTATATGGAATTTCTGATCATGTTGTTGTATCTCACAAACCTTCCTAGTCACCTTTCCCATGAATGCTGGACCATTATCGCTATCCATAGCCATAGGAAGACCCCACCTAGAGAATTAGCACCTGAGCTGTACAGTGTTGTCGAAATAGACTCATAGACTTTAACGTCAGAAGGGACCAGTATGATCATCTAGTCTGACCTCCTGCACAATGCAGGCTGCAGAATCTCACTCACCCACTCCCACAACAAACCCCTAACCTATGTCTGAGCCACTGAAGTCCTCAAATCATGGTTTAAAGACTTCAAGGTGCAGAGAATCCTCCAGCAAGTGACCTGTGCCCCATGCTGCAGAGGAAGGCGAACCCCCCCCCCCAGAGCCTCTGCCAATCTTCCCTGGAGGAAAATTCCTTCCCAACCCCAAATATGATGATCAGATAAACCCTGAGCATGTGGGCAAGACTCACCAGCCAGTACCCAGGAAAGAATTCTCTGTACTAAGTCAGATCCCACCCCATCACAGGCCGTTGATCGTAAATATATGCATGCGCGCACACACACACACACACACACACACACACACACACACACACACACACACACACACACACACACACACAGATACACTCAAACTCATCAATATGTGCACACAAAAATAAAACAAACACAAATGTGTAGCTTCTGTATGCCTAGTAAAAGCATCTACAATTACAAAAAAGCATTTATTCTCTCTAGCAGTTGTAGTTGTTCGTCTCCATTGCACAGTAAACACTCACTTTTTAGTGCTAAGTTAATTTAAATGTCCACCTGCTGTGTGTCTATTCTCATGAACTCCTCACTTAATCCACCCAGGACCTCCCCCGATTTTCAAGCCACAAGTAGTCCATCCCTGTGTTTTTAGTTCCCATTCATATAATACACCCGTTCCCCCACCTAATAATTTTAAAGTGTCTTGTATTTCCTCATTTTCCTTTTGTAGATCCTGTAGATCAAAATCTTTTTTCTCTTTCTGTTTCATGGCCCTGGTTGTCACTGCCTCTACCCCAGTGGTGGCTGTCTCGCCTAGCCATATAAATCCACTTTTTGGCTGCTTCCTTTACTGCTCTATCCGCTTCATCATTCCATCTTTTAATTTTTCCACTCTTGACTTGTGCCTTATCCTTCATTACCCAGACCTCTATGAATCCCTTGTTTTGTGTCACCTGGTCCAACCACTTTCACAAGCCTGCGTGCTTAATGCTCCTGCCATCAATCTTCTTCCATTCATTTTTTTTATCAAATGGAAGAAAAGCAGTAAGTGCATTATACACACAACTCAAATCAGACACCAGCACTCTCCATCTTCACACCTCTTATAGCCTAAACTAGTGTAGCAATATCATTATATTGAGCTGAGGGAGTTTGTCTTGAAAAGAGGTCTTGTTGGTACTCTCCTGCATAAATCAAGGCTAAACCAGTAACTGGCTTTCCTGCCACATAGTAGGAAGATGTAAATGAGGAGTAATCCCCAATGTCATCAAGACCCAGAGCATCGGCAGTCTTTGCTAGAAAAATCCCAGTCAGATTGTTTCCTATTTCAGGGCTTGGCACACACTCATCACATTCTCCTGTGATTGTAAGCCTTTTCCCGGGGGGCGGTGGGGGGAGGCTGGATTATGCAGTTGGTCTCCCTCTATGTTGTCCTCCAACAATGGGGGACATTCTAGTGCTGGACTTTCCTGTCCTTAATCTTTCCTTTTGCTACAAATACTAGAGGGGCATGAACTGAACACACACTAACCTTGCTTCCACCCATAATATAACAACACTTTGGAGAGGCCAACAATGATTCATAGCCTATATGGATTTTTCAAGAATAAATTGTACCAAACCAACCTAATTTCCTTCTTTGATAGGGTTACTGGCCTAGTGGATATGGGGGAAGCAGCAGACATGATATATCTTGATTTTAAGAAGGCTTTTGACTCAGTCCCACCTGGCATTCTCCTAAGCAAACTAGGGAAATGTGTTCTGATGAAATTACTATAAAGTGGTTGAAAAACTGGTTGTAAGACCAGACTCAAAGAATAATTATCAGTGGTTGGCTGTTAATCTGGGAGGAAATATCTAGAGGAGTGACAAAGGGGTCTGTCATGGGTCCAGTACTATTCAGTATTTTAATTAGTGACTTGGATAATGGAGAGGAGAGTGTGCTTACAATATTTTTGGAAGACACCAGGCTGGAAGGGGTTTTTAGCACCTCAGAAGATAGGATTAGAATTCAAAACGACCTTGATAAAGTGGAGAAATGGTCTGAAATCAACAAGATAAAATCCATTAAAGACAAATGCAAAGTACTACACTTAGAAAGGAAAAATCAAATGCGGAACTACAAAATGGGGAATAATTGGCTAGGTAGTAGTACTACAGAAAAGGATCTGGTGATTATAGTGGATCACAAATTGCATATGAGCCAACAATATGATGCAGTTGCAAAAAAGGTGAATATTCTGGGGTTTATTAATAGAAGTGTCATATGTAAGATATGGGAGGGAGGTAATTGTCCCACTCTGTTCAGCACTGGTGAGGCTTCAGCTGTGTCTGATTCCGGGCATTGCACTTCAAGAAAGATGTGGACAAACTGGAGAGAGTCCAGAGGAGATTAATAAAAATGATAAAAGGTTTAGAAAATCTGACTTATGAGAAAAGATTAAAAAAATGGGCATGTTTAATCTTGAGGAAAGAAGACTGAGGAGGGACCTGATAACGGTCTTCAAATATGTTAAGGCTGTTTAAAAGAGGACAGTGATCAATTGTTCTCCATGTCCCTTGAAAGTAGGGCAAGAAGTAATCAGCTTAATCAGCAGCAAAGGAGATTGAGGTTAGATACTAGGAAAAACTTTCTAACTGTAAAGATAGTCAAGTTTTGGACTAGTCTTCTGAAGAAGATTGTGGAGTCCCCATCACTGGACATTTTAAAGAACAGATTGGACAAACACCTGTCAGGGATTGTCTAGGTATACTTGGTCCTGCCTCAGTGCAGAGGGCTGGCTAGATGACTTGTAACACACAAAAGGAAGTGTCAGAACTGCTGCAATGTTACCTAATTTAAGGCAGGTCTTGGGACAAGAAGAAGCAAAGGTGATGTTATCCATCAGCCCTTATAGAGGGGAGCTTCCACACAGTACCGTGCCTCCCCAGAGTCTGCTTTGTCCCTGCTGGACACATGGGAGGGGGACAACCTGCCCCGTCCTTCTGGGGAGCAGTTAGGTGACCCGCTCCACAGGGAGAAGAGGCAGGTATCAGCCTTCAGACACTGGGCAGGGTTTCTCCCCCAGCTGACTGCGGTTGAATGTATTCCTTTGGGGTGGAGAAGGTGGAAGGAGGACCCATTGGGTGGGCAATGGCAGTGACATGCAGATTGGCTGTGTCCTGAACAGTGGCCATAGGGTTGAGGGGAGAAGGGTGATGGTGTGTGTGTGTGTGGGGGAGGAAGGTGGAAACTAAGGAATTGTATATATTTATATTAAGTTAATTTAGTTGTTGTTATTTATCTATTTCTGTTTTGTCTGTCTTGTCTTTTTTTTAGGTTATAACTTCTTAGGAGCAAGGCCTGCTCTGTTTTAGTACAGTGACTAGGCTGATGGGTCCTCAAACCTGATTTGGGCTTCTAGGCACAACCATAATCCAAATAAATAATAATAATAATTATGGGCATCGTGGCAGTCCCTCCTCAGGAATGCCATGTTGCAGAGGCTCTGCAGAGCTATGGTATGGGCAGAACCATTCTATGTGGTATGATCCCTCCTGAGCCCTAAATAATTCTGCAGAAGTCTAGTGTGAATGTTAATGCTCAGTGGACCAGCAACAACACCTTGCAGCTGCGTAGCTGTACACAGATGCAGTGCAGGCAGCTGGGTAGCTGGCTGTGCAACCAGAACGGAGCCTGGAGAAAAGTGTAGGCCTAGCTTTTCCATAGCTTTAGTCAGGAATCCATGGGATCCCCATGGTTAGTGCCTTTGTTTCTTGTACATCCCTGTTTTGGAAAGGCCTGTTTCTTTCCCTTTACACGGTCCTGCATTAATCAGCTGTTACAGCTCAAGTACCATGGAAATGCACCCTCAGTGTGTTTGGAATAAATTGTCTCCTCCTGTGGAATATTTTCAGGTGGATGATTGAACTCTGCCTGTCTCCCTGGCTTGTATATCAGTAGTTCAATAAAGGCAATTGTAGGGCTCTGAACTTGCAGGATGCCCTGTTTAAAAAAGACTCCAGGGTCCAGATAAGGAAATGATTCTGAACATTTATGCTAGTGTCTTCATATTGACACTTCTGAAGTACCCCAATTTCTGGCCTCTTCACCGTATGAGTATACAATAACAGAAATCAATGAGTTCTACAGAAGGGCAACAAGGATGCTCAGAGGTATATAATGAAGGGATAAACTAGGGATGTATTTACATAATTTACTTAGAGATGAAAACCCTTTTTATATTACAGATTCCATGCGTTTGCTGAGAGAACTGACTACACAGATATCATTGGACCTATACCAAAGAGTGAGGAGGATGGGGAAAGTCTAGCCACCCAGAATTCAAGAAAATTGAAAGGAAAGGTGCCTTTAGGTAAAAATAATACAAGCATGTTCTTTCTTAAAACCTTCAGAATAACAGTGTAATTTAGGAAATGTAGCCAAGTGTTAATAAACATAAGCATGAGCAGTGCTCCCACTTCACCATCTGGGAGCAGGGGCAGGACAAATGGCTGGCCTCTTGGTGGGAAAGGGTGGATACTATGTACATGGTCAGAGGGGGAAGGAAGAAGGGAGAAATGGACAGAGCTTCGTGTGTATGAGAGAGATACACAGAAAAGAACAAGATTGTTTTGTTTGGAAAGAGGGAAGGGTGTTGCTGTATATATGCTAGGGGTGTGGTGGGAGCCTTTCAGTAAATGTTGCATATCTGAAATTGTTTCGATGCCACCATTTCTAAAGATGAATGATGAGTAGCTTTAATCACCTGAAAGTGCAGTAATCTCTTTGAAATGCATTGTGTGGTATGTCTTATTGCTATTATGGACTAGAATTTACAAGTTGAAAAGGAAGACAATTAGCCTTGTGCAATTACTAAGCATTATAGCCATGGTTACGACATCACTGACAACCAATCAGAAAACTCCAGTTGTATCTAGATTCTAAATCCTTTCAGAGCAGAAAATATATTGCCGTGATTACTCTTTTCTTCCATGTCTGATGTCTCTTGTTTCACAGTGCCTTCTTGAATGATGCAGAGGGCAATAATAATAATAAAAATGCTGATTAGCCTCTAATGTATTTGTTTCTTGCATATGTGGAATAAACTACAAAAGAAAATAATTGGAAACTGAGGCCACGTCTATACCAGTGAGCTTACAGCAGCACAGCTGTACTGTTGCAGCTGCGCTGCTGTAAGATGTCTTGTGTAGCCACTCAGTGTCGATGGGAGAGTTCTCTCCTGTCGACGTAATAAAACCACCTCCACCTCCAGTAGCTATATTGGTAGGAGAAGTTGTACCGCCTGGCCACACCTCCGCCTAGGAGCCAGGGGACATGTCACCGCTTCTTCCACGCCCTAACAGCCTCCCAGAGCCTGCACCCCAGCTAGAATCCTCACCCCTTCCCACACCCCAACCTCCGCCTCAGTTTGGAGCCCTCTCCTGTACCCTGAACCCCTCATTTCTGGCCGCATCCTGGAGCCTTCACCCCCAGCCAGAGCCCATACCCCCTTCCACACCCCAGTCCCCCTGGCTACACCTCTGCCTAGGAGCCAGGGGACATGTCACCGCTTCTTCCACACCCTAACTGCCTCCCAGAGCCTGCACCCCGGCCAGAATCCTCACCCCTTCCCACACCCCAACTCCCACCTCAGTTTGGAGCCCTCTCCTGCACCCTGAACCCCTCATTTCTGGCCACATCCTGGAGCCTTCACCCCCAGCCAGCACCAATACCCCCTTCTGCACCCTAGTCCCTTGTGTCAACCTGGAGCCCCCTCCAACACCCCGAACTCCTCATTTCTGGCCCCCCCTGGAGCCAGCACCCCCAGATAGAGCCCTCACCTCCTCCTGCACCCAAGGCCCCTGCCCCAGCCCAATGAAAATGAGTGAGTGAGTGAGGATGTGGGAGGGGGGATGGAGTGAGTAGGGGCAGAGCCTCAGAGAAAGGATAGGGCAGGGCTGGGGCCTTGGGGAAGGGGTGGAACAGGGAGTGGGGTAAGGGTGTTCAGTTTCATGCAATTAGAAAGTTGGAAACCCTGTCCAAATCCCACTTCCTATGCTATGGAGAGAACCTCCATGGAGCCCTGCTCCATGGTAGTGCATTGGCTGCAAAATTCACCTGCATAGCATCCCATTGGCTTCCCCCCCCCCCAGTGGAAAGGAGATCAGGATTTTCTTCTCTGTTATTGACCATTCCAGGTATGCAGGCAAATGCATCTCCAGTGCTACCAGGTGTGCCTAATTTTTGAAGTGCTGCCTTTTAACAGCAGCACTTTAAAGAATGCTACTGTATTCTACTGCCGCACAGTGGCGGAGGCAGGGTTCTGCAGGAAGAAGTTAAATTCCCCATCTTGGCTTGTGTGCAAAATAAGTCTGAGCAACTTAAAATGTCTAATTTTCTTGCATTTGTCTGTTCTCCCTTTGCAAAGCCTGATCTGAGTCAAATGATCACAGAATTAATTAATATTCCAGTTCCTTCTGCAAATTAATTTCCTTCCTTTTTTTTTTCCTGTTTCTTGGACTTTTAGAAATGTTGGTGCTGGTTTGCCAGCTTTTGTTTAGTTTTGCTGGTGGTTGTAACCTAGTTTGGTATCTTGGTTGTGAAATCAGGTGGGGCTGGAGTAGTTTTTGAAGCAGGCTATAGGATGGGTATAGCTGCTGGGAGAGAAGACTGGAACAGATTGATTTTTTTTTTTGTCTGTGAGGATGTTCAGCAATTGGGAGGTGGAAAGGGGTGGTTGGTGGGGTGTTGTATGTTAGCTGTAGTTTATATGCGCGCGCACACACAGTTCGATTCTGTACAGCAACACACACATACACGCACTCACGCAGTTTGATTCTGTACAGCAAAGTGAATATACATTCTACCAGGTTAAAATGTTCCATTCACAATTTAATTTTTTAGTTATTATTTCTTGCTCTTTTTCAGCGTTTTAGCTATCACTACTTTAGACTGTAAGTCCTCTGGGCAGGAAATTTATCTTTATTTGTATTGTGAAGCACATATCTGGTACTATAATAGATAGTACATATTTAGTAAAAGGTTTTAAATGTCTGGAACCCAATTCTAAAATTCTGTTAATAATTTTGAAACATTACTCATTGTAAGGGTTTGAACACAGTTTAATAACTATTTTACCCTTCTAACACTGACTCAGTCATTCAATTTAAAATGTTATCTAGGCACAAAATAGGAGCTTATTGTGTAAAGGAAATAAGGGGCTTGATTTACCCCTGTGTTACTCTTGCTTAATGCTGGTGTAATTCTGCTGAAATCAGTGGAGTTACATAGGTGCAAAATTAGTGCAACATGGTGCTGAATCAGGCAGAAGAAAACAAACTTTAAGCTCAACTTTCATTCTTGCTGCTAGTGGAGAATAAATGTAAAAGCTGTAGGCATATTTCTCCAGCATATTGCCTTTTTCCATTGTAACCCCATGGACATCACTGAGTTCTTTTCCCTTTATGAAATGGAACTGTTGAGTTCTTCAAGTAGATCCAAGAAGACAGTTAAACTGACAAGCTGTTCGCCTGGAGTGGGTCAGTGCTTGATTTCTCCCGAAGTAGATATACTACATCCATGCTTGAAAATTAGGTAATTGCAATAAAAGTGGGCACCAGCAGCAGTGCTTTTCAGGGCTGTTAATATTTAGTGGAAAAACGAATAGTAAGACGAAGTCAACAGGAGAGCCAGCATTGGAGAGGGAAGCAGGAGAAAGGAAGGATGAGTAGGACAGTATGACTGAGATCACGTGGGACACTGTGCCTATAAAGGATATTGATGTTTATATTTGTGTGTGTGGGGGGGGAGATTCTTGGGGGGCCTCAAGGAGCAGTTTTTCTCTCCTGTGGCTTCTCAGGTGGAGGAAGATGAATGGAGGTGTGAGGATGTGCCGGATGTGATGGGTGGGACAGAAAAAAGGGGGAGATGAACCCTTCAGTTGGAGAAAAAGGAGTTGCTGGGGATGATATTGGAGCAATCTCTGGAGAGGTTGGCCTGCTGTTGGGGACTAGACCCTAGGTAGGACCTGCTTTGACATTTTGTCATTGGTCTTGTAAATCTTGGTTGTTACCTGGGTAAAAAAATATTGTGTTGCTTTACTGTAGTAAAAATGCATTTATCATCTAAAGGATTTGTCACCAAATACATCTTCTGTCAAACAGGTATGTTATTTGATTTCACAATGCTATGGCATAAAAGAAAGTGAAAAATGTCAATAAATGTTTTATTGTGTAATATTGAATTCAATACATGTTCCATACTGGATACATTATCAGTACATACAGTAAGTTTTCAAAATATATAAATTAGAAAGACCTGGAGGAACCAGCAGAACATTTACAATGCTTCTATTTTTCAACTTTTCAACAGAAACATTTTAAACCTTCACAAAATTAAATCTGGATCCCTTTTAGTAGGAGATGATGATTTGGGAAGGAAATATTTTTTTCTGAATTGCATTCGTCAGCACAACCTTATGTTCAATACCTCGATTAATTTATATATGATTGATTTATATTTGGGGGTTTTACTTCCACATCACTGTAGCTGGTACATGTTCAATGGCCTGGTAGTTGTAGTTTATTGCAAATTTATATTGCGTTTGTGTTCTTATGTAACTCTGCTACAGTGTTGCCAATTGTCATGTTTTAAGCATGGTGTTTCTTAAAATGAAACTGAATCAAGTGTTTTGGTCAGAATATTTTTCTCGATCTTCCAGGTCAATGAGAAACTTATACTTTATTTTTCCTTTTCAATTTTATGCTGTGCAATGTTCCATTTTGCTTGAACTTTTTATAATTTTGTAGAGACTGATTTTCATATTAACTTGTATTGGCTAGAACAGAACTCTCAAAATACAAGAGGATACCAGGAGATGGCAGTGTATTGTAGCACATAATAAAAGGTTATGTGGAAAATTAACTACATTTCACATTTAAAACTGTGTTGATGTATTTACAAAATATATATGTATTGTTCATTTAAGGCAATTCTATGATGTTTATTGAACAGTCAAAATGAGTGGGATTTGTAGATAGGTTAACTGATGGTTTATTTTAGTAGAGATATATTGAGTATATTATCAAGTATGGCATATCCTGTAGTTGTTTTGGGTACACTGGATTGCATCAATAGATGTTAAGATATAGTTGGACTA
The DNA here is from genome assembly GCF_007399415.2 of Gopherus evgoodei. Classification (NCBI taxonomy): domain Eukaryota; kingdom Metazoa; phylum Chordata; order Testudines; family Testudinidae; genus Gopherus; species Gopherus evgoodei. The sequence continues at coordinate 120,235,248 of NC_044322.1, forward strand.
ATTCAGTGTTGTAATATGTAATTAAGCATTAGGCTACTAATCTGGTTTTACAGAAAGGAGCACTTATGATTCAATCCTATTACATCTCATATTGTTCTATTATGCCATTCTTCCTTCTGATCCATATTACAGTATTAAGTTCTCATAGACCACGCTACCTAATTTATTCACAGCATTGTGTAGACTTCTTGAAACAGAAGTACATGCTGTCTCTATTTTTCAGCTTTGAACTTGCAGCTTATTAAAGACCAATTTTAAACTTTTAATCAAGGGCAAAGTATCTCTTGAATTTTTAAAATGGCCTTAGATCTACTCTAACTTTGGGGTTTGCACTGAGTAATCTATTTCGTTGACACCTGTTTGCCTAATTGAAACCAATTTTACAAATTACTTAGGTGTCATTAAGGTTTTGGTTAGTTATAGCAAGAGGACAAATGTATATTGCTAAAATCACATCACTTATACTTAGGGGACTGCTAAAGTTACAAGTACATCTGCTCAGTTTTAGGAATTTGAAGCAACTGAAAATGTCAGCGTTTCTAGACTTCGGAGTTGGGCTTTCTCATGCAAAGGCCAGTTTTAATTAAAAAAAAAAAAAAGAAAGAAAGTACAGAGAGCTGGATTTCCCACTTCCCCATGTATTTTAATGCAGGAATTCTATGAGAATTTCCTTGTGGAGTTTCCCCAATGCTAGGAAGGAGGATTTGCCCCTCACCATGGGACAGGCTATAACCAAAACCCACCACCCCAAACCCAGGAGGCTGTGTACCTCTGTTTTAGGGCCCAGAGCCCTAAGCCCAGGCAACGCATCTCAAGTGAAGCTTCATTGCTGGTGCCTCTCTGCTCATGTATATTCCTCGAATCCCTTTTAAAGAGAGGGGTTCCTATGGCAAAGAGACCCTATGGACAAGGTAATAAAATGTTACCTACCCAGGCAACCCCATTGACTTTAGGACTGTTGAGCAGGTGTAGAGGTGAAAGCAGAATTTGTCTGAAGGCATTAAAGTCTGTGCATTATTCCTCCCACAGTAGCTGGTGTCAGAGAAGATGTCTTCCTGATCTGGAAGGAATTGGAGGAGGCCAGAAATGCGCTGATACAACTTCAGAATATTTTATCAGAGTCTGACCAGCCTATATCTGGCAAAGGTATTGTTTATAGTTCTTTCCAGAAAGATATCATTGTGTTCATGATTCATTTGTTTCATTTGTGGGCAATTTTGATAAACTGCCAACTTAAGGATGATTTTTCTTTTTAACACTCTTTTAAGACCAAGACACGACATCTATAGTTATGGTTGCATACATTTACCTTTATAAGCTTCTATTTACAGTTGCTTTAACTTTGTTAAACTTTAACAATTCTTGGGTGAACTTTTCCCTGCTTGCTTTCTGCCTTTTGGAAAGTTTCAGCAAAAACTATTCAGATGTCTCTGAGAACAAGACTAGCAAAAACAGGTAGTTTTACTAATATTAATTTTTCCAGCTATTTTTCTAAGGAACTCAATCATCTCTATGGCCTGAGGGAGGGACTTGAAACCTGGCAGGGGATAGCTGTGCAGTTCAGCTGCCCCACAAAAATTCATCCACATTTGACCAAATTATAAACCTCTGAAAATTGTCATTTGCTTAGGCCTTGTCTTCGCTGCAGCGTTAACTTGAGTTGTAACTTGAGAGTTGCTCCTTACTCAGGCCTCATCCACACACTAAAACCCTTCACTGGAATGTGGTTGCAACCCAGGTTTGTCAACTGGCAAAGGACATAGTGTGTGTGTGTGTGTGTGTGAGACCTGAGTCTGATCTGTACGCTGTGTGTCACGTGAGGTCTCAAATAAAAGCCAATGTCAGGCTGGTAATGAATATTGTTGTGAAGTATGTATGCAGATACTATGTAAGGAGTTCTGAATATATATACTGAAAACATGTTCTTAGTCTGTGTCACTAGCAAAAGTGAAAACCAGGCTTTCTGCCTGACGAGATGTTTCTTCATATATATGTTTACATGTAAGTTGAGTATTGTCTTGTTCACAATGGGTCTCCTATCACCAGTCTGAACCGAATGAAAATGAAGGAGTGTGGGAACTAAGAGGAAGAGAAAAATAGCATCTTCCATCGATCTAGTGGTGTGTACACTGGGTTGTAGGTTGGCTTAACTATGTCTTTCAGGAGTGTGAATTTTTCACACCCTTGGGTGACATAGCTAGGTCAGCCTACATTTTAGGTGTAGAGGTTTGTTGCTAAAATCTCTGAATATTCTATCTGCCCTGATCATGATTCCAGGCCTGATGGGGTTTCTGCATGGCAACCACACATTCCCAGCTTCCCTACTTGGCTCTGTAGGATAGTTAGGCAAAGAAACAGCTGATGTTTTGACTTAAGGGAAAGTGTTCTGGGTTGTAAGACAAGAGTTTTGATCTCAGCTGTTCCACTACTCAGGTGTTAATCCTGTGCACTTCATAGTCATTACAAGGCCTCCGACCATGGATACCTCCCTTTCTACAGAAGGGGTAACTAAGAGGTCACACAAGATTGCTTCTGGCAGAGCTGGGAAGAGAACCCAGGCCTCCAATATGAAAGACCCTAGTCTGATCTACTTAACCGCTCTGCCTTTAAGAATAATTGTGCGATATCTATATGGTTGACTATGCTGTTTGTAACCATTGGATCATACTACCTTCTAGAGCCTGGAATAGAACCCAGAATTCTTAATTCCCAACATTTCACTGCTCTCTTACAAATAGTGTGTAAGCCACTGGCAAAGTAAATGTCACCTTCCCCATCTAGTGGCTGGACCTTATAGAGATAATAGCCTACTATTGCTACCAGTTAATACTTTCGCTCAAGTTGGAGACCTGTACAGTGGATCTAAAGGTCCTAAATTCAAATCCTGCTGATGATCCATGGGTGGGGTGTGTTTCAGTATTATTCCATTATTTTTTCAATTTTCTTGTTTAAAAAAACTAGGAAATTACATTAATACAGGTTAAAAATGGCAAGGTTGCAAAATTAAGTGTTCAGAATTAAGAAATGTCAGAAATAAGGCTTCCTGTGCAACCTTAATTTGGTTCCCTTGTGTGTAAGCATTATGGTACAGTCTGTAATTACACAATCACATATGATTTGTTCTACAGAATTTCTGCTTCATTCAGTACACAGATTTGGCAATAAATGAGACAGAGGGATGCAGGGAGAGAAAGGGCATTCTCTGGAGTGGTACTGGAGAGCTGAATTCCATTCCTGGGTTTGCTGCGTACTTCCTATATGATGTTGGGCAAGGGGCCTGAATTAAGGTTACATGGGCAACTTTAATTCTAACATTTCCTAATTTATAAATGCTTGACTTTGCAACCTTAATGTTGTTTTAATGTATTTTTTCATATATAATCACTGTATAAAATGTTAAAATATTCTGATCATACACTAGACTGAATTAAAGAAAACATTAAATTCCAGTGTGATTAATAGCTGAACTCGAGCAGCCCATCTATTTTGTCTCTGTGATTCAGATAACTGGAGTTGTCCTGTTTGTCTACATTTCTTTCTTTGTCTTTCCTATCTCTTTAAAACTTTTGTATCCTAAAATGTACTCTGTTCTGTTCTAGTGAAATGAAAAAGAGGCTGCCTACCTTCCATTGACTCTTCAGATAATACATTATGTATACACACTAAGCCGTGGCCTTTACATAAAGTATATGCAAAGGAAAAAATGCAAACACATTTTTTTTTAAAAATATGCAAACAGACTTGTTTTAAAACATGATTTAGCAGAGTTTGTGAAAGGCCACTGATCAGCAGTCAAAAGGCAATTCCTTTCATATGATAAGGCTCTGTTCTTGCAACTTCATGCATGCAGTCAGATCTCTATAACTATAATTATTCAGTGATTCTATTCAGAATTCTGATCAACATTCTCAAACATGGCTGCCTAAAGTTAGCCTCCTAAATCCATACTTAGACAATTAAATTGCTGGCCTCATTTATAAAGTGCTGGGAATTCCGCAGCTCCCATTGGCGTCAGTATGATTGGTCTACACTTTTGAAAATCAGACTCTTTATTTAGGTGTCAAAATATGGAGTTAGGAGCCAAGGTTGGCCTTAGGTTTGTAAATTTTGGCCAAAGTTATCCATATATCAGTCTTCTTTTGTAATAGCTTACAGAAACTCTTTGGTGAATTATGTTAAGTACAACTAGTTATGTATATTTTCAAATCAGCAACCAAAACTGATCCTCCAGTGCCTGAGCCAAAATCTGAGAATTATATAAATTCCAAGGAGTGGTTGCAGAAGAATGGCTTGAAAGCTCAGAAGCTGACGTTGTATGAAGCACTTGCTGACTGTACTTTTCGGCACGCTGACGGGGTGGTTGACATAAAAGCCAAGCCAGAGGATGAATCTTTACAAACTGATGCTGTAAGTACTGCTAAGATTCCCTCGAATGCTATGTCCTTTTTGGCTTCTATCTGCTTTTCTGCTTTTCAGACTTACAATGAAACTCTATAAATGAGCCTTTTGTACAGCATGTGGTCTGTTTGTAACCCCATTCTTATTTGGAGGATTCTAATAAAATCTTGTTAATGGAACAGGATGAAGAGGTTCATAAGTGAAATGGAATGGAAGTGACCCTCTTTTTGCTCTGAAAGGGCAGCTTTCACTATGGAATCTGCCATGAAGGATGCGGGGGATGGTTTCAGCTCCAACTTGCTTTTCCTCATCCTTATGACTCAGTGGAATGGGGCAAAGGAATGTTTGTTGGTTTTTATTCTGTTCCACATGGTCTAAGAGATGTAAAGGCCCCAGATGCTCTAATACTACCGGGTTTCAAAGCAAAGTGTGAAGGGTTGGATTATTCTGTGGTTTGCTTGCTGTTCCCAAGCTCCACCAGAGCACTTTTTGCTATACTTCTCCTGTTCTTTCTAGCTAAGAGCAGGTCAAAGAGGACAGGGAAACAGTTTCTGTTGATTTCCTATCAGGAGCCAACGTCCTGAGCAGGTTTATAATCTGTGCAGCTATGCAGTTGAAGCAGGCATAGATTCCTGCCTTTTAAATGTATTTTCCAAATGTTGTTACAGCACATTGCAAAGATCACATTTTAAAACATTTAATTAAAGATTCCTTGCCCCTATAGGAGACGAATAAAAAAATAATCCACGCAAAATACTGTGATAAATTTGTACACACTTACTGGAAAGATGGGTCTGTGGTTCATGTGTATGTCTCTACTGAGAAGTACAGACAGTATGAAGAGAGAATGAAGAATGCTCTTGGACAAATGGAAAGAAGGTTAGTTTGGTTTCAAATGAAATCTGTTCAGATCTGTGCTCTAATGCAGAAATGTTTTAAGTTTACAGCCATGGCAGACAGAAGCAGGGAGTAAACACCCAATAAAAGTTAAAAAAAGGTAACTAACTTCTTTATAAGTCTGACCTTTATGTGTAGGACCTCTTAGTATTCATTTACTAGGAAAGACTGATGTATGGATTGAACACTGTTTTGTAACCTTGCATTCTTCTGTTTGAGTGGAAGGAAAAATTGTCTTATTTTTCGCAACCGGGAGTGTATGAACAGGGGCGGTTCTATGTATTTTGCCGCCCCAAGCATGGTAGTCAGGCGGCTTTCAATGGCATGCCTACGTGAGGTCCGCTGGTCTCACGCCTTCGGCGTACCTCCTGCCGAATTGCTGCTGAAACCACGGGACCAGCGGAACTCCCACAGGCGTGCCATCGAAGGCAGCCTGACTGCCGCCCTCACGATGAACGGCAGGCTGCCCCCCACAGCTTGCTGCACCAGGCACCTGCTTAGTGCGCTGGTGCCTAGAGCCGCCCCTATGTATGAATGCCTGATATTGATCACTGATGTAAGAAGTTGAAAAATTGCCTTTTAGTAAAGGTACTTTTAGAATCTACAATAAAACTAGATAGGCATTTACTCCATTTATCTGTGAGCTGAAAGTTTCTTGTTCAAATCAGATGCTACAATAATAAATATTAAGTAAGACAGGTCATAATTCAAAATTGTTTGCACATGTATAGCATCTTCCATCCGAGAAACACAAGTGTATCTCCTTGTTGAAAAAGTATGGAGAGGGGGTTAAGCTATGGCCCTCTGGGACATTTTGGGAATCACTTAGATTAGTAATGGCTTCTGTCCATCATCTGCCCTATTATCTTGGGTGCCTTAATAGTATGTGGCTATGACTCAGAGCCTAGATACTCCTTGCAGGGTGCCCCCAAAAGCACGTCTAGTCCAACTCTCCTCAAATCCATCTCCCAGAGTTCTTAACTACCAGACACTTGAACTCTTCCCCTATGGTATGACACCCCTGAAAGTGTGAAAACTGACACCTGTTATCAGTTCATTTTGACACACACACTGCAGGCAGTTTGCACAACAGAGACCTGCTTGGAGTAGAAACAAACAAAAGGTTTATTTAATAGAAAAATCAGATTCAGAGACAAATTTGTGAGGAAAAGCAAACACTTACAAGTCACACAGAAAATAAACATAAAGATCAATCTCAGGCTTTCTACTTCTATATTAGCTAAATTCCCTTTTCTAGTATACATACTGACTCTGAACAGTTTTGCAATGTGCCCCATCATAGAGGGGATCTGGTGTTCCATAGACAGCACCCTGCCTAGATGCTGGCTCTCAGTTTTTGGATGTCCTTCACTTCAAACCCCTTCTCTTTTGAGGATTTGCAGATTTTTTTCCCCCCCTCTCAGACTATTGTGATACTGCATGGTGGAGGAAATTCCCTTCTCTCTTAGCTTTCCAAGACTGGGGTTTTCATTTCAATTTCAAGTTGTTTCGATGTTTCCCCATTAATTCCACTATTGTCTTTTGCTGCCTGATTGCTTCACCCCTCTGTTGTGAGGTGGTGCTGTGGTTGCACAACAGTTACAATGTTCTAAACATATATACATACTTATATTCATAGCCATAACTTGTAAACACCTCTCCTAATGACTGTCAATGTCAGAACACTACAAGCTTTCATAGAAGACCTTTCTTGATATATATTTATCCACAATAACATTGTATACAACCATTTGATTCAATTGCTTATTCTTTTGTACCTCCCTTGGGGCGTCTGGACCCTGATTGTCACACCCTCCTCTCCACCCTAACTAGATCTGGTGGCTGGCCATAGAGAGGAGAACATGGTGCTGAATCCTAGGGGTGGCTCAGCAGTGGAGCTCCCCAGGAGCTCCAAGAGGCCTTTTGCTTCCCTAAAGCATAATCCTTCCAAGAGCATCTGCTGGTGCAGTGCACCTCTGCCCCACCCAGAGCTCAGACGTGCCATTAATAGGCATAACCTGGCCCTTATAATATTTGTCTGTTAGGGATTGCTCTCAGTGTAACAGAAACAATTGTGTTCAAGCATTTCTCTTCATAGCTTTTCATGTTTCTTCCCATCAGGGCTATCAGTGCCTGAATATATTTATCAGCATCCAGGGTTTTGTTATTTTTCCTTGGTTTATCCTGTCTTTGTCTTCTTCTGGTTGAAATTCACATGCCGGTGAAAGCTCCTAGCAGGAAAGATTTGAGAGTCAAGGATTTTATATTTCAATTCTGAGAACACCAGCATAGATTTTTCTGTTTTGAATGGGTTGTCCTTTCTTCATGAAACCTTAGTAGAGTACTTTGCATGCTTTTGTGAAATACTTCATGAGAAAATATCCTTCAACTGCAAATGTGACATGATTCTTTTATTTTTTTTATGGCATAATTCTCTCTTAACTTGTATAAAGCTGAGTAATCTTTATCTTCGAGTCACTGCACTATTCGTTAATATCCCACAGTGCACTTTACGCAGGTTGTTACAAAGTGGAACCGGTTAGAGGCTTTCAGTCAGGAAAATAATTCTGTTCAGGAAAGCACTCAAGCACACATTTAACTTTAAGCTTGTGCTCGAATCCAGTTAATTTAAAATTAACCATGTGGTTAAGGCTCCTGTTCAGTAAGGAATTTAAAGATGAGCCTAATATTAAAGTTTTTTAAGTGCTTAAGTTTCTTGCTGAATCAGGACCTTAAGTGTTTCCCTGAATGGGGATGGATTTTATCACGTTTTAAATGCTTCCCTGAATTGGGTCTGGAGTACCAACACCTTGGTTGCTCCCAGGGACAGCCAGTTCAGTCTGGAGGATTATTGGCTTTAATGTTACCATATTGCTTTATGCTGCTCTCTAGCTCCAAAATGTTATTGAAATGTTACCTTTCACACCATGTTCAGGTGACTTTTTTTTTTTTTTTTCAGGGTTAAATGGCTTCAGCGAGGGAGCAGAGGTCTCTTTGGGAATGTGCTTGAAGATCACGTCTATATTCTCATTGATACATCTCAGTCTATGAGGGACAAACTTCCACTTGTGAAGGAGAAAATATTTCAGCTCTTTCAGGTTAGATGAAATGGTGGTTCTAGAAACCTGATACGTGTAGCAGTACTAGCACTTAGAGCTGATTGAAGCTTTCTTTTCCCTGCACATTGTTTTCAGTTAAAATTAGTGGCCATTTAAAAAAAAAAAGAAACATTTTGCGAAAACATTTGATTTTCCTAAAAATGCTGTCAATTCAGGTGCCCAATCTCAGCCAGCAGCAGCAGAGAGCAGCAGTTGTAGAGAAAGTCCTGCTTAGCCCTGGGCTGGAGCATGCTTCTGCAGATAGAATCTTTGGAGATTCTAGCTAAGCTCTAGCAACTCTCTATTGAGCATATGTGAATTGTGATTCTTCCCACCCCCGCCAAAGGCTTGTAACTAGAGCTGGGTGACATATTTTAGACAAATAATTTATTCACCTAAAAATGCATTTTGGGGTTAACCAGAGCAGTCTGTGAATTTGTGTTGAGTTCACTGAATAGTTTTGATTGAACTGAAAGAAAAAAACATTTTGGTAATGTTGAAATGAAACCTTTCATTTAGACCTGTAAAATTTATTTTGGACTCTCAGGCATTTTGACAAAAGCAAAGAATTCAATAAATAGCTGGTGGTGAAGAAGAAGGTAGTTGTGGTGCCACTGCCTTCCTTATAATCTTTAGCCCAGTGGCTAGGGCATTCACCTGGAATGTGGGAGACCCATGTTTAAGGCTAAGATTTTGTCACGAGTATTTTTAGTAAAAGTCACAAGCAGGACGTGGGCAATAAACAATAAGTCACGGAAGCCTGAGCCCCATGGTATGGGGCTGGAGCTGAAGCCCTGCTGTCTGGAGCTGACCAGGGCAGCTTGTGGGGCTGGGGGGCAAGTGGGGCAATTTGCCCCAGGCCCCCACGAGAGTTTTTCGGGACCCCTGGAGCAGGGTCCTTCACTCACTCTGGGGGCCCCAGAAAACTCCTGCAGGGCCCGGCCCCATGGAGCTTCTTCTGCTCCAGGTCTTTGGCGGCAATTCAGTGGCGAGGGGTCCTTCTGCTCTGGGACCCGCCTCCGAAGTGCCCCGAAGACCCCTGGCGGGAGGTCCTTCCGCCCCGGGACCCGCCGCCAAAGTGCCGGGTCTTCAGCGGCAATTCGGTGGTGCGGGCCCCTCGCTGCCGAAGACCTCAGGCCCCATGAATCCTCTGAGCTGCCCTGGAGCTGACAGCCCAATACCGGCTGCCCAGAGCTGACAGGGCTGCAGCCTGAGGCTGCAGTTGCGGAGGTCACGTAAAATCACAGAATCCATGACTGACTTGTTGCTTTACTTTACCTATGTTTAATTCCCCCCTGTGCCTGATGAGAAAAGGAATTAGAACTTGGGTCTTCCATATCCTAGGTAAATGCCCTCATTACCAGACTATAGAGTCATTCTCACTCTCTTTCTCTGGCCCAATGGCTATTCATTGTCATTCAAAGTGGCAATTCACGGTCATTCATGACAAAATTATAAGCAACTGAAGGCTCTTATAATGGGAAATGTCAGGCAAACTTAATACTAGGTGATGCTACTATCTCCCACCTAACATATATGTATAAAGAATACTTGTCATTATTTATTGGGATTATATTACCAATTATACATGAATGAAGACTACTCTTGTGGATGTTGCTCTCCAAACGTAACATGGATTGTTCTTCTTTTTTCTTTTTAATATTGAGAAAAATGCAACTGACTATCTCTTGCAGGAACAACTGAGACACAAAAGGAGATTTAACTTTGTGAAATTTGATGCTCAAGCAGTAGCTTGGCAAGAGAAACTTGCTGAAATTAATGAAGAGAATTTGCAAGATGCTTGGCTTTGGATAAAAGATCTGGAGGTAAAATAGAGAGTAACATATCAAGAAGCATTAAGCAGTTAGTTAATTATGATTAGGAGTAGTTATAACTTCTCATGGACTGGAAATAACAGAAGCTGACTGATACCAGGTAACAAGAAAAGTCCAGAATTTCCAGCTAGATATCGCCGTGAGGAATTGATGGGTCCGCTTGCGGTTACAAAACCCTGGATGTAGAACAGTGGTGGGCAGCCTGCGGCCTGTAAGCCACATGTGGCCTATCAGGGTAATCTGATTGCGGGCTGTGAGACATTTTGTTAACCTTGAATATCCGCAGGCATGGCCCCCCACAGCTCCCAGTGGTTGCGGTTCACTGTTCCTGGCCAATGGGAGCTGCGGGAAGTGGCAGGCTGCAGGGATTTGCTGGGTGAGAGGGTACATGATGATTCAGCTTCGGCCTGTGTCAGTGTCTGCTTTGCAGTCCCTTCCAAAATATTAATTAGAGTATACCAGTAATAAACACCCACAAGGCATATTTCTGGGACGTGTGACTCCTTTGAGAACAGAAGGTATAAATGCTAAGCAAAGTAAATTAGTTAGATTAGTTCCCCAATTAACATCTGAAGAGGTTCAAGACTGTGAGACAGAAGTCCTCAGAGTAACCTAGACTCTGCTTCGAGGGCACTTTGCGCGTTTCTAGAACCAGAAGGGCTCAAGGTGACCTAGGCCCTCCTTTGGGGGATGTTTGACAGACCAAGTTCCTGAGAGGGAAAAGAAGAGAAGAGAAGACATCTCCATCTAGAATTGGTAGACATACCTGCTTTGTTTGGCAATCAGTATATTGTGTAGAGCTAACATAGTTACTGAGGATTTATGCTTGGGGAGCTGAGGCTTATAGGAAAAGATATGTACTGTGTAACCTTAACCGCTTGTGTGATTCTTCCTCAAATAAATTACTGTGCATGAAGCATATCGGTTTCCGAATTCTCACTGATACCGGTAACATCTGCCCAGCCGTGGGCAGTTAAAAGATCCGTTTCAACAGAAGTCACCCCACCAACCAATATCTCTTCTTCTTCTCTGGACAAAGCCATCATGCCTCCACTACCCACAACAGCTGATGACTTTAAACCATTTTAGGAGCTATTTAAAAGGATTGCTGACTCGCTCGGGATACCCTTGGAGGAAGTTGTAGCATCTCAACACAAGCTGTTGGACACTTTGCAAACATCAACCTCATTGAACATTGCGTTCCCCATAAATGAGGCACTCATGGATCCAGCCAAAACCATCTGGCAGACCACCCAGTGATACTGCCCATTTGTAAGAGAGCGGAGAAGAATTACTAAGTTGCCTCTAATGATCTGGATTTTTTATTTTCACATGCCCTACTGAATTCCTTGGTGGTAGAGACCATAAATGAATGGCGCAGACAACACCATTCCAGAGCCACCCTGTCTGATTAAGACTGGAAATGTTAGACCTCTTTGGATGCAAGGCCTGTTCGTCAGCAACTCTGCAATTCAGAATCGCCAGTTATGATGTAATAATGTGCAAATACACACAAATTATTCTAAAAAGTCTGAGTTTATTGATTGCATCCTTGATGACAAAAAAGAACAATTCAAAGCAGTCATCTTGGAGGGTCCCCTTCTTGCATGGATAGCCTTTCAAGCTTCGTCGGATGTGTCAGACACAGCGGCACAATCCATTGCTACAGCCAGAGTTATGCAACAGGCTTCTTGTCTCCACCTCTCGGTTTTCTGAAAGAAGTACAATCTACTGTTGATCTTCCCTTTTGAGGGCTTGAAATTGTTCTCAGCCAAGACTGATTAATCCCTCCATACCCTAAAAAATTCTAGAACAACTCTTCAGTCTTCAAGCATTTGCACATCTGCACAAAGAAGGAAGCCAGAGAAATACCACTCAGCACAACGAACGGGACTGCACCATATGTCCAACCACAGAAACAATATATCCCATAAAAATGTGGACAGAGGCCTACACAGAGGTAGACCACTCCCATCTCAGCCATCAACATCCCAAAAACCCTCCTCAAAACTGCAATTTTGAGTGTTTGGTCGAGGGTCTGACATACCCGTCCCATTTCCAAGTGCTGAAACCATCAACAGCTGTCCATCCTTTCATAGGCTGGCTGACCCCATTCCACCCAGTATGACAGACCATCACCTTGGAGAAATTGGGTATTAGAAATTATCAACACTGATTACTCAATTCAGTTTACCTCCTTCCCTCCTCGCTGCTCTCCCTCCCTGTCCCTCATCAGGGACCTTTCTCATGAGCACTTTCTATAACAGGAAATGGAATCAGTACCAACACAATATAAAGTGAAGGGCTTTTATTCCCATTACTTCTTAACCAGGAAAAAGACTGGGGATGAAGGCCCATTCTTGACCTAAGGAAACTCAACAAGTTTGTGAAGGTTCAGTGGTTCAGGATGGTCATGCTAGCAATGATAATCCCAGCACTGTAACAGGAGGACTGGTTCTTGGCCCTGGACCTCTAAGATGTATATTTTCATATCACCATACAGCCATCACACAGGAGATTCCTTGGATTTGTTCTGGGACAAGATCACTACCAGTACAAAGTGTCTTTACACTTCCCCGAGTGTTCTCCAAGATTCGGCCATTGGTGGTGGTCCACTTCTGCAAGCAAGGAGCCATGATATTCTCCTTCCTGGACAACTATCTACTCCAAGTCTCCTCCTGGGAAGACACTTTTGAAACTGGCTCTCTTCTCACAACTAGAACTACAAATAAACATGCAAAAATCAATGTTGGTACCTGAACAAAAACTAGAATTCATTGGGGCCCACCTTGATGCACTGGAGCCCAAAGCCTCATTAGCTTGGGTGACAAATCTGTGTAGTAGTAATCTGATTGCCACAAAATAGCCTACAGTTATCAGCCAGGACTTGCCTGCAATTATTAGATCATATGGCAGCAACCACATTTGTTGTAAGGCGTGTCAGGCTACATATGCATTGTCATCAGTGCTGGCTCAGGATGGTATATATTCTGCACAGACACAGCCTGAACAAGTGTCTTACGATGTTACTCTCAGTCAAAAACTCTACACTGGTGGACTCAACCCCACAATGAGTTCCCTTCACACAGCCTCCTCCGTCAATGATACTTACAACAGATGCTTCTCTGTTAGTTTGGGTAGCACACTTGCACAACCACACAATCCCGGTCCAGTGGTCCCCCTTGGAGTAAACATTACACATCAACATACAGGAACTACAAGCAGTCTGCAATGCATGCTCACGCTTTTTACCTCTCATCAGGAACAAGACCATAAGGGTACTGATGGACAACACTGCTTGCATGTTTTATATAAACTATCAAGAGGGAGCAAAATCACCGAAGCACTGAGATGATAGAGCTGTTGCATCTGCCACAACATGAACATATCAGCTACTTATCAACTAGGATGTCAGGACGCCACAGTGGACACACTAAGCAGAAAATTCTCTCAGGAGCATGAGTGGGAAATAAACACCACGGTCCTACAGAATATATTCAGATGCTGTGGTTTCCTGACTATAGATGTTTTTGTTGCATCCCAGAATGCCAAGTGTCCACAGTTTTGCTCAAGAACAGGATTGGGGCCCTGATCTCTGGGCAGTGTTTTCCTCATCAAATAGGATGTGCCTCTGCTGTACGTGTTTTCCCTTAGCTCCCCCTATCTAGGGTGACATACAAGATAAAGACTGAACAATCCAGAGTCATCTTGATAGCTCCCATGTGGCCCAGACAAACTTGGGTCCCTTACCAGTTGAAGATGGCGGTATGCCCTCTTTCACATCTCCTGTCTCAGGATGCAGGTCAGGTTCACCACCCAAACTTGGAGATCCTCCACCTGAAGGCATGGCTCTTCCAGGGTTCCAGGACAATGTCATGATTGTTTGGAAGATGTAAGGGACATACTATTAAACAGAAGAAGGTAGACTACATGTTATACTCTACCTGCACAAATGGAAGAGATTCCACATATGGTGTCAGAATGAGCAAACCATGGCTATTACCTCCCCCTTACCACTGGTACTAGATTACATACTGGAGCTAAAGAAATTGGATCTATCCTCGAGCTCACTTAGAGTACACTTTTCAGCCATCATGGCTTTCCATCACAAAGTTGATGGGTACTCAGTCTGCATCCATCCTATCACTAAATGATTCCTCAGGAGTATTTGTAACCTCTGTCCTGAAATATAAGCCCTTGCCCCACTTAACCTAGTACTACGCTGTCTTACTGGTCCCCCTTTTGAACCCTTGGTGACATGCTCACTTGTGCACCTATCGATGAAGGTGGCTTTTTTCATCACCATCACATCTGCCCAGCGAGTAGGAGAACTAGGGGCTTTCATGGCATACTCCCCATATACAATCTTTTTCAAAGACAAGGTTACTTTAAGACCACATCCTAAATTTCCACCTAAAATGTTTTCCTCATTCCATGTGAACCAACCTGTCTACTGTCCATCATTCTTCCCTAAACCCTCATGAGAACAAACGAGGCAATGGTTCATACTCCTAGATGTTAGACATGTATTAGCATTCTATCTTGAAAGGACAAAAACCTTCAGAAATTCACCAAAGCTATTCCTTTCTGTTATGGGAAGATTGAAGGATCTGCCATATCCAAGAAGAGGCTCTCAAAATGGATTTCTGGGTGCATTCACCTTTGCTACCACCAACATGATCTGCAACCCACCCACCCCGCAGACAATGGCACACTCCACCAGATTGTTCTCCAATTCGATAGCCTTCATAAACAATGTACCCATCATGGACTCCGTAAAGCAGCCACCAGAGCATCAGAACACACGTTCATGGAGCACTTCCCAATTGAACAAGTCGACTTCAAATGCTCTGTTAGTACTCTCTTATCCTCATTTACAAAGCCCCTTCCTTCCACCAAGAGATACTACTGTATAGTCACTAAAGTGGACCATCCACAGGGATAGCATTCGAAGAAGAGAGGGTTACTCACCTTGTGCAGTAACTGAGGTTCTTGAAGGTGGGTGTCCCTTTGGGTGCTCCACTATTCACCCTCCTCCCCTCTACTTCAGAGTTTAGAGATGGACTCTGTGGTTGAGAAGGAACTGAGGGCGGTTTGGTTGCACAGCACTGTGTAACTGCCAGGAGTGGCGTGAAACTGGGAGAGAGCATGTGCGGCCCAAATGGGCATTGCTAATGAAAGTCTCCGATCGCAGGCATAGGAACTCGGATTCACCTAAAGTGGAGCACCCATAGGGACACCCATTTTGAAGAACCCTCAGTTGCTGCACATGGTGAGTAACCCTCTCTTCCAGACCCTTGATATTTAAGTTATGCTTGTTTGTACAGCCACTGAATACTGAATTAGTGCAAATTTTACTACTTTACCACTTCCATCAATTTTCTGACCAGCTGACACTCAACATGTAATTTACACCATGTCACTGCTTTATCATGAATTAGCTCCTGAAATTGCTAGAAAGAGCTGATGGTCTATTTTTAGCAGTTTAACAGTATTTTGTGTATACCCCTCTCTCTCTCATTTGGGTTTTTAGGTTGGAAGTTCCACAAATACACTCAAAGCACTTCAAATTGCACTTGCTGATAGTGACACTCAAGCCATTTATCTTCTGACTGATGGGAGACCTGACCAGGTATTTGTGAAACAAGAAAACAGAGATGGGGTAGTGTGATGATATGGTGGTAGTGGTAGGATGCCAAAGCACAGCTATAGAAATGAATGAAATATCCAGGAGGCTCAATCTTATGTGGTTATCTGTTTCAAAGTTGATGAATTCTATCTCTAAACTAGTGGTAGTGGGGGTTATGGGTTTATATCCTGAACTCTTACAGCAACCCTGTTTTAGCTGATGGATGGCACTTAATTTAATTCTAGAGGAATCTTTTTTAACCAGCTGGTGGTTGGCTCAAAAGCTGAAGGGATATCTTAAAATCTAAGATTAAATAGTAAAACTTGTGTATAAGGTAATATTAAGAGAGAAATTCTCATGAATTAAAAAAAATGCAGAAAAATTGAAAATCCAACAGTATATTTGGATTTAAAGATTCTCCTGCAGTGTTGCAACTGAAACATTGCTGTCTTGTGCACTGTATGAGAACAAGAAAGTGAAAATGACTCGTAGGTAGATAAAGAGATGGCCCTTCAGCTACAATTCTTCGTCCCATCCCCAGATAACACATACAAAGTAGCTATGTAGATCCTCTCCCATGCATTTTCTGGAGGCACATAAGGGCTATTCCATCTCTGGAGAATTGATGTTGTAATAAATATTGTAAGCAGAAAATTAGCTGTTGACTGAAATTTATCTTAGATTTTTTTCAAGTATCTATGCTATCAGAAACTGCTGTTTGTTTTAATGTAAAACATCTCTTATTGATCACATTGGGTCAGATTATCATTTCACAAGTTATATAGTTCTGGAATAACTTCAGACTCTTGGTTTATATAAGGGAAAGTGAGATCCAAATTTGTGCCAATATGTTTATAGCAGATGAAGTTGTGTTATTTTAACACAAAATGGCATGAGGTTTGAGAAGATATAATGTAGCAAACAAAAACTGAAAGGAAAACACCTCTTGTTCACTTATAAGTGCTATACAAGAAACATAACTGAAAATTTAAGTTATAGTACATGGTGAAAACTGGCCAATGTGCTGATAAGGGCATTTTTAAAATAATTCAGTTACCGAGGAAAATTCAGCTCAGTTGCAACATCTGGCATTCAGGAAAGTCTGGATATTACTTAGATTAAAAGCTGAGTTGAATGTTACCTCAAGTGAATTGTTCAAGCTCACATGATAAATCAGTGATTCAGATAGTGTTATAAACCAGAATCCTCTTGGATCTTTAGGAAAAAGTGCAAATATTTTTCTTTGTGCCTTAAGCAGAAGGGTTTGGTCCTATAAGCAACGCCATGGCTAATGAAATTCTGTACAGTGTTTGTTAAATAGTTGTTTATCTGCAGCATATTTAACACTATTTATTATATATTTTTTATTTTTACAGCCACCAAAAACAATTCTGGCCCAAATCCTCCTTCGTCATAAAGTTCCTATTCATACCATATCTTTCAACTGTGATGATACGGAGGCCAATAAATTTTTGCATGAACTGTCAACTGAAACAGGGGGGCGGTTTCATTACTATAATATTTGTGTGACGGATCCTGAAGCTCCAGAGCCTATTGTGGTGAGTATTTCAAACTAAATATGAGAGTATGAATCTTCATGGCATGTTAAGGTACAACGGAGCTTACATATATGCAATTTGATAAGTATGTGACTTATGAAAGAGACTAATCCACTTAATAACAGTCAGGCTAAAGTGATCTTAAAGCACCAGGCCTGCCATTGCTCAGTGATAGAATTTTATTAGGCCAAAACAAACCTAAATCACAAATATAATTTGATGTGTATTTATATGAGTATTGTTAGTTTAAAAACATATAGAAGTCAAATTGTGCCCTGGAAAAAGCAGCTGTGATTCCTGGTGTCTCAGATGTCAGTAGGGTGACCAGATGTCCCAATTTTATAGGGACAGTCCCAATTTTTGGGTCTTTTTCTTATATAGGCTCCTATTACCCCTCACCGCCTATCCCAATTTTTCACATTTGCGTTTTGGTCACCCTAGATGGGAGTTATGCTTACACCTGAACTGAAATTGATCTATGATTTTTTACTTCAGTAATAAATGTCCTGTTAATTAATGTGAGCATATATAGCTAAAGAGAGTTTCATGCCCAACATTTTGACATACAGTTGCCCTTGCGGGGGAGGGTACAGGAGGGAATAAAACCATATCCATAAGCACTAAATTTACAAAACAGCACAGACCTACCAAGTGTAACTAATAAGCTCAGTCTAAAAATCCCCAGTAGTAAATTTCTTCATGGACTTCCAGAAATAATCATTTTTTTAATATTCTTGTTTTGAATTAAAGCATACAGCCAATTAATTAGTTCCCCAAACACAAGGGAAAATGGAATAAGAACTAGCGTAATTAGGAACAAGAGAGTAGTATGAAATTTTGGACATCAGAGACAGTAATTCAAAAAAGCAAGACTAGAAATAGTTTGCAATTCAAAATATTCCATAGGAATAGATGCCCTTCTAGCTCAGCTGATGTGGATTATGTGAATCCAGAATGTGTTGGAAGGATGAAGCTTGTATCATTCACATTCTGTGCTCTTGCACTAGTGGGGAAAATATTAGAGCTATCTTTAGAATTCACTCTCGATCCCATCCCTGGTCCAAAAGAGCCCAAATCTGTTCACCTTCCAGTCATGCTTTGAGGTGCACCTCTTTATCCCAAGTTTTGGAGAAGCAGGGACATGATAAAGATGGGATTTGGGGTGTGCTGGGTATTAGTTTGGTTTCATGTTAATCTCCTGTAGGTTATTTATTTATTTTCTTGTCTTAAAGTTGAGGAAAGCTGCTGGTTTTTATCTTTTTATATTACTGTACATTTAATTAAATCAAAGGCACCTTAAGATCAGGATGAGTGCTTCCCCCTCATGTACATTAGTTAAATATAAACAATAATCAATATTAAGGACTGTCTAATAATACTAATGAGTGGTTAAAAGAATATATGCATAATACAACCATTTTTTACAAAAAAGGCTGTCAATAGAGCTGATGCAAAATATTTCTGAAAAAATGGAACAATGTACTATTATTGTCAGTAAATGATGGGCATGCGACTATAGCAGCACTTTTCTCCAGTAATCATTTAAGGTAGATTGTCCACTGCTTTGTACCTGTTGTAGTTAGTTACCCCTGTGCAAAGTTGGTGTAAAATACTACCATTCTGCACTGGTAATGTTTTTACCTCCAGTTTTCACTCACTCTGCACAGGTGAGATTACAACAGGCACAGCACATTGTGGAATTAGGCCCTTAATATATTAGGGTATTTAGGGCATTAAAAATATTATCAAACATGAACCTGATGTTTAGATGCGGGTGAAAAGTGCCAGGGTGGGTATGAATGGGGTCAAATAAGTACAGGTTTTATACTTTCCCCTGTACCTCTTTTTGTTATCTTGTGGGTGCTGTTATATGGTTTTCCTGACATGTTTAATTCTGATGCAATCTCTTCATTTAAGTTAAAAGCCTTATTTATACTGCTAGTCCTTACTCTCAGTAGTAGGTGGAACACTAGCGTGAGATCAGAATCAGGCCTATTTGATTGATATGCTGCTGTAATTGTTTGAGAAATAAAAAAATGTATCTTTAATGTGTAACAATAAAAGGGAAACCACATCAATTACTGAAGCTTAGCTGTAATATAATACCACCACTAAACACGGACAAGGGAAGCAAAAGGTGTGTAACTAAAAGTTTAGAGCAACAGGGCTATCCATGTGGGTTTTTTTTGGAGTATGTAAAATTTTTTAAGAGATAACTGGGGTTTGTTAGGTAATTGCAGTCTTCTTCTTAAGAAAATTACAAAGCTTACATTGTCTTGCCAAATACACTTTAGTGCTATTTTTTGCCATCAGCTTGCATCTCCTTTGCTAAAGGATATTTCTCTGTGGGAACATGAAATTACTGCCATCGTTATTTTTCCTCCCTCTTAATTTTATGCTAATAGTCAGTCTATGTTTGGTGAGTGACCAAAGCAAACTTTGTTATAGAAATGAGGGAAACTCTTTAAGGAAAAAATCCAAATAATCCAAAATGTCATTCCCTTTTTCTACACCCAAACTTATTTATTGGATTGTTTCTTTTAAGGAATGAAGCATGTTTTAAGCGTAATTATAGTACGACATTTGATTTTTATTTTGGCAGAGTGAAGATATATACCTTTTAAAAAGAGAAATTGAACAGGGAGAAAGAGATCTTGAGAAAGTGCAGACCTTTCACACTGAATGCCTGATGATGAACTGGGATAATGGAGAAAAAGATTGTGAAAATAAGTATGTCCTCAAACTGTCTTTATGCCTCAGAGTGCTCTATAGGTTATGCAAGCTACCTGTTACATTTCTTGTCTTGTCTTCATTTTGCATTTTTCACCTCTGACATTCTCCTTAAGATGTTTTCCTTTTGCAAAGAAAGGTTAAAAAAATCTTTAATTAATAATATTGTAAGAATCATTATGGAAAAAAAAACAAGTCTGGAAGAAAAAGATGATGAAAATGTATTGCTGGGAATTGGAACAAAATGGTGTATGAGCCAAGGTGGCAGCAGTAACAAGAACCAGTTCAGATACTGTGAGTATTCTTCTACCTCCTGGAGACAGTACATGCTTGGAAAAAAAATTTGTCCCCTCAGTTTGATCCCACAGAACGCATTTGTACATTCATTCCATATTGATCCTTATGGTCTTAGTTCAGTTCCCCTCTCCCCCCCCCTCCTCCCAATACCACTACATTCAGTAACAATTTACAAGCTCTTTGAAAGTCTAATTGAACAAAGAGTGAATGTGCATGAAGAATGAATGTCCCTAGAGATGTCCTTTAGGTCACAGTGGATGGAGGCAGATTCTTAGGGCACTGGGGGAAGTTTTCGCTGCTGCTGATTACGCAGTTTCCATTTTATAGAAATTCAGAGATCTTAGATCTTCAGGTATATCAATTGGATACCTTACAAGAGCACTAAATAAACAAAAAGGAGGAAAATATTTCACCTGATGCCCACTTCGCTTGTGGGCATGTGGGCACTTCACAAATACAAAACCAAAAAAATTACATCTCAAAAAAGGATTTCCATAATTAATGAAAACCATCTCCTGCCTCAAAAAAATTATCTGAATACAAGCCAAAGTTCATGATTTATTGTTATAGAGGATGTGCAGAATGATTTAAAATGCATGGAAGGAAGGTCAGCAGGTCAGTATTAAAAATATGTAAATATGTAAAATATGTAAAAAATATGTTTATTTCAAGGCTTGTTGTTGTCATTAACATTAGTAGAGACATTTATATCACTTATTATTTATAGGATGGCTCACTCTCCTCCCTCCATCCTTGGGAATTCAAAGCAGCTTTAATAGAATAGTCTGGCCTCAGTAAAGGATAGACAACTTACATATGTATCAGGGTTTTTTACATGAACCTTTGAAAGTAGAACTAACATTTTTTAACCTATTTGTAAAATCAAGACCTTAGTAAAATAATGTGAATCATTTTGTAGTCTTGCAGAACATTTGAAATCAGTATTTAAGAGCCGCATGCATTTAATCTTAATGTTTGAAAAGTGGTTCCCTACAAATACATTTATACTCCTGAAGGTTATTAACTTGCTTGTTTCTTGTCTTTATCACTCATAAACAGGCATCACAAGCAGACTCTTGCTGCATCCTCTGTAACCACACACATTCAGGAGCTGAACACCTCTTCTACCAGTAAGCCATACTGTGCCTCAGAAAAGCCATTGCTGACTTCACACCAGCGTACAGTAGATGTATGGCAAACTCGTTGTGACAGTCCAGTCAGAAGGAAGACAGCTCTGTATGCAGGTAACTATCTAAAATGAAGCATGCATATTATTCAACAGAATTTATTCATCCACTGTAAAGTGATTCTGTCATCTCTGTTGCAAATAAAACATTTGATTAATTAAACAAAACATTATCTTAAAACTCTAATTTATCTTCCATCGTTTTTGCATTTTGTTCATCTTGGACATTTACCCTAGACTGGTCAGTGTCCAGTCATTTGCACTTTCTGGTACAGTGCTGTGATGGTTATCTTGCACACCCTGCAGGGGAATGCCTAATTTAAATTATTTTGATTAAAATTTTAAAAATACAGTGTAAGCAGTTCAGTTAATAGTAGGCATTTAACTCCTCTCTCTTTTAAATGCAAATAAATGAAACATTGTTTGTGTTACTGTGAAGACCTCGTGTGTGTTTTATTAGCTACAGCATTAATTAAAAAAAACTTGTGTAAATACTGAGAACCAATTAGAGCTGAAGTATTGTTACCTGTGAGGGCTTGTCTAAGACAGTTCATTTAAGAACATGGGATGAAAACCAAAGAAGTGTTATGTTATTGCAGGCAGCCATTTGATTTGTAGGTTAGTTGTCCTTTTCTCTCTTTCTGAATACCTGCAGAGCAAACAAAGACTAGTCTGCTCAGGACCCTGGGCCATCGAGTGAGATCCTGTGAAGAAAGACCAGATGAGAGGATATCTCCTGAAAGAAAGGGTTGTTTGCTCAGAAATAGCCTGAAATCTGCCACTATTTTTAAAGGCAAGTTATAACAACTGGGGGAATTGAAGTCACTTATTCTAATTTGTTTAAATCTGGTGGTAGCACATTTAAGACAGAGCTGAGTTGTTGATGAGCCTGTAAACTGCAGTAAAAAAAATTCTGACGGGGTTTCACTGACCTGGTCAAGGAAGCATTTTCATCAGGATGGTAAATTTGAGATATTAAAATATGATGGATACCGATGGAAAATTGAATCAATTTCACATGTCTGTAAATAGCATTCAATTTAGCATCATCTGCAAGGGAAAGAATGGTC
Organism: Gopherus evgoodei; assembly: GCF_007399415.2. Classification (NCBI taxonomy): domain Eukaryota; kingdom Metazoa; phylum Chordata; order Testudines; family Testudinidae; genus Gopherus; species Gopherus evgoodei. Next base: position 120,257,947 of record NC_044322.1, read on the forward strand.
TGGTTTTTTTGGAAAGACCTCAAGATCTTTGCACACTGTCTATACACTGTCACTTTGACAGGGTCATTTTCCATAAAAGTGGTGCAGAATACTGTCATTGAAGACTGCTGAAGACACATCTGAATCACAGTTGTTTTTCTTGAAAAGGGTGCACATCTAGGGCATGTTTATTGTCATCAAAGAAACATGAACATTGTGTATTAGCTTAATGAGATGGCAATGACGCTATGTTATGTTACTATGGCCTGAGTTGAGGAACAAGCTTGGTGAATTTTCCTTCTTGAGTTAAAGGCTATAAATCTAAACAAAGCATAAAATAATTTTGAAATGGGTTTGTCTACATTGGCATTTTTGTTACTAAAACTTATTGTTTGGGGGTGTGAAATGACAAAAGTTGTAGCAACGAAAAGCGCTGGTGTGCAGAGTGCTTCATTGGTGGGAGCCATGCTCCTGGCGATGAAGCTACCGGCCTCTCCTTGGAGGTGATTTTATTTTGCCACCACACAATGCACCTTACAACGACGTGGCTGCAGCAACACAGCCATGCCCTTGTAAGGTGCACAGTGTAGACATCTTACACAGTGTAGACATAGCCTTAGTGCTTATCTACTTTTACATTTTTTGTTTTTATTAGTTCTTGTGAAGTGTGAGTGGTCAGGCACCACGACTGAAACACAAGAGAGATTAATTCTTGTGAATAAATTTAGTAGCTGGAATAAGCATTATTGCACAGCCTTAGTAGCACTTCTATTAGGCTCAGATAGAGCTGATGCTAATTACTTTGTGGGGTGTGTGTGTGTGTGTGTGTGTATAAAACCATTACATGATGCCTTTGTAAATATGTAAATGTTTTTCCACAGAGCTGAATACACAAAAGGGGGCAAAAAGAACATCTAAAGAGTACGTACATGTGTCACACACAAGTGGTGGTGGTTTATATTTCTTTATTTTCCATAACTGCTATATTACCAAATATGTTTCTGTTTAATATTACATCTCACAATCTCTTATTTTTAGTTCTCTAGATACGTCTTCAGCTCATTGGCTAAAGACTCATGGTTTGGTTGCTAGACGACTCACCATAATGGATGCCTTAGCCCCTACAGCTGTTCCTCACAGCACTAAATACATCCCGGTTTTAGACAAACATGTTGTTTCTAAAGTATTTGATGAGGTAAAACTCTTATGCTGTTTCAGGGGAAACTTAAAATTTACCTTTGATTTTATTTTTTTATTATTATTATTTTTTATTATTATTCATCTAGATAAATATTGAATAAGTATGTCCTCAAGTGTCCATAGCAGAATGTGGGTTATTCACAGTAAATGTACTATATACATTTGGAAATATTTATTCACAACAAATAATGATAAAATAAAATTATTAATTATATTTCCTGCAGGTGACAAGAGAATAGAGCTTAATGCTGTTTGCATTTCTTGCCTATATACCAGTTGGTGACAACATGGAGCCACCAGGTGTTCAAAAATTGTTTATGGGCCTTATTCATTAATGGTATTAGTTAAATCATTGGAGTTTTGAATTTTGGGCTCAGTTAGTCAGCTAGTAAACTGGTTACGCTTTCCTGGATCACTGAGTTCTCAGAGCTACACATGTTCTCTAGAGTGTTTTTAGAAAAGAACAGACTGAAATGATCTAGGATCCCATCTTGATAGATGCTGAGTGCCTCTTGTGAGGTTCTATGTGTTAACAATTTCCACTGAATTACTTGTCTTGAAATGTGAACCTCTGCCCTCCCCAAAGGGCAATCCATTTTGTGGAAGGTTACCCCTGGAGGAATTCTTAAATTGGTGTATTCTCTCTATACATGCTGAGAATTTGTTGTAGTTCATTCTAAATAATAAATGTTTTACAAAAACAACACAGCAGTGGAAAAGCTGGAGAGCATGAGCTTAAATTGAATAATGAGGAGGTAAAGGCTTTGTGAATGGGATATGCTGTAAACCTGGGTGAAATATTCATAAAAAAATGTGAACCTACATGCAATTTAAGATTTTTTAAATTTCAGTTTTAAATTCCAACTTGAGTGCATTTTTAAGGGAATTTTTGCTGTGACATTCAGATTTTTAAAGAAAAAATAGGCTCACTATTTTAGTGAAAATAGCCAAAAAAAAAAAAATCAAGCTTGTTTCTGATCTATAAAAAAGGGGGAGAGACATTTTTTAAAAGAAAGATGTCTTTTTGCCTCAAAAACTTACATAAATGTATACATTTTTATATTTCATATGTGAAAATAGCCTTTTTGCCAAAACCAGATAAAGTAAAACTTATGTGAACCTGCGGAAAACAGTGAATTTCGGTATGAAATGTCACATAACAGAAACAGGGAATTTGACAAAACTCTTATGGGCTATATCTTGGCAATTGTCACCGCTCCCTATGCCCGGGGCCGGCTCTAGGTTTTTTGCTGCCCCAAGCAAAAAAAATTTTGGCTGCCCCTTCCCCCGGGCTTTTTTTTTTTTGGCTTTTACACGTTTGCACTTTGCAGTTTTGATTTGACTGTTTAAAATTAAAAAAAAAAATGAAGACAGAGAATTTGTAGTTAGTGAAATAAAATAATTTCCTACAAGTAAAAAGAACAGGAGTACTTGTGGCACCTTAGAGATTAACAAAGTTATTTCAGCATAAGCTTTCGTGGGCTACAGCCCACTTCATCAGATGAGCTGTAGCCCAGGAAAGCTTATGCCGAAATAAATGTGTTAGTCTCTAAGGTGCCACAAGGACTCCTGTTCTTTTTACAGATACAGACTAACATGGCTGCTACTCTGAAACCTTTCCTACTAGTGTAATTTTAACATTTAATTTTAACAAAACCCTCCTGCCTGGCCCAACTCTTACCTTGCTGTGGATCTGGCCTGAGGTGGATTCATCTCCCAACACCACCGCTCCTAGGGCCTGGGGTTGGGGCTGCTGCTGGATCCCAGCCCTGCTCATCCTTCATCTTTGCCTTGGCCCTGGCACAAGCTGGGCTCAGCCCAGGCTTCCGCTCTGCTTCCCTCTTCCCTCCCCTGCCAGGAGGCGGCGCAGAGGGGAGGAGGAGAACGCAGCGGTGGGGACAAGCTGAGTAGGAGCGGCCTGCCTGGGCACCATGTTCCCACCTATCCTCTACAGCCGGAGCAGGGCTCTGCTATCGGCTCCCACCTGGGGGGTAAGGGTGGCCGCTGACTGCAGGAGAGCGGCGGGGACAAGCCAAGGAGGAGTGGCCCATCCTCTGTAGCTGGGGAAGGGCCGCGCTACCGGCTCCCACCGCTCTTCTGCGGTCAGCAGCCAACCCCGGCTGCAGAGGATGGGCCACTCCTCAGCTTGTTCGCGCCACTCTCCCTTGGTCAGCGGCCACCCCCCAGGCGGGAGCCGGTAGTGCGGCCCTGCCCCGGCTGCAGAGGACGTGCCACTCACTCCTCCTCGGCTTGTCCCTGCCACTGCAAGCCAAGGAGCTGCCCATCCTCTGCAGTCAGGTAGGGCCGCGCTACTGGCTCCTGCTCTTCCGCGGTCAGCAGCCACCCCCACCTCCACCCCCAAGCCGAGCCGGTAGTGTGGCCCTGCCCTGGCTGCAGAGGTTGGGCTGCTCCTCGGCTTGCAGCGGTGGGGACAAGCCGAGGAGCGGCCTGTCCTCTGCAGCCGGGCAGGACCACGCTACTGGCTCCTGCCTGAGCGGTCGGGGGTGGCAGCTGCCTGCGGGAGAGCATCGGGGACAGGTTCTCCACTTAGCTAGCTCCCTGCCCTGCCGCACTCGGTGGCAGAACAACAAGCCTGCGGAAGAGCAGCTGGGACAGGTTCTCCACTTAGCTAGCTCCCTGCCCTGCTGCACTCGGCGGCAGAACAACAAGCTGGTTACCGCCCCCTGGAGTGGTCAGAATCCAGCCAGATCACCGCTTCTGGTATGAGCTGGGGCCCCAGTATTATGCCACCCCATATATTTTGCCGCCATAGGCACCTGCTTGTTTAGCTAGTGCCTAGAGCCGTCCCTGCCTATGCCCTTTCCTGGAGAGCCCTACCAACTGTTCTCTTCAGGTCTCCCCATGGAGAGTTCCCAAGCACTCCCTGCATCTTTCTAGGATAGTCTTGAAAATTTGTTATAACTGTTGCTTTAAAGAGGCACCTTGTAAAAACTAAAAGCCTTCTAGAATAGTTTGAGCCACCTCTGCAAATGGTATTTTAGAGAACTATTTTATCTAGATATTATTGGGCCAAATTCATCCACAGGGATGAATGTAGGCCATTATATTTGAAATGAATATAATGGTATAGCTGTTAGCAAACAATGCAATATTTGTAGGCTTTTTGGATTCGGGGACATAATTACAGATAGAGATGGGCACATTTTTTTTCTTACGAGAAAAAATAGTTTATTTGCTGAAAAATGCAGTTTTGGTCAACGCAAAATTATTCGTGAATCTGACCTGATAGTTTTGTTTGGGGGAAAGTTTTTCAGGGTCAGTTTGAGAGAAATAAGAGTGAATTTATTCCACTTTGTATAAATACTGTGATGGGGCAAGGCCAGATGGCTACAGTAAAGTACTGAAGAACAGGTATGTTAGCCCCAGGCTAAACAAATCCCTAGTACCATGGTAACCAAGTGGCAGTTGCTCCAGGTTAATCAAGGCACCTGGGACCAATTAAGCTCTTTCTAGAAGGCAGTGGAGATAGCGACATTGATTAGAACATCTGCAGCCAATCAAGGCAGACTAATCAGGGCACCTGGGTTTAAAAAGGAGCTCACTCCAGTCAGGCAGGGAGGAGCCAGAGGAGAGGAAGCATGTGTGAGGAGCTGGGAGCAAGAGGCGCAAGGAGCTGAGACTGAGGCCATGTCTACATCTAAAATTTTGCAGCGCTGGTTGTTACAGCTGTATTAGTACAGCTGTATAGGGCCAGCGCTGCAGAGTGGCCACACTTACAGCAACCAGCGCTGCAAGTGGTGTTAGATGTGGCCACACTGCAGCGCTGTTGGGCGGCTTCAAGGGGGGTTCCGGGAACGCGAGAGCAAACCGGGAAAGGAGACCAGCTTCGCCGCGGTTTGCTCTCGCGTTCCCGGAGCCACCCAGCAAACCGCAGGGAAGGAGACCTGCTTGCTCGGGGTTCCGGCAACGAGAGAGCAAACCGGGAAAGGAGACCAGCTTCGCCGCGGTTTGCTCTCGCGTTCCCGGAGCCACCCAGCAAACCGCAGGGAAGGAGACCTGCTTGCTCGGGGTTCCGGCAACGAGAGAGCAAACCGGGAAAGGAGACCAGCTTCGCCGCGGTTTGCTCTCGCGTTCCCGGAGCCACCCAGCAAACCGCAGGGAAGGAGACCTGCTTGCTCGGGGTTCCGGCAACGAGAGAGTAAACCGGGAAAGGAGACCAGCTTCGCCGCGGTTTGCTCTCGCGTTCCCGGAGCCACCCAGCAAACCGCAGGGAAGGAGACCTGCTTGCTCGGGGTTCCGGCAACGAGAGAGCAAACCGGGAAAGGAGACCAGCTTCGCCGCGGTTTGCTCTCGTGTTCCCGGAGCCACCCAGCAAACCGCAGGGAAGGAGACCTGCTTGCTCGGGGTTCCGGCAACGAGAGAGCAAACCGGGAAAGGAGACCAGCTTCGCCGCGGTTTGCTCTCGCGTTCCCGGAGCCACCCAGCAAACCGCAGGGAAGGAGACCTGCTTGCTTGGGGTTCCGGCAACGAGAGAGCAAACCGGGAAAGGAGACCAGCTTGATTACCGGAGGCTTCCTCCTTCCACGGAGGTCAAGAAAAGCGCTGGTAAGTGTCTACATTGGATTACCAGCGCGCGCTGGATCCTCTACACCCGAGACAAAACGGGAGTACGGCCAGCGCTGCAAACAGGGAGTTGCAGCGCTGGTGGTGCCCTGCAGATGTGTACACCTTCAAAGTTGCAGCGCTGTAACTCCCTCACCAGCGCTGCAACTTTCTGATGTAGACAAGCCCTGAGAGGGTGTGCTACTGGAGGATTGAGGAATTATCAGACAATGAAGCATTATCAGACACCAGGAGGAAGGTCCTGTGGTGAGGATAAAGAAGCTGTTTGGAGGAGGCCATGGGGAAGTAGCCCAGGGAGTTGTAGCCGTCATGCAGCTGTTACAGGAGGCACTATAGACAGCTGCAATCCACAGGGCCCTGGTCTGGAACCCGGAGTAGAGGGTGAACCCGGGTTCCCCCCAAACCTTGCAACTCCTGATCAGACACAGGAGGAGTTGACCCAGACTGTGGGTTCCACCAGAGGGGAAGATCAGTGAGATGAGCAAATCCGCCTGTCAGGGTCTGTTTCCCACTTTGAACTTTAGTGTCCAGAAAGTGGGGACCTGCCTGTTTCCTTCTAAGCTTAATTCCTAGCTTAGATCTTATCACGCTGCCACCAACCCAAAATATACTGTTTGGGTACACTCCCTGTTCCCCAAAACCTTCCCTGGGGAACCCAAGACCTAAACTCCCTGGGTCTTAAAACAAAGGGAAATAAACCATTCCCCCTTCATTTCTTCCTCCCAGATTTTCCCCTCCTTGGGTTACACTGGGAGATCACTATGATTCAAATTCCTTGAATCTTAAAACAGAGAGGAAATTCACCTCCCCCCCCTTCTCTCCCCCTCTCAGATTCTCCCTGAGAGAGAGACAGTGATCCTAACACAGAGAGAAATTAACCTTTCCCTCCCCCTTCTCTCCTTTCCCCCCACCAATCCCTGGTGAGTCTAGACCCCGTCCCCTGGGGTCTCACACAAGAATAAAAAAAAAATCAATCAGGTTCTTAAAAGAAAAGCTTTTAATTAAAGAAAGAAAAAAGTAAAAATTATCTCTGTAAAATCAAGATGGAATATGTTACAGGGTCTTTCAGCTTCACCTAGACCAGAAGGACCAGCTTAAGTATACAAGTATACAAGTTACAGCAAATAGAGTTAAAATCCTTCCAGCAAAATACACATTTGCAATAAAGAAAACAAACAAATGCCTAATCCGCCTGCTATCTAGTACTTACAGTATTGAATAGAAGAGACTTTCTCAGAAAGATTGGAGAGCCTGTATACACATCTGGTCCCTCTCAGACCCCAGAGAGACCAGAGAACAAAGAAAACAGCACAAAACAAAGACTTCCCTCCACCCAGATTTGAAAGTATCTTGTCTCCCGATTGGTACTTTGGTCAGGTGTCAGCCAGATTCACTGAGCTTGTTAACCTTTTACAGGTAAAAGAGACATTAACCCTTAACTATTTGTTTATGACACCGCCAATAAGTGCAGGACCCACCAAGGTAAAGGAGGAACTTTGTCACAACTGGTGTCTGGGGTGGGATTTTTGGTGTGCACAGTGCAGCGGAAGAAGGAGGGTGATATAAAAAAAAAGAGAGAGGGTTAATTTTTTTTTGTCACCACAATGGATGACGTAGTGCAGGCACTGATAGAAACCACTGTGTGCAGGCAGCTGCCCAGCAAGAAGCAGTGTGGCGGCAGCAAGAGACTAACCGCCTGCTGATGGACCAAGCTGCTCAAGACCAAGCTATGTTGCGGGAACTGATAAACCAGGTAAAGACCATTACAGAGCTGAACCGTGGCTATGATGGGAAGCGGCTCATACGGGCTAGCCATTGGCTGCAGAAAATGACACGGGAGGACGATGTAGAGTCATACCTTCTGGCCTTTGAGAGGACAGCCCTATGGGAGGCCTGGCCTCGAGATCAGTGGTCTGGCATCCTTGCCCCATTCCTGTGTGGGGAGGCCCAGAAGGCCTACCATGATCTGCCTGAAGAGGCTGCAGCAGACTACTCCCAGCTGAAGGCAGAGATCCTGGTCAGATCTGGAGTAATGACCGCAGTGCGGGCCCAGTGGTATCATGAGTGGAGGTACCAGGAAGACAAAACCCCGCGGTCCTAATTATATGACCTCATCCATCTCGCACGAAAGTGGTTGCAAACAGAGTCCCGGAGTCCGAAAGAAATACTAGAGGTTCTGGTCATTGACCGGTACATGAGGGCAATGCCACCAGATCTCCACAAATGGCTAGGCCAGAACGATCCGTCCACCTATGACAAGATGATCATGCTGGTAGAAGGATGCATGACAGCCAGGGAATTGACCCAACCACCCAAGGAAAGCCCCTTTTGTAGCAAACATCCAACCCCAGCCCTGGAAGGTGGGACAGCCAAACCCGTTAGGAGTCCTAGGTGGAGGAAGAGGGGGGCTGAAAACCAGCAGAGACTCCAAAAGGAAGGGATTGGCCTGAGTGGGGGGAACCCTGGGACTAAACCCCCTAGCCCATATGACAGGAGAATAATTAGAAACAATTACAGATGTTATGCATGTGAGGAGTGGGGACACATAGCAGCACAGTGTCCCAGCACCGAGGAGCCTATGCAATGCAACTTGGGGGACTGGGAGGTCCCATGCGCCCTTATCCATCTTGCGGGCATTGCATTAGCCCCACATAACTACACCAGGCCGGTGAAGATAAATAGAGCAGAGACTACAGCACTTGTGGACTCGGGGAGTGCTTTCACCCTTATATTGGGTAAGCTGGTAAAAAGTAGCCAGCTGCTGCAAGCCAAATGTGTAGCAGTGATGTATGTGCATGGGGCCATGAGCCATTACTCCACCATCCCAGTGGAGATAGAGGTTCAGGGGAACCTCATTAAGGTGACAGTGGGCACAGTTCCTAAACTCCCATATCCTGTAGTTATTGGGAGGGACTATCCAGGGTTTGATAAGTTACTCCCTCCAGAGAGGCTGGAGGGAGGTGGAGACCCTGTTGGCAGTGACTCATCATTGGGGGAATGTCAGCCCCCAATGTTTTCTGAGTTTTCTCAGGTTCTATTCTCAGCCCCCCAAAAGGCCCGGAAGACAAAAAAAGAAAGGAAGGCCACGAAAGCTTTGGGAACCCGAATCCTGACCCAGGGCCAGAAGACCGCGCTAGTAGGCAGATGGACACGAGAAACTAACAACATGGAAGGTGAGCTGGAGGCTGGGCCCAGCTGTGATGGCGACGAGCCATTGGAAGAAGTAGAAGCAGGCCCCCGGGAGCTCAGGCAGGTTAGTCTTGGGAGAGAGACTGTCGGACGGGATCAGGCAGAGGACCCTAGATATGATAACGTCAGGAAAGAGGTGGCTGAGGAGGACGGGGTTCCAGTGGAGGGGAAGGTCCGGGATCCAGGACCCTATTTTATAGTGAAGAAAGATCTCCTGTACTGTGTGGTGCAAATGCAGGAGCAGAAGATACATCAACTTCTGGTGCCACGAAAACATCAAAAAGCCATATTGAGCCTCGCCCACAGTCACCTGTTTGGAGGACACGTAGGGGTAGAGAAAACCCAGGCCAGGATCCTGCGGAGGTTCTTCTGGCCAGGAGTACATGAAGATGTCAGGCGATACTGCACCTCTTGTCCAGAGTGTCAGCTACATAGCCCTCGCCCATACTTATGGGCCCCTTTGATACCTCTTCCAATAATAGAGGTACCATTTGAACGCATAGCCATGGATCTGATCGGGCCCCTAGAGAAGACAGCTTGGGGCCACCAACATGTGCTGGTTGTATTAGACTGTGCAACCCAATACCCGGAAGCCATCCGCCTACGCAACACAGCTTCCAAGACAATAGCTAAGGAGCTAGTACAGATCTTTTCCCGGATTGGACTACCCAAGGAGATACTGACTGATCAAGGGACACCTTTCATGTCCAAGTTGATGAAAGATCTCTGTTCATTGCTCCATGTACAAGCCCTACGGACCTCTGCATACCACCCACAAACAGACGGTCTTGTAGAAAGGTTCAATAGGACCCTCAAGGCCATGATCAGGAAAGTGGTGAGCCAGGATGGGAAAGACTGGGATACCCTATTACCTTACCTCATGTTCACCATCCGGGAAGTTCCACAAGCCTCCACAGGTTTCTCTCCATTCGAGCTACTATATGAGCGCCACCCCCAAGGCATATTGGATATAGCCAGAGAAGCCTGGGAAGAGGAGTCAAATCCCGGAAAGAACATAGTCGAGCATGTACTACAGTTGAGGGATCGGATAGGCCGAGTTACACCCATTGTACAGAAACACTTGGAGAAAGCCCAGGAGACCCAACGGACCCATTATAACCACCAAGCAAAGCTTCGATGGTTCCAACCAGGGGATCGAGTAATGATCCTGGTGCCCACAGCAGAAAGCAAGCTGTTGGCCCAGTGGCAGGGACCTTATGAAGTGATTGAAGCCATGGGAGAGGTAAACTATAAGGTGCGGCAGCCCGGCCGCAGGAAACTGGAGCAAATTTACCACATGAATCTTCTAGAACCTTGGCATGATCAAGAGGCATGCTTAGTCACCCAGGAGACCCTTCCCCAGGAAGATAACTTACATGAGCAAGTGAAGATATCACCCGACTTGACGCCAATCCAAAAAATCGAGGCAGCCGACATGATTAATCGCAACCGAGATGTGTTCTCTACAAAACCAGGGCGGACGACTGAGACCTATCACCATATCCGCACGATCCCAGGAGCCAAGGTAACACTGAGACCCTATCGAATCCCAGCAGCCAAAAGAGAAGAAATCAAGGCCGAAGTAAAGAAAATGTTTAGAATTAGGCATTATTGAAGAATCCTACAGTCAGTGGTGTAGTCCAATCGTTCTAGTGCCCAAACCTGATGGTACCACGAGATTCTGTAATGACTTTCGCCGACTGAATGAAGTACCCCAATTCGATGCATATCCCATACCACGCATTGACAAACTGGTTGACCAACTGGGTAGTGCCCGATTCTTGACTACACTGGATCTGACAAAAGGGTATTGGCAGATTCCCCTGACTTCAAAGAAGCTAAAGAAAAGACAGCATTCTCCACCCCAGATGGGCTGTTCCAGTACACTGTCCTCCCTTTTGGGTTACATGGGGCCCCAGCCACATTCCAGCGCCTCATGGATAAGCTGCTGCGCCCCCATACTAGTTATGCAGCTGCATACCTAGATGATGTCATCATCCATACGCCAGACTGGGGAACCCACTTGGAGAAAGTTGAGGCAGTACTACGCACCTTAAGGCGGGCTGGCCTCACTGCTAATCCTGCTAAATGTGCCATAAGACTAGCAGAGGCTAGGTACCTGGGATATATTGTAGGAAGGGGTATAGTGAAGCTCCAAACTAATAAGCTAGAGGCGATTCAAAACTGGCCCCGGCCGACCTGAAAGAAGCAGGTCCGTGCATTCCTAGGTGTGGTAGGCTACTACCGACATTTTATTCCCCACTGCGCCAGTAGAGCAAGTCCTCTAATGGACTTGGTGAAGGCCCGAGCTCCAGACATGGTGAAGTGGACCGATACAGCAGAGGGGGCATTTTTAGACCTCCGGACAGCCCTCTGTAATGACCCCATACTCATAGCCCTGGACTTTACCAAGGAATTTATTTTACAGACAGATGCTTCTGAGGTGAGGTTGGGGGCAGTTCTGTCACAAATGATTGGAGAAGAAGAACACCAGATCCTCTACCTAAGCAGAAAGCTGCTCCCAAGAGAACAGAAGTATGCAGTAGTCGAGAGAGAATGCCTTGCTGTCAAATGGGCCATGGAGACACTGTGTTATTACCTCTCAGGCTGGTGATTTACTCTTGTGACGGACAATGCACCCCTCCAGTGGATGCAGATAAATAAGGAAAAGAATGCAAGGGTCACCAGGTGGTTCTTATCCCTCCAACCATTCCAGTTCCGCATATGGCACAGGACTGGATGCCACCACGGCAACGCTGATGATCTTTCACGAGCACACCGCCTGGCGTCCCAAGTTGCCCAACCCTGTGGTGTTGAGCAGAGGGGGGTGGGATATGTGATGGGGCAAGGCCAGATGGCTACTGTAAAATACTGAGGAACAGGTATGTTAGCCCCAGGCTAAACAAATCCCTAGTACCATGGTAACCAAATGGCAGTTGCTGCAGGTTAATCAAGGCACCTGGGACCAATTAAGCTCTTTCTAGAAGGCAGTGGAGATAGCGACATTGATTAGAACATCTGCAGCCAATCAAGGCAGGCTAATCAGGGCACCTGGGTTTAAAAAGGAGCTCACTCCAGTCAGGCGGGGAGGAGCCAGAGGAGAGGAAGCGCGTGTGAGGAGCTGGGAGCAAGAGGCGCAAGGAGCTGAGACTGAGAGGGTATGCTACTGGAGGATTGAGGAATTATCAGACAATGAAGCATTATCAGACACCAGGAGGAAGGTCCTGTGGTGAGGATAAAGAAGCTGTTTGGAGGAGGCCATGGGGAAGTAGCCCAGGGAGTTGTAGCCATCATGCAGCTGTTACGGGAGGCACTATGGACAGCTGCTATCCACAGGGCCCTGGTCTGGAACCCGGAGTAGAGGGTGAGCCCAGGTTCCCCCCAAACCTTGCAACTCCTGATCAGACACAGGAGGAGTTGACCCATACTGTGGGTTCCACCAGAGGGGAAGATCAGTGAGGTGAGCAAATCCACCAATAAGCGCAGGACCCACCAAGGTAAAGGAGGAACTTTGTCACAATCTTTAAAGTGAGAGTGACTCTATAGCTGGTGATTAAAGCAGTCACTTGGGGAGAGAGGGGTAAGAGATGTGGATTCAAACTCCTCCTTTTAGTCAGGCAGAGGGAAGATTTGAATCCACATCTCCTAGGTCAGTGCCTTAATCACGAGGCTATAGAGTCACTCACACTTTGGCCCACTGAATATTTAAGTAGTTAAATAAAGTGGAACAGCTTCAACAGGAGAAATTGAGAGCAACCCACCCAGAGTAGCCTATAACCTGTCGATATATGCTTACCTGGCAGGGCTGTGATTTGAATTCAAGTCCTTGCTCCAGAGTGGGGATTTGACACTGGGTCTCCCACATACCAATTTCTTAACCACTGAGCTAAAGGTTATAAAGGGAAACACACATACCTGATCTGAAACAGACTTTTCCAAGTGCTGACAAATTCCAAACCTTTTTGGAAATGAACTGATTTTCTCTGATCTTTCAGTTTGCTGGCTGAATCAAAAAATCAGTTATTTGCCTGCTCTCGTTAGAAGCAGTTATAAATTAACACTCCTGTCCTGCCAACTATTTTTATAGAGAACTTGCCCACAGATTTCATTAAGACATCTAATGAATAGCTCAATGGTAGGTTATGGCCCAAAATGTTGGAGCCTGCATTATTGCAGGTCACGAATATGCTATATGTCAAGGAAGGAAAGGAACTGGAACTACTACTAAGTGGAGTCAACTTACCTTTATCAGCCCTGGAACTCAATCTCCTTTGGAATCCATGCCAACACTTGAAGGAAAAATTGAGAATAGGTGTGACTTTAATTATAAATAGGGCCCTATGAAATTCACGGCTTTGAAAAATGCATCACGGACCATGAAATCTGATCTCCCCATGAAATTTGGCTATTGTAGAGGAGGGTCAGCTCCAGCTCCTGGTCTTGGCTAGGCTGGGGAGGGATGGGACTTCTTATTCCCCTGCAGGGGCAGCTCCCAAGGCCAGGTCAGACTCACCACTGGGAACCTCCCCTGGCTGCAGGAAGCTCCGTGACTGCTGGCTTGGAAGCCAAGCTCTGAAGGCTGCTCTGAGGTAAGAGTGGCAATCCCGTGACCCTCCTCCCTCTCTTTTGGGTCGGGACCTCCACGGTTACAACACTGTGAAATTTCAAATGGCAACATCTGAAACCACTAAATTGGCTATTTAATAAATCCTATAATTGTGAAGTTGACCAAAATGGACCGTGAATTTGGTAGGACTCTAATTATAAAGCTTGAGCAGGAATTATGAAGTTGCATTAAGAATCTTGGTTGCTCCTATACTTGAAAAGGCTCCATTCAGAATCATAAATTCATAAATACATACACAATTGTTGGTATTCTTTCTCCTCAGATCTTGGTTTTGTTGGAGGTAAAATGCTCCTTTGGTTTCTTAGAGGACATTATTTTTATTTTCATCCTCTACAAACATTAATGCACTAGCATCAGATTTATTGTTTTGGAAATAGAGAAGCAAGCAAAAAGGTTGCCATGGCAATTCTTCATTAACATCATGCTCGTGTGCTCTTTCATTTTTGTGTGCCCTGGCAGTTTCACCTGAGTTATTTCAAAGAGATTAATTCATTACACAATGCATCAGTTTCATATCCAGAATAAAAGGTGTTCTAGTAGTTCTGGAGGAATACTTCTCTGTAGATTCTTTTATGTATCTGCTTTGCAGATTGTGGTGTATTTAATAAGTTTAATGCCATAATAACGCGTGTATTTTTGCTTTCCCTTCAAGTACCACTCAGACTATTAGACCCATTCCTTGAGAAGTTATATTGAATTTTAATGTATTGTACTGTTGGGATAAAGGGTGCTGGGGGGATGCATTCTGTTGAAAAGGGAGCCTATGTGGAGAAAATCCTGCCAGTCTCTTACCCCTTTTATATAAAGGGGACCGCAGCTTGAGCAAAACTGCTGATCTCAACTGTGGCAGTATGGGATTGGAAAAGAGGTGATGTCTCAAGTAAGCAGGTCCCAGGTTATTTAGGGCTTGAACTCCATCCGGAAATCCAGAGGCAGGCATTGCTTGTTGAGTATTTCCTCCTGAGCAAAGACTGATCTCATCTGTTTGGACAAAATACTCTACTTATGAACAACTGAGCTGCCATGTTCTCACTAGCTTTAGCTTCTGAATGGATTTAAGGTGTAGTCCATTATGAAATGATTTGCTGTAGTCTATTAGTGAGGTGACACAAATGCTGAAATCTCAGTGACGAGGTCATTCTCGGAAAGAAAAGGTGGCAACCTTGGAGCCAGCCGCAGATGGAGAAAAAGCCATCTGACTACTGCTGAAAGATGATCATCTAGTAATAACTGGGAATCCAGTCAGACTCCCATGATACAGACACAAGTAACACATGGCAGAGATATACTTTCAGTTAGAGGCACTTTTTTTTTAATGCATCTTCTGATCGTTTTCTGTAACCCATCAACATTACTTCAGTTTCATCAGGATTGAACTTCAGCAGCTCTCTGTCATCCATGCTTCAAACTCAGATGGACATTGGGAAAGAGATTTAAATGCACCATTTGAGACGAAAGAAGTTTTACAGAATCTATGTTGTTACACTGAACACAGTAGTATCTTCCTCCTGTACCCCATGTTTCATGTTTCCTTGTGATTCTTTGCTGCTTTTAGAGATCCAGACTAACACGGCTACCCTCTGATACTTGTGGTACTGTGCACTGGAGTTTTTCCAGAATTACCCTGGAATAGTTTAGTTGTTTGAAGGGTTGTGGGAAGATGGGTTGGGTAATGTTGTTTGAGGGTTGGGAAGCTGTGAGAGGTCTCGATCCCCTCTTTTCTTTAAGATCCCTTATTAGGGTGTCTGGCTGTGCTATTTTTGTAATGAAGTGTGCTTCTGTAGATCCTGTCATACACCTAGAGCCAAATTTTCAAAGATATTTAGACACCTAAAAATGTAGATAGACACTATGTGCAATTTTCAAAAGTGCCTATGCAGGTGTGGTGTCTAGCTCCCATTGAAATCAGTGACATTAGTTTCAGTGGGAGTTAAGCATCTAACCTACTTCAGTCTTTTGAAATCACAATAGGTACCTATCTGCATCTTTAGGAACTGAAATATCTTGGTGGAATCTGCCCCTGAGGTATAAGAGATGACATTTAAAATGTTTAAATAAGTAAATTCCCTATTTGCATGTTGTGTAAAAATAGATGGCAATATGATGGTGTTGTATACAGAAGTATAATACAATGATGTATTAAAATAATACAGTATATAATATGTTCATGTTGTAGATCCTGTTTGCATCCTTTCTGTGCTGCCCTCTAGCTAGTAGATTAAGACTAGAGAGAGTGCTGCTCATTCCATTTAGAATTTAAATACAGATTTAGCTAGCTTAATTTCCCTTGCCTCATAAGAATTCATTTGCTGGGTTCCAACATTTTATTTAAAGGGGTCACAGTAGCTACAAGGCTTGTGTACACGTAGTACAAGAATATGATGTCTTAATTCAGAAACAAATGTTATGTTTCAGCTTCATTACCTTTGGTTGGGATCAGTCTCATGGGTCTCCAATCACTTGATCACTCACATCAAGTGCTTGCTTTCTCTTTACTTTTCCTTTTTTTCGTTTGAGATTTGCCTTGCGTACGTAAGGTTAGGGTATTCCAGTATTCTGGTACAGAAAGAAGAACATAATAAATGAAGTCTTTCCCCTTTTTTGTTTTGTAGGTGTTACCCCTGGCCCATGTTAGCAATGACAAGAATCGGATCACACTAATTAATCCTCAGGCAGTGAATCTTGGTGCCTATAAAGAGAAACTGGAACAAGCACTTAAATCCTATGAAAGGTAAGTCTGCTCTTCAGATTTTCTCCATGCTGACAGACTAACTCTGTTTTTTCATGATGAATTGGGTTCATTTTACATCTCTGACTGCCTTACCTGTGCTTTGCTCACTAATCCATCTCCTCAAAGATGTATTTTAACATTCTGTACATTTGAGCATTTTCAAACAGCCACCATTATCTACAAATGTATCCTACCAGAGAAATGTTCTTTTCAGAAGTGTGGCATTAAAAGTAAATGGATAGTCAGGGACACCATAAATATTACATTGCACACATAATACACACATTTTTCTTTTTAAGTAACAAAAATTCATTTTAATCTCAACTGTAATCTCAAAATGTTAAATGTAAAACAAAACCCTTTCTGAAATAGAAACATAATACAAATATAGCCAAGGAAATAAACAGGTGCCTAACATTAAGCTCCTAGATCCATATTTAGGTGCCTAAATAATTGTCCTGAGTTTTGCTGTTGACCGCTTGGCACTTTTGAAAATCAGACCATTTATTTAGGCTAACTATGAGTTTAGGAGCATAACTTTAGGCAGCCGTGTTGTAAGATATTGGCCCTTATTTTTGTTTTTTTCCAGAAGAGTTCTGTTTTACTTATTGTTTGCAGGATCAGATAGGAAGTAGACATTGAAAGGATTTTATAAATCTTAACTATTTTTTTCTTGGCTTTTAAGTTTGTGGTTTTTGAAAATTATGTGATGATTAGTAATCTTAACAGGATTTTATGGACAAAAAACTAATAAACTACATATCTAGTCAAATTTTATTCTAATAAAATGTACAGATTTAATAACTAATAAATTTATGACATCTGAGTCTTCCTTTCTTGACTAATTGTTGAGTTGGCTTCCCAAGTTTTAGGCCTTGTTTATGCTACAGAGTTTTGTTAACAAAAGGCAGCGTTTATCAACAAAACAATGGATGCACACACACGACAATGTCACTCTTGGCAGTAAAAATGCCCTTCTTTGGCAATAAAATAACACCGCCCCGACAAGAGGCATAAGGCTTTTTGAACAAAATTTTTGTTGATAAAGTGGCAGTGTAGACACCCATGCTTGATTTTATTGCTTTAATTGGCCTCCGGGAGGTGTCCACAATGCCTGTCCTGACTGCTGTGGTAAGCAGTTCGAAGTCCACTGTCCTGCAGCCAAGTAAAAAGCATCTGCCTCACCTCCTTTAAAGCCCTGGGAATTTTTGAAATTCCATATCCTGTTTGCTCGGCGTGGAGAGATCTCATCACATCTTACCAGGTGACCATGGCGGCTTCATGCAGCAAATGCTTTCCTGGCTGGACCACTGTGGAGTTGCTGGATCTGCTCAGTATTTGAAGGGAGGAGGCTATGCAGTCCCAGCTGTACTTCAGCTGTAGGAATTTTGATATCTATGGGCAGATTTCTTGAGGCTTTTGTGAAAAAGGCTATGACCAGGACATGGTGCAATGCAGAGCAAAGATAAAGAAGCTGAGGCAGGTGTACCATAAGGGGAGGGAGGCAAAACATTGCTCTGGTGCTGCACCCAAGACCTACCAGTTTTATAAGGATCTGGATGCTATCCTTGGTGGTGACCCTACCTCCTCTGCCAAGAGCCCCATGAATACTTCGGCGGGCCTGGAGGCAGCGGAAAGAGGACCTAACCCAAAGGATGAAGTTATTGATGAAGAGGTGGCGTTAGAAGACGATGAGGAGCTTCGGGTGGGGTCGTCTGGTGGGGCATGCAGCCAGGAACTGTTTATCACTCCAGAGATTTCTAGCCAGTTTAAGCAGTTGCTCTCCACTGAGCAAGAAGCAGGAGATGAGACATCTGGTAAGTGGCTGTGGTTTGTGTAGTTCAGAGATGGGTTCAAGGCATAGAAATGTACAAGGCTTCCTATGTTTCTGTGTGCTGGACATTTCCCTGTGCAGCTAATCAATATGGTGGAGTAGGGGTGTTGATGCATGTGAAGATCTCATGGAAATCCTCTGGAGAGATCTCTAGGAATCTTTCCTGGAGGTACTCAGCAATCCTCTGCTAAAGGTTCCTTGGCAGAGCAGCTTTGTTCCTTCCCCAGTGGTAGGAAACTTTCCCGTACCATTCGGCAATCACTTGTGCAGAGACCAAAGCAGCACACAGGTGAGCAGCATAGGGACCAGGGCGGAATCTACAAGTGTGTAGTAGATGTGCTCTCACTTCCCTGCTTACCCTCAGCAGGGAGATATCTGATACAGTGACCCCATACCTGTGGAAAAGTGTGGTAGAATTTAGAATTTTTTCCCCAGTTGGCTGCACTGCAACTCTTCCAGAGCACTCTTTTCCTCATGTAGAGCACCCCCTGCTTCCAGCCAACACTCACCATGCTTGGGATGTTCACCAAGGGTCAGTGGGAAAGTGATTGTTATGTTACCAGAGGTGTATTTTACTGAAATGTTTCAATGCTGTGCGTGAACTTAACAATCACGTTTCTGTGCATTGTTTCTTGTGCTTCTGCAGATGTGGCTTTGAGGGACACCCCCCACACACCAGCAGGGCATCTTTGCCAGACAAGAAAGCACCCAAGATGGAGCAAAGAAGACACGTTCCGAGAGGTACTGCAATTCTCCAATGCAGAGAAAAGGGAATGCAGGGAGTGGAGGGAAGCTGAATGGCAGGACAGAAAAGAAAATTAGGAGTTTGTTAAGGACACTACTGAGCAGATGGTTAAAGTCATGGAAGAGCAAATGCAGATGCTGAAGTCCTTAATAATGCCTCAGATTGAGCAGATGTTCGCCCGCCCTCCTCTGCAGCACATTCAGAACTCTTTTTTTCCATGCCCCCGCAAACTCCATCCACATGTTCCTTTCTGCTTTCCAGAAGTTCTCAGTTTCCCATTCACTCCACACTCTTGGACAACTTTCAAAATGACATCTGGACCTACACACAGCTCTGAAAGTCTGCCCTTCTCTGGTCCCTCCTTTCCCACCAAGCATCTTTGTGTGTTTGTGCATGTGTTGTTTTTTTCTGAAATAAAAGCAAATTTTTGAACAATAACTAATCTTTATTTGTGTCCTACAAATTGAAATAGCAGGCACTACTAAGCCATACATAGGCAGTTTAATCATTTGCTTACTGGAATTTAAGGCCCAAATTTCACAATTGCTTCCTATGAAAACTAGATGTAATGTAACATTTCAGTACCAGTCACAGAGATGTACATTACTGGTTCTCATTTTTGAAGTGTTGCCTCAAAGCCTCCCTGATTCAAATAGGCCCCTCTGGGCCACTCTGATAACCCTGGTATCCGGCTGCTCAAAATCAGCAGTGAGGTGGTCTGCCTCATCACTCCACCCCGAGCAAACCTTTCACCTTTAGCTACACAAATATTATGCAACGTACAACGTGTGGCTATGACCATGGGTATAATACCCTCACTGAAGTCTAACCTGCCATAAAGGCATCGCTAGCGCGCCTTTAATCTGCCAAAGGCACATTCCGCGGTCCTCTGACACCTACTCCGCCTGTTGTTGAACTGCTTCTTATTGTTATCCAGATTTCCTGTGTAAGGTTTTATGAGCCATGGTTTTAAGGGATATGCTGGGTCTCCCATGATCAATATGGGCATTTCAACATCCCCCCAATGTAATCTTCTAGTCTAGAAAGAAAGTCCCTCCTTGTAGCTTTCTGTACAGGCTGGTGTTCCTGAAGATGTGTTTGTCATGCACTTTCCCAGACCACCCCACTTTGAAGTTTGTGAAATGGTGATTCATGAGTGCCTGCAACACGATGGATAAGTACCATTTCCTATTGATGTACTCCATCGGAAGGTGGTCTGGTGCCAGAATTGGAATATGTGTGCCATCTATCACCCCTCCAGTTAGGGGAAACCCATTTCTGCAAAGCCGTCCACTATTTCACACACATTTCCCAGTCACGCTCCTTTGTAGCAGGATGCAATTAATTGCCCTGCACACTTGCATTAATGCAGCCCCAATGATCAACTTCCCAACTCAAAACTGATTGGTGACCCATCAATAGCAGTCTGGAGCCACAAGCTTCCACACAGTAATTGACACTCGCTTCTCTATCAATAGGGCAGCTCTCATTCTGGTATCCTTGCACTGCAGTGCTGGGGCGAACTCTGCACACAGTTCCAGGAAGGTGGCTTTCTGCATCTGAAAGTTCTGTAGCCACGGCTTATCATCCCAGACCTGCCTGACAATGCGATCCCTCCATTCAGTGGTTCTTTCCCAAGACCAAAAGCAATGGTCCACCGTGTGCAGCTGTTCTGTGAATACCAAAAGAAATCTAAAGTTGCTCCTATCCATATCACACACCATGTCCGGCAACTGGGAGTCCTGTTCAGTTCTTGATTAACAATACTGCCCTCTGCGATGTGTTAATGACAGTTATCCGAGCATAGGAGAACAGAGCAGGATCCATCCCTTTATTCAAAGATGCCAGGATGCACAGCAAACAAAGGCCATAGAAAAATGCCACAAAAAAAAGCTGGAAGCCCATGGAATGCTGGGATGGAAAACAATGCATCATGGGACACTGAGCTTGGTCCTAAGATGTGCTGCGATCTGTTTCCCCTTCCCGCAAGACCTAACATCAGAAGGTGTCGAGCTGCACTGTGGGATACGTACCCACAGTGCACTACTCACACAGTCGATGATAGTGCCCCAAGTGTGGACATGCTCTGCCAACAGAGGGAGTGAGTGTGAATATGCAATATCAATTTTTATTATAGTGCTTTTTGATTGTCAACATAACTTTTATCAACAAAACTGTAATGTAGGCAAGGTCTTACTCTCCTTCACAGATCTCAGTGACTGATTCCATCCTTTGTGAAACAACAAACAAATCCCCTTTCCATTCCCACTTTGTGTTGCCAAGTCTGTGTCTTGATCCACAATACATACTTACTCTGGTATAACTACATCACACAGAGGTGTGAAAAATCCACACTCTTGTGCGACATAGTTACACCAACCTTAACACCCCATGTAGACAGTGCTATGTTGGCGGGAGACCTTCTCCTGTCAATATAGCTACCTCCTCTCAGGGAGGTGGAGTTATTAAGCTGATAGGAGAGCTCTCTTCCATTAACTTTAAGAGTTACATTGGTGTAGTGCAGACCTGCACTGTGTTTCATGGTCTTAAAGTAAAAACTGATCTGGAAACTATTTTGTATAATATTTGTGGAAATCAATTAAGATATATTTGTTTTTATTTTGCACTCACTAGATTGAATGTTAATAGTTCTAGAGGGCCTGATCCAGTGTTCATTGAAGTCAATGGGAATTTTGTCCTTGATTTTAATGGTGAGGTTTTGATAACTATTTCCATCTTGTTCACTACTGTGGAATTTGTTGAAAAATAATCCTGATTGACTTCAGTAGAGTTATAAGGGGGAGAAAAATGTCTTCTGATAAAATATGAGTGTTTTACTAAAGAGCTAGAGCACAGGCCTGACTTTTAAAGTATTATGCCTGGTCTCTCTGAAACTTACTGACATGAGTGGTCTTTACTGATGCTAGTTCCATTGACTAAAGTTAGTCAGGTTTACTAGCATCAATAAGGGCTTGCAGGACTGGGTCCAATATTTTTACAAATATGCCTTCAGTCAGTTTTATTTTTTACACATTAGTTGTTATGAGCATTAATACTAATGAAAATTTCAAAATGAACATTTTAGCTGTTTTTCCTTTAGAAGTGAGTGAAAAAATATTCAAAACCAAAAATATTGTTTCTTCTTAGTTTGTGAGACAAAAACAAAATTGCTTATGGAATTTTGCACCATGGCGTTCACTGTGGAAAAGGCATATACAGTAGAACATTAGAGTTACAAACACCAGAGTTATGAACTGAACAACCATATATCTCATTTGGAACTGGAAGTATGCAATTGGGCAGAAGAAATTACCCCCCTTCCCCCTCCAAAAAAGGCAAAGTACCATACAGTGTTAACGTAAGGTACTAAAAAGAAAAAAAAGAGAAAGCAGCATAGTAAAATTTCAAAGCTGTATTAAGTTAATGTTCAGCTGTAAACTTTTGAAAGAACAGCCATAATGTTTTGTTCAAAGTTACTAGAGTTACAAAGATTTCAGAGTTATGAACAACCTCCATTCCCAAGGTGTTTGTAACTCAGAGGTTCTACTATATGTAACAATTTTTAATAAAAGCAGTTTTCTAAAATCCCAGATTCTCAGACTATAAATCCTTGAAACTAAGATTATAAAATAGAAGCACTGGTATAATTAAACTATAGCATTGCAGTTGCAAGGCTGCAATAAAGATTTTAACAGTTTCAGCAAATGTCATTGAGGATGGAGGTGGGTTACGTGTGAAACGTGAAATCATTCCTTGCCTAAATATGTGGATGTCAAGTTTCAACCTATAGTGGATGTAAGTGACAAATTATAACTCCATATTTCCATCTGAAACATCAATTTCACAATGTCTTTTGTGCTATGAATACAGTATTAAATTTCTGATAATTGAATTTGCAAGGTTTGCGAGGGTTCAGCTTAGTGAATAGTCGCAAATTTATTTTGACATCTATGAATTAGACAATATGTTAGTACATGCCAGTTTCAAGAATAGAAGAAACCATGACAATAATCTCACCATACCTAGATTGATTATTAGCATAAAATTAAGAGAGGGGGAAAGTGGTGACAATAATTTCATGTTCCCACAGAGAAATATCCTTCAGCAAAGGAGAAAAAAGCTGGGATCTACAAAGAGTGTGTGATCTTGAATAGTTACAGACATTTACAAATGAGCTAGTTATGAATGTGCAGAATTTAGAAGTGTGAAATAGACAGCTGAGCATGCTACGAATGCAGAATATGAATATACTAGTAATTTACGTTCTGAAGTAGCTGGTTCTTGTTTTCCTTGGCAGATGAACTGAATCAGTCGGAAATCCATGTTCAGAATCTAATTTTGTATAGACTGTTGCAATAGTTAATTCACCAAGACTGGAAAAAGACAAGTGTTTGGAAAGGTCTGAGTTGTCTCTGAAATGAACTGATGCCAGCTCAGACATTTGTAAACAATAATGTAGCAGAGTTCACTTTTCTGTATGATGGCAGCTAGGACTCCCAGAGATTTGCTTCTGCATTGTGAAATGAGAGATAGTTATGTGATGGCTTAATTGTTGGGATGTTGACATTTAGGGATACAACTGTAAATTTAATTGACTAGTAGAAACTTGTAATCTATGCCTTAAAAAAAAAGACAAATAATCTGCAACAAAGGGAAAAACCTGTAGTGTTTTTAAAATGACAGAACTTGAGTGCTTTTGAGTAGGTAGTTCTGTTTTCACCACAGCAGCTTTCCTTAATGAGCAGAGTGGAATGAAGTAGAAATGTAAATGGTGAGATTGCATTTGATTTTTAAGTGGGGAAAAAATCGTTAACATTGCTTCTCAAGTGCCTTCATGCTGAAGCTGTTAACTTGTCAGGGGCGGCTCTTGGCTGACATTAAATCAGCACTATTGTTCAGTTTAGATTACTGGGTGCTGGACTGAACTCTCTACTGAAATTCCAGCAGGAAACATTAGTGATTGTCACTAATCTGTCAGTGACCCTGAAATAATCATGTTGCTACCAGATGGAAGATGCTGTTTTCCTATATCCTTTTGCAGATGATAAATTCATAGTTGAATGATAAGAACACAGTTTGTGCTTTCAGAATACAAATCATGGTAGATATCTTTAGAACTGAGTGTTCTTGTTTATTCATTGATATTATGATAATCAGCCACACACTGACCGCATTCCCTCAGGAATTGTTTTCTTTTATTTAATAGGCGCCTAAATCTAATTATTTGGAGAGCACTATCTCAAGAGGAAAGAGACAAGTAAGTTTTCACCTCTTCCTGTCTCAATAATTTAATTTTTGAAACATTTATTAATGGAATGGGAGCTGCGGTGCTTAGCACCTTTGAGAATCAGGCTATAAATATTTAACACACTTTTGTGGCTGCTCTTGTCATGGCCAGTTTATTTTACTTTCAAGTATTTCTTGTCTACACCTTACTGGTAAAAAATTTTCTGTGTGACACAGTAACATGTAAGCTTCAGGTTTTGGTTTACCATCCACTGAGTTACAAAGTGAGAGGATTTCTTCTCCCCCTTGCTGTTCATTTTTGTAAAAGAGAATAAGCACTTCTCCTTAACAGTGTTAATCTATGCTCAGTGTGAATGGCAAGGGTTTGGGAGGATTGGGACATCATCATCTTTGGCATCAGCATAAACCCTTCTCTACTTGGCCAGTGAGTAGCACTCCAAGGATTGGTTTGTGAGGGGATAAGCTATACAGATTATCAGCACCTTTACACTGGTATGACTTCGTCTACTCTGGGGGTTTGTAGCACTTTAATCAGATCGGGTTTTAAACTGATATAGTTAGAATGGTACAAAAACTGTATGTAGAACAGCCCTAAGAGCAGTGAAGTTAGCATTTATTTACTTCACGGGGGCAGTGTGCTGCTTAATTACTTAACATTTGTACAGTGTCTTGAAAATGAAAAACGTTACTATGTATAATTGTAAACTATTCTAATTTTTTTAAAGGTTTGAGCAGGAGGAGCCAGTCTCGTATATGGAACACAAGGAAGCTTTGCTACAGGCCTTAGAAAATCTGGGTTGGCCTGTTTCTTATGATGATGTGACACTTTTGGAAGATGAGATTCTGGCAGGATTAACCTACATCCAACAAGCCTCTGATCTTCAGGAAGCTACCAAAAAGGAAATTCAAAGAACCTCTGTATCAAACATCAACCACAGTAAAATGGTAGGTTGTACTAGCTGGGCAATCAAACATTTTCTTTCAAATATTCTTCAGTGTCTGCTCCTAGGATAATTTCACCTGTCACTTGTCACTTAGCTACTTGATAGGTTGGCACTAACCATAACTCTATACAAACTGGGGAAGAAGATGCAGACTGAGTTGCTAATAACGCTTCTAAAAAGAGATGAAGCTGTAGTGATCACCTGCTATTTTTGGAAAAGTTTATTTCCCTATTGTAACTAGAACAGTAAGTGGTTGTGTCACCACCTGCCCTGCATCTCTGGGATCTTAAATGCTAAGCTGCTTTGGCTCACAGTCGAGACCCCAGCAGACAAGCATACAGGTCACACCCTGGCTTCCACCACCCAATTAGTTTCTGCAGGGTGACCCCAATTTCTCCCCAGTCCTGAATTTTCCCAAAACGTCTGACCTGTAGTGCCCAACCCTCTTGCTAAACATTCACAGAAGGTATTAAGTTCACTGCTCCTTAAAGAGACAGTACCCGGCAGCTTATTAGTTTAACTTGGGTTAAGGTAATCACTCTATTTGAATCAAAGCATGAAATTGGTTTATAGTAAAAGTAAAAAAAGTTTAAGTGATACCAAGTATCAAGAATAAAGCTAGAAAGGATTACAAGCATACAAAAGTGAAAATACACTTTTAAGACTAAAACCTGATATAACAAACTTGTTCAAATAAGTGTTTCTCACCACGTCTCTTTTCCAACTTGGTTGACCAGGCATTCTGGCTAGGACCTTTCATAGAGCTCAGAGTGCTTGGTTCCTTTGTCTCTTCAGGTGAAGGATAATTTAGGGGTTTTTTTCCGCTCTCTTTATAGTCTAGTAAATCTTTGAAATGTATTCTTTGAAGTATATCCTTAGATAAAGTTCCTTTGCCCTGCTGGGTGTAGATGGTAGGCTGTCTGGTGTAGACTCCATGCTGGTTCTTTCCCCACTGGTGGTTTTTGACAAAGCAAATGATCTCTTCCTGCAACCTCCAATACAATAGAGTAGCCTGTTGAATTTGTCCACACCTGGTTTGAGGTGTTGGCCTCTTTCCTTTGTCTGGAGAAAACCCATTTGTCAACTTCCCTGACACGCCTGATCTAAACACATTTTAATCACATATTTCCTGCATACCTGTAAAGTTCTTTGTGGGTTAAACATACATATATCACATGAAAATTTTAATGATCATTGAAAAGTGACCAAGAGTCCTGTGGCACCTTATAGACTAACAGAAGTATTGGAGCATAAGCTTTCGTGGATGCATCTGATGAAGTGGATAGTCACCCACAAAAGCTTATGCTCCAATACTTCTGTTAGTCTATGAGATGCCACAGGACTCTTAGTCTGGATCTGTAAAAAGCGACAAACACAGCTACCCCTCTGATAATGATCATTGAGTTATTAGTTTTCCAGTGATATATTACATGCAACCTTTTGGGTAAATATCATAGCTCTGTGTCATCTGGAGTCACACCTATAAAAAATATATGCATACACACATACCTCATGTTTCTTTTCATTAACAAAAGGTAGCTTTGTTTCCTCTGAAAAAGAATACTTAAATACATCATACTAAGCCTGAGTAGTTAGATTTTGTGCAGGGAACTCCATAGGGATTGGATTGGATAGAATCCACCACCAGCACAATCTGCTGGCTCTCTGCCACTGTTATTCCAATCGATGGGGCTGAAGTAGTGGCCATTGCACCTTCACATTTCCATTTGAGGAGCTTTTGGGCCGTGTAAGTGCAGCAAATTTGAGCCCTTCTCCGGGTATTTCTACACTGCATTGTAAACCCAGCTCTGTGGGATCTGGGCTTGCGGACTTGGTGTTTCCAATCCCAGGCTAGAGCATCCACACTGCATTGTAAATCTGGTCTTACAGTTGCTGGACCTGGGTCTCACAGCCATGCTAACACGTCCATTCTGCACTACGCAGGCCTTCTGGCTCAGTCCTGCACCTTGTACGGTGTCCACATAGTAAAATGAAAGAGGTTGGACCGTCTCAGAGTGATTCAGGCCCTGACCCATCTCCCTAGCAAAGTTGTAGGACCTGGTCCTGAGTGCTTGCTGACTTGAGTGAAACTGCTTTGTGGAAGCAGGGCTTTGGCTTAAACCTGAATCAGAGCCTAGGCTTAGTATGCAGTTTAAACATATCCTCTTTGCTCCCTGGCAGTTTCTCTGCCTGTGATCCTCCTAAACACAAGGCTAACAGAGAGCTTAAGTGGTTAAGTGGGCCTTTGGATGAGTTTTACTATTGCATACTAGTGAGATTCCTGTAGGACATTTCTATATCTATATGTACATATAACATATTCTTTACATGTTTTTTCGGTAAGCTAAAACTTTAATTGTTTTGTTGATTGTTGACCATTGCAATAGCTTCATGGTTACCATTTCTCTATTCCAGCTCTTTAGAGGGCATTTGAGGGCAGTTTGTAGAAGGCAAGTTCTGGGCTTGCAACTATTCTGAAGTGTTGAATGTGTGGGGGGGTTGGTTTCAGTGTGGTATGCAAGTGAAATACTAGCTGGCAAACTTGGTATATCACTTCCTTGTACGTACCTGTGGGTGGGTGCAGCTCCAGTATAGAATACAGGTATCCAAACTTGTGTTGTAGGAAGAGTCCAACCTTAAGCTTCATGATTTTATTTTTTCAGTATCCCAGCCCAAGCTGAGGCACAGTGTCAAGCCTTCAGCTCTCCTACAGTTTTACAGTGGTGGAGGGAAGTAGATTTGGACTCCAAATCAATACTCCCTCCCTGTACAAATTAATCAGCTCCAGATGCAGGTAACATACATGCAAAAGTTTACCATAAATCAATGAACATTATTTCTAAGAAACAGCAATTATGCAGTTGTGAGTAACTTGCCAACAGGTTCCATTTTAGTTTGACAATATTATTAACAGATAATATTTACCACTTAACCGTATCCATAAAAAAGAATGCTGAAACTGAGATAACAAAAGTACATATCTCCCTCTGGGTCAGAGTTAAGGACGTAGCCGCATGTTATATTTCTTTAGGCTTAACAAGAATAGTTTATTTATTTGTTTGAGTGTAATATTTATGATATGCTTACATATTCTTTCTTGTTTTTGTTTTGTAAGTTATATGGTAGGTAAATACGTTTTTGGCCTTAGTCTTGAATGTTTTTTCTTTTTTCTTTTTCTTTTCCTTTTTTTTTTTTAATATGGAATTTATTTTTAGTATTTTCTTACAAAATGCCTTGAAGTAAATACGTGCCTGTGTATATATGTCTGTGTGTATGGTGGGTTTTCGTTTTGTTTTTTGTTTTGTTTTAATTTAGAATTTCTTTGCAAATATAAATATTTGTTAATTTTTATAAAAATGCATAAACAATTTTTTAAAATAATTGTCAAGGCTAAACTGATTATCATTCCGAGTACTTTTTGGAAAAGAATTTTCCTTCTCCAATTAAGATTTTTAAATTAATTAAAATTTTAATTGATCTAATGCAGTGATCCCCAACCTTTTTTGTCTGGCGGGCACCAGACAACGAGCCACAGAGGTTGTCTGCTGAAATCCTGCCGAAATTCGGCAGCAATGCCTCTGGATGATGCTATTTGTCAGTGGCAAACAGCATCATCCAGAGGTGTTGCTGCTGAAATGCTGCCGAATGTCGATTTGCATTTCGGCGGATGCTCATCCAATGGCCAGTACGCGGGCGCACTTAGATACCCTGGCGGGCGCCATGGCACCCACAGGCACTGTGTTGGGTACCCCTGATCTAATGCTTTAAATTCAAAATAACTTTTGTGATGAAATATTTATTGATCCAAGACAGCTACTTAATTTAGCAACAATTGCATTGTATGAAATCTAAGGATAAACTTAAGGATGTGGTTGAACATCAAGAGACACTAGTGATCACAATTTTTAGAATGGCTACTGAAAACATCTTCCTAAGTTTCTCTCATTTTCATAGTAACTACAATGCAAGGGCTTGGTGCTACAAGGTGCTTAGGCCCAGATTGGAAATTAGGAGCCTAAATACCTTTGAAGATCTGGCTTTTAGTGTTTTCACTTCCCTTTGGTTTCAGTGGGATTTGAGGGTGCTCAGCACCTCACAGGGTCTGTGTAAATCAGTATAATTCTACTGCTGAATAGTTTCTTTTCTAATGTAACCAACACACGGTTCGCATTAGTATTCTGTTAATAAAAAACAGCAATATTTCCTGTACTGGAGAGCTGATAGTTTTCAGAGATGCAAATCCAGACAGTTGGGTTGTACTGTTTCATCCAGCAGCACATCAAGAATCTCGTCTAGAATCTTAGGAACAGGTAATGCCCAATCTCTCTCTGTCTCTAGCAGATAAACAGTTCAGCTTTTCACCTCCAAAAGTTTTCTGACTCCAGTTATGAGGGAGATTTTCAAAGATATGAATGGTAGTTAAGCACCTGTTTCCTACTGAAAGTCCATGGGAGTTGGACACCTAATTGCCATTGGTGGCTTCAAAAATCAAATTGCTTTTAGCAAGTGGAGGATGATAAGTGAGAAGTTGTTTGTATTTGTTGAGTTTGTAGTGGCTCCCACTTCCAAAGAAAATGGTGATTTTACTTTATTTTCCTGTCCAAAGATATAAGGGATAGCTGATGAGGCACATTCTGCCCTTGGATATGCACATGTGGTTCTCTTTGATTTCAGTGGGAGCCATATGGGTGTATCCACAGGTACAATATGACTTTTTTGAATATTGCTTTTTAAATAAAAAACGCAGAGATTGACTTTAGCTGCACTGATTGTGATGTTTCTGCTCTCTTTGACCATCACAATGCCTGATGAAAGTGGCAGGTGAAAGATATTGAGATGAATGACATTCTTGATTGCCTGATAGAGAATGCTCAGTGTGTCAAATGCTGTTTGAAACTTGACAGCTCAAAGATTCAATGTGTTGCCAGTGCTGTGAGCAACTCATTCAAAAAGAAACATAAAGTGCACTGAAATATCTCTAAATGACTCAGTCCTCTACAAAGCTTCATACTTACCTCAGATTTCCACTTCAAAAGGATCCTTGTGCGGTTCATTTGAATGCAGTTAAAGATATAACAACAAGGTGCACGACATGTCAGCTTCAGAGTAGAATTTCGCTCTCTCCCAGTAGGAACACAAATATATTTACTACCATCAGTGCCAGTGTGAATACAAAAAAGTCCTCTAAGAACAATAACTTGTCCTTAATGAAAGGTTGTAATCGGGATTCTCAAGATGCATCTTCTTACAGTGTGCTTCTGTGTTTGTAGCTTTTGACAGTCCAAGAGCATTTGCTTACTTATTTTTCAGTGTATTGAAATTTATTTATCAGAATCTCTACATGTTGTTTTTCTTACAACTACACACATAAAAACATAACTGAATTTGATGGAATTTTGATTAAAAGACAATGCCCCAAGCCAAAGAAGAAAGACAGCTCAATCCACCTTCTTGGGCAAGAGCCTGAAGGTGAAATTCACTCATGGGCAGAGGGCCCACATAAGGCCCTGTGCACCACTTAAACTCTTAACACGGGACTTCAGTGGAGCTTAAATCATGAATAGGACATTGGACGTGCCTTATGCACTGGGGTATATTTTATCCTAAATGACTAGATAGATCGTGTAATGTGCCAGTTCAATAAATGTCTGCTCTGTTGTACCAATCAAGGAAACAGATTCTTGAGTTGAGGGCCCTCATTGTGAATGCCTTGTTGCCAGACCACTCCAAAATCAAATCTAGGAATAAACAGCATAAACAACTAACACTCAACTGCAGGAGTAGAGTACCAAGGTTTGCTGAAAAACAGTTCTTCGAGTAGATGCAGCTGTGTATTCCACTTAGGTGTGTGCATGCCCAGCACACAGGAGCCAGAGAACTTTTCCTAGTAGTACTCTTAGATGGACGGTGTTCATGCCTCCTGGCTGTAGCCCCTTCCCTGGTTACATGAAGCAGTGCCAACCCCAGAGCTCTGTCTGGTCTCAGTCTCTCAACTAGTTTAGTTTTTTTTCTCTCATATGTAATTAGTAGTACCCTTAGTGTTAGTTAGTGTTGTGCTAGTTGGTTGCTCTCGGTGGTGCCCTCATGGGGGTTTAAACATTGTTTTTCGTCTGGGAGAGTGATTCACCACTCACAGTGCTTGCTCTGTCTTGGTGAGGCCCAAGTCAAGGAGTGTTGCATGATCTACCGATTGTTTAAGAAACAGACTCAAGTGGCTCAAGTCAAGATCTTCACCTGAAGCAGCATCTGTTTGAACAGACCATGTGGCCTGCTTCAGTACTGAGGCACTCATCAGGTTGAAGATTGCCCTTGGGGTCAGAGAGCACTGTTGCATCACGTTCCAAAGCAGATGCCTCTCCAAGAAATGGAGGAGCCATTCCCCTTTGACTGTGCTGAGGAAAAGGTTGCATAAAACCAATTGAAACTGCTCCAGGTCTCAGAGTGACTCTTCTACCTCCCCCAGGAAAAGCATGGGCCTGCATGGAGCTGTTGCTGGCATGCAGGATGTACAGGTACCTCTAGCCCTTCCCCAGGACCTCGTAGGGATGTTAGAAATCCTGGTTCTGGCCTCTGGCTGTCTGTAGAGTCTGGTGCCAATGAGGGAGATGATAATACTGACTGTTACCACTTTGGTGCCGTACCAGGCAGCTACAGACCTCCTCCTTCTCTCAGTTCTGATCTCTCCTTTGGCCCAGGACTTTGCCCGGGCTGCGTCATCTATAGCCCTTTTTACTGATTGAGCTGCTGATCCCTTGGGTCTGTTGACACTGCACACCATTGTTCTCTTCCAC
The DNA here is from genome assembly GCF_007399415.2 of Gopherus evgoodei. Taxonomy (NCBI): domain Eukaryota; kingdom Metazoa; phylum Chordata; order Testudines; family Testudinidae; genus Gopherus; species Gopherus evgoodei. The sequence continues at coordinate 120,289,818 of NC_044322.1, forward strand.
AGGTTGTGGAAGTGGGGTTGGTATTGGGATCGGTACAGGGGACTTTGGTACCAAGAACTTCCTTGGCACCGCTTCAGTCGGCACCACAAATGCTTCTGTGGCAGCTTTCACTGCCCTTGACATCAGTACTATCAGATACTCTGGTACTGCTGTCTCTAGGATCTCAAGACTTTTCTGCATCTGAGTCAGGGTCATCCTCCTGTTCTCTATTGCCCGACCAGTGTCAAGGGCCATTGATGGACCATTATGGGAACCAGGATTGGTACACATCTCATGATTGCGATGGAGATCCCTGGCCTGGTGCCTCCTGGCTGCCAATGCCTAGTCTGTATCATGGAGGTCTCACTCAAAAGCAGGATCGCCAGCCAAGTCTGTGGTAGTGACCGTCCATCTGCTGCAGGCCCAGGCACCGGCAGTCCTTCTCCCTGTGGAGCCTCCAGAGCCATCCTGTCTGGGTCTGTCAGCCATGGAACAGAAGCTGGTTTTGAATCAGTTAAGGTCCTCATCTTCATCTCCGAACAATTCTGTGCTGACTGGCTTATCCTCTCTTTTGGTACCGGAGGATTTTAAGGAATATCAAGACTATTTGTGGCATGTAGATGCTTCCCTTGGTACCAAAACGGAGTTCTTGCAAGAGAACACCTGCAAATTGATGGATATTTTGCAGTCATCTACTGCCCCTGGGAGAGTCACCCTCCCTATAAACTATGCGTGTGTTGAACTGGCTAAGGCCCTCTGGAGCATGGCAGCTTTGGTACTGCCCGTGGCTAAGAACATGGAAAAGCGCTCTTTCGTTCCCATGTAGGTATTTGAGGGGTTTTACTTTCATCCATCCCCAAATTCACTAGTCTTAACTGCAGTGAGCAACTGAGCCAGGGAAGGTTTAAGTCCACCCCTAAGGATAGGGACTTTAAATGATTGGATCCCATGGGCAGGAAGGTTTATATCTCCATTCCTTATATATGTGAATTGCTAACCAGCAAGCCTTGCTGTCCATGTATAACTTTAACTGGACAGCTGTGTCAAGGTTTTCAGAGGGAGGAATTTTGAGTGTCACTGAGGGCTGCTTGGTGGCTACAATGTCCTTGAAGTCCACACTCAATGTCATGGACACCTCAGCAAGGGTGATGGCCTCTGTGGTCACCACTAAGAGGAATTCCTGACTGCAGAATACAGGTATTGCCTTTGATGTCCAGCAGGCCATAGAGGATTTGCCCTTCAATGGCCATACACTATTCTCAAAAAAACCTGACTAGATGCTGCACTCCTTCAAGGACCCAAGGGCTACTCAGCTGTCCTTGGAGGCGTACATGCTGCCAGTGGAGAGGCGCCACTGTGGTGTCCAACAGCAGCAGCAGTGCCCATCACAGCATGTTTGGCCAGCCTTTCCCTCCTTTGACGCAACAAGACTACCCCAGAAAGAGGGATAGGACCCACAGGAGAAAGCAGTCATGCTTGGTATTCGGCCAGCCTATGTTCCCTCCCCTAATGCCTTCCAAGCCCCCATTTGAATCCTTGGTCCAGAGCACTGTTCCAGCCGTTGCACCTCACTTGTCATCCCCCACTTTGGGGCTCGATCACTACCGACAGCTGGGTCCTTAGCACCATCAGATCAGGTTATGCCATCCAGTTCCTCTCCAGGCCTCCTCTTTACCCTTCCTCCCCATCCCTCTTCAGGGACCTCTCTCACGAGACACTGCTTCATGAACAGGTCCGCTCTCTGCCGGCTTTGGGAATAGTGGAGAAGGTTCCGCAGGAACATCAGGGTCACAGTTTCTACTCCCTATACTTCCTGGTACCCAGATCCAAGGGAGGGATAAGACCCATCCTTAATCTTTGTGACCTCAACAAATATATTGGGTACATGAAGTTCCGAATGGTCACTCTATAGACTGTCCTCCCCACACCTGTCTCAGAATAATAGATTTGCTGCTGTGGACCAACAGGAAGCCTACTTTGATGTGGTGAGTTTACTGAGCCACAAAAAGTTACTGTCCTGGCTGAATGCCAATGTTAGTACACAGTGCTTCCATTCAACCTCTCTTCTTCCCCCAGGGTTTTTACCAAATGCATGTTTAAGAAATTTACTTAAGTTGAAAGTACTGCAGTGTGGTAAATGTAGATTTTTTAAAGCACGCCTATACTGTTGGTGTTTGCTGACACATTAAGGGGAAATTGATAAAGATACCAGACCTTTGTACATAGCTAGACAGTTGTTAGCCAGTGAGACTAATTCAATTTCTGTAGCATACCCACGTTTAAAATCAGACTGAAGGGGATAAAGGAAATCTGAAGACTCTCGCTACAACCTTCCCAGTAACCTTGACAATTGATTAAACTCTTGCTGTTAAGAGAGAGACCCATAATCAAGAAACTAACGGTCTCACTCATTTAGAGGATGCAAGAACTATATACTTTGAGAGATTGTGATGCAGGGATGGAACCAAATGAACATTGAAGTGTAAGACATTAAAACCCATTTAAGCAGTAAGGCATCTACAAGTTTCAGAATTGCATAAGCTTTAGTTGAGTCTTGTTTAGTTCTTCTTTTCTTGTATTTACTTTGATTTCCCCCCTTTATTTTCTGTATTTAAATAAGCCTTCTTTTGTTTATGCAAATTGGAATTGTGGACTACTAGTGGGTGACAGATGCTGCTGTGTGCTCTTAGAGGAAGGAAATCCATTTCTGCCCTCAGAGGAGGCAGATGGGAGTTTGAGGTACCAGACTGAATGCTCTAGCAAAGGCATTGGCACTAATCGGCAGTGGTGGAAGAGGGGCATGCCAGAAAGTTTTGGAGAAGCCACTAGATATGAGTATAGAAAGAGCCTAAAGACCAGGGGTAGTGTTGTGTATCAGGGAAGTTGACACAATTATAGACAATATGATCCACTTTAAACGTCTGTAGGCTGGAATGAATCCAAAGCTGTTGTGTATTCTATTTTTTTTATGTTCAGCAGTACATTCAATTAACAGTATCTTTGCATACACCCATGAAAACAGGGTCTGGTTTGTTGCCAGTGGAGAGTAAGGATAAATTTTGAAGTTAAAAATGCTCTAGTGCAGTGGTGCACAAACTTTTCCAGTCATGCCCTCCTTTATCATTCATGGAATTTGTCTCCCCCCCTTACCTTTTTGCTGCTTCAGGTGGTGGCGCTGCTTTCAGAGCTGGGCAGCTGAGAGTGGTAGCTGCTGGCTGGGGTGTTCATGTTGTTTGCGGGGCGGGAGGACTATTTTTTAATCCTGCTCCCGTCCTGCCCGCAATACCCATTCTGTTTTTATCTCACCTCTGCTATTATGGCAACGGGTCCTGTGGGACTCAGTTTTTTTGTGCCCCTCCCAAGTACCTGTTGTGTGTTCCCCAGTTTGTGCACTACTGCACTAGTGCATAGTCTTGAGAAGCATTATGCTATGTTGTCACCATTTTTTGTTTATATCTCAAGTCCCTCAAAGCTTTATTTGTATTAATAAACTTACATAGCTTTGCTAAGACAACTTGCAGCATTATGAGCCAGATTTCTCCACTCATATAAAATTACACAATTTTGTTGACCTCAGTGGAACTATACTGATTTACACCATCTTAAAATCTGGCCCTATGATTTTAACCTTAAAGCTAAGCTGCCAGTAAGACACAGAAATATCTCATGAGAATATACAAAGTTACAGCTTTCTGAAATGTTATTTAACATACAAATAGAGTGTATACTAGCTTTAGATTCACTGCAGTGTAACAGACATCTTCAGTGAATCATAACATACATCATGTATGTAGAACTCTCAAGATACAGGAGCTCTGTGAATGGACATAGGATGATTGCCACTTGGGAGCTATAAGAAAAATTCTCTCTGGGAGTCTGCAGAGAATCACTTCACTGGTCTCTATGACCTTATGAAATAAGCAGCACATATATGCTTTTAGTATCTTGATCAATCATAATCAACATACGTTGGAATGTTTTTTGGAAGATTTAGGTTGACAGCCAGTATAAATACTATTTGCCAAGCCACACTAGGTACTTCTACACAGATGTAAAAGACCTGTGGCTGGCCCAGGTCAGCTGACTCGGGCTTGCAGGGCTCGGGCTGCAGGGCAAAAAATTGCTGTGTAGATGCCCAAGCCTGAGCAGGGTGAGTATCCCAGAGCTCAGGCTACAGCCTGAGCCCCAACATCTACACAGCTATTTTTTTCCAGCCCCTGAGTTCGAGCCCCACCAGCCTGAGTAATCTGACCCGAGCCAGTTGCAGGCTTTTTACCCTGTGAAGATGAACCCATTATGACATCATTCTTTTATAATGTGAGAAATTTGTAATGGCTGTATTGTGCATGTTCTTAAATTTGCATGAATCAATTAAGCATTTTCTTAGAGTAAGCAAAGAGCTTTTGACTCTGGCTACCCACGCAAACGCCTCTTCCTAGTGCTTACCTCCTAGGAGGGACAGGGTTGGGTTTTTGCCTTCCTCCTCATAGAATCATAGAATATCAGGGTTGGAAGGGACCTCAGGAGGTCATCTAGTCCAACCCCCTGCTCAAAGCAAGACCAATCCCCAACTAAATCATCCCAGCCAGGGCTTTGTCAAACCTGACCTTAAAGCCTCTAAGGAAGGAGATTCCATCGCCTCCCGAGGTAACCCATTCCAGTGCTTCACCACCCTCCTAGTGAAAAAGCTTTTCCTGATATTCAACCCAAACCTCTTCCACTGCAACTTGAGACTATTACTCCTTGTTCTGTCATCTGCCACCACTGAGAACGCCTGTGGTGACAGCTCCCTTTCTCTGCCTTCTTTCCTTCTTTACTCCATGCCTGACTCTCTTGATCCATACTCCCTCCTGACACCCAGCTCACTGGATCCCTGATTTTCCCAGCTCACCCAGCCTTCTACCTGCCCCCATCTCTTCCTTGCCGCCAATCCCCTTTGCTGTCTCTCTCTCTAGCTTATTGTTGGAGTCTGCTTCTGGGCTCAGCACTTCACTGGCAGATGTCAGGCTCCAAAGCCCCAATCTGGAGAAACCCCTTAATTCCCAGAGGGAAGCGAGAGGTGCACTGGCCAGCTGCTTGGTGGAGATCAGCTCAAGCCTGTCACATCCCGTTCCAACCAACCTTCCTCCAGCAATGGGCTGGGGAGAGAGATGGGAAAGTGGAGTGGGAATAAGGGGAGCTGGCGGTGAAAGAGGGGTCAGGGATTGAGGGAGTCGGGGATTGGGGGGTCGTGGATCTAGTGAGCTGGGGATAGAGGGGGATGAGTATCTATGTTGAGGACTGGGGGACCTATAACACAGAAAAAAGGTAGAGAACAAAAGCTGTTACCCCTGGGAACTTGAGACATAACGGTTCCAAAGACCCAGACCTGCTCCTTTTAAGAGCTCTGCACTGGGGCCAGAGGTCTGTGGTGTGGGGGTCAGAGTAGAAGTGGGGACAAGGGCAGGCTCCCACAATCTCCCCAGCGCAGATTAACAGTTAATTGGCTTTGTTCTAATCCCAATGCAAAGAGGACTACATCAGAGTGAACTAACGAATGAATATTGCATGGCAGGAGGGTCCACCAGGTTGCTGTGACCATAGCATGGAATTACCAATCTTCTACCATGGCTGTGCCATGAATTATACATAATCTTACTGTGACAAAATCATATTCTCTGCTGACAGCTTAGTCTATGAGAAGGGTGCATCTGAAACAGGCGAAGCCCATTAGGTAAAATTAACTCCAGTGCAGGGGGCTCTTATAAAGCTCTGTTGATATACCTATACAGAGATAAAAGCCCTGCAGCCTGGCCATGTCTGGTCCGGGTCACCTGACTCAAACTTGCAGAGCTCAGGCTGCAGGACTAAAAATTGCTGTGTAGGCATGCTGTGTAGGCATGCAGGATTTCAGATCTCGGGCTCCAGCTCAAGCCTGAATGTCTGCCCCGTGATTTTTCAGCCCCGGAGCCCAAGCCCTGCAATCCTGAGTCAACTGACCTGGGCGAGACATAGGTTTTTTATCCCTGTGTAGACATACACAATGAACCATTTAGGTTCTTTGACATAGGGTTCAGTAGAGCATAGGACATTATGCAGGCCTCACAGTAGTGTATTTGAGAGATTTCCTGGAGATATCAAGAATGTTTTTTAACAGTGCTTTAATATTTTCCTATGAAAGATGTTTCCATGCTCATTGTTGAGGTTAGAACCTCTGTTTTAAAATTCAAAATGAGAACTTTTAAAAATGCGAACAATTTCTCCTAAGTGAGTTGCGAACTTTTTCCTGTAAAATCCACATCACCTTCAAAAAGTGTTCTACTGTTTGATGGAGCTGCTGACATCAGAAGTTCAGCAGCAGACTTCTAAATTTTAGCAGATCCTTAAATTCTTTAATCTGAGCTGTAGTGTTAGTATTAGATTAAATTCAACTGTAAATGAATAGGAAAGTAAGAAAATCCTGATTTGCGAGCCTTTAGGCACAACCCGAATATATGCTTTAAAAAAAGGAGGAGAAATCATTTTCAAGTTCATACTTTATTTTTCTGCTCTTTCATTGCTTTATTTTTATGTGTGAGGGAAGTTAAATTTTAAATGAAACATTATGGGAGTCACTGGATGAGGTTCTGTTGCCTGAGTTATACAGGAGGTCAGGCTAGGTGATCATAATGGTCCCTTCTGGTTGTAGTAATCTATATGATGAAGTAAACTGGTTCCAACCAGTGTGGGTGTTGTGAGGGTACCCGCACAGCTGTGAATGATCAGCATTTTCATAGTTGAAATGTCTTTTCCTTGTAAAGTGTTTCAGGTAGTGGCACACTCTTCCTGATGCATAATGAATGTATGAATAATGCCATTTTCTTTGTTAATGCAAACCTGTAGTTTTAATCAACAGCCCTCTGTTTAGAGATATATGGAACATATGCCTCCTCCTCCCATTGAAGTCAATGGGAGTTTTGCCTTTGACTTCAGTAGGAGCAGTAGCTGGCCTATGATCACTATTCTGTGGAGATTAGAAAATACAGTACCAGGTAATCCCCATATATTTCATGTTGAGTAGTTGGCTTTTTTCATAGTATAACTTTAAGATACAAAGAGCTGTATGTATTATGTTTAAATTGAATTGGCTTCATATAATAACATAAGCCCATAACATAATGAATTAATGGTGCGGTGTGAATCTCAAAGCTATTTCAGAGAGTAGTTTTTCCATAATTCAAAATTAATTTGGTAAAATGTGTCCTCATTTGTTTCTCTCTCTTCGTTTTTGCTCTGGATGGTAATCCTGTCATAGGAGAGATTTATGATTTGTAAGAAAGCTATCAAAATTGTTATGATTTTTTTAAAGGACTGCCTAGAAATAGAGCTTTTTCTTGAAACTAGTTGTTTTGTCCCCACTCATTGGGGGCACTTCAATTCAAGACATTGAGACTTTATAATGTGATACATTATTGTGTCTTATAGAGCATGTCTATGCTGTATGAACTCCCAAAATCCTGATCCACTATGCATAAGGCTGAGCTTAAAAACTGAGCTGCACTTGATGGAGGCAGTTTCTTCTTGTTTTGAAGTGTCAGTGTATGTTGCTACCCGTGGTATGATTAACATTGTGCAATTACTTATCCTGAGTCAACCTGCTTTAGGGGCCTAATGAGAACACCATCTTCAGTAATTGCTAATCTGCAACTGAAAAGCTTTACGAGTGAGTGGCAGAAATGCAAATGTAATTAGAATTCCATTTATGCAAGGCAAAGAAGTATAAAGCCTCTAGTCTTTAAACTGTTCAAAAGGTTGCTGTTTTTTTCCTAATTGTGACTTCAATCCACTAAATGGATGTAAATAATTTTAACTGCCAGTTGAAATATATAATGGTAACTATCAACTGTTCTTAAATAACTTGTGTAGTACAGAATGAAAATTGCCATAGTAGGAAGTACTGTGAATGATGGACAAGCAAAACATTCTTTAAAGTCTGTTCATCAAATAGACAAATAGTCTGATGCTTTCTTGCTAAAATTTAAATTAAAAACCTTTATTTTTAAGCATGGCTAAGTACCTTGACAGCTACTTAGTAGTAGTAGTAGTAATCCTTTTTGGATGTCCTTGGGACAGCAGCTTTCCGTGTAAGCCTGCAACTGAATTAATGGTGTGGGTTATTCTCAGTCTATGCTTTGACCTTCTGTTGGTTTTGTATTTCTGCCGCTGCTGTGTTGGTATCTATGAAAGTGTGCCGTATTTAGAGGGGATGGATTAGACATCTGCATAGAACTAGAGCCAAGGGTTGGAGCCAGAGTTGGAGACCAGGGGCAGGGATCATGAATGACGCAGGAATCAGCAGCAGGTGAGATCAGGTAGCGGAGGCAGGGTCTGTAGCAGCAGCAAGCCAGGATCCATTTTATTGTACAGACAACTTCTTATGTCTTTCTGGCTTAATTAGTGTACCCAGCCCAATCAGGGACTCCGGAGCTCCACTAATCAGGTCCCTGTGGATGGTATTCTTAGTGGAGCATAAGGCCTTAGGGTTCCCAATTGTCCAATTACTAGTAGAGTTGTTGGATGGTGTTTGTGGATGCTGCAGTGACCTTTGAGCCCACAGGCCTGAATCAGGACCCACAAATCCTTACAGTATGCTTAAACCATTATGTTTATTTGTACTGTGCTCCTGCCTTCCACTATTTGCCCTAAGGAGACAGGGGACAGCACCTAGACTGGGGTGGGCAAACTACGACCTGTGGGCCAAATCAAGCTGGCCCACCCAGCCACACCACACAGCTTGGCCCTGCTCCAACTCGGGCTCTGGGTTGGGGGCTGTACCACATGGCTCCCAGAAGCTGGCATGGCCCCGCTCTGGGTCCTGCGCACTCCAATGGGAACTGCAGGGGCGGTGCCTGCAGATGGGACAGCGTCAAGAGCCGCCTGGGCACGCCTCAGCATAGGAGCTAAAGAAGGGACATGCCATTGCTTCCAGGAGCCATTTGAGGTAAGCGCCACTCAGAGCCTACACCCCATAGCCTCTCCCCATGCCTCAACCTCCTGTCCCAGCCCTGATCCCCCTCCCACTCTCCAAACCCCTTGATCCCAGCCCGGAGCACCCTCCTGCACCTCAAACCTCTCATTTCCAGCCCCACTCCAGAATCTGCACCCCCAGCCGGAACCTGCACTCCTTTCCACACCCCTGCCCCAGCCCTGATGCCCCTCCTGCCCTCCAGACCCCTCGGTCTCAGCAGCAGAGCAACATCCTACACCCCAAACTCCTCATCACCAGCCCCACCCCAGAGTCCACAACCCCTCCTGCACCCCAACCCCAATTTTGTGAGCATTCATGGCCCTCCATACAATCTCTATTACCCGATGTGGCCCTCGGGCCAAAAAATTTGCCCACTCTTGACCTAGACGATAATAAGGTGATAAGTAACATGGATTTGTCAAGAATAAATATCAACCAAATATCGCTCTGTGACAGGTAACAATCCTTGTTGATGGGGGGAAGCAGTAGATGTGATATATCTTGGCTTTTGATACTATCTCACATGATCTTCTCAGAAACAAACTAGAGAAATATAGCCTAGATGAATCCACTTTAAGGTGGGTGTATAACTGGTTGGAAAACCGTTCTCAGAGTAATTATCAGTGGTTCATAGTCAAGCTGAAAGGGCATATCAAGTGGGGTCCTGCAGGCAGGGCTGTCCTTAGGCATAGGCAGCTGCGTAGGACACCTGAAAATTTGGGGCACCCCGCGGTCTTAGTCTCCACTCTCCTGCCTCTTCCTATCCCTGTACTGACCCTTCCTGCAGGCTCCCACCCACAGCTGGTTCCTGCAGCCTGGTGAGTCTTCCTCCGGAGGGGATCTAGTACTTAAAAGTGAAAAAGCCTTCCAGCCTGCCAGACCTATTAGCACAACATTGAAACTGTTAAAGAGCCATTCAAATGGTCATGAAGCCATTTAACTGGCACTGAAAATTAATATTATTGCTTCACCTGAACATAAATACTCTGTCTGGATCTGTGGCTCCAACTTGGCTTCTCTCTCTACCTTCCAGATGTGGATCAGCCAACAGGAATATGATGAGTCTGGCCCATTCATTGTCCACCGTAAATGCTTCTAAATAGACTGCTAGCAGATGCACAGCATTTGCTGCATAAATTTTCACTAGTATACGTTTGCCTGGGCACTTCATGCTAGCCTCATAAATCTGGAATTAAGTCTTCTTTCAAAATAAACTTGTCCTTGGAAAGTCTGTATCTGAGACAAAGATCAGTGTTGGATTGAGCTGTCACTGATTTGACCCTGTATTTAAGTTAACTGTTCCCTTGGTGTACATTTTAGCATAATACCCAATACATATTTGATCTAAACCTTGGTACAGGTGCCATCACTCCTGTTTCATAAATGCTTGGTTAACTTGTATTTGTGGAAGAGAATTGGCCTGTGACACTATAGTTCTGGTAGCTGGCTAGTACTGACTAGTGACACCTTGTTTAAACTCTGCAGGGCTTAAGACTGATTTGTACAGGGTATCATAGTGGCAAAGAAGGTGTTCTGGTCAGAAAAGGAGCCCAGTGTGGTCCAGCAAGTTATTTCATTTATTGATTTTTGAGAACTTCATTTATCGATAATGAAACACTGAAATCTCTAACAGTGGATCAGAAACATTCATTAAGCTTCATCCTTTCTATCAAGATATAGCAGATTCTTTAGCTGTTCACCCTCTGCTTTTAGAATCTAATCCACACTAACCAGTGTGCTTTTCTGTCCCCTTCCAAAGTCTAGACAGTGCATCAAAGTTTGAGTGTGCTACTGCCTCAAAGCTGATGGATCTGGTTCTTTAGCTTTGGCAATAGAGAGGCTCATGCTGTGATCTCGAGGTCCCTCTGGATGACCCTGCCCAGAGGTAATGTTTAAAACATCTTTTTAACGATGCATAGATTTTAAGGCCAGAAGAGATCGTTAGATCATCTAGTTTAATCTCCTGTACAGGGTGGGCCATAGAATTTCTCTGTTACCCTTGCCTTGAGCCCAACAAAATGTGTTTGGGCTAAAGGGTATCTTCCAGAAAGTCATCCAGTCTTGATATGAAGACATCAAGAGATGGAGAATCTGTCACTTGTCAATGGTTAATCACCTTCGCTGTGAAAAATTTGTGCATTATTTCTAATTTAAATTTGTCTGGCTTTAACATCCAACCTTTAGACAGCACATTGCTCCCCAATCCATTCACCGAGATGCCACAACCCTTTGGGAATTCTAGAGGATTGTGGAAAATGAACGTCTTCCCATCCACCAGGACCTTAACATCTCTTACCACCTCCTGAAGTAGTGTAAGCCATTTTGGACCCAGGCATTTAACCTTCAACAGTGTGACTTCCACCTTGATGAAGCTTGGAAAGCTGAATGAAGTTGACAAGAAGTCACAAGTAAACACCTGGTGAGAGACCAGATGCAGAAGATTCCTGTCTTCAATCTCCCACAAAGTTCATGGGCAGCCTTAGACCATATCTGCGCAAGCCATGGCAGATGCGGATACTTGTTTCGCAAATGGAAAATTAAAGACTGTCCAGTGTGCCAACTGTGGTCACCCAGTACAGACCATGGAATATGCAACTCAATGCCCAATTGAAAAATGCGAAGGAGGCATCACAGCAATATACTCTGCTACTCCAGATGCAATTATCTGGCTTAAACATCTAAACGTAAAATAGCTGTTGCTCTACATTTACATCAGCCATCAGAAGAATCCATCCTTTTGATTCTTGTTATGATTTTCTCTGATAGATTAAAGAGGCCTTTAGTACTGGATACTTTCTCCATATGAAGGGACTTGTACACTGTAATTAAGACATCTCTCAGTAAGGCACCTAAGGCCTTATGGGTCCCAGTAGAGGTGGAACACACCCATCTTTCAATGTTCAAATAGCCTGAAATATTTCACAGATATTATAACGAGAGAGATTTCATAATTTTGTTGATGAAAATTGATGGAAAAGATCATCAGCTGACAAGTAGATGCTTAAATTTGCCAAAGCCAAAGATGAACATACAGTACAAGGCCAATATTAATAGACTTTTTGACCATTTACTGCACATGGTTATTCTCAGATTGTGATAATGCAAGGACAGGGGTGTTCACATAAATAATATTAAACCCCTTTGACGATGTTAACTTTTTCTTTTCCCTCATTTTAGTTCTTTCCTTTTTCTGAAAATCAGGTGTGGTTAACTTGCTTGTCTTCTAAGAGTGATGGTCAGCACCATAAAGTTTCCCATACATTGATGGACCTTCAATGGCTTCAAAGAAATACAGCTGCAATGTTTGCTAGTGGATCTATTTGTTCAGAATATGGATTTTAATGTGACATGTTCTCCTTTGCATCTGATTCATGCAGCTGTTTTTTAATGTAAATAACAGAGCTTTTTACAGACGCACACTATTAGTTCTATTTCATTTAGACAACTAACCGTGGACATTGTCTCCTTCAACAAAATGCAAACTGTTGCCCTTTTGTCTTCTTCATTCCAGATATAATATTCCATTGCTTACCTAAGCCACATTTCCATTGACCTAAGTAAGGGGTTCAGGATCTAGCCTTGCTAGTGAATAGACTTATCCCGTCACATACAGACTCATGCCACTGTAAACATGTGCATACATGTTTGCAGAAGCAGGGCTTCAGCTGTTTCTTTCATCCTTTTGCAGATCACTCCCAAATGTAATCTGTCACCCTCTATTCATTCAACAAAATAAAAAATGCAATCTCCCCTGTTTATTTGGGGTGAGATTTTCAAAAGCACTCAGTATTGCGCTAACTGTTCTTTTGAAAGTCAGTGTGAGTTTTTCTGTTGACTTGGTGGGAACAGTTAAGTTAATGCTGAACTCATCACATAATTCCAAGGAAGAAGTAGGAAGATTACCTTATCATCAAAAAAAATTGTAAATGGTTCATATGTACAGTGTGATTGATTTGTAGAATAGGTTTATTTGGGTTGGAAGGAACCTCCAGTGTGTCTGTTAGTTCATTCCTTTGCATAGTGGATAGATTGATTTAATTATCCCTAGTTGAGAGGTGTCTTTTCCAGTCTTGAATATTTCCAATAATGGCAGTTTTCAGTCTCATTTGACAGCTTCTTCCATTGCTGAAATGTTCTTATTAATTCTTTTACCTGTTACTGCTTGTTCTAGCCTCATTGGCTAATGAGGATCGATCCCTGTCCTCTTTATAAAATCCCTTTTAAATTTCAAATGTTTCATGCGTATATTGGCATCTGCTCTGTTTATTCTTATGTGTGTTTTATGGATTAGCAGAGAAAACAGGCCCCACAAACAATGTGAGAAAAAACTCAATAACGTTGAGATTCCCTCCAAGACCTTTTCAACTCAACTTATCCAGAACACCATGTCCAGCTCTGGGAGAACATTTCATCAGGTTCTCTGGATCCAAAACACTCAGTTCAACTCCAGATTTCATCATTCAGGTTCCTTTATTTGGCATACAGCAAGCTACACTGAGTTGATGAGACTCAAGCATAAGGGGTAGGATCTAGGGCGTATCACACATCCAAAGTTGCACAGAAAACCTCTTCCTTTATATACATTAATACATTACATTGCGTTTACTATATGCTACATCACATGTTTTTGGACTGGCTTGATTATTTGCAGGAGCCAGTCCCTGCACAGCATTCTCTGTCCTGGTGCTGTTCATGTAGAACCTGATCTTTTCATTCCAGGTTTATCTTGTCTATTGTCCCTAGCAGCAAGGTGTTCCTGCTTATTTTAGTTAGCACAGACATCCTTATTCCAGCATACTTGTTGTTAAGCCCTTATTTACAACGTAACCTTCCATTCACCTTCCCAATAGTGCCCCCTAAGAAATGAGGCATGTTACTTATGTCAAGCAAGACTTACAAATAACAACTAAAAGGTTATTATATGCTTGATCTTTGTTCAAACTTTCCATTGACATTAATGGGAATCCTCCTTTGGACTGGTGCGGGTTGCAGTATGTAGTCCTAAATTTATACTCCATATAAAAATGAAATGTGGCTGTTTACACAGAATGGATTTGACAGCTGTGGTTAAAATCACGAAAGTACGACATACTTGTCTCATTTGGCCTCTGCTCTCTGGACTGAGGTGCATTAGCAGAACTGTATGTGGAGTCTTCTGTATCTATCTTAACATGACCCTTGTCAAAGAAAAGTGAAACAGGTAATCGCTTTGAAACCGACATTTCAAAATGGAAAATACTTTGTGGGCCAAATCCTGCTTGACCTTACATGAGCAGATGCATTGACTGCAATGGAAGTGGGACTGGTCCTATTGACTTTAGTGGACATTCTCATGAACAAGATTAGGCTCTTTGGTAGTAAAGTTACCAGACAACTTTATCACAAACTGGAGTTCTAACAATATTTATGTTAATTGCACTGTATGTTGTAAATGCAAATAGTATTCAGCAGAGACTGGCTTGAACTGAAAATGTGCGTCTGAATCCCCTGAATTCTGCAGTGTGTTCAAAATCCCCATTTGTGCAGTTAGTCCATCTTTAATGTTAAGATTAATGTAGAATGATGAAAGCTGCACAAATTGTTAATCATGCATCACAAATTACTGTAGTTAAAAATAAATATTCAACAGCAGCTGTCTATTTGTCACAGAAGGAAAAATATGCAGTGTCAAAACACCTATTTATGTCAGTGGAGTGATAACCCCTCGCCCCTGTCTTCTAAACTAGCCTTTGTTATCTTACTTTGCAAGCAGACAATTAAGTTCTTTTGTTATAGACTATATCTGAAAAATAAAAATGTTTATAAAGCTCATTTTGTATTGTGTTTTCTGAGTGCTCTCTAGTAAGATGGTAAAATTAGAAAGCAGGCTTTTAATGAAAAGCATGCCTTTTTTTTCAGCATTACTTTATGAAAGAATTGAGAGGGAAGTGCTAATGACAATTACAGGAAAACCCTCAGTGAAGAATTCAACAAAAAATGATGCCTGTCTTCTGCACCACCACTGTTTTCCAAGGCATTGTAGGCATTAATGACAAATGTACTGTTATAAGGGAAGGGGCGGAAACTAATCAGGTCCTGATAGGAAGGAGGAGGCTAATGGTTTTCCTTCTCAGCAGTATTTTGTAGGAATGTGTGGATTATATTTCTGTGCATAAATACAGTGTATAAAAACAGTGTCAATCTGTGGGAACCTAAACAGAAGCTTGCTGATTTCAAACAGTATATTTCTGTGATGTTGGAAAAGGGAACTTGCATATTGTTATTTGCCAGGTTTGCTGTTGAATTAGTGCTTTAAGAATTATTGGGCAGGAGAGAATGTTTGATTTATTTTTTATAATCTGACACTTCCCCATGATTTGTGTTCAGATGCGTTAGCTTTAGAAGTATGGAGAGAAGTATACATTGCAATTCAAGAGTTCCATATTGTAGTAAATGTAGATGAATTTTTATTGCCAATTATTAACATTTACCTGTAAAATAATTGATTTGGATTACATGATTTCCAGTATCCGAGTGAACTGTTTTTTTCTGTTGTCTTTAAATATCGTTTTCGTAACTTCTTCAGGAGACAAAAAACTGAATGTTTAATTTGAATGCTAGCAGATAAGAGAACACTCGTGATCCCTCATGGCAGCAGTGAGGATATGCAGGAGCAAACAGACCAACTGCTGACCCTGCAGGGCAGGGAGAACAACTTGAGGAAGATGGTGAGGTTTTGGGGTGAAGTGGGCTGGATCAAGCATTGATGCTCCCAAAGTCCTGAAGAACTGGGACCAGGGATCCCCATGTTTTTTCATAGCTGCCCCCCCCTCAGCATCTTTCCCCCAAATCTCTCTGTCTTGGGGGAGAGAGACCTTGGTGAGAGGAAACTGAGAAACTAACTCCCCATCTTCCCTTTTTTTCCTCCAGGATACAGCTGCCTTAAAGCGGGTGACTCCTAAACCTCACAAAATTATCTATAATTGGATAAAACCCCCTGATTTCAAAGGACTGTTAATATTGCAAAACTGAGAACTCAGAATTCAGGAAATGCACATCTTAGCGGGAGTTTGATCAGTAATTCTTTTTATCCTCATCATTCAGTGTAGGGCCCTAGACCTTATTTACAGTATACCATTCAAACCCTGCAATGCATCCAGAATAATTCAATTCCCTGTGAGCTTTTTTATGGTGCTGCTCATCATAGCCTATTAGTGCTTCACAAGCATATTCACAGTCCCTGTGACATCAGATGGTGGTATTAGCCTCATTTTACAAATAGGGAATTGAGGCACAAATTGAGAACAAAATTGTTAAGTGTCTACTAATTTTGGGAGCCAGATCTGAGAAGCTAGAGGTCTAATTTTTCAGAATACTTTGCATTTTATAGATGTTTATACATTCGTAGCACAGCTCCCATTGAATTAAATTGCAACTGTGTGTGCTCATCATTTCTCAGACTCCAGGTGTCCTAAGTTGGTTCCCAGAAAATGAGGAGCACACAGGGGCCACCTGTGAAAATAATGATTAATGTGACTTGCCCAGAATGACAAAGGAGCTGTTTGGCAGAGGCAGTGATATAATCAAATTCTAAAAGGTGGCATTCAACTTCCTTTACCATTAGATCCTCCTTTCATTTTCTCCAGTCCCCTACTTCATTCACTACAAGCCTTCCAACTTCTGCAGCACCCTTCTGAGGCAAGGGTCCTACAGACAACAACATACTTCACAACCCCGATTCATCCCCAGAACAGATCCAACCTGTGCACTGAATAAAGCAGGAGTTCTGTGGAAAAAATAGAATGTGATAATGTAATTAAAGAGTGTATTATAATGCACCAAAGGGGACCAAACTAATGTTTCACTGGAAACCTTAGTTGTGGCAATTTCTAGCTTTTGAGTGCTTGACTATGCAAACTTAACAGATTTTCAGTACATTTTTAATGTAATTTCCTAGGTTTTTTTAAGAAAATGAATGAAAAAAAATCCATTCTGTAGAACCATATTGACTTCACATAGAACCATATTGATAGGTCATCAGCAGGAGTGGAGCCCTTAGATTTACAAAACAGACCTCTACCACTTGGGCTAATGGAGTAAGTCGTAGCAGTAAAGGCTGTTATCCCCTTTGTGGACCAGACACAAGAGGGGTATGAGAGACTTGGCCAATGGGCTTCACAAATATTTGTTGACATGAGCAAAGTAATGTTGAGATCTGGGAATCCTTGGTTCAATTCCAGAGTATGGAGGCGAGTATGCTATCGTGGTTAAAGACCCTTCTCTCCCTACCCCAATCACTTGTCTATTCCTGTCATGTTTCCTCCCTCAGTTCCTGTCCCCCCATAACTTGCACTTGATGCCCATTCAACTCCTCACCATGCTACATTCTAGATAAGCAGCTTTTTCCTCCTACTCCACACTGCCTGGGAGGAACTGTCTACCTGCTCTCACTTCTGTTCCCCGATAGCTGGAAGGAGCAAATTCAGGAAAAGTCCTGCTTGACCTATGCTGGACCATACTCAGTGAGCTCTGTGGGGGTGGAGCATGCTCAGTACAGAAGGAATATTTGGATACTCCTAATGCCAACCTATAACAAACTTCTACCAAGCATGTGTGAACAGCAGTTTTCCAAGGCTTATAATATGGCAAGTTTTGATTGGATTTTCACAGGGTCAACAAAAGATATCGTCTAATCTCAGGACAACCTTTCCTGTGAAATATCAAGTCCCTGTGCCTAAGCATTAAGATGCTACATCTCCACTAAACAGCTGTAAGAATTTTTTAACATTGGAAAAATTGCTAGAGCTGGTTGGATTATTATATTTGCCTCACAGATAATTTTAACTTTTCTTCAGAAACCTGAACACTAAAAACTTTTGGTCAAAAAATGAAAGTTGCTATCTCAAAAATTGAAATAAAATATTTTGCGTTGGGTCAGGTCATCCCAAATTAAAATATTTCAGTTTGTTGAGCCAGTATTTAATTTCGGGTCAGTTCACCATTAAAATCAGTCCACTTGCCCTGCTGCAGTACCTCATGGGAGTAACACATCTGTAGTGCATCATGGGAGATGTAGTCCAACCAGGGAGTCCAGTCAATAGAGAAGAATGAAGGCATATAAGGTAGCAGAACTACAACTCCCATGAGACATGTTCAGGAAAAAGAGTTTTAATGTTGAACTGAGTTGAAATGATTCAAGAACATTGGAACATTTTGTTTTGGTTTAATTGTTTTGATGGTATTTAAATTTAGACACTTCTGAATTGATATTTGGTTTGGTGATTAAAATTTTAAGTTTTTGTAAAAGCAGCAAAGAATCCTGTGGCACTTTATAGACTAACAGACATTTTGGAGCATGAGCTTTCGTGAGTGAATACCCACTTCGTCAGATGCATGTAGTGGAAATTTCCAGGGGCAGGTATATATATGCAGGCAAGCTAGAGATAATGAGGTAGTTCAATCAGGGGGGATGAGGCCCTGTTCTAGCAGTTGAGGTGTGAAAACCAAGGGAGGAGAAACTGGTTTTGTAATTGGCAAGGCATTCACAGTCTTTGTTTAATCCTGAGCTGATGGTGTCAGATTTGCAGATGAACTGAAGCTCAGCAGTTTCTCTTTGAAGTCTGGTCCTGAAGTTTTTTTGCTGCAGGATGGCCACCTTAAGGTCTGCTATAGTGTGGCCAAGGAGGTTGAAGTGTTCTCCTACAGGTTTTTGTATATTGTCATTCCTAATATCTGATTTGTGTCCGTTTATCCTTTTCCGTAGCGACTGTCCATTTTGGCCGATGTACATAGCAGAGGGGCATTGCTGGCATATGATGCTGTATATTACATTGGTGGACGTGCAGGTGAATGAACCGGTGATGGTGTGGCTGATCTGATTAGGTCCTGTGATGGTGTCGCTGGTGTAGATATGTGGGCAGAGATGGCATCGAGGTTTGTTGCATGGATTTGTTCCTGAGCTAGAGTTCCTATGGTGCGGTGTGCAGTTACTGGTGAGAATATGTTTCAGGTTGTCAGGTTGTCTGTGGGCGAGGACTGGCCTGCCACAAGGCCTGTGAAAGTGTGGGATCATTGTCCAGGATGGGTTGTAGATCCCTGATGATGCGTTGGAGAGGTTTTAGCTGGGGACTGTATGTGATGGCTGGTGGAGTCCTGTTGGTTTCTTTCTTGGGTTTGTCTTGCAGTAGAAGGTTTCTGGGTACACGTCTGGCTCTGTTGGTCTGTTTCCTTATTTCCTCATGCGGGTATTGTAGTTTTGAGAATGCTTGGTGGAGATTTTGTAGGTGTTGGTCTCTGTCTGAGGGGTTAGAGCAGATGCAGTTGTACCTCAGTGCTTGGCTGTAGACAATGGATCGTGTGATGTGCCCAGGATGGAAACTGGAGGCATGAAGGTAGGCATAGCAGTCGGTAGGTTTTCGGTATAGGGAGGTGGTAATGTGACCATCACATATTTGCACCGTGGTGTCTAGGAAGTGGACCTCCCATGTAGATTGGTCCAGGCTGAGGTTGATGGTGGGGTGGAAGCTGTTGAAATCGTGGTGGAATTTTTCCAGAGACTCTTTCATGGGTCCAGATGATGAAGATGTCATCAATGTAGCATAGGTAGAGAAGGGCGTGAGTGGACGAGAGCTGAGGAAGCGTTGTTTCAGGTCAGCCATAAAAATATTGGCATATTGTGGGGCCATGCAGGTGCCCATAGTGGTGCCACTGATCTGGAGATATATATTGTCATCAAATTTGAAATAGTTGTGTGTGAGGATAAAGGCACAGAGCTCAGCAGCCAATTGTGCTGTGGCATCATCAGGGATACTGTTCCTGACAGCTTGTATTCCATCTGTGTGGGGGATGTTCGTGTAGAGAGCCTGTACATCCATGGTGGCTAGGATGGTGTTTTCTGGAAGATCACCAATGCATTGTAGTTTCCTCAGGAAATCAGTGGTGTCACGGAGATAGCTGGGAGTGCTGGTGGCATAGGGTCTGAGTAGAGAGTCCACATATCCAGACAGTCCTTCAGTGAGAGTGCCAATGCCCGAGATGATGGGGCGTCCAGGATTTCCGGGTTTGTGGATCTTGGGTAGTAGATAGAATAACCCTGGTCGGGGCTCTAAGGGTATGTTGATTTGTTCCGGTGTTAGTGTAGGGAGTGTCCTGAATAGATGTTGCAGTTTCTTAGTGTATTCCTCAGTGGGATCTGAGGGAAGTGGCCGGTAGAATTTGGTGTTGGAGAGTTGTCTGGCAGCCTCCTTTTGGTAGTCAGACCTGTTCATGATGACAACAGCACCTCCTTTATCAGCCTCTTTGATGATAATGTTTGGGTGGTTTCTGAGGCTGTGGATGGCATTGTGTTCTGCACGACTTAGGTTATGAGGCAGGTGATGTTGTTTTTCCACAATTTCTGCCTGTGCACGTCGGCGAAAGGTTTTTGTGTTAATTTTTGATGAAAAGTCAAAACTTTATATAGAAAGCAGATATTTTTCATGAAAATTGTTTTTTTGAAAACCCAATTTTCATAGAAAAACAGTTGTAATGAAATTTTTTACTGGCCCTAAAAACAACATATTCTTCTTCAAGTGTCCTTTTCATATTCCCACTCATGGGATGCTCCGGACTGGTGCATCTGAATGGTAGAGATTTAACTAGCAGAAGTCATTACAGCACTCACATTCTTTCCTTACTCTTCCCCTCAGAAAACACTGAACATTCCAAAGAGAGAATATAAAAGAGGTGTGGTACTCCAGCTGCCTTCTAATTGTGATCAGCTGAACATTTTGTGTGGAGGTCAGGAATCCTCTCAGAGCTGTCATTAGTTAGATAGTTTAAAATTTTAATTCTTAGTAGCTGTAGTTATAAATAGTTTAGTAATATAGATAGTAATAGTATTGTTCAGTTCTGATGGAACCAAAAAAGAAACCTGGTTTCGAAAGATATCTTGTCCAGTGATGTTCCTGGCATCTGACACACATGCTCAGTGCCTGTCATGCTTAGGGGGACACTCACCCTCCAAGTGCTAAATTTGTTCTACTTTCACCTTGAGAGCAAAGAAAAAAGAAAGAATAGATTACAGTCTACCCTGTTGAAAGAAGTGTTGGTGTCAAAGTCATCTTCTACTGGCAAAGAACAGGCCCATAAGATGATCCATAGACCACCATTGTCTCTGGATGGTTCTGCGGGTCAAAAAGATAAGTAATCTTCATTGGCCTCTAAGTGGCCTGGTAACAAGACACAGAAAAAGGGGGAAATCTCTGCAGTATTAGTCTCTATGTCAAGAGCCAGTGTTCTTCATAATGATTTATCAGCCCAGATGGACCTCAGTAGTAAGCCCTCGAGTATGTCTACCTTTCTTAAGAGAGACAAGCCATGAGTGAAGGAATCTGTTATACAAACCTAATTTAAGGAACTAGGTACTGAAAAGCAGCTTCATGGAAAGGTGAGGAATCCTCCTTCTTTGAGTCTGTTGCCCTGAGATCCGGATGAGCCAGTTGCAAAAAAGAGACTTAAGGACCTGGTGAAACAAGGGCTGGTGACTGATAGTACAGTATCGCAGTGCATAATTGTTCAGGCACAGGTTCGTAGATTGTATCAGACCTCAGCTCTGCTGGGTATGGGGTCAGTTTTGTTATTGAAGCAAGGAGACACCATACTACAACAGTCTTAAATATGTTTGTCTCCAGAAAGGAAAGGACATGTAGAGGAATTTGGGGATTCTCCTCTTCCTTTACCTCCAAGAAAACCTTCTAGATCCCCAGAAAAGAACTACTTCTTTGAGTAGTAGCTCTGTGGGTGCTCCACTGTAAGTGTATCCATGTCCCTGCACCTCAGATTGGAGATTTTAGGTAGCAGTGTCCATTCAGCCTGCACATGTTTTCCTTGTCTTGTGCTTTTCCTCTGGGCTATCTAGTACTGTGTGAGTGAACTGCCCTCAGTTGCTTCTTAACTACCTTTAGCCTGAGATGGAACCTTAGCAAAGTCCAAGTGACAATTTTATTTCTGAACTTTATTTCCAGTTAATAGTGTAGCTCATTGAGTTTTCATTAGGTTAATATTCTCCTTTTTCTTTTTCTTAAAAAAACCCTTCTTTTTCTTTATTTTGTTTTTGAAAACAGTTATCTCCCTTGTGACACTGCACTCCATATTATTCATAGTGATTTTATTATGATATGATTATGGTATAATTATGGGGCATTTTATGCACGATAGGTCATTTAAGATGTCATTGGACAAGTTATGATTTGCTGAATATGATTATCCTATTTATATGCAGGTACCATTTTTGTATCTGAAGTAATTAATATTGACTGTGTATCTGTATTTCAAATGTAGTTACACCTGGGTGATGCCCACTAGGCAAGATACTTTCAGTCCAGATAGCTGGTGGGGAAAGGCCTATTCAGGGTAATGAGCCATTAGAGAAAACAATAGGTCCTAGGAGAAGCCTATCCATCACCTGGTGAGCCTTCCTGAGAATGCTCCAGATAGCCTGTAAGTAATCGCTGCTATGACTCCACAAGGTCATGTGACCAGGCCACATGACTCTGGACTCCATCTTGGGATGTCAGTGTTTTTCCACAAACTGAGTTTGGGACAAAGGGTTCCCGCCATATGCTAAAGCTATATAAGGCAGGGAGTGACATTATCTGTTCTTCACTCCCCACACAAGGGGACTCCTGGAAACACCTAAGGAACAAAAGACTGAACTGGGGGAAGTGCTGGACTAAAGGGATTTCTAGCCTACATATGAAAAACCTGGAGATTCCAAGCTCTAAAGCAAGTGCATCTTGTACTTTAAGAATCTGCAAGTCTGCTTGTACCATCTCTCCGGGTAAGAAACAGGTTGGATATGAATTAGCAATCTAGTATGTTAAGCTTAGTTTGTGTTTTTGTTTATTTGCTGGGTAATCTGCGTTGATTTGTTTGGTATCACTTATCACTTAAAATCTATCTTTTGTAGTTAATAAACTTATTTTATGTTTTAGTCTAAACCAGTAAGTTTGGAGTGAAGTGCTTGGGTATCTTAGTTCAGGGGGCTGTTGGATTTCCGCTTCACATTGAAGGAGGGGCAAACTCTATGAGCTTACGCTGTACAGTTCCTTGTGCAGTGCAAGACTGTAAAATTTTGGGTTTATACTCCAGTGGGGGAGGTCCTAGGCTGAGAAGCAGGTGGTTATTTTGGCTGTAACCTCTCTATTGTTGATTTATGCAATGGCTGGTCAGAGAGCCCACATATAACTGCAGCTGGGTGTGTCCATACCTGTATGAATGCTGGAGGAAGTGTAGGGCTGGGAGCCTGCCTGCAGCTTGTCATAGCAGCACTGTGTGACAGGGAGCCCAGGAAGTAAAACCCGAAAAGGATATAACCAGCTCCCCAAGGTTTAAATGTCTCTCCTGTAGACAAACTATTCATGCTGCATTCACTGCCTCACAGAGTCCCACATACCACGAAAGTGCACTTTCTGCCTGAAATTAAAATCAAGAGCAAGAAAAAAAAACATGAACTGAAGCTCAGACTCCTCATGATGGAAAGTTCACTTAGGCCAGCTTCTGTCCCGTGACCCCCCGATGCAACAGTCTCTTACGAGACCATTCGCATCAATGTCCTCATTGCAGCACTCTCCGGTGGTTTTAAAGAGGAAATCTGTTGATTTCTCTCAGAAAAGTTCAAAAAGATGGGCTTCAAGTCCCCAGATTAAAGATTGACCAGGAAAAAGAGATCCCCAGCAAGGTCGATCACATCGGTACCAACTGATCTGCGGCTGGGTACCCATGTGGCTATAGGCTCCTCAGTTGCAAAAGGTATTGGTACCGCTAGTAAGCATAAAGACCTGAGAGGTACAGGCTCATGGACATTGGTATTGTCAGGGGAAAGGAGCGGTAGGGAGCATTCTAGTTCCATTAAAACAGCACCGCTGGAGATGGTGAGGACCTCAGTACCAAGCTTTTCAACCTCACAAAAGACCAGGACATTATCTTCTGGCCACTCATTGGACCGCAGAAGACTGCAGATTTCGTTGTTTCCCTCTGCATCAATGGCCCCCAGTCAGCTGACCTTAAAGATACTAATTGCTACCATAGTACCACAAGAATTCTGTTTCTCCAAAGACTTATTGGTCTCAGAGACACCAGAATCCCCATTACTCATTATCAACACAACTGCGATAGTGACTACATCTCAGTCCCCTGAATTCCCTCTGGTACTGAGACAATCACTATCAGCATCCTTTACTGCACCACCTTTATTGAGCGACAAGGAGAAGGACAACAAGAATGACATATACTCATTGTTAATGAAAGGTTTCCTGGTACAATATCAAGGAACCACTCACCTGGAAACAGTCTCAGAGCCACATTACTGCTATGAGAGACAAGGCTCACCCAGTTGGTATGCACATCCTTGGGTGCCTCCACCTATGCTCTTTGTGCCACCTCGATGACTGTATGGGATCCATGGGCAGCTTACGAATGCCAGTTATCCAGGATCTTAAGCTTTACACATAGGGATAGAGGAAGACCATCTCCCTCAGCTTTCCTCTTTAGACCTCCTGATCCTCACAAGGAGACTTTTGAGAACAGGAAGCAAGGCTGGACAGGGAAATTACTCCAACATGAAATATCTCCTCATCCTCTTCTGAAGAAGTCTTTATGCCTCCACTACCAACCATGGCAGACGACTTCAAACAATTCAGGGGTCTTACTATGACAGTAGCGGACTCACTACAGATTCCTCTTGAAGAAGTGAAGGAGTTGCAACACAGACTGCTTGACAGCTTGCATACTTTGTCATCAGCTCCCTGTCAAAAAGGCCCAGCTAGACCCAGCAAATAAAGTAGTCCCTCTAAGGACATGGACTTTTTATTTTCTCACCCATCTCCAAATTCACTTGTTATTGACCCTGTAAATGAATGTGGCACACAGCACCATACTTAATCACCACCCTACTACCAGGACCAGAAATTATTGGACTTACTTGGCAGGAAATCATACTTGTCAGCAATCTTACAATTTAGGATTGCTAATTATCAGGTCCTTATGGTGAAATACAAACACATCAATTACTCTAAGCTCAACGCCTTTATTGAACATCTCCCAAATGGTCAGAGAGAGCAGTACCAAGATATCATCACTGAGGGTCAGTTTCTTGCGAGGATATCATTGCAAACCATGTTAGATGCTGCTGACACAGCTGTCTGCTCCATAGTAGTAATGTAGAGAGCTTTGTGGCTTCACCTTTCTGGTCTCCAGAGAGAAGTTCAAGCTACTGTGGAGGACCTTCCATTTGCAGTGTCTAAATTGTTTGTGGAAAAAACAGACTAATCCCTCCGCACACTAGAAGACTTGGGACCCGTGTTGCATTCTGTGGGGATTTATACACCTGCATAGAAAAGAAAATACAGTAAATTATCTGATATCACAAATATCTCAGCCTGCTCAGTTCTCTCCACCCTAGAGACACTACAGATTGAAATGGAAAAGACAATGAATACGAAAACGAAGACCAACAGAACCATTCACATCAAAGCACCAGTTTTGATGCATTGATTGAGGCCTGAGCTACCACTGCCACCATCACTTACTGCAAAAATTGGACCATTTACATCCTTTCAGCGACTGCCTTATTCTTTTTCGGAAAAACTGGAAGTATGTAACGACAGACAAGTGGGTACTGGAGATCATCTTCAAAGGATATTCAAACCAGTTTGTCTCCTTCCCTTCTATCCACCCTCCATCCTCGTCCCTCTTTAGGACCCTTCTCGCAAGCACCTGTTACATCAGGAAACAAACTATCTCCTAAACCTGGATATTATGGAACTAGTTTTCACTCAGTGCAGAGAGAAGGGTTTCTATTCCAAATACTTCCTGATACTGAAAAAGAAAGACGGCTGGAGACCCATTCTGGATCTGAGATCACTCAAAGACACAGCGATTCAAGGTGGCCACTTTGGCAGCAATAATCCCATCTCTGGACCAGGGAGACTGGTTCTTGGCACTCAACCTAGAAGATGCTTGTTTTCATATCACAATCCACCCATCCCACAGGGAGTCTGTAAGATTCACCATGGCTCAAGACTGTTTTCAATACAAGGTGCTTCCATTTGGACTATCATCTGTACCCAGAGTGTTCTTGAAGGTCTTTTC
Organism: Gopherus evgoodei; assembly: GCF_007399415.2. Lineage (NCBI taxonomy): Eukaryota > Metazoa > Chordata > Testudines > Testudinidae > Gopherus > Gopherus evgoodei. The sequence continues at coordinate 120,315,892 of NC_044322.1, forward strand.
TGTGGTAGCAGCACATCTTCGCAAATTAGGATTTATGATATTGCTGTATCTAGCTGACTGCCTGCTCGAGGCACAATTCTTTGACACCTTGACAGTCATGCAAAAACTATTGATCTGTTCATGCAGCTGGGATTAAAACTAAACCTTCAAAAGTCAACTCTTACTCCCGTACAACTTCTAGAATTCATAGGAGTGTAATGAGATGCAGTAAAGGCCAAAGCTTTCCTCCCATTACACAGGTTCAACACCTTAACCAAGTTAATATCCATCTTCCAGGAGAGCCCCCAGACATTGGCCAGAAATTGTCTTCAGCTACTTGGGCACTTGGTGGTAAGCTTGTTTGTAACAAGTGACACAAGATTCCACATGCATTGCCTTCAAGCATGGCTCAAAACAGTATATTCACCAAACATGGACTGAGCAAACTGTTTTTGATGCTCTTGACTGTCAAAAACTCTTTTGAATGGTGGAACAATCCACAGAATGTTTGCTCAGGGGTTCCCTTCACTCAACCAACTCCGAAGCTGATATGGCCAACAGATTAATCTCTATTGGGCTGTGGAGCTCATCTAGACAAGCATATGGCTCAAGGCAAATGGTCCGCCTTTAAATCTACACTGCATGTGAAGCTGCTAAAGCTCAGAATGTTCAGGAACACCTGCTCGCATTTCCTATCACGGATCAAAGGCGAACAGATAACAGATTATAACAGATAACGTAGCCTGTATGTTTTACAAAAAACACCAGGGAGGAGAGAGATCACTTTCCTTTTGTACCAAGTCAGTGAAACTAGGGAGTTGGTGCATTCAACACTGCATCAACATCTCAGCATCCTACCTTCTGGGCATACAGAACACTACAATGGATACTCTCAGCAGGAATTTTTCTGTGGAGTATGAATCGAAAATAGACCCTGCTATTCGCCACAACATATTTCTGCATTGGGGAGTCCCAAAGATAGACTTGTTTGGCACAGTCAAATATAAGAAATGCTCCCAGTTCTACTCCAGAGCTGGACTGGATCATCATTCTCTCAGATACACCTTCCTCTGTCAGTGGAACACAGGTCTTCTTTACGCCATTCATCCAATTCCTCTAATATCAAAGGTCCTGCTCAAGAGAAGAAAAGAAAATGCAAGGCTTATTCTCATAGTTCCCACATGGCCACATCTCCATATCTGAGTTAGTGGTGTGCCCGCCAATCACTCTTCAGCCCCTTCCTCACCTCCTTTCTCAGAATGCTGGTCAGATCTGTCACCCCAGTTTGCAGGTTCTCTGGCTCAACGTATGGCTGCTCAATGATTCCAAAGCACAGAGATGTCCTTTTCAATAAAAGAGGTGCTATTTCAGGGGTCGGCAACCTTTCAGAAGTGGTGTGCTGAGTCTTCATTTATTCACTCTAATTTAAGGTTTCGCATGCAAGAAATACATTTTAACATTTTTAGAAGGTCTCTTTCTATAAGTCTAATATATAGAACTAAACGATTGTTGTATGTAAAGTAAATAAGGTTTTTAAAATGTTTAAGAAGCTTCATTTAAAATTAAATTAAAATGCAGAGGCCCCCGGACCAGTGGTCAGGACCCGAGCGAGCAGTGTGAGTGCCACTGAAAATCAGTTTGCGTGCCGTCTTTGGCACCCATGCCATAAGTTGCCTACCCCTGTGCTATTACATAGTAGAAAAATAACCATTCATCACACACATATCCGAAAGTGGAAAAGGTTCCAACTCGGGTGTGCCTCAAAACATGTTACCCCATACCCTCTCCCCTCCTGTTTGTCCTAGACTACATCCTAGATCTAAAAAAAGTCAGGATTTTTCTCTAAGTTCAGTACAGGTGCATCTCGCAACCTGACCACCTTCCATCATAAAATAGAAGGCTACTCCATATTCACTCATCCTACAATGAAAAGATTTCACAAGGATGTGGGCCACCTTTTCCCACAAATCAGACATTCTACATCAGCATGGGACCTCAGGCTTATCCTCAAGTCTCTTACAAGGCCACCTTTTGAACCCATGGCCAATTGCTCACTTATACATCTATCTATGAAAACGGTGCTCTTAGTAGCCATGACCTCGGCTTAGAGGATCAGAGAAATAGGGGCTGTAATGGAGCATCCCTCCTTTACAGTTTTTTTTTTAGAGACAAGGTTACATTGTGACCACACCTCAAATTCCTTCTGAAAATATCTTTTGCTTTCCACATAAACCAAGTTATTCCCCTCCCACACTTCTTTCTCAAGCCACACTGAGACCAGGGACGCAATATTGCATACACTTAATGTCAGGAGAGCATTAGTCTTTTATTTGGATAGAACTAAGCCTTTCAGAAAGTCTCCTTGACTATTCCTTTCTATTGCAGAGAGATCAATAGTATTCTCAATCTCTAAACAAAGACTCTGTATATAGATATTGGACTGCATTACCTATTGTTATCGCACTCACAATCTCCAACCTCCCTCTAGAGTTCAAACTCATTCCATGAGATCTCTTTCCCCTTCTTTCGCCTTCCTCAAAAATGTCCCCATCACAGAAATATGTAGGGCAGCAACTTGGGCATCTGCTCATACTTTTGCTGAACATTATGCAAGCACCCATGACTCAGCATTCAATGCCATATTTGGCTCCACTGTATTATCAACATTAGACTCGACTTTGAAGCTCCATCCTTCCATCAGGGTACTGCTATGGAGTCATCTACATTGGAGTACCCATAGGGACAATATTCGAAGAAGAAGAAGAAGGGGTTACTCATTTTGTGCAGTAACTGTGGTTCTTACCAATGGGCTCTACGGCAGAGAAGGAACTGAGGGTGGTTTGCCCACGCAGTGGTAGATAGTCTCGAAGCAGAGCATGAGATGGGGATAGTGCATGTGTGGGCCAAACAGTCATTGTTATTTAAAATCTCCAATCTGAGATGTAGGGACTTGGATACCCTATAGTGGAGCACCCATATGGACACGCATCTTGAAGAACCACAGTTACTGCACAAGGTGAGTAACCCTCTCTTTTCTCCAATATCCCTTGTTCAGGCAAGGATATTGTTGTCGCCAGTTCAGTCAGAGCTGAGAGTAGTTTTGGACTGGAGAAGGAAATTGATTTGCAGACCAGACCCATGTAAGTAGTATTATGAGTAAAGACACCTATATGAAGCAGGTCCATGTGGACAAAGATATATGCATCTGGACCTGAATATGGGGTTTTGGCTAGATTAGCAAATACTACTGTGGATAAATTGGCCTAATTGGCCTTCCCCAGTGCTTTTTCAACAATTCCTGATGTATTGAAATAGGATGTCGTTGAGCTAGTGTATAAGTGAGGTGGAACATCTGGACCTGAAAGACACATATCTGATAGAATCTGATGAACTCTGGTAAGTGTCTTATAGGACGGAAGGAATTTTTGTTGGAGGAGGATGAACGAATGGAATTGAGAGAATCAGATCCAGACTCTGGGGGCATGACATCCCTGAATGAAAATGTAGGAGATAAGTCAGCTTTGTCACCTTTAGAAGAACAGGGGGCTTTTCATGAGATAGTAGATTGCGTGGTGAGAACACTGAACGTTCCTTCAATTTTAATTGAGGAATCATCTCAACCAATTTTTGGTATTTTGGGAGCAGCAACTAGATATATTATTGGAGGGATTATGCAAACCAGCAAAATTAGTCTGGAATAATCCATCATCTTCTCAACCCTTATCAACAATGGCTAATAAATTGTACCAGTTTCCTCAGGAATGTATGGTGATGTTCCACTCCCATTCATAGCCAAATTCTTTAGAGATAGAATTAGCTTTACAGCAGTCAAAGATGCATCTACTCCATCTAAGAAAGAAGGAAAGAGACTGGATGCCATTGGGAGGAAAATGTTTTCTTCCACCACTTCTACCATGCGTATTTTGAACTATGAGGCAGTCATGGCAAGGTACCATCTTTGGGAAAAGATGTTATCATTTTTTAATACACTACTGGAGGAGCATAAGAGATTAGTGAATTCACTAGTCATGGAAGGGCAGAATGTTGCCAAATACCAATTGAGAGGAACATTTGACTCAGCTTCAGCTTGGACAATAGTGTCAGCCATCACTTTAAGGAGGTGTGCATGGCTCAGATTAGTAGTTTCACCTCATGAGGAAAAAGTTAGGATCAAGGATTTTCACTTTGAAGGGGAAGGTTCATTTAGTGTACATAGAGATGAAACATTAAGGTGGCCATCCTGCAGCAAAAAAACTTCAGGACCAGACTTCAAAGAGAAACTGCTGAGCTTCAGTTCATCTGCAAATTTGACACCATCAGCTCAGGATTAAACAAAGACTGTGAATGGCTTGCCAATTACAGAACCAGTTTCTCCTCCCTTGGTTTTCACACCTCAACTGCTAGAACAGGGCCTCATCCTCCCTGATTGAACTACCTCATTATCTCTAGCTTGCCTGCATATATATACCTGCCCCTGGAAATTTCCACTACATGCATCTGACGAAGTGGGTATTCACCCACGAAAGCTCATGCTCCAGAACGTCTGTTAGTCTATAAGGTGCCGCAGGACTCTTTGCTGCTTTTACAGATCCAGACTAACACGGCTACCCGTCTGATATATGAAAACTTTGAGATCTACAGCTAGGTTGCTAGAGTTTTTTAAAATATGAATAGGAGATCATCTACAGCTGCCATGCTTAAGTACCAAAGGCAATTTCCTACTACATTGATGTCTTCTCAGTACTGGAGGAGGAATTATTGCCTTTAACTTCAGTAACATAATTCTTAGTATCATCAACAGAGATAAAAGCCTTATAAGCCAGGGGGAAGAGTTCTACAACTTTGTCATCTGGGAGGTCTCAGATTGGAAATAAGGGTTGGGAGTTTCAGGCCAGGCCAACTGGACATTGGTTTTCCACTGTTTGGCGATTGTTTGTTCCATTTATCATGAATTGAAGTTGATAACACAGGACAGATGGGTTTTGAAAGTAATTGCTCATGGCTACACACAATCCAGTTCAAATCTCTACCCACATACAATCCGCCTCCTTTATTCCTGACCAGAGATTGAGCTCACCTCCAGTTGTTATGAGCAAAAGTTCAATTGTAAATAAGTTTTGGGAGAGGCAGAACTGGTCCCTCTGGATCAGAGAGGGAACAGTTTTTACTACCATTATTTTATAATTAAAAAAAAAAGGGGTATCTTCTCCCTGTATTGAATTTAAGAAAATTAAACACCCATGTAAAAATGTTTTGTTTCCGCATATTGTCTCTAGCATCTGTAATGGCTTCTCTTTCCTCTCAGGATTGGTTTGCAGCTCTGGATTTAAAGGATGCATATTGCCATTTCTCAAAAAGACCTTGTCATTGGAGATAACCTGCATTTTGTGCTGACAAAGGACCATTTAGTACAATGTCCTCCCTGTTGGGTTGTCTACAGCTCCCAGGGTTTTCACAAAATGTCTATTGATATTAATAGCATATCTGTGAAAGCAAGGGCTGTTTGTGTAACCAATACTTGGATGATTGGTTAATAAAAGTGTTATCCAGGAAGGACATCATCTTACATGTAAAACAAATATATTGTTTTTGCCAATGTAGGATTACAAATAAATCAGGAGATGTCAGTTTTGATCCCAGTTCAGAAGATCTGCTTTATTGGGGCAATACTAGATTTGGCTATGACAATGGCTTTTTTCCAGAAGAAAAGTTTATAAAGATAAAGCTCAGAGGGGTAGCTGTGTTAGTCTGAATCTGTAAAGGCAGCAAAGAGTCTTGTGGCACCTTATAGACTAACAGACGTATTGGAGCATGAGCTTTTGTGGGTGAATGCCTACTTCGTTGGATGCATGACTTGCAGTACAGTAATAGATCTTTCTGCATCCAGCAACAACAAAAAGTGTCAATTTTTGCTTGAGATCAGGCAGTGACAGGGAATCAATATCAGATGCTTTTCTAATTCATTGAGGTCAGGGCCTGATGTATGCATTTCCTCTGATTTTGTTCATTCAAAAAGTCATGAACAAAATGAGACAGGACAAGGCCAAGGTAATTTTAATAGTGCCAGTGTGGCTAATGCAGCTATGTTATTTGGACTTAGTTCACCTGTCAAGAGATCTAATGGAATCTCTGTTTCTGGCCCTGGACTTGTCACAGCAGCATGGCATGATTTATCATCCAGATCTTCAGTCTCCACCTAACATGGGAGATAGTACTCTGGGAAGTTTACACAACTCTGCTCATTGGAGATGTAGAATGTATGGCTACATTCTAGAAGGGAATTCACAAGAAAATGTGACAGTCACAAAAGAAAAAGGTTTTGATTGTGGATTTCTGTAGTTCCATGTACAGTACTATTTAGTTATATTTTATGATAGTTGTCATACTAAAAAAAGGCAGATATCTTGCCGTCTTCAGTAAAGGTTCATCTCTCAGCCATATCTGCATATCATGTACCTATGGAAGAAAAATCAGTTTTACTAATAGCATAGTTATTTAGAAGGCCTTAATAACTTATACCCTTCAATAAAACACCCTATCCCATTTTGGGATTTGAATACAGTATTCTTGCAGTTGATGAGATCTCCCTTTGAGCGTTTGGGTAGCTGTGATTTATTTTATTTGTCTATTAAGACTGTTTTTGATAGCCATTACATCTGCAAGATGTGCAAATGAAGTATGTGCATTAATGGCTGATCCAGCATTCACAATTTTTCATAAAGACATGGTAGTTTTTCATATGCACCATACATTTCTCCCTATAGTGGTTTCAGTTTTTCATGTAAATCAGTCTCTAATTTTGCTGGTTTTCTTTCCTAAACTTCATATTCATGATTGAGAGACTATACTACATACTCTAGATGTTAGAAGGGCTTTAGCCTTTTATTTATACAGGACCAAACAATTTAAACAATCTCATAAATTGTTCATTGCTTATGACAGAAAAACTAAGGGAAAAGCTATTTCTATACAAATGCTCTGTAGATGGGTTAGATTGTGTATTAAAGTCACTTTTGAATAAAAAAGTGTCCTTTTTCAAGGAATTAGGACACATTCTGCTAGGGCAGTGTCTATGACTTTTTCTAGGCATATTCCTTTGATAGAAATATGTAGAGTGGTAACCTGGACTTCTGTCTATGTGTTTACTAAACACTATTCCTTAAATTTAGAATCTAGACCTGATGCAAAATTTGGCAAAGCAGTTCTCCAGTCCTTATTTAATTAGGACTTTGTGTCCTATCATCCTGCTCGAGATACTGCTTATCAATCTATCCCATGAGTGGGAATATGCAGAGAACACTCAAAGAAAAAAAATGAAGGTTAGTCACCTGTAACAGAGCTTCTTCAAGATGTACCCTGTATATTCACACTCCCCACCTGCCTCACCTGAGTGCTATTTATCAAAAAGTTTGGAGTTACAGGAGAAAGAACTGAGGCCGCTGGAACTCCATGCCCCTTTTATACCCTCGCCTTGGAACATTCATTGTTCTGTAAGGGGAGTGTGAATATGCTGACGTTCCTGCGTGTACCCCAGAACATGACAGTACTGCAGTCAGCCATTTTGTATGCTCAGCCATTGCTAGCTGAAAACCAAACATCACATAGCTAAGAGTAATCTTAGGCGTTTGTAAAACAAGGTCAAATAGCTTTGCAGTTTATTAATCAAAATAAAAATAAAATAAAAAGTTATTTTTAGAAGGTAAATAGCAACCTTTGCTTTAAGTGACTCTAACATATTTTTATGGCTAAAAATACTAAAAATGTTTTAAAATAATAAATTTTTAAAATTAAAAGAATTAGTAATTCAATAAAAATTATTATGTTAACACACTAGGAGTTATGTTAGGTTATGTAAAAGCAGCAAAGAGTCCTGTGGCACCTTATAGACTAACAAATGTTTTGGACCATGAGCTTTCGTGGGTGAATACCCACTTCGTCAGATGCACATGACGTATTCACCCACGAAAGTTCATGGTCCAAAACGTCTGTTAGTCTACAAGGTGCCACAAGACTCTTTGCTGCTTTTACAGATCCAGACTAACACGGCTACCCCTCTGATATATGTTAGGTTATGTATTTTGTTAAAGTAAGCTATAAAAAATAAGGTAAGAGTAAATACCTCAAAGCAGTCCAAGGGAACCTTTCTTTGGGAAAAGATCTGACATTTAAACTCCTTATCAGCTGGATGAAAAAAGGGCCACTGGAAGTCCTGCTGGTAATTACTCAAAACCGTCTCAAACCGTAGGATAGAACAAGAAGCAATGGGCTTAAACTGCAGCAAGGGAGGTTTAGGTTGGACATTAGGAAAAAGTTCCTAACTGTCAGGGTAGTTAAACACTGGAATAGATTGCCTAGGGAAGTTGTGGAATCTCCATCGCTGGAGATATTTAAGAGTAGGTTAGATAAATGTCTGTCAGGGATGGTCTAGACAGTATTTGGTCCTGCCATGAGGGCAGGGGACTGGACTCGATGACCTCTCGAGGTCCCTTCCAGTCCTAGAGTCTATGAGTCTATGAGTCTATGAGTCTATAACTATATCTAAAATGTCCTGAACCTATTGGTTATGTTTGCTTGTGCTTAATATTTAATAAATTGTAGTTTTAAATAAGAATACACTTACTTGTATAAATCATCAGACCGAAATTGCTGTGTTCCCATTAATTTATTCCTAGCACCGCCTAAAGTAAAACAGTTAAGTTACCACTGTTTTGGGTTCTGGATAACAGATTTGGGAGCCAGTTGCCAGAAGTGATAGAGAGGAAGGGAATGATTAATAACACTGGTCTACAATTTTTGAGACGTCGTCTGCTTCAGAGATAAAATGTGATATTTATTATGTATTTTGATGTGCTGAATTCAAATATGACAATTAAAACAACTGATTGGCTGCTGTTTCTAAGATATTTAAGTTTTTACATTTTATGTCTATGTATATTGTGTAGACAGTAGAGTTTTAATCATAAATTGTAAACGTAGGTCTTTTCATGTGTTTATGGTTGCTTTACATGATAATATTTCACCTGTCCTTTTATGTAACACTTTAAAAATCAGCAAAAGGGTTATATCAATAAAATTTATTATGAAACAAAAGGCAAAAAACTATGATGTACATAGTTTAGTCCTATTCAGTGTCTATTCGGCGCTTCTTGGCTTGTCTCTTGTATTCATTAAATGGAGCATCTCTTGTCACTGTCCAGCAATAGTCTGCAAGCATTGATGGGCTCCATTTGCCCTGATAGCCTGCCAGGAGATTCCACTGCTGTAGTCTGGAGCCCAACAGCTCTGCCTTACTCTTGGGTAGTTCCAAATCCCTGACAAGGTCATTCATTTCACCTTGTGTTATGAGGTGTGGTTCAGAGGAGGAGGATGGGAGAAAATGTGGGTCCTGTGACATTGATGGTTCAGGACCAGAAGTTTCATCCTCTTCCTCTTCCTCGTCTGACTCAAGTGAGAATGATTCTGGTGCATCAGGAAGTGGCGGTCCTTCTCCGTGGGGTACTGGGCGTATAGCTGATGGAATGTTTGGATAATGCACAGTCCACTTTTTCTTCTTTGACACACCTTTCCCAACTGGAGGTACCATGCAGAAGTAACAATTGCTGGTACGATCTATTGGCTCTCTCCAAATCATTGGCACTGCAAAAGGCATAGATTTCCTTTTCCTGTTCAACCACTGGCGAAGATTTGTTGCACAAGTGTTGCAGCAAGTGTGTGGGGCCCACCTCTTGTCCTGATCTCCAATTTTGCAGCCAAAAGAAAGGTGATTAGGCTTTCTTAACCATAGTGGTTAGACTGCGCTTTTGTGATGCAAAAGTCACTTCACCACAGACATAGCAGAAGTTATCTGCACTGTTCACACAAGTACGAGGCATCTCTGTTCACTTTGGCTAAACAGAAATGTGTCCCTTTGCAAAATCAAACACTGACAAATAAGAGAGCATGACACTGTATGATTTCTAGAGCTGATATAGGGCAATTTGTTCAGCAGAGTGATGTAAGCTTCGTTATGATTGCATCATCCATGACTTCTAGGAATAACATGATGCAATTCATATCATGTATGAAGCAATACCAGCTTCAGATTGTATCATTCATTGTTTTGCCTCAAAAGCAAGTACTTTCCAAACCCAGTCATAGATTTATTCATAGATCCAGTCAAAGATGTATTTTAGTCATTTCTGGCTTAAATTGAGATCCCTTCCCTTTATAACTCACTTATCCTCCGCCATTCCCAAGTCAAGGGTCGTATATACTGACCCAAAAGCATATCTTGAAAACTAGAGCCAATCAACAATTTTAAGCATCATTTTCGTTCTCAGTGACCCAGAATTAGTAAAGTTGGACTATATTTATTTCAGAAGCATTTTGGCTGTAGAGCAGTGTAATAGTTGTTTGTTTGTTTTGCAATAGGTAAGGGAGGCAGTGGGAGAGGGAAACAACCTATGAGTTGATTTATGGTGACGTTCCATTGTTGATTTAGGGCTCAGGCTGAAAACCTGGTTGAGTAAAAGGATGTCAGAAGGACAGGGAACATCTGGAAAGAAACAAAAGCTGGAAATGGATTTGGATAACAGGTTGGCAGATTTCATGCAGGAGCCTGATAATGTTTTTTTGGAAGCCTGGGAGCTCTACCAGTCCTGGAACATTCTTGCGTTTCTGTAAGCAGATGGTAGTGATAAAGCAATTAAAGGCAGAAATAAAGAAGTTAAAAAATTTTTTTTAGAAAGACACAGATATATCCAGCCTAAGGGCAGCTCAGATAGTGACACTGCAGAAGCAGGAGTGTGACGGTGAGCAAGAGGGTAACAGGCTGGAGCAGAAAGTGTCTGGATTAAAACAACAAAAAATTGAGTGTGAATCTGCTGTTAGAGCCTTTCTAAAGGATTCCCAGGATAAGACCCAGGCAGATCATGGGGAATGTAAGAGACAAAGTTGTGCTCTCAGAGCCATGTTGAGAGAACAGAAAGGAATAGTGGTTGTGATTCGTGGAAGTCATCGCCTAAGAAGAAGGGATGAGTCAGAGGTGAACCTCTGCTTGTATCCTCATTATGAGGATGAGAGGGATGGTATTTGTGAACTTCCTTTTCCCTTGGACTCTTCTGGGCAGTCTCTGTATGGTCTCTTACTTGAAACACTGGAAAAGCTGCAGGCACCCATAGCCCCCATGGTAAGGAAGATTGATCCCCAAGAGGAGGAGGAGGAGGAGAAAAATGGGTAGAGGTTAGGCCCTTCATCCTTGATGTGGCTAGAGTGGCAGGAAAATTGGTTGATCCATTAACCCAGAGCACAGTCTTGGGATGGCTGGCAAGTAATCCACTGAACTCGTTGTGTATGTGTGTGTGCAGATCGTAATATTAAAAATATACAATCTATAAGGAGGGGAGTGTTGCCCCAGAATTTGATATTTCTGTGTATGCCCCAGAACTTGACAGTACTGCAGTCAGCCATTTTGTATGTGCAGCCATTGCTAGATAAAAAACAAACATCACATAGCTAGAAATCATCTTAAACCTTTGTAAAACAAGGTGAAATGCCTGCATCGCATGAAATGACATGAATGCTTAATTCATTCAAAAAGATAGACCTATGCTGACCGGGTTATCATTATGAGCAATATCTTTTTATCTTCCCAATTACAGAAACTTACAGAAGAGAATGTAAAGACACAGTCTAAGAAAAGACAGAAAGGAAAAGTGGTTGAGACTCTCAAAGGCCAAAAGGTGATTGCAAGATCTGACATCACAGGATTTTATTTTCCAGGTAAATTGTTTTTGTGTGTATTTCAAATGTTTTTTTTAAATCTTTAGAAAGATTGCTGAAATAAGAGCAACATTTACCTAATCTTTTTCACCTGGTTCAGTTTTAATTTGGTTTACTGTTTATATTGTTGGATTTTTAATCTTTTCTCACCGTAATGCTTCTAGAAAGGTACAGAAAGCTCTGCAGACACCCTACTGATAGGTCTGTTTTTTTAAGAAGAAAGTGATGGGAAATGTTTTGGAATAAAATGGTGTTCGTTTTGAATTGGAAGACTGTGTCAATCTATTCCTTTTTCTTTCTAGACTGGCTTATTTCCATTTAGGATTTAGCAAAGGCTGAGCCATCTGCTATATGCAGAATATTCACTAGATGTTTCTGTTGTGTTGTTGAGTTCTAAATCAGAATATTTGTAGTATGAACTTGTATCCTATGATATGGTATTGGGGGAAAAAATCTAACTAATCCCATACCTTTTTTGTATGATTGACAAAGTATTCCAGTATAGTTTCTGACATCAGAGAACATCTCACAGATAATTTGACATCATTGGAAGTCTGTTCTCAGGAGAGGTGCAAGATTTGAACAGCTAGGGTATTGAGGATCGAAGTGCATTGGCAAAACCTTGTGGGAAGCTTGCTCTGTGACTCTCTACTACATCTGGCTCGTCAGCCAGTGCTGTTAGTTCTTCACATTCATGAACACTGAATCAGTTACAATTAAAACAAATTAAGGATATTCCAGCGGAGACACTTATTGTTAGAACTGTTTCATGTACAGATAAAATATGGAGAAAAGTTCATTGCTTTTGTTAGCTTCACTTATTTTTTCTGTACTTTTTTGATTGCCTGATAAGTTTTCAATTTAACAATCGCAGGCTGAATTCTTTAATTTTACAGTTGGATCAGAAAACCATTTTTGCTGTTTATCTAGCTTTGTAGCTGTTTGTGTTGAGAATGATCTGTGCTGCTGTGTATTCTTTTTCTGGTCACATAGTTGAAAGTTTCTCTATCCTATACCCAAATGCTAATTCAGTAAAACATCAAATGAGTGAAAGGTAAGTGGTCTAAAAGGGAGAATTTTTTCCTACCCTAACATGAATAAGACTGTATAGTATAAATTTACTGAGATATTCATTTACTATTTTTTCTCAGAATGCTATAATTCAAAACAATTGGTACAGTAATAATGGTACGGTAATAACAGTGTACTGAATTTCTTTAGAATTTGGTATGCTACTTTTCATGTATTGGACCAGATTTTCAGGGACGAGTACAATGGATGTGTTTGCAAAAGTGTCCTTAGAAAATCCTGCCATTGCTTGAAGCACATAGCTATTGTGCACACAGTTTGGGTAATTGCCTGCCTAGCTGCTCATTGCATACCCTTTTGCATATTTGACCTTTTCATTAAATGAAATAACAAAATGCATGAGGGTCTCTTGCATCATGTACCAGACCCCAAATGACAGACACTATACACACAGAGAAGACTGTTGCATCATTTTACCCACATGCAGATAATTTATTATAATTATAGGATCTCAAAGTGGGTATTATAATCACCATTTTATAAATGAACCTTTATGTATTTATTTCCTGAGTGATCTGTCAAGGTCACATGGGAAGTCAGCACCTCTTGTTCTAATCACTAGGCAATGCTGCTTCCCTAAAAATAATTATATTTACCGTTTCAGTAAAATTAATAATAAATTTTAGCATCTCTGAACAAGTCCCACAAAAAGGCAAACTTTATTTCTAATGGAAATGAACTATTTGCACATTCATCAAGGCTCCAATTCAGCAAGGTATTTAAGCATGTACCTAACTGTAAGCATGTGAATAGTCCCATTGAAATCATTTGGGCTTCTCACAGTGATGATGTTAGGCTTATAGTTACATACTTTGCTGAATCAGGGTCCAAAGTAAAAGAGTTGTTATGGCTTCTATTAATTTTAGAATCTTTCTTTTCTTAGTAGTTATTCTGTGCTTGCATTGTTTTAAAATAGTAATAATGTTGTTGTTGTGTTTTTTAATGCATCTTCTAAGCTGTTCCCTTCTGTGGGTCACCCAGTGTATGTTGTCTTCTCTATTTCTACCTTTGACCCCTGTCCTCCAAACACCAGTCTGTGGGGAGCTTTCTTCTAACAATGATTTTCCTGAGGTTGAGGGCTAGTTTGAAGTCTAGAAGAGGGGTTTTGTGAAACATTTCTTTAAGGATGTGGTCCCCATTGAGTATGGGTTGTAATTATTTCATGATATTCCATATGGATTCCAGTGTGGGGTGATAAGTGTCAACAAGGGATATATGGTCAGAGGGTTGGGTTTTTTTTTTCATTATTGAAGCTGGTGGAGTGTCCTTGTTTGGTGAAGGTGGTTTTAAATATGTTTATTGTGTATCCCAGACATTTTCCTCGGCACATATTCTGTGATATTTGAGGGCCTGATGGTAGATAACAGATCTTTTGGTATGTTTGGGGTGGTTACTGCATCTGTGAAGGTAGGTGTGGCGATCCATAGGTTTCTTGTGTATATAGTAGTCTGTAAGGTTCTATTGTTGAAACTGATCATGGTATCCATGAAGTTGATGCTGGTATGGTCGTGTTCTGGAGAGAGTTTGATGAATGGGTGGCGGTGGTTGAAGTTGTGATGGAACTTTAGGAAGGAAGTTTAGGTCATCTGTCCAGAAGATGAAAATATCATAGATGTGTATCAGGTATATCATTCATTTTGTGGTGCGTTTGTCCAGAAATTCTTCCTCAAGGTGTTCTGTGAAGATGTTGGAATACTGGGGAGCCATCCTAATAGCTATGGCTGTTCTCATGATTTGGACAAAGTGTTTGTTGTTGAATGTAAAATTGCTATGGGTGAGGAGAATGAAATAGATGAGTGCAGCAATGTATTTGGGATGGATATCTGAGTGTTGTCCATTGCCTTGTAAATATTTGAAGCAGGCATCAATGCTGTCGTTCTGAAGGATGTTGGTGTATAGGGAGGTGACATCTATGATGGTAAGTGTGGTGCTCTGAGGGAGGTGGTTAATGTTGCAGAGTTTCTGGAAGAAGTTGTTGTGTCCTGGAGGAAGCTGGCACTTTGTGGGTGAGTCACTGAAGATGGTTTCTATGAGTCCTGATATTCCTTCAATATGAGTGCCGTGGCCTGATATGACGGGTTTGCCTGGGTTCACTTGTTTGTATGTTTTGGGAAGCATGTAGAAGGTCCTGGAATGGTGGGAAAAGGGGTTGTGGGGGATGAGGTTGTAGAGTTTCTTTTGCGGTTATTTGGGCAAGGATTTGATGATATCCTTAATTCCTAGGTGAATTGTGGTATAGAGTCTTCTTTGAGTTCTTTATAGTAAGTGGTGTTGGAGAGTTGTCGGTTGGTTTTGTTGATGTAGTCATCACAGTTGAAAACTACAGTAACACCACTCTTTGTCTACTGGCTTGATCCCTATCTGGTAGTTGGATTTCAGGGACTGTACAGCTGTCATCTTGGTGACAGAGCAATTGTGGATTTCACAGTCAGTTTTTTTCCCAAAAGCAATCACTGTAATTTTCAAGTGTGTTGTTTCGTCCATTGTGGAGTGTCTATTCAGCCTATTCTTTTTTCTTATGACTGTTGGTAGGGAGGTGTTTGTTGTGGGTCATGGTATCCTTATTGTAAAAAAATTCTTTGAGGAGGAGTCAGTGAAAGAATTCTTCAAGTTCTCCATGTGTTAGTATTGTATCAGGATCTATGGAGGGGCAGAAGTTCGGTTCCTTGGAGAGTACGGATAATTCAGCTCCGGTAAGAGGTATTCTGGATATATTGATGATATTGGGGTGTAATTTAGCGTCCATGTGGTGGGTCCTGGTGTCATGGTTTATCCTGGAGTTGAAGTTCAGTGGGTTGTGGAGTTGTTGTAGCTGATTCCACTTTTTCTTTTTGTATTGAATGGCTGTTAGTAGGTTTTGATGGTTGCTTTGGGTTTCTTACATGATCTCCAGGTGGGTTTCCTGTTTTTTTTTTCTTCATAATTATTTTGCAGAACTCAGGCTTTATATTATAAATTCTTTGGGGTCAGTGACTTTTTTTTTGTGTGTGACTTGTACAGTGTAATGTACATTGTCAGTGCCTAGTGCAAATGTTGTAGATCTACTGCAAGAAATACGGGGACATGTTACAGGCTACTGGATTTTTAGCCTTCTTATATATTGGTAAACATACTATATGTAATTTTTAATATTATATTTTTCATGTTTAACTCTTAGGAACTGTGATAAAGAGTATCAGTTCCGCCCAGGCACTTGTTGACTTCAGCCATGGAGAGACGCAGATTGTACCAATAAAGTTCATTATTCCTGTCGGGGGTGCTATGCCTTGCCCATCACTGCAGGTGAAAAACTATTACTTTTAAAGGCAGCATATGTGCATCATTAACTTTGTTCTGCAGTTCACATGTGAGCACGATGATACATAATATTTTGATCATTTCTGTATTTTGGATAAATTTGTACATGTTAAAGAAGATTCTCCATTCATAGTGAAATTTCCTTTGGTTCCATGCTATTTCCAGTATTTCTTATGTTTGTCACTTGTTATTACATGATATGTGATAAGAGTTTAGAATCTTTGCTCTTTAAAATCACACATATTTGTATATCAGAAATATATATGAGTTCCCTCTAAAATGGTATTTTTGGCAAGTCACTCAGCACAAGTGGTCTTACTGTTTCCCAACAATACACATAATTAATTTACACTCACAGCATAGGAACCTAACAGAGCCTTTTACTCACACTATAACATACAGCAGGCTCTAGCCATTTATTTTTCATTGTATATGCTTAATCCAACAAAAAAAAACCATTTACTTACCCCAAAGAACGGTAATGAAGAAAAAGTCATATTCCATTTCTGTATTTGTTAGCTAGGTAATTGTCTATTATCACAATTCTTCTTTCAAATAAGGCTTATTTTAGCAGAGACAGGAATGATGGGTACAAAAAGCAATGGTGTACCCTGCCTTGGTTACAGTTAAAACCAGGGACTTGATTCTTTCCCTGTATAACGTAAGGAACTCCTGCCGATATTAATAGTATGTCTCTGTATTCTGTGTGGAGAGTCCAATTCTGCAAGTGTCCTGTCAGGTTTAATAGAAAATTATAATCTTTCTGGAGGGTTTTAAAAATCATCTTACATAATTCAATTAAAAATTATATTCCTCTTACAGAATTCCTTCTGGTGTTTCAAAAACGTAAACAAATATAATTCTCTGTTAAATTCTAAGGGATGAAGGGTTGGAATAATTTCTTTAGCAGCCTGTTAGCTTGATCCCTCTGAAATTCTGTAGGATGTTGCCATAGGATACTGATTTAAGGCATGATCCTGTGAGGTGCTGATCCAGTGGGAGTTGAAGGTAGTCAGCACATGGCATGATTGGTACCTTTGTATTTTCCTCTAGAGTTCCATTTTAAGCCATTAGAATGGATTAGCATGTTGTTTTGTACAGTCAAACCATCGTTTTAAACTGGTATGCTGTGAAGCTCTTGCAACCTAATTCTTTTCTGGTACACAGGTTGGAGACTATGTATTTGCCAGAACTGGGACACAAACAGGAAATGATTATTATATGCCTGCTGTTGTTATAGCAACACCCAAAAGAGCTGAAGCAGATGATAAACTCTACACAGTTTTGAAGTACAGCAATAAGAAAGTAAGTAGACCTGTGAAAGAATACGAAGTTTGCCATGGCATTATTGTAATTCTGGTTTTGATGAGGCAGAAATAACTGGCCTGGCTAAAGAGCACATTGTTCCTTTCACCCATCCAGCTAACCAAAATCAAATCAAATTTCAGAGCCAAGTATTGGGCCAACATAATGGACAAACTAATAAGGAGTGTAAAATAATTTATCCTTAAATCAAACATTAGTCTATTCTCCATAATCCGTTTATTGGCTTTTACAGGCTCCAGACTGCAAATGTGAAGAATAAGAATTGTTTTTGATGGGATAAGATAAAACTATTTTTAGTGTGTTTTGTTACCTTTGTTTGTTGGAGATTATTATGGTAATTTTATCTTTTTTTTTCTCATTGTGTTTTATAAAGAAATTGTACTTATCATTAGGAAATTGTCATCTTGGTTTTTCAGATGCTTCTTACAGTTGCACCAAAGTGCCTGTTTTCTTTATGCGTTCCTTTATTCTTAACTGCTGTTTCTGAGGTTTAGAAGTCACTGATCTAAACTGGATTAATTTGATTGTGTTATTGCAGAAACATTGTATACGAAGTGGACTTATTAAAATCAGCCAAACAAAGTATGCCTGTTCCTGCCGTTATATAAGAATGGCCCATATGGTGGATTGCCTTCTGTGAGTATGTTTGAACTGAAATATGTAAACTTCTATGTGCATTCTAAAATATAGGGGGGAAGAGAAGCATATTTTGTATTCACTTTTGCTTTAGATTTTCCATATCTAATACAATAACAAGTAGATTTTTAAACTAGAACAGGGTTCAGTCAGGTCGGGTGGTCCTGGACACATCACCATGTGTGTCTGATCCACTAAGTGTTTGGATGTGATGGTTATTAATTGTCTACTTCACGCTTTTAAAGTTCCCTGCCAGGGAACTGCACTGTATCAGTTTGGGAAGGACTCATGGGAGCTACTAGTTTGGTTCTTAATAACAGGAAGTTCGAAGTGAGAAAATTTTTATTTTAAGATGTGTTTTGTGATATGAACTTGTGCTTCAAATTATGAAATGTATTTAGACTACTCAGTGTCTTATTGAGCTTGAGTCTGGGGAATGGCTTGAAGAGGGTGAACTTATGTAGATCTCAGCTGATGTTTGCTGATTAGAATAGGACGTATATTGGTTTCCAGGTAAATTTCGGTTTCTGTTTGGCCTTTACATAGCCTGAGCCATGAATCCATTTGAAGTATCCCTGGGAAGTGATAGATTTCAGAGTTCATTAGCAGGCTGTGTGTTGTTTGGTAGAAACCCTGTTCTGGGCTTTAAGTATTGAGGCAGTGGCTCCTACTCTCCCCTCTCCAAAGAAGAGAGAACATGAAATCCCTGTGGAATATATAAACCTGATCAATGAAGCAAGAGAGATTCCTTCTTTCCTATGGCTTCAGATATGTTTGGGGGAAAGTGTTCACCCCCATCAAAATCTAGCCAGAGAAAGAGGAGAAACCAGATAAATCAAAGCATTAATACTTCCCACCCAAAACCAGAACAGAATTTTCCTTCCCCCTTCATTCCTCCTTTGAAGAAGTTATTTAGGGCGGAGTCAGAAACACCTAGAGATGGGAAGAGGCTCACTCAGCTATCCCTCATATTATATAGGGTTCTAGAGCCCAAAGATTCCGTCTTCATTTCCTCTCTGATCAAGGCCACAGTGACATTGCTGATAAAGAACATGGTACAGTAAAAGCTGTGTTTTCCAGGACTTTATAAACCGGAAAACTCTAGAAACCGGCATTTTGTGGTGCCAGAGCCAGGTGGTGCTCACCTTGGTGGCTCCCTACAAGCAGTGACATGTTTCTGCTGCTCCTAGGTGGAGGTGTGGCTAGGTGACTCTGCACTCTGCCTCTGCCCACAGGTGCCACCCCTGCAGCTCCCATTGGCCGCAGTCAATGGCTATAGTGATCAAAACCACTTAACTCTTGTATATTTTTCATTCATAGATCTCAAAGCACTTTATAGAAGAGATTAATATAATTATCCCCATTTACAGATGGGAAAACTGGCACAGAAAGGTGAAGTGACTTGCCTAACATCACCCAGCTGGCTAGTGACAGAACCAAGAATAGAATCCAGGTCTTCTGAGTCCCAATCCAGTGCTCTAACTACTAAGCCACACTGCCTCCCTTAAGACTGGTTGTTTGTCATGGATAAAAAGATGATCATGGATTCCATTCAAGAATCCTATGGAATTTTGTTTTTTCTTTCCCCGTAAACATCATTAATTCCATCCCTCTCTCCTTCACATCCATTCAGTCATTCACTCTGAGTTGGCTGGCTCAGTCATCAAGCCAGCCAGCCCCAAGCAGTCCTAAGCACCTCCGTATTTGTGCTACTCACTACTCTTGTTGGCTTTGCTGTATTGAATTTTGCTTTTTAGATTAGGATGAGAAAAGAAAGGAAATTATGTGCTGGCAATAATATTTGTTGTAGTCTTTCCTCTTCTTTCATGCTACTCATCTGTCCATCCCGCCTAAATAATCTATATTTTTCTATACATATCTCTAATACTGCTGCATTTTTAGTCTGTTTTATGAACGGGTTGGAGCCTGGCTAGATCTGTCTCTTGTGGTTGTGTTTTTTCCTCCTGCTTCTTGGTAATATAATATCGATCTCTAAATGCAGTGCTTTTCATCATTAGATCTCAAAGTGATTTACAAAAGAGAACAGTATCGTAATCCCTATTTTACAAATGGGGAAACTGAGGTGAGAGTTAGGAGGCTTGTCCAGGTCACCCAGCAGATGAGTAACAGAACAGGGCATTCAACCCAGCTTTTCTGAGTCCTAGTCCAGTGCTCTATCCATTAAGCAATGCTGCCTCTTTGATAGCTGGGGCTTTACATCTCTATAGAATTGTTTTCTCTGAGATAGGAGAAGGTGGCCTCAGATTAACACAATTACTAGTGCAGAATTTTCCCCTTTTGTGAGTAAACTCTCTCTACAATATTTTATTGTTTTCCATTAAGATACTGTACTTGTAAATGGAATAATGTTCTCATTGAAGTTAACAGTTTCTCCCATATTATTTAACACTTTACTTTTATGTCATGTAGATATGCATCCTGTCCTCTTCCAGGCATTGACTAACTTAATTCACTGATTGAATCGTAAAGATTCAACGTTATCCATGACGTTACTGTATATTCCTTGCTTATTGTAGTCTAGCACACAGTGTCTAATGAGTGTTTTCCTCTTTTATGAGAAACAGTGCATTAAAAATCATTAGACAGTTGTATTTCATTAGCTGCACGTTAATCAGTACTAATGCTGGCTAGGCCATTTGCACTGCTTGAATAAAGATTGTGTCAACATTTCCATTATAGCCTCTGTTTTCAGGGAGTTTAGTCAGTCATGTGTTCCTACCTGAAACTTGTTATGTGAGGCATTCTAAAAAGATCTGCACTGTGATGCTTAACTTCAGGCTCATTCTTCCAACTCTGGTGACTTCACAAGGCTGTTCTCAGCACAATGAGTCTTTTTCTTATCAACACAGTGGAAGGTGGGGAAAGATGACATACAAAGTGTTAGAATAATAAAATAAAGATGAATGTTTTGAAATAGCATGATATACCACATTTACACACACAGATGTTTATCAGTGAATCTTCTCTTCCATTTCTAGCCCAAATGTACAGGCTGAGAAATCCATCCAGAACTCATCTCCACAAGAAGAAGAAGAAAAGGGAGAAAAATTGAAAGAAGATGGGGGTAAAAAGAAAAAAAAAGGGAAAGTAGAAAGCAAAAAGCATCCCAGGGAGAAGACTTCAGACTCTGATGATCTTCTGTTTATCTCCAGGAGGGAAATGAAAAACAAAGAAAGGAATTCACTGCCTAGTGACAAAGAGGAAACTGAAGGTAAAGAAGTGGGGAACAAATTATTTGGTCAAGTCATAAAATCATAAAGATTAGAGATGGAACTGACCTTTTGGGTCATTTAGTCCATTCCCCTGCCACTACAGAAAGGTCCCTGCAGTATATTTTCTGGAGGTTTGTCCAGTCTAGTTTCAAATGTTTCAAAGGATGAAGTTTCCACCATTTTCATTGGGAGACTATTCCACAGACTAGCTAATCTCAGCATCAGGATGAGATTGCTTTCTTGATTTTTGTCTATTTATACTAGTTACGTCCCTTGGTGTCAGCCTTAAGCAACTTTCTCTACATCCTGGCTATTTACCTAGACCCTCCAGATATTTTTTATGTTTACTCCTCAGACATCAAGTCAAGCTATTTGTATGTTGCTCTTTTGATCTTTCCTCATAAATCAGTACTCATCTTTTGTTGCTCTTGTATCAATTCCATCCAGTTTGTCTACATCTGTCTGGTCCTGTAGTAGCATTATTCTGCAGTACTGCCCAGATTTCTGACCATCCTTGCAGCAGCACAGCTTCCTCAGAAGCCATATCATGACTGGCTCCCTGCCGGAAGATGTCTCTGAACTCCCCAGTATTGCAATGTGCAGAGGGTGAATGAACATGAGATCCCATTAGCCTCTTCTGTTACTAATTCCCTGCAGGTTGAAGGAAGGATGAATCTGAGGAGAGTGGCTGTCACCTTGGCCCATCCCGGCCATGCCTTACCCAGATCTGCAGAGCCTTGGCCATCTGAGTCCCACAAAGAAGATTCTTCTAGGTAGCATGAAGTGGAACATGCTGCAGAGTCCCCTTTTTATGGCACCATTGGCTTTACCATTTTTTTTTGCATACCCCTTTGTGTCTCAGAATGGATGGAAGTGTAGGAGAACCTCTGATATTCATACAGTTAATAAAGATTTTATATAAAACTGGTCCATACACTGTTCCCTACAGGATTTCTTTGAATGCATTCTCACAGCTTGACACATTGTTGAGTATAGTTACTCTTCGTTTGCAGGTGTTCAGTCAGTTTTCAGTGTATATGATAGTGCTTATCATAGCTAAGAAAATTTGAATTAATTTTGCAAATGAAAATTTGGGAACCAGTGTCAATATGTTACTAAACGCCAGACATACTGCATGTAGTTTATTCCATATATCCACTATTTATTTTAGTGCTATTTAAAAAATAATAATAATAAAACCCCCAAGTTTCCCTGGTATCATTTTTGTCTCATGGGCCAGATCCTCATCTGGTGTAATCTGGCAGTTTACAGTAGTTAACAGTCTGGTGCTAAATGTGCTGCTTATTGAGATCCCATCTTTGCAACCCTTACTCATACTAATACGCACTTAGACAAATGCTTCTGTTTAAACCAATGGGATCACTTGCATGAGTAAGTGCTCATCCGCATGAGTGAGCATTGCAGAGCTGCGTCCTATGAATGTGGTGTTCCATTAATCTCTAGAGACTAGATTTTAAAGGCCTAAGATCCTGTTGATTTCCTAGGCACCTACGGGGATTTTTAAAAGTGCTTATCTGCATCTTTAGGTGCCTATATACCTTTGAAAATCTGTCCCTAGATATTTACATTTTTTCCTAACCCTTTCATTCTGGAATTGCTTGCTACCTCATGAAGAATGGATCATGTGTGTCTGTTATGTGTTAGGGGGTTAATATTAGTTCATTATTTTACTAAAGATTGAAGTTAGATTTACCTAATACTAGTTCCCAGGATTACTCTGCTTTCCTTTTTTAAAGTTCAGTACCACATTTGCTTTATTAGTTAGGCACCCAATCTGCTTAGGTACTTTTGAACATCCCACTAGATGCCTATCTATATCTTTAGACACTTAAATGCCTATTAAAATCTGTCCCTTAGCACCTTAAGATGATGATCTTTAGACACCCAAAAGCCTTTTATTTATATGTTCAAACTTTCCAAGTGTGCTGTTCATTGCTGTTTGCCATTATTTTTCAAAGTCTTTAGTACTTCTTAATTGTTCTTGTTAAAGGCTTATTTAAAAAGGAGTTCACCATCTCAGCAATTCAAAAGAAATTTTTTGAATAGTTGTAAATTCCATTAATAGTTAAAAACAAACTAATAATTTATAATAGCCTGAATACATCCTACAGTAACGAGGTTACATTTATTGCTTGATTGCTTGATTTCTGAAGGCAGTCTATTGAATTGGGCATTGGTTTATTTAAAAGGTTTATAATCCTCCCACATAGTTTCTAATACCTGAGTAATTTTAATGTCTTTTCATTTGTATGAAAACAAATTACTCAATACTCCTGATTGTTTGCCTGTAGTACAAGAACTTCTTGTTCATAATTGTGTGACATATTTTCTCTAGCCCATTCACACTAGTGTAATATGGGAGAAATACTTGGTACCATGAAAAAGTGCCTCCTTTTTAAAAACCAGGCTAGCCTCATCATCATTGGCGATCCCTCGATTCAAGGATGATCTCTACTGTGGATTTACATCTGGGTCTTGAGATGACTCAGGAGTCCCATCCTGGAACCACAGACCCGCCCGCGGTAGGTGTAGATGTTTCCTGGTCCATCAGCTGCCTGCTGGGAGAAAGTTCTTTCTTTTTCCTTCCTCCTCTTTCGCTTTTCAGCTTCAAGGGCAAGGCGCTTCTCAAAGCGGGCCACTGCCTGATGCCTCCTGTGGCTCCATTGGGGTCAGTTAGTGCTTGTGCCTCCCAATTTGAGATGTTCACATCAGTTTTCTTGAGATACACTTTCAGTGTCTTTGTAGCTAGTCTACCCAGTCCTCAAATGTCTGGCTTTGGTTGATCACTCATAGAGCCAGAATGTGCAACCCTTGCTTGTGTTGGTGTACACTTGCTCACATAAGTAGTCCCATAGATTTCATACGTACATTTCAACATTTCATAGATTTCAGTGGGATTACTAGAGGGAGTAGGAGCTCCCTAGCATGAATAAGAGTTGTACAATACAGTACAAACCTAGCTAGCAAGGTAAATTTATTCAACTGGAAAAATCTACTTGATGAAGCCTAATATATTCACTGCTTTTGGGTACTGTGTGAATGTACTAAAGCAAACTTGTTAGAACATTTTGAAATGTCTACAAGCCAGCATATTTTCAGCTAAAATATTCTTGACTGTTACCTGATTGCATGTAATCAGTGGCCCAGGCCTTTCCTTACTCACGAAAAACATCCATTGACTTGAATGAATATGGACTCCATGACTGGGTTTTGTGATGGGGCATCTGCCCCACACTGGCCCATAAGGGGTTAATAGAACCCTAGGGAGGCTGTACAGCAGGCAGCCAATTAGAGAGGGTCCTAGAGAGGCTGCGCAGGAGACAGCCAATTAGAGAGGGGATGTGAGGAGCAGCCAGTCGGGGCCTGGTAGACCCGAAATAGAAGAGCTGCAGGGCAGAGCAAGGTCATTAGCTGCCTGGAACTCGAGGAGGAAAATTCAGGCTCCTAGCAGGAGGAAGGAGTGCCAGCACCTGAACAGAGCAGAGCTGCTACCAATGACTGGGGGACGGGGAAGCAAAAGATGGCTCCTTGTTGGCTGCAGGGATTTGCAGGCTGGGGTCCTGAGGCAAGAGAGAAGAGGGTACTGAGGGCCATGGAGAAGTGACCCAGGGAAGTGAACTGAGGAGTTGGAGGGGATGTAGAAAGTGGCAGCCATCTACAGGGTCCCTGGGCCGGGACCCAGAGTAGTTGGCGAGCCTGGGTCTCCACCTGCCCCCTGCCTGCCGCTGAGGAAGTGGCCAGACAACTGGCTGCAGTTGCCATTGAGGGAAGTGGTTGGACAGTGGACTGCAGTTCCCCCAGAAGGGGAGATAACAGAGTGTGATGTGGCCGCAGGGCTGTGTCCTGCAGAAGATGCCGTGGTCCTTTGAACGACACCGTTCCAGGAGCAGAAGTGAGGGTGGGTGAGAGAGCACCAGAAGAGGGCGCACTGGCTAGCAGAACTAATCCCTGGGACAGCCAGCAGGAGCACCACAGTGGTGAGTGAACCCTATCACTGGGGCCCTACCAAATTCACAGTCCAATTTGATCAATTTCACGGTCATGGGATTTTTAAATAATAAATTTCATGATTTCAGCTATTTAAATCTGAAATTTCAGAGTGTTGTAATTTTAGGGGTCCTGACCCAAAAAGGAATTTTTTGGGGAAGGTTGGAAAGTTATTGTGTGCGTGGGGGGTTGCAGTACTGCTACCCTTACTTCTGTGCTGCTGGTGGTGTCCTGCCTTCAGAGCTGGACAGCCAGAAAGTGGCAGCTGTTGGCTGGGATCCCAGTTCTGAAGGCAGAGCCACCGCAACCAGCAGTGCAGAAGTAAAGATGGTATGGTATGGTATTGTATTGTCACCCTTACTTCTGCGCTGCTGCCTGCAGGGCTGGGCCCTCCATCAGCAGCCGCCATTCTCCAGCTGTCCAGTTCTGAAGGCAGCAGTGCAGAAGAAAGGATGACATGGTATAGTATTGCCACCCTTACTTCTGCGCTGCTGCTAGCAGGGTGCTGCCTTCAGAGCTGTTCAAGAGGGAAACTGTGACAACTGGCAAACTAGTGGATGGACTTGCTTCCCCCCATTAGCTATTTATATTTCCACGGACACGCTCATTTCCATTTCTTATTTCCCATAGCTCATTTAGCATTTGGATAATGTCATTGTAATAAAGCAGAGTGCTCCCATTTGTTGGTCATGGCTTGTTTAATTAGCCATTGATGTCAGTTCATCTCAGCTTGAATCTATCATTTAGTGCAGCTGTGTATAGTAAAGGACTATTGAGAGGCCTCTGGATTGAGATTTTGTTTATAGGCTAATGCCTCAAAAATATTCTCACTCCTGTCATGGCACTTTATTCACCTGAAAAAGAAATGTGTTAAACCAGTAGTCAGCTGTTTTGCCATAGAGAGGGGAAAAGGCAGATGTGCCATGGAACAAAGTGTAGATCAGTTGATATAGTAATGTGATTTTTATCCAGTCTCATTTCTGTCCAGATTCAGGTAGCAAGAGACAAATGGCTTATTTATAACTTTTTCAGAAGGTTTCTGGAAACTGTATGCACTGAGTAAAGAAAATAATATGATATCTGTGAATAATACATAGTAGGGAATATAGATTTGACAGCATGTCTTCAATTTTTTCAAGATAACAGCAAGCTTGCTGGGGCTTTCACTATTTTATCAACAAACTTTGTTCAATAAACTGCACTATATGATCAGATGCCTTCAACTTTCCAGGGTATAGTTATTTCTCTCACTTGACTAATATTTTCATAGCAACACATGGTGGAGCTTCAGATTCCTGACTCTTAGCTTACAATTTCACAAGAAGAGTCAAAATGGCCATTTTGTGTATCTAGGTGGTGACCTGATATGTATATTGGCATGGTTTTCGGAAGTGCTGAGCTCCCTCAGTTTTGGTTCCAGTGACTTCAGTGGGAGCTACAGAAGCTCAGCACTTTTGAAAATAGGACCATGTATATCATATATTCTCCTCTTCGCCATGAACTCAGTCTGCATGTTGACAGTACCAACTTTATAGCGGCGCCATGGCACTGGGCCCATGCTCAAAAGCGGCCGCAGCGTGGCCCACTCCACTTACACTGCGCACCAAGCTGCTAACACCTCTCGGCCATTCAGCCAGCCCAGGGTTTCTTTCCACCCCCTACCCCTGCCTGTTGGCTCCTCCACACCCTGTGTCCCCTCCCTTCACCCGGGGGCAGAGAGGAGTCCTCAGCTGCTGCCGATCCAATGACTGTCTGCTTTGGGCCTTCTGGGGCCTGCTTCTTCCTGCCGCTCTGCAGAAGCAGCAGGATGGGAAAGTCGGCGGCTCCCACGTGCCCCCCCTACCCCCACTCCTCTGCAAGGAAACACCAACTCCACTGCAGGTAACAGCACCAGGCAGGCAGGGCTGGGTGGGGGAGATCTGTGTGTGTTGGGGTGCTAGGGAGTGGCAGTACTATGTGGGCTGTTGGGCAGTTGTGGAACTTTGGGCAGGGGGGCACTGGGTAGGGGTGGTGGTGTGCAGGGTGTTGTGCATTTGTGGTGGTGGGGTTTCTGGGGGGCTGGCACTGGGCATAGCGGGTCCAGGGAGGTGCTGGATATAGGGAGTCAGGGAGGGGGGTTGGGCAGGGGGGCTGTGTGGTGTGGCATGGGCCCACCCCCGAGGGGAAGTTGGCATGCTGGCAGCTCAGGGCCGGGCAGGCCTGTGTCTTCTGGTTTGTAAATAGTGCCTCGCACTGGGCTCACCTCTGCCATGCAATGCCCCATTGCCCTGGGCTGGCCCCTAGCTCTGGGGACCCATCTCCCCATGCCATGCCCCCATAGAGGCCCCAAATGTGTGACACTGAGTCCTCGAAAGGTTAATCTGGCCCTGCATGTTGATGTCCTCTCTCTCCCTCCCATGGAACTCCCTCTCCTAAGCTACTATGCTTTCTCTTTTCCATTTTTACCTTCATATTTTTTTAGCCTACAATTAATCCTAATCCACAGTTGCTTTTTCCTTTCTTTCCCCATTAGTGCCTTTGTCCACATCCTATATTCACCCATCACTTAAATTTGTTGGCAAGTATACTAGCAAGTTGAGGTGCTCAGAAACTTTAGAGATGGGCATCATTATTTAGATTGTAAGCTGTTTGGGGCAAGGACTGTCTATTACTCCGTATTTGTAAAGAGCTTATTCATAGATTCATAGATTCTAGCACTGGAAGGGACCTCGAGAAGTCATCGAGTCCAGTCCTCTGCCCTCATGGCAGGACCAAATACTGTCTAGACCATCCCTAATAGACATTTATCTAACCTACTCGTAAATATCTCCAGAGATGGAGATTCCACAACCTCCCTAGGCAATTTATTCCAGTGTTTAACCACCCTGACAGTTAGGAACTTTTTCCTAATGTCCAACCTAAACTTCCCTTGCTGCAGTTTAAGCCCATTGCTTCTTGTTCTATCCTTGGAAGCTAAGGTGAATAAGTTTTCTCCCTCCTCCTGATGACACCCTTTTGGATACCTGAAAACTGCTATCATGTCCCCTCTCAGTCTTCTCTTTTCCAAACTAAACAAACCCAATTCCTTCAGCCTTCCTTCGTAGGTCATGTTCTCAAGACCTTTAATCATTCTTGTTGCTCTTCTCTGGACCCTCTCCAGTTTCTCCACATCTTTCTTGAAATGCAGTGCCCAGAACTGGATACAATACTCCAGTTGAGGCCTAACCAGCACAGAGTAAAGTGGAAGAATGACTTCTCGTGTCTTGCTCACACACACCTTTTAATGCATCCCAGAATCACGTTTGCTTTTTTTGCAACAGCATCACACTATTGGCTCATATTTAGCTTGTGGTCCACTATAATCCCTAGATCCCTTTCTGCCGTACTCCTTCCTAGACAGTCTCTTCCCATTTTGTATGTGTGAAACTGATTGTTTCTTCCTAAGTGGAGCACTTTGCATTTGTCTTTATTAAACTTCATCCGGTTTACCTCAGACCATTTCTCCAATTTGTCCAGATCATTTTGAATTATGATCCTGTCTTCCAAAGCAGTTGCAATCACTCCCATTTTGGTATTATCTGCAAACTTAGTAAGCGTGCTTTCTATGCCAACATCTAAGTCATTGATGACTTAGCATAGTGGAGTCCCATTTTTGGTTGGCCATTAGGCACTATTTTAATAGAAGTCACTAATAATATAAAAAAAATATTTTATTTTATTTTATTTTATTCTTCTCTGTATTCCTTATGACTTTCTATTTTGCCTCACTAAGAAGCTTCTGTATCCAACTCCAAATAATATATCTATGGTGTGTCTCACTATGAAGTATTTTGTGATACTTTTGAAGAATGCTGTTGTAGCTCAAAATAAATTTGTATACAGAGAAATGTACTTGTGGAAACCCTCCTACAGAGGATAACATGCTTTATGGAGAAAGTAAACTATAAGCTACTAGGAAAAGGAAGGTTTTTATAGGGAGATTTACAGAGATGGAGTGTCTACAGGTCTCATCCACTTCCTACTGAAATAAATTGGAGTCTTCCATTGGCTTTACTGGGACATGCAATGGGTCCTCTGTAGGTTGTGAAAGGAGAAGAAATTTATATCTTCACAATCACTCAGTGCCACTGATGGGTATGCATGAAGGATATGAATAAAGTTATTAAAATGTATTCTAAAAATCTAGAAAATATACCAAAGTGTGTGGTGATGTTTCCATGGCAATTCAAAATAAGTAACCATTTTTAAGAAGCAGGTGCTTGCTGCCTGGTGACTGAGGTTGTTTGCATGTAAATGTGTGCAGAAGTGCACACAAGAAGTAATTTTCTGTGGAACTGAGTGCCGTTACCTGTGGGGGGGGGAGGGATTTGCACATTTGATTTGCCCTATGAATGTTCCATGCCTTGGAGCAGTTGGTGTTTTCTTTTCTTTTCCCTCTTTCTTCCACTTATTACTCTGTATCTCTTTTTCTTGTCAAGCTTAGAGCTCTTCCTTCTTATACACCTAAATTTCCTTCTTTAAATGTCTCCTTAAAACAGCTTTCTTTCAGCTGGTATTCCACCACTCCAGCACCTGGCTGGTATGACTGTTTTAAAACCCACTTTCTCTGCTCAAGAAAAAGCAAAACAATATATGCAATCTATTTTGAGCTGGAAAATAGTATTCTGACTGTTTTGGTTCACCCTTTTTCCTCACCATCAATTCATTGTGTTAATGGTCTAATTTATACTGTGAGCAGAGACAGCAGAGACCTTGGTATTTTATATAGCTTTAAAACACCAGGGCTTCATAAATAATTATTTATCCTTAAGATCACACTCCTATTAATAGCGAACCTATTAAGATGCATATGTGGGAAATGATAATACATTAAGAGAAAGTTTTAGGTTAATACATTAAGGGAATTATGATTAGACCTCTGAGGGTACTGAAAGCAGTGAAGACTCCCCTTTACACTGGAGTTTTGCACTATCACTTCCCTGGAGTCAATGGGCCCACCTGATTCTTGCAGAACATGTTGCATGATATGAGTTATAAGGTTTTTTGCTTATGATTTTATCTATTCTTCAAATATTCCTAATAGGTATAAAATAAATGTTTGTTTCACTGAATAATATGTATGCTCTCCCAGTCGCTCCTCTACTCACTGCATTTCATCAACTTCATCGAGATCAGAATCTTGGCTGTCTCCTGAACACTTCAACTCACAGGTTACCAAAGCATCTTCATTGCTCTTGCTCTGTCACTACAGATCAACAGAGCCAGCCAGCACCTGCGAGCATCAACAACAATAACTTTATTGCAGCCTA
This sequence comes from Gopherus evgoodei, assembly GCF_007399415.2. Taxonomy (NCBI): domain Eukaryota; kingdom Metazoa; phylum Chordata; order Testudines; family Testudinidae; genus Gopherus; species Gopherus evgoodei. Next base: position 120,346,508 of record NC_044322.1, read on the forward strand.
CCAGAGAGAGCACGTCATGGGTCCTGGCAGCTTGCTCGGATCAGTCTTGGCCTTTTCAGGGACTCGTTGTTGAACTGCTGGACTGAGTATGGACACCACCAGGGGTGCTCTGCAGGCAGAAAACCAGAAACTGAGGGACCAAATATGACAGCTGCAGATGGGAAATCATTCCTTGCAGGAGCAAGCTACAGCATTCTGAGCAGCTGCGAGTGACCACTCAGCTTCTCTTATATTGGCTCAAGTGTCTGGCTCCAGAGTTCCTTTGCCAGAGAGATATGTTGGTACCTGCAGTAAGTTTCATGGGTTCGTTACTCAGTGCAGACTCCATTTATGCTCCAGCCCCAGGAGTATATCAGAGACTAAGTTAAGGTGGGGCTAGTACTGGGCCTGCTTAATGGGGAGGCCCTGGCATGGGTCTCTCCCTTTTTGGAACAGAATCAGTTCTGACCAACTGGGACTCATTCTTATGTAACTCTTCTGCCAGGTGGAGCCGGCAGCAACCAATGCTGGGTTCAATATCTAGGGGTTCCTTTTCAACAATACAACACAGAACTGGCTCAAGCCCTCACCCAGTGACCTGTGAAAATTACACACCACCCCGGGCACCTTTGAGAGGCAATACTTCCCCTCTCACAAGCACAGAGTCTGAGTGTAGAAAAGAAACTTTTAATGAAAGGAGGGAAGTCACCAACATTAATTAGGGAAAATGCCACAAGCAGGATTCATAATCATAAAACTGTGAGCAGAACACCCAACCCAGCGTGTGTGGGACAGAGTCATCTGCCTCATGTTCTTGAGTTCTACAACCAGCAGTTCCTTTTCTGTGCCCCTCTCTGCTCTCTCACCATGCCCCACTCTCAGTGCTTGTCCTGCGTCCGTGAGGACCCAGGGTTCAGAGGCACACCTGTGTGAGTTCGCCTCTGACCTGGGGAAGAAGGCACCTTGCTTGCTCTGCCATCTGAGCACTTGCTCTGGCGGGCCATCCCGCCAGTCAGGGTTTCTCTCTACAGGCTTTTCTTTTCTGACCTTTGCAATGGAGAAATATCCAAGTTTTCTTCTGGTCCATTCCAAAGATGTTTAAACAATTCTTCCAATGTATTTGCTTAAAAAGCACAGCTTCAAAGTAAATAGTGGATTTATTACACTTATTTCCATTCATGTCTCCTAAGCTAACCCTTTAGAAAACACTAGTTTTTAATTAAGAATTCAGCAGCACTGGAAGTACAATCACACTCTGTCTGCACTGGAGGTTAATGATACTATCTTGCCTTAAGAAGTCGGGGGTTTACACTGTGTATTTCAAAAGTATTTTGATTAAAAGACAGTCTATAAAATATTCTCCTATCCAAAATGGAATACAGAGAACAATGAGGTAGGTATCAGGGCTGTTGATTAATCGCAGTCAACTCACATGACTGACTAAAAAAAATTAATCATGATTAATCACAGTTTTAATCACACTGTTAAACAATAGAATACTAATTGAAATTTATTATATATTTTTGGATGTTGGTCTACATTTTCAAATCCTATTGATTTCAATTACAACAGAGAATACAAAGTGTACAGTGCTCACTTTATATTTTTATTACAAATATTTGCACTGTAAAAATGATAAAAATTAGTATTTTTCAATTCATCTCATACAAGTACTGTAGTGCAATCTCTTTATCATGAAAGTGAAACTTACAAATGTAGATTTTTTTTGTTACATAACTGCACTCCAAAACAAAATAATGTAAAATTTTAGAGCCTACAAGTCCACTCAGTCTTACTTCTTATTCAGCCAATTGCTAAGACAAACAAGTTTGTTTACATTTACAGGAGATAATTCTGGCTTCTTATTTACATTGTCACCTGAAATTGAGAACAGGTGTTCGCCTGGCACTTTTGCAGCTGGCGTTGCAAGGTATTTATGTGCCAGATATGCTAAACCTTCGTATGCCCCTTCATGCTTCAGCCACCATTCCAGAGGACATGCTTCCATGCTGATGACACTCATTAAAAAAAAAATACATTAATTAAACTTTGACCGAACTCCTTGGGGGAGAATTGTATGTCTCCTGCTCTGTTTTATTCACATTCTGCCATGTATTTCATATTATAGCAATCTTGGATGATGACCTAACATGTGTTGTTCGTTTTAAGAACACTTTCACTGCAGATTTAACAAAATGTAAAGATACCAATGTGAGGTTTCTAAAGATAGCTATAGCACTCGACCCAAGGTTTAAGAATCAGAAGTGTCTTCCAAAATCTGAGCGGGACGAGGTGTGGAGCATGCTTTCAAAGTCTTAAAAGAGCAACACTCTGATACAGAAACTACAGAACCTGAACCACCAAAATAGAAAATCAACTTTCTGCTGGTGGCATCCGACTTAGATAATGAAAATGAACATGCATCGGTCCTCTCTGCTTTTGATAGTTATCAAGCAGAACCCCTCATTAGCCTGGATGCATGTCCTCTGGAATGATTGAAACATTAAGAGACATATGAATCTTTACCGCATCTGGCACGTAAGTATCTTGGAACACCAGCCATGATAGTGCCCATGAGAACGCCTGTTCTCACTTTCAGGTGACATTGTAAACAAGAAGCAGGCAGCATTAGCTCCTGTAAATGTAAACAAACTTGTTTGTCTTAGTGACTGTCTGAACAAAAAGTAGGACTGAGTGGACATTGTTCTACAATGTTTTACATTGTTCTATTTTTGAATGCAGTTATTTTTTGTACATAATTCTACATTTGTAAGTTAACTTTCATTATAAAGAGATTGAACTACAGTACTTGTATGAGGTGAATTGAAAAATACTATTTTTTGCTTTTCACAGCACAAATATTTGTAATAAAAATAAATATAACATGAGCACTGCACACTTTGTATTCTGTGTTGTAACTGAAATCAATATATTTGAAAATGTAGAAAACATCAAAAATATTTAAATAAATGGTATTCTATTATTGTTTAACAATGCGATTAGTCGCGATTATTTTTTTAATCACTTGACAGCCCTAGGTGTATTTTTTTCAGGATTCTCATTAACATTTATTAATACACTACATTTTACTATTTATTTTGGTCTGTAGCTTCAGGACTTTTGTGTGGCTTGTCCCGTTGGGAATTTCACAAATCATTGATGTAACTACATTGATCTTGGGAGAAATCTCTTACCACAAAACAATTTAATTAAATTTCTCTGATAAAACCTTGTACAAGTGTGACAAAAATCAAGAGTATTGTATACCTTTTGGCTTCAGGGGAATTGCTTCATATATTAATCAGCATATATGAAATCTGAATATGACCTAATGCCATCACTCGTGTGTGTGTGTGTCACAGATTGCCTGCCTGTATGTGCATGTGATAGGTGCAGAGTTTCCCTGTGAAAGATGCTTGTTTGAAAGGAGTTAGACGACTCTATTATAGACCCCAATCTTCATAGTTTAAGGGCCAAATTTTCAAAATGTGGTTTCTCTTTGTGTATTCACTGCATTGAACCTGCAGTCACGTCAGCCTGCAGTAGGTGGAATTTATGGGCCAGATTTGCTGGAGCTACTCAGAAAATGGATTGGCGGGATGGGGATTCTGTGGAAAACGTTGATGAAAATGAAAAAAAAATCTTTTCATCTAAATTTTGCAGGAATTTTTTTTTATTTTTTGCAGTAAAAATTCAAAACCAAAAAATTTCAGCTCAGAAATGCTACTGTGCTTCCTCAAGGGAGTTGTAGTTCAGATACCTCTTGCCCCCATGCTATTCTATAGGTGGGACTCCCTGATGGGATTACATCTCCCATGATGCACCTTCCCCTTCCCTCTTGAAGAGGGGAGGTGAAGGTGCATCATGGGAGTCCCCAGGCATAGTACATCATGAGATGTAATCCAGCTGGGAAGCTTGGTCCATAGAAGAGAATGGGAATATGAAACCAGCAGACTATAACTCCCATCATGCACACTGCAGTACCGTATCCAAAACAGTATTTTGTTTTCAGCCAAAATATTTTGGTTTTCAGGCATTCAGTTTTTTTACAAAAAGAGATGGAATTGAAACAGACACCTTTCACAGAAAAATTGTTTAACTGAAAATCCATTCCCCCTCCCACCCATGGAAAATTTTCACCAGCCCTACTCAGAACCTAGCAGCTCCCATTGCTATCAAAGAGAGAAAAGTCTTCATGGGAACTAGGGGGTGCTGGCCATATTTGAAAATTTGGCCACTACATTTAGGTGCTTAAATGGGAGCTGAGCTCTTTTTTTGAAAAGTGGGCCCCATTTTTGGGTACTAAGCATTTTTAAAAATCTGGCCCAACATATGCAATCCTACGGCATACAAAAAGTGTCTACAGATGAGTTTTGCACACACATTTTGTCGTAAATAGTTGAGTGATACTGTGTAAAATAACTGCACAAGCAAACACTTGCATATGCAAAGTTGTGTACCAACCAAAGGCTGAAGCTCCTTTGAAAACTTGGCCCAGGGAGAAACTACAATTTTCTACTGGATGTAGTCCTAATGCATGAGAAATATAAAGCAAAATGTTACCCTGCTGGAGTCTTAGAACTGGAAGTGTAATCAATGCATTTGCGGGATCATAGTTCATAAAGGACTGTTCATAGATCTTTATTGGCACTTTAGACAGAAGCTAGTTTTTAAGAATAGATTTATTGTAGAGATATGGAAAGTGATAGATGATCTTCCCTGTTTTTGTCTTAAGGGTCCACATTGTTGTTCCTTTCTGGGTCTGTAGTTTGACCCCTCAGATCACCTTTCATGGGATAATTCTACCTATTGCAACCCCTGAAGGATTTTCTGTCAATTTAGTTAAACTTTTTTGTTTCATTATTTCTCATAAAGTCTAGAAACTGTCTACATGATTTATACTGTTTTATTGTTCTGGCCAATTTAATCTGCATGTTTTAAGTTCTGAACTGGGATTCACACAGCACTGAACATGCACAGCAGGATATGTTTTCATTTGTCACCTTTCTACTGATCTATGATAAGAATGCAAGTGTTAATATGGTGCCCGGTTAGTAAGATGTTTCTCAATCTCCCTTGTGTAATTCCCTGCTGACCATCAAGATCTTACTCATTGTGTACTCTGCTGTTTCTCTCTGGTAAGAAAAGAGAATCTGAGAAAGAAGCTGTCACATTAACCTACCTGCCTGGAACATACTATAGGATTTGTCATTCTGGATCAGACCTCTGATCCTTAAGTCAGAGGTACTGCCTCTGGCAGTGGGCACTAATCATCTACTGATGCTTCAAAGGAAGGGGGAAAAAATAAGAAGATTACACCAGGCTACTTTGTAGAACCATAAAGGCATGAAAGAAAAATGCTTACCAGTAATCTGGCATTCAGATTGCAGAACTGTGATTTCAAATGCATTTTCTTTCCTTCATGCAAAAGTGGCAGCTCCATGAAAGAGGGATCTGCAGGAAATTTTGACCCAGTCCCTGAAGATATATAGAGAGTCTTTCCCTCCATACTCCATTCAGTTCCCTATCCCCAGCAAATGGCAAACTGCCACCTTGTTTGCTAAGCTCTAACTGGCTGACTATCTGTGACTGAACTCCGATTAGCTACATGGCTGACCCTTCTAATGGGAGTCACATTGCACAGAAAGTGATGTGATGTTGCTCTGAGCAGTTTAACTAAACCTGTTCTTTATGTGGACACAGGGCCACCTACAATATGCTGCCATCTGGATAATGTGACTGGATTGTCTCTGGGTGCATCAGGGCACAACTCACTCAGTTGCAGCTTTCCATTTTTAGGTCATCGTTTCTTGCGAAGTCTGAGGTAGCAGTGTGTTGGCCCTCCAGCCAAGACAATCTTCAGTCCTACCCCTTTCAGAACCTAAACCACCAAAAAAGAAAATCAACTTTCTGCTGGTGGCATCTGATTCAGATAATGAAAATGAACATGCATCAGTCCGCATTGCTTTGTACTGTTATTCAGCAGAACCCATTATCAGTATGGACGCATGTCCTCTGGAATGGTGGTTAAAGTGTGAAGGGACATATGAATTTTTAGCTCATCTGGCACGTAAATATCTTGTGACACTGGCTACAATGGTGCTATGTGAATGCCTGTTCTCACTCTAAGGTGACCCTGTAAACAGGAAGCAGGCAACATTATCTCCTGCAAATGTAAACAAACTTGTTTGTCTGAGCAATTGGCTGAACAAGAAGTAGGACTGAGTGGACTTGCAGGTTCTAAAATTTTACATTTGTTTTATTTTTGAATGCAGGATTTTTGGTACATATTTCTATATTTGTAAGTTTAATTTTCATGATAAAAAGATTGCACTACCGTACTTGTATTAAGTGAATTGAAAAATACTATTTCTTTTTTTTTTACAGTGCAAATACTTGTAATAAAAAATAAATATAAAGTATTCTCAGTTGTAATTGAAATCAATATATTTGAAAATGTAGAAAACATCCAAAAACGTTTAAATAAATGGTATTTTATTATTGTTTAACAGTGTGATTAATCATGCGATTAATCACAATTAAGTTTTTTTTAATCGCTTATCATCCCATCCAAAACATTCACAAACTTTGGCAACATTTTCTATGGTCCTGTGATAAAGTTTGTGTTCATGATTAAACATGACTCCAGATGAATGTGAGCTGTTTCAAGTTTTGTAGTGTCTAAGATGAGTAAATACTATCAGATTTCCACTTGTCAAGCTCCGCCGTGTCCCCAGACTAGATTGTTACCATATGCGCTATTTAGAGTTACTCCTGAGGAACACTTTGAAATTTCAGCTGATGCAGAAGGTGGTTGCCTGAGTACTTCTCACCAGGGGCCTTTTACCTGTGCTCCAGAGAGTGCATGGCCTCTTGGTGCAATTGCAAGTGGTGATTTTGATCTACAAAGACCTTTATGGTTTGGGTCCCTGTGTATTTTAGAGACAGTCTCTGTCCCTGTGTTCTTGCCCAGCAGTTGAGATTAACTAGGGCACTTGAGCAGTTCCCATATGTGTTTGGTGGGTTCTAGCAGAAGGATGTTCTCATTGGTGGCCTGCGGCTCCTGAACTTACGACCCGCCAGGAGGCAATAGAGCAGAAGTCTGATGTTAAGTTTCATTGTTTTCCAAGGCTTTTGCAAATATTATGGCATGAGTTCAGGCTACTTCAGAGGTGAAAGTAATTTACAGGACTTATGGGTACTGCCGGAATCCTGAAGGGGCATGGCCTCATCCAGAAGAGGCATGGCCTCATCCAGAAGAGGCGAGGCCTCTCAAGATTTAAAGGCCTTGGGGCACCAGCTGTGGCTGGGAGACCCAGGGCCTTTAAATCAACCAGGAGCTCCCAGCTGAAGAGGTGGCTGGGAGCCCCCCTGGGGTCAGGGGCAAATTAAGGGGCCCGGGGCTCCAGGGAGAACCCCAAGCTTTGCAAGGCTCGGGCAGGGATTTAAAGGTCCCAGAGCTCTTGCCACTGAGGGGAACCCTGAGCCCTTTAAATCCTGTCCCCAGCCCAGCTGCCAGAGTCGCTGCTGGGATTCAAAGGGCTCTGGGCTGCCCGCAGCTGCGGGAGCTCTGAGCCCTTTAAATCCCAGCCCCAGCCTGGCCGCCGGAGTTGAGGCTGGGATTTAAAAGGCTCTGTGCTGCCCGCAGCCAGGGGCAGCCCAGAGCCCTTTCAATCCCCACCGTGGAAGTCGATGCGGTCCAGCACGGTGTACTGGCTCTTGCCGGTACGCCATACCGGACCTGACCGACTTACTTTTACCTCTGGGCTACTTATGCTGTGTTACCTAAAATGATTATGGTGTCTGTATACTGAAGCTTCAATTTTTCAGATCTCTGTCTCTCTGCAGAGATAACAGCTATTTGTTCTCTGAAGCATACTGCAGAAGTGATGCATGCTGTGCCATCTCGGGGGCATTCTTTTTATTCTTTCTTGTTTTCTTTAGTCTAAAATAGGTGTGTTTAGATAGATGAGACATTTGGGGCTTCACCCAGGCCAGTAAGGGCTTTAGTCAACATCTGCCTTGTGACCCTGGGTGTCTTGTGACTATGCAGCTTTGGTTCAGAGGTCTGACCTCAATAGCCTGCCAGCAGCCAACAAGCCTCACCTTGGCTGGCTTTGCTCAACTTGGATACTCTTTACAGGCTGATCCTAGTACCCTTCCAGCCCTGAAACTGTCCCACCATATCCTCCTGCAGGGTCCAGTCCTTGTCACTGGATCCTCGCAGAGAAGGTATTAGGTTTGCTGCCTCGACAAAGACTGAACAGCATTTCAACCTGCTTTACTAGAAGCACGCACTTTACTGAACTTACCTAGCTCTGATGATTTATGATGAAAGCAAAACAAGTCCATTAACAAAAGAGCATGGATTAAGTGATACCAAGCTTAAAAAAACCCCCACAAGCAGAGATGGTTACAACAGGGCCACCCAGAGCAGGAGGGGGGGCAAATGGGGCAATTTGCCCCGGGCCCCACAGAGAACTGCACAAGAATATTCTATAGTTTTGCAACTTTTTTTTATGGAAGGGGCTTCTGAAATTGCTTTGCCCCAGGCCCCCTGAATCCTCTGGGCGGCCCTGGGTTAAAACCAAATAAAGGTGAAAACATGCATATAAAAGCCTAAAACTTAATCTAGCAAAATAGTCTTTGTTCAAGATGGCTTTTCTCTCACTCAGAGTCTTTTTTTCAGCTTTTTATTGGCCGGTCAGTCCGGGACCCACCACAGAGATCAGATTGCTTGATTTATGTATTTCCTTAAAGCAGTGGTCCCCAACCTTTTTGGCTGGCGGGTGCCAGCCAAAGGACTACTGTGGCGGTGGAGCACCCGCCGAAATGCCGCTGAATTTCGGCGGCATTTCAGTGGCGACGTCTCTCGATGACATTGCTTGCCATCGACAAGCATCATCATCAAGAGGCGTCCCTGCCGAAATTCGGGGGCGATGCCTCTTGATGATGTCACTTGTCAACAGTAAGCGGCATCATTGAGAGGCGTCGCTGCTGAAATTTGGCATTTCGGTGGGTGCTCTCCTGGGGGCCAGGATGCGGGCGCATTAAGATGCCCCCGCAGGCACCAAGGCACCCGCGGGCACCGCGTTGGGGACCCCTGCCTTAAAGTGAAAGTTCAAGATGGAATCTCTATCCCTTATATTCCTAAAGGAATTGTCTTTGTCCTAAAACTCAGGAACGCCTCATGGGGATTCAGTCTCTTCTGTCTCTCTGGGGTGGAGGAACCACATTAATTCTCTGTCTCTCAGGGCTTGGCTACACTTGCGAGTTAGAGCGCATTAAAGCAGCCCTGTGTGCCCTAGCTCACTACCTGTCCACACTGGCAAGGCACGTAGAGCATTCTGACTCCATGACTACAGCGCTGCTGGTGCTCCACCTTGGCAAGAAGATTAACACTTGGTGCACATTGACTGAAACACCCAGGTGTCAGTGTGAACGAGGTGTTGCATTAGTGCGCTCTGATCAGCCTCTGGAAACGTCCCATAATCCCCATAATCCCACTCTTGTCATTGTTTTGGAATCATTGCAGACATGCTGATATGCCCTTTGAAACCTCCGTTTCTGACAGCTAGCATGCTTATCTGCTCCGAGACAAAGCAATCATTACTGTGGAATGCTGTGTGTGTGGCGGAAGAAGGGGGGGGCTGTTGCTGTCTGAACTTACAACACAGCATGCTGACCCGCTCTCAGCTCCCCAAAGACCCACTCTCTCTCCTTCCACATACACACAACACACTCCCTGTCACTCTCCACCCCGTCCCCCTCATTTGAAAAGCATGTTGCAGCCACTTGCATGCTGGGATAGCTACCACAATGCACTGCTTTCTGTGGCCATTGCAAGAGCTGCTAATGTGGCCATGCCAGTGCGGTTGAAGCTGTCAGTGTGGACAGACTGCAGCGCTTTCCCTACTGCGCTCTGCGAAGGCTGTTTTAACTCAAAGTGTGCTACATCTGCAAGTGTAGCCACGCCCTCAAGTTCAGTCTCAGGATAACTCCCACTGGTTTAGCTTAAGGGCTTTGTTTACTGCTAATGTGTAAATTGAGGTAAACCCACATTCCTTTGTCTAGGACAAACCTATTGGTCACCTTTATCTAGGCTAGGCTATCTGGTCTTAAACATGGTCCATTAACATTATACAGAGAGTACTTAAATTCTTATATAACATTCTAACAGATATTTCACAATGATATTATTGACCAGTATGTTGTTAGTTTTCAAACGATACCTCACAAAGCATAATAAGAAACTAAGAAACAGGCCCAGGTCTTTATTGGGATGCCGGGGCTCTGTGTCAGCTCCCATCACTAAGCTATGCAAGAAGGGTAAGGTCTGGACTGAGCAGTGCCAGAGGGCTCTCTGCACACTGAAAGAGGATCTGGTCAAGGGCCCAGTGCAGGGAAACCCAGACTTTGACAAGACTCTTATGGTGTTCACTGATGCCCCACGCACAGGGCTGGGCCCGGTGCTGAGGGAGGCCGATGCAAAGGGGGAGAAACACCACATCATGTACTGAGCAGGAAGCTGCTGCCCCGGGAACAGGGAGAAAGAGTGCCTGGCCATGGAGTGGGCTTTTAAAAGGCTGGAGCTGGATCTATTTGGGTGGCACTTCCAGTGGCGGCTCCAGGCACTAGCGTTCCAAGCACGTGGCTGGGGCGGCAAACCGCCGGGGGCACCCTGCTGGTCCCTGCGAGGGCGGCAGTCAGACAGCCTTGGGTGGCTTGCCTGTGGGAGATCTGCCAGTCCTGCAGATTCAGCGGCAATTTGGCGGTGGGTACGCCAAAGCCGCAGGACTGTCGGACCTAATGCAGGCAATCTATCAAAGGCAGCCTGACTGCCGTGCTTGGGGCGGCAAAAATGCTAGAGCTATCCCTGGGCACTTCAATGTGTACCTGGACCACTCGCCCTGTCGTGGCTGCACCAGTTGAGAGGGGCCAATGCCAAGCTCCTGAGGTGGAGCCTGTCCTTCCAGGATTATGCGTTGGAGGTGGTACACGTTAAGGGGAGTACAAATGTTATAGCTGATGCTTTTCCTGGAGATGGGGGCCTGAACTTCCCTAGGTCACTGGCTAAGGTGACCCTGCTCAGTTCAGTCTCAAAGGAGGGAGAGATGTGATGTAGTGGGGATTTTACCTTATGTTGTATGTGAGCCTGTGTGAGTCTTACTGTTTTGCATGAATGTAGTGTGTGCCTCAGTTTCCCTGTGTATTGCATCAATGTCTAGGTGGTGGGAATAAGGGGTGTGACTTTTGCGGAGGCTGCTCCAGCTGTCTGCACCAATGCTATAGCTGCCCCTTCATAACCTGAGAGCCAGGAAGGGGATGCGACCAGGGGACTCTTGGCCCAGGAAGTGAGACAAAGGCTGGAGGAGGAGCAACGGGCCAGGCAGCTGGAAATGAGTCAGTCTCGGCTGGCTTGGGGCTCGGGGAAGACCAGAGCCCTGGCTCTGGGCTCCCTTCCCCAAAGATGGACTTGACCGAACGTCACTGATTTCTGTCCTGACAAGTTCTGTTCTACGCTGTGTTCCTGTTGACTAATAAACCTTCTGTTTTACTGGCTGGCTGAGAGTCACGTCTGACTGCGGAGTTGGGGTCCAGGACCCTCTGGCTTTCCCAGGAGCCCAGCCCGGGCAGACATGCTGCAGGGTGTGCTCGGTGTGGAAGGGGAATGTGTGCTGAATGCTCCGAGGTCAGACCTAGGATGGTCGAAGCTGTGTAAGCCTCTTGCCCTGGAGACAGTATGCTCAGAGAGAGGAGGCATGGTCCTCCAGAGTCCTGACTGGCTTTGTATGGAGTAGTTCCAGAGCACTGACCCAGTAGGAGGGAATGTGGTGAGCCAGCGATGGGTGGAGGGTCTGGTGAGGGAGTGAGGCAGCTCGCTCAGACGTGCTGGGCTGGCTGGGCACGGGGAGTGGGGGAAGTGGCTTGGCGGAGCTGTGGCTGGTGGCTTGGCCTGGTATCCTGGCTTGGGGGGGCTGGCAGCTTGGCCCCTCCATGAGGCGTCTCAGTCCAGGCCCCAGCATGGCTGAGGCTGACCCAGCAGCTCAGGGGGCCAATGGCTCGCCCTGGTGCTCAGCCTGTCCAGGGAGGCTGGTGGCTTGGCCTGGTCGGCGGCTCGGGGGTGGGGGCAGTGGCTCGGTCCAGCATGGCTGGGACTGGACTGATGGGGGCGGAGAGAGGAGAAGCCCAGCATAGCTGGGGTAGGCAGGCCGCAGGGTTCCTCCTGGTGTGTGTGTGGGTGGGTGGTTTGGGGCTCTGGTGGTCCGGGGGCGGGGCGTTGGGCAGAAGAGGTGCATCCAGCAAGTTAGCCTCCCCAAAGCGGGGGTTCATCCGCTGCCTATGCTCTGAGCTAAAGGAATAACTCTTCTAGCTGGTACAGGTGGTACTGTTATGAACCAACCACCCAGGTAGGGTATGTAACACATTTCAATGCTTGTATTTGTTATGTTTACAGCATTAAACACAAAGAAATTAAATAAACATAAATTATCTTGCTGAAGGGCTGCAAAGTATCACTACTTTATTTTTTAGAATTCAGAATTATAATGTAAAAGAATCCCAAAACAGACAGAGACAAAGCGACTGCTCCTTAAGACATGTTGGGATTGCCTCCCAGACCTCTTTCCACTTAGCTTCCCAAGAACTCAGTTCAACTCCAGAGTTTGTCCCTCAAGTATCTTTATTTGGCATACAGCAAAGCTATGCTGAGTTGTTCAAACTCAAGAATAGGGGGTGGGTGTAGGGTGTACCACACATTCAGCGTTACACAGCAAATCTCTTCCTTTATATACATTTACACATTACATTGCCATTACATAGCATCACACATTTTTGGATTTGCTTGGTTACATTATAGGAATCAATCCCTGCACAACATGCTCTGTCCATGCATAATCTGACCTCTACCTTATCTTACATTTAGGCTTGTTTACTAATACTAGGCTGTTCCTGCTGATCTTAGCTAGCCATCCTGACTCCAGCATACTACTGGTTATGGCAACTCAACCTTCCATTCACCTTCCCAGTTATGCCCACGAAGAAATGAGTCGAGTTATTTATTTCAAGTTAAGGTATGTCTTCACTACGGGATTATTCCGATTTTACAGAAACCGATTTTTTAAAATAGATTGTATAAAGTTGAGTGCACGCTGCCACACTAAGCACATTAATTCGATGGTGTGTGTCCATGTACTGAGGCTAGCGTCGATTTCTGGAGTGTTGCACTGTGGGTAGCTATCCCATAGCTATCCCATAGTTCCCTCAGTCTCCCCCACCCATTGGAATTCTGGGTTGAGATCACAATGCATGATGGGGCAAAAACAGTGTCATGGATGATTCTGGGTAAATGTCATCACTCAATCCTTCCTCCGTGAAAGCAATGGCAGACAATCATTTCGCGTCCTTTTTCCCTGGATTGCCCTGGCAGACGCCAGAGCATGGCAACCGTGGAGTCCATTTAGCCTTTTTTCACTCTCACTGTATGTGTACTGGATGCTGCTGACAGACAAGGTACTGCAGTGCTACACAGCAGCATTCATTTGCCTTTGCAAGGTAGTAGAGACGGCTGCCAGCCCTATTGCACCGTCTGCTGCTTTGGAAATTGGTGATGACGGTTACCAGTCATATTGTACCATCTGCTGCTGTCATGGGTGCTCCTGGCTGGCCTCGCTGATGTCGGCCGGAGGCGCATGGACAAAAATGGGAATGACTCCCCAGGTCATTCCCTTCTTTATGTTTTGTCTAAAAATAGAGTCAGTCCAGCCCTAGAATGTGGGGCAAGTCTACTAGAGAGCCAGAGAAGACAGCCGCTCCGGGTCAGAGCCCCAGATATCCCACAGAAATGATGAGCTGCATGCCATTCTAGGGGGTGCCCCTGCAACAACCCCACCCATTGCTTCCCTCCTCCCCACCCCTCCTGGGCTACCATGGCAGTTATCCTCCCATTTGTGTGATGAAGTAATAAAGAATGCAAGAATAAGAAACACTGACTTTTTAGTGAGATAAAATGAGGGGGAGGCAGCCTCCAGCTGCTATGATATTCCAGGCAGGACATCTCCATTACTCATTAAAGGTGGGGGAGAGAGGAGCACAGCCTCCCACTGCTGTGATAGTCCAGAATCTCCATTAGACATGAAAGGAGGGAGGGAGAGGAGCTCAGCCTCCAGCTGCTATGATGAGGATGGTTACCACCCCATTGCACCATCTGCCAGGACTGAATCTCTAGGAGACAAAGCTTAAAGAAGGAAATGACTAGGAGTCACTCTCATTTTTTCCCAGGCGCCCCCAGCCGACCTCACCAAGGCCAGCCAGGAGTACTCACGGGATGATGACGAGGATGGCTATCAGTCGTTTTGTACTGTACCGTCTGCCACTGGGGAGGGGAGAGGAGGGGATGCTGCTGTTTAGCGCTGCACCATCCCGTCTACCAGCAGCATCCAGTAGACATACAGTGACATTGAAAAGAGGCGAGAAATGATTTTTTTCCCTTTTCTTTGAGTGTGGGTGGGGAGAGGGGTAAATTGACGAGATATACCCTGAACCACTGGCAACAATGTTTTTGACCCTTCAGGCATTGGGAGCTCAGCCAAGAATGCAAATGTTTTTTGGAGACTGCAGGAACTGTGGGATAGCTCAAGTCCTCAGTCCCCTCTCCCTCCCTCCATGAGCATCCATTTGATTCTTTGGCTTTCCATTACGCTTGTCACGCAGCACTGTGTTGAGTCTCTGCTGTGGCCTCTGTCTATCATAGCCTGGAGATTTTTTCAAATGCTTTGGCATTTCGTCTTCTGGAACGGAGCTCTGATAGAACAGATTTGTCTCCCCATACAGCGATCAGATCCAGTATCTCCCGTACTGTCCATGCTGGAGCTCTTTTTGGATTTGGGACTGCATGGCCACCTGTGCTGATCAGCGCTCCACGCTGGGCAAACAGGAAATGAAATTCAAAAGTTTGCGGGGCTTTTCCTGTCTACCTGGCCAGTGCATCCGAGTTCAGATGGCTGTCCAGAGCGGTCACAACGGTGCATTGTGGATAGCACCCGGAGGCCAATACCGTCGATTTGCGGCCACACTAACCCTAATCTGACATGACAATACTGATTTCAGCGCTACTCCCCTCGTCAGGGAGGAGTACAGATATCGATATTAAGAGCCCTTTATATTGAAATAAAGGGCTTCGTTGTGTGGACGGGTGCAGGGTTAATTCGGTTTAACGCTGGTAAATTCGGTATAAACGCGTAGTGTAGACCAGGCCTTACTTATGTCAAGGCACAGAAAATTGCTTTTTGCAGAAATTTCAGGTAATGCACTACTGCCTTGTCCTAAAAAGCAGCTGCCTTGAGATTCTCTCGCAGATCTCACACAAAACCAATTGCTTATATACAGTTTTCACTTCCTGCTCCAGTCCCTGAGCTTTAAACCTGGGAAACCCCTTTAGCTCAAAACTTCTCCCCTGGGCTCACATGGCCTTCAAGGATAGAGCTTGAGCATCAACCTTCCTCCTTTTGTTTAGGAAACTCAGAGCTTTAATTATCAGATAGAGGAAAGTGTTTAATCCACATAATCTTCTTGACAAGTGTCTGGGTGTTTACATCTTTTGGCATTTTGGCATATTTTTTTTGTATGTATGTATTTACAGACAATTCAGTTGTAAATAGGACTGTAGCACTAATGTGTGTGTTTAAAAAATCTTATTAAATAAATGTCTAAATGTTGCATATTGGCTGATGTGAGTGGTTGAGTCCCTGATGTTTTCTGTCAGTCCACATGACCTAATGGCAAATCTATGGTTACACACCAGTTTCCCATATAATCCATCACTACATTTCTGTAATGGAGTACGGCCGCTGCTGCCTTCCCCTCCTCCTCTCCCTTGTTCATGGCATTGATCCTCTGCCTAACTGAACATATCTGAGCAGCAGAACAACAGGAAAGAGATCATGCACCCTACAGCAACAGGGCAATGGGTTACGCTTCCTCGACTGCAAAGTGAAAGGGTTGTTTTTAGCAAAATGTGAAAAGCCCAGCCATCCCTTGCTCCCTCTCCCATGTTGGAGTCCCAATGTTTTACGCAGGATGAAATCTGTTTAGTTTCTTTCTCAGTAATGAGTTTTGTGGGTAACAAATAAGCAGAGCTTTTTCTGCCCAACAAAAATGTATATTTTTTAAACTGAAGAAATCAATATTTTAAAAAATATGTTTTGACCAGTTTACATCATAAATAATCCTTGTGCCATTTACCTGTGAAGCTTTTAAATTCATAACATTCAGAGACACTGAACAGAATTCCTAATTTTTTTCCCCACAGACCACCTTCCCCAGACTTCTCTGCTTCCAACCTAGATGTGAACCTGTCTGTATCTGTGTTTTACATGCTCAGACAAGCTGCAGCGCTGTAGCTTCTAACAATTCAGAGGAACGAAAAGAGGTCAGACACATTTAGTTACAGAAGCTGGCATAGCCACTTCTGAGAACAGGTAGGTAATGCTAATACAAGGCAGGAAATAAATGTTTTGTTTAAAAGGAATAGAAGTTAGGAATTGTCTTCAATTATACACTGTCTGCATGTTTGTCTATAGCTGTTTGTGTCTTGTTTCGTCAGTTTATATTGTGAATTCTTTAGGACAGGGACTGTTATCTTATGTGTTAGTACAGTATCTAGCTCAAAGGCATCCAACCTTGATCTCTTCATTGCCACAGCGATCACAAATAATTATTTAGGGTTACATTTGAAAAGTAGTGAAATGGAATTTATCCAGGTTCATGACTCCCATTAGCATCCATAATATTCCTGTGATTTTTATCCCTGCCACTGATTTGAAAATATATTTTATTTGTGATGTAAATTCTACTTGTGATCTAAAATGCATGGGAACAGTTAATACTCTGTTAGCTACTCTGGGAAGTGTGTGTGTGTGTGTGTGTGTGTGTGTTTATATCCACATACATGCAAGACTTGTAGTGGATGAATGCCTGTGAATCTAGGATCCAACTATAGCCTCTAATTCTAGTTAAAGGGAAACTTCAGTGAGTAGTTATAGTAATACAGAAATATGGTACTATATATATTACAGAATTTTTAAAACAGCTTTTCTTTTCAGAGCTACAGAATTAAAACAGCCATCTCCCTCCACTGAATGAGGCAGATGTGTCTCAGGGGGAGACTGTTAAATATTACAAGAAGAGGGCTTGTATGACTATGCAAGAATTGGGAAGAATCAGCTTTGCCTTTAAATTTGAAAATTAGGGGGTGGGTTTTTACTAGCACCTGTGTGACTTACGGTACGTCTACACTGCAAAAAAACCACCGCAGCAGTGAGTCTCAGAGCCCGGATCAACCGATTTGGGCTTGCAGGGCTCGAGCTACAAGGCTAAAAATAGCAAGTGGATGTTCCTGCTTGGGTGGAGCTAGGGCTCTGAGCCCTGGTGTACACTGGGGGAGGAGGGGATCGATCTAAGTTATGCAACTTCAACTATGTGAATAATGTAGCTGAAGTCGATGTACTTAGATTGACTTACTGCGTGCGGTGTCTTCACTGCAGTGAGTCAACTGCTGCCACTCCCCCATCGACTCTGCTTGCACCTCTCGTGGTGCTGGAGTACAGGAGGCAACGGGAGAGGGCTCGGGGGTTGATTTATCGTGTCTAGACTAGACACGATAAATCGATCCCTGCTGGATTGATTGCTGCCCGCCAATACAGCAGTAGTGTAGACATACCCTAAGACTGATCCCTTTCACCAGTTTTCAGAGCCAGAGCAGGAACTTCTATGCTGCCATTTTTAGCTTCATCGCGTGAGCCTTGTGAACCCAATTCACTTGACCTGGGCTCTGAGACTCACTGCTATGGGGTGTGGATTTTTTGGTGTGTGTTTGTTTTTGCGGTGTTGATGTGTCCTCAGAAGCACAAGTCTCTCACTGAATGTTACTAGGCCTCTTGCTCCAATGCCCAAATACTCAAAGGTGTTTATACGCAGACATTAAAATAAACGAAAGTTAGGCACCTAAATTCATTTGAGAATTGGGCCCAAAGTCACTTAAGTGCTTTTGAAAATCCCACTCCAGAAAGTTACTGAGCTGCTGTAGGGAAAGTTCTTTATTTACACATTTCTGAGGGATTAATGTAATAGTTAATTTAACAATTCAAGCCTAAAAATGATTTTAAATGATAGAATTTATCAGGGAATACCTACATTGAAACTTTCTGATGCCAAAGCCAGTTCTTTCAGTTTTATGTTAAATTGCTGAATTATAAAGACAGTGGCTTCTTTCTTGCTGTTTACAGTACTTATTCTCTTCAGTCTATATTGCCTACTCCTACTGACATCAGCAGTGCATGGAGAATCAAGCTCTTCAATGCAATTTTACTTTGAAAATACACTATGTAAAATGATATCTTCTTACTCAGCAGATATGCTTGTTGTGTGATTTCCAAATCATATTTGCTGACGTTAGTGACAGAAATAAGTCTTCGCTGCTTTTTGCTACTATTAATAAAGCAAAACCAATGCAGTTAAGAGAGTGAGCTGGATTCTGTCTCTTCTTGTATAACGTGAACAGAGTGGGTTGCTTAGGGCTCAGTCCTACAAGGTGATGAGTGCTCCTGTGATGTGTTATGTGCACCAAAGTTATGTAGGCACCTAAAGATGCAGATAGGTGCATTTAGGTGCCTAGCTCCCAATAGATGTTAGGTGGTAGGTGCTTTTGAAATCCGACTAGGTAACTAGCTGCATCTTTAGGTGCCTAAATCCCTTTTAAAAATCTGTCCCTAATCTCCTACTGGAGCAGTGGGAACTGAGGGTGTCAAGAACTTTTATAGGAGAGCTCTGTACATTGCAGGGTCAAGTTCCAGTCAGACCCATCTGTGCAAATCCACTGAAGGCAAAGAGGCTTCACAGTTGTCACTGAGTGCCTAGGTATAATGAAGACATAATTTGCACTGAAGAAGCTTTATTATTGATGAAGAAGCATGAGAAAGAAAGAACACAGTCTGACTCCCTCTCAGAGGCTACGGTGAGTTTGTAGGGTTAGTAGTTAGGATTTTTTTTTTTCAGATGGCGCACATGTCTATCCATGAACAGAGATAAAATAGACCTTTTACTCCATAGTGTCATTTTTACTGATCTACTTCTGAGTAAAATTGCACTTCAGAATTTTTTATAAAGATTTACTCTTTGTAATTAGTCAGTGACTAGAATATGTTCTCTAGTACACTGGAGTTTTCCTTTAAGCTAACACCCTCTACTGTTCATTCCTATATGTTATGCATAAATAAAATCTAGCCATAATGGAAAAGGCTCAGTGACTTGCATGAAGTGCTGTTGTCCCCTGAATTGTTATTGCCCTGCAAAGGGACTTCACTTTTTTTTTTTTGGACTGAACTCTCATAATTAATCTTTTGAAGGCTAATAGCCCTCCTGTAGGGCAGTGTTGAGTGAGCTGAGCAGCTGTGTGTGAATTCTTTAGGAAAAGTAGCATGAAATGGCATGGCTTTTAAGTAGTTCTAGTTTAGAATACAATCTTAGGGCTTGTTCCTGAGAGGTGCTGATCATCCAGAGCTCACAGTGAAGTCCAGTTAAATAGGAATTTGCTTTATTTGAAATTCTTAGCAAAGGTTGGTTCCAACTCCTATTTTAGTTAGTGGAAAGACTCCACGTGCCTACAATCCTACCACCTCCTTTGATTTTATTCCTCCTGCAATATGTATTCAAGCATTTAACTTCTGGCTGCTGAAGATTAGAAGCACCCACTCTTGAAACCACAGGGCCAGATCCTTGGCAGGCATGAATCATCATAACTCCATTGACTTTGGTGTAGCAGTCAGCCACTTATGAAGCTGAGGTTCTGGCTCACAATTTCCTTTTATCAAGGAAGTTGATAGTTACATGGAGTCTAGTTGTGAATGATGATGGTTTGTGTAAATTATAGGGATCCAAGCCGGTTTTAAAAGATTTTGTGAGAATTTTTCCTCCTCCTCCATCCTCAGTGAATTGAAATGATCCAGATGAATGAGTTATGGATAGGAATCTGTACTGGCATATAGCATAGGCTTGTGGGCTTTGAGTGATTAGGTACCCCTCAATGGCAGAAGCCTGCATACAAATCTCTCTCTCTCTTCTCAAAGTGCTTATACAGTGCTACAGCCACATGTATCTGTCTGTACCATTCACACTGAGAGTGAAGTTTTGGAGAAGGTGGGGAAAATAGAATTTCCTGAAAAACAAAATTTTGTTTTATAGCTGGTGTGGTATGAGGGAACAGGTACTAAAAACTACGGAACTGTTAGTTTCTGAGGTTCTTTGCATACATATCTCCCCTGGAGAGTTAACATAGAGCAGGCCACCGCTTCCCATAGCTCCCATTGGCCAGGAATAGCAAACCATGGCCACTAGGAGTGGCTGTACCTGGAGACGCTCAGGTAAACAAAGTGTCTCATGGCCCGCTAGGGGCTTACCCTGAACAAGCTGCTAACCAAATTGGGTAACCCCTCGCTTAGAACAAAGGCAGCAGCTTTAGGAGAAAGGTGTTTCTAGTGGACTGAATAGGGGACTGGGCAGCAAGACCAATGAGTTTTTATCTCACGTCTGAAAGTGGTTTACAGTGTAGTCTATGACTGGTAAACTTTCAGTGTAAGTACCTACAGTACACTGTTGCCTCATTCTCTCCATCTATAGACAAAAACAAGTAGAATACTACTTCCTACCTGTTGCCTGTCAGTGTGTTGTGAGGCTCCATTCATTATTGTATGAAAAGTACTATATAAATGCTTAGCGTTGCTGAAGTGGGAAGTGCACAATATTAGTACAGTGGCCTCCTGGCCTGAAGTTTTCAGTTTTGAGAGAAACCCTCTCTCCCCTGGACAGGGGCGGCTCCAGGCACCAGCACGCCAAGTGCGTGCCTGGGGCAGCAAGCCACAGAGGGCGCTCTGCCGGTCGCTGCGAGGGTGGCAGGCAGGTTGCCTTTCGCGGTATGCTTGCAGAGGATCCGCTGGTCCCACAGCTTTGGTGGACCTCCCACAGGCTGTTGCCAAATTCATGGGACCGGGGACCTCCCACAGGCAAGCTGCCAAAGACAGCCTGCCTGCTGTGCTTGGGGTGGCAAAATACCTAGAGCCACCCGTGCCCCTGGAACAGAGATCTGAAGGTTTTAGGGTTGCCCCTGTTGAGCCTTTCTAGGAAAATGAAAAGTTTGCTCTAGGCAAGGTGTGGGAAAATACGGACCTTTCCATAGAAAGAATTTCCCCTTACAACCATTCTCATCATTAGACTAAAGCCAGAGTCAAGATCAGCCAACTTGCCCAGTAAGTCTAGGAGGCAGTTTTTTTCTTCCTGGCATAGGCAGGTGCAGCTGGGGTTAATCCTTATCAGCTAAACATGCTTTCGGCAGGCCTAGCCTTTTGTGTTCTTTTAGGTCACTACCCCCGGCCTGGTCAAGCTCTTTTCAAACTCACTAGGTTTCATATGGTTTGTACTTTTGTTTACTGTCCAACCTACCTTTGTTAACTGGGGTTCCTCTCTGTTTAAAGCACAGCACTGCCCTGAGCAATCTCTCCCCCCAGACGTAGCTGCACTGGCATTTCTTTGACTTACCAAAGGTATCAGAAGATTAGCAGCAATCTCATTGCAAGCTGCTAATCCAGAGCTTTGCACCACAACACTACAGTGGCTTATTCTGCCCCCACATCTGAATGTGATAATACCATGAATAGAGAGAGAATAAGCAAAATGAGGGCATTTTCTGGGGAAATAATCCCAATTCACAGAAAGACAGGGAAAAGTATGAAGTAAGGAGCTGATGCAATTTTTTTTGAAAGGCAGCAGATAGTTTGTTATATAGTAGTTGATCACTAGTGTAATTTAATACAGTAGTATATTTGAGGCAGCCTCTTAATTTCAGTACCTGCAGTACATTTTTAAAAGGCATTCTAGCACATTTAGTATGTCAAGTTGACATCATCCAATTTCTGTAACTTTTTGGGGGGTGCTTGGTCATTTTGTACAGTGGTTATATTCCAAGCGCTCTGTGTGTTTAATTGGACTGTGTGACACCGCAGTCAGATTGTTGCTGTCACAGACTATAAAGCCAGAAGGGATCATTGTTGTACTTCGTGTTCCATTTGTGGGAATCAAATAAATGTAAGTATTGTCGTGTAATCAAAGAGTTAGTAGGGAATTTTAGGCACTAGAGTAAGATTGTGCTATTTATTTAGGTGTTGAGTGCTCTGTATCTGTTATTTTTAAATTTAACTTAAACTTTCTGATGGCTCTGATCTAAATCAGTTCAATCCAGTCCCCTGCCCTCATGGCAATATTTGGTCCTGCCATGAGGGCAGGGGACTGGACTCAATGACCTCTCGAGGTCCCTTCCAGTCCTAGAGTCTATGAATCTATGAATTTCTTGTTAGTGACAAATAATCTCCACCCAGAGCTTCACACATGTACAGCTTGAAATAAAATGAGATTGGCTAAAACAAAACAAAATGGAAGGATCCTGTTCACTTTCTATTTCCTCTTTGCTCAGTGACTGGCGTACATCACAGCTTACTGTTTTAATGCTGAGATGGGTTATTGTAATGTTTGCTAATGAGGTGAATACAGCAGGGGACTACTTGGATTTATTAACCTGCTTTAGCTTTCGAATATACCTTCTTATTTGAGTTCCTCCCAGATTTAGTGCAGTATTTATAGGAAGCAGTAAGGGACCTGCCATTCATATATGCAGATATTTCTGCCAGGACACTAACCAACTAGTAGTCTGTTGTTGTTACTGTTGGAGCCAAGGAAAGGAATTTATGAGTTCATGAAGGAGATGACTTTAATCTGTGATTAGCAACATTTGACTAGGGATTGTCAACTGGATTTTCCAAGACTCATTAGTGAGACTTGGTGCTGACAGTGATTGTCTTCATAAAACAGGATGGATTGGAGCCTTAGGGAAAAAGCTTTTATCCTTGCTTTGTTTCTTTCCTCTTCTGCTTGTGTGGTAATGGACCACCCGTTAAGTGACTTAAATTAAATGCTGATTTATTCTGTTTGGAGCAGTCCTACTCTGTGCCTCTTCACACACCTCAGACCTGACTGGCATGTTGCTGAAAACCTCCTAGAGTATCAGGATGGGTGTCTTTGCAGGGTAGGTTTGTCACAAACAGCAAGTTATGAAATAAACATGCTCCTGGGATGCTGTAGTAACAGCAGAAGCTCTTTTTGCGTTGATAGGAGAGGTACAGTAGTCAAACTGTAGTGTTGCTTGCTGACTTCTCCAAAGACTACGTTTTCCTCCCACTTCTGAAAACTCCACAAGTTAAAGCCTCGTTCTCCTCTGTGGGGAACTGTTGGGAGTCAAATTGCCTTCAAATTGTGAAGTCTGAGGATCCACAGGGAAATCTCTGCAGTTCTGTGGGCATCTGCAAGGCCTCTCACCACCTCTGTATGGTTCACTGGGCCTCCTGCTCCCTGGCTGTATGAATCGCTCAGGAGATTGGAAGGCGTAGGCTAACCACTACCTGCTTTTTGTGGGGTGGGTCAAAAGCTGTGGATTAGGATGAGCAGCATTAACTCCTGTACAGATCTTTGCTTGGGAATGTGCCAAACTGGGAGGAGAGCATGCTATGCTGTCTGTGGATTTTGAAGGGGAGAATATTGGGAACAATGAGTAAATACTGGGAGCATCCACTCACTGTTCCCAATATTCTGCCCTTCAAAATCCACAGACACACTGCTGAGAGGCACGCCTAGGCTCTGAGGGTAGGAGTGTATGTCATGTTGGTCTGCAGATTCAGGTCCCTGTGTGCCCTTCTGCTTGTACTGTACTTTACTTCCCTTTGTACTGAGTAACGGAGGGAAGCACAGAATCACAAAGAAACAGGAGAACTCCTCTTTACTTCTCTCCTGCTCTCCCTCAGGGAGGGCATGAGGGGAAGCTGTTCCAAGCCAAGACACTCTCCCCCTAGTCACTAAGCACCCCTGAAAAGCCATAGAATGAAAGCCTGAGACAAGGAAGATACTCATGTTTACAGCATGGCAGCGCAGACCATTCTATTAGGCCACAGGGCAGATGCCTTTCTCTGTCCTTAGTGGAAGGTGTCTGGAAGAATCTCAGCAGAACCCACCAGTAAAAACTTCCTGTGGACTACAGTATGAAGAATTCATTGTGCAGTCACATTGCCCTTACGACCATGCTGGCATGGCTTACAAAAGCCAATTGAACTCAAGGGAGGCAGCATAGGAGCCCTATTCCCAGCTCTGCCACCCACCTGCTGTGTGGTCCTGGCCAAGTCACTTCACCTCCATTTCCCCATATGTGAGAGGGGATAATAAAACCTACCTACTATTGTAATGTGCTGTGAGATGTACAGATGAGAAGTGTTATCACAAGATATGTCAGGAATTAGGGCTTGCAGCTGAACCGGGGACCAGCTAGCTCCACCTCCCCAGTGAGCAACAGAGGGCTCACAGCTGAATCACCTGCCTGGCCAGCTCACCAGATAGGATGGAGGAACCCGTAGGTGAGCTCTTAAACCCAGCAGGTGATGTTGAGGGTTGCTCAATGCTGATTTCTGCAGCTGTGATTGCTCCCGTGCCTGCTCTGCTCACACCCTGATCTGTGATCACTTCTTATTATTGGCTGTTTTGAAAAGATTCCAAAAGGCTTGATTGTGATATCTGTTTGAAAATGGGACTTTGAAATTTTGAAAAGCACCTTTAAAAGTTTTTAGAAGTAAAGTTTAAAAATCATGCAACCATTTTTCCCCCTTCTCACTCCCTCTCAGCCCTCTAGCCATCCATTCCTCAACTAGGTGCTGTGTGTTCCTCATGCAGAAACAAGCACAGGTTTTGCATTCTTAAATACCAACAACTGAGTTGCATAAAACTAATAAGTAAAATATTACAATTTCTGTCAGCCTTTAGGCAAAAATGAGATTTTCTTTCACCAGTCAACTAGATCTCCATTTCATTTGATATCTCACCTGAAAATGTATCTTAACTCTGTAACTGTCTTATTTGATCCCTCAAAATTTGTAGGGTATTTTTATGGTATTTTTTTTCCTGAATAAAAAAGAAAATTTAAATTTTTCTGCTGTGTAGTGGCTGAAGCTTTTCCTGTATTATTGTAAGACAGTACCAAAAATACTACTACTTTAAAAAAAAATAAACAAAAAAGCATTGCTGAAACTTTCCTTGAAAAAAACCCCAAAAACATGGTGATGCATTAAAGAAATCCACATTTTGGTTCTTGTACCAGTAATGACCAGAGTATTTCCTGCAACTGTCATTTTGATCAGGGCTGGCCCTAGACCAAATGGTGCCCCAGGCGAGGAGCATCTTCAGTGCCTTCTCTGCACAGGTTAAACTTTTGAATACCTTATTTTTTATTGCATTTGTAGCCAATTTCACAAGATGGATGCATGATTTACATGCATGATTTATCCCTGTCATAAAAGATGATAAATTTGTATGCTAGGATCTGTAAATATATGAGCCCAGCACCTCCCAAGTCCCACACCATAGGTGGTTGCCTATGTTGCCGGCCCCAAAATCCAGCCCTGATTTTGATGATTATTTGAATGAAAAGAAAACAGGCTTGTTTATAAGCCACTTATGTAGTTCAAATGTGTGTGGTGTGGGGCGGGGGGCAGGTTTGTATATGTCAGTTCTCAAAGAAAGCATTGACCAGTGTATAATTAAGAGCATACGAACCATTTTTGTTATTTTTTTTTAAATGGCACACTTGTTTTGTTTAATATTTTGCACCTTTCCACCCTGAGAGCCTCCCATATCCCTTCCCACTCCTCTGGGCTCTTTCCCAGGCTCTTTCTTAACAGCTCCCTTTTTCTCCATCCCCAACAAAGACTTCATTCTTTGTGCCACCTTCATACTCACAAAAGCCTCCTAATCAATATTCTTCAAGCTCCTTTCCCACCTTTCCCTTCAAAAACTCACCCCCCTCCCTCACTTATTCTATGAACTATTCTTTGTACAATAGCCATGCACCACTTAGTGGTTGCTCTCCATTCCATTGTATGCTGCTGTGTCTCCTCACATTGTAAACTCCTTGAAGCAGAAACTTCCTATTTGCTTTGCTGTACGCTGCTCTGCAAACTGGTGGTGCTATAGAAATAATATGATAATACATCTGAGTGCTCGCTTGAAAGTTCCTGATCTATGACTGCACGAGGTTATTCTTATGCAAATATCTTTTTGTGTTGGCAGTATGTGTCAGCAATAGCACTACACAGCATTAGATGCTTAAAATGCATTTTCTGAAAACATAGCTTACAGTGGCTTGTATTGTTTGACTTTATTTTTAAAATGAATGACTTCCAGAGTTACTAAAACATTTTAAATTATACCTTGTAGGCCCAATCCTGTGCCCACTCAAATCCATAGGATATTTTCCATTGACTTCATTGGGAACAGGATTGAGCTGCTGTTCATTTGCTATTTTTTTGCAAAGTTTTGTAAACTCATTTTCCTTTGAAATTACCCAGTATTTCCATATGCCTTTTGTAAACAGAAACTGCATATTGTCCTGCTCCCTAAGGGTTTAATCTCGTGAAAAGCCAAGGACTTTCAGCTCCCACTGCAGTTGAGGGCATTTTACACCTCCTAGGATCAGGCTGTAGTGGAGCTGTGCAAAAATGCTGTCTTTTAGGTTCCTGGTAATCTTTTTGCTTTGCATTTCTGTGTTTGAACAAACCCACAATCTGAACACAAAATTCAGTGGAACCCACTAAGTGACACTTGGCTTCCAAACTATATAGCTGCTGTCCAAGGTTCACTGAAAGGAGTGTGAATGTTGGCGGCCCTTTCGGAAAATCTGGCCAGGGTTTAGACTTGATAATGCAACCAGATGAGCTTCCTTGGCTTTGGATTTTAGTTCAATTTTTTTAGAGGGCTGTGCAAGCTCATGGTAAGCAACCTAACTGGGGCAATCAGAAGAGAAAGGTCAAAGTGTCAGTGCAAACACTGAAAAGAATTGCAACCATTAACATAATACATTCTCCTGCAACACATCTTGTTTGTTTTGTAGCCATAGCAGATCTGCCAGAGCAATTTGCATGATTTAAATGTTCCTTACTGCAGATATGTGAGGGCAAATCCCCAGCTGGTGTAAATCAGCATAGCCTTGTTGATTTCTCTGGAGTTACATCAGTTTAAACCAGGTGAGGATTTGGAAATCAATGTAATACACAAAAAGGCCTTCTTAAAAGGGTAAACTATTACTACTTGGACATACTGCAGATTATTTCTTTAATCACTTAAAAGATATAGGGGAAGACTTTAAAGGGCACAAATTACAGGTTAGCACCTAACTCCCATTGAAAGTTGATGGTAGTTAAATACCAAACTTCCATTTGTGTCCTTGAAAATTTTCCCTATAGAGCCTGATTCTGCTATCACATTGTTTTTACACTGTGTAACACTGCTGATTTCAATGCCATTTCTTGTGATTCACACCACTGCCAGTGGGAGAAGGAGCAGTTCACAGTACACAGATGTCTGACATTAAAAATTGGTCCTAAAACCTAGCTGGTGTGGAAGCACACTTTCTCAGTTTAGATTTGATGTCCATTTCCCACCTGCGGCCTGATCAATACCCAATAAAATTAATGTGAGCTGTTGGAGAAAGTCCTATTTTGTAACATTCAGTTCAATGGGCACTGAATTTTCTTCTTTATCACAGAAGAATTGTACAATCAAACCAACCCCATACTGAATCAATGGACCAAATTCATCTCCAGTAAGTCATTTAAGATTTTATTGGAGATTAATTTAGCTTTAAGAAGTTTATCTATTTTCTCCTTAGAGATAGCTACATGAACAAGTCACATCACATGTTTCAAGAAGGCTCAAATATAACTCTTGGTATCCTTGTACAATTCACTGAAATATATTCTTTTCTTTAGTGAGGTATTTACGGAGTTGTATTTGAGTTGGAGTCATTCTTTGTCCTTTCAGCAAGTCATGGAAGCATACTGTTCAATGTGTTACTCCTTTTAGTTTCAGATTAATCTTTTCAGACAAGTTGTTGCAATTGTTTCTCCTTGAATCAATCAAAGTTGAAAGCGTATTTTCACTATTCTTCCACAAAACACTGGAGTTGATCAGTAATTACCTCTCACTGCTAACTATATTTTATAGAGTATAATGAAGCAACCTGGAGTCAGGAAATAAGTAGTGCCCTCTGATTGGCTGTCATTAAACATCATACCAAGATTGTGTGAAAAGAGAACTCAGTGCCAAATTGCAAATTACCAACCTTAGCCATCTTGGCTGTAGCCATCATAATGAAATTATGATTTTATATGCACAGTATATTGGCAAAAGTGTTTTATTTCACATTTTCACTCAAAAATATAATGCTGATTTTGCTCATTTAAAAATGAAATGACCACAGGACAGAGAGAGAGCTTTGAAAATTTCAACCTAGAGGGTGACTGTGAAACACCTGAGGATCTATAAATAGAAGGTTATAATGGAAACTGTTTTGGAAACTTAACTATCATGGTCACTACCCAAGTGCCAATGTATTGCAGTTTATTATCATTGGTGTTATGAAGTTCCAATAGCACATCCTCCCATCAGCAAGTTAGCAGCTAGGGTGACCAGACATCCCACTATTAGGGGCTTTGTCGTACATGCGCACTGTCAGATCATTGAAGAAAAAGCGAGGCAGATGGGCCAAGTATTAAGATTATTATTAGGGTAAAGGCTCAAGTGGAATCCTAAAACTCGTCCTTGAACCCAGGTGCTCCAATTAGTAACTTTCGGACTTGCTATTTGGGTCTATAAGTCGCCACTGAAGTCAAATGTAAATCATGTGATTGAAATTAGAAGCAGAAGCCATTTTTCAGTTCTGGGGCATATCTGTGCTTACAAGCATTTTTTGTATGGCTTACTGCAGCAGCAAATAGATCAATTCCAACATCATCATCTTTTAACTAGTTAATTTTTCAGACCTCTAAAAGGGGACAAGCTCTCTTGCTCATGGATCTATGCTTCAGAGCCCAGGTTCCATTGCTTGGAATGACAGCAACTGGCCCATGTGGGGTAAGTAATGCAGGTGGGCTGTGTGTGTTGGGGGCACTCCCTTTCTGAGGTTTTGAGAATTTCTATTAAGTAAAAGTATCCAAAAGAATTTAGGCCCACAAAAGTGCAATAGGATATATCGTTATTTCTTATTTGATTACTGTAGTGCGTAGGAGCCTCATTTCTGGACCTCAGTCCTAGGTGCTGTACGAACACTGAACAGAAAGACAGTTCCTGCCTCAACGTTTGCGAAGTAAGTATAAGACTGTCTTAAGAGACAACAGATGGATAGAGACAGACTAATAGGATAGGATTGGGCCCTTATTCCTAAACCATTAAAACAGTCTTTGATAAGTGTCCTATTTTGGAATGCAGTCCAGACCAGTAAGGGGCTGTCACCACCTCCCCAGTAATTCTGGTTGCTTTATATGCTCCGCTGCTGTGGCTCACAGCTGAGACACCAACAGCCAGCAGACAAGCATGCAGTTCCATGAGTATCTGTGCTGTGCAGCATGGTTCAGCTCTCTGATCCCAGCAGCCTGCTTACAACACAACAGCCCCACCCTGGTTTTCCCCAGCCTTAGTAATTGCTTGCTGGGTGATCCTAACACACTCTCAGTCCTGAATTTCCCCAAAACTAACTGTCCTAATGTGTCCCCAGCCCTCTTCTGGACCACTCAGAGAAATAATAAGGTTTGTTTGCTCCTTTAAAGAGACAATACTCAGCAGCTTGCCACATTAACTGGAGTTAACAATTACTTCAGTTCAAACACAGCACTGGTTTGGTTTAGATAAATTCTTTTTATTTTAATCAACAACAGGACATAAGTGATGCAAACTAAAAGAAATAAACGTAAGGATGGTTACAAGTAAATAAAAGTGAAAACACTCATCTAAAAGTCTAAAACTTATCTAGCAAGGCACAGTCTTTGTCTAAGATGGTTTTGCTCACCAATTACTTTGAGCAACATTGCTGACTGTCCCTCAGTGAGCACATTCCGCAGAAGTACGAGGGATGCTGGTTTCCCTTGTCATCTTAGGTGTTCCTTATTTTCCCAAAGAATTGTCTTTGTTCTCAAACTTAATAAGCCCCTTCCCCCCCATGGGATTCAGTCTCTTCTGTCTCTCTGGGGTACAGGACCCAAGTTAATTCTCTGTCACTCAAGTTCAGCTGCAAGACAACCCCCACTGGCTGGTTTGATAGCTTGATTTATGGCTAATGTGTAAATTGAGGTAAATGCACATTCCTTTATCTAGGACAGACCTGCTTATCACCTTTACCTAAGCTAGGCTATCTTCTTACAATTAGTCTGTCTCTATCCATCTGTTGTCTCTTAAGATAGTCTTATACTTAGATTGCAAGCTTTATGAGGCAGGAACTGTCTTTTTGTTCTGTGTTCATGCAGCACCTAGGACAGCAGAGTGGGGACTATCCAACTTATTTCACTGAATGCAGCATGTACGGTTATCCACCTTGTGGGTAAGTGGCATGTGTGGATGCAGTACAAGCAGTTCATGGCCCTCAGAGATGCAGTACTTGCTCTTGATACTGGAGTGGTTGAACTGGAGGATCTAAAGGAGACTGTGAGGTACTGAGATGCATGCCAGAGCAGTTTGGGAACCCCGTTACTGCAAATCCATCCACTACGTCCTGCACATTACTGAGAGTCAGTCCTGCATAGCAGGAAATGACTAATGGACCTGCACACTTGCATGATAATGGCCCGGCTGTGGATTTTCCAACTCTAAAATGATTTCCTACTGATTGGTACCAATCCAGTGTTGCAAATTTCTGGAGTATGATTCTCCACTGTCAGTGCAGCTCTCAATCTGTTGTGCAGGCACTGGAAGGCTGGGATGAGCACTGCACACATATCCAGGAATGTGACATTTTGCATCTGAAAGTTCTGCAGCCACTGCTTGTTGTCCCAAGCCTGCATTATGATTCAATCCCATCAGGCAGTGCTAGTTTCTCAGGCCCAGCAGTGGGGCTCCACCTTTTTTAGCTGCTCCATGAACATCACCACCAAGCTTGAATTTTTTTTCACTATGTCCTTTTTTAAACTGTCCTCAAAGACACCCGTATGTCTCCCATTGCTGCAGTACTTCCTGCAGGTCTGCAAATACAGAAGAATTGTGCATCCTGTATTTGTCCTCTGGCCCTGCCCCAACTTTGCCCCTTCCCCATCCCATTCCAACCCCTTCCCCAAATCCCCGGCCCCACCTCTTCCCGTGGGCACACAGCATTTCCCCTCCTACCCCTCCCTCCCAGGCTTTCCTGGGAAGGATGGGGGAGAAGAGGAGTGGCGGCATGCTCGAGGGAGGAGGCAGAGGTTCCTCTGCCCCCTGCCCCCACAGGGTTACTTCCTGAGGCCCTCCCCGTGCCCCCCCCAGCTCAGCTCACCTCCGCTCTGCCTGGTCCCCTGAGTGCGCCGCTGCTGCTTTGCTTCTCCTCCCTCCCTCCCAGGCTTGCTGAAAAACAGCTGATTTGCATAGCAAGCCTGAGAGGGAGGGGGGAGAAGTGGCATGGCAGCATGCTCGGGGGAGCAGGCGGCAGTGGAGCAGAGGTGAGCTGGGGGGTGGGCGCGGTTCCTCTGCCTCCCCCCGGGTTACTTCTTGCGGCCCTCCCCATGCCCCCCACTGCCACAGCTCACCTCTGCTCAGGGCCAGCTCCTGGCTTTTTGTGCCCCATGCAAAAAAAAAAGAGGAGCCGGAGTGCTGCCCCTTGGAAAGTGCTGCCCCAAGCACATGCTTGGAGTGCTGGTGCCTAGAGCCGGCCCTGCTGACAGAGGTTACAGAGAAGCAGCAGGAGGATTCCATTTATCAGGGTCCTGGGGTTGGGACCTAGAGTAGTGGACAGGCCTGGGTCCCCCCCACTTGCCACTAGGGAAGTGGCTGGACTGTTTCCAGAAGGGGGAAACACAGATGATGAACTAGCCAGAAGGCTGAATCACAAAGAGGATGGTGTGGTTCTGGAAGGTCAGAGAGGAGCCATAGGTGGGAGCAAAGACAGAGTACCAGTGTGCAGACCAGGGATGTGGGCATCAGCCTCGAGCTAATCCCCAGTACTATCAGGAGGAGGTGCCCAGTCTGGCAGTGAGGGCTGCACCCTGTTACAAGGCCATAGTATTGAAAATGGCTGACATAAAACCTTGTAAATAGGTAAATATTGTTAAGGCATACTGGATGTGCACATACAGATATTTAGTGTTTCATCCATTTTTTAAAAAGGCAAATTTTGGAATGAAAAAATATGAATTCACAGAACTTAATAACAAACATTGTACAGTGCACGGAATGAGCAATGTTAAAGTCCATGTATATGTAAATGGCATAGAGTCCAAGTAGTTCAACAACAGAAGACACATTACTAACTTTTACAAAGTGAGAATACTTGAGACAGAGAACCCAGTCTAACAACCCTTACTCACACAATTAGTTCCTTGTGTGAGTAAGGGCTGCAAGATCAGGCTGAGAATTTGGGTTAGAAATGTAACTTGGCATGTGGATATATTTTTAGTGACTTATTATTATTGGCCCAGATTTTCAAAGGGCTAGTAATTTTGAATGTCTCCATTCTTGGGTACCCAACCTGAGATACCTTTAAAATGGTGGTTGTTCAGAACTCTGAAAATATTGCCCCTTTTAAAGTGTCTTAAGCAGGGCAGCCAAGAATGTGGACAAGGGGGATCCAGTGGACATAATGTACTTAGATTTCCAGAAAGCCTTTGGCGAGGTCCCTCACCAAAGACTCTTATGTAAATTGAGCTGTCATGGGATAAGAGGGAAGATCCTTTCATGGACTGAGAACTGGTTAAAAGACAGGAAACAAAGGGTAGGAATAAATGGTAAATTTTCAGAATGGAGAGTGGTAACTAGTGGTATTTCCCAAGGGTCAGTTCTGGGACCAATCCTATTCAACTTATTCATAAATGATCTGGAGAAAGGGGTAGAAAGTGAAGTGGCACCGTTTGCAGATGATACTAAACTGCTCAAGATAGTTAAGATCAAAGCAGACTGTGAAGAACTTCAAAAAGAACTCACAAAACTAAGTGATTGGGCAACAAAACGGCAAATGAAATTTAATGTGGATAAATGTGCAGTAATGCACATTGGGAAAAACAACTCCCAACTATACATACAATATGATGGGGGCTAATTTAGCTACAACAAATCAGGAAAAAGATCTTGGAGTCATCGTGGATAGTTCTCTGAAGACGTCCAAGCAGTGTGCAGTGACAGTCAAAAAAGCAAACAGGATGTTAGGAATCATTAAAAAGGGGATAGAGAATAAGACGGAGAAAATCTTATTGCCCTTATATAAATCCATGGTAAGCCCACATCTTGAATACTGCGTACAGATGTGGACTCCTCATCTCGAAAAAGATATACTGGCACTAGAAAAGGTTCAGAGCAGGGCAACTAAAATGATTAAGGGTTTGGAGAGGGTCCCATATGAGGAAAGATTAAGGAGGCTAGGACTTTTCAGCTTGGAAAAGAGGAGACTAAGGCAGACTATGATAGAGGTATATAAAATCATGAGTGATGTGAAAAAGGTGAATAAGGAAAAGTTATTTACTTGTTCCCATAATATAAGAACTAGGGGCCACCAAATGAAATTAATGGGCAGCAGGTTTAAAACAAAAGGAAGTTCTTCACACAGTGCACAGTCAACTTGTGGAAATCCTTGCCTGAGGAGGTTGTGAAGACTAGGACTATAACAGGGTTTAAAAGAGAACTAGATACATTCATGGAGGTTAAATCCATTAATGACTATTAGCCAGGATGGGTAAGGAACGGTGTTCCTAGCCTCTGTTTGTCAGAGGGTGGAGATGGATGGCAGGAGAGAGATCACATGATCATTATCTGTTAGGTTCACTCCTTCTGGGGCACCTCACATTGGCCACTGTCAGTAGACAGGATACTGGGCTGGATGGACTTTTGGTCTGATCCAGTATGGCAATTCTTATGTTCTTAATGGAGGGATCCAAAATAAACAGCCTCCTTTCAATATCTTGGTCATTATTATTGTAGAGTCTAGGATCAGGGCCTCATTATATTAGGTGCTGTACAGACAAAAAAAAGAAGACAGTCCCTGCCCCAAAGAGCCTACAATCTCATATCGGAAAGAATGCAACAGGTAGATGAAACAAGCAAATGGGTGTAGATAGGAGAACAAAGTAATGAAAGAACAGAATTTAGCACAAAACAAGAAGTCTCAGAATATGTTATTCTATGCTTTACAGTATTTTTTTAACCACATTTTAACTAAAAGCAGCAAAGAATCCTATGGCACCTTATAGACTAACAGACGTTTTGGAGCATGAGCTTTCGTGGGTGACATTCATCTGACGAAGTGGGTATTCACCATGAAAGCTCATGCTCCAAAATGTCTGTTAGTCTATAAGGTGCCACAGGATTCTTTACTGCTTTTACAGATCCAGAGTAACATGGCTACCCCTCTGATACTTGATATCATTTTAACTAGGCATTCATATTTAATTCTCTTTTTGATCCAGAGAACACAAGCAGAGAAGACTTAGTATTAATCCCCTGAAGATACTGCTCTGTTTCTATAGGCATGGACATTTCACTCTGAATCTGTATAGTTATTTCAGCCAAGTAACATACAATTCCCTCAGAATGAGGGACTCATATGAACCACTGAGTCAGAGGATATTGTCCAGATTAACCAGGATGTTACCACCTGAATCAAATCTGCTAGCTGAGATTTTATGAAGGTTTTGGCTGAGGTAAAGAAATCTTTTTGCCTCCCACACAGGCACAATATAAAATCTTTTAAAATCTTCGACAACCTAGCCGGTGACTGAAGACTCTGCAAATGCTCTGGGCTCTCTCCCTCTATGCCTAGGAGGGCAAGCTTGTTCCCTTGCCGACAATCAAAGCTGGTCGTGATGGGAACTAGGCCGAGGGGAAGCCCTGAAGAACGAGGTAGGAGCAGCATGGGATGGGCAGCCCTAGGGGGACAGAATTTCTCACTGATGCAGCAGAGATGCTGTCTGGACCTTTTCCACCAGAGTTATGTTAGTAGGAATTCAATTAAATGTGTGGTCACATCAGGACCAGTTAAACTGCTCAGCAAAGGTAATAAAAAGCCCTCCTTTAAAAAAAAAAATCTTTAACAGAGCTGGTCAGACTATGCAAGATACTTCTATGGGCACTCCAGCCATCTGCCTGCTCACTTCACTTGTTGCAGATTCTGCATGACCCAAGATGTTGAAGATTAAAGGCCAAAGATCTTTATAAAATCCAACCAATCTATTAATAGTATCTGTCAGAGAAATCATAATCTCCTTCAGAATCCTCTAGAAACACTTGGGATCCATCAACCTCTTAATGTGGACTATCCAAACAATAAAAATAGATGCAACCCAACCTCAAACCACAGGAGGCAATGGTCATTTTATGACATGGGCAGAATTTACTCTTGCCCACTTCTAATCTAAATTCAAACAGCCATCCTTGATCCAGTTTTGGGTTGGGCAATCTCCTTTATTAAAAGTAGGATGCAAAAAGAACATGGTACTTCTTCAGCTATCCCTCTTAGCTTCATGCTTTACCAAATTTCCAGTTGGGGGCCTCTAATATCTAAATTAGTGCAGCAGTGTTATCCTATGAATCATCAGTAATACATGTAAGATCAGGCCTTGTTCTTTACTAAATCATGGATGATTTTTACACTTACTCTGCATTCACCAGCATGAATTTTTGAATAGTGCCTTTGTCTACCAACACTCCCAAGCTCCTGAGAACAAACTATAGGCTTATGCTTAAGCCTTAACTCCAGTAATGCTGGTTACAATACCAATCACTTACAAGATACTACCAGGAGTAGTGGTATGGAAAGAAAAGATGCTCTTTGTAGATTTTATGCTCCAGGCTTCTGGAACAGCCCTCATATTAATCCAGAATAGCCTGAGTCTGTTGACCTTGGTTTGACATGCTGCAACACCCATCTGTTTGCTAGAGCTTTTGGAAAGGGCTGAAGGGGTTAAGTAAGCTATCATTTAGGATGTGGTGGTATTTTTGTTTTTGCTACTTAAATCAGTGAATGGTTAACTTAATGTTATTGTGCGGGCTTTGTTATGGTGCTGGGCAGTTAGTCTTTGTTATTTAAAATAAGTGTCAGGATATCTAGAGCTGTGCCTAGCTGTCTCCTTTTATTTAGATCATAATAAATAAACAAATGGGGTCCCTAGTGTACCTGGCCCATTCTTATGTTCAGTCCATTTGAATTAAGATTCTCTAGGAAGTTGCAGCTGAGACCCATGCAGCTGGGCCAAGCCTCTTTCAGTGCTGAATGCAGTGGCTTTTGGCAGCTCTTGTTCCAGCCTGAACGTTAGCTGCATGGAGTTTCTGTACCTAATGTTCTGATCGTTTGTTCCCGGCTCTCAAAGTACTTTTGACTGTCTCTGACGGGGAGTTAAAAGCCTCGCAGAACCAGCGTTTATAAGGTAAAGTTCAGAGGAGCATGGAAGCCCGCCGGCTACTCAAGCGTGAAAATCAAAACACCTGCAAAGTCAAGGCGGCGGAGCGGCTCCTTTTGGGGATTCAGCGAGTGTCCCGCGCTCGGCTCCGGGGCTGAGCTCTCCTGAGCGGACACAGCGTGGAAGTAATTCAGTGCGCGGGCTTCCCTGTCGCGTCAGGCAGGCACAGAAACTTCGCAAAGGGGGAGTGCGGACAGCCGAGCCGTGAGCTGGCGGCGAGCCGCCGTCCCCAAGCAGCCCCAGCCCTCCGGGCCGCGCCGGCATCGCAGGAGTTTGTAGCAATGGGGGGAGGGGAGGCTCAGCCAGAGCGTGGGGCCATTCATTTCTGACCGCCCCCGCCCCCTGCTCCGGACACCCGCCCCACTCCCACCTCAGAGCCCCCTCCCGCGCCGCACGCTAAGCCGGTGGGAGGGACTCGCTTCTCCCGGCCTAAGGGAGTTGGTGCTGGCGGAGAGCAGCGCGCAGCAGCCCCGGCGGGTTGGCTGGGCCCGGGCAGCGCGCTCCGGCTCCTCTGCTCTGCGCTCCCGCTGCCGAGTAAAGAGCCGGGACGTGGGCGCCGAGCCGGGATTGGTGCGGCAGGGCGGGGCGGACGGGGCGGAGGCAGGCTGGGAGCCGGGTGTCTCTCCCTGCCCGGAGCTGTCCGCCGCGCCCGGTGCTGACCCGCAGCCTTGGAGCTTGAGAGCAGCGCGGCGAGCCCCGCGCCCCGGCATGGGCTGCTGCGGCGAGGCTGCGAGCCTCACGCCGACCCGGCTGAGCGGGCCCCGCGGCGGGGCTGCCAGGGGAGCAGCGCGGCGGCGGGCACTGTGAGCCGGGACCGGGCAGCGGCGCAGGATGGCGGCGGCGGGGCTCGCTCAGCGAGGGAGCCACTGAGGCTCAGCTGCCCAGGCACCGCGGGGCCGCCGCGCGCGGGGAGATGATGACACGCGGAGCCCCTGTGCGCCGGCCGGGCACCCCCAGGTAGGAGCTTCGCGCAGAGACCCCGCTGAGGGGTTGGGTGTGCGGGAGAGAGCTCTGTGTGTGGGTATTTGTGTGTGAGCTCTGTGTGTGTGTGTGTGAGAGAGAGAGAGAGAGCTCTGTGTGTGGGTATTTGTGTGTGAGCTCTGTGTGTGTGTGTGTGTGTGAGAGAGAGAGAGAGCGCTGTGTGTGGGTATTTGTGTGTGAGCTCTGTGTGTGTGTGTGTGTGTGTGAGAGAGAGAGAGAGCTCTGTGTGTGGGTATTTGTGTGTGAGCTCTGTGTGTGTGTGTGTGTGAGAGAGAGAGAGAGCTCTGTGTGTGGGTATTTGTGTGTGAGCTCTGTGTGTGTGTGTGTGTGTGAGAGAGAGAGAGCTCTGTGTGTGGGTATTTGTGTGTGAGCTCTGTGTGTGTGTGTGTGTGAGAGAGAGAGAGAGCGCTGTGTGTGGGTATTTGTGTGTGAGCTGTGTGTGAGCTCTCTGTGTGTGTGTGAGAGAGAGAGAGCGCGCTGTGTGGGTATTTGTGTGTGAGCTCTGTGTGTGTGTGTGTGTGTGTGTGTGAGAGAGAGA
Organism: Gopherus evgoodei; assembly: GCF_007399415.2. Taxonomy (NCBI): domain Eukaryota; kingdom Metazoa; phylum Chordata; order Testudines; family Testudinidae; genus Gopherus; species Gopherus evgoodei. The sequence continues at coordinate 120,384,542 of NC_044322.1, forward strand.
GCGCTGTGTGTGGGTATTTGTGTGTGAGCTCTGTGTGTGTGTGTGTGTGAGTGAGAGAGAGAGAGCGCTGTGTGGGTATTTGTGTGTGAGCTCTGTGTGTGTGTGTGTGAGAGAGAGAGAGCGCTGTGTGTGGGTATTTGTGTGTGAGCTCTGTGTGTGTGTGTATGTGTGAGAGAGAGAGAGAGAGCGCTGTGTGTGTATTTGTGTGAGCTTTGTGTGCATGAGCGCTCTGTGTGTGTGTGTGTGTGTGAGCTCTCTGGGTGTGTATTTATTTGTGTGTGTGTACAAGTTGCTCCTGGCTTTCCTAAGCAACAATGGCGAGGCGGCGGCTCCCGGGCTAACCACGCTCCCTCTGCCCTGCACTGGAGAGCCCCGGGCACGGCTGCTGCTGGGGGGGTTGGGGTGGGGCTCACTCCGCAGGACGCTGCGATCGTGGCGAGGTGAGGTGCTCACAGCTGGTTCACCCTCCCCTCGGGGTGGCCACAACCCTGCCTCGCACAAACCAATTGCTTGACAGTCTGATCCTTGGAAAGAACTTAACAGGATAGTAAAGCCCTAGAGCTCCTTGGTCGTTTAGCCGGGTTTACTCCTGGGCTGTCTCTGTAATCTTAATGCGCCAAGCACCGAGGCTGCCACGCGGGGCTTTTCCTCTGCCTCCCCTCGGAGCAGCTCACTCCCTGCCCCAGCAGCCGCCAGCTCCGCGCCTGCCTCTCTGCGCCCCGAGGTTTGCACAGCCCGCACGGGATCTTGCAGCGCCTTGCGCTTGCCCCTTCGCCTCTAACTTGCTATGGGACTTCTAGGTCACACGTAAAGTACACTATTTGGATAATCGCGCGCGTGTGTAAATGAATCAGATTTGATCCAAATGGTTTCCAGGTCCTCCTTCAGCTTTCCCATCTCTGAACAGCTATTGAGTGCTAGCCAAACCTGCCCTGAGGATGCATGCTTCAAATGGCAGCCTGCAAGCCAAGGTGTAAAGTGCATGCAGCATTGGGTGGGAATCTGGTCTCATCACCCCTTCTTCAGGATGAATATTAGCTTACTTTGCAAATAGTCCTATTGAAATGAAGGGGCCTGTTGCTTTCCATAGGAGATGAGGGCACAGAGCACCTTAAGGGATAATGCCCTGTTTTTTATTTGTTTGATTTTTAATGAAGTGGACTGTTTTTCCTAGGGAGTGCAGTTTTATCACCATGCAATTCTGGTTTTCATTATGCTCAACAATAATTTCTTAAAAGCAAATGCAAATGAGACCTAATGAAAAAGACTCCAAACTCAACCCCTTGCCCTGCAAAATGAAGACTCTTTCTCTCTTTCTCTCTCAAAATAAACTGTGGAAGAGGTTTTGAAAGTTTTGTCATTGACTTTACTGGGAGCAGGAACACCTTAAAACTAAACATAATAGTAAATGTAAAACAAACACCCCCACCCAAATAAAAACAAACAAAAAACACATATCCCTCTAACTTTCCTTTTAAGGACCCCAAACTGGATTTGAATTCTTCACCCATTACCTGAATTGATAGTACATGGCAAATGCCACAAATAATGTATGGGTACAGTCACAGTACACATAAACCTTGTCTGTCAAATTTTGGAAAAAATTTCCCAACTACTGCCAACTTCAATTCAGCATCACCATCATTAGCAATGTTAGAAGCCTAAGGCCTGGTCTACACTACGCTGTTAAACTGATTCTAACAGCGTTAAATCAATTTAACGCTGTACCCGTCCACACTACACTGCTCTTTATATCGATTCAAAGGGCTCTTAAAATCGATTTCTGTACTCCTACAAAACGAGAGGAGTAACGCTAAAATTGATATTACTATATCGGATTAGGGTTAGTGTGGACGCAAATTGACATTATTGGCCTCATTATTTTACAGTAGCTACCCACAGTGCACCGCTCCAGAAATCGACGCTAGCCTCGGACCATGGACGCACACCACCGAATTAATGTGCCTAGTGTGGACGCGCACAATCGACTTTATAATATCTGTTTTATAAAGTCGGTTTAAGCTAATTCGAATTTATCCTGTAGTGTAGATGTAGCCTTAGTCTAGATCATGAGTGGGCAAACTTTTTGGCCTGAGGGCCACATCAGGGAACAGAAATTTTATGGTGGGTCATGAATGCTCACAAAATTGGGGTTGGGGTGTGGGAGGGGGTGAGGGCTCAGGTTGGAGGTGCAGGTTCTGGAGTGGGGTTGGGGATGAGGAATTTGGGGTGTAGGATGGTGCTCTGGGATGGGACCAAGCAGTTTGGAGGGCAGGAGGGGGATCAGGGCTGAGTCACGGGTGCGGGAAGGGGTGCAAGTTCTGGCTGGGGGTGCTGGCTCTGGGATGGGGCTGAGGATGAGAGGTTTGGGATGCAGGATGGTGCTCCAGGCTGTGACTGAGGGGTTTGGAGAGTGGGAGGGGAATCAGGGCTGGGGCAGTGGGTTGGGACATGGAGAGAGGCTCATGAGTGCAGGCTCTGAGCGGCGCTTACCTCAAGCAGCTCCCAGAAGCAGTGGCATGTCCCTTCTCTGGTTCCTATCCAGAGGTGCAACCAGGCAGCTCTTCATGCTGCCCCATCCGCAGGCACTGCCCCTGCAGCTCCCACTGGAACACTTAGGAGCCAGAGCAGGGCCATGCTACGGCTTCTGGGAGCTGCATGGAGTGGCACCAGAGTGGGGCCCAGCTGGGTGGTGCGGCCCCAATCCTGCACCCTATCTGGAGCGCCGGAGCAGGGCCAAACTGCATGGTGCCGATCTTGACCTAGCGCCCTGGAGCAGGGCCACGCTGCATGGTGTGGCCCCTGACCCAGCGCCCTGGCTGGAGTGGAGCTGCACTGCATGGTGTGGCCCCCTACCCAGAGCCCTGGCTGGAGCACGGCATGCCCTAGAGCCCGCTTCCCAGTGGGAGCTCACGGGCCATAGTTTGCCCACCCCAGTCTAGATGGCCTGCTGGCAATTGCCAGTGTTTAAAGCACTGCATTATCAAACCTTGCTTGGAACAGCTGTAACCAACATGGTCCTTAAAACAGTGATGGCATCCAGTGTCCCCTTTACACTAGAGTTCCCAACGTTGCAGTGAAATTGCTGTGTGTGTTAACTGATGCATTAACAATGATGAAACATTTTTGCAAAACTTTCCTGGTGTAGAGAAGGTTAAGATACATAATACACCCATTTTTAAAGGCAAAAGGCAAAGGAAACTTGGGTGTTTCAGTTTATTTGAATGTTAATTTTGTAACTGCTGAAGAAATAAAAATGCTAAAAATAAATGTCAATATTTTCTAGTAGCTAACAGTTGTTTTTATTCTTTCCTTTCTATTTCAGAAAGATTACACTCAGAATAAGTATTAATAGGGACACTGTATTTACAGCTCTGTTATTTTCATGGCTACAGTTGAATAAATTGGAATTTCAAATATTATAGTCTTTGAAACAACTCAAGGATAAATTATACTTCTATTGGCATGCTTTCATTATTTCCTTTCCTTGATGTTTTTGTGTCACCTTCATTGAGGACTGAGGGTAAAATCACCCTTTATATATCTCCTGTCTCTCTTCACAAGCTGATTAGGAAAACAAATCTTTCATGTAGTAGTGGGATTGTCATGGTGACCAATAAAGTATAGTAATCATGGTAAACAAGCAGTACACAGTTTGTGAGGGGGAGCTCATTAGCTTTGAAAAATTGAACACCATGGACATTTGCCATGGCTGAAACATCCTCCCTGGTATGACTCCAGATTATGTCATCCAATTTGCACCTTGATTCTGTCATTTCAGGTCAGCACATTATCTTGTACCATTCTCTGATATTGTTATCGCTTTTCATTAATGTCTTTTTAAATCCTCTTCTACTGAACACCTTACTACCACATGTAAAATGTGATACAAATGAGCTCTTCTGTTTTTCCTTCCTAATCAAGATGCACTTGTGTGGCAGTCTACATAAAGTATGCTAAAAGCAAATTTGAATGAATAATTAAAAAAATCCTATAAATATTCCCTCAAATAAAATATGAATTTGCTTTAGTTGAGTTCATCCCCCTTTTGTGTTCAGTTTTCACAGATATTATAGCCAATAAATGTATTGTCAGACATATTTGTGGAAACAGCACTTTTTAGGCAAATATTAGAGAATATTTGCAGAAAATTTATTTTGAACAAGTAAGCATGAGAAATCTGCTTTTAAGTGTTATGCTAATCCAGTCATGGAACAGAAACAATCCCATGTGATCTGGGTATCCAATCAAACTAAACACATCTTGGAATTTGAATTTACAGTATTGTGTTGTAAAAAGCAACAAAGAGTCCTGTGGTACCTTATAGACTAACACATGTATTGGAGCATAAGTTTTCGTGGGTGAATACCCACTTCATCAGGCACTTGTTGAATATTTATAAGTGACTGCTCCTGAAAAACTTACTATCCAATAATTATTCATAGAAATTATCTAGCAAAATGTCGAATGGTGAATAAATCTTGAATAAAATTGAAATGTGCTCAGAGGCAATTCAGGAACAGAACCCCCTTCCCAATTCAATTTATCTAATAAATTATTTGCTAAGGAGTATTCACTCAGCTCTAGCTAAAAGTTATCAAAAATCCAACAAAGCTAATGTTCAAGGACAGTCCTGTGAAGTTCAATCCAGTAGCTCTGCTTTACATTAAAATTGTATGTGTATGTACATACAAACATGTATACATACAAAAGTGTATATGCATATCTTTTCAAGCACTATTGAGCTTATATATATATGGGTTTTATCTAGAGGCATATTGCTAAAACGGTTAATAAGCAATGCACATATAAATTCTTTGGATCTTCATGGGATAAGGACACTAGCAATTATAGAAAATGCCATATAACTTGGCTAATACTCAAAAGAGTTTAAATAAAACATTTATTAAAAAAATCCTCAAAGGAATAGTTCAAATTGCAATTTTAAACTATTACCTTAATAATTCAAAAGGATAGCACCAGAGGCCCAAGAAAGGCAACCTATTTATTACCCTTTTCATCTTGCTGGACTTGATCCAGTAACCTTTACATAAACAAAGCTGAAGTCCATGAGAGTTTGCAGAGTTAGGACTGTATGTTTTTGCACAAATCCCCAATTCAGCAAAGCATTTAAGCATGTACTTAAACACATAAATAGTCCCATTGACTTTAGAGCTTAAAGTTGCTTCAAGTTAAAAGGCCAGATTTTCAAAGGTATTTAGGTGCCTAAAGATGTAGATGGATGCCTAGTGAGGTTTGGAGTTAGGCACTTATTTGCTTTTAGAAATCTCACTTGGAACCTATCTTTAGGTGCCTTAATGTTTTCTTAGGCAAGGACCCCCAGCATAGCAGACATGTTGCATGTCAGGAATAAAGCAAGTTGTCAAAGCTGCTTGAAACAATAAGCAGACAGCCCATCTCTGTTATTCTTTCTGCTAGCATGTGCAATCAGACCAGTCTTTCCATGAACACTAACATTCCCTCAAATTTTAAAAAGGTAAAGTATATTATTTTTATCTTTTTTATTATTTAATTTAGTACAGAAGAATGAAGCGGATATAATACCAAAACAGTAGCTAAGAATGTAGGATTAAATTATGTCTTAGAATTGACTGGAAATAACATATTTGCTATTATTTTATGTAGTTATTATTCTTATAGTTGAAGCCCTGATCCTGCAGTGAGATACTGATTGACTTTAATGGAGCTCCACATGGGCACAAAGGACTGCCCTCATGGTTTTTCCTGCCTTCATGGGGCCTAAATTAGTGTTCTAAACAGCACAACACAGGCTACTTTCATTCTTTTCTAGTTCAGTTCCTTCATTCTAATTCCACTCCTGAGAGCCAAGCATTTTGAATGGTCTAATAGTATGATATTATAATATTTTAAATTTCTTAAAGCCCATTGCCCAAGTGGCCTATAGGCATGGAATTAAAAAAAACAACAACTGATTATGAAAAACAAGCAGCATAGTATAATACTCCAGTAAAAGCAAAGACGAGCAAAACCACTAATAAATTCCCATCATGCCTGCACTATAACAACAATCAAAGCCACAACAACAAACCAAAATTAAAGTGAAAATAAAAAATATCTTGAGTTAGGGAGAAAAAATTCCAGAACCATGGAGCTTGATGGAAAAGGTTCATCCTACTATCTTGCCACTCTGAGGGCACAGTTTTACAGTTTTTTTTGAAGTTAGAATATATGCGAGAGAGAGAGAGAGAGAAACTACACACTTTACACACTCAAGCCAGTGCAAATGTTGTTAAAATAAGGGCTAAGACTAGTTCAGACAAAGCTGCCGAATCTGAGGCTGCAGGTGCCTCAGGCCCATCACTGCTAGGGTGCTCTTTATTGCTCAGCATACACTTCAGTGCTGTGGAATAGGAGCTGTTTTGTGCTGACTTAGGGCTAGTCGACACTGGCAACTCTAAAGCCCGGCTGCGGCAGTGTTTAACGTGACTTGTGTGGTCACCTCCACGAGGGGCGTAGCTACCGTTCTCCCGGTGCTGGTGCACTGTCTACACTGGCGCTTTACAGTACTGAAACTTGCTGCACTCAGGGAGGTGTTTTTTCACACACCTGAGCGAGAAAGTTGCAGTGCTATAAATTGCCAGTGTAGACAAGCCTGGAGCGTTCTGTGGGGTAATAACTTGAGCCCCTGTGGGGGGAAACAGGGACCTGGTCCCCACTTCTTTACCTTGTGTGGTCGTTTACACTAGTGCAAAGTATAAGTAAATAAAAAATTTCCATTTATTTACACAGACATTAGTTTCCGCAACCAGGACTTGGACACATTGCAGGTTCCCTTCCCTTGCTCTTTAACAGGGAACTTTCATCCATAATTCCCCTTACACACCAATTTTAGACACAGCAGGCTAGGTTGATTCACCACTCCATTACAGTTATAACAGTTGTTATACTGGTATAAACCCACTGTAAGAGAGTGCTGACTCAGACCCATTAGCTGTCCTTCCTCTGAGGAACCAAACTTCCTTGACTCTCTCCCTCATGGATGATATGGCATAGGCATTTAGGTCAGGTCACTTAGTGGATTCTGGGTCTTGCAGCTAATTTACTTGAATCAGACCCAATAAGGGCAGGGAAATCAGGCCTTCAGTTGTATTTTTGGATAATCAACAGTTCCAATCCAGCTATTATGATGCTGTAACAAGGATAATTACATGGAGGTCAAATGCCAGGGTATAAAAGGCTTATCAGAGAGGTAGTGGATTGGAGCCTCTTATGTAAACGATGTAAGTAAACCTGTGCACAGCGTAACTGCTGTTGGGATAATAAGTCAAATATTTACAAAATCTCTTATTTATTATTTATCAGAACGTTTCTAAGGGGTAGGAGTTAGTAGGCTTGCATTTGTGTAGTTGGTAAAACTGCTTTCTTTTGACATTGATAAATACTCCACCTTGAAACGCTGAATTTGAATTTTGCTGTTTTTCTGCAAACAGTTCTGATCATCTAAATACAACAGCTTTTGGAATATTAAATCCTCACTCTGGTAGAATTCCTGTTGATTTAAGATGCACGTATTAAAACTATAGTGCTACAACAATTTTTGGTTCTTCTAGAATTTTTAGAAGTAGACAGTTCAAAACAAGCTCTCTCCAGGGTGAAGTATTTCTCATAGTTACAAAAGGAGACAGTTTTAAATATTCACTGGGTAAATGTAAACCATATTAGCCCTACCCTTTTTCAGCCATATTAATGGTAAGGGTATGTGCAGTGTACTCAACTTTCAGTTATTTCTAAGTACAGTAATACATTTTATTTCCAACAGCAATATCATTGTCACTTTGAGTAATTAGGAGTTTTATCTGAAACAGCCAAAGGACTGGACTTTTTTGGTGAAACTACGAGCCAAACTCTGATCTAGTTTATTCTGGTGTAAATCTGATCAACAGAGTTTCTCCAGATTAACACTACTGAAGGTGAGAACAGAATTGGTATTTGCAGTTTCTGCTTAAATGATAAAAACCTATTTTCTGTTAAAATTATTTATTACAATTATATATTAGTTAAAAACTTAATAATAATTTATATGACCATGTGTACTTTTCAGTAAAATGAGGAACACTGTTTAAAAATAGGGGGCCTGATTCTCACCTACACTAAGGCTACCTTCTGCCACTTTAGACTTGAAGAAAGGTCTTAAAGTAGATATAAATATATTTTTCTTCTGTTGTAAGTTTGCACTGCCAGAGCGGTGTAAAATGGCACTTGTGTGAATGAAAATCAGGCCTAGAGGTCAATAAGGAGGCACATTTTTATTTAACATAAAATACTGTGAAATGTTAATTTTTGTTCATTTAGCTTGTTTTTTGAATTTTACCTATCTGAGTTTTGACTATATCTTAATTTGGGCATATCAAAACTGTATGGGTCTGATTAAGCACTACCGTAATCCTTGGATTTCAATAGAGATACACTTGTGTAAAACTATTATTATTATTTATTTGTACTGCATTAGTGCTTAGGAGTCCCACTCATGGATTTCAGGCATTATATAAACACAAAACAAAAAGGTGATCCTGTAAAAGAGTAGTGAATGAGGCCCCAAGTCTTTAGTGGTCGCATTTGTACAAACAGATGAACAAAACCTTTTCTTCTAAATTAGCAAATGCTTATCTGAATCTGAAATTGTCAAATCTCACCTAAATCCATATTTGTCGTCAAACACTTGACTCAGTCCTGCATAAAATGTATCTTTTATTATGTTCATTATTGACAAACAACACATTAGTTGTTGTTCAAATCTAAAAGCAAGAAGGATGAAAAAGTACTTGAATTATTTGCATATGAAATAAGCAGCACTATCTTAAATATATAATTCATTGTATTTTTAGTAGCATGATATAAATGTCTCATTTAAACTGAGTTTTTATTTAATGATTTATGTATGTGGAAGCAACACACTAGGATGTGCAATTATTATTCAACACTTTCAAATTGCCATAACTGACTTTGAAGAGAGAAATGTTAAATTAGTTTCCAAAACAAAGTAAAAGTATGGTTGATGTTAAAGATGCCAGACTTACAAGACCCAGAGTTGTTTTCAGCTAGAACAAGGTTTTTCAAACTGGGGTCCGCGAACCCCTCGGGGTCTGCGAGGGTATTCCGGGGGGTCTGCGAGTCATGTCCAGGGATGCCAGCCCCACTGATCAACTCCTCCTTCTCCCTTTTTGTACAAATGAGTTTTCCCATTGATTTCAATAGGAGTAGGACCTGTCCCTATAGGTATACAACTCTTTGTGTTATAAAGAATGAGAATATTGCAGGGTTGATTCTCCACTGCTCTGTACCTTGTGTAGTCATTTACATCTCAGCAAAGTGGATGTAAAGTGCTACCATTCTAATCTGAAAGTGGTTTATCTCCATTAAGCACTCACTTTGCCCAAATGTAAATGACTGCACATGGTGCAAGGGAGTGGACAATCAACCTACAAGGAGTAGAAAGGGGACAGGGTACTAACCCCTTGCCATTGAAATCAGTGGCAAAACTTGTAATGACTTTAGTGGACGCAGGATCTCTTTCACTGGTGTATACAGGTTAGGGAGGTGGGAAGGTAGGAACATATTTAGTCCTAGCACAGAGTAAACAGAATGAGTAAGTCCATCACTAATTACTTTGTATGAGGGTCATGTTCTATCCATTTTACCTGCATGATGGGACTTTCATTCTGTACAGCTGAGAGTAAATTACGTTTACATTTTCAATTCTTTTAAAGGTTTTAGAACTCTAAAATACTGACCAAATCTCAAGAGAGGAAATGAAATATGGAAAACAGTCTCCTAAGTGTCACATAAGAATGTTGTATGTGTATCATTAAACACATGCACCCTACATGTTTAAGAGCAAAAATATCTCCTTGAAATAGAAGGATGATCAGTAGTGTATCAAGATTTGTATGTACTTTATACTACGTATAGATGACTGAAATAATAGGATTTCTGATCAAATAATCTTCTTTCTTCTTTCTAATTCAGTCATGAAGAGAAACATTTCCAATTATAGTACCAAGTTTATTTAAAAAATGGGGCCAGATCATCAGCTGGTATAAATGGGCTTACCTCTATTGACTTCAAAGGAGCTATGCTATTTACCACTGACCCATAATATTATTTAACTTAAAGTAGTATAGTCATCCCCACAGGCCTAATCTAATACAACTGTGTTCATGTGATTAGTCCCATTGATTTAAATGAGCCTATTCATGGGAGTAAGAATTACTTAAGGGAGTAAGGACTGCATGTCAGGAAGTGGTCTTTCATTTTCTAATGCATAAGCATCTTTATATACCTTTGCTGTAGCAAAGTGCATTTTGTAATAACTTATGGCACAATCCTACATCCCTTACTCATCTGAGTTGCTCTCACTCACACTGTCATTGGAATATTTTCATGAATAATTGCTTATCAGAAGTAGTAAGGGTTTGCATGATCAATCCCTATAATTAAGTTCCTGGATATCTGATTATAGACTATTACAATTTTATTTTCTGTAATTAATTTATTTATTTGCTCTAGATTTTGATTAGGGTGACCAGATGTCCCGATTTTATAGGGAAGTCCCGATTTTTGGCTCTTGTTACCTCCCACCCCCGTCCTGATTTTTCACATTTGCTGTCTGGTCACCCTAATTTTGACAAAGATGGTAGGTATTATGATTTTTCCACATTAGTTTTCTATGTGGTATACCTTTTTCACATACACCTCCACCCCAATATAATGCGACCCAATAGAACACGAATTCTGATACAACACGGTAAAGCAGTGCTCTGGCGGGGGGATGGGGGACTGTGCACTCTGGCAGATCAAAGCAAGTTCGATATAATGCAGTGTCACCTATAACTTGGCAAGATTTTTTGGCTCCCAAGGACAGTGTTATATTGAGGTAGAGGTGTATTTTCTATTTTAATATCCTTTCATAATAGGTATTAGCAGTGGTGATTGATTCTGTGAGATGATGAATGCCCTCAACTTTGTTTGGGCCCAGAACTATTATAAAATATAGGGTGGAATTTTCAGAAATAGCTAAGGGACTTAGATGAACCAATTGATTTAGGTGCTTTTGAAAATCTCATGCTTAGTGTTGAGGATTATTAATTAAATTACAGGTGCTGTCTGGTCAAAGTGTGTGTGTGTGCATATACATATTTATATATATAGCTGGAGGACTGGAGACTTCAGGGAATTTTTATGAAGCTTTCCAACTCAGTGTCTCTAGTTTACCTGTAGCTCATGGGCTTGGTTCACCACTCCATTAAGCCAGTGGTATGCTAGTATGACTGTTGATTTCAGTGGAGCCACACGAGTCTAAATCCTAGTGATATAGTAATGAATCAGTGAAGCCCCATGCAGGTACTGGAAGGAAGTTGTTTCCATCTGATAGCTGTTCAGTAGGCTTTGTGAAATTAATTGGTTTCAGTCCAGTGTCTAGAGGACAGATATTCCCATAATCAAAATTATCATTACTTTACACTACATTATCACTACAAGAATTGTTATCCTGCTGGTTGTTTAGGTTGGTAGTCACTGAAACATAAGAACGGCCTTACTGGGTCAGACCAATGGTCCATCTAGCTCAGTATCCTGTCTTCCAACAGTGGCCAATGCCAGGTGCTTCAGAGGGAATGAACAAAACTGGTAGGTAATCATCAAATGATCCACCCTGTGTCACCCATGGCACACAGAGACTAGGGATGCTTCAGAGCATGGTTTTGTATTTCTGCCCATCCTGGCTAATAGGTCCATCAATGGTTATCTTCCATGAACTTATCTAGTTCTTTTTTGTCTTGGCCTTCACAACATCCTCTGGCAAAGAGTTCCACAGGTTGATTGTGTGTTGTGTGAAGAAATGCTTCCTTTTGTTTGTTTTAAACCCACTGTCTATTAAGATATTACCATCTGATGGCTGCTCAGTCATATATGTTCAGTATTCAGTGAGATAGGTGTCTTTATCACAATTGGCACAAATTGGCAGTCTCAACAGAGAGGCCAGGGAGTGAATGGACAGCTGAATAGACTTATTTCCTTATTTTAGAGGTGTTTTCTCCTGGCCACCTTCTGGCATTGCAGAGATTGTGGGAAATTTCTATATTATTTTTAGGAAAAATAGTCATTACTTGCTTTCCTTGCTCACTTTTGTTTTGTTATCAGCTGGGATTGGAGGGGTTAATTTCTTGCCTGCGACAGGGAACTGGGTAGGATGTAGGCAAGAGGCATATTGATTGATATGAATGAACTATTAAACACTATTATCATATTTGTAGTGCCCCTGCTCCACCTGGTTACCTCCTTTAATGCCAATTTGTTTACAGGTTTTGATGGACAGGCCTGGGTTCTTCTGGATCCTGCCACTCACTTGGCAGGGTGTCCTGCTTTATTTTCTTCCCATATGAATTTATGTGGCAGTGCCTCCATCCCTCTCGCTCCTTCTTGACAAGGTCACCGGGGAAGTTTGGGAGGAAAATTCTAACCACGGGGTAACCCTCGCTTACTTGTTAAATAGTTGAATACTCCCAATACATACAATATATTCAACACAGTAATTTTATTAAACAGGAGATAAATATAACAAGGTAAAGCACTATTCTCATAATCACCGGCCCATGCTGATAATATCAGTGAATTTCCCCAGTTGCATGACCTGATATAGCAAATGGAAAATTAGTGAACTGTTGGTACATATACTTTGTTGGGGCCCTTGATGACCTATGGCCATGTCTGTGCAGCAGTTAGCAGCGTGGTGACTGGGTTCAGTACAGCCCAAAGGACTCACAAGTGGGATAAGGTGGGAAGTCCCTCCTCAGGGTTCATAGGCAGCAGGTAATGAAATCCCCAAACTCTGACCCCTTTTCTTGAGGACACAGTTCAGGGAGTAAGAGGTCTCCCAAACAATTCCTCTGACTAATTAACTAAAAGATAGTGTACTCATAAACTCTGTGAATGATCCTCAGGTTTAGAGATGACTCTAGAATCTTCAGTCAGTGCAACGGGGCTGATGGTCACTGCTGGCAGGCATCCTCTTCATGCAGGAGTCAGGCTGCTTCTGCTCCCAGGATTTTCCCATACCACTTAGGGGTGCAGGGCTCAAGGTACAGATTATGAAACTTTACTAAAATCCAAACTTTAGTTTCTCACCCTAGCATTCAGATACACTCACGGCAGGCAGCAGACCTGGACTAGCAGCCAGAGCAGAACTGGCCATGTGGTGGCTGATACCCCGTAGGGAGCTGGAAGGCTAACTTAGCTTGGCTGGGAGAAGTTTTCCCAGGAAAACTCTACAAACTGGGAGTCACCTAGGAGAAGGAAAGGGCCAAGCTGAGGGACCTTGCTTTCAGTTCCTCAGAGGCCAGTTCTCAGGGGGAATCCTGCATGCTGGGAGTGGCTTGGGGGTGTGTGGACAGAGGTAAGGGGACTGAGCATAGGCACTGACTCCTTGGGTGCTCCAGGGCTGGACCACCCACAGGGAAAAATTGGTGGGTGCTCAGCACCCACTGGCAGCTCCCTGCCCCCCCCCAGCTCATCTCCGCCTCTGCCTCCTCCCCTGAGTGCACCGTGTTCCTGCTTTTCCCTCCTGGCTCCCAGTGCTTGCACCGTGAAACAGCTGTTTCGCTTGGCCGGGAGGGAGGAGGAATGCGGTGCATTCGGGGAAGAGGGGGGAATTTGGGGAAGGGGTCCAATAAGGGCAGGGACTTTGGGGAAGGGGTTGGAATGGGGAGGGGCAGGGACAGGGAAAGGGTGGAGTTGGGGCGGGGACAGGGGCGGGGGGGCATGAGCACCCACTGGTGCTGGGCAAAGTTGGAGCCTGTGGGGCTGAGGCTGGTTCTACAGCTGGAGGTGGGTCTGGGGCTGGGAGTGGGGCCAGAGATGGAGCCTCAGGACCAAGGACCAGATATTAACTTCATGATTGTCAGCCAAGGAAGGCAGAACGTATGTAAACAGCATGACTGTAACTTGAAACAAGACCAGAATCATGAGCAGACTGGGTTAAGTAGATTGCTGCCCAACGGAGTCAGAGAGATTTGAATCCTGGAAGTTTGGTCAAGTGGGGCTAGTTGGGCTACCATCATGGACTTATATATAAGCATTGCTTTTCCATTCTAAGCTAAAGACCCTACTTGACTAATAAATGCTGGGTTGTTTTGAAAGGGCTATCCTGTGTCACTATAAATATCTGATGGCTGTATGACTGCCAGGCAGGGTAATGGCTTATCTACCCTGGGAGTTATTCTAGACTTGCTATTCCTGACTGACTATTCCTGATTAACTCCGTGTGTGGGTGTCCCTATTATGGAATAAGAGCGCCTTATTCCAAATTACCTTTTTCTGCTTTGGCAGTGGTTTAAGCTTTTGAAATAAGATAGTCTTATTCCAGAATAAGAGTGTCCACACAAGTAGTTAATCAGGAAGAATTAATCAACTTTAATTTCACACTCTGTCTTATTTCAGATTGATTTTAAAGTGTCGACAGCCCTAAATCTTTGAGGAAGGTCTACACTCATTTTGGTCTGCTAGAGGTGCCACAGTGAGAGACAACAGTGCTGAAGCCAAAGGGACCAATCTTGGAGTAGTGGAGTTGTGGGTCTCCCCTTTGCGAAAAATTGGAGGCTCAAGGCTAGCACTAACAGAGTACACTTAGAGAGAATGTATAAAAATCAAAGGCACAATGTGCTCTGTGGATCTGTGCAAGGCATGGTCACAAGATAATGTGTGGACCAGTGCACTCATTTTAACTATTCTGTGGCTAAATATAAAATGTTGATCTAAGATCCTGAGATAACATTTGTGTTGTCACAGGCAGTAAATTCAGTCCCTAAGTATCTTCTAGGGCAGGGCTCGGCAACCACCGGCATGCGACTCCCCCAAGGAAAGCCCCTGGCAGGCTGGGTTGGTTTGTTTACCTGCAGTGTCCGCAGGTTCCACCGATCGCGGCTCCCATTGGCTGTGGTTTGCCATTTCAGGCCAATGGGGGCTGTGGGAAGGGTGGCCAGCACATCCCTGAACCCGCGCCGCTTCCTGCAGCCCCCATTGGCCTGGAGCAGCAAACCACAGCCAGTGGGAGCCGCGATCGGTGGAACCTGCAGATGTGCCAGGTAAACAAACTGGTCCAGCCTGCCAGGGTGCTTACCCTGGTGAACCGTGTACCAGAGGTTGCCGACCCCTGTTCTAGGGATTTTCTGCTTTATCCACAGATGTATGGTTACAATAAATCTTTCTTTAAAAAGCATATAAGGTACTTGAATAATGCATTTTCTGTTTGCACTTTCCTTGTTTGATTTTTTTCATTATCTGCTCAGCACTAGTGGATTGAACACAAGACTAGGAAACAAGAAATCCCGAGTTCTAGTCTCACATTTTAAGTGCTGTGTAGTCTTCGTCAAGTCACTTAAATTCTCTTGGTCTCAGTTTTCCTATCTGGAAAATATGGATAGTAATATGTACTTGTACACAATATAGAGATGTTGTGAGGATTAATTAATGTTTGTATCGCAATTTAAAGATATGGGTCAGGTCCTCACTGACGTTTCTTGGTATAAATCTATTTATTTCAATGAAACCTTACCAATTTACACTAGCTGAGATTTTGGGCCATAAATGTTAATTATAAATAATATTGCTATGTTGTCTGTTTGGGGCAAGTGCTACTGGCACTTCCTTTTGCATTTTGGTACAGGAGAAGATTGCATACTATTACCAGAAAATCTATTGAATATTATTAAACACATGCCATTATTTTCTGGTAAAGAAAAAATAGCAAATATAGGCTCTGATCTGGCACCATTAGAGTCAATGTGATCTTTGTCATTGACTTCAATGTAAGTAGGATTAATCCCACAATCAGCATTTATTTATACCTCCTAATAATTTTAGCAAATAAATAACAGCTTAGTAACAGTATTAAATCTTGATGAGTTGGAGAGCCTCTTCTTTATGAAATGGTACCAGAAAAAGCCATAAAAGAATAATGCCACAGCATGCTGATGTGCTGCAGTGTTTGCATCATGAAGTTGCATCCCCACAATTCATGTAATAGTGTATTGTCACAATGCAAACATAGGAGAGCATTCTCAGGACTTCATATCATGCAGGATGCTGCCAGGAAATGCTGCCAAATCTGTAGCTGCATGGAGCCTCTAGGACCTGGCCTCCTACCAAGCTACTGAGTTATTTGTTACTCACACTCCAGTACCGTGTCCCTCTGGGACAGATCACACTGCTTAACAATTAACCTCCATCTACTATTCATCTAACTCGCTCCAAAAGCACATACATCATTTCACATTATTTATCTCCCCTTAGTGGGACTGGTCCTCCCTACTATCCTTCTCCACTGAGGCTGCACAAACTAGAGTTTGGGGCAGGTTGTATACCGAATACACCTCTATCTCGAAATAATTTGACCTGATATAACATGAATTCGTATATAACACGGTAAAGCAGTGCTCCGGGTGGGGTGGGGCTGCGTAGGCCTGCAGATCAAAGCAAGTTCAATATAACACAGTTTCACCTATAACACGGTAAGATTTTTTGGTTCCCGAGGACAGTGTTATATCGGGGTAGAGGTGTATTGAGTTTTGCAGTTGGGGTTAATGGGTTCTGAAATGGGCTCCAACTTTACTTTTATATTTTTATGTCCCCACCTTTCTAAGGTGAACAGTTTCCATCTTTTCAATCTCTCATCATATTTTTTCATGATTTTGATCATTCTTGTCACTCTTCTCTGAACCCCTTTCTAGTTCTGAAATATCCTTTTTTGAGATGCGGTGACCAGGACAGCACACAGTTTTCCAGAGGACGCTGCACAGCTGATTAATACTCTTTGCTTTCTGGTCAATTTTTGATTCATAACAATGTTTTGCCTCTGACCCTGTGACTACTTAGCTTCTTTTGTAGCCTCTTGTGTGGGACAAGGCCTTTTGGAAGTCCTAAATAAATTACATCAACTGATCCTTCTTTATTTACTACTTTATTGACAAGTTCAAAGATTCCTAAGAGATGAGTAAGAAATAATTTTCCATTGAAGAAACCATGCTAACTTCAGGTGTTTGGTATTCTGTTTTTAATTGCTGTTTCAACCAATTTATCAGGTACAGATGTACAGCTTACAGGTCCTGGATCACAGCACTGTTTAAAATACAACATTTTGCTACCTTCCAATTTTTGGGTAGCTTTTCTTAATGAGATATTGTTTATTCTGAGCACTCTTAGATGCATACCCTCTTAGGCTGTTGACTTATTGAATTTTAAATTATGCTGACCATGACTTTGCAGCCAGTGTTGATGGACAAGTCATAATTGCCATCATGCCAACTGGGTGGTGGTAAATAACTGCAAAGGCGTGGTCAATGCCATGCTAGTTAACATAACTCCTGAAGATTGTATCCTAACTTGATGTAATTTTTTAGTGAAGAGATCCTTAGAGATATGCATGTCTCAATTCATTATTCATCCTATTTTTCACACTTGCAGTCTGGTCACCCTAATCCTGTCAGTCATTCTGTTTCCCCATCACCCATTTTTTAAAAAAAATTAAACTAATGCAAAAATAAAAATGGGTTAGGGGTGCTGGAGGATGGTGGGTGGATGAAAGGGTGTCAACTTAGCTTCTTTCTCTCCCCTGCAGTGTTCTCTGCTCTTGTACACTTTCTCTTGCTTAAAGAAAGTGGCTTAGCATTGAGAGCAAGGAGGCCATAGACAGCAGTGCAATCCAGGCAGCTGGCCACACTATGAAAGATACCTTTCTAGAGCCTAGTACAGTGCAAGGAAATGAAAATGAATAACAGGTGCTAGAGAGGCTGCAGGAGCAGATCGTTAGCAGGAAGAAGCAATTTTGTCCTTCTCTCCCCTACTCTACCTCTTTGTCCAACAATTTGCCAGCAAACAGGCATATTGTTTTGTTTTTAAATGGAGAGATTTTAGCTGTGGCACCATGGCCTCTTCCTTGTTGCCCATCGGGAGCTTATGACCCCACAGCTGAAAATCATCATAGTGTGACAGAGCATAAGTCACAGAATAGATCTGCAGATTTTAGTAAACTGAACTGTGAAGCAATCACTGATGACAACAAGAGGGTTCCTAAGGAGGATGACATTTTCTCACCACCTGAAATTAACCACAAATTAACTTTTTGAGACATGACTATTCCCAGAACTCTTGCAATTGAGACAAAGGAAATAATGTAACAAACAAAAATGATTACAATTGTGTCTTCATGTGTCTATCCATGATTCTGTGCATGCTTGTGTATGTATGCATATGTGTGCATGTGCATATATGCAAGAAGTGGTCAAATAATACAAAAAGTGATTTATGAATATTTTCATAATGGTGAGTTATTTATGGGGTCATATTTTTTGTATAATTTGGTGATTATTCCGCTGGCTAGTTAATTTATGAAAATATATGAATCCTGAAGGTTTGATAATTTTAGCATAACCTCTTTTGAAAAGTCATACTGAGAATGCATTATTTGCTGTTCATTAGTGATTAATGTTTCAGGAAGCAGAAGCAATATAATATGACTTAGGTGACCAAACACATATCAGGAATAATATAAAGTGAAGTGAACAGTTCAGGTGAGCATTAGTAAGCAACTGATTGTCTGAAATGCTTTGAACAAAACATTTTGTTACTGTTTATGAATATCTAATAGATTCATAGAAGTCAGGTTGACAAATGGTTTGTGAACAGATAAAAGGGATAAATTTGTCAGATAATTTATTCTCAGTTAAAATTTCTACTAGTGTTTACATGTATATTGGCATAAAACTATCTCACCTGCACTCTATGAATGAATTCACATGTATTATTGGAACGTCTAAATTTTCAAATCTCTGAGTAGATTCAAACAGCCCCACATTGTTGTTTCTGTGTTTTAAAGCAATCAGCAGATTTTTTTTCTTGCAAAAATTACATTGGCCAAGTGTTCCAGGATGTACAAGATTCATACTGGAACGGTGGAGAGGGGATGGCCAGGAGGCCAATGCTCCACCACTTCTTACTAGCCCTAAGGGCAAGCGACCTGGGAGAGGGGGCAGAGAGGAGCAAATGGGGGTGGGGTCTTGGGGGGAAGAGGCAGCATGGGACTGGGGCCTTAGGAAAAGAGGCAGTGCGGGGGCGGGGTGTTGGCAGGAACGGGCTGGGCGTGGGTTCAGGCAGCTGTGCCCCCTTCCACACTTTTAAGGCACTTCTGCCACTCCTGATAGAGCTAGAAATGGGATGTTTACATTAGCGAAGGGAGAGATTGCCAGGTTTCCAGTAGGACACAGAGAAGTGATTTCTAGACCTGCAAGAGCCTGTGATGTCAAAATTTAAATATGTGGCAAATTTACATTTAGAGATATGTTAGGTCACTTTTGAAGTTCTGCATGACTCCCTCTAAGGGTAACTAAGGCATCTGGCTTTACAAGAGGAGGGATACATAAATAGACCCAATCATGGTTTTTGAAACTCTTTAAAACATTTGTAAAATAGCAATACTGTAAGATCTGTGGCACATACGTGATACATTATGGAGAGGTGTAATATAGAGATCCTACTGGATCTCATTCACTTTGCCACTTGTGAACAATGTAGCAATTCTTGAGTCCTGTCAATTAAAACTTTATACAACACCATCAAGTGTTTCATGATTATAGGCAGCTCAGGTAGTGCTTCCTGTAGTTAAAGTTGCCTAACATGTTCCGTTATAAGACCCTATCTTCTGTTGCTTATAACTTTGCCAAACTGTTTGGGCATGTTGGGTGTCTGCCTATGGCTGATTTTTTGGGGGAAGTTCCTGCTGAATTGGTTCAGCTGTTTCTAAGAACAAGAAAAGTAGTGTTTTGCCCACATTAAAAACATTACAAGTTTCATTGAGAAACTGTAGAGCCTCCATGCTTTGGAGCAAGGGCTTGACGTTGGGCAGTGGGTCAATTGTGTCAGGGATATGCCTTTTGCCATTCCTGCTATAATTTGTCCAGGGGTGAAAGTAATTGGGGACAGTTACTGGTATGGGGGGGTGGCTCTGGGCCCTGGAAGAGGCAGGGCCTCAGGCAGAAGAGGCGGCGCTTGGGATCAGCATCCCCCAGCCAGGCTGCCCGAGGCTCCTTTGTTGTTTTAAAGGGCCTGGAGCTCTGGATGTCGATGCCCCAGGCCCTTTTAAATCACTAGCCCCAGGGCAGCTGCTCCCTTTGCCCCCCCTCTGCCCGTCAGCAGCCGGGGGTGGGGAGGGGAAGGGGTAGGAACATTAAAGTGCTGCTGGGTCCTTTGCCGCAGCAGTGCTTTAGCACATTTCCCCCTCCGCCCCGCAGCAGAGAACCATCCTTAAAGTGCTGCTGCCACAGTGCTTTAATGTTCCTGCCCCTTTTGCCTCCCGTTGGGGGCCCTGTCGGTAGGGTCCATACCTGCAGGGCCGCTGACGGGGGGAAGGGGCCGCAGCACTTTATGGATAGTCCTTTGCCGCGGCAGTGCTTTAATGATTTTCAGTGGGAATTAGGTGCCTAAATACCTTTGAGGATTGGGATCTAAGACACTACAGTGAGCACCATGGAAAGGCCCAGGAGGAAATTAATAATTTTTCATTCCGTTTTGGGTTTGGATTGTGAACAGTAGATGATGAATCGTGCCACATGTTTAACGATGAGGATAAAAAGAAATATTGACTGGCTACCCATCAGTGAGCACTGTCCATCCTGTGCATTGAATGAGATGGGAGTCCTGTGAAAAAAAAAAAATGTGAGCATGAACAGAGGGGCCAAATTCAGATTGCACGAGTAACCTTAATTGAGGTATAACGTAACTTTTTGCAACCTAAATGTTTCTTTAACAAGATTTTTTAATGTAATTTTATTATATAAAATATGTCTTTCAGTGACTATTTGTAGAAGCTAGAGGGTAGAGAGGTCTATTAACTCATCTAGTCCTTTTCTCTGCCAATGCAGAATTATTCTCTGTTGACATTCACTAATGTTTTGCCCTGTCTAGTTTAAATGTACCACGTAATGTTCACATTACATTTATAAATATCACTGGCCATTTTACAAACTATTAATAGAGTTTTCTTTTCTAATAAATCACTTTTTAAATATTTAACACGTTAGCTCCATTGCAGTCTTTACAATATGTTATTTTTGTGTTTTAGCTGTCACTTGGATGCTGATATGTAAAGCAAAATGGCTAAAATCAACACCCAGCAGTCCTACCCTGCTATGCACAGGCTGTCTATTAGGACCACTGATGAAGACATTGAAAGAATTGAAAATGGCTTTAGCAGGTAATATGTCCCTTTCTTCAAAGTCAAGAAGACAGAAATTACTGTATATATATTGTGGCACGCCTGTAGTGCTATGCATTATGGGAGTGCTTGCCCACACAGTCTTTGACCCAGTGAAGTTAACTGAATTTCAACTGTTTGTAGCTGTGATGAGCAAAAGGCACAACAATAGGAAAGCTACTATCACTTCTGCTCCTGGAGCGAAATCCTGCATTCCTTGGGTCACAACACTGTTCACTTCAGTGGGAACTATAAGTGCTCAAGGAAAACCAAATCCCATTCATAGAATACTCCTCAAATTTTTGGGCTCTGTACTGGGATTTGTTGGAAGGGTTAGAGGCGAAGGAATCCTCTCTCTATGCCAAGCTACTGCTTCCTCCGGTGGAATGGCTGTTGAATCTGCATAGTTGCAAATCCACAAGCTCTAATTATAGGTCATCTCTCAATCCTCCCTGCAGTCTGGGACAAAAGGAGCCCCTTACAGGGCTGTGGGCTCATAGGAGTGGTGTGTTGCTTTGCAGGCTCCTCATATCTTCCTCCCATACCGTGGAATTGTACCAGCTACCTTTGCACTCAGGGCTCTCTGTGGGCATGGGTAGACTCGGAGAATGCATGGTGTATATAATGTATAAGCAAATGAGTTAATGTGTTATAAAACACCACTCATTTTCCCAATTCAGATGAGCCCCATACCTGTAGGGCGGGGAGGGAGAGTATGATTTACCCTGAATGTTCTGCAGTGCATTTACAGCAGTGAAAATATGGCTCGGTTTGTTCTTGAGGATGCACACCGTCTCAGTCAAGCTTGCCTCTTTTTAGGGGCAACCACCGTGGGGTATTTATTATTTGTGCTCTAAGACTGGAGAAACGTATTAGCTTGACTGGGTTTGGTTGTGTGAATAATGGGTATGGGGTGTTGAGTAACTGGAAGAGAGCCTGGAAACACCCACTTCCGCTTTTTGGGTCCACTGACTTTTCCTTCTGTATAGAGTGAGCACCTTCTTCCTGCACATAGGCTATATATGGCTGTTCATAGCTGCATAATGAAAATGGAGTTGCCTTTATTCCATTCAGAATGCCCTGTTTGACCTAGCGATACTGCACAATGTCCCCACTTGGGGAGATCGGCAGCCACCATGACTGCAGATCTTAGCACGGTTTTGCATCTGTGCACGGCTGCAAAAGAGAGAAAATGTGGCTGAAGGCAAGGGTCAATTTTTCCTTCTTTCCTCTATGTCCTTTTACTAAAGGATAGCAGTGATTGACAGTTTGCAGAACAAAATTACTATGCAGCTGTGAGGGCACTTGTTTAAAGGTTTAAAAGTAAAACCAAGTCACTGCATTCAGTGTCAATATCTGCGGTAAAGACTTAATTATGACAGCTAATGGGGCTTAAATATACATGTCTACCACATGAATTACACTCTCTCAACATGAAGGTAATCCTGGAAAAGCATTTGTTTCAAACATTCTGTTTGCTGTGGCCAATATTAATGACAAGAATTACAGATCAGTAAAAAAGATGTAATCTCCCTTTAAAAGAGAAGACATATTAAAGGTAATTGGATTAGATATTCTTGTGTGTGTGTGAGTGAGAGAGAGAGAGAGAGAAGAGTTGTAAGATGATTTATAGAAAATATAAAATGCCCTTGTAACATCAACCATCAGCCTGAAATGATATACACTCAGTGAGATATACTGGTATTTATCAAGAGACAACGTAGTTTGGCTTAGTCAGGCTGTGAGTAAGAATGTAATTCTAAGCAACAATGAGACAAACTTGTGAATTTTTTGATAATATTTAAGCACTCCATGAAGCTCATGCAATTTTTTGCAAAAATGTTACCAATGTGATTGAAACGAAAACAGGAAATATAGCTTATAACCTACATGTTTGTGAAAAATTTCAGGAAGTTTGAAATTGTTTCAAAAAGAGTAGGTGAATGGAGAACTTCGGGAGTTCATGTGTTGTAATGCGTTGTTTAATATGTTGTCTTTCACAAATTGCAAACGGTGGTTCTTATCCCCAAACCCACATTAAGGCTTATTTTATAAACCATGAGTTATTATCATAGATAAGTGGAAATTTACATCTCCAGTTCCTTATGTCTCTCATTCTCCAGTTTGAGGAGATAGGAGGGAAATTAGACTCCCTGAAGCATACTGGGGAGATGGAGAACTAGGAGGAGTAAAAGAATACTTTTTAAGAAAATGAAAACTGAGATTTTCATGTAATAACAGGTCTCCAAGAGCTAGGGCTTTAAGTTAGACATCAAATGTAGTGAGAATTATCAATACTGGCAAGAGAGGTAGTCCCTGCCCCACGAAATGTACAGTGGCTGCCTTTTCTCTGTAACTCGTGGGTGTGATTGAGAGCGAAAGTGTGCTACCAACCTACTCCACTGTACCAAAAAACTCTAGCTCTGATTTTTAAAATCCCGCCTCCCATAATGTAAGGGTGTGGTTGACATAACAGGGATATCAAACTTGCTGATATGGAGGCGCAATATGGTAGTTAGATGCCTAAATGATATCAGTTGCTCAAAAGGGAACATTTAAAATTGGGTCAGAACCTTGAAGTGTTTCCATTAAATCAAACTGTCTTTTGCAGGTGAAAGTGATTTTATTTCATTTTGCTCAAAGGCCAAAAAAGTGCAAAAGCAAATTTAGGGCCAGATTAGGGGTAGAGCTTCCATGGATTTATGAAGAGGGCAAGGTGAAGCCTCCATACCTGCACTTCCTATGCATGGGCCAGGGTACGCATTGTGCAGGGCTAGATCTGCCAGATACCCAGAAGGGATGGGAGGACGTTGAAGCTAGATATGGACAACTGCAGATGAGCTTGCAGACTTCACCCCTTGAAGGGTGGAGCAGCAGCTGCATGTACCATTGATTCTTTCAGAGGCCTAGTCTATGCTGATGGAAGAGGGCGTCCATCAACACGGCTAACTTTGTTCAGGGCGGTGGTGTTCCTACACTGACAGAAAAATCCCTTCTGTAAGTGCTTCTATGCTAAGGGGCTATGCCAGCATAGTTATGCCAACACATAGTCTCCGTAGTGTAGACATACCCTGAGGCACAGAGCCATAGTTCCCACTGTGGTAGTATGGCTCTTCACCATGCCTAACATGGTTTGGGTCTAAAAGGTATAATTTAACTAGTAGGAGTTTTTGTTTTTTAACCTATTATCTTTTGTTCAGTGACTCCATAGTCTCCTCTCATATTGATTTTACACCAGTGAAACCCATTGGCTCAACATTTCAATAATAATAATAATTAATATTTTAATATTACAGTGGTAACTGGAAGCCCTTATCAGGATTGTGCCTGGCACTGTGTAAAACCAAAAAAAGACACAGTTCTTGCACTGAAGAGTTTGCAGCTAAAACACCGATCCTGCGGCTGGCTCCTGTAAACTGACCTTTGTGCCTGGATAAAGCCAGTTGCAGGATTGGGCCTAAGAGGACAAGCAGCATGCAAAGAGCATGGGAGAGAAAATCAGGAAAATACTAGTTTATATACATCTTTGTGTTTGTATAGGCATGGAGTTCATTTTAGATTTTCTCTTGATTTATACTTTTATAAGTGAGTGGAATCAAGTTTAATTTCTTTTCAATTACTTCTCTGTGATGTTGGAATGACACTTTCAGAAACAAAGATATCTGATAAATTTGTAAAAAAAGTAAATCCAGTTGCAAATGTATAGAACCCATTTCTGTGAATGTGGAATGTCATCACTTCAGTACAGTCTTCTCACAAGGGTTCTGTTTTTCCTAAGCTACAAATCCACATTATACATGCCTACAGAGCATATATTTATTGATAAAATAAGCTCAACTGCAAAAAGTCTCAGGGCATGTGTACACAGCTTAATACGGTAAGCGACCTTTTAAAAAAAAACTCAAGCACCAAGAACAAAACACAA
Source organism: Gopherus evgoodei (assembly GCF_007399415.2). Classification (NCBI taxonomy): domain Eukaryota; kingdom Metazoa; phylum Chordata; order Testudines; family Testudinidae; genus Gopherus; species Gopherus evgoodei. The sequence continues at coordinate 120,409,747 of NC_044322.1, forward strand.
GACCCTCCCAAAATACAATGACACAGCCATTTACCCACCCAGCACCAGTTCCTTAGCCAAAACCTGAGGAAAGAGCTGGGCCTTGTTCCTTTTCCTGAAGTTAAGCAGATTCTGGCTCGGATGGAGCAGCTGAGGAAGTAAATTCTGGAGTCAAGGACCCTACACTAAGAATACCTGGTCATGAGGAAAGCGTGCGGGGGAGCTAACCCAGTGTCTCCTGAGTCAATGGAAGAGTCTTTCCATTGATTTCAGTGAGCACTGGGTTGGATTCTAGGTGATTAAATCTGGTGACCGTTAGCTTGAGTGTGCCAGCTGATCTTAACTAGGTTGAAAGTTGATCATTCAAATAGCCAGGACTCAAACCGTACAGCTTTATAGATCAAAATCAATACCCAGACTTAAATACAAAGCTCATGCAGCTGATGAAGAGCTGGTTAATATGTTCCCTGTAGCTAACACTAGCAACTAGATGGGTAGTTGCATGCTCCCAAGCTGATTCTTCAGAGTCTCAAGGGCTCTACTGAAGTGCAAAATGTGATTATATTATACATGTTTTAAGCATTTCAAGCACGAGGTGGGAGGCAGACAATGGATTCTGGATTTTCAGTTTCTGAGTGAGCTACAGTGTACTGAAGAGGCAACCATGGATCAGAAGACCTCTCACAACAGATATGTGTCTTGCAGAGTGGGACTTTGTCAGCTGCTTACTTAACTCCTTATCTAACACCAGCAAGTATTAAGGTTAGGGCTATCAAGTGATTAAAAAATGAATCATGATTAATCATGCGATTAGTCGCACTGTTAAACAATAATAGTATACCATTTATTTAAATATTTGTGGATGTTTTCTACATTTTCAAATATATTGATTTCAGTTACAACACAGAATACAACACAATGTACAGTACTCACTTTATATTTATTTTGATTACAAATATTTGCACTGTAAAAAACAAAAGAAATAGTATTTTTCAATTCACCTAATGCAAGTACTGTACTGCAATCTCTTTATCATGAAAGTTGAACGTAAAATGTAAAATTATGTACAACCTCCGCACCCCCGCATTCAAAAATAAAACAATGGAAAACTTTAGAACCTATGAAACGACTCAGTCTTACTTCTTGTTCAGCCAATCGGTCAGACAAACAAGTTTGTTTATATTTGCAGGAGATAATGTTTCCTGATTCTTGTTTACAGTGTTACCTGAGAGTGAGAACAGGCATTCACGTAGCACCATTGTAGCCAGTGTCACAAGATATTTACATGCCAGATATGCTAAAGATTCATATGTCGCTTGATGCTTCAGCTACCACTCCAGAGGACATACATCCATGCTGATGACGGGTTTTGCTCGATAATGATCCAGAGCAGTGCGGACTGACGCATGTTCATTTTCATCATTTCAGTCAGATGCTACCAGCAGAAGTTTGATTTTCTTTTTTGGTCGTTCGGGTTCTATAGTTTCCACATCAGAGTGTTGCTCTTTTAAGACGTCTGAAAGCATGTTCCACACCTCATCCCTCTCAGATTTTGGAAGGCACTTCAGATTCTTAAATATTGGGTTGAGTTCTGTAGCTATCTTTAGAAATCTCACATTGGTACCTTCTTTGCATTTTGTCAAATCTGTGATGAAGGTTTTCTTAAAACGAACATGTGCTGGGTCATCATCCGAGACTGCTATTACACAAAATATATGGCAGAATGTGGGTAAAACAGAGCAGGGGATCTACAATTCTCCCCCAAGGAGTTAAGTCACAAAAGTAATTAACAGTATTTTTTTAACGAGCGTCATCAGTATGGATGCATGTCCTCTGGAACAGTGGTCAAAGCGTGAAGGGGCATAGGAATATTTAGCATATCTGGCCTGTAAATACTTTGTAATGCTGGCAACAAAAGTGCCATGCGAATACCTGTTCTCACTTTCAGGTGACATGTAAATAAGAAGCAGGCAGCATTATCTCCTGTAACTGTAAACAAACTTGTTCTTAGTGATTGGACTAAATAAAAAGTAGAACTGAGTGGATTTGTAGGCTCAAAAGTTTTACATTGTTTTGGTCTGGATTGCAGCTATGTAACAAAAAAAATCTATATTTGTAAATTGCACTTTCACAATAAAGAGATTGCACTACAGTACTGGTGTGAGGTTAATTGAAAAATACTATTTCTTGTGTTTAACATTTTACAGTGCAAATATTAATAATATAATAATAAAATAATAATATAAAGTGAGCACTGTGCACTTTGTATCCTGTGTTGTAATTAAAATAAATATATTTGAAAATGTAGAAAAACATCCAAAAATATTTAATAAATTTCAATTGGTATTCAATTGTTTAACAGTGTGATTAAAACTGCTATTAATTGCAATTAATTTTTAATAGCGATTGCTTTTTTGTGTTAATCATATGAATTAACTGTGACTTATTGACAGCCCTAATTAAGATATAGCTGTGCTGGCACCAAAACACAGGAAGTTGGGGTTAGAGAGTTTTCATAGAAATCATAGAAACATAGGGCTGGAAGGAACCTCGAAAGGTTATCTATCTAGTCCAGCCCTCTGCACTGAGGCAGGACCAAGTATACCTAAACCAATAGGTGTTTGTCTTGTTCTTAAAAACCTCCAATGATGGGGTTTCCACAACCTCCCTTAGAAGCCCATTCCAAAGCTTAACTATTGTGATAGTTAGAACTTTTTCCCTAATAGCTCTTTTGCTGCAGATTAAGTCAATTACTTCTTGTTCTACCTTCAGTGGACATGAAGAACAACTGATCACCGTCCTCTTTATAACAGCCCGCAACATACCTGAAGACTGTTATCAGGTGTCCCCTTGGTCTTCTTTTCTCAAGACTAAGCATGCCCATTTTGCTTAACCTTTTCTCATCCATAGGTCAGGTTTTCTAAACCTTTTATCATTTTTGTTGATCTCCTCTGGACTCATTCCAGTTTGTCCACATATTTCTTAAAGTATCCAGAACTGGACTCAGTATGCCAGCTGAGGCCTCACCAGTTCTAAGTAGAGCAGCACAGTTACCTCCCATGTCTTACATATGACACTCCTATTAATAGACGACAGACTATTAGCCTTTTTCACAACTGCGTCACATTGTTGACTCATATTTCATTTGAGATCCACTATAACCCACAGATCCTTTCCTGCAGTACTACTGCCTAGCCAGTTATCCCCCATTTTGTAGTTGTGCATTTGATTTTTTTTCTAAGTGTAGGATTTTGCACTTGTCTTTAGTGAATTTCATCTTGTTGATTTCAGACCAACTCTCCAGTTTTTCAAGGTTGTTTTTTATTCTAATCCTGTCCTTCAGAGTGCTAGCAATCCCATCCATAGCTTTTATAAGCAAACTGTCCACTCCATTATCCAAGTAATTAAAGAAAATACTGAATAGTACTGGACCCAGGACAGACCCCTGCAGGACCCCACTAGATACATCCCCCCAGTTTGACAGCAAACTATTGATAACTACTGTTTGAGTTTGGTCTTTCATCAAGTTTTGCAGCCACTTCATAGTAATTTCATCCAGATCACATTTCCCTTGTTTGCTTATAAGAAAGTCATGTGGGATTGTGTAAAAAGGTTTACTAAAATCAAGATATATCATGTCTACAGCTTCTCCCCTATCCACTAAATCAGTCAAAGAAGGAAATTAGGTTGGTTTTAATGAAAAACAAAGTGAAGCAGGTTAGGAAATAAGGTTTTTCTGGTAGTGTCTCTTACCTCCTGCCTGGCTTATGTTCCTACTAATAAACCAGCACAGTTATATTAGTTTCAATGTTAATTTTTTTCAGTGTGCTCTTAGAGTCTAATACAATTGAAATTAAAATCTCTCTGAGATTTGTGCCTGACTGCAGCAAGATCTGATTTGTGAAATCAGAGGTTTGTAAGTCACTAGTAAAGGCAGAACACAGGGTTTTATTTCTAGTTGTCTTCAGGAAACCATGGCCAAAATATTTTAATCTGTGTTCACTTTGATTTTCGTATTATTGCTGATTTACTTCTGGGACTCCTTATATTAAAACTCCAGGTACATTAAGGGCATGTCTATACCCCAACTTACACAGGTTTGCCCTTGTTTAATTAAATTGTTTTAGTTCAGTGGCTCTCAACCTTTCCAGACTTCTGTACTCCTTTCAGGAGTCTGATTTGTCTTGTGTATCCCCAAGTTTAACTTCACTTAAAAACGATTTACAAAATCAGACATAAAAATACAAAAGTGTCACAGCACACTATTACTGAAATAGTGGTGGCAAGAAAAGGCCTCTGAGATCCAGGATTTCTTAGACCAGGATGACATGAGAAGCTTCTTTCAAGCAACAAAAGCTGTATATGGGCCAAGCTTCAAAGGCCCAACCCACTTCACTCTCAGGATGGCTCCAGCCTCCTCAAGGATAATGCAGCCATTAAACAATGTTGGAAGGAGCACTTTGGGAGCCTACTAAACCAAAAATCCAAGGTCTCTGAAGACACCATTGAGTTTATCCACAACACTCAGCACTGGAACAACTTGCTGATCCCTCATATTCTGAGGATGTCCAGTATGCCATCACTCAGACAAAAAATCATAAGGCACCAGGCCCAGATGGCATCCCAGCTGAGGTTTTTAAAGCTGGTGGAACAAAGCTCCAGCACAAAGTTTGCCAACGCCGTGACAAAATCTGGACCTGCGAAGAAATTCCACCTGACTAAGAATGCCAACATTGTTACAATATTCAAGAAAGGGGACAAATCTTTGTGCAGGAACTAGAGAGGTATTGCCTTCCTCTCCATCACAGGGAAGATTCTTGCCTGGATCCTACTAAACCGCCTCCTCCCTCTTGTCGAGGAACTCCCCGAATCACAGTGTGGCTTCAGGCCATCCCAAGGCACAACCAGCATGATCTTCAACATGACAGATTCAGAAGAAGTACAGAGATCAACACCAGGAACTATACATGGCATTCATTGACCTAACCAAGGCTTTGACTTTATCAGTCGTGATGCCCTATGGAGAGTGCTGGGTAGGTTTGGCTGTCCACAGAAATTCATTTCCATCATCAGACTATTCCATGATGGGATGATTGCCACCATTTTGTGCAACTGCTCAGAGACCGAACCATTCACCATTCTCACCACTGTCAAGCAGGGCTGTGTCATTGCTCCAACACTCTTCTCCATTTACCTTGCCGTTATCATGATTCTCATGCATGACCGCCTTCCTGACGGAATTGGGATTGAGTATCATATGGATGGCCAACTCCTCAATCTTTGACATCTCCAAACAAAATCTAAGATCACAAGAATTGGCATCACTATCCTTCAGTATGCAGATGACTGTGTCATTCTTGCACACAAAGAGGCCGACCTGCAAAGCACCCTAAATCTTTTTGCAGATACCTATCACACTTCCTTAACTTCAGGAAAATCCAGGTACTCTACCAGCCCTCACCTGCACAGACTACTCTTCGTACTCCAGAAATCACCATCAGTGGAGAACCCCTGGAAAATGTGGACCATTTTCTGTACCTTGGCAGCCACCTTTCCCAAACAGCTAGAATTGACACAGAAATTGAATACAGTATCTGCTGTGCCAGTCTTTTGGAAGACTACTCAAACAAGTCTTCAGTGATAGAGATCTGCAAAAAGGTTGTCAAGGCTGAATCCCCACTCTTTCACTCTGAGTGCAGAAGTGGAGGCCTGGAAGGATTTTAAAAATTAATACTTCTCCAGGCTTGTATTACACTCCCAAGGTTACAACTTCTCTCTGACCTTGGCTTGGTAAACACTGCCACCACCCAAAGCCAAAAACCCCCCAACCTTTTAACCCAGGAAGAAGCACTTGGTAATTCCTCCCTGTGGGGTACCCTCAAGCCCTTTCGCCCCCCACCTGGGGAAGAGCTGAGCAAAGAAACAAAGAAAATTTGCTGTGGCTACCAGCTAATAAAACAGCATGCACAAATCTCTTAGAACACCAATAATCCAATCCTGTTCTTAAAAAAGGTAAATTTTATTAAAAATAAAAAGGAAAAATACATGTGGGTTTTGCTAGATTTTAAAAGAGCAATTCCAAAAATTAAGCATCCAAAATAGCTTTCTTGGGGGTTCAGCTTAAAGGTTACAAGCAAACAAAAGCATCTGGGGTTAGCAGAGGAGATCCACAAGCCTTGAAAAATAAACAGAAATAAACACTGTTTATATGTGCCTGGCACTCGCCTCCCGAAGCAGGTACTCTTCTCTCAGTTAAGTCAGGGAAGAAGAGTTCGTGGATGGCAGCGGAAGTGTTTCAAAGACATACTGAAAATACATCTTAAAAAGGGAAGCATCGACCCAACAAACTGGGAGGATTTGGCGCGGAACAGAACACAGTGGCACCACACCATGCATTAAGCCACAGCTCACTTTGAGGAGAACAGATGTGCTCATGAGACAGAGAAGTGACAAAGGAGGAAAGAAAGGGCACAACTGTCCAGCCAACAACTATATCTCCTCCAAGATTACACCTGTCACTTCAGTGGAAAAATGTGCAGGGCAAGAATTGGGCTCCTCAGCTACTTAAAAACTCACCAATGAACCCCCTTGCCAGACATCATCCTTGCTTCGAGGGATAGTCGAGGAAGAAGGTAGAACTGAAAAATTGCTTACTTTCTAATTTTTACCATATAACTATAAAATAAATCAATTGGAATATAAATATTGTGCTCACATTTCAGTGTATAGTAGGTAGATCAGTATAAACAAGTCATTGCCCATATGAAATTTTAGTTTGTACTGACTTTGCTAGTGCTTTTCATGTAGCCTGATGTAAAACTAGGCAAATATCTAGATAAGTTGATATACCCCCGGAATACCTTTGCGTACTCCCAGAATATGGGTACCTCTGGTTGAGAACCACTGTTTTAGTTAAACTGGTGCAAACCCCAGTGTGGACACTTAAATAGGTTTAGAAATGTCTTATATTCAGGGCCCTACGAGATTCCTGGCAGTGAAAAACATGTCACGGACCATGAAATCTGGTCTCCCCCATGAAATCTGGTTACTGGAGAGAGGGTTGCGGTATTGCCATCCTTATTTTTTGCACTTCTGCTGGATGTGGCGCTGCCTTCAGAGCTGGGTGCCGACCAGCAGCCGCTGCTCTCCAGCCGCCCGGCAGTGAAGCCAGTGCAGAAGTAAGGGTGGTAATACTGCAACCCCCCCCACAATAGCCTTGCAACCCCCTTTTGGGTCAGGAACTCCAGTTTGAGAAACACTGACTTAAGGGCTTAATGTGTTTTTTTTTTTTTAAAAAACATATTCATGATTTGTGACAACATCGTGAAATTTAAGATTTAAATATCTGAATCTGTGAAATTCAAGATTTTTAAAATGCTATGACTGTGAAATTTACCAAATGGACCATGAATTTGGTAGGGCCCTACTTATATTGATTTAGCTTACATTAATTCCTTCCAGTTTAACTTCACCATTACAAGTTTGTGTATAGACAAGGCTCACAGCCCACTGACCTCTCTCTACTCTCGGTTTGACTGTAGTTAGGAAACAACTTTCTCTGTGCTCTTTCATTCAGTTAAATTTCCACATCTGCCTTTCATTCTACAATCAGATGTCTTTCTCAGGTAGAACCAATATGTGCAAAACCTTTTTTTGCCCTTTTCTCCCACCATGGGAAAGGTCTTAACACACTGTTGTTGACTTGTGTGTTTATACTGTTTCTTCTGCTTGCCAGCAGCTAGAGTGTATTTGTACAACTGGGCTCTGGTAGACTAATTTCTTTGTGGGTTAGTTGGTCATCATTGCTGTTGGCTGTTGTCATAGTTACCAAGATGGTATAGATTTAGCCAAAGGCAAATATTCAAATATGTCACAGGCTGGGGTCTATCAGACACCCAGCTGTTGGATGGTTGTTCTTTTGTGTATACATCCTTGTAAATTTTAGATTATTTCCTTCTTAGAAGGGAGAAAGAAAAAGGGCACAGAAAAACAATGTGAAGTTCAACAGAACACACTTATAACCCTTCAGCAGTCACTAAACCCTTCTCCCCACATCACTTTATTTGAAAAATTGCCCCTTTGAAAAATATTCTTTGTCCCACATATGACTTGTCCCCATATTTTCCATGGCTCTCCCTACTTTTACCCTAGTCCTAATGATTTTTTATGCCTCTCTACCTCTTTTTTTTGCTGCCATGCTCCTCCCCCTACCCTTGTTCTCTCACCAATACTATCTTCCTTCCTGCACCCTTGGTTGATGTTTTCCTTCTCCCTCTCATGATTTCCTGGTTTTCTGTTCCCTGCCCCTATCCCAGTTCCTTCCTCAGCTTCCCCACTTTTCCTCTGCCCCACATGAAGCTTCCCTTATTTGTTCTGTCTTCCTAATTGCTACCTCCTCTTTCTCCTTCCTATGGCTGCCTGCTCTCCATTCTGTCCTATATCTCTTCTTCACCTATGGATGCTTCTCCTTCTCCCTCAAGAGTAACCTCTGGCTCTTTCACCGCCTTCTTTCAACCCATGGTTGCCTATCCCACAAAGATTGACCCGTATCCAGTGCAGGCTCTTTTCCTAGCAACAGTTCAGTTGCCTTTTTCCTGCTTTCCCCAGCTACCCTTTTCCTCTCTCTCTCGGCAGCCAATTCTACCTCCTGGCTGCTGAAAGGATGTATAGTCATAGAGAAGGGATTCTCTGTGGAATGAGATCAGAATTAGGCCCTATGGATGTGCATCCAATATTAATGGCCCAATCCCTAACCCAGACTTTCCAAACAGATGTTTATTCTGAGATCAAATGCCCATCACTGAGGAGATGTACATTCTGAGAGTATGTCTGCAATAGAGCTGGAAGATGTAATTTCTGCTTCGAGTTGACATACCCACACTAGCTCTGATCAAAGTTAGCAAGCTAAAAATGGAAGTGTAGCTGCAGTGGCACAAGTGATAGGACAAGCTAGCCACCACAAATAGGTACCTAAGGCCTCTGATGGGATGATAATCAGGGCAGCTGGCGCCTCACACTGTTTGCGCTGCCATGGCTACATTTCTATTTTTAGTATGCTAGCTTGATCAGAGCTAGCGAGGGTTCGTTTACCTGAGCTGGAAATTATACCTTCCACCTCCGGTGTAGACATACCCTTAGTCTAACTTCTGAGGAACAAAAGGCTGTGATGGTGGTACAAGATGAACAATATGCCCTTTGATTCTGGAATAAGAAATCTTCTGCCTGGAATAATTTGCCCTTCTACTCTCAGTATACACAGGTCTGACTTTCTTCGACATCTGTAGGATCTGTTTCTCTAGAAGACATTCTTTTCTCACTCCGCATTTCTGAATTTTAGTTATTTCTATAAGAACTCCTATTCCACTCTCTCCTTAAAAAAATTATTTGCTAGTCTCATAAGAAAAAACTAATGTGAACAGTAATTGCAATAAAATTATAGTACTAATGGTACCTAAGATTGCTGTGTATATATCAAATACTCTAATCAATAACAAGAGGTCTGAGTCAGATTTATACAGCCTTTCTAACATCAAGCAGAATGTATGTTATCTTTTTGTATCAGGAAGAGAATAAGAAGAAAACAATCAGCATGGGGAGAATCCCAGTAGTTTCTGGAACAATTTGGTAAAAGAGTTCTTTTCAGACTGTGTGATGAAGAGTGGCTATTTAAGGTTTAAGTGTGACCGCTGGTGCGAGTCATTTTCTCCACTGAAAATACACCAAAGTTAATTAACTAATTTCTTCTGTTGGGGTGTTGCTGACTCTTGCAATGTTATTGCAAGTCACATGATATTTGGTGTTTTCCATAAAGCCCCAGGTTCCAGAGAATCTCAGCTTTCATTAAAAAAGTAATAAGTTTCTAGTTCTCATGGTTGCAGAGAAGAGTTTGAAAATGTGAATCCTAAGGAGTGAAAAACCAGGAGGTAATGGAAAAGAACCCAGAATTTATTGGACAAGATGCAATTCTGGCCCATGGAAATCAATTTTAAAACTCCCATTGTCTTCAATAAAAACAGGGTTTCTCCACTATTTTTAAAATCTCATGATCTTAAAGCCAATCTCATGATTTTTTGGGGTGAGGGGGCTGACTCATAAATTTTGAGCTCATGTAATTGGCAACACTGAACCCCATTCTGTTGTAGTAACTTCTGTACGATCTTTGAACCATGTATTTATCAATAAAAAGTCCACTTTTATGTCTGCTTTCATCAATAGCAGAACTTCCACTGACTTCAGTGGGTGCAAGACTGCGACAGAAAATTAGTAAACTAGGCTTGTCATGAGTTCACTTTGTACCTGGCTGCAGTAGCCTTTGTGATGGAGAGAAGATTATTGCTCCCCTCACCCCCTTATATATGAGTGGAAGAACTAAATGAGTGGCAAATGCATTGCAGGCTGAATAAAAGCCTTCTTTTTTAAAATTGATTTTGCAGGACCCATTCACTATGTGAGGACACTTGTTCAGAATTGCAGAGAGTCATTTCCATGGAGACGAGAGGCCTGTCTGAATCCCGCAGGAGCTCGTTCACAGGCACTGGAGCAATGGCTAGGTAACTGGCTAAGTAGCTTAATTCTGAATATTAAAGGATAGCATGTCTGCAAAAGGTTGTTGAATGTGGGAGGACAGGGGTGGTCATCACAGATTTACTAGAAAATGAGTTCAGTCCATCTGAAAACACAAAAAGCCTATAATGAACATAAATCTCATGTGACTTGCAATAAGATGCTTTGACCTTAATTTTGTACTGTATAGCTCAATTTTTAGTGTGCTGGAGTTGGTGAGTGGGCTCAGGCAGAAAAGCACATTGTAGTTCAAATAGGAAAAAGGTTTAATCAGTGCTGAAAATAAATTGAATATGGAGGAAAAATTAATAGTAAAGTCAGACAGTAAGGGAAGGGATAAATACGTTTCTTTTCAGACTGTTAACTGTATATAATCTTATGTAATAAGAGAGTAATAACTATTCCCTCCCAGTTTGATGGTGAATGGCTCTGACAAGAAAGCAGATAGTAGACGTTGAGAATACAGGGCTTGCTGAGTATTTTTAGGATTAAATTATGTCTTTGATGCACTTGGAGCCTCAGTCAACAAAGGTTGGAGGTGCTGACTTTGGCCCAGATTTAGGAAAACACATCTCTCTAGGAGAGCACTTAAACACATGCTTATCTTCAGGAATGTGCTTAAGACCCATTTAGTTCACTGGAAATTAAGCGCGTGTCTGAAGTGGAGCCTGGATTTAAGTGCATTCCTAAATAGGGGCCTCTGTGCCTGACTTAAAGAATTTCAACTGAATTCAGAGCTCTGTTTGTCTTCTGATATAGTCATTAATTATGTGAGGGACACTTTCAAGTTAAATGTCACATATTAAAGCAAACGATTATTAAAACTGAAGTCGTTTTACAAATGTAGTTTATTATTCTCCATTTCTCTCATCTTGGACAATGGAAAATAAACTAGTCAGTTCCCTTTTTGCTTCTAGTTACTTTTACTTTCCGGTTCTCATGCAATAACACAGTGCTGTAATGTGTGGGGTGTAAATTCTGTTGATGAATGGCTTTCAGTGGAATCAAAATATATTTTAGGAACTTCTTGACTGATCTTAGGTTTGTGAAAGTGGTGCCTAAAAGAGGTGACTGTGCCCCTTTAAAATATTCTGCTTTCTAGTGTAGTTAAGATGAACCAAATGAATCATTTTCATTATATTTGCAAACCACAAACTGTGGTCTACCAGACAGGCACAAAGATACTGGTCCTTAATTTCATATGTGAAGGTTTTTGTCAATGAGGTGAAGGCTAAAGCACTAGTGTTTTCACTACTGTGTCATCCACCTTGTAGATTCTGGACAGACGTAATGCTTGCGTATCTGGAGAAGTCTAAAGAACTTTCCTTGAATATTGCTGGGCCTATCAAAGAAGTTCTGCTCTGTTCAGCATTTCACCATGTTGTTTGCTCAGGGCAGATCTAGGAAGCATGGAAGTACACAGCACTGTCTCGACTGGGCTGCCATTAGAGGAAAATAGTCTCCTCGGTGGAATATTATATAGATAAACTGTTATCACTGCTGGGGATTTCAGTCTCAAATATTGTCATTTGGACACATTTTAGAAGCAAAATACTCACTTTACCCCTTTTACAAAGAACGACTATTTTCCTTTAAGAACATATAACTTGGGATGGGACGAACATAAAGAGAAACCATGCAGCAGTGATAAAACTTATATGTGTGTCAAGAGTGTGTGTTTATGTTATTCTAGTGCTCCATTAGGATTTTAGGATGAGGAAATGCTAGTTTACATGCAACAGGCGATTGGTGGCTTTCATAATAGGGGCTAGTCCAGTTGTCATAATTAGTTATTCATAATGCACACAGTATGCTAGACATTTTAGAGAACATACAGATAGATATATTGTCTGCTCTGAAGTGTTTACAGTCTAATAATTGACATGACACAACAGGCAAAAGCTACAAACAGTAGGAAGTGAAATAGGAAGGTAGTTCGATGATGTCACTCTGTCTGGAGTGGTGCACGACCATTGGTGCCTACCTCAGGGCAGACTGGGAAAAACAGGGCAGACACCCCAAACTGGTGGTATGTTCTATAAATAGATTTTACGAAGCCAGTAACAAATGTGAGCTCAGGGATCACTGTAACAGTCTTAACACAGAGTCACAGACAGTCCTCTTAGATTCTCCAGCCTATCGCCATTCAGACAAACTGGACTTAGTGATAAATGGTCACTTACACTAAAAATCAAACCACATTCAGGTTGCTTCCAGTCTCAAGAGACCAGTCACTCATCTCAGATCAATGGGTTCCCTAGATATTGCACCTAAGACAAGGCCTGCAGCCAGTCCTGTAATAAACTATGTAAAGGGTTATTAACCAGGGAAAAAAGAGAGTTATTTACAGGATAAAGCAAGCAAACCTATCCCTGTACACACAAATGAGTTACCATCTAAATCCTAAAAGTGACAGAGCTGTAGAGAGATCTGTCAATTCAAAATATCTTTTAGGGTGGACCAAGGAAATAAACCATGTTTTCTCTAAGCTGTGTGGCCACATGGCCATGCAGCTGCCTATTAAGCCCCATGCAGGGGTTCAGGGCTGTGGTGGGGAGAGGCACCTCTCCCTCACCATGGACTTGCAGCAGCAGGGAGAGGCACCCCTCCCCAGCACAGATCTGCCCCCGACTTGCTGCAGCCGGAGGAGAGGAGCCCCTCCCTTGGCCCGGCCTGGCACAGGCCTGCCAGAGCTGTAGGGGAAAGGAACCCCCGCCCCGGCCCAGGCCTGCTGAAGCTGCCAAGGCTGAGGAGAGGCACCTTTTCCCTGGCCCCAAGCTGCTGCAGTGAGAGAGTACTGAGGGAGTCCTCTCTCCTCACTGCAGCCCTGAGGCAGTCTGTACCCCAAACCCCTCATCCCTGGCCGCACCCCAGAGCCTTCACCCTTAGCCACAGCCCTCACCCCCTGCAACCAAGCCTCTGCCCCAGCCCTGAGCTCCCTCCCACACTTTGAAACCCTCACCCCCACACCACATCAATGTTATGTGCACCAATATGAAGGTGATGTGTCACACATCACCTCCATATTGATGCACATAACAGAATTCATACCGCACGTGGACGTAAACAATTAGAAGGAATACTGGAAGTAACCCTTGGGGATCTCTGGCTTCAGTTTGGTTTCCCTGGCCCTGAGAGAAATTAAACAGCAAAGAGATGAACAATCCTCACATCAACTATTTTTATTTCCCTCTTCCAGAATTCAGAGTGATGGGAGGAGGTCTTCTGCATGTGCTTCCCCATGGGTGGATGAGGCAATTAACAAAGCTTTTGTCTTGTAATGGACTACTTAAATTTTGATGGTCCTCCTTAGTCCTGGAGGGGTGGGGAGAGAGAAGGGAGGATTCCTGTGCCTGCATTCACAAGTTCAGAGCAAACATTTTCAAAGTTATAAAGTAAAATGTACATAGTTTCTGATAGCACAGAATACAGACATTGCAAGTGAGATTCATACACACAGCAACTTACATGCATTTCATGCAAAACATTCTTATCCTATTTTGAGCAAATCCAGCACACAGGTGAACTGTCTGGTCTCCAGCTGTGAGTTTCTCAGTTCTTAGCTAATGCCTGCAGTCTTGGGAAGAGCTGGTACCTTGTTTGCCAGTGTCACAGATGAGATTTACAAAATAAGGTTGCACAGTTACTGGTAAACTTCATCCACATTCTCAACCCACTAAAATATCCTTAAAGGGAAAGTGTCCCCTTAATCTGAATCTCCAGCCTCCATCACTTTCCAGCAAACTCTTCATAACCCATCCTCCTTCACCATCCAATCACCCTTTGTCCTTACTTCACATGGTGACCTTTGGGTATGTCATCACATGAGGATTCAACATCTCCCCCCTTCCCTTAGCACAGGATCTCTCACCTCTTTACATTACTTCTAATGTCAGAAGCTTCTAGAGCTCTAGAATATGATTTCCAGTCCCTCCCACCCTTAGCAAGCTGCCTGCTGGTCATACAGCTAGTGATGTCTCTCTGGCTCCCGTCCCATGTGGTGCTGGTGGGGGACATTGAGGCCTGGTGAATAATGTATCTTCCTGGTTCCTTTACATGTTAGAGGATGGGGAGCCCATGATGTGGAAGTTGTTGAAGGTGCCTAATATTATACAGCAAAATGTCATACTCCAGTGATGTGGCAGGGGTCCAGAGGCTGTGAAAACCCCATCTGGGGTATTCTCCACCCAAGTCCCATTGATGCAGAAGTTCTAGTTGCTACAGGACATGGCTCTAGTCCTGAACGAAGCCTGAGCCATCTGGGATTCTTGTCTCTTCAGACAACATTGTGTGTCTCTTCCTTGCAGGTTATCCCGTTTCATCTTATCACTGAGATCATGGGCGACACGACATTTGCATCATGAAGACCAAAGGCCAGATTCTTTCCTTGAGCGTATCCGAGGGCCAGAGCTCAAAGAGATATCCAGCAGGGAAAGTAACACTCACTCCAATTTGAGCAACTATGAGCAGCCAGGCAAAGTGAAAAAGTAAGTTGATCTGATTGTACTTTAGTGGGAGAAGAGTGGTCTTGGGGTAATCATGTTCTTTCTGTGAATGGGATGTGAGCATGCTGTGTTTTATTTGAGGATAGGAAATGAGTAGGGTAGCTAATACTCTCCAGAAACTTTCCTGAAAGATAATTTAAGTCCTCCAACTTCCAAGAAAACTGGAGAAAGCAATAGTCCAAGCTGAGGCTTCCCTAATTCTCCAGAAGTCAGCGTATCCTATTACATGCGTTTCAATAGAGTAGAGCTTAGCCAGCAATGGAATGGAAATAAGATAGAGCTGCTTAATAAATGTAATTTCCCTAGGGATCATCATGCTGGGTTTTTATACATAATTAGCTGAAGGTAACCATTGCTTTGGCTGATCTCCCTGGATAAGCAGTGGAGGAGGGCATGGTTCAGTTTGAAATTGCAGCTCTGGGGTCTTTGACCTCACAGATGGAGGCACAAGCCCTCAGTTGCAGGTAGCTTGCAGAAGCACTTAGGTAAATAATACATTTTCCCAGCAGCTGATATAACATAAGAAATTCTTACATAGGGGTGCAACATGCAGATGATGTTGATACTTCTGCTACAACTAATGCATTCCTGCTGCTTTTATTGGCTGTCATTGTGCTTGCTAGCAAATGTGCAACCACGGCTTAGAAATGCTATTTCTCTATTTGTTCATTAGGTAAGAGTAACAAACCCAGTTCCTGAATGAAGAAAATAAATGCTTTGTCCCCCTAAACTATTTGTATGCCCCAGTTTCCTCACTTTTTCCCACTCTGCAGTAAGAAGCAGGTTGTAGTGTAAACACCTATACCACACAATCCTGTTCAAGCACTAAACAAACCAATTGTCTGAGTCTCACATGAATGATGATAATGAATGCTGTTTCCTTAAAATATTTTCTTCCTCAAAAGCATGTTGGCAAGGGTTTCAGAAGTGACGTTTTTAGCTTACATTGCTTATGACGTAACAGTCCCTTACATCTGGACTTTATTTTGTACTGTTTGGGAGGAAAATACTTCCCAAAAGAGCACATTGACATGTGGTCAGCTTACCTGCTGTCACTCTGCTGCTCTATACTAGGGATGAAAGCAGTTCCCAGTGTAAAGACATTTAGAATCTGGACGTTAGCCTCTAGTGCTTGGAAACTCCACTACAAGTATTTGTGCAAAATGCAGTAATGCTTAATCGTATCCAGCCAAATATCCTCCATCAAATCACTGATAGGCTTCTGGTCCAGAAATCAGAATTTTTTTTGGCTGAGTTGAGTCATTAGAAGATGTTCACTCATCAGTGCCACAAGCAGGTTTAGTCTTGTCTAAGATCTTTTTTTAAATAAATGAACTAATGCCTTCAAGTGAGCCCTTCATGTGTTTCCAGGCTTTCTATTTTGCAAATGAACATAATACATGACTTAGTTTATGTCTACACTACAAAATTAAGGCGACCTAACTAACGTCAGCATACAGTCACTGCAATAATTACATTGGTTGTGTGCATCTACACTTTACTCCTTGTGTTGGTGGTGTGCGTACTCACCAGGAGCACTTGCATTGATTGTACTGTTAATGTGGGGTATTGTGGGATGGCTTCTGAAAGCCAGTAGCAGTTGATGTAACCAATACAGCATCTACAACCACGGCTCTCAACCTTTCCAGACTACTGTACCCCTTTCACGAGTCTGATTTGTCTTGTGAACCCCCAAGTTTCACCTCACTTTAAAACTACTTGCTGACAAAGTCAGACATAAAAATGTCCGAGACCAATGCAGGTTCGAGTAAGTATTTGATTGAGAGAGGAAAATCAAAACGTGACAGATTGAAATTTCAAACCATGTGGCTGTTTATTAACGAGGATAAGTTACAACTTGGGCCAGGAAAGGGCAATTTATCAACTAGAAACACTATCAGAATAAAAACATACACAACTTGACACAGTCTATTTACATCCAACAACAAGAATCCAAATGATTTATGATCAACTACTCACTAAAAACCAGAGCAGATACACAAAACTAAGTAAACTGTTTGCGCATTAACTGAATATTGTAAAATACACCAACCAACTACAATAGCAATTAATACAACAATTTGGCTCTCATATACTGTATACACAACTTTGCACCAAGTAAGGGAAGAGAAAAAAAAAAGGAAGAGGCTAAGCAAACAGAGTATTTACAGAAATTAAAATGCACATACCACACTCCAAGCGCAACTGACCAGCAGTACAGACACCAAAAGCATTACGAATTGATGGGAAATAATCCAAAAAACAAAACGAAATGACACGACACGAGCCGGCAAAATCCGAAAGAGACCCTGGCTGAAAGGGTGATCAGGCCTTTCAGCTAATATGCGGATACTCCTGCCATTTTTGGCGCGAGACATAATTTTATTTGAAGACTCTTACTTGTGTCAGCGTCTGATTGGTCCCTAGCTCCTTCACCTTCCAGGTTCCGAGCTGGTGCCCTCTACGTAAACAGTATCTGCACCTGGCACACTACTTCTTTGCACATGGCACCCTACTCTTTTGCACATGGCACTAACTTGACCCACAATTGACCAGACAGAAGGTTCGAGAATGGGCACACGGCACTATAATGTTGCACACTGCACCATAGGGTAGCACACGGCACTATGGTGTTGCACACGGCACCAATGTGACCCTTGACTGATAATTGGCCATACAGACGCCATGTTTGAGCATAGATTTAGGATTGCGACAAAAAATATAAAAATGTCACAGCACACTGTTACTGAAAAATTGCTTATTTTCTCATTTTTACCATATAGTTATAAAATAAATCAATTGGAATATAAATATTGTACTTACATTTCAGTGTATAGTAGGTACAAGTCTTTGTCTGTATGAAATTTTAGTTTGTACCAACTTTACTAGTGCTTTCTATGTAGCCTGTTGCAAAATTGGGACCGGTTCTGTTCAATATCTTCATCAACGATTTAGATGTTGGCCTAGAAAGTACGCTTATTAAGTTTGCGGACGATACCAAACTGGGAGGGATTGCAACTGCTTTGGAGGACAGGGTCAAAATTCAAAATGATCTGGACAAATTGGAGAAATGGTCTGAGGTAAACAGGATCAAGTTCAATAAAAATAAATGCAAAGTGCTCCACCTAGGAAGGAACAATCAGTTTCACAAATACAGAATGGGAAGAGACTGTCTAGGAAGAAGTATGGCAGAAAGAGATCTAGGGGTCATAGTAGACCACAAGCTTAATATGAGTCAACAATGTGATACTGTTGCAAAAAAAGCAAACGTGATTCTGGGATGCATTAACAGGTGTGTTGTAAACAAGACACGATAAGTCATTCTTCCACTTTACTCTGCACTGATTAGGCCTCAACTGGAGTATTGTGTCCAGTTCTGGGCACCGCATTTCAAGAAAGATGTGGAGAAATTGGAGAGGGTCCAGAGAAGAGCAACAAGAATGATTAAAGGTCTTGAGAACATGACCTATGAAGGAAGGCTGAAGGAATTGGGTTTGTTTAGTTTGGAAAAGAGAAGACTGAGAGGGGACATGATAGCAGTTTTCAGGTATCTAAAAGGGTGTCATCAGGAGGAGGGAGAAAACTTGTTCACCTTAGCCTCCAATGATAGAACAAGAAGCAATGGGCTTAAACTGCAGCAAGGGAGATTAAGGTTGGACATTAGGAAAAAGTTCCTAACTGTCAGGGTAGTTAAACACTGGAATAGATTGCCTAGGGAGTTTGTGGAATCTCCATCTCTGGAGATATTTAAGAGTAGGTTAGATAAATGTCTATCAGGGATGATCTAGACAGTATTTGGTCCTGCCATGAGGGCAGGGGACTGGACTCGATGACCTCTCGAGGTCCCTTCCAGTCCTGGAGTCTATGAGTCTATGAGTAAATATCTAGATATCTCTAGGCAAAATTAGGCAAATATCTCCCCTTGGTAAACCTCTGTGTACCCCCAGGGTATGTGTACGCCTGTTTGAGAACCACTGGTCTACTCTGACACTGCATTGACCTAACTACAGCAACACTGACTACACCTCTTGTGAAGGTGGAGTTATTAAGTTGGTGTAATAGGGCAGTTACATTGGCAGGAGCGAAATTTTAGTGTAGACACTTATATTGGTCAGTGTAAGCTGCCTTGCATTGACTTAGCTCAGTAGTATAGACCAGGCCTTAGTGGTTTAAATTAACCCCACACAGCTGGCTAAAAAAAACGTTGTGGTTTGTTAAAACACAGTGATGTGTTTTTGATGTATCTTGTAACTTTTTGGGAGGCTCTTTCTTTGAAGTTC
The DNA here is from genome assembly GCF_007399415.2 of Gopherus evgoodei. Classification (NCBI taxonomy): domain Eukaryota; kingdom Metazoa; phylum Chordata; order Testudines; family Testudinidae; genus Gopherus; species Gopherus evgoodei. The sequence continues at coordinate 120,429,074 of NC_044322.1, forward strand.
AGGCTCCCATAGTTTGTGGCACAGTCTGAGATGGGTAAGGACTTGGTTTGAATTTGCAGCTGGTAATTAATATTATAGTGAACATCGCACAGATTTGCAGCAGATTGATACAGTTCCATCTTTACTGAAACTGCTTCTTAATAATTCAGGTTTGGAAACTGTGTATTTCTTTGCATGTGTAATATATTTTGTCTGATTAGTTATGCTTCTATCTTCTAGTCACTCAAGTCAACAGCCAAGAGATTTTCTGATTTCTGCATTAGGAGCCCATTAGTGTTTCTGATTCAAAGCCATTAGAGTGGACAAAACTGGTCGTGTGCCAACAATGTTATTTCTTTAGATAACCAAATTCTGAGATATCCAGTCTCCCCATCTCAGATTGTGCTGCTGTTGCCATGTGACAGCAGCTCCAAATTGTTGTGCTATTATGTAGAGTTAATTTTGCAGCAACAGTAGACATTTCTGCTGTCTGTCCAGGATTCTTGGCACTGCTTCTATGAAGAAGACTTGAAAGGCTTGAGAAACGCTTATAAGAGCAGCCAAATGGGAACGCTGCTATAAATAGTGAGATTCATGCTGTCAAGCATTAATACACCTGAGAGCAGGCTAAAGTGCTTCAGACATCTGACATGATCACAAATGTGTATGTTCTGTACATGATCAAGGGTGCTCTGAATAGTTATGCAAAGGGGCTTACAGTGGCGGTCAAAGTTGACCCTCTTAATCTTTTCAGAGTATGTATAGGACCAGCAGTTTGATCTATCATGTTGGTGAACATGTGCACAAAATGTCCAAGGCTTTCATGTTGTTCCTTTACTGTGTTCTATTTAACTTGCTACAGCCACTGGTCCCTGGCCAGATTTAATGTCAACAACAGCAACAACACCAATGAAGAGTAAGTACATCACTGCTTGCTTTATAGCACCTACCTGCCTGTGATGTACCAGCTCCTTATCCTCTTCCCTGTTGAAAACATGTTAGTGACAATTGTAGCTATAGACTCCTGCTTATCTTTTTCAAAGCACCTTCCTGATATATGTCTTTATTGTAGAGAAAGATTTAGTTTTGTAGGTCATGGAAATACCCCTTTGTTTCCAGGAGAATTCTTAGTGTCCTAACTTGAAGGACAGCTTCTCTTCTTTTCCCCCACCCAGTCTGAGTGAACAGCTACTTAGCCCCCACCTCCTCAAATTCAGGCTGGCTGATTTTGCAGCTTCGCTAATGGGTTTGTTAACATTTAAACTTATGAATGAGAGAGCTCTATATTCATTTTTAATGGTGTTCTCTTTTTTATTCACACACAGGGCTTTGCTTCCAAATCAAATGTTCAAATACCTTCAGGTTGTCATCTGTGGTTAAAAGTTGATTTTGAGCAGGTTGTGCGGAAGTTCTGGATGCACTCTGTGTAAATCAGGATTGGATGTCTTTCTAAAAGATATGCTTTAGCTAAACCAAAAGTTGTTGGGTTGGTGCAGGAATTGCTTGATGAAATTATATGGCCTGTGTCATACAGGTCTTACAAAAATGATCACAACATTTCCTTCTGGCCTTGTGATCTGTGGAAGTGAAAGGGAATAATAACATTTTAGATTTCTGAGGCAATTTAATTCCTTCAAAGGAAGAGCTCTAGAAAATGTGTAATCTGAAATCACTCCACACTACTGTTGGTAATGGCTCTTGCCCTCTAGCTTTGGAAATGGCACAGCAGCCAGTAGCAGCTTTGTTCCTGCCATGACGCTAGTCTAGTTTTTCATTTCTCCCCTCGGTAAAAACAAAAATAAAAAATCCCCAGGACCAAAAGGAAATTCTTTGGATCATTTTAGGCCATATTAGAAACAGAGGAAATTCCTATTCCCCCAAACAATTGTTAATTAATTCACAATACATTGTGAATTTAAAATGATAAATCCTCTGAAAACTTCTTTCCATTTCAAAACCCCATACTTACATTTGGGAGAAATTCTTACTTCTCTTTAAGTGATTTGTTTTTGTTTGTTTCCATGTGCTTGATTTAAAAATAAGTGTAATGTGTGCTCCAACAATGACCCAATACTCAGGATTTGGGGCTGTTACTGTAGAACAGTAATAGTAGAACTAAAAGTGAAAAGCCTGGGTTAGTGGTCAGGACACAGGACTGAGAGACATAAATATGAATTCTAATCCCATTTCGGGCCATGATTCATGCTGTGATCTTGTGCCTGTCACTCAACTATTGGTGCTACAGTTTCCCCAAATGGAGATAATACTGACTTATCTTACCAGGGTGTCGTGAGGCATAGTTAGTTGATATGTAGAGCAGTTTAAAGGTGAAAAACATTATGTAAGCACTACATTTTATTAAATATTATAGTAATATGATTATAATGGTATAGGCAGGCAAGTCTTTCCCAGCCTACGGGGACATCTCCTCTCCCTGTACTCAGGAGAAACAGGACAAAAGACTTTTCCTTTTCTTTTAGTCAAAGGGAATAGACATGAATATCCTTTCAAACAATTACTTGAATGCTGCTTACTCAATAATACTTCAGAGGAAATAAGCTACAGTTTTGGTAGAGCTCCATGTTTGTCAAGATGGAAGGGGCAGCGGAGTGCCCACTCTTGGGGCAGTGGAGACGAGGCCTTCAAGTCTGCAGATGTCATGCAGGGGCTGTGCTTGCTCTCAGGGTAGAGGAAAGGAGTGGCCTGTCCTTTCCTTTGACTCCAGTGGCAAGTCTTTAGAGTGCTTTTGCATTGTACTAACATTGCCATGGCAATAGCTACTGTCTCTTAGAGTAGGGAGATGGATAGAGCAGTGTCTAAACAAAGAGGCGAGTGAATCCAGCCCTCAGTGAACATCTGTAGTAAATGGAGAGGGTCAGGGGAAATTCCATCCCCAAACACAATAAAAACAGCCATCTACTGATGAGTGGGTTAACTACTAATTTTTGTCAAAACACCCCTTCCATGATTCAATGGCATTGATACATTTTGATTGCTTAGCCATGTCAAATTAATCTTCCTTGCATAATCAGGCTTATAAATGTGCAGCAGCACAGTTCTTTTTAAAAGAAACATTATGCCCTAGTGATACAACCACCCTTGGGAGCCAAACACTTGGAGTATCGTGGACCAGTTCATTGATACAAATAGTGGTTATGAATGGGGTTCACGTCATACACAAAAGCATAGTAGCTTGCTGTCAGAAGGGATAATGTGATAACCCAAGAGTGTTTCTGAATGGCATAGAGCTTTGTGGGAACGGCAATATTTGACTTTAAAATGCAATCACACAAGATCAGAAGGCTAATGGTAAAGAAAATGAACTTGTGAATAGCACCCTCTGCTGTTGTGCTAGCCCTGCTAAGGTGGGTTGATGTGCAAAAACTTATTTGATTGGCCTTATGTGTAGGTAGGACTTTAGGAGCTCTTTCAATTAATCAGACAATCAATACAAAGACTAGCTTTGCCCTACAGTTGTGCTCCCTGGATTTTCATGGGCATCAGTGAAGTTTCACTGTATGTGTTGACTGTGCTCAAACCTGGTTTGGTGAACATTTAAATAACCTCTTGGAGAATGCAAACAGGAATGGTTTTAGGATTTTGAATCCTCCCAGCCAAGTAAGGCAGGGGTCTTTCAAATAACCATGCCCTACTGCATCACAATGGGAGTGCGGTAGTAGCAGGGCTCATGTTTATTGCCATTGGGTAAGGGATATTTCCAAGCCAATTGCACTTATCTTAAAATTAGTGAATATATTTTCACACTGTCCTCCTGTCCCTTAAAATACTGTACTCTCGTTAAAACTGGCATGTTCTTAGGTAACTCTACAAACCGCAGCATAAGCTTTCTCTGCTGTGAGAGGCATGTGCAAGAACATGTGGTGAACACACGTGATGTGAGCTCATGGCATTTTTCCCTGCTGTGCCCATTGGCTAAGATCCTGCAATAGGATTTTTCTACTTGCCTCTCTGGTAGGTGATTCTGCTCTCATCTACTCTAGCTTCACACTGGAGTGATTCAGTTCACTTGAATAAATTTACTTCTGATGTGAGAGCAGAATCAAACCTCCGACTTGTCTACACTGGCACTTTACAGCACTGCAACTTTCTGGCTCAGGGTGTGAACCCCCCGGCCCCCCCGAGCACAGCAAGTTTCGGTGGGAGCGGGGGTGTCTGGGAGCCATGCTCCCAGCGGTCGTAGCTATGCCCCTTGTAGAGGTGGGTTTTTTAGAGCGTTGGGAGAGCTCTCTCCCAGTGCTCTGATGCGACCACACAAGCCACATCAAAGTGCTGCTGCAGCAGTGGTGCCAATGTAGACTAGCCTCTAGCATGTGCAGATCAGAGTGGAACAGACAGACACCATGGGAGGAAAATGCCATGTCTACCATGCAAGCCACAGCTCATACGTAGAGTTTTAGACTTGCAAGTTGCCCATTTACATTAAACTGTCAGGGATATTGATGTTTTCCTAACTGAAGCATGGGGACACTGTCTACTTTGGGAAGAAAAATATTAAATACAAACATTGTATGTAGAAATTTTGGGGGCAAATTCTTTGTTGGTATAAATTGATACAGTTCCATTAACTTCAATGGAGTTTCACCATTTGCACTAAAAGAATTTGGCCCAAAATTTAAAGATCAATCAGGCAGTGGCAAAATTCTAGCAAATAATTTCCATCCAATCTGAAAAAGGTTTCTTTGACTATATGGCAAATGGAGACATACCACCACAACCTGGATTTGAACAACCCCAAACTTTGGGGAAGTTCAAATCAAATAGAGGACTGCTTCCTCTGTACTGGGCTGAAGCAGAACCCCAGGTATGAACTCTAGAAGAGTTTGTATCCGGACCAGAACCTTGCAGCTTGAGTCTACCTCTTATGCTGTTGAATGTCAGGAAATAACAGTGTGAAGAGAGAGCAGTAGCAGAACACCATTTGTTTATTTACATTTATTGTCTACGGAAAAATTAATAAATGTGAGGTGAAAACCTGACCTATTTAAGTCAATGACAAAATTCCTATTGACTTCTAGATTTTCACCTTTCATGTTCAGATTTTGAATAACACTGCTGTGCTGAATAGACAGCAAAAACTTGTTTCCACATTTTGATTGGCTTTGTTCAAACATTGGCTATGGTTCTCCCCTTGTACTGGTGTAAGTCAGGGGTAATTTTAATGGAGTTACCCAGGAGCAAAACAAGTGTGAGAGAAGGATCTGACCCTTTTTACTTAATCACTACCACAGCTTTAAACAGGCAGTCGCTGCTGTTGGGGTTAGAGTATATCAAAGGACCAAGTAGATGTTGAGACTGTCGAACCATTTCAAGTTCTAATGCCACAAAATAGATGTTTTTGACTGCCTGAATTTTAAAGACTCAAGCAAACAGGAAACATTTTGCTATAAACAAAGCAAACAATGTTATATGTACTTGCCTGATAAAGCATGGGTTAATCTCTCACAGAATCAGCCAACATGATTTAGTACCATGCTACCCTTAATTCTGGAGTGTAGATCATGTAATACAGGTCCCATTTATACCAAATGGGTGGATGGCCTACTTGAGAAGCCCTGCCCTCTCCTCTTCTGTAGGAGCAAAACCCAGCTCTATAGCCTCCTTTATTCCACCTCAACTTCCATCCTCTAGCCTCGCTTAGTCTAGCCTAGCCTAGCCTAGCCTAGCCTGGTAAATTGGGAACACTGCTAAATGTTACACTATGTTACACAGCAAGAATAAAGAAAAGAAAGATGAAAAGGAGGAGAAAAAAGAAGAAAAAAAGGAGGAAAAGAAAGAGGAGAAAAAAGACGACAAAAAAGATGATAAAAAAAAAGAGGAGTAAGTATTACTAGTGAATGTATGGCTGTAACACACCTCCTGCACCATAGAGCCTTACATGGAGTAGTTAAGTCTTCAGAGCAAGGCTCCTGCTACAGTCAATGTTTTCCCAAGCTGCAGGAGTGTTCTCATGTCAAAGCTATAATGAATTTTCAAATTTGAAACTGCAACTGCTCAAGGAACATGCAGAACCTTCCCAGCCATACAGGTTTTTCCTTGGCACTTTCCCAATGCTTTGTTGCACTAACTTCAGACCAGGAGTAGCGGAAGTTTCCTAAAAGGACGGGGCCACTGGTGCCCAAACCATGGCCGTACCCCCACACCACCCCTTTTGCCCAAGCCCCCACTCTCGCACCACCTCTTCTCTGCAAGGCCATGCCCCAACCCTGCCTCTTCCCCCAAGACCTCCCCCACTCGCTCCTCTTCACCCCGTTGCTCGTCCTTACAGCCGGTAAAGTGATGGGGCCATGGCCCTCTGCCCCCCCTCCCAACCTGTTCTGGCACCCCTGCTTCAGACTGAGCAGTAAAGGGAATTCAAATGATCTCTGATCACCTGAGAAGGCAAGAAATTGCCTTCTCTATCAGGCCCTATTAGTTAACAGCAGTCTCCTTTGCAAGTCTGTACAGGCTTGGTCCTGGTTCAGAATATCTGTAGAATCAAGGTGGGGCACAGAACAAAAACATTATATTTATACAAATACTGACCAGTTCAACATCTTCAGTTATATTTTCCATTATTTACCCTACTGTGAGCAGGAGAAACTCTATTGACTTCAATGTGGATTTCTTACATCAAGCAGTGCATTTGGCCGTTAGTGTATGTAAATAGACAATTGTTCCCTAGTTAGCAATTTATAAACTCCATTCCCATTGATTAGAGTTGGCTTTTGTTCAATGCCATGTAAAGAAAAGATGGAAAGAGAATGAGTGTTATATGTGCAGAATGAACGCTGGTTCTGAGGTGTGCGTTATAATGAATATATCACAGATGTGTGTAGAGTGTGCTGTAGTACCGTATTGCTGTAGTATCCCTAGTTAAGAATGCCATTTCTGGATGGATTCTTTCTGATCCCAGGACATAGATTCTTCTCTCTTAACCAAAGTTTTTTGTAGAGGAAGCTCAGTCAACCTCCCACAGTGTGCAGTGGGGTTTGTCCTTTCACACAAGTCTAAGGTTCTTTGAAACAAACTGGAAGAGAAAAGAATGGGATTGACTTATAAGAGAAAGGGTTATTCTTCTGAGAGTGCAAAGTAGGCAATGACCTCTTTGACTCCAGGAACAGGGTTATCACAATTTTGTTGTGGTTTTTAGAAGAAATTGGTAAAAATTATTGTCTGATGGGAAAAGTCAATAGGTTTGTTTTCAGTTTAAAAGAAGGGTGCCTATACTATGAATGTTCAGAATGGGTTTTTTAAATGATAACACATGTTTCAGTGTTATTTTGACATCTATGTAAATTTTTCTAGTTCTTTTTTATTTCCTTGGATTTTGGGGCATGTAGGAATAGACTGAGTCAAATGAGAAAAGCTTCAGCTGCTCTATTGAGTAATATCTGGGATTTCAGCAGGAATGGCACACCCTCTGGTGTTATGCCTTTGTCATTAACTGAGCTGCAACCATTACAATCTACTAGAAGGGTGTTCAGCCTTGGAGATCAAAAACATGACCTCCTTATGGAAATAATTTCCCTCAGTGTACCTCTGCATGTTTTTTACTTTTCAGGAAGAAAAAGGAGATCTTTGTGATTGATCCTTCAAGCAACCTGTACTATAGGTGGCTGACCATAATCGCGACCCCAGTATTCTATAACTGGTGTATGCTAGTGTGCAGGTATGTATTTATATTTAATGCTTATTTTAGGCTGTGGAAGGAATGCCTGGCTTGTCTGGAACTGGAAAAGCCCACCTGATTCTTTTATTTTAATATAGTGTCCAGACTTTTTCCTCCCCATTACTGCTGCTGCATTGCTCATTCACTAATTAATTTTCTTGAGGATATGTCTTTATTTTATTTTTTTTAAAGGTTTAGGACAGGAATTGGCAACCTTCGGCATGCGACCCACCAGGGGTAATCACCCTGGAGGGCCGAGCCAATTTGTTTACTTGCCATGTCCACAGGTTCGGCTGATCGCGGCGGCTAGCACATCCCTCGGACTGCGCCGCTTCCCGTCGCCCCCATTGGCCTGGGACAGTGAACCATGGCCCGTGAGAGCTGCGACTGGCCGAACCTGCAGATGCGGCAGGTAAACAGCCCTGGTGAGCTGCATGCCGAAGGTTGCCGATCCCTGGTTTAGGATTATGTGTCAAACATCTGTTCCAAATCCTCTATTCTGGTTTCTGTTCTTCTAAAGTGCATGTATATAATATACATACACACCTACATATGCACAGTACATATGTGGAAACAATATCTATGAGATAAAATTAAGAGTCCCGTACATATATCATGTTCTTTGGACTCCCTGCACTCTGCTCACTAATCTGTCTCTCCTGAACAGATTAAAACAGCTGCCATTACTCTCCACCTCCCACAAGTAGCCCAAAAAGCCAGATAAAAGTTCTACCCCTAGCTCTCGAGGTATAGGACGAGTGAGTACTGCATCAGTGATAGGATTATGCTAGGAGAATCTTGCCACCAATCATGGATATAAACAGGAGCTTTCTACTGTTGATGAGAGGAAATTCCAGAAAGATGGAAATTCTTTCTATGCCTTTAGCCTAAAAGTCCCCAAATTCCTTGGGCCTTAAAATCCTGATAGTCTGTAAAAAAATGCTATTTTAGGTGATTTTGAAGAGTGTTTTTCTCCCTCCAAGTCTGTATATTTAGACTCATGATCCTAATGAAGCCTGTTGTTCCAGGCAGAGGGAGCTGGAAATATTAGCAATAACATTTAAGATGTTCTCTTAAAATAGTTTTTTGGTAAAAAATGTGCCCCTCCACACACACTGGATGGGGCACTATCAAGATTTTCTCAGCATTCATTTGGAATTACCTGCAGAACTTATTGCTAAACTCATGCTGTTAAAACCTTTTTATCACACCACACCGTCATGCATTTTCTTTCTTTCTCTTTCATTTTGTACAAAAAACATAGCACTCTTGTTAAAAGCTGTTTCTTCATTATACAGTGTAGTTGTAGCCGTATCGGGTCCCAGGATTTTAAAGAGACAAGGTGGATAAAGTATTATCTTTTATTGAACCAACTTCTGCTGGTGAGAGAAACAAACTTTGGAGCCACACACGGATCTTCTTGTTGTCTCTCTCACCAACAGGAGCTGGTCCAATAAAAGATATTACCTCACCCTCCTTTTTCCCTTTTTTGAGGCAGCTTTAAAAATCTAACAATCCTGATACTATATTAGATTGTTTAATGTGAAATTTAATTCCTTCATAAGAGACCAGGCTGGGGACAGGCATGACTTGGAAAATAATGAGCCTTTAATGGTCCTAGCATCCGTCAGGGTCCTGTCTTAGGGTAGGGGGGTGGACATGACCTCTCAAAGACCTTTCCATCCCTACATTTCTATGATTCTATGATAGGATGAGAAGATTCCTCCATTCTATTTTTTTAAATTGTAAATCTCTGCTTTTGCGAAACAAAAGCTGAGAATATGCATTTCATGCTTTCTGCATTTTCATAGGAGCCCAGAGTGCCTGTCACTGAAATGTTCTTTTCTCTTCCTTCCTGGGATAGAAGTTTGATGACCGCTTGCTAGGTGCCATCAGAGGCAGTTATAGCAGAAGATGCAGTTTTACTTTTACAGATGAGGGGTTGGCTGGTAGTTATTGGACTTTATTCCAGTTTTATTTTCTCCTTAAAGGTAGCATTTAGAAGTGTACAATTTGGTTAATTCCCCATTGGATCATTCTATCTCCCTATAAAGTTTCTTGGATGATTTTGCATGGAACCCCTTTGTATAGTTTATTCATATGTCTTCTTTATGAGTTAGGATTTGTGGCCTGATGATTTTTGTCTGTCTGCCTAAAAAGTCTTTGACTGGCAGCAAGCACTCCCAAATCTGTGCCTGCAGTGGCATCTGTGTGCCATCTAGTGTCTACAGTACAAAGTGACACTAAGCCAATGTATCAGAGAAGAGTCATTTAAAGTTAGTATGAGGAATTTTGACATGGCTTTTCCTCCAATGGCAGGGAGATATTACTGGAGTACGTGAAATGGACAATCGGACTCAGTGTATCAGAATCATATGGGAGTGCTATGAAGGCAGATCACTTGGCCTCTGGGAGACATGGGAGATGGTGTGCCCTGTGTAACACAGGAGCAAACCTTCTTCCAGTTGATCCAAGAATTAACTTGATGGGGTCTGAATGAATTCTGTACAGTCCTCCTCTGCTTGTAGCTCTGATGCTGTGATGTGAGATTTTGAGGATCTGAGCTGAGAAAACTGATGCAGAGTAACTTGTGGGATGTGTGTATATGTGTGAAATTTGCCCCTGCTATGTAAGACCTTTGGTTTCAGAAATATCCCATTATGTTAAGTCATTACATTTAAATTCACAGCAAATACTCCAGTGCAGACATGATGCCCACAGCTTGTGCAGTGCCAGCAACAGTTGCTAAAATGCTTTCAGAATACATATATAGTACTCTCTGCGCCTGCTTATACAAGAGGAATGAAATCTTCCATGTCTTTGTGGTTATTTTTTAGAGCCTGTTTTGATGAGCTACAAACTGAACATATTATATTATGGGTGGTCTTGGACTATAGCTCAGATATCATCTACATACTGGACACATTCGTCAGATTCAGGACAGGTGAGTCCTCTTAGGATTTTACATTGTTTTCAGACATAACATGGGTTATGCCTTACTGGATCAGTATGCTGGTAGCCCATATGGTTCAATATCCTGTCTCCAACAGCATCTAAAACTAGATGCTTCTGAAGAAAACACAGGAAACTTTGAGGTGGGAAATTGTAGAATAACCTGTGTTTAGGAAAAGCCTTCCCTATCGCCCCTCAATTAGAGATTGGTATATTCCCTGTCTTATATCCCTTCCAAATTTAAAAACAAAAACAAAACAGCCCTATATACTATAATGGTGGATTTTTTAAATCCATATAAATGTTGAGTATGTTTTTTTAATCCTGCTAATGTCTTGGCATTAATGATAGTTTGTGGCAATGAATTCTACAGGCTATTTATTCTCTGTGTAAAAAAAAAGTATGTCATGAGGTGACGGAGCCAGTTTGCCTGCAAGAGTGCTGTGACAGCCTCTGCTAAGAACTTTTCTCTTGCAGTGGATTTGAACCAGAACTTTAATACTGTGTTTTGTGCAACCAAGCAAATGACATGAGTAAAACGGTGACAACAGTTGCAGGAGGGAGGTAAAACCTGCTATTGCCATGGGAGACATTTAAACAATTCACAGCAGAAAGTAAACTCAGCCTCCTTATCATAAATATATTTAAAATATAGATTAGTTTTTCATATTGTGTCACATATTTGTCTGCATCACTCAGCCCAAGTTATTCACTTAAATCGGGAGAGGAGTATTGGTCTTGTGGTTAAGGCTAGCACTAGACTGCAACTTTCTAGAGTGCAGTTCCCAGTTCTGCCACAGACTTGCTGTGTGACCTGGAGCAGGTCACTTAGAGTATGTTCACACTGCTATTAAAAACCCGCGGCTGGCCTATGCCAGCTGACTCGGGCTCATGGGGCTTGTCCTCGTGGGGCTGTTTAATTGCAGTGTAGATGTTCAGGGTCAGGCTGGATCATGGGCTATAGGGTCCTGCGAGCATAGGCGGCAGGTTATATGGGCTTGAGGTGCCCGAGCACCAGAAATATTCAGCGCTGGGGGCTGTGCTCCAGCAATATTTGGAGCTGGGTCTCTCCTCTGGCCCTACTGGATCGGGCCCCGGCTGCCATGGGTCTCCCCCCCGCCCCGCCGTGTCACTGCCTGAAAGAAAGCGCCGGGTGCCTCTCCCGTGCCTGCTTGCACTGCCGGAATAGCACATTGCTATGCGGAGTGGCTCCCGGGAGAACTGCTGTCTGCTGCCCCAGGGTCCTAGCTCCCCCCATCTCCTTATGGCAGGGCAGGCTGCCCTTACCCTGCCCTTCTGCCCTAGCCCTGAGCCTCTCCAACACCCCACACCCCTCATCCCCAGCTAGAGCCCTCATCCCCCTGCACCCTAATCCTCTGCCCCAGCCCTGAGTCCCCTCCTGCATCATGAATCCCTCATTCTCAGCCCCACAGCCCTCACCCCTGCACTCCCTCCTATCCCACCCCCTCCCAGAATATGCACCCTCTCCCCCTTCCCACACACCCCTTCCTACCCCCAAAGCCTGCACCCCTCACCCGCTCCTGTGCCCCCACCCCCAGCCCAGAGCCTGCACCCAAACTCCGTCCCATAGCCTGCACCCCTCACCCTCTCCTGCACACCCACTCCCTGCCTCAGCCTGGAGCCTTCACCCAGCACCCAAACTCCATACCAAACCCTGCACCCCTCCTGCACCCTAATCCCCAGCCCAGGACCTGCACCTCAGACCTCCCTCCCCAATAAAACCCCTCCCAGAGCCTTAGGCAGGTGGGGGCGGAGTTTGGGGGGGACGGGTTCTGAGCACCACCAAAATTTCTACAAACTTGCCACCCATGCCTGCGAGGGATGAGGGTCCCAGAACTTGGGCTCCAGCCCGAGCCCTAATGTTTACACTGCAATTAAACAGCACCCTAGCATGAGACCTGCAAGTCCGAGTCAGCTTGCATAGGCCAGCCATGGATGTTTAATTGTAGTGTAGACATACGTTTAGAGACTGATTTTGCTATCCTTACACTGAAGAGCATCTTAATCCATAGACTTCAGTGGGACTAATCATGGAATAAAGTGCTACTCAGGATGAGGAAGAGTATCAGAATCTGGCCCTTAATCTCTGTTAACATTGAGGGAGGGTGGGGTAATAATGCTTCCATTCATGGTGTGGCTTATCTATTTGGACCCTGATCCTGCAATGAGATCTGCACAGATAGAACCAACACCCACATGGAGCTATACTGACTTCATTAGGGCTCCGTGTTTCAGTGGTCCAAATAATTGTCTTTGTGAGTTTGGGGCCTTTATACTGTAAGCTCGTTGGTGGCATATACTGTCTTTTAATGTATATAGAATGTTTATCACAATGGACCCCTAGTTTTGGTTGAGGTCTCTATGTGCTATTGTAATTCTACTGCTACTACTAAATATAAAGCTTATACAATATCTTTTTATGAACTATACTAAAAACCTATGGAAAGTACATTAATGTCCATATATATTATAAGTTTGAAATGCAATAATGTCTTCAGTATTTGCAAGCAAATAGGAATCCTTCAAGCATAAGCTGCAGCCGGTTTCTGACTAATTATAGGTTTGTGGTCCATCTTCTAATGTATTATAACAAAAAACGGTTATTTTTTTATCCTTTTAAGGCTTTCTTGAACAAGGCTTACTAGTCCAAGATGAAAAGAAACTAAGACTACATTACACTACTACCGTACAGTTCAGATTAGATATGCTCTCTCTTTTACCAACAGACTTGGCATATTTAAAACTTGGGTTGAACTATCCTGAACTACGGTTTAACCGCTTGCTGAGGTTTGCCAGGCTATTTGAGTTTTTTGACCGCACAGAAACCAGGACAAACTATCCAAATATGTTTCGGATTGGAAATCTTGTCTTGTACATTCTTATCATCATCCACTGGAATGCATGCATATATTTTGCAATTTCAAAGCTTATTGGGTTTGGAACTGACTCCTGGGTCTATCCCAATGTGTCCCATCCAGAATATGGACGTCTATCCAGAAAGTATATTTACTGTTTGTATTGGTCAACACTGACACTAACGACAATTGGAGAAACCCCACCTCCTGTGAAAGATGAAGAATATCTCTTTGTGGTCATTGACTTCTTGGTGGGTGTGCTGATCTTCGCTACTATTGTCGGTAATGTAGGCTCTATGATTTCCAACATGAATGCCTCCAGGGCAGATTTCCAGGCCAAAATTGATTCCATAAAACAGTATATGCATTTCCGAAAGGTGACAAAGGATTTGGAGGCCAGGGTCATTAAGTGGTTTGATTACCTCTGGACCAACAAGAAAACAGTAGATGAGAAAGAAGTTCTTAAAAACCTGCCTGACAAACTTAAGGCTGAAATTGCTATCAATGTCCATCTAGACACGCTAAAGAAAGTGCGTATCTTCCAGGATTGTGAAGCTGGGCTTCTTATTGAGCTGGTGCTGAAGCTGAGACCTACAGTCTTTAGTCCTGGAGATTACATCTGCAAAAAGGGGGATATTGGGAGAGAAATGTACATCATTAAGGAGGGGAAGTTGGCTGTGGTGGCAGATGATGGCATAACACAGTTTGTTGTCTTAAGCGATGGCAGCTACTTTGGAGAAATCAGCATCTTAAACATCAAAGGTAGCAAATCTGGTAACAGACGGACAGCCAACATCAGGAGCATTGGTTATTCCGATCTATTCTGTTTGTCCAAAGATGATTTGATGGAAGCCCTCACTGAATATCCTGATGCCAAAAAGGCATTGGAAGAGAAAGGGCGGCAAATTCTGATGAAAGACAATTTAATAGACGAGGAGGCGGCAAAAGCAGGAGCCGACCCTAAAGACTTAGAAGAAAAAGTAGAAAGACTTGAAAGCACTCTGGACAATCTACAGACGAGGTTTGCTAGGCTCATGGCAGAATACAACTCAACCCAACTCAAAGTAAAGCAGAGACTCACCAAAGTGGAAAACAAAATGAAGAAATATGGAAGTGGCTTCTTATCTGATGGAGGGGAAGAATCTGTAAAAACTGAAGAAGTGGAGAAAAAGAATTAATAGTTCATTTATATTTCCTCCTTTAATCTAGAATATTTCAGCATGTAAAGCCATAAATATATATATGTATATAAACATATTATATATGTGAAAACACTCTCTCACACACACACACACAATTATTTTTATATGGACTCCAAGAGAATGGTTTTTAGAGTTTTTAACTAAAGCAATATTTTCTTGTAAATAGGAAATTGTTACTTTTTATCTTGTTTTTAAGCGGAGACTTTGGATTGTCATTTGGGTCTCATTTTGTACTGATGACGTGTTTCTTACGAGTCATGCTCAGATTATCTTTAATGTGGTATGTATAGATCTTTACACATTTAATTGTTGTTTATCTCTTTCCATGGTCTGGTTGAAGGAGTCATGTGTAAAGTAATGGACTCTTCCAGAAAGAGGAGACAGATCTGTATTAATAATTAACTATGCTATGTCCACACGCTCTACTTTGGTAACCTAGTAACCTACTAAATCCATGTAGTAAATCCAGACTACCCAAAATCTATATTCTTTCACAGCAATGTTAAGAAACCTATAGGAAAGGCCTGTCTTGGCTATATAATCTGTTACGTGCTATGAAATACCCAGGTACTTGAATGCTACAGATCTCGAAATGACTCTGTTCTACTGTGCTCTGCTGTGGTCATTGGAAAGTCCTTATAGAGCAACCAATGGTGCTTAACCTTCTGCTTTTATATAGAGGGCCTGTTCTCCATCCCCTGGGATTTCATCCGGCTTTTGGGGCAGAACTCCTGACTATAATGCATGGGGGCAACCCCTGTTGAATAATTTGAGAGAAATTGTGTGAGGGGGGAGCAGATTTTTCTGCTCTGATCCTCCACCCAGATCTCCATCTGCAAGTATTTCTGCAGGGGAGGAAGATCCTGGATCCTGTTAGGAGGCCTTTCCTGATATTAAGCCTAAGGTTTCCTTCTCTTTTTATTTTATTACTCCTGTTATAATCCCCTCATGCCAGCCTAAAGAATTCCTCTCCCTTCTTGGAATTTACAGCTTTCAGATATCCGTTACCATGGCACCACATCAGCATTACTGAGCTAAGCTAGACAAAATTTACTCTTAATTTTCCTCAATACAGCCCCTTCGGGTCCCTAATCATTCTGGTTGCTCTTCTCTGAACTTGCTCTAGGTTGTCACTTATCTTTCTGGTAAATTTCTGCCCTGAACTGAATGCAACATCCCAGGTGCAATCACACTGGCAGGCAAAATTGTATTGAGGATTTTTACTGCCACATCACTAGGTCCCTACCATGAAATCTGGCTATTGTAGGGATAGGGAGCTGCTACCGTGTGCTAACCTCCAGCTCCATCCTGATGCACATAACAAAATTCATGTGGTGGGGGTGGAGCCAAAGGATTCGGAGTGTGGGGGGGCCTTGGCTGGAGTAGAGGGTTGGGGTGCAGGGGGGTGAGGGCTCTGGCTGGGAGTGCAGGCTCAGGATGCGGGGTTTGGGGGTGCAGTGGGGCTACCTGGGCTATGGTGAGGAGAGAGGACTCCCCCCCAGCTCTGTCTCCCCACAGTAACACCTGGGCTGGGAGGGAAAGAGAGGGCAGCACCTTTTCCCCGGCTGTGGCAAGTCTGGGGCTGGTCTGGCTCTGGTTCGGGGCCATCTCTCCCCACTGCAGCCCTTAGTGCCTGCACGGCACTTAATCTCGGACACATAGCTTAGAGGGAATTTAGCCCAGTGGGCCCTGATCCCATCCCTGGCAGAAGCCGTGGGGTGGCAGGGGAAGCCCCAGTGCCTGATCCTGCTTTCCAGCAGAAGCACTGGGTGGGTGGGATGGGAGGTGCACCATCACTCCCACCCTGGTCCCCCACAGAAGCACAGGGGTGGCGGGGAAAGCCCTAGCACCTGAAACCCCTCTGCAGTCCTGGGACTGGAGGAGCTCTTACTCTTTGCTGCAGCCCTGGGCCATGGTGTGGACAGAGCTTCTTCGGTCTTGGAGCTACAGTGGGGCAGGGAGTAGAAAGGAGCAAACAGGTTGCAGGGCTGCTTTGGGGAGGGCAGAATGGGGGGGTACCCTGGGTGGAATCGGCACAAAGGGGTGGGGCTGTGGGTGGGACCGCAGGTGGAAGAGGAGGAACGGGGGTGGGGTCACAGGCAGAAGGGGTAGGGAGGGGCCGTGACTTGCTCTAGTCCAAGTCCCCGGGAAACCTTAATCCAGCTCTGCCAGGGGAGGTGGGTCTAACACGGCTTTGGGAGCAGTCCCTGCAGAGGAAGAGGAAGTCCCAGCCCTGTTGGAACTAGCAGCTGGAGCCCAGCACACGGTAGAAGCCCCCAGGTGGGGCATCCATTGCCCTGCCCTGTCCTGCCCCACCCCAACTCAGGACCCAGCACTCGAGGGCTAGAAGGACCTTGAGCTGGCTGAGGTGGGAGGACCATGGTGCCCCCCTAACCATGGGGTACTGGGTGATTGCCCACCTGTAAGGCCGCCCCTTTCCCCCTCAAAGTGAGCCCCCGCCCCAGACCCTGCAACCCTCACTTTTGTTCTGCTGCTGACACCAGCACTGGCTGTAGAGCAGGGAGCCCAGCTGCCCAGCTCTGAGCACAGAGGTGAGGGTAGCAATCCTGTGACCCTCTTTTGGGACCCCCATGGTTACAACACTGGCATTTCAGGTGTAAATATCTGAAACTGTTAAACTGACTATTTAAAAAAAACCTGTAACAGTGAAATTGACCAAAATGAGCCATGAATTTAGTAGGGCCCTGCAAATCCTATTGCAAACTCATGGCTACTACCCTACACTGTGTTCCTCCCCTGGATCTTCTTTTAGCATGATTACTTCTCAGATTTCTGTCTCTCCCATTGGGTGTGCTTTGGATTATTCCCCCCAAATGCATTAGTTTGCTTTTCTCCCTATAGCCTCATTTTTGTATTTTCTGCTCATGTCCGGAATAGCTCTCATTTTCCTGTATTATTTCTCTGTTCTCACTGGCATTTGCAGCCCCTCCAAATGTAGTGTGAATACTTGTCCCCACTGAAGTTAATGGCAAATGTTCTTTATCGAGCACAGAATTTCATCTTCAGTGTTATCGACAATTTTATTAACCTGCAGTTTATTTACTCCCCAGCTTCCTCTCAGCTCTAAATCCCATTGATTAGACAACCCATTATGTTTTGCCATTATGTCTCAGATCTATTGAATTTCAAATAAAAGCAGCGGACAAGATAGATTCTGTGCTCAGTGAGATGCCTATCTGTGTTGTCATTCTCCATAAGTTGTTTCAGGGGACACTAGGCAAGTCTACACTACCACTTAAGTCAATCTAGCTTACATCGCTCGGGGTGTGAGATGCTCTCCTTTCAATATAGCTTACACTTCTCGCCGATGTAGTGCTGTAGTGTAGACTTGCCCTAGGAAACATGTAATAATCATTATTCAGAGAAGTGGAAAGTTTCCCTCCTGCCAGGCAAAACAGATTCCCTGACAGATAAGCAGGGCACCTTGAGCATTGCCACTGCAGCAACAGAAACATAAATTTACTATCTGATGCTCGTAATAGTTCAGGGCTTTCTCTTCCTCACCTCTTCAGTTGAGATATTACATTTAGCCTGTATTATTCTCTACTTATTTGAGTAGCTGTGGCATGAAAATGCTTTCAGCTTCAATCTTGTCTGTCTCTGTGTTGTTACTGTTCCATTAATGCTTTCTCTCTCTGACATGCACAGCTGTGGCCCATAAAAGTTTGACTCTTTAATACGTCGTGGTGATAAAATCAAATGTGGAACAAATGTGGCCTCTGAAATCATATTAAGAAGCTGTTACTCTTTCCTTTCTTTCGCCTCATGAATTTTATGGGGCTCTAGGAAAAGCATCACACACATTGCCTCTTGTGAACTCGTTCAGTGTCACCTTAATGAAGCTGGCCAAACTTAACTTTGAGGCTCTACTGCCGTAAGAGGCTTGCTTTATTTCTGGAAACACATTTTATAACTCTACATCCTTTTGCAAATTAGAAGCAACTTCATTACCCTTGTGAATGAGTGATCTAAGCTTTCTAGTGTCCATGTGGGGTGTCAACGTTCCCAGCAGAGCTGTGTCAACAGTACAATTGCTGTAGCTGACCCTGAACCGAGGTGGAGCTTGCCCAGACCAAACTAGACAGAGACAGTTAGATTCTTCAGCACCTGGCACACTGTGTAAATGACATTCCAGTCTAAAACCAGATGTCTGGCAACCCTACCTCTGTTATACCAGTGCGAGCCAGGACTCCTGTTAGGGTGGCTGCCTAGAGTTCCTAATTTTTAGGAGTGGAGCCTACACGTGCTGATTTCCTGGTCCCCCTTCCCCCCCACCAAAAGACAACTTCAGGCGGAGTCTCTAACCTTGGCAGCTGGGAGTTGTTGGAAGGCATGTTCTGGTCATAGCCCTTGTCCAACATGCCATGAGCAATCTGCCCATAGATATCGATGTTCCTACAGCTGGTGTGGAGCTGAGACTGCCCAGCCTCCTCTCCCCACAGAACCAGCAACTCTGGTGTGCTCCAAGTGGGAAAGCGTTTGCTATGTGTGGCTGCCATGGTCAGCTGAGAAGATGCGATGTGAACTGTCCACGCTGAGCAAACAGAAAGTGGAATTTCAAAAATTCCTGGGCCTTTAAAATGACATAACCAAGCACAATGTCTACACTGATACTTTGGTGATATAACTTTGCTGCAAAAAGCTCTGTGCCTCTTGTCTCTTCGTTTTGTCAGTTGCAGAGGGACCATTGCAGTGTGTACAGCTCCACGGTTTTGGCAAGAAAAGCTGCCTTTTGTCAACAAAACTCTGTAGTGTAGATAAGACCTTAGAGAACCACCTGCTTTCTCTTGCTCTGGTTTTGGTTCAATGTGGTAGAATTCTGGTGTCTAAGGGCTTGTCTACATCAGAAAGTTGCAGCGCTGGTGAGGGAGTTACAGCGCTGCAACTTTGAAGGTGTACACATCTGCAGGGCATCACCAGCGCTGCAACTCCCTGTTTGCAGCGCTGGCCGTACTCCCGTTTTGTCTCCGGTGTAGAGGATCCAGCGCTGGTGATCCAGCGCTGGTAATCCAATGTAGACACTTACCAGCGCTTTTCTTGACCTCCGTGGAAGGAGGAAGCCTCTGGTAATCAAGCTGGTCTCCTTTCCCGGTTTGCTCTCTCGTTCCCGGAACCCCGAGCAAGCAGGTCTCCTTCCCTGCGGTTTGCAGGGGGGTTCGGGGAATGCGAGAGCAAACCGCGGCGAAGCTGGTCTCCTTTCCCGGTTTGCTCTCTCGTTCCCGGAACCCCGAGCAAGCAGGTCTCCTTCCCTGCGGTTTGCAGGGTGGCTCCGGGAACGCGAGAGCAAACCGCGGCGAAGCTGGTCTCCTTTCCCGGTTTGCTCTCTCGTTCCCGGAACCCCGAGCAAGCAGGTCTCCTTCCCTGCGGTTTGCAGGGTGGCTCCGGGAACGCGAGAGCAAACCGCGGCGAAGCTGGTCTCCTTTCCCGGTTTGCTCTCTCGTTCCCGGAACCCCGAGCAAGCAGGTCTCCTTCCCTGCGGTTTGCAGGGTGGCTCCGGGAACGCGAGAGCAAACCGCGGCGAAGCTGGTCTCCTTTCCCGGTTTGCTCTCTCGTTCCCGGAACCCCGAGCAAGCAGGTCTCCTTCCCTGCGGTTTGCAGGGGGGTTCGGGGAACGCGAGAGCAAACCGCGGCGAAGCTGGTCTCCTTTCCCGGTTTGCTCTCTCGTTCCCGGAACCCCGAGCAAGCAGGTCTCCTTCCCTGCGGTTTGCAGGGTGGCTCCGGGAACGCGAGAGCAAACCGCGGCGAAGCTGGTCTCCTTTCCCGGTTTGCTCTCTAGTTCCCGGAACCCCGAGCAAGCAGGTCTCCTTCCCTGCGGTTTGCAGGGTGGCTCCGGGAACGCGAGAGCAAACCGCGGCGAAGCTGGTCTCCTTTCCCGGTTTGCTCTCTCGTTCCCGGAACCCCGAGCAAGCAGGTCTCCTTCCCTGCGGTTTGCAGGGTGGCTCCGGGAACGCGAGAGCAAACCGCGGCGAAGCTGGTCTCCTTTCCTGGTTTGCTCTCGCGTTCCTGGAACCCCGAGCAAGCAGGTCTCCTTCCCTGCGGTTTGCAGGGTGGCTCCGGGAACGCGAGAGCAAACCGCGGCGAAGCTGGTCTCCTTTCCCGGTTTGCTCTCGCGTTCCCGGAACCCCCCTTGAAGCCGCCCAACAGCGCTGCAGTGTGGCCACATCTAACACCACTTGCAGCGCTGGTTGCTGTAAGTGTGGCCACTCTGCAGCGCTGGCCCTATACAGCTGTACTAATACAGCTGTAACAACCAGCGCTGCAAAATTTTAGATGTAGACATAGCCTAAGAAATAAAGTAGGTAACATTCAACCTTTTTATGTTTTTAATCTACTGTCTCTGTGTGTATGCCATGAATGCAGCACACACTCTGCTAGAAGCCACTCTACTAGCATAGATCTGCTCCAGTCACACCTCCTGTCCCATTAGTCAGGACAGCTTGGTGGCAGGGGGATAGGAAAGGGAATGAGTGCTTGGAAGGGAGTGGTGGTTATTTTTTACCATTAACAGAGGGTCACACGCTCTGTTGCTTTTATAGGCCAATCTGATTGCACACACTGGGGCTCCTTGAATCTCCCTAGTGCTAACAGATATTTTTGTTGTTTTGTTCTATAGACGATTGCAGACAGAGCTGGTTGAATTTGATGGGTCTGCTAACCAGGTACTGGGGGTGGAGGGGGCTTCTGATTTTTCACCAAAATCAGTAGGGTTCTGCCCCCTGATGGCTAGAACATTTCTTGGAATATTGGAATTGATTAGGATGATGCTGTATGATGGAAATATGACCATTTATAGCATTAATATTTCCACTGTTAGACAATTGTAACAAAACATGTACAAAGCATATCAGGTAAGGTGTCAATGGAAAAGTTATGAGTTGCTAAAGATGATATCCATGTATCACCACTGTACCTGAAGTTATGAATAGTGGCTGTATATCTGTATCCCAGTGTTTCTCAAACTGGGGTTGCTGCTTGTTCAGGGAAAGCCCCTGGTGGGCCGGGCCGGTTTGTTTACCTGCCCCGTCCGCAGGTCCGGCTGATGGCAGCTCCCACTGGCCGCGGTTTGCTGCTCCAGGCCAATGGGAGCTGCTGGAAGCAGTGTGGGCCAAGAGATTTACTGGCCACCGCTTCCAGCAGCCCCCATTGGCCTGCAGCAGTGAACAACAGCCAGTGGGAGCTGCCATCGGCCGGCCCTTCGGATGGGGCAGGTAAACAACCAGCCTGGCCCACCAGGGGCTTTCCCTACACAAGCAGCGATGCCAGTTTGAGCAACATTGCTGTATCCCAAATGCATTTGTTCCTGGGAGTAACATGCACCAGGTAAAATCCACATTGAATTCAGACAGCTTTGTGTTGATGACCCCCCACAAAGACAATTATCTCTCACAGTGGGACATGGAACAAATGTCCCACCCAGCATGTCTTCCTGTGGGCACTTTAGCCTCCAAGTGGCTAGTAGCTGCTGCTATTAGCCAGCAAGCGATGTAAGGGCATATGTCCTGCTAATATGACACACTCATGTGACCCTGGATTCTATCTTGTGCCTGTACTTTTCCATGAACAGTGCTGGGGGTTTGTTTGGGACAGTAAAATTCCATCCACATGGAAGAGGATATAAAAGACCCTTGTATCATTTCCATGGTGCCTCTCTCCTGCTCTGATTCTCTGGACTATGGACTTACAACTCTAAGGAGCATTCCAATCTCTGGACTGAGGACCTTCCAATCTTTTGGCAGTTCCAGAGACTTTACAAGCCAGCACACTGTAACATCACTGCTACAAAAACTTTGCAATGATTGTATGTATATGCAAAAAGAACAGGAGTACTTGTGGCACCTTAGAGACTAACATATTTATTTGAGCATAAGCTTTCCTGCACTACAGCTCACTTCATCAGATGCTGTAGCCCACGAAAACTTATGCTCAAATACATTTGTTAGTCTCCAAGGTGCCACAAGTACTCCTGTTCTTTTTGCATGTACAAACACGGCTGCTACTCTGAAACCTGTATGTATACAGTCTATTAACCATTTTTAACTCTCTTCTTTTTTCTTATAAATAAACCTTTAGCTTTAGTTACTAAAGGATTGGCAGCAGGGTGACTATGATCTGGCTCTGTGGCTGATCTCTTGAGATCAGAAGAACCCTTTGTTTGATGACACTGGTTTTCAGTAACCACTCATCATAAAGTCTAGTGGTTGGAGTGAAATAAGGGCTGGGATGCATAAGGAGACCGCATTTTTGACTTCTTGATAACTGGTGTGGTGAGACAGAAGTTTACGTTTGTCACTGGCTTGGTATAGTCTAATGCTAGAATAACCTCCAGTCTGGGGGTGAGTCTGCCCTGTTTCTCAGCACTTTGTCTTCAATCTGGCATCCTCAGGTGTGATCCACTGAGACATGATGACAATCAGATGCAGCTTTCAAAAGTTATCACTGTTCATCCAAACAGGGAAATGTCATGAAGTTGTGTATAGAGCCTCACTTCACTTGGCCAATTAAAGTGACTAATTTATCATTAAATCCTGGGATGTTGGAAATTAAACAACAGTAACAACAATAATACTAAGCAACAGAGTCCTGTGACACCTTTAAGACTAACAGATGTATTGGAGCATAAGCTTTTGTGGGTAAATACCCGCTTTGTCAGACACATAATAATACTTTGTACCCGTGGGGTGGGGGTTTTCTGTTAAAAAGTACTTTACGGACATTATCTGAGCTTCATACCATTGGTCAGTAGTTAGTAACTAGAGCTCATCGTGAATTTTTTTGTCGGAATGCCTTTCCAATGAAAAACACCCTTTTTGTGAACATTTTCTGTGGGACAATTTCAGTTTTGAAAAATAAAAAGGATTTTTCCATCCAGAAAAAAGCAAAGTGGCAGCTCCCCCATTACCCATCTGGAAGGCTCTTGTCACTTTCATGTTCTCCCTGCAAGGACAGCACTCTGGGGTGTTTTACCACACAGAAGAAGGGTTGAGGAGGACTAGCTATATTGGCTATGTGGGACTTTTGGGATGCAGGGGGCAGGGCAGGTACTGCCTATGCTGCAAAAAAGTGTCTAGTTAAGGGAAGACAGCATGTGCCACCACACTGAACCCTATAACACATACTAGTGAGATAACAGTTACATTACTACGAGCCACACCTTGTTTATTTCAAGGAACACACCTGTGGGAAACGACTGGCTGACTCTAGGAAGTTTCACAGGCCCTTGTTTTTTCTCTGCTTTGCACTTAGTGTAGTCATTGACACTTGGACACAGTGGGTTTAAACCACTGTCAACTCTGAGGTGTAGCATGTTACATCCACTTTACCCTGGGGCAGGGCCTCAGCAGAGCGGTGGGGCAGTGGGCGGGTTAAGTATGTTTGGTTTTGTGCAAGTAAAAAGTTGGCACCCTAAACAGAGGGCCGGCTCTGGACTGGTCTAGTTCTGTTAATGCTCCAACACACTGGGCAGGAGCAACCATGGCGCGATTGCTTTGTGCCTGAGGAGCCAAAGCAATAAATTACCAAGTGCAGGACAATGGTAGTGAGCTATAAAGGGATGTGTGTGTGGCAGGGGTGGGGTGGGGAGTGTAGCTCAAAGAAGCATGGGATGGCTATGCGACACTGAATTAGTCCCAGGTTGAACCCCCTGCCCCCTTTGACAACAATCTCATGCTGTGTGATTCCCGCCCTCCCACCCCCATCCCCGCCTGTCAAACACCACTGACAGCAGCGCTCATCAGAACTGGTACAGACCCTGTGGGCCATTTTACCTGGTAAGGCCCTTGGTCCCAGGTTTATGCCCAGATTAGGGAGGAAACAGGTTGCTTTAAAACAGACTTGTTCTGAAGCCCTTGTGGTGGCCGTCTGCGCTGTCACACAACTAAGCATGTCCCGCCTGCAACTAAATCATTTTGTCTCCAATGTTGTGTTACATTTTCATGCCTAGGCTGCTGCTGTGTTAACACCTCAGTTTGTTTCTACATGGCCAAGCTATTAAACTAAGCAAATACTTTTTTATTACAGAGGGGCCAGTGATGCAAGGAGTCAGAGTTCTGCTTCTACCGCAGGCATTTCCTAGCACTAGCTCTTGCTTTTAAGCCAGCCACATGAAAGACAATTGTGATTAAGCAAATAGGCCCTGGGGTGACACTGCTGTTCATCCCAAACCTTTACAGCCTTGACTCCAAACCCTCGCTCTTTGTGGCTGTGCTGCATGCGCCATCCCGGGAGGCATGTGGCTATGTTTTTATGTTTCCCTCAGTAACAGCGGGCAGCGCCGTGCCAGGCTCGCTTGTGAACCACGCCTGACTGAGTGCAGTGATGTGAGCATTGTATGGCGGGGCACTGCCACTCCCCTGCCAGCTGTTGGTGCTGCTACATAGCAGCAAAACATTCCATCCTTTTGGTGCTCCCCAAATCTCTTCCTGCGCTGGCCTCACGTGTCAGGAGGAAATGTTCGTTCACGTTGCTGTGTGTCACACTGGCAGTATCACAATATCTGTCCACACCCAACTGAGCTAGAGAGACCTGAGCGCACCCTAGAGGGGCTTACAACATGAATTAGGCCTAACAAGGGGGATTAACAAGAGAGTAGGAAGCCGTGTGTGAACAGATGGATGCTTTCTGGCCTTTGTCTCTTTCCCAGGCCAGGCGGTTACCAGATCTCTTTGTTCCCCTTTAGCTATTCCCTTGCAGGGTAAAGGGCCCCAGCCATTTGTTGCCAGGATACAGATGTTGACCATTTATGCACACTGGAGACTTAAGAAATGCATAGGCGAAACATCACACCATGATTTTGGTAGGAACTTACTTATGGGATTGCTCACAAGGGCTAGGGCACACCATCATGTTGTGAAGAGGGTGAGTTTTTGTTAGTTGCCTGATATTTTTGTGTACTTGTTGCAGCAAAAGCAGGGGGGGCGCCAGGCCACAGCACGCCAGGCACGCTGGGGGTTCTGCCTCATCCCACTGTGTTTAGGCTTAGCAGTGTTTGAGTTTGATTTTTTTTTAGAATTTTGACAGATAATGCTCATTTTTATTATCAATTTCAATGTTCACCATAGTAGGTAACTGGGGTGGAGGTGAGGTGGTGTTAGACAATAGTTAATGACAGGAGACATTGAGAGTCAAAACATTTAAGCTTTATAGCAGTTAAAACACAAACTGATGACCTCACATTTATCTTTAAATCAAACTTTAATATGCCCCCAAACTGATATTTCCTGGGAAAAATCTAACCCTTCCACGTCTGACTATGTTCAGTTGAGTAATGGGACAGAAATTTGTATTTTTTTCTTGAGTGGCTCAAAATCATCCCTAATGCAACTGTTCTGGCTATGCTCTTAGTGGTTCCATCTTGGAACAGCCAAAAGGACTCTAGCCCTTTAAAGGTATCAGTGCCTGTACAACTCAGCATTCATAGAAACACTTACATACTCCTTTGGCTGCCTTTACAGTACGGCAGCTACAGAGCTATGTGCTGCAGCTATGCTGCTGTAGCGTCCTAGCTTAGATGTTTCCTACCTTGATGGAAGGGTTTTCCATTGCAGTGGGTAAACCATCTCCCCACGCAGGGGTGGTTAAGGTAACAGAAGCATTTTTCCTTCAACCTAACCACATCTGCATTGGGGGTTAGGTTGGCTTAACTGTGGCGCTCAGGGAGGTGAATTTTTCATGTCCCTGAGCGCCTGAGCTAAGTGCAGGCCAGGCCTGTGTGTAATAAGAATCACTCACTAAATGGAGAACTGACTTCTTCTCCTAGCACTGCCATGGTAAGTTAAACTATAGACAGTTCAGCTAGTCCGGCCTTCTTGAGGACAGCGAGCAGTTTTAATTCATTGGGAAGAGGGAGGAATAACTCAGTGCTTTGATTATTAGCCTGCTAAACCCAGGATTGTGAGTTCAGCCCTTCAGGAACCATTTAAATCTGTCTAGGGATTGGTCCTGCTTTGAGCAGGGAGTTGGATGAGATGACCTCCTGAGGTCCCTTCCAACCCTGATAATTCTATGATTCATTGAGGTCACTCTTGCTAGCCTGTCCTGGAATATTGTGCTGTGTTGCTGGAACAGAGGGAAAAATCCCCTGGGCAGACTCCATAATAGAGGGTGCTTGTAACACTTCTCCTTCCATTCTGCTTTACACAAGCAGAACCGCGAGAGACCTAGGTAAGTAAATAAATAAAGGGAGTGGGGGATGGGAGCAGGTGTGAGCCCTAAAGGACAAGTGTGGCTAGTAGCTAAAAATGGTCTGGTTTGGTTCTGTAGTTATGACTTTGCACTTGCTTCTATAGCAAATTTACTCAGTTCACAAATCCAGACGTAACTGCCAGTGCAGCAATCAATAATCGCAGGGCTCCTGCCTCTCCTGCAGCATGCGATGCTTTGCTCCTACCAGTAGCTCTCAGTTTTAATATTTTAACCAGCTAAAGAGACTGAAATTCCCTTGAACACAGGAAAGGGTGGGTTTAATAGAAGGGCTGGTCTAGTCTGATCTCCTGCATAACACAGGCCATAGACCCTCACCCAGTAATTTTTGCACCAAGCCCAGAACTTCCAATTGAATGAGAGCATTTCTTCTAGAAGATGTATGGTATTGAGTTAATGACTTGAAGCATCTTGATTTTACAATCCAAGCTTCTAATGAAAAGCACCTGGGGAAGAAGTCAAAAGAAATGGCCATTGGCTGACTGGAGAAGGGTGAAGACACAGGCATCTGCTAAAAGGCTCAAGGCTGCAAATTGTCCAACCATGTGGGATGGCAAGTTAAAGTGGCTCAAACTGCCAAGCTTTAATGAGACAAAGGGGGTATGTAGCTGCACCCTAATGCACAGCCCTAGGCTAGTGGAAGCAATTTGTGCACAGACATTACTTTTCAGCAGCAGGACAATTATAGAAAGCCTTGCTAGTGGATACAGTGTCCAGCCACACATTCTTTTAGCCTCAGGCCTAATCCCAGTTTTATGTCACAGTAGTTAGGATCATGCCAGTGAGTTCGAGCAGCTAAACTGAGTTTATACTGTAGTTTATACTGATAGTTTACTGGCTGTGGATAGGAAACTGAGTAGTGAAACAAAGCTTTTTAATGCTGGACTGCATTAATAGCTGCCATTAAGCAGGGCTCTGAGCTACTGGCAATCACCAACCTTGTTAAAGTTAATGGCTGTGCTAGCCACATAATTCTATGGCCTGTATTATATAGGTCAGGCTACAAAAGATAATCACAGTGGTTCCTTCTGGCCTTGGAATCTATAAAGCCAGTGGAAGAAGCAATTAAGCCCCTTTTAGGTAGTAGTAAATGGAAACAAGGTATTAGGCTACATGAAAAAGCCTCAGAAAAAACTCACTCAGCCAGATGCAGAGGGGTTTCCCTGGCACCGGCTGCAAACAGAGGCAATGGAATGGTTTGACAAGCATTGTGTGTGAGAGAGGCAGCAGGCCAACAGGCAATGAAAGTGCCAGTTGTGAGCATGATCCCAAAGGGAGCATCCACAGAGCTCCTTGGGGCACAGGACTGGCTGGAGAAGCAGGCTTAGACATTGTGAGCAAGGAAACTGCTTGACACTGTTTGATTCCTACTGTATTCAAGGCAACAGGACTTTTTGTACATTCTTTGCACAAAAAGAATATACTTGACGCCATCATCAATTTCGCCTCCTAATGAAAACAACTTGGCTTGGCCTTGACTATTGGCTAACTGCTTGGGCTGAAGGGACATTTAATCAAAGGAGTGGGAGCACCGGCTTCCTTTTCAAAAGGGTTCAGGCCACATTTCCAGAGCCTGAGATTCTAGGGCTCTGCCCGCTGTCAGAAGGCTGCAATGTGGCCACTCAATTTACAAACTGCATTGTTACACCTCCAGTCAGTCCCATCACCACGTCACAATCAAAAAGCCTCTTTTAGGAGCCAGGCTGAATTAGCTGCATTTAGTCTGACATTGCTCCTGCTCTTTCAACACTTTTAGCAGCGGATGGCCATCTAGCTGCACTATTGGCCAATACTTGGTCAGTAAAACAACATGCTAATACTTTAGCCCAGGAGGTTTCAAACTCAAATGACCACGAGGGCCACATGAGGACTAGTACATTGGCCTGAGGGCTGCATTACTGACACCTCCCCCCCCGCCATCCTCGGCCCAGCCCCCCACTCCACCCCTTCCATGAGGGCCCGCCCTTCCCACCCTTTCCCTGTCCCCATTCCAACCCCTTCCCTGAAATCCACACCCCCAACGCCGCCCCCTCCCTGACCCCAGGGGGTGTAGGAGAGGTGTGGCGGAGGGGGTCAGGGCAGGGGGTTGAGGTGCTGGAGGGATGCAGTGGGGGCTCAGGGCACGGAGCTGGGGGTGGGGTGCAGGAGGAGTGAGAGGTGTGGCAGGGGGTCAGGGCAGTGGGTTGGGAATGTGGGGTGCAGAAGGGGTGTGATAAGGGGGCCAGGGCAGTGGGTTGGAGGGGGTGCGGCAGGGGGGGTCAGGTGCAGGGAGCGGTAGGCAGCTCAGGGAAGGGGGTTGGGGTGCAGGAGCGGTGCGGGGTGCAGCAGGGGGCTCAGGGCAGGGGGTCAGGGTGCAGGGTATGGCAGGGGTTGGGGTTGGCCCTTGCCTGTCTGCCCTCCCCCCGCACCACTCTGGGAAATGGCTGGAACATGGAGGAGCAAGGGCACAGGGGTGTGTGTGTTGCTGTTGCTTCAGGCACCGCCCCCAGCATCTCCCATTGGCTGGGAATGGGAAGCCGCAGCCAATGGGAACTGCTGAGCGCGGTGCCTGAAGCAACATCAACACACACCCTGCGCCCCTCCTCCCCCAGGTTCTGTCGGCTTCCTGGAGCGGAGCGGGGGCAGGGCAGGCAGGCAGAGAGCCTTCCCTCCCCTCCCCTGCCCCCGGGTGTCGGGCCAGAGCCGATCTAGGTGAGCGCTGGGGGAGGGCGGGGGGCCGCGAGGAGCTCGTGGGCCATGTGTTTGAGACCCCTGCTTTAGCATGAGCGCTCTGTTCATGCGGCGTGTTTGGGGATGACCCTGGGTCCTGCAATTCGCCCAAGAAGGGCTTTATATAGTTTGTATAAAATGGTATGTGTCAAAATCAGCCCAGAACATAACTCTGTGTTGTTTGAATAGAGCTCATATCTCAGCTTCCTCAATGCTCGTCTATTTTAATACATTATATTTAACTCATTAATTAGATCATCCTGCAGAGCAAAACCTCCCCCTCTTTCATAATTAATATTCATTGGAGTGAACAAACATTTTTCCTCTCAGCAAAGCACTCAACCCGCAGAACTAACTCTCCTGTATATTCAGTGGTTTACTTCAGCTGGCTAACAGTAAGCTACTTGGTTATTAACAGCCCCTTCAAAACGGGACGATTACTGATGAAAATGGTGTTACATGAGTCACAACAGCACTTGCTTCTTAAAGACACTGCAGGGCTGATGAATAAGGAGAGAGCGTGCTGCAAAATCATGCATTTGTTATGTGGAAACTCACAGCTAGGATCTTAACGGTTTCAGTAGTCAGTGTTTTTTAATCCAGCCTAAGTTATGGTCCAAGTCTGGAAACGTGTATGCATGTGAATAATGACACAGATGAGTCAAAGACTTTAAAACCAGAAGGGATCACCATTGTCATCTCATTAACTTCAATGGGATTCTCAGAGGTGCAAATTATTTGCAGGCTTGGGCCCTTACAAAGCAAGCTCTTACAGAGCATGGCCCATGTGGTTTGGGGGTATTTGGACAGTGTCTAGCACAATGGGGCCTCAATTACAGTTAGCACCCTTAGGCACTCCCACAAGCTAAATAAAAGAAAAGAACCTGTAGAATAAGAACAGCCATACTGGGTAAGACCAAATGTCCATCTAGCCCAGTGTCCTGTCTACTCACAGTGGCCTATGCCAAGTACCCCAGAGGGAATGAACAGAACAGGTACTCATCAAGTGATCCATCCCCTATCACCCATTCCCAGCTTCTTGCAAACAGAGGCTAGGGACACCATCCCTTAAAAATGTCTCTTGACTATATTTAAAATCCTCACAATCTGCACCATCTCTTTCTACTAGTTTAGTGGCCTGACTGGGTGTATCTGTGAGGATTAAATAGTTTGAAGAAAAACTGCTACATAAAGTGCTCTAGGATTTCCATTAAAATAGTTGCTGACAACAAGGTGCATTTACTTTTCACCTTCTTTCTGCTTGTTTCCCAATGCACTGTTTGTAGATACTGCAGCTTCCTGCTGCAAAATACATTTACTCAGCTGGAGGAGGGCCTGGTCCTAGGACTACCCAAAGCATTAAACCTATCATTTAAAGGTACAGCACACCCTTCCTCTCTCCATCCTTTGAATAAAAGGCTTCTTTCTTTCCTTGACAACATATAATGGACCAAGTCATGTCAACAAGCTCAGGGTCCCTGGTGTAGAATTTCAGGACTGACAGATTTAAAAGCCTTTATGCGAATACTTAACTCCAGTAGCAGTGAGTGCAGAAAACTAAACATGAGCGAGAGTGGAAAGGGAAGACAACAGGAAAACTGAGGCATTTGCTAGTAGCAATTTTAAACTGCTCTTTCATAATGGGGGAGAAAATTCAGTTCAAAGGAGCGACGTCCCACTTAGCTTTGTCTTTCAACTGCAAAGAGGAGACCCTATTAAAGAGGAAACTCAGCCTCCTGGAGTCCATGAAAAGGCAGGCAGCAAACTCCACAACGCTTGATCAGAAAATCTTGTACAATCAATTCACCACCAAGTTGAGGAGGTCGGAACTGGCTCATGCCAAGCTGCATGGCAGCCGGGCCCTTGTCAAACAGCTCCCCGGAGTGCATTTTCCACATTCCACACCACTGTGACTGACAATAGTGAGAAGGCCGTGAGAGCCATTTTACAGCGGGGACAGTGCATCAGAGTGACGTCTGCTCCATGTAGACTCCAATCTCAAGGGGCTCCAAGCTCATCTGCTGGGCAGAAAAGTGGTGGCGACTATCAAGATGAGGAAGGAGAGAATAAGGATGTATCTGTCAAATGGCCAATGGTCTCAGAGAATGAAATAAAGCTAGTCGTGGGAGATCTAAAGAAGAACTGTGAACAAGAGTGTAAGCCAGATACTGAAAGCTTCCCAGCCTCTAGAAAGTGGTGGGGGACTGACAAGCAAGTCCATTTTGATCACCTGCGCCCCCACACTACTAAAGATGGGAAATCTGACAGAAAGCAGTTTGCAGGTGACTGTACACCAGGCATGTCTTCTGTGTTAATCACCACACAGCACCAGAACCCAGAAGCCAACAACACCAAGCTTAGTGCGCCAGTGTCCCCCGAAGGAGGGCAGGAGGCTAAAAGGAGAGTTCCCAAGACACCCATATAACAGCAGTGGCAGCAGCAGAGGGAACCATGCACTGAGACCTAGCTCCAGGCATACTTTTTTAGGGTTGCGTGAAACAGCAGTGGAAATGCCCTCCTTTGTCAAGGCACAGGTCATGGCCAGTGTAGACGCTGGTTTTAATGACAAAGTCAAACTTTTTGTTCAAAACCTCAAAGCTCTGAGGCAGCAGCAGGGCTCTCTTTTAAAAGATTATTATTTGGAACGACTGCTGGACAAGTTAGAGAGGAAGCACCCTGCCAACCAGGGCTTACTACTGGACATGCAGCAGGAGCAGAGGAAATGGACCTTGGTAGGTGCAGAACCCAACCACCGAAGTATTACCGTCAAGAAGCTGGATAGGAATTTTATCAGAAAGGATATCCCTGCAGAACTTTTGATTCGGGAATTCTACAATGAGATACTCACCAAAGAGAATCAATTTGAGAGAAACTGGCCAAACAACAATCCCTATCACATGATCGCACAGAAGTCTTTGGCTTTTGTTTCAAAAGGATCCTGTTGAGCTGGTAGGTCCAAAACGTGACCTACTTTTTGGGTGATGTATCTATTTTTAAAATTTTACGTGATTCTTCGTACATGTTCATTAAGCTTCAATATGCTTACTTTTTAAATATCAAAACTAGTAGCCCACTGACTAAAAGTAACCCTACAGTAATTAACTAGTGCTCACACCTAATTAAGGAAAGCCAAAATTTCAATTTTGAATTTTCAAATTTAATTGTAAAATACTAAGGTTAATCAATTATTTTAGGAATTATGAAAATACCTCAGTTGTATCGCGTTAGAGCACTTCCTTTGATATATAAAAGATCTGTTCTTGATGAGAGTGTTGACATCACTGAATCAGTCAGCCTTTCTAGGAGGTCTGACTTGAGTAATGCAAAGAACTGTACCTCTCCAAGATTATAGTATGAATATCTGTGTAATAACTTCCTTTTATAGCAGTTATTTTTGTGTGTATGTTACATTGTAATGGTATCTGGTTTGGAACCAGGAAAGGTGTAAAAGCACATGGGGAAAAATACTGCACACAAGAAGAATGTAGCACTACTAGATTTTGACTGTAAAGAAATTTTGATTGGTACAATACAGAGGCACACAAGAGGGCCTCAGATAAAAGCATGAAAGATATATCAGACAATAGTTCTCAACCATAAGCCTTCTAAACCACAAAGAGTTCTTTATGTCTTCATTGGCTCTGCTACACTGTGCAACATTAATGAACAACTTTTCTAGAAGTATTACTGTACACAATGTGTGTCCGGACAATTTCATTAGGCTCCATGCTCCACCCAAACCTCCCACTTTCTCCAGCCTACGACAACTATTGTAAAAGAGGAAATCCTGCATTCTGATCCAGTAACTATGGTGATATATTGGTCCAACATTCAAAGGTGGTTCCATTTGCATTTACTAAACTGGTTCACAAAACCATCCATGTGCTTCCTCAAATAAGGACTCCTGATCAGTTACAATGCATTTTCTAATGCCATTTTATAGTTTTCCACTTTTTAAAATGTAGCAATAATTCTTGCCCTCTACCTACATGTCTGTTAGCCTGGTTCCAGAGGTGGATTAAGGTTTCGTGGGTCCCTGGGCCAGAGCAAGTGGGGGGACACCCCCATCCCTTCTGCTTGCGGGCCCACCCCCATTCTGCCCTCGCAACCAGTTTCTGCCCTTTTCTGCCCCCTCACTTCTCCTTTTCTGCCCCCTCACTATGGCCCCCCCAGACCAGAGAAGCTTTGTGCCCTTCAACCTGCCACAGCCCCAGGGCAGTGGTGGAGAGTGAGAGCTCCCCTATCCCTGAGGCCATGGCAGAGAGCGAGACCTCCTCCAGTCCTGAGGCTGCAGCTGGGGTCTGGGTGCTGCGACTTCCCTCAGGGCTGCCCAGAGGATTCCGGGGGTCTTTGGTGGCAGGGAGTCCTTCCGTTCCGGGACCCACCGCCAAAGTGCCCCGAAGGCCCGCGGTGGGGAACTCCCGCCGCCGAATTACAGCCGAAGTGGGACCCGCCGTCGAAGTGCAGCTGGGTCTTCAGCAGTAATTCGGCGGCTGGGGGCCCCCACTGCGGGTCTTCGGGGCACTTCGGCGGCGGTTCCCGGAACGGAAGGGCACCCTGCTACTGAATTACCACTGAAGACCCAGCTGCACTTCAGTGGCAATTCGCTGGTGGGGGGTCCTTCCACCCTGGAGCGGAAGGACCCCCCACCGGCGAAGACTGGGAGCAGAAGAAGCTCCAGGGGCCCGGGCCCCGCAAGAGTCTTCCGGGGCCCCTGGAGACAGTGAAGTATCCGTCTCCAGGGGCCCTGAAAAACTCTCATGGGGGCCCCTGCGGGGCCCAGGGCAAATTGTCCCTCTTGGCCCTCCCTCTGGGCGGTCTTGGCTTCCCCTGCCACCCTGCTGGGGAGCAGATCGGGGCACAGACTCACAATATCTGTGAAACAAAGGGAGACAAGTTTCCAGTGGGATGGGGGGTGGAGGCAGATCACCTGGCAGCCAATTTTGAGCAGCCAGACACCAGGGCAATACGTCTCAGTGAGGCTTTGAAAATTAGTTTAATCAATGATCCACAGTAATGTGACACTTATGTGTGTTGTTCCTTACCAACTGTCCCCTTCATTGCATGTATTCCCCTATAAACTACACCCCCACTAACCACAGTGCGCTGAACGAATAAAGAGCCTTTTCTCCTCAATCTGTTATTATTTTGCACATAAACACAGAGACAGCAAAGAAAAGTAAGATAACCTGGGGCAAAAGGGCTGGCAGGGGAGAGAGAAACAAGGACAGCTTTCTTACAATTGCATTGCAATAACAATCAAAGATGTGGGAACAGACACCTTCGTCCTTGTAACCTCCCCTGGAGTTGAGTGCAAGGGATACTGGACCCCGTCCCTCCTCGCGCATCCTAGGACATCTGGGAGAGGAGGATGTGGAACTTGGTGATGATGGCAGAAGGTTCAGCATAGGCTGCAGTGAGACTCTAGGGTCTAGCTACCTTTCTTGAACCTCAACCAGATGCCTCAACATGTCTGTTGGCTCCCCCATAATCCACACCATCTTGTCCTGCACATCATGCTCATGTTTCCTTATGCTCTCCTGTTCTTGCAGTCATTGTGCAGGCTGTCGGCCAGTGCAATCCTCCATGTGCTGAGCTCCATCCCGTCACTCTCGGTGGGTGCATTAACTCATTGAGCATGTCCTCCCGAGACTTCTTTTTCCGCCTTCTAATCTGGGAAAGTCTCTGTCCTGGTGTGGAGGATGTGCCTACGGCCAAGGTTTCAGCTGCAAAGAATACAAAACAAGGGTAGCATTGACAATGCATACATTGTTTCTGGTGCAAGGTTACTTCTTTTTATAAAAGAAACACCCCTCAGTGCACTTCCCTGCAAGCCACAACATAAGTAGAAGCCCTGGCTATTGCAAGGGTTGCTTTGCTGCTCCAGCCATAGTGAGTAAAGCTATGAGGCACGGGCGAGAGGTCTTGTGCTGCAGCTTTTGTGAAGACATGCTTGGGATCAGTGGTTGTAACTTCAGCACAGCCCCCTTTCCCATAGCAACTGGGATGGTGCTTGGGGACAAATACCAGTGCTAAGCCTTGCAAACAGTTACAAAAACGGCACCAGTTTGGAGTGGAAGGGACACAAACAGGAAGTGTCGCCCCCCCTTTTAAATGCTGGCTGCAATACATGGCAATCCCTTCCAACCACAACCAGGGCACGCTCAGGAAACTGTGGTTGTGTGACCCAGATTTCACCAAATGGGACGGATTACTTGTTTAATTGTTTGCAGTTTAAGCGCTACCACTGAAAACTTCCTTCTTGTCCCCTAGGTGACCATATGTGATATCATCTCCTGAGGGTAACAGAAGTGAAAAGGGAGCAGATGCTGCACGCGTCTGGGTACAGACCTGGTTCTTATGCTGCAATGCTGTGTGCCGCAATGATGCCAGAAGAGTTAATACTGGAGCAGCACAGGAAAGTGTCCTACCGTGGTGGATGAAATAAGGCAGCCCTTTCCAGAAACCATCTGCAAGGGATTGCAGAGTACCTGCATGAAAGCTTCCTAGTGATCGAAAGGGAAGATTCCCCGGCCACCCCTGTCACATGAACAGGCTTTTTCAGAGAGCATGCTCTGGAGTGATTGCTGATAACTTCTATCCCATTTTTTAAATTCAGATTCAACATTAAAAATAATAGCATGTAACCCCTGGGTGTACTCACCAGAGGTGCCTTCCCTGGCATCATGCTCCACCGACAATTGATCCTGTGAAAGGATGGGCTCTGGAGTTAAAAAAAAATAAAATTCTTGGCTGTCAGGGAGAATGGATCCTCCGCATGCTTTCCTCATATTCTCCTCCTCCTCCTCGTCAACAATGTCTTCCTTATTGTTGCCCCAGGTTGCTCGGGGCTCCTGGGAGGTCTCCATGGAGTGTTTTGGGGTAGTGGTGGAGTTGCCCCCTAGAATCACATGCAGCTCCTCATAGAAGCGGCAAGTCTGTGGCTCTGAACCAGAGCGACTGTTCACCTCCCTTGTCTTCTGGTATGCTTGTCAAAGCTCCTTTATTTTCATGCGGCACTGCTGTGTCCCTGGTGTAGTCCTTCTCCTCCATGCCCTATGCAATTTTGGCATAGATGTTAGTGTTTCTTCTGCTGGTTCTGAGCTCTGCCTGCACAGACTCTTCTCCCCACACAGCAATAAGATCCACTACCTCCTGTGTGCTCCATGCTGGAACCTGTTTGCGACCTTGAGCATCCATTGTCAGTTGTGCTGATGAGCTCTCCATGTCGATCAAGCAGGAAATGAAAATTCAAAAGTTCCTGGGGCTTTAACATGGGGGTAGGGGCGCTGGAAGGCAGCTGTTCCTTGTGTAGCTGGCTGAAGTGCAGTGGAATTGAAAGTGCTCTCCAGAGCGGTCATAGCGGAGCACTATGGGACACCTCCTGGAGGCCAATTCATCCGAATTACATAACAGTGTCTACACTATCCCCATGTTGATATTTGAATGTCAACTGAAGCACTACGCTTCTCGTGGAGGTGGAGTACAGAAGTTGACTTTACAAGCCCTTTATGGTAGCAGAAGGGACTCAATGGTGTAGCCACATACATTATTAACTCAGCCTAACATGGCATATGTCAACCTAACTTTGTACTGTAGACCAGGCCTATAACCCTTCATGTGAAATCAAAGCTACAACCAGCCAAGCAAATGTAATGAATCCCAGTTACTGTAGACCTAGAAATGACGGACCTATTGGCCCTTCCATCAAGGTTCCTATCAGCCACAAATTGGTCTGTTCTCTAAAATTTAGAAACAGAGCTTTCCTCTATAATGCAGTCTCAGGAACTACAGAACTTTGCATTTATGAGATGCAAACTTGGGACAGGAGATATACTGCAATGGTGTTGTGAGCCAGAACAGGGTGCTGGAGTGGTATTTTTTAAGCAGTTCATAACATCTTTGTAGTCAAGAAGTACTTTCACTGATTGACTAGGAATCTGCTTACAAAAAAATTCTCCTGTAAACTAAACATGTATACTACAGATCTGATTACATTTCTTATGACTCAGAACTCTACCCAAATGTGTGGGCCTTCGTGGTAGGCATAGCATGTAACACAGGGCTGGCTCCAGGTTTTTTGCCACTCCAAGAAAAAAAAAAATCGGAATGCCGCCCCTTAAAAAGTGCCACCCCAAGCACATTTGAAACGCTGGTGCCTAGAGTTGACCCTGATGTAACACACACAGACTTTGCACAGGAGATAAAACACAGCATAGCTCTTCAAAAGCATGAGAAATATATAGTTCTATACAAAAATAATAAACCTACGCTCATTTCTCTGCCTCCATTTCCTCAGCACTCCAGAGTATTCCTTGGGCTACGGTCAGAGTCCTTTGGACCATCCAGAGTCCTACTCCAGTGCATGGTTTGTGTTCTGAAACATGGAGCTTTCTCTCCTCAGCTTGCCTTCTGTGACCTTGGGTATCCATCTCCTCCTCATGTGTTTCCTTTTTACACTCCTGCTTTATCTTGTTTCTGTCTCTTTGGTAATTTTCCAGTCTTCTATCCATCACCAGCCCCCAGCAGAGGGAAAGTGAAGAGATCTGGGTTCCCTTAGGATGCAGTTACTCTTATTTTCTGCAAGTAAGACCTATTCAGGTGCTGATAGTCCTTAATCATTAGCTGTTGTCCCTGATTTGGTAACAGTATGCTTTCAGGCTTCTAAGCCCTGGCATTGACACAGAACTAGAGGTATTCCATGACAGAGCTACTTCATAACTATCAAACAGAATTCATAAATTGCATAGACAGATCCTCCAAATCATCTCATGTGGTTCTTTAGGTAACAGCAATGCCAGTAAAATGTGTCAACTGGAAAAAAGTTGCATTTTTAAGAGAACTTCCAAAACCTTTCAACAGCAAATGAAGTCTCCCCGGATCAGTATATCCCCCCTCTACTGGAGAAAAAGCTGGTTTGCTGCTTCTTGATCTAGGTCACTCAGGGGGCTCTGTCAAACTGATTGCCTACCTGCAGCAACATTCTTCTTCCATACTAGGTACATGGTATGTAGGAATATCTTGAGCCAGAAGTCAGCCCCCTCACCTGTAAGGCTTTCTTGCCAACAGAGGTGTGATTTGTGCCTCATTCCTTGTTAATGTAGAACATGGTGGCCTGATTCACCATGCCAGTCAAGACACTCTTTTTGAGATACCTGGTCTCTAAAGGTTATTAGAACATACAGATTCATCCTTATTTGCAAAACATCTGCACAACTGCTGCTCTTGGAGAGACCACTCCCATGGAACTTTGAATCCCTGTGTGGGCTCTCCATTCAATGCTAGGTGGGTCTGTGGCCACTAGTATTTGACCAGATAGTGGTTAGACTGGAGTTTGTTCCTGGAATGTCAAGAGGACAGAGAAGTCCAGAGCTCAGTTGCTGCCCAGATACGATGTGGGAGTCTATGATGCTTGTTGCCATTGATGCCATGAAATCCAATGAGATTGTTTCATGTAAAGAGGGCTCACTGCTAGGCTACGAGACCCAACATTTGTAACTTAGTCCAAAATCAAAGAAGTCTGAGCTGAGTAAATCTAACAGGGTAACATTTTCAGAAGTGCCTAAGTG
Organism: Gopherus evgoodei; assembly: GCF_007399415.2. Taxonomy (NCBI): domain Eukaryota; kingdom Metazoa; phylum Chordata; order Testudines; family Testudinidae; genus Gopherus; species Gopherus evgoodei. The sequence goes on from NC_044322.1 coordinate 120,468,249, forward strand.
AACTGTAGATCAAGCCTTAGGCACTTCTGAAACTTTTAATCTATCTATATTCCAATTGTCTGCTAGGTACAAATCGGATCTCTGGATAATTTATCATGAACCTTAGTGACTCCTATATTCCAGCTTCAACGCCCCACAGCAGGGATTGATCTTTTGACACATTTCAGAATGGTGCAATTAGCCAATTTTACAAGTAGGGGAACACATGTACTGCCAGGCTGTGGGGGTAGGACACAACTACTCCTCCAGCCTTTTAATGAAAACATTTGGCACCGATACCCTCAAAGGTAACATATGAATGTAGTACAGCAAATTTTCCAGTATTTGGGGAGCACCCCCAGGTGCATGAAGGCATCCACCTAGGGATACATATGGCCTTCCTCTTTAAAAAAAAAAAAATAAAGCAGCATGATGACTCAGGGTGACTATCTTGAGCATTTCTTTGATAAGATATTCATTCATTTCTGGAATAAGACTTCATCTTACCTGGTAAGACAGGCTTGATGACTTTCTGTGCCAGAAGGGAGTGAATTGCCTGCAACATCTGTTTCTGTTACTGAGAAACGGGAGCATTTTCGTAAGTGGGGCAATCTTTTGATCTTGTACCTTGCCATCCACCTCGAAGAATAGTCAGGAGCTGTGTGTTTGAGGAGACCAGCTGCCAGTGCAGTTTTAAAAAGGTTCTCCAGGTCTGCCTCCAGCAGGCAGAAAAGACGGTTACTCACCTTTGTAACTGTTGTTCTTCGAGATGTGTTGCTCATATCCATTCCAATTAGGTGTGTGCGCGCCATGTGCATGCCCATTGGAAGATTTTTACCCTAGCAACACTTGGTGGGTTGGCCGGGCGCCCCCTAGAGTGGCGCCGTTATGGCGCTGGATATATACCCCTGCTGACCCAACGGCTCTTCAGTTCCTTCTTGCTGGCTACTCTGACAAGAGGGGAAGGACGGTGGGTTTGGAATGGATATGAGCAACACATCTCGAAGAACAACTGTCTTTTCTTCTACAAGTGCTTGCTCATATCGATTCCAATTAGATGATTCCCAAGCCTTATCTAGGCGGTGGGGTCGGAGCAAGATGTTGCAGAATGCAAAACTGCTGAGCCAAATACTGCATCATCTCTGGACTGTTGAACCAATGCGTAATGTGCAGCAAAGGTGTGAATGGATGACCAGGTAGCTGCTCGACATATTTCCTGGATGGGGACATGGGCCAGGAAGGCAGCAGATGAAGCTTGCGCCCGAGTAGAATGGGCAGTGAGGTGGCTAGCCAGAACATGAGCCAATTCACAGCATGTGTGGGTGCAGGAAGCTACTCAAGATGAAATCCGTTGAGAAGAGACCAGTAGGCCTTTCATCCAGTCTGCGACCGCTACAAAGAGTTGAGGTGACCTTTGGAAGGGTTTGGTTCTCTCGATATAAAAGGTGAGAGCCCTGCGGACGTCCAGGGTGTGTAGCTGTTGTTCCCAATGCAATGGGTGCGGCTTCGGGAAGAAGACTGGGAGGAAGATGTCTTGGTTGACATGAAAGGTGGACACCACCTTAGGAAGGAAAGAGGGGTGTGATCGCAGCTGTACCTTGTCCTTATGGAAAACCGTGTACAGGGGGTTCACTTTCAAAGCCCGAAGCTCAGATACTTGTCTCATTGAAGTAATAGCGACGAGGAAGGCTGTCTTCCAGGAAAGGTACAGGAGCGAGCAGGTAGCCAGTGGTTCGAAAGGAGCTCCCATAAGCCTGGCTAACATCAGGTTTAGATCCCAGGTAGGGGTTGGGCGTCTATCTTGAGGATACAAACGTTCCAATCCCTTGAGGAACCTTGAAACTATCGGGTGAGAGAAGATTTGATCGGTTATTTTCCCCCCGATGGAAGGCGGAAATGGCTGCCAGATGCACCTTTATGGAAGAGACCGCTAGGCCCTGCTCTTTTAGGGACCAAAGGTAGTCCAGGACAGTGGGAATGGACGCTTTGTCTGGGGACTAAGTTACGCTGAGCGCACTAACAGGAGAAACGCTTCCACTTGGCGAGATATGTCATCCTAGTGGAAGGCTTCCTAATGCCCAAGAGCACCTGTTGGACCGAGGCAGAGCAACGCAATTCAGATTGGCTCAACCACGCAGCAAGCATACTGTGAGATGAAGGGACTGCAGGTCCGGATGGTGAAGCCTGCCGAAGTCCTGTGTTATGAGGTCCGGCCAGAGTGGCAGGGGAATTGGGTCTGCCACTGAGAGGTCAAACAACGTGGTGTAACAGTACTGCCTCGGCCACGCTGGAGCAATCAGGATCAAGTGGGTGCTGTCCCTGCAGAGCTTGAGTAGGACTCTGTGGATGAGTGGAAACAGTGGGAATGCATAAAGTAGGTGCCTCTTCCATGGGATTAGGAATGCGTCTGAGAGGGAGCTCGGGGAAGGAGCAGAACACCTGGCATTTCCTGTTCTCTCAGGAGGCAAAGAAGTCTATGTGGGGAAAGCCCCACTGCCAGAAAACAGAAAAGATGATGTCCGGGCGAATCGACCACTCGTGAGACAGGAAGGATCTGCTGAGGTGATCCACCAGGGTGTTCTAGACTCCTGGGAGAAAAGATGCTACCAATTCAATCGAGTGGGCTATGCAAAAGTTCCAAAGGTGGACGGCTTCTTGGCAAAGGGGGGAGGAGCGTGCTCCGCCCTGCTTGTTTATGTAAAACATGGCCGTTGTGTTGTCCATGAACACAGATACACAACGGCCTTGGAGATGGTCTTGAAACACCTGGCATGCTAGACGGGCTGCTCTCAGCTCCCTCACATTGATGTGTAAGGCCAGTTCTTGAGGCGACCAGAAGCCTTGAGTGTGAAGTCTCCCGAGGTGGGCACCCCAACCCAGAGATGACGCGTCCGTGGTTAGGGCCATCGAGGGTTGAGGTGGGTGGAATGGCATCCCTGCACAGACTAGAGTGGGGTCTAGCCACCAGGTTAGGGAGCCCAGAACCTTCCTGGGGATAGTGAGCACCGAGTCCAGGCTGTCTCTGCGCGGTTGGTATATTGAAGCAAGCCAGGCTTGGAAGGGACGGAGGCGTAGCCTGACGTGCTTGGTCACGAAGGTGCAGGAGGCCATGTGACCTACTAGGCTGAGGCAGGTGCGCACCGATGTTGTCGGGAAGGTTTGAAGACTTCAGATTAATGAAGCCATTGTCTGAAAATGCGACTGCGGGAGGAAGGCTCTGGCCAGATTGGAGTCCAGAACCGCTCCAATGAAGTCTATTCTCTGCATTGGCGGGAGAGTAGACTTTTCTGTGTTGATCATGAGACCTAGGCTCCCGAAGAGGTCTCTGGTGATGTGCAGATGCTGTGATACTTGCCACTGGGATGTCCCTCGAATGAGCCAATCGTCGAGATACGGGTAGACGTGTACTCGACGATGCCGGAGGGAGGCGGCGACTACAACCATGCACTTTGTGAAGACACGCGGAGCTGCAAAAAGGCCAAACGGAAGTACAGTACACTGAAAGTGTTGGTGGTTGACCACAAAACGGAGGTACCATCTGTGTGGTGGATAAATTGTGATGTGGAAATACACATCCTTCATATCGAGGGTGGCATACCAGTCTCCCGGATCCAGGGACGGATAATGATCCCCAGGGATACCATGCAGAACTTCAATTTTATCATGAATTTGTTGAGTTCTCGCAGGTCTAGGATTGGTCGTAGACCTCCCTTTGCCTTGGGGATTAAGAAGTAGCAGGAATAAAACCCCTTGCCTCTCATGTCCTTTAGCACCTCCTCTATGACTCCCATGGCTAGGAGCGACTGGACTTCTTGTAAGAGGAATTGCTTGTGAGAGGGTCCCTGAAGAGGGACAGGTAGGGAGGGTGGGAAGGCGGGGTTGAAGCAAACTGGAGGTAGTATCCCCCTTCCACTGTGCGCAGGACCCAACGATCTGAAGTTAGCTGGGACCAGGCAGGGAGGAATCGGGAGAGGCAGTTGAAAAAGGGAGGAGAAGGATCCAGTAGGGTAACTGGTAGGCCGTCCTCGGGCATCCCATCAAAAGTTCTGCTTAGGCCCCGCTGGTGGTTTAGGGGGCGCCTGATTTTGAGCTCCTTGAGGGCCAGACTGTCTCTGCCGATTCCCCCTGCCACGCCTTCTGGTAACGTTCTGACGTGGCCTAATCTGGGCATAAGGATGGTATAGCTGGGGCCGGAAGGTCCTGCGTTGGGTCACTGGCGTATACATACCCACCGAGTGCATAATAACGCGATTGTCCTTCAGACTTTGCAACCTGGAGTCAGTCTTGTCTGAGAAAAGGCCCTGGCCTTCAAAGGGTAAATCCTGAATAGTTTGTTGCAATTCAGGGGGAAGGCCTGATACCTGGAGCCAGGAGATATGGCTTATCGTCACTCCTGATGCCAGAGTTCTGGCTGCAGAGTCTGCTGTATCCAGAGAGGCCTGGAGGGAGGTTCTCGCTGCCTTTTTACCCTCCTCAAGTAGGGCCGTGAATTCTTGATGGGACTTCTGGGGAAGAAGCTCCGTAAACTTCCCCAAGGACACCCAAGTGTTAAAGTTATACCTGCTTAGGAGGGCTTGTTGGTTCGCCACCCTAAGCTGAAGGCCCCCGGCTGAGTATATTTTGCGACCTAGTAGGTTCATACGCCTAGCCTCCTTTGACTTAGGAGCCGGGGCTTGCTGGCCATGAGGCTCCCGTTCGTTCACCGATTGGACAACTAGAGAGCAAGGAGGTGGGTGAGTGTAGAGATATTCATACTCCTTTGAGGGGACCATATATTTTCTCTCTACTCCCCTTGCTGTAGGTGGAATTAAAGCTGGGGATTGCCAAATGGTGTCCGCATTAGCCTGTATGGTGCGGATGAACGGAAGAGCGACTCTAGTAGGTGCATCAGCTGATAGGATGTCCACGACCGGGTCCTCTATTTCAGGGACCTCTTCCACCTGTAAGTTCATATTCTGAGCCACTCGCCACAAAAGGTTCTAATCGGCCCTGAGGTCACTTGGTGGAGGGCCTGAAGAGGATGTCCCCGCCACCGCCTCATCAGGCGAGGAGGAGGAGGAGAGGCCTGGGACCAAAGGGTCCTGTGGTGGCTTCTGTACTTGATGGGTGTCATCTGCATCCGGTGGAACCTTGGCGACTGCAGATGGTATTGGCGCCTCATCCGTGCCTGTGTGTGTGTGGGGGGGCTTACTGTCACCTCTGGTACCCAGTGTTTTGACGGGGCCGACCGTTGAGCCACTGATGGTGCACCTTGGCTTTGGTGGTATGCCCACGGTGTCCAGAAGGACCAGTGATGAGGTCCTTGCTTGTGGCTCTCTCTCTCTGAGCATGTATGTCTGGGGACGTCAGAGTCATGCTCCTGATGATAGGATGCACTACCAGACTGCGATGACACCGATGTGTGTCTGGAAGGCCACGGTGGTGCCGATAGGCCCTGGGAGGACACCACTGGTTCTTGACACTCGGGCCCGGGGCGGTACCAGGGAGAGGTACCAGGAGCTATAATGGCACCGCGAGTGAGACCGGGACCTTCTACCATATCGGTGCTGGGAGGTCGACCGAGATCTCGAGTATCTTCATCTGGAGCGACTGCGGGATACATGGTGCTGAGATTGGTGCCGTGAGCCGGATCGGTACTAGGAGTATCTGTCTGGCGAACGAGATGTCGAACAGTGCTGTGAGTGTGACCGGTACCGCGATGGAGAGTGGTGCCGGGACTGCGAGCGGTGCCGGGAGTGGGAACGGCGCAATCGAGAGCGTCTGTGAGACTGGAATCCAGAACAACGTCTTTCTGGTGAACCAACAGAAGGATGCATTAACAGGTGTGTTGTAAACAAGACACGAGAAGTCATTCTTCCGCTTTACTCTGCGCTGGTTAGGCCTCAACTGGAGTATTGTGTCCAGTTCTGGGCACCGCATTTCAAGAAAGATGTGGAGAAATTGGAGAGGGTCCAGAGAAGAGCAACAAGAATGATTAAAGGTCTTGAGAACATGACCTATGAAGGAAGGCTGAAGGAATTGGGTTTGTTTAGTTTGGAAAAGAGAAGACTGAGAGGGGACATGATAGCAGTTTTCAGGTATCTAAAAGGGTGTCATCAGGAGGAGGGAGAAAACTTGTTCACCTTAGCCTCCAATGATAGAACAAGAAGCAATGGGCTTAAACTGCAGCAAGGGAGATTTAGGTTGGACATTAGGAAAAAGTTCCTAACTATCAGGGTAGTTAAACACTGGAATAGATTGCCTAGGGAAGTTGTGGAATCTCCATCTCTGGAGATATTTAAGAGTAGGTTAGATAAATGTCTATTAGGGATGGTCTAGACAGTATTTGGTCCTGCCATGAGGGCAGGGGACTGGACTCGATGACCTCTCGAGGTCCCTTCCAGTCCTAGAGTCTATGAGTCTACCATGGCTGGCTTGCCGATGGATTGTATGACCCACACCGGCGGTGCCAGGGGTTGAGGCCATGTTGACTCCATCACTGCGATGAGCTTCCTTGCCATGGAGAAGGTCTCTGGCGTAGAAGGGAGGGCAAGCTCAACCACAGCATGAGCTGGGGAGCTGTCGGGCACCGAACTCAACAGCCTTTGTGGGATCAGAATCGACGGTGCCGAGCTTGGCGGAGCCGCAATCTGCGGTGTCACAGTTGACGGTGTCGCGGCAGATGACGGTGCCGGACGAACCGTCTTGGAAGAGCGCTCCTTCCGTGGAGCTGAAGTTGAGGCACTATGTTGCTTCCCAGGTCTCGGGGACAGGGAGTGGTGCCGAGCACGTCGGTGCCGGTAGGGGTTGGTGCTGGGACTCCTCCTTGGTACTGGAGCGGTCCGGTGCCGAAGGGGCGCTCCTTACCGAAGTAGTCTGTTGGGCGCTCAGTGCCGACGCTGCAGGACTAAGTGCCGACTACATGAGGAGCTGTTTCAATCTAAAGTCTCGCTCCTTCTTCGTCCTTGGTTTAAAGGACTTGCAGATGCGGCACTTATCAGCAAGGTGGGATTTCACTAGGCACTTGAGGCAGGAGTTGTGGGGATCCCCTATTGGCATCGGCTTTTGACATGCCAAGCACGGTTTGAATCCCGGTGCCTTGGGCATAGGCCCACACCGGGGTGGAGGAAAGGGCCTAATCCCCAATCCCCCCTTAAACTATATACACTAACTATAAAGACAAGAACTAATACTAACTATAACTACAAGAACTCGAACTACAGACACAGTAACAGTAAAGAACTACGAGTAGCTAGGGATGTGGAGATCAGCAAAGCCGCGCTCCACAGTTCCAACAACCGTCATGGGCGGTAAGAGGGAACTGAAGGGCCATTGGGTCAGCAGGAGTATCTATCCGGCGCCATAACTGCGCCACTCCAGGGGGCGCCCGGCCGACCCAGCGAGTGTTGCTAGGGTAAAAATCTTCCGACGAGCGTGCACGTGGCATGCACACACCTAATTGGAATTGATATGAGCAAGCACTCGAAGAACAACGCTGATAATGGCAAGCTGGCAAAGCTATGGAATCCCCAAATACTCTATATTTGCAAGTACCAAAATTAGCAGTGTCAGAGGCCTGAGTATTGAGGCACTGAGTGAAGCCAAAGCTTTTCTTGTGTTGGAAGCGCTGACTCAGAATGTGTAAACTTGCTGCACTGATATCATAGCCCTGCTGACCTCATAGAAGACGAATGACTCAAAGTTGATACTAAGGGCTTCATGGTGTCCTTGCAGAGGACTAGGAATGACTGCATGTCACTTACTATAGAGTGATATGGGGAATGGGTATCATCTCTCTCCTCCTTTGTATTCACTGCTTTGAAGCAGTCAGGAAACTTCAATACGAGCTGCTTTGAGTTAGGAGTACTTCAGGGAGCTGCTAGCCCTCTTGGTGCCTGCCTTCTGTATATGTGATGAGGTAAAGGTCAGTGTGATACTGTCCCCCATATTCTTCATAGATTTTATTGTATGACAATTATTTTATGCAATATACATTATGTATCATTGGAAAGGGTATGATTTACTGAATATGATTATCCTATTTGTATGCATGTATCATTTTTGTATCTGAAGTTGTGAATATTGATTATGTATCTGTTACAAATGTGTTTACATATGGGGAACACCCACTAGACAAAAGATTCCCAGCCAGCCATTTACACTGAGAAAGTCTCATTCAAATTAATGAACCATTAGGGAGAACAACAGCCCATAGAAGCAGTTTATTGCTCCCCTGGGGGCCTTCCTGAGGATGCTACAAACAGGCTCCACTCCTCTGCTGTAGCCAGGGACATGTGATCAGGTCACCTGGTACTGGATTCCATCTTGGAATACCAGTGTTTTTCCATTGACTGGTGTGGGAACCAAGCTTTGAGATAAATGGTTCCTGTCATACACAAAAGCTATAAAAGGCAGGGGAATGACCTCCTCATGGTTCCTCACTGACTCCCCCACCCAAGAAGACTCCTGGAAACACCTGAGGAACAAAGATTGAACTGGGGTGTGTGTGTGTGTGTGTGTGTCTCCTGGATCCAGGTTAAAGGGATTTTTAGCCTGTGAATGGAACTGGTTTTTCTAAGCTGCAAGCCAGTGCAGCTTGCCCCTTAAAAGTATGCTTTATAATCATTTAGTGTGAGAATTTGCTATTCATATCCAACCTCTTTAGTATATTAAGCTTAGTTTGCAAGTTTTGTTCATTTGCTAGGTAATCTGCTCTGATGTTTGCTATCCCTTACAATCACTTAAAACCAATCTTTTGTAGTTAATAACTTGTTTTTGCTTTGTTTAAACCAGTGTGTGAAAATCATAACTCATGGCAGAAAGCTATTGTATATTTTCTCTCCACATTGAGGGAAGGGGGTGAACTTCATGAGCTTAAGCTGTGCGGTGCAAGATAGTATAAATTTTGGGTTTATATTATACCCCAGAGGCCTTTCCATCCACAGCTAAGCACAGCATCCGTATGTAACTGCAGCTGGGTGTGTCCCTACCTGTGCATGCTGGTAAAAACCCGTCACAGTTAGGGCTCTATGTTCCCAAATGTTGAGTGCCCACTTGGCAAATGTTTGAAGCACCTGAGCAACCTTCTTTCCTCTCTCAATCCCATGCCTGAAATCAATGGCCCATAGATACCTGGGCACTGAAGGAAGTGCTGGATGTTGAACCAAATAACTGATGAGCACCAAACAAGGCACTGAACCAGGACAGGTGTATCACTGTAAGATGTTCGAGTGCCTAGGATATTATGGTGTCAGTGTGCCAAGGACAATGGCAATGGTAGAGCTCTGTGAATCTAGTAACAACACCAAGGTGCTGGCAAAAAAAGAAGAGATTCCAAAATGCCCCCCACACCTTCACCTTGGGGGGAAAAAAAAAAGAAAAAGGTGTGCGCTAAAATACCTAGGAACAGGCATCAAAGTGCTGCACACGTGTACCCAAGTTCCCAAGCTAAATTTTGTAGGTCTTTACTGTACCAGACCAGCCTGGGAGTTAAGTAATGGTGAAGGATATTCAGTCAGTGTTCTTGAAATCCTGAATAGCTGAAGACAGAAAAGTCAGTCCTCCGAGGGAAATGCTTTCTTCTTGATAAGGTCAGTAAATGAAACTGAATGGAACATTTTAGGGAAGTATTTACAGTGGGCAGCTGCCAGTAAGGGTTCTGGCTTACTACCGCTACTTCTACTCCTCAAGGGTAAAAAAGCCTTTATATCTAGAGAATTCCATCAGTGCTGTGCTAAGAGAGAAAACTCAGGCCGAATGATCCGGTATAGGTGGTATCTTTAACATGGTATCTTTAAATGAGAAGTCTAGTAATTCTATGAAGTTCATATGTATCTGATAATGCCCCCTCAAAAGCAATTCATGCTTTTTGAAAGCTAGTACAATTATACATTATTTTAATGTTACTTTTTCTTCTGTAGTATAAAGTTCTCATCCATTTAGAATGTAATCAATTCAGAGCAAGAACTGTGTATATTTACCTGACTGTGAAATGCCTAGCACTTTTGGAGCTATATAAAAATAACCATCACCACAAATCTTACACCGAGAGAAACGGACATAAATATCATTCAGAACATTTCCTGGACAAATCACATTAAAGGGATATGATTTGAACAGCTCTAGAACAAACATGTGGTATCAAGAACTTTTCATACTCACAAACTGCAGCAAGGCAATCATGAACAGTGTCTATGCTCACCATCTAAAGCACAGGAAGATGGCGAGGTGCCCAAATAATTCAGTAAGGCAGTGTTGTAGTGAGAGATTTGCAATAGTTGATTTTTTTTTTAAAAGCCCTGGCTTCTGCAGATGTGATTAGGTGAGAATCTCAGCTTTTATTTAAACAAAAACAGTTTCCAGCCCACATGGTGGTAGAGAAAACCTTGAAAATGTATTCTAAGTACACCCTAAAGGCTCAAAACCAGATAAAAAGAATCAATTTTTTCAAATCTCATTAAAAAAAATCAATTTTTAAAGCAATCTTGATGGTTTGGGGCCTGACTCATGATTTTTGAACACTTAGGGTTGGCAACACTGTGTTATGTCATTTCTGGAGAGCTTAACGTTTGTCTCATCCTCGGCATATAATATATTTTAAAGGTTTCAAAATAAATAGTTTAATGATGCTCCATGTTAACTTATAAAAATAAGGAAATCACTGTCTTCTTTTTCACTGAACCATGGTGAAAAACGTCACTGTTTTATTCAGCATTATAGGTACATAACATTTGTCTGTTTCTATTACTAGAAAGAATTTATTAAAATAATCCTGAAAAGACATCTTTTCTCCCTCCAATGATTTCAAAACTATGCCTTTCAATGCCAATTTCACACAAATCATCAAATGGATTTGATCTGTAGGAGTCAGTTATAGCAATTGTCAAGGCACAAGCTCAGCTCTGCACATCAGCTGCTGCTTGCAGTGAAACGACATATGCCAATTATGTCGTCTTAGTTAAAAATGCGTAATCCCTTTATTTTACATTGCAACAGGAGAAGTTAACATTACATGTACAGATTACGAAAGGTAAAGAATTTACTTCTGATATGATTTGTAGATTTAAATTCAAATCCTATTGTATATTTTATGTAGCGGATGAAAGTAACCTTAGTATTTCCTTTCTAACAGAATATTAAATAGTTGGGAATAAACAATATAAAGTAAGCCTTAAAAGTTTTACTCATTTTCAATTTCTGTCTATTGTCAGATGAAAAATATTCCGTACAGTAGCCATCGCTTTTGATTACATTGCAACACTGATCATGTGCCTTGATAAGGGAACAACAGTTCACTAAATAAGGATGATGACATAACATGTAGGGAAGACTTTGGATTGTCTATTTAAAATGTCAATGTAATAGGCAATTAATAGTAAAACTTCAAAAATTTTAAGTGCACTTCCACATGCTTTTTGTTTATAATATAGCAACTTCCTATCCTTTTTTCAAACAAACTTCACTCTCTAGTCTAAAGCTGTTTGGCTGAAAATGCACTTTCCCCAGTAAACTTTTTTTTTTTTAAACAACGTAACTAAAAAGCCTACCCTTTCATAGACTAAGAAATATGTTTTGCTAATTAAAAGACAATATATTACAAGACATGTGAAGACAACACATAGTGAAATGAGTTTTAATTGTTGTGCTGTGGCTAAAGTAAAGTTCTCAAGGCTGCATTTTAACATTCCAAGTTCTCCCTTCCATCTTTATTGATTAAGATTTTGAACAGAAACTCTTTGGGGGCTAGAACAGCAGTAATTGCATCACACTGTTTTCCAAGACTTCAAGTTTCAAAAGCAAACTCTTCAAAAAAGTACAGTTCCTGATTTGATTAGATACAGGGACAAAAATATAGCACATACTTGAAGGTTACATGGTCTACAAATGATGGCAATATTTTCCTTGGGAGAGTACACTTTGTTTTCTTGTAAATACTCAAAAAGGCTCAACTTCAAGCAGTAATAAACACAAGCAAAAGTGATTTAACCCTTAAAATAAATATTCAGGAAAACCTCTCTGTACATACAAGTGAAAGAATATGTAATACTTTCACGCTAAAAGAAAAAATAAAGAATTTGTTCATATAAGCAGCTGAAATCTGCTGTTCCAGCCCAGTGTCCCCAGTAAAGAAGGGAGGCACAAACACAGGTGACTACTATAGCTCACTATCTTATGGCCTTTTTTGGACAGGGACATCACCACCACCAATTTTAATCCCTTTTGTTATATTTATTTATTTATTACAGCATGCCAAATCCTTTGGCATATGTGATGGCCTTCAACAATCTCTCTTTAAGCTTTTCTTTGTTTGAGTATTCCGGAAGCAAAAGGACATTAAAGCATGTGTGAGATGTAGGCAATCTGAGGAGAAACAGAAAAGGAAGAATTCAGTCATCAGAATGCACAGTGCATGCACATAAGCATCATCATCTTTGAGAAACACCCTGCTATTTCATCTGCTTACATATGCAAGAACAATATTCCAGTTTTGCTTTACAATTTATACCAGTTGTTTTCATGTAACCCTGAGGTCACAGTGTTATAAAATATTATGAAAATGCTATTAAAAATCCTCAATGTTAAGGTTTGACTGCGGGTATTTTCACTTTGCAGAATTCATCTTAATTTTTAGTAAGTCAAAATAAAATTTTTACCAAACGGAAGGTCAATATTTTACCTCTCTGTGTCTGGGCCATTTTTGGCTATAATCATTTTTAATTTTCCAAGCCCTCCCACAGGTGCTCTGTCCGTGCCTGTTGTAAACTGCAAAAATAGTCTTTTCTGCTCATCTGTAAATGAATGGACTATTTCCCAGAATTCCCTATTGAGGGGAAATTAAAAACAAAAAGTTGAGAAAGCAAGAGAAAAATATTGTTAAGAATATTTGAGACAAACAAGACCTCTCCCTAATTGTATGTAACTTTCCCAACTGCCAGAATTATGCAATTTGCAGCTGTTAATTGACACATTATCAAATATGGAACCATATTTGATCCTCTTAACACATCAGCATACAAACCGAGCATACAGAAGTTGAACAAAATTGCATTCAAACATCTGCTAACCACTGAAGTTTTGAAGCTACATCTGAAGTATTTCAAAATCCTTGAAGGTTAAAGTGTTAACTTTTTAAAACTGTTTCAGACTACTCTAAAATTAGCAAATAATTTGCAGATGCTGTCCATTTGTTTTCTATACTGTTCATATTTTCTATATTTTTCAATTATCCTTATTGCAATGCATTGTCTATTCTCTGATAATCTTGTTTCTCTCTTCCTCGTATTGTATTACCAAACATATCAATATTAGTTTGACTAAATAGTTCAAGTCACGTGTCAATTACCAACTGTGAGTTAAGATCAAAACGGAGGTGAAAATAAAGATCAGAAAAGGTGGCTTCTACAATATTAGAGGAATAAAAACAGTAATTCATCAAAAAAGTGTCAGTCTGATTACATGTAAAATAATCAGAGCAGGAGTTTTTGTAGCCCCTACATTTGTCTATAATCGTAACTATGGTAAATACAATATTTTGCACATCCTTATTCTTGACATATGGCATGGTTTGGAGGCCTTTTGTTTCGATAATATGTGATAATGAATGTACTCACTAATGGCCCATCAGAACAAATTATGACACTTCCACCCATCACAAAATCCTATTAGGATAATTCATCATTGAGCAAAAATCATTGCCATCTCTTTTTTCATGGTCCTGAAGATCATTTGAATATATTCTAGACTTATAAGAGAGACTACACACAGACTATTTCATTCAGAACTGGGAACCTCAATACAAGAATGATGTAGACAGACTGAAGAGGGATTAGAAGAGAAAGACAACCATGGCCTGGAGGAGAAGCAGACAGCCAAAGATGACAAGAACTATACCATCTTCTCCCAGAGAAGGATAGGAAAACCCTCCATAGCATTATTCCACTTTTGACCCCACAGGAAACCTTCTGTGCAACATGGGCTCTGTGAGTGAGAAGGATGTAGTTGAACACACATCCCCTAAGGGCAACCCCAAAGGACTCTGAACATTAATCTACCTGCTTCCCCTACTGTGTACTAAGGAACTTCTCCCTTGAAGGGTTGGGTAGTAAATTACAGGGGAACTTTATCAGCATGGCTCCTACAGATTCTCTCACACTAAGAGAAGGATTAATTGGAAATTCTGCAAGCAACAAGATGTGGAATTTCCTTTACCGTATGTGGGAGTAATCCAGGTCATTTCTTAGAGACGTATTTTACTAAACTAAGCAAGTAATAGGTAGCATAGTGTAAGAAATAATCCTGCCCAGTTGGGGGTTACCTAATGAGTCCCTTCCATCTCTCAACAAGAAAGCACACAAGTAAAAAAGAGCAAGTGCAAAGTAACCATCATTTTTACCCTTCAGTTTCTTCAACAGCTTTTGATAACTTTTCATTTGTTTAAAGAGTTTATTCTATAACTGCATATTAAGCATCTTATTTGCTGACTTTATTCAAATACTCATAGTGAAAATGATAGATAATGCAGTACCAATAATAAATGATGATATTTAGCTCTTGCTGGACTTCAGTTGTACTTCAAAACCACAAACCTCACAGATGCTGCCTCTTCATCATAAATTTGGTAAAATACAGTTTTCTTGTATATCCCTTGAAAAGTTAAAGAACTTACCTAATAATAAGAGAGTCTCTGCTATAGCCACCATCATATTCTGTAGTTTCTTCTAGTGCTTGAAAGTCTAGATTCTGTAAATGTAAGACATTTTATCACCACCCATAATTGTATCTTTGGGATAAGAAAACCAGCAATTTATTTTGTTGCACATTCCAGATTTCTTACCCTACTTCCACAAATAAGTAATTCAATTTCCTCTGGTCTAAATAAATATTTCAGTGGAGACTCATTGGTCACCATATGGAATCCTCTCCGAAAGGCTTTGAACTGCTTTTCTACTGATTTGTTGAGAATGTAGTCTGCATACAGATTGACAAATTCCTGTAAGAAAACAACCCCAAAACTTATTTAATAGTTAAAAGCCAAACCCAACCCTTCAAAAAGCCAGATACACCCAAACAAGACATTTTGGTCTAAAGTTTTAATTAGGGAAAGCAAGTACTTCATGGCATTTGTCTAAATTTGCTTTCTCATAACTGGAACCAAGCCAGAGTGTACCACTGGACTTTGCCCACCTACAATCAATCATAGAATATCAGGGTTGGAAGGGACCTCAGGAGGTCATCTAGTCCAACCCGCTGCTCAAAGCAGGTCAATCCCCAGACACATTTTTGCCCCAGATCCCTAAATGGCCCCCTCAAGGCTTGAACTCACAACCCTGATTTTAGCAGGCCAATGCTCAAACCACTGACCTATCCCTCTCCCCAATTTCAGAGGCAGCTGAGCTATGACTGGACACTTCTGTCAACTTCACATGTACTGAAATTTTTAAACAGAAATTATCCACATGCACACACAAAATAGTCGGTGGATTCCTTCCAGTTGGTGGACAACTTCATTTGAGAAACCAAGTTTATGGGCAAGAAAAAATTCTCTCTTTCTCCTACACAAACATCCACCAATCTGGAGGAATCTGGTAGGACACAGCAAGCAGTAAATAAAGTTTATGCCATCACAAACAATGGTAGGATTCAAAATCTAACACAAAAGCTTACTTCTACACAAAAGTATCAGAGAGGTAGCCGTGTTAGTCTGGATCTGTAAAAGCAGCAAAGAGTCCTGTGGCACCTTATAGACTAACAGACGTTTTGGAGCATGAGCTTTCGTGGGCGAATCTGACGAAGTGGGTATTCACCCATGAAAGCTCATGCTCCCAAAAGGTCTGTTAGTCTATAAGGTGCCACAGGATTCTTTGCTGCTTCTACACAAAAGCTTACTTCTACATGTATCAAAATTTTGTGTAGTCTATATTTGTATTAAACCTAAGCCCATTCAGCAGCAAGTTACAACTAAAGGAGACAGTAGATGATCTTTTGGTCTGTCACATTTTCCTATAAGATTATGCTCCGATGCTGAGTCCAAAATGTGTTTGGGGAGACAGACAATGTGAAGTCTGGTATGCACATTTCAATTTACTAGTTTTATAGCCAGTTTACTCAGCAATCTGCATATACATAGCTTAAATATCTATTCAGGATTCTGTTAACAGTTGCTTGTAACACTGGTCTACAATTTTTGAGACGTCGTCGGCTTCAGAGATAAAATGTGATATTTATTATGTATTTTGATGTGCTGAATTCAAATATGACAATTAAAACAACTGATTGGCTGCTGTTTCTAAGATATTTAAGTTTTTACATTTTATGTCTATGTATATTGTGTAGACAGTAGAGTTTTAATCATAAATTGTAAACGTAGGTCTTTTCATGTGTTTATGGTTGCTTTACATGATAATATTTCACCTGTCCTGTTTATGTAACACTTTAAAAATCAGCAAAAGGGTTATATCAATAAAATTTATTATGAAACAAAAGGCAAAAAACTATGATGTACATAGTTTAGTCCTATTCAGTGTCTACTCGGCGCTTCTTGACTTGTCTCTTGTATTCATTAAATGGAGCATCTCTTGTCACTGTCCAGCAATAGTCTGCAAGCATTGATGGGCTCCATTTGCCCTGATAGCCTGCCAGGAGATTCCACTGCTGTAGTCTGGAGCCCAACAGCTCTGCCTTACTCTTGGGTAGTTCCAAATCCCTGACAAGGTCATTCAGTTCACCTTGTGTTAGGATGTGTGGTTCAGAGGAGGAGGATGGGAGAAAATGTGGGTCCTGTGACACTGATGGTTCAGGACCAGAAGTTTCATCCTCTTCCTCGTCTGACTCAAGGGAGAATGATTCTGGTGCATCAGGAACCGGCAGTCCTTCTCCGTGGGATACTGGGCGTATAGCTGATGGAATGTTTGGATAATGCACAGTCCACTTTTCCTTCTTTGACACACCTTTCCCAACTGGAGGCACCATGCAGAAATAACAATTGCTGGTACGATCTGTTGGCTGTCTCCAAATCATTGGCACTGCAAAAGGCATAGATTTCCTTTTCCTGTTCAACCACTGGCGAAGATTTGTTGCACAAGTGTTGCAGCATATGTGTGGGGCCCACCTCTTGTCCTGATCTCCAATTTTGCAGCCAAAAGAAAGGTGATAGGCTTTCTTAACCATAGTGATTAGACTGAGCTTTTGTGATGCAAAAGTCACTTCACCACAAACATAGCAGAAATTATCTGCACTGTTCACACAAGTACGAGGCATCTCTGCTCACTTTGGCTAAACAGAAATGTGTCCCTTTGCAAAATCAAACACTGACAAATAAGAGAGCATGACACTGTATGATTTCTAGAGCTGATATAGGGCAATTTGTTCAGCAGAGTGATGTAAGCTTCGTTATGATTGCATCATCCATGACTTCTAGGAATAACATGATGCAATTCATATAATGTATGACGCAATACCAGCTTCAGATTGCATCATTCATTGTTTTGCCTCAAAGGCAAGTACTGTCCAAACCCAGTCATAGATTTATTCATAGATCCAGTCAAAGATGTATTTTAGTAATTTCTGGTTTAAACTGAGATCCTTTCCCTTTATAACTCACTTATCCTCCGCCATTCCCAAGTCAAGGGTCGTATATACTGACCTAATAGTATATCTTGAAAACTAGAGCCAATCAACAATTTTAAGCATCATTTTTGTTCTCAGTGACCCAGAATTTGTAAAGTTGGACTACATTTATTTCAGAAGCATTTTGGCTGTAGAGTAGTGTAAACAGCAAACATTAAAAAGGAGTCAAATATTTCTGACTTGTTATACATAAACATGTATGTTACAGCAAATGTATCTTTAACTGGTGTTCTCAAAGTCATACATGCAAGAGAATTATAGAAAAGTGTTTTCTTCTGCTTCTTAACCAAATTGGACTATTAGAATTTTAAATTTAACTATTTCTTTATCGCTAGCTGAAATTAATGTTTTAGTTACATGCCTGAAATTCTGAGATACATAGTAATGACAAAGATCATTCCACCGTTAGAATGCCATGTGAATTACCTTTCTGTTTTCATTTGTAATAGGGATTTTATCTCCATTTTCCTTTAAATCATGCATCATTGGATTGCCGAAGAGATCCGTATGAGATATTTGGAAAGTTATCATCATATCATCTTCCACACTTCCCTCATACTGTAACAAGTCTCTTAAACTCTGATAAAGAACCTAATAAAATAAAAACATTTGATGATAGAGTTGTAAAATATAAGTTCCACTATATATAACCAATGTTAATCAGAGTACGGCTTTAGATACTGACTGTCCAAAAACATACTTGGATTGGTCAGCTATATCTTTTGGGTGAGGTCACAACTTTGTACCAAATCCCAATTGTTTATTATTGGGACAAAATCACCAGAAGTGCCAGGAAAATATTTGTGCACATAATGTGAAGAGGAGGAAGTTAAAGTGTTGCTAAATATTTGACCCTCACTTTGAAAAATAAGCACAAGTTAGGGTCAGTAACTGTGCAGTATAGGTGGAATTTTAAAAAATGAATGCAAGTTGTCTGAAGGGCTTTAGGGAGCCCTCTGAGTCCCTGTACTCAAGCAGTAATAAGCCCCACACTTCTGAGGAATCCCCTAGTAATACCGCCCAGAAGCAGCAGATGATGTGCAGGCAGCAGCAGTTTAAGGGCTCCCACTAGGGGACAGAGGTATGAGCCGCTCAGGGACACAAACTGAAGGTCAGAGAAAGTCAGAGTGCTCTTTAATTAGAGAAAGTATAGTGAACTTTCCTTATATACTTCTTGTAAGTTTTAGCTGCAATCCTCATCCTCTCACCAGTTGTCTTCCTCCTATGCCCCACAAACACTTTCAAAAGGTACCATGTTAGTAAACACTGATTTAGGAACCACTACCTTTTAAACAAGATCTGGGTCTCCTGCCCTCTGAATTCTGGCCGTGGTACTCAACAATATCTTGTGTGGCCTGACTACTTTGAATTTTATACAGTTTTAAGACTCTCAATCAGCATTTAAATAACTTGGTCCGTTTAATGGAGTCTATGAAGGGTGATTTTAAAGTAGAGGTGAGAGTAAGACAACAGTGGAAGAGGAATGGAGCTAAGAGGTAAATTGAACTTTTAAATCCACTCGTTCCCTTCCCACAAAAATGAGATTGGTTGCCCCACATTTTGTAGCCTCTTGACAAGTTTGAATTCACTTGTTACTAAAAATAAAACTAAACTGGGAATCTGAAACAGCTCAATTTTGTTATTACAATAAAAAATGACTTTAAAGTAGCTATTAGGTCTCAAACTACAGCTGAAAGAGTGGCCTGAGTTGGCATACTGTTGTCATGAAAAACAATTTAAACAGACCAGGGAGTCTATAAAAAATTAAGTTTTTTTTTCTAATATAGTAAAATAAAAGGCATTTATAATAACCTTTATCCTATTCACTTTCTCTTTTCTTTCTTTGAACCATTTGTGATAGTGGAAGGATTTACTGCATAGCTCTTACAAATAAAAATGGAAAAAATACCCCAAATTAATTTAAATAAATCATACTAACAGCAATAAAACACACTAGGTTGCATGTTAGAAAGCTATTGGTGTTCTTTGGATGGTGGAAGGCACAGGACCAAAATACATGAGATGTGCTTTAACTGTTAACTCACACACATTTATTGTGGCTTATTGCTATTTTACAGCCCTCAGCAAAAGAACCCTCCCCCTCCACTTTCTCTTTCTAGTTTTTAAGGTGAGACAATAAAAAGCATGTGAGAAAACTCATAATTGCTTCAAGAATTTGTGAATAATCTCCACCTGCCACAACTGCCTTTCACTTAATAGAGTCACTACACCATAGCACTTCCATGAGAATTTTTAAAAAGCGTTTTACTAAAGATTGGTCAATAATATTCTCATTTTACAGACTGGTTTGTTGTGGCACAGAAGGTTAAGTGACTTGCCCACATTCATGCAGTGAGGCAGAAATAGGACCCACATACTATTGCTAGCCAATGCATATTCCTCCAAATTAGATGTAGTGGTAGCATCATGTACCAGTCCACACATTTTAACAAACAAATAACCCTATAATGTTTCGACTAACCTAACAGGGCATTTCACTTTCACCTATTCTGACAGTAAGCTTGTGTTGAAATCAAATCTTAATTAAATGAACACACATTTTCCACAACCTGTAGTAATAAATTCAAGGTACACAATGAACTTACAGGGTGAGAATCTGCCAGATCACGGAAAGTTCCTTTTTTGCCCATTAGCTTCCTGTAGACAACCATGGGAAAATGCACATCCAGTATACAGTTATTGTAAATAGCCAGACCCAGTACTATGCCAATCAGTGTAAACTGACCCTCAGTTTCAAAAGAGGATGGGTTAAACCAAAACAGTTTTGTAGACTCATCGTATGTGAACATACCTATAAGAAATTAATTTAAATGATTACTTTTATATTTAGAAAAACAACAAAAATGTAGAGCAAACAAAGTTTAAAAATTCACCTTCTAAATCCATCTGTACCAGATATACATATAAAATTACATTTTAAATTTAGAATTATATACTTTACCAAAATATTACATATTCATAGCATGAATTAATGTTTCGGGTTTCATAAATTGTGATGCTCACGCCTATAGGAACACGTACATCAGTTATAAAGCCACACATTTATAACCAATCTCCCAAAGTTTCCCTGCAATGGGATGGCACCCACCTCTCGTGAGTGCCTCCTGGTTGAGTACGTGTGCCTGCAGACTCTCAATTTGTGCTGACCTTTGTCAGTGGTTTCTCAGGAGAATTTTCAACAACTCAGCCCCGAAGCCAACTCTCTCACACAGTCTGTATGTCAAACAGAACAGACCTCTTCCAGGGTATACAGTCTAACAGGTGCCTATCCCAGTACCCATCTGTTGGTATCTCTGTAGTCGTCCCCAGACCTAGTCCTTAAATAATCCCAGGCCTGGTATGTGGCCATACCCCCAGGGCTTGCTCCCTGGACACACAGTCTTCCTGCAGCCCTCACTGGGCTCAGTCCTTATTCAGTCCCAGCAGGCAACCAGGAGCTCCTTCTTACTCCTCTAGTCCCTGCCAGCAACTGATCTGTCTGTGGTCCTGCTGCTCCTTCAGTCAGCCAGCCAGGAACACAGCCGCAGGCAGCAACAGACTAACTCTCGCCCTGCAGTTCCTTTCATGTGAGTCTGCTGGGCTCTGACTGGCTGCTTCCCCACAACCACTCTAGGCTGCGTAGAGGACTTCTCTTCTGCTCCTCTCTGGGACGGGGTACGATAGGACCCTGAGGCATCCAGCAGGAGCCTCTGGGCCTAGTGGACCCCATTACATTCCCCAAATCACAACATAAGATATCACACTCAAGCAACCTCCTGCTGACAAAAGCTGTAGGCCAACAAATTCTAGCTCACTTGGGCCAACAGGGTAAGTGAATTCCAAATCTAGGGTTGAGGCCCATTCACAAAAGTTGACCTGTCTGCAGGAATTTAGGGTTATAAAAGTGTTTTAGTAGATCTCAACTAGTGGAATGGTGAAGAGAGAGAAAAGCAGTTTTTAAGGGACTGTCTATATGTGGAATTACTCCAGAACTGCTATTCAGGAATAACTCCATATGTGGACTCTCCTTAATCCAAATTAACTTTGAAGATTTTCGCCTCTCTACTCTTGAATCTAATGTATAAGTCAGTGGTCCCCAATGTGGCGCCCACCTGGGCATTTATGTGTGCCCGCCTAGTGCCCAGCAGGGGACCTGCCGGGGACAGAGAACTCAGGCGGCGGGCGCAGTGTTCTCTGTTCCCAGCAGGGGCGGGGCCTGCCTAGTTCCCAGCAGGGGAGAGAAGCTGAGGCCCCATGCCTGCCAGGGACAGAGAACTCTCGGACTGCAGGCTGCGGGAACCGGTGTTCTCGGTCTCTGGCAGGTGTGGGGCCGCGGCTTAAGCTGGAGAAAAGCTGTGGCCCCACGCCTGATGGGAACAGAGAACTCTGGCGCTGGTGTTCTTGGTCCCCAGCAGGTGCAGGGCCCACCTAAGTGCCCAGCAGAGAAGAGAATCTGGGGCTTCATGCCAGCTGGGGACAGAGTACTCCAGAGCTGTAGGCACCAGTGTTCTCTGTCCTTGCATCTTTTCTCCGGCTTCTCTCTTGATTCATATATTATGTAATATTAATTTTTTTTGGTATTATTTAATGTACAAATACAAAATAAGCCTTGTAAAATTGTTGGCGCCTGCCACACTCTTCTGAAAACATGAACGTGCTATTTGCCACAAAAAGGTTGGGGACCACTGGTATACGTGCTGGTAATATGAATGCGATCCTTTTTGGTTGCTGTAGTTTTATTGTATGTACAACATGGAATATGACATATTAATTGAAAACATATTTCACTTAGTGGTGGGCGGGCCAGGCTGACACCTCTAAAAAAAAGGGAAAGCTAGATATCTCACTGTCAGCTCTGATGCCTGCCAAAGCCAAATGCTCCCCAACAGCAGTGTGCTCTCTGCCCTTCTGACTTGGCTAGTAACGATTTAGAGATGCATTCTTCCCTCCTTGAGGTTCCTTTAGGGTTGCTGCTGGTACTGGAAGCTTGTTTTCAGGCAGTTTAGCTGCTGACCTCACCAACGCTGACTGTGTAGACAACTGCCTAACTAAATGGCAGGGACATTTTTTCCATTTAAGGGGTGGGGGGGAAGGGAGGGAACAGTTGGATTTCAAAACAAGCTCTATTTACTTTTCAAAAGTGTGAATTTAAGGAAACAAAACATCCTTTCAGAGGAAGATTTTTAACACTCAAATATGTATCTTCACTGAATGGGTCATAAAGGGCATGAAAAGTCCACTGAAATGTGCAAGCTAGTGAAAGACTTCCTGAAATGTTTTAATTTTAAAACTTTGTGCACAATAGGTGTAAAAAAGTAGTTACGTACCAACAGTTCAAATTGTAATTGGTATGTTGAGACATTTTAATTCCTTTACTACATTATGCACTATAATAGTGAAACTGAAAGCACTCAAAAAACTTTTATTTTCTATTTATGTTGTCTACATATTTCATTGTTCTGACCTTTGCCAATGAAAACAGACTAGCCAATTTCATGTTTGTTTCTATTCAATTTCACTTTCAAGTTCTTATACTGTAGCACAATGATGCAATGATTCATTACCCAAATATTCTCCTGTTACAGCACAAATTATTTTGATTACAATTTTTAGAAGATTTTGGGAAAGTCTCTAGGGATCTTTTAAGTTTTGTATAAGCTTTTTTCTAAAAGACTAAATTTGGGGACAAACTGGACCAAAGTATCCCTTTAACATTTCTTCCTCCTCCTCATCCCTACATAACAATGTCCTTCTGTTATACTCAATTTTAAAGGGGAATGGTCAACTTGATAAATCATACCTGTCTGAATTTTTAAAAAGTTATAATTATAAGAAACTAGAGACTTTTTTCAAGTTCATTTTATGTTTTCAGCATAGAACTGTGTATCACTGGTTTCATTGTATTCCCTATAGTCAGTTCTCTTATCTGAGTGGCTCTTTCACACAGCAGTGGAAAGTGAAGGGAGAACAGGACAGAAAAAACATTTTAAAAAACCCACACACAAGGAAAATGTGATTGCTAAACCACAAAAACTGGTAGGGGAACTCAGGAATAGGTGTAATACCAGAAACGACTGCTAACTTTTGTTTGTAATTGATTTGCATTTGACAGTATTTCTAAACTTTCAACCAAAATTTAAATCAGCATCACTACTTGAGAACAAAGTTAACTCTTTTTCATATTGCCATTTTTGAAAACCTGAAAAAACCCCCACCACTTTATACAGGTTTGCCTTGGACACTTAGGCCATGTCTACACTTACAGTTTTGCAGCGCTGGTAGTTACAGCTGTGTTCGTACAGCTGTGTAGGGCCAGCGCTGCAGTGTGGCCACACTGACAGCTACCAGCGCTGCAGTGTGGCCACATTTGCAGCACTTGCAGCGCTGTTGGGAGTGGTGCATTGTGGGCAGCTATCCCAGCATTCAAGTGGCTGCAACGTGCTTTTCAAAAGAGGGGGGTGGGGTGGAGTGTGACAGGGAGCGTGGAGGAGACAGACAGAATGGATTTTTGGAGTTGACACTGTTCTCAGCTCCCTGCCTTGCAAGTTCTAAGGACTGGAAGACACACAGTGCCTACCTTCAATCATTTTAAAAGTTCTAACTCCCTTCCCCCACTCCTCTCTCATTCACTAAATGCAAATTATGTACTGCTAAATACCCATCAGACCAGATCAGCAACTGCTCATCACGGACTTCCCCCTGCCGTGTGAGAGTGCTGTTTCTCTCTTCAAGCAAACAGCTGTGAACATTCCAAAGTAATTCCCCTGCCTGCCTCCGCTCGCTCAGCAAACAGGAGCTGTGTTTGTTTTTTAAATAAGCAGTTTGGCTGAACTCCGAGCTCTCCCTTTCTTCCGGTTTGTTGTGGACAGGAATTCTGGGATACCTCCTTATACCCCGGAGGTCAATAAAAGCGCTGGTGGGCGTCCACACTTGCTGACCAGCGCTGGATCACCAGCGCTGGAATCCCTACACCCGAGGCTCGACCGGGTGTACAGCCAGCGCTGAAACCAGGGAGCTGCAGCGCTGGCCGTGCTTTGCAAGTGTGGCCACATCCTAAGTTGCAGCACTGTAACCTCCTCACCAGTGCTGCAACTCTCTAGTGTAGCCATGGCCTTAGTAAGAGAGATTTTTATTTCTCAGGTTTGATTACTAGCCCTAGAAGCAAAACTTGAAGCCAAGGGGAAAGCCGAGAGAAGGTTTAGATTCAAATTTTCAGAAGCGAGTAAAAATAAAAATATTGCGTTACTTGTCAGTGATCTAAATGTATAAGTGGTAACATTCACTTGTGGCAAAAAGTACTGCAGTCATTCCAGTTGTCCTTGGGATGGTGGCTCTGTCAGATGCAGGATCCCAGACTGAATCAGATGCCCTTTTAGCTCAACAAAGGATACAGAGGACCCTCAGAAAAAGAGTACCTATAATTAGGAAGTAGATATGGGGAGAAACTGTGTGTACATGCACTTCATAGAGATGAGAGAGTTATTAAATTGCATACCAATATCAGGGTTGAAAATTTCCTCCACAACCAGTTGAAAAAACTCTTTGGAAACACCTCCTTCGTCTACCCCTTGCTCTCCTTCAAATTCCACGTATAACTGCTTCTTCAAGTCTGCAGGATTTTCCATGGCAATCATCTCTAGCTATTGGGTCAATACAAACATGTCATTAGTATACCCATTTTACTAGAAAAAATGATGCATACAGAACAAATACAAGAAAAATTGAGAAACAGAAAGGCTGGTAGATGTCACCCACAAGTGTAAATATGGGAAGGTAATGAAAATCCAGAATCTGACTAAATGCATTCTGTAAGCCATGAATTTGGGGGCAAACGGGCAGAGGTATCTAGTGAGGACTATCATATCTTATCAATAGCACAAATGCTTTAGTGCCCTGTCTTTTACTTTCAGAATTTTTATTAAAGTTTTTGTTTTTGAGAAAGATAAAAAGACAGTGTAAATAGAAAACAGAATAAAATACAAATAAACTACAAAATTTATCAACGGAATAACTAAAAATTGGGATTATCATTAGAGTCAACTGAATATCA
This sequence comes from Gopherus evgoodei, assembly GCF_007399415.2. Taxonomy (NCBI): domain Eukaryota; kingdom Metazoa; phylum Chordata; order Testudines; family Testudinidae; genus Gopherus; species Gopherus evgoodei. Next base: position 120,493,882 of record NC_044322.1, read on the forward strand.
TTTATGACTTTATATCATTTATGTGTTTGAATAGGAGTAACTCATTGTTCTTCACAATAAAAGAGTTTGGTGAAAGAATTATTTAAACAAATGTCCTTAACACTTTTCCCCCTTTAGATCAGTTTTCAGTTAAAGGAATCATTATATTCAATAGTCTGACATACCTATGTCTAGCTGCATGAAAACTGAAAAAAAGGAAAATAAAGGCAAAACCAGAAAGGGAAGAACTGAGAGTATCAGGCTCACCAGCTTCTCCAATCAACCTACCAGAGCACCCTTAGAAATCCCTTGGACTAATTTCTTTAACAAAACTAATGCATTGCTTTCATACATGTGTGAATTCATTAATCCTATAATTGGCTCTTTGTGAAATGTCCAGTCATTTCTACACAAGAATATTTGATAGGATGGTAAAAAGCGACAAACAGTCCTGTGGCACTTTATAGACTAACAGATGTATTGGAGCATGAGCTTTTGTGGGTGAATACCCACTTCGTCAGACACGTAGTGGAAATTTCCAGAGGCAGGTATAAATATGCAGGCAAGAATCAGTCCGATTCTTATGTCTGTTAGTTTATAAGGTGCCACAGGACTCTCTTGCTTTTTACAGATCCAAACTAACATGGCTACCCCTCTGATATTTGATGGGATTGCATCACTTTTCTGTCTAATCAGGAGTACTCTTTTGGCATAAAAAATAAACAATATTTAGTCTTCTGGATTACCTACACTGGAGTTTTTTGCACAGGGGATGCACACCATTATGCAGACACATGAAAGTAAGCAGTAGCTTGCTGTGGTACATCTTAGTGTATTTCCCACACCTGCATAAATCACTGTTTACACTGGGGGGGTTTGCATCAGTGCAACTATATTGAGTTTTTCAATGCTGTTACAAAAAGCTCAGCATAGACAAGCCCTTACTTTAATTTTTCTGGTTGTATCCATTGCCATACAACAGAAATATGTATGCCAGTAATACTTGCCTATAATCCCAGATATTCCAAATTACACCATTCATTCAGTTTGCTGATCAACCACAGGAAAAAATCCTAAATTTAATTATTATTGAAATTATTTACATTGTAGTAGTGCCTAGAGGTCCTAGCCCAACTGTGCTAGCCTCCCCTCCCTGATGCCAATCACCTCGCCCCAAACATACCCAAGACCACCTTCCCAGTCCCTATAAACTTACATAAAGATGAGGGGGCAGGACTAGGTAACAGTGAGAAAATTACAAGTGTACTGTGATCACAGCTTAAGAACTGCCTGGCCATTGTCAAATGTTTTCCAGGCATCACAGAAGAGATGAATGTTACTCCTGGGGGAATTCTGCACCAAAAAAATTAAATTTCTGCCCACAATATTTTAAAATTCTGCAAACTTATTTGTGAAAACAACAATGTAATCATGTCAGTTTCAATTATTTTGGTCATTTATTTCAAAATACTTGTCAACAAGTATGTCTGTAACAATACTGACAACAAAAAAGATTGAGGAAATGTTTTTGACAAATAGATTCATTAGTAGGCATATTAATACAGAACTTTGAATAATAATTCATTTAAGCTACAATATAGAACCGTAATCCCTGCACCCCTCAGAAGCAGTGCAAAGGCTTGGGGGGAAAAGTCAGGATTAACAGAGGAGCTGAGGGAGAGGGAAGTAATTGCTGGGAAGAAGCCTGGGTGTGAACCTTGAGGGTTGTTGTGTGTGGGTGGGAGAAGTATGGAACAGTTTTTTGGGATAGGGGAAAGGGACTGTTGGGGAGCCTCCACCATGCAGATCCCTAGTCTCTCCCATTCAGTCAGGCACCTCTGCCTCTGTCCCCATGTGTGCCTGCACCCACCTCCTGCCATCCCCATGTGTCCCTGCACCCCTACTCAGTCACCCTGTTCTTGGTGTCTCTGCACTCCCACTCCCATTAAGCCTCCCACCCCAGTCTGCCCCCCCACATACCCTTCTGAACCCCAGTCTATGTGACCCCTGTATACTCTACTCTCTGTCCATCCCCCGAGTATCCTGTGCCTCCTCACCTGGCCTAATGGACAGGGCGCTGTGAGGAACGCAGCCTCTCCTCTTCCCTATCAGCTGCTGGCTACTATGGCCGCTGAGCCGGCTGCCCTCTGTTCTGGTGCCACAGCAGCCCTTGGTGGGCAAAAATCGTAACTGCAGCTCCTCTCCAACAGAATGTATTTTCTGCAGAGAAAAAAAATCTGCGGGGACATGAATTCTGCACGTGCGCAGTGGTGCAGAATTTCCCCAGGAGTACAATGTGGAGGAGCATAATGTAGTGGCTTCGAGGATTTTTATGGAGAATTCCTCTCATGCAAAAGGGGCAGCATGAAAGTATGTAGATGTTTTCTGGATAATTTGACTAACTGGCAATGAAGGCAAGCATCATTGGTGGAGCAATGATGGGTACTGGTGGCTCCATACCATATATAAGAGGGGGGAGAGGGGGAAGAGTTAAGGCATGAAGGGTCCTAAAAGTGAAGCAAAGAGGTTAATGGAACTAAAAGAGGAATGATCAAATTTTATATAAAATTTACAGGACCCCAGGGTACACATAGTTGTGGTTTAGCTGAAAAGGACTGCCCATTTGGCTTCCCATATCTTCAGTAAAAATTAATTCATATTTAGTCTCAAAGGATCGAAATATTCTTGAAAGAAATATACTATCTTTTTTAAGTACTTGTGCAGCAAAATCCCATAGAGTTATATTAGTTTTATATTGGTTCTCCCCACAACTACACTATATCTACCTGTTGTGTCTCAGTTCAAATTTAGGACTCTAAACTTTTCACAAAAGAAAATCTTTTTTTTGATGTGTATAAGGGGTCCTGATCTGGGATCATATATGCTACTGCAATACATAGCAAGAATAAATATTTAAACCAAGTATGAAGTGTATGCAGCAATGATTTTCATAATATTATATTAAGAACACTAGAGAGTCAATATCACAGATGCTACTTTGTTACTCTGAAAAGGTCATAGCTGTGTTAATGAAGGTTTTGTCACAGATCTTCACATTGGGTAGATGGGAGTCCTCTTGCCTACTCCCTTTCCGTTTACAGTTGGCTTTAGTACTACCCACCTCATCTCTTTGTTGCCCAATCCTTTTTCTCACTGACAGCTAATCATGATGTATTGTTGGCTTTGGAGTAAACTGTTGCTGGCAATAAATACTGTATTGTAAGTTTTATAATTCACAGAAGTTACGAGGAACAATGCACAGTTTCCAAATAATTTCCTTCAAAACACTATCTTTTCACAGGCATGGTGCTGGGATTTTCTTGTCATATTAATGGATTTTATATTAAATGAGGGATTAAATCTGCTGATATGAAAGTTAAATGTTATTTCAGATTGGCCTTCTCAACAAGCCTGATTTTTAAGGAGACTGCAGACTGAGGTAGTAATTAAAACTACACTGTAAGAGTGAAGTTGGCTGGATAGCAATGGATAAAGTAGATTGGAAGTCCTCAGTGAGTATGTTTACACTTCAATGTAAGTCTGTGCTTGAGCCAAGGCTCAAGCCTAACTCCCCCTTGTGTCTATACTGCAATTGTCCAAGGTTTGGAATCAGGGTCTTGCATGGCGGGAGGGTCAGAGGTCGAGTTAAGCCAGGACCCAGGATGTGAGCTCTATTCTGTGTTCCCTGTAAGCTGTGTGCTTGGCGGCCGCACAGGAGAGATTTAAATGCTGCCCAGCTGATAGCAGAGTGTGCACAGCCAGCAGCATGTGTTCAGGTGCTCCTCCCCCCATGTTGCTTTGTCCTGAAGCTGCTCCTGGGACCCTCCTGCTGGCTGTGCAGAGCAGGAGGTGGGGGGGAGGGTGCTGATGTCAGGGTGTCCCTGTCCCCCGCAGAGGATTTAGGTCATAGAATGTCAGGGTTGGAAGGGACCTCAGGAGGTCATATAGTTCAACCCCCTGCTCAAAGCAGGACCAATCCCCAGACAGATTTTTGCCCCAGACCCCTAAATGGCCACTTCAAGGATTGAACCCACAACCCTGGGTTTAACCGGCCAATGCTCAAACCACTGAACTATCCCTCCCACCTATGCAGAGCAGGGCAGAGGGGACAGCCTGACTCAGGAGGACTCGAAGCTGCTGCAGTCTGAATGGTGAATGGCTCTCAGCTGAGTGCCTTTCTTAAAGAGACAGTGCACTGTTTCTGAGATATCCCCAGAAGCCAGCTCACACAATCTCTCTCTCTCAAACACAAACACACACACACACAGTCTCTGTCTCTCTCTCTCTCTCACACACACACACAGTCTGTCACCTCCCAACACATACACTTTTACCTTGATATAACGCTGTCCTTGGGAGCCAAAAAATCTTACTGCGTTATAGGTGAAACCGCATTATATCGAACTTGCTATGATCCACCGGAATGCGCAGCCCCTCTCCCCCGAGCACTGCTTTACCGCATTATAGACGAATTTGTGTTATATCAGGCTGCGTTATCTCAAGGTAGAGGTGTACTTGTATTACTGTTGTTGTTACTAGTTGGTACTTCCTGCAATGCACATATATTCTCTGTAATTTTATTATTCCAAAATGTTATTTTAGTGTTTAGACTGATCTATGCATTTTATAATTTTTATTTCGCTTACACTTACGTTTAATTCTTTGAGTAGTGTGTTCTAAAATCCCGAACCTGTCCTGGCTTGAGTAATTATCCCTATGGTAACTTTTAAATATTATATATTATATCTAGGTTTTTTGTTTCTACTGGTGGCGCACATACCTCAGTGCACATAAGAAAATTTATTCCATGCATGGATGGAAAAAATTAGAGGGAACATTGGCCCTATTGCTCTGCAGTGTAGACACAGCCTCTCTTGACTCGGGTCCCAGGAGTTAGCTGGAAGTAGCCTACAATTCCATGTGACAACTTCCTTAGTCCTCTCTATCCCAATAATATGTAATGCACTCTCCTGAAAATGGAAGTCACCCCTACATTGTGAACAGCAGCAGCTCAGGTCAGCATTAACTCATTCTTTTCAGATCAATGATCTGCAAGCACACTGTCATTGACTCCTAGGTTTGCAATGCAGAGAGAACCAATCAAGCCTTTTACAAATCGAGCTGCTTTCTGGTAACATGAAGGGCAGGCAGTACAGTTTTCCACAATGCCCCATGGTCCTAGGACTAGAGCAGCCACATTTTGGTGAGGAAGGGGATAGGGCTAGGAACTCTGGGATACGGTTACTTTGACTCAGGCCTGTGCACTGCAGGTTCGAGCACATTTTAGAAAAGCCTTAACAGAGTTAAAATATAATGGAGATGCTTAAGACCAGGGTTCCCTAACATGGGCCAGAGGACTTGAGTCCCAGAAACCCTGGGCTTACATTGCAGTTTAGACATATCCAGTGAAGGTCCATGAGGAGGTCAGCTGTAGAAGTGCCAAAAAAGGTGGGCTCATCTGAGTCACTGACCTGATTCCACGATATGCTCTAGGTTAGAGCAAGGTTAGGTTGAGTTAGGTTTAGGCAAGGTTCCTGGGGCAGCTCAATTCAAGTCTGCAGGGTTATTTGCTTCTAGGGTCAACCTTGTCCCTCAGACAACTGCTGTTTAGCAGGAAAAACAGCTCTTAGTAGAAAGCATGGATAACAGACCACGGCAGTCACTAACAGCAGTCAGTGAACTATATCTAAACTGCAATGGAGGCAAAGGAAAAACTATTTGACATGCAATAGCAAAAGAACATTTTGTGCTCTCAGATGCACAATTTATACGCTAGTCCTGTATTTTTTATAACATAGAAATTATTCAAATCCTTAATTTTGGAAACAGAAAATTCAGTATGTTTACAATTAGTTTTATTTTAATAACTATTACTTTTAGATTTTTTTAAAAATCAAAATGGTTTGTCAGAAGAAAATTCAGAATCTTGGAACAGAATATCAATATTCTCTGCCGAATGATTGTGGGAACACATCCAGCATAAGGAGGAAGTTGCACAATCACAGTAGGTCTAGAGTTTGAAGGAAAAGTAGAATCAGAGTCTGGAGGCATAGGTATTCTTAAGTATTACTTGCACTCCAAAAACGACCGTGTCACTGCATACTTTCATAGTTATCCCTTAATGACTCCAGACAAATTTGCTCTATTTACAAATAAGGACAGTTTTCTTAATGGCCAGTCCTCCAAATTTAGCCTGGAATTAGTCAAGCTGAGTTCTTTCTTGGTGTGGAACCATCAGCAATAAAGATTCTGCAAGTGGAACTTAATTCCATTCAAGGAGTATAAACTGGAGAGAAATTAAGGTTGCTCATTCATAGTTGTAATGACTCTGAGGCGGTCCATTCTAATCCAACAGATGAAAAAAGTGGAAGAGCTTCTCTACAGGTAAAAGGAAGTAGACTGAGCAAAGAGATGGAACCTTAATAAAATTTTGTATAAAAGGTATGTCTAATCAACAACAATCACTACCACCTTTCCATCCTTCCACGAAGAAGCAAATTAAAGCAGCTATCTAGGAAGTATTTCAACTACTAGTTTAATATATTAAAATACAATAGTGGGTCGGAAAAGTTTTATTTTTACACTACTTGACAGTACTCAAGTAGTGTGATCATGGAGTGGCTAGCAGTCTGTTTTTTCAAATGTGTAACAAAGTTATTTATGCTACTTATTAATAAATGATGCAGGAGATTTTTTCAGGTAACTAATTCTATGTACTTAAGCGGACATACTCCTCCTAACTCAATTTTAATCTAATCAATAAAACCACAGGCAATACATTTGGGGATGATTACTGCATGTCTCAACTGATGTTATGAGGCACCTGGTTGATGGAACTAATTATTCAAATGCAGTTATTCCATATAAGTGAATCATCATATGGAACTGAATTAATAAAGAAGAAATTAACTAAACCTGTATATTTATTGACTGTTGAGTATGTAATGACTTACTGTTGCTCAGACACTTAGTGTTCATAGCAATAAAAGTTTCATAATATGCAAAAATTCCAAGATAAATTAACTTGAAAGTTGCAAATTTGAATGTATAAAAGTCAAAGTATTAAAAACATTCTTACAGCAGCATTAACTCACCCATGAACTAAACACTATATATAAAGTATTTAACAAATTAACTATTAATCTAATCAGATCTGAAAATTTTCGTTTGAAAATCAGGGAAGCGATCCTACATAAGAACGGCCGTACTGGGTCAGACCAAAGGTCCATCTAGCCCAGTATCTGTCTACCGACAGTGGCCAATGCCGGGTGGCCCAGATGGAGTGAACCTAACAGGCAATGATCAAGTGATCGCTCTCCTGCCATCCATCTCCATCCTCTGACAAAACAGAGGCTAGGAACACCATTCCTTACCCATCCTGGCTAACAGCCATTTATGGACTTAACCATCATGAATTTATCCAGTTCTCTTTTAAACGCTGTTATAAGCCTAGCCTTCACAACCTCCTCAGGCAAGGAGTTCCACAAGTTGACTGTGCACTGTGTGAAGAACTTTTTATTTGTTTTAAACAATATCCATTTACTAATACTTTCAATCACACTCAAGCTTGTATGTGCCTAAGTCACTTTTGAAAATGGGGCTCAGAAGCCTACATCATTCAAGTGCTTTTAAAATTTCACCCCTAGTCTTACATTACAAATTTCCCTGATCATTATGGAAGTTAAGGATATTAAACTACAAATTGTTTTGAATACCAGTGAGGACAGAGAAATAAGAAGGGTCCTATAAATATTTGCATACAGACTGGAACACTTAATACTTGGTTGGCATTCATGCAATTGCTTTTTGTCAAAAGGCCTCAAAATGCTTTACAATGAGGTACAATGGCATATTATAGAATCCAGGTGACCCAAATCCCAGTTTTCCCCTCTAATTACTAGATAACACAGTTTTCCTGGTCCAGGGTTTTTATGTTGTTATGGACCAAGGTGGAAACCTTGGACCAGGAAAGCAGTGTTATCTAGTATTTAGAGGAAAAAACTGGGATTTGGTGCCATTCATATTTCAAACTGTAATGTATCAGGAGATAAGTGTTGTAACTAGTTTCCCTGACTTTGCTGTTATATAAGAGCCAGGCCAAGGTGTTACATTTTGTATTCTTGCACAGTATTCCTTAGGTCTATTGGATATCTTCATGTACACACCAGCCTACATGGGATCCCTTACTGTATCTGTTGGGGAGGGCACCCACAGTTCCCTTGCCTGACAAATATGAACCTTCACTTCCCTAATGGTAGAAAAAGGTCTTTATTTCCAGGAAAGGCCAGCAGCTCTTGTCCCAACTAACTCACACCACAATTCAATTCCGCTGGTCTTACCTGAGATCAGGTTTATTAGAAAGCAATCAAAACTGAGCCAGTTGAAAATGCACATGTTCTTCAGATTAACATTGGTAGGCAGGGAAATCAGTTCTTTTGTTCTTGTCAAAAGATTTTAATTTCCTTCCACAATAAGCAATCTCCTTCTAAGTCTTGGTCTACACTACCAATGTATGTTAGTACAACTACATTGCTCAGTGCTGTGATTTATTCACACTGCTGAGTGACAGTTATACCAACCCAACCACCAGTTATGTTAACAGGAGAACTTTTCCCGTGGACATAGCTACTGCCTCTCATCAGGGAAGTGGAGTACCTTCACCAATGGGCTCTCCCTTCAGCATAGGCAATATCTTCACTACCTTCACCGGTGTAACAGTGCCGCTGCTGCGCTGTAAGTGTAGATAAGCCTTGAGTGCTTTTTCACATATTTGCATATTTTATTCCTCCCCGATCAGTCCTCCCTGCATGAATTTACAACGTTTAATATTTCTTTGAAACTGGCTGTTACCTAGTTTTAGCCCATTCTCTCAGAGTATTATAATCAGAAAAAGTGTACTTTGCTTCCTGCTGTCCCCTAGAATTTAAGCATCTAGAAGCCACCTGGAGTTTAGGCAATAACCCATTAGGTTAAACATAACACCATACATTTGGTTATAGCTATAAACCCGACAAGCAGTGAAATCACTAAGCACATTCTTACTCAAATGATAAAATATTGGTACATGGAGTAAAGTTAAGCTTCACAACAACCTGGCTGTTTCTCAGGTGCTGAATGTCTCAGATGAGTTCAAAGGGAAAAAAAGCCATTTTCCCTCCACAAGTTCCGTGCTAGTACTTGAAGCAGGACTCTTTTCAGTTTGGTCATATTTATCACCACCCAAGAAGCAGCCACGCTGTTTGAAAGTTAAAATGTACTCACAACATTGAACTGGGAGCTTACTTGGGGGCTCTCAATTCTGCTTCTTCAGTAACAGTATAAACTAAATAAATTTAGTATCACCAATGTAGTTTATTAGTAACAGAAATTACAGGTAAACAGTAGCTGAGCACCCAGAAAGACTTGGAAGGGGAGAAGTGGTCTGAGACAAGCGAACCTTAAAAAAAGGTCACAGCTGTGTTAATGAAGGTTCTGTCACAGATCTTCACCTTGGGTAGATAGGAGTCCTCCTGCCTACTCCCTTTCTGTTTACAGTTGGCTTTAGTACTACCCACCTCATCTCTTTGTTGTCCAGTCCTAAAAAGTTAAGTTGTTATATTCATACGAGAAAATATGCTTATAACTTCTCTCCATTATATGTTATTTAATTACTATATACTATTTTTCATAGTGAATGACTTGCATAACCCACTAATTCCTTTGTGCTCAAAAGCGGTTCTAGCAATTTTTGCTTTTACACTGAGTTTTAATTTAAGAAGCCATATCCTTAGAGTAATAAGGCTTGTCAGAGTACATATTAGCAGGTTATTGGTGCAGTTTTCAGATGCTCGAAGCCACCCTTCCTTCTGCCCTACAAGCTGTGGTTTACTAATATACTTAGATGAAGCCACAGGAATATTTTAAAATGTAAGTTTTGCTCATTGTGTGTGCATTCAAAAAAAAATTTTTTTTTAAAGTAGAACGAGAAACTTCTCTCTTTTGTGGAACTCAATGTAATGGCTTTTGTTCAAACTCCCTCCTGAAAAATAAAATTCACCTTTTGACTAAGGTCAAGTATAGAACATTTCAGCCCCAAAAGATAATTTAAAGAAAGTTTGTTCCAGGGAAAATAAGGAGCTTCAATAGACATGAAAGGAGTTGGCATGCCAATGTCCAGTAGCAAGGGCTGCACTCAATACCGGATACCACACTACTAATGGACAAGATGTTTATCAATTTAGGTTCAAAGTCTGCAAACATCAGAGGGGTCATGCTTACTATCCAAAGTAGTCTCATGATACTGTACCATCAATAGCGTGTGCAGGATAGGACCTCAAGTTTGTATGATGCATTTCACCTTGAAGAAACCTAATAACTAATAAGTACATTTTTGCTTTTGAGGTAGTGAAGGGTTCTAGCTACTATTACAGTATAGCATGTTTAAGTTTTACACTGTTGCATGACTTACCCTGACAAGTGCATCATCTATGATGTGATCACGTCTCACTTTGAGTCGCAAATATGGGTTCAACTGCTGTCCTTGAACTAAACTGTACAGCACAGTTATGCGTCGTTCACTGTACATGCGGATTCTATTGTCATAATACAATCCCAGGTTCTTGGTAACAGCATTCAATATAAAGGGACATGTCATAAAAGAGAATTTGTTTTCTGTTTCTACTTTGAAGAAAGTGTAGTCTTTGTCCATTTCTAGAACATCATTCAGTGGTTCATTAATAAATTCTTCAAAAGGGATAAGTGGTTTTCGGCAATCTATAGTTTTTACACCAAGCTCAGTTTCCAGTGGGTCCACTCGAGGCCCTTTCTTATTTCTTCTTTCCTCACCCAGAAGCTCTTGAAGAGTTAATTCACTGGATTCTGGGAGGGGCTCTTCATCTTCTTCTTCATTGTGGTCTGTATCCACATCCCCTCCGACTACATTTGCATAGTAAACCATTTTCAAGCACTTTGAAGCAGCAACAATGGCATCATCATCATTCACTAGATTGCGACTGTTGAATTCATTGCTTATGACTTTGTAGGTGATAAGCTGTTGAAATGTTTCCATCATTCTCCGAATCTGCTCTGCACTGTACTTAGACCACAATCTGACTAGTTTTGCTTGAGCTGCAAGGGGTAGCTTGCTCATTGCTTTGCAAAACAATGGCAGTGCCATTTCCAGATATTCAGGGCTATGAAGATTACCATTCTCCATAACAATTACAAACAAATTCAGATAGTTAGGATCCCGAGAGTACACATTATGGTAAGTCAAGTCACATTCTACATTAGGTGACAAGTATACAAGTGCATTTAAAAAGGCAGTTTCTATTTTTTCATTAGAAAGTAATCTACTGTAGACCCGTCTGACTGCTTCAATATCTACAGATACTTCATCGGGGCCTAATTTTTGTAGGTTGTTATCTCCTTGTGTGTTGTCACCTACTCTTGATGAAGATGATGCTGCTGCTCCGGAATCTTCCTCCATCGCAGCAGCTGAACAGGCAGCTTTTTCTTTTTCATCTTCATCCTTATCTTCATCCTTTTCTTGAAGAGACTTCAGCTCTTCCTTGGTATGCTGCTTGGCTTTTCTGAAACTTTGTACCAATGCCTCAGCACTAGAAAACACTCTCCCAATGACACGAATTAGAGGAGAATAGTCCTCTTTCTCTCTACACAGTTCAAGAATTTCATCTACCTTCTCTTCTGTTAGGTAAGTCACATCTATAAAGTTAAAAAAGAGACCACACTTGAAATTTACTTGATACAGTAAATACATTCACTTTTTTATCAAGTTGCAATGATATACACAATTTTTTACCATTATCGCCTCACATTTAATACCTCCTACCATGACATTGTTGAATGAGTTTAAGACAAATTTACTTCGTAATTTCATTAACATGGAGAAACAAACTCATCTATTTACAGCAGATTCACTGTACTTGAATGTTTTATTCCTTACTTCTACGAAGCTCTGTGACCTAGGAGTCAATTGCAATAATGAGATAGCTTTGCAACAGAATTGCAGGAAAAATGAAATACATTTGGTAATATATAATGGTATTATATCCTGGAAACAAAGTCACTAAAATGTTTAAATGTGTAAAACTTTAAAAACCTTAAAGCATGAAGACCAACCCATCAACGTACTTGGTAAAACCGTCTCCATTTGATGTTACAGGACAGGATACCATTGTTTTTAATTCATTTTTTCACAGTCCTTAAAAATCTGTTGATCAAATGCCCATTAAAATAACTAAGCTGAAAATTACTAAAAGTATGGTCACTGCTCAGTAGCAACTATTTATTTTAAGGTACCATAAGAAATGTTAACTTTTTAAAAAATAGATTCTTCACAAGAGAGCTAGACAGTTGTTTATTCTGTGATACAGTAAATGAAGGATAATATAGTCATTTATAGTAGTAATTTCTGCAACAGTTTAAAAAATCTCATGAATATGAAACGTCTGAAAAGCATTCAGAAAAATATATAATCAATATTAATCTCAGAATTCATGCTGCAGTGTATCTGACATACACAATGGGTTTTGAATCAAAGGGGTTCTTCTGTATGTGCTGGGCCACTTTATTAGTTAAACAAACTAATAGATATTCTTAAAGTTGCCTACTAATGTTAAATTAAGTCTACACAAGTTGATTTTTAAAAAGGTAGTTTCAGTGGGTGCCAAACTGTCATTCTCATAGATATGAAAAAAATCTTATTTTGGTGAACGATTTATTTAAGATTTATCCTTTTTCCTCTTTACTGTTGCTGCTTTTTTCCCCACTCCTTCAGAAGCCTTTCTGAGGCCCTGATCTTGCAAACAGTTAAGTTGTTTGTAAGTTACTTATAAATTACTTTACCTATACCAATCTCATTGATTTCAGTGAAATTACCTATAACTATGCACATAAGTTACTACCATGCCTAAATGTTTATAGGATCAGAACCTAAAAAGGTTAATAGATCCAAAAGTTAGAAGGGACCATCGTGATCATCTTGTCTGACCTCTGGTATAACACAGGCCAGAAAACTTCCCCGAAATAATTACTTTTGAATTAGAACATCTCTTTTTAAAAAACACACCCAAACTTGATTTAAAACTGCTGCTGGTGGAGAATCCATCACAACCCCTGGTAAACGGTTCCAATGGTTAAAAATTTACACTTAATTTCCAGTCTGAATTTACCTAGCTTCAATTTTTAGCCATTGAATATTGTTATACCCTGGTCTGCCAGATTAAAGAGCCAAATATTTATTCCCTATGTAGGTACTTATAGACTATAATTAAGTTGCTCCTTAACCTTTTCGTTGTTAAAATAAACAGATTGAGCTCCTTGAATCAATTACTATAAGGCACGTTTTCCAAACCTTTAATAATCTTCATGGCTCTTTTCTGAACCGTCTCCAATTTATCAACATCATCCTTGAATTGTGGATGCCTGAACTGGACACAGTATTCTGGCAGCAGTTGCATCAGTGCCAAATATAGCAGTAACAGAATCTCTCCACTCCTTCTCAAGATTCTCGTTTACACAGCCGACGACTGAATTAGCCCTTTTGGCCGCAGTGTTGTACTGGGAATTCATGTTCAACTGATTAGCCGCCATGACCTCTAAGTCTTTTTCAGAATTACTGCTTCCCAGGACGGAGTGCCCCTTTTTGTAATTATAGCCTACATTTAACAATATTAAGACACACATTATTTGCTTATGCTCAGCTTACCAAATGACCCAGATCGCAGTGTATCAGTGACCTGTCCTCTTCATTATTCCACTACCTCAATATTAAGTCACCTGCAAGCTTTATAAGTGATGATTTTATGGTCTCTTCCAGATCACTGATAGAAAGTTAAATAGCATAGGGCAAAGAACGAATCCCTGTGGGATCCTACTAGAAACCCATCTGCTTGATGATGATTCCCCGTTTACAATTACATTTTGAGAACATCCTATCACTTTACAAGTTTTTAATCCATTTAATGTGTGACGTTAGTTTTATATTGTTGTTTTTTTAAATCAAAATATTGTGTGCTACCCAGTCAAATATTTTACAGTAATCTAAGTATATTACAGCAACACCATTATCTTTATCAATAAAACTTGTAATCTCATCAAAAAGATACACCAAGCTAGTTTTACAAGATCTATTTTCCATAAACCCATGTTGATTGGCATCAATTACATTATCCTTCTTTAGTTCTTTATTAATCGAGTCCTGTATCTGCCACTCCATTATCTTGCCTAGCATAAATGTCAGCGTGACAGGCCTATCATTACCAGGGTCATCCTCTTTACCCTATTAAAATATTGGTACAACATTAGCTTTGATCCAGTTTTCTGGAACTTCCCCAGGGTTCCCAGATGTAGTGAAAAATCATCATTAGCAGTTCAGCAAGGCCCTCAGCCAGCTCTTTTAAAACTCTTGGGTGCACGTTATCCAGATCCGCTGATTTAAAAATGTCTAACTTTAGTAGCTATTGTTTAACATCTGTGATATTATGCCCCATATTCTTCATAGAAATACTGTTATGATATGAATATGGCATAACTAAGATGTTTTATGCAAAATGGGTCATGTGAGGTATCACTGGAAAGGTGATGATTTATTGAATGTGATTATCCAATTTGTATGCATGTATCATTTCTGTATCTGAAGTTAGAAATACTGAATATGCAATAATTACAACCATGTGTATACTTGGGGAATGCCCACCAGAAAGTATGCAATCAGCCTGGATAGGCCATTAGGAAGGACAATAGGACTTTGAAGGTACTAATCTCCCACCTTCCTGAGAAGTTTCCTGGGATGCTGCTTTGACACTGCAGGGTCGTGTGATCATGTCACTTGGTACAGGTTACCATCCTGAAATGCTGGTACTTTTCCAAAGGAAGGGGGTTGGAACCAAACTAGGAAACAAAGCATTCCTGCCACATGCAAATCTTATTTAAGGCTGGAGAGCGAGTTAATCTTGGCTCTTCTCCACTGTCTCCCTGCCCAAGAAGGAAGACTGCTAAGAACTCTTGAGGAAAAAAAGGAACTAAGCTGGGGGAGGTAGGGATTAAGCCCAGGTGAGACAGACCAGATCAGCAGTTTGAGCATTGGCCTACTAAACCCAAGGCTGTGAGTTCACTCCTTGCGGGTGTCATCTAGGGCAAAAATCTGTCTGGGGACTGGTCCTGCTTTTAGCAGGGGAGTGGACTAGATGACCTCCTGAGGTCCCTTCCAATCCTGATATTCTATGATCAGAGAAAGAAAAATGGAAAATTAAATTTCTGAGGAATATGTTGCAGATTTAATAAAACTGGCAAAATATAAGGATTACAGAAGTGTGGCTGTGCAGAAAACCTAAACTCTAAATTTCTCTAATAATCCGTGGAAGTTCATATAGGAACTATGTTCCTGAAAATAGAGGAAGGACTCTGATCTTTAACTTCTTGTCCATGTGGAAAAAAGCAGACTCCACTCATTTGCATAAAAATGTTATTGCTAAAATACAAAGCTGTAGTACTGAATATACTTGTAGTTAATGGAATTACTTTCTAGTACACTTTAGGTTTGTTGCAGCATACATCTAGAAATCAAATTGTGATATAAAAAGAAAGTGATAGTCAACTATCTCAAACATTTTCGGTTCTATGCCACACGATAAGTCTCAAACTATGTTTATGAAGTACTAAATTCACTGGCTTTGGACTACAGAGGTTATTAGCTGTACTGTATAACAAATTGATCATTTTATGATAGTGATTATTGTTGAAATATACTGCAATTCAAATCTCATCCACTTCCAACAAGAATATATGTATAATATTCTTTTATGTTAACATCCGAAAAACATAAAACATATCTAATGCATGTTTCTGACCAAACAGCTTGCATTCCAGGCATTTAACACAAGTTTTATAGCTTCACACCTTATAAGCACAGTCCAAATGATCTGTTTATATATGGATAACATTACCAGTGACATAACTACCACCATACCAGGCCAGTCCAACATCTTGTCTCTAATAGTTATCAGCACCAGATGCAAGAATTCCCATAGCGAACAATTACAGAATAAAATGGCCATAGGAAAGTATGTCTATCACTTCCTATCAGTTAGTGCTAGACATATGAGGTTATATATCCCTTCTAATTTTTTTCACCTTCACCTTCTCTCATGCAATTATGGATGATTCACATTACCCATACAAAAAGATGACGCTTTTTAAAAAAAAGTATTAATCGCTTGGTCTCGATGTTTCATAGCAATGAGTTCCATTTGTGTGTCATGCACAGTATTTCCTTCTATCATTCAGTGTTTGCGCCTTTCAATTTCACTGAATGTTCTTGTGTTATGAAAAGGGTAAATAAGATCCCCAGATCCATCACTTTTGCACCATTTGTTATTTTGTCTCTATCATGTCCCCTCTTAGGAGTTTCCTTAAACAAAACAATCTTTTCAATCTCTTTATACGGAAGCTTTTTCAGGCCTCAAACTATTTGTCACTCATCTCTGGACATCTAATTCGGCCATTTTTTAATTTTTTTTTTTTTTGAGAGTGATCAAAACTGAATACAGCTTTCCAGATAAGAGTGTGCCTCTGATTTATATTGTGACATTATATTGTTTTGAGAAATATTTTCTAGCGCATACTTTATACATCTTCATGTTTGCTTTTTTGAGTGTCATTAAACATTGCATAGAGATTTGCACTGAGCTCTTGACCCCTCATCCAGATATTTTTCCTGCATGGTCACACTTTTTAGGACTCAGCAATATGAGTAGTTCAAGTTATTTCTACCAAAGTACATTATTTTGCATTTTCAACAGTCACTTATTTGCTACTATTTACCCATTTATCTAGTCTTGTTACATCTTTCTGATATTTGTCTCATTTAACTTCCACAATTGTGAGTCATGTCCTAATTTTGTCACCTCATTATTCATCCTGTTTTCCAGACCTTGAAGGTATACATATTAAAGAACAACAGAACATGGAACTTTGGGATATCTCACTGCCAATCTTTTGCCTTGTTAAAAACTGACCATTTGTTTCTACGCTGTCATCTGCGCTAGATGTTCTGTACTGTCCATGAGCAGAAACAGCATGGTGCTATGGCCATGGTCAGCAGCAGCAGCATAAAGCACCCCACAGAGAATTTTCAGCAATGAGTCAGCAGAAGCTCTAGCAGTAGTTGCCACAACTACTCCCCTGGCTGCTCTTGGAGCACTGCTAACTCCTTGGAGGGTTGCTCCTTTCTCCTGGGCTGACTGAAGAGACAGGCTGATGTGACTCCCTTCCTGAAGTGATCTGACCAAAAGGAAATGGTCTGTCTCCTTAACAGCAAATGAAACAAAGGTCCCCTACTTTCTTCTATGAATTGGGGCTGCAGCTTTTTGAGACTGCCCTGAGTTAGGGAAAAGCTCACTGTTGGGTTTAGGGTCAGTAGCACAGACGGCTAAGGCAAACCCATATGGTTGTTTAACAATGGATTTGGTGGGCTTTGTTTGGGGAAGCTGTTGAGCTTTTCAATTTAGTAGCTTCAAAACTGCCATTCAGAATCAAATGTAATAGCAGGCTGCTTACCCTTTTCCTTGGCATTCTAAAATTTGATTGCTGTTTCCCCAGCAACTGCAGCTGCAAAAGGACCACAGCAGTAATTCAGGATTTCAAATTCCTCAGAAGGAAATTTTGGTTCCAAAGCTAGTTGGGAGCCTCAAACAGACTTCAGAAGTTTTTTCCTCTAGGCACTAATGCTCTGCAGAGGATGGTCAGTCTGTCCAAGCAGCTATGGAGACAGGTCAATACTGGCAGGTTCTGCAGTGGCTGGGGCCTAGCCTGAAGCAGCGACTCACAAGATTGGTCTGCCTCCAGAGTTCCAAGGAAACCACTGTCTAGAATCTATGCACATAGCTGTGAAGAAGTAGAGAAACTAAAAACACCCTGTTAAATATAGAAAGATTAAAGATGTAGATTAAATAGAATTCCCTCACCACAAAAATGCAGAACATGACACTTGCAACAATCACTCTGTCTCGATGTTGGTTCCCTTTCCCCACCCTGTAAGAAATTAGGGGCCAGGTCCATCTCTCACTATGTTTTGTATACAGTGCCTAACACAAATGGTCCCCAATCCTGACGGGGGCCTCTAGGTGTTGTTGTAATATTACAAACAAACAGGATGGCACACTACAGGTGCAATACATCCCTTTATCCTTTGCTAAAAAGGTTATACCTTCCTTTTAGTTAATTGTTAGTGAATCTCAACTTGCATGTCTGCACAACCTGTTGCAACAGTATCTTAGTAATACTAATTTTGGAAATGTGATAGGCAGCTCCACAGTTAAAGGCTTTGGGTTTTTCAGTGAATGTGGGATTTCAGTCTTTGCTAGGGATGAAAGTAAAGTATTGGTCATAGCCAAAGTTACACAAGTCTGTCAGAGTACAGATGTAATTTTCTGGAAATGCAGAAGTAAATAGGTTCAACTGTTTTAGTGTTCAAAACACACTTATGGGACATTTATGGGATGCTGTATTTTTTTCAGATCTCTAACTTATAAATGAATTTGTCTTAGCATATGTTTTAGCTTTTATAGATGTAGGTCTAAACAAGATCTTTCCATAGACAGGTATTTTTTCCCGTTAACAACCAAGGCATTAATATTATACTTCCTTAGTTGTTTTTTTTCTTTTCTTTTTCTTTATGACATTAAGCCAGCAAATTTCTGTGTTTACTGTAGCAATCTTATCTGTAAGTTAATGATTTGCGCGTGTGGAATATCAACAGGCTCAGCAAAAAAGCCACAGTGTAAGAATTGGCTGGTTTTCTGGAGTTTGGCCATAAATCCTCGTCATCCTAGTACCAAAGGAAGGTGCAATTCAAACCCAGACTCTAGAATCGACTCTATTTTGACCGGCTCTGCCTCACCCAACCTTGAAAACCATGAAACCTAGCTGGCCCTTTTGCTGTTCCTTTCCTCCTTTACCTGTCTGTTCCCAAACACAATTCAGAGGCCAAAAATGAAAAGTGCAATCTTGAGAATCTATTCAACTGAGGAGTCATGTGACTGAGCAGTAAACTGGCAGTACTGAAGCATCTGTTACATTAGCACATGACAACACTAACTTTTGAAATTTTAAGACAAAACAAAAAATGTTTCCATAATAACCCAACCCACCCATATATTTTAGCAGGGATGTGATGAATATCCAGTTTGAAATCAATTCTGGACATGAATCCTGCCCTTTTGTAGTATTTGTAAAAATCTTATTCTAAAATGCAGCCCAAATACCGAATACTTAAACAGTTACGTAGCAACAGTCATGGCCTGGCTTCCTTCCCCTCCACACCAAACCTGCAGCTCTCTTCCACTGAGAGCCTTAGGTTCCCTTTCCAGCATTTTATCCACAGTGCTTGAATTCAATGCCTTTCCTTCCATATATAACCCCATCTTTTTCTCCAGAAATCTCCATCCAATTTCCCGCAATATCTAGCCTACTCCAGTACAGTTCTCTTTCCCTTCCTCCATACAGGCTACCAGTATCCAATGTTACAGTAGTGGTTATGAATATCCACCTACTTGCTATCCAACAATTCTGAACATCCTAATAATCAAATCACTAGTTTTTATTGCAGTATCTGCTTCCAATCTAGAATCCTGTATAACTGTTCACAGATGATACCCAGAGTTGTAATTTTAGATTTATATACTGGAGATGAGAAAGAAATCTTCAAGCTTCTAACGCCATCATTTTTAGGGATTTTTATTTTATAAAGATTCTATAATGCCTTACCTTTAAAGTCATCTCTCGGGCCTTGCATTTCCTTCTTGTTCATTTTTCTGTCAGTACAGGAGTTGTTATGGGCACCTTTGGAATTGTTTTCTAGGTAAGCTGAGCTCGTTCCTTTCTTGGAGGGATGAGGATCACAGAGTTTTGCATTAATCTTATAAAGCTCGAGGGCCTTAATGGCTGCTGCATTGTTATCCATACGGTGAAAAGTTGGACAGGAAGCACAAAATTCATTCGTGCAGGCTTCATTTCCACAGCCCTCAGTTAACTGGTGGTAGTAGCGTTCTATTAGATGTTTTGCAGCTGCTCGCTTCCTGTACCAAACATTCAAACAGTAAGCATAAGGATTAGTATGGCTTTCACATACAAAGGTCATTCAAATTATCATCAAAGCAGAGATTAGTCAGACACTGAAATAAAACACTTCTGAATCAAAGGACATGCATTAGGAGATTTTGAAAATGCAGGATTCTTATTCTGACAAAAGAAAGTATATTTAATGCACAATTTAGTTGCAGGTCATATGTAAATTGAAAGAAAAGCAGATTTTTACCATGTTTCTCCAGCACTAAAAGTTCTCAGTTCTACATTCAAATGTAATACTTAAGTTTGCTAAGAAAATTCTGCTGGGGGAAACTAACTCACTCAGTTAAAACTGAGGTATAAATTAACTGAAGCTAAGTATCTCGATATTCCAAATTTAGAATTAGTCTTCTGTCATGTTACAGGCAACATTTCACTTGGTTGGCTGATCAACACCTTGCATAAGCACTTGCATGACACTGTCACGCAATCTGAAAGTCTTGTAAGTTTATGTTTTCTTTTATAAAAATGCTAGAGTGACATTAAGTCTGTCCAAGCTGAAAAGCACCCTTTGATTAATTTAGGACCCGATCTTGTTAGGTGCTGAGCACCTTCTACTCCCATTGAAACCAGTGAGATATAGATCCTTTAAAAATTACATTTCCAGTTTTACAGCATTCCAGGAGCAAAAACGGAATTCTGTCCTATGTTTATTTACTTAATACTCAGAGCAATTACACTGCTGAGAATAAAATAAAAGTGGATCTGAAGCCTAAAAAACTATTTCCCCTGGCTCAAATAAGGCATTTGAACCCCTGACTATCCTTTCAACAGATCTTCCCTTCTCTTTTTTTTTCTGATTATATTTGGTGGTGCAGTACTTTCTAAAATAGATACTAACCCAGTGCCACGTACTGTCTCAAAGATACAGCTGCCTCCTTCCCCCTGCTTTCTTTTTGAAGTGACAAACTGCAAAGAGGAAACTCATCTGAGCCTAGCACTGTCAGTAACAAAAATCCTGTAACTGGGCAATGAATGATGCAGATACAGCTAGATACAAAGATGACAGTGGAAATATGTTGTCACCAGCACTGGCTGTGCGCCCAGAACAGCTGTAGAACCTCACTGCTCTGCACTGAACTAAAATCTTGAGTATCTGCTTCCATGGGGTGTCTGCATTTCATCAAAGAGTGAATGAGCAAGGTTCTATTTTATATTTTACCATTTAATTCTACTTATGCCTTCAAATAGTTCTGTAAGGCATTATAATCCTTTCCTAGAGTTTTACACTTGTCTAACAACAAGATTTAAATAAAACATTATCCATGTGAAAATGAAAGACTATATTTAGATACGTGTTACAAACTATAAATATTTACTCTATCTATCAAGTCCCGAGATCAGAATTCTGCCTCCCCATGTAATAGCTGATGACAAATACTTAAAACTGAATAAGGAACATTTTATTGCAAATGTTTAGATGTTTTCTTCAACTTTTGTAGAGAAAACATAATACTGAACTCAGGGCTTAACAAGCACTGTACAAGTTAAAGATGACCGACTTTTCAAATATTTCATTTTATAGCACAAGTGTATTCACAATTTGTCACCTTGATTTTCTGAAAGCCCAATTTGAGCTCAGAACCAAGAGAATATACAAGACATCCCAGATACATCACACAGAGCCTAAATGAGCAAGTAAAAAGAGATGTGCCAGCAAAATCAAGTCAACTATTGCAGATAGATAAGCCAGAAGCAGATTAGAAATGTTTAACTACCAGTCCAAAAAAAACAAACAAAAAAACCCCAACATAGGAAAACCTACCACTGATTTGTTTAAATTTTTTTCCACGTTGTATCCATTCACGTTACAAAATTAAAGCAACTTTTTACAGCCACCCCTCCCCCACTTTTGCAGACCTTAAATATAAAACTGTAAAAACGGGCCCACAATTTAGATACATTTATTTGGGAGACCTTAATGTCAGAAGTAAGGGATTTTGATGTTTGGAAGTGGATAGATACACTATAAGAAACAAAGATCAGTTCTAATTTCATGTACATGTGGTTCTTTTAAAACCAAACATTAAAGCTGCTTTTGGCTTATTAAGGAAAGTGCAGGCCTTGCCTTGATAACTCATTTGTTTGCTTCTCTTGCAATTACTACAATGCATTACTTTTACCACTTCCCATCATGGAACACGTACCCAAATGAAGTCCAAACCACTACTTCTTTCATATCTCATACCCCTCTTTAAGACTATTTTTCCATGATACATACAAGATAATTTTTTTACATAAAACCGTGATGGTCCAACAATAGCCACATAATATTATTGCTGTAACATTTGGCCTTCCTTAAACCATTCCCTGCAATGTTATGCTCACTTATTTAATCATGTCTAAATTTAGACTGCAAGATCTCTGGCGTAACCTTTGTTTTTTATAAAGTCCCTAGTATTTCTTTGGGTGTTATATACACCAGTATAAATCCTCCTTATTCTGAGAATTTGGATCCAGCCTATTTAGACTAAAGTGTAGGTTAGCATCTTATATATTTAAATGTAGAGGAAAGGATCAATTAAGAACATAAGAATGGCCTACTGGGTCACAACAATAGTCCCCGTAGCCCAGTATCTTGTCTTCCGACAATGGCCAATGTCAAATGCTTCAGAGGGAATGAACAAAACAGGGCAATTATTAGGCACTGGTCTGGTCAGATCCATGCACAACATCTCACTTTGGGAGGAAATGCTGTGCTTAGAAGCAGTCTGCATTGGGAATCTGCTCTTATGCCTGTGAGAGTAGGTTTTTTTACTTTCCTGTTGGGACTTGTCCTTTTTCTTTGGTACCAATGGATCCAGGACATGGGACATGTTCACAGGGATGCTCACTGCTGGAGACGGACGCTGTATTAGTGGTTCTGGTCTCATGGCTTCCTCCATCAAGTACTTATGGAGGCAAAGCTCTCAAGTGTCTTTGGTTTGGGGTGAGAAGAACCTGCAGATGGAGCAGTGAGCCGTGATATGTGCCTTCTCAAGGCAGTGAAGGCATCTCTGGTGCTCATCGCTCAGAGAGTGAGCAAGGGCAGGAGAAAATTTTTAAATCCTGGAATCCAGAGCATAGTCCTTATGGGTGGGGATGTTCCCCGAAGAGAACCACAATTTACTTATTATCTATCTCTAAAATAACAAAATACAACTATCTAAAATTATGAACAAGGAGTGGTCATTCTCAGAGCAAAACTAAGAGCATGAAGGAATAGGGGTTCCAACTCAGCGGGAAGAGGTAACTGGAGTGGTATTGATCTGCACTACCTATTATACCCTTGGCTAGGAGCAGGAAGGAACACACCACGCACATGCAGGTCAGTGGACACTACTGCGATGTGTGGAATACATCTAGGACCATCACTCAAAGTATACACAGGGTTTTAGTCTTAAATACTTGCACATCTCACAGAGTTATTGAAAGTATAATGACAAAATCTGATAACGATGGAGGGGCAATATAAATACCTATTTGGAGTTAGATCAGCAATGAAATTATTAATGTTGACACTAGGGACTGATCTACACTATTTGTGTACCAATTTAAACATACTCCTATTTTTCTATTTCTATTTTAACTATTTTTCTGTATCTAAACCCATATAGTTAAAATTGTGCAAAAAAAGTGTGTGGAAGTGACAAACTAAAAATGGAAAAAGACTCTTATTCCAGAATGTGTGTCCAAACAAGGAATTATACCAGTCCAACTAGAGTGGTATAAGAACGCCAGTAAATTTCCACACATAGACAAGCCCTAAGTCAAGCAGGACAATAGAAATCCTATGTAGACTCTGCTCAGTTTAAAAGTGTTATATAGTAATATTTACACCTGTACACTGTTTGAATGAAACAGAATATTTCATAGCATAGTACTCCTGGCACGTCTAGTTTCTTCCAGAAATGTGTGTGTGTAAATTTCTCCAAAATCAGAGACATAATTTTGCTTTTAGATATTACAAAGAAATATCTGAAATCTTGGTTTTTATTTTAAATAAATTTTAACTTACACTGACTGTTTTTGTAGAATAATGGAGAATGCTTACAGACATCCCTTTACAAATATGCCATAATTCAATTACAAATAACCACCAGTTCAGAGGTGTTTCAATTTTTATTAGGCACTAGCCTCATAAATTTGTCTGTCTGTCTGTTCAGTAGTATAATTTCGGTTGCAAGATCATAGCATATAGCATGTCCAAGGCTCATATGCAAATTGTGGAATAGATTATGGGGGATTTGTTTTACTGAACAATTCAAGAACAGTTTCTTCATAATAAAAAGAGAGAGTATATACTTTAAATACATAATAGCACATGAATCTGCATTTTTCAAATAACTCAACACTTGCACAGAAATGGTGAATAAACTAAACATGTAAGAGCAACACATACATAACTAGGCAACCAAGCAAATGAGAGCTACATAAACATTTTGCCAGCTTTAGAAGAAATTTAAAACCATATCTCTGTCTACTGCTTTATTTTGAATAAGGAATTCACAAGTAAAATTCCAAAGTTGTGTTATCTGGTGTTAGCCTAGGTTATTAACTTGTGCAAAAAACCCAACCTTTAGGTGTTCAAATTACATAACACATTTTTGAAAGAAGAATAATAAAAGATTTTGTAGTAATTTAGCACAACAACAGCATAGAGTATGGTGGGCATTTAAAAAAAAAGGATTACACATTATGTGCATGCTAACTTTTATACTTTTCTGCACAGAGCAGCATCACTATTTAATGCCTTTAGAAAAACATATACATTAATGTTCACTGAAGTTTACAATCTCCTATACTAATTAATTCAGTAGGAATTCAAGTACCAAGGCAGCATTATCATTATCTAATTCCTTTCTTTAACAAGCACAATGAAAAAAAATCTGCATTAGATTATCCCCAACAAGTGAATGATGTCAACAGGCATCACGTGGAAATTATGGAAGTAAAAGGAAAACAGTGCCCATTTTCTATATAAAAAATGGAAGAAAAATCATTTAAAATGTTGATGTTTTAATTCATGAATTACTGTTTCATTTATTTTTTATATAATAAAGGGCAAATAGGAGATCTTCTAAGACAAAACTTTAAATCACTGATACAGCTGCAGTATTTTTATAATGTACTTCTGGAAACAACTGTAGCTGAAACAAAACAACTAGCAGCTAACAGTGAAATGTATGTGGAATTTTGGAGGCAGGCATTTAGGGGGATTTTTGTCCTCTTCTTCCCCCCCTAGAAGGAGGGACTACAAAGTTAAGACAATGATGACTGCTGAGGCAACACACTAGAAGTGTCCCAAGGAGGAGAGGAGACAAAGAAGATGGTCAGATGTGGCAGCTGTGGCATGTACATCTGATGGAAGCTACTTATGCATAAACTGTTACCTGATAGAGCCTTCATGGCAGAAAAGATTCAAGGACTGGAGATGATGTCAGAATTCAGATGGGGAGCTGATAATTTAATCTAAAAAGAGGAGGTGGCACAAACAACTAAATATTTATTCATCAGGTGTCCACAAAAGGCTCTGGAGGGCAGACTACCAGAGAAGGAGGGTGATCAATGGAAGAATGTGACCATGAAGACAAGGAAAAGACCAGCTAGTGGAAGTGAAAGAGAGTTGAAGGAGGAGAAGAAACAGGCAGATGGGATGTCCAGGAAGAAAAGAAGGGCAGCCAGACCTTGCAGAAGAGAGAATGGAGATAGCCAAGGACTGGAGCCCAAGGAAAAATGAAGATGATGTACAGAGGACTGCAGAAGAATGTGAGATTCATACCAACAGGAAGAGACATGTCTATGTGACTAGGGACTCCATACTAAGAAGAATTGACAGTTCTGTCACTCGACCTAATAGAGACAGAAGAGTTCATTATCCATCAGGAACAAGGATCCAAGATGTGGACGTGAAGCTCAAAAGGATCCTGATGAGAGTGGGGGGAAAAAATCCACTGACTGCGCTGCATGTTAGGATGAATGACCTTGCTTGATTCCCAATGGACTAGATCAAGGATAATTACAGTAGGGTTGGAAAGATGCTTAAAGACGTGGAAGCTCAAATGATCTTCAGTCCCTACAGAAGGAGGGTGAAGATGTGGCAAAATAATGAAGATGAATAGATGGCTCAAGGACTGGTGCTCTGAGGAAGATTTTGGGATGATCGACCATGGGAAAGCGTTCTCAGAAAGAAGACTCTTCTCAGCTGATGGACTCCATTTGATTACCTGGGATACTAGCCTTCTGGAATCAAGACTGGAATGATTATTACTTTTTATTGATACTTTAAGAGATTACAAAATCAAAATAGGCTTCCAACTGCTGAAAGGTCTGTTTAGTTATTTAAAAAACATTTCAAGCATTTCCTCTCTGTTTTCTTCCTCCTCACCCTCTTCAGTTAGTAAAGTCTTCAGGAATGAGCACAAGACAGATAACTGGGAATGTTCTGAGCTCTAATCCTGACTCTGCCACTAGCTGTGTGGCCTAGATCAAGTCACCATCAACTTTGTCTCCATATGAAAAAGGGGGTAATATTTGCCTATTAACATCATGGGTTTGTGAGGATTAGTTAGTCTGTATATTGTTTATGGTTTTATAAATATATAAAATATTAAGTATTATATCCTCTCTATCCCTCACCCTCCATAATTTTTTAAAAGTCTTGTCTCCAGTATAAATGTAGAAACATTTTTCATGTGGTGTTTCAAAACTGAATTGGGCTGATGGTGGTCAGAATTCTCCCAAAGCAAACAAATAATATAGACAATTACAGAAAAATCACTCTTATATTTGTTATTTTCTAAAAATTTCTATCCTACTGAATTATCATGTCCAGGTCAGCTTACAGCAGCACTAAGCCATGTGGGAAACTGCACAGATGTTGCGTGCCTCCAAAACACCTATATGTGCTCTTTTTGAACGCCTCAGCCAACTGCCTAAATTGCCCCTTATGTCCTTGTGACAAAGTGGGATATGTTTGTATCAAATTATAGACTCTATTTTGTATTATGCATTGAACTTGTATTCTACACATGCCCAAGGCAAGCCTACTGAATTCTATTCCAGACAGCAGCCCTGCCCAGGAGATGTTTGCACCACCTCATTGAAGGACTATCACCGAAAAGTCATCAAGCTACTGGATTTGATGGTATCTAAGCTGCTGGCCAACTCCCACGGAACAGCAGCAGAGAGTCTTGTGGCACCTTATAGACTAACAGACATTTTGGAGCATGAGCTTTCATGGGTGAATGAATATACACTTCGTCGGATGCATGTCCCATGGAACAGTGTTTTTTCTATGGAGGGGGCCCACAGGGGATGCATATACAATTGAGGCAGGGGGCTGGACAGTTCCAGTGGAGTACATGGCAAGAACACAGGCTATTTAAGACCCGGGGTGGGAGGGAGCAACCATAGCCATCTGTAAGAACTTGCTGAAGAGAGGGTATCATAAACAGATAAGTAAGAGTTAATAGAACAGAAGTACTTCATATCTCTTTTGCCTGGAAAGGGTTAACAAGATCAGTGAGGCTGGCTGTCACCTGACCAGAGAACCAATCAGGGGACAGGATACTTTTAAATCTTGAGGGAGGGAAGTTTTTGAGTGTGCTGTTAGTGTCTGGTTGTTGTTCTCTCTGGGTTCAGAGAGTGACCAGACGTGCAACCAGGTTTCTCTCCAATCTCCCTGATACAGGTTCTTATAGATTCAAAATAGTAAGTACTAGGTGATAAGGCTAGTTAGGCTTATGTTTGTTTTCTTTATTTGCAAATATGTATTTGGCTGGAAGGAGTTCAAATGTGTATTTTGCTGAAAGGATTTAATTTGTACTTATATACTTAGGCTGGGAGGGTATTCCCAGTGTCTATAGCTGAAAAACCCTGTAACATAATCCATTTTAAATTTACAAAAATAAATGTTTACTGTTTGTTTTTTCTTTCTTTAATTAAAAGCTTTTCTTTTTTAAGAACCTGATTTTTTTTTTATTTTGGTGAGACCCCAGGGGACTGGGTCTGGATCCACCAGGGAATTGGTGGAAAGAAAGGAGGGAAGGGGGAGAGAAAGGTTAATTTCTCTCTGTGTTAGGATTACTTTCTCTCTCAGGGAAAGTCTGGGAGGGGGAGAGAGAAGGAAGGGGGAAGGTGAATTTTCCTCTCTGTTTTAAGATTCAAGGAGTTTGAATCACAGTGATCTTCCAGGGTAACCCAGGGAGGGGAAGTCTGGGAGAGGCAACAGTGAGGGAAAGGGTTTACTTTCCTTGTGTTAAGATCCAGAGGGACTGGGTCTTGGGGGTCCCCGGGCAAGGTTTTGGGGGGACCAGAGTGTACCAGGCACTAGAATTCCTGGTTGGTGGCAGCGCTACAAGTACTAAGCTGGTAATTGAGCTTAGAGGAATTCAAGCTGGTACCCCATCTTTTGGACGTTAAGGTTCGGAGTGGGGGATTATATCATGACAGAGGGCAAGAGGGACTTTGTTCAGCCTGAACAGTGACCAACCTCTGACTCACAAAAGGGAAAGCTCAGACATGGGGAGGGTGTGCCTTGGTACTTTTTGTTGTCTTCAGAAATCTGTAACTTTAATACTTTTAAGAGTAGAATTTCTGTGCTAAAGAAATACTTTTGCTAAGCCTAAGTTCTTTGCTTTCCTACTATATTGTCCCATGGGGGTTAGTTGAAGTAGAAGCCCAGTTGTCCACAGCCTAGGTAGAGCTTTGGGAAAGTGTATGTAAGCAACTGGGTGCTAGGGAGATATAAAGCACGGGTTTCAAGGTCTGGGGAGTCTGCACAGAAGAGTCTCACACGCCAATGAAGGACTCTGACAAGAGGTCTCCAAGTATGTTTGTCAGATCCAGAGCTAAACAGTTACTAGACCAGGGGTCGGCAAACTTTCAGAAGTGGTGTGCCGAGTCTTCATTTATTCACTCAAATTTAAGGTTTCGCGTGCCAGTAATACATTTCAACGTTTTGAGAAGGTCTCTTTCTATAAGTCTATATTATATAACTAAACTATTGTATGTAAAGTAAACAAGGTTTTCAAAACGTTTAAGAAGCGTCATTTAAAATTAAATTAAAGTCCTGATCTTACGCCGCCAGCCAGCTCAGCTCGCTGCCAGCCTGGGGTTTTGTTCACCTAGGCCAGCAGCAGGCTGAGCACAGCCTGCGGCGGGACCCCAGACCTGGGTTAGGGAGGTTCAGGGGTCAGGGCAGAGGGCTGTGGGACTGAGTTCAGGGCAGAAGGCTGGAGGCGGGGTTCAGGGATGAGGGCAGAGGGCTGGGGTGTGTGGGGGGTGTAAGGCAGAAGGGTGGGGGTGTGTGGGGGTGTAAGGCAGAGGGCTGGATATGGGGGGGGGGTTCAAGAGTCAGGGCAAAGGGCTGGGTGTATGTGGGGGTGCAGGGCAGAAGGCTGGGTATGTGGTGGGGGTTCAGGGCAGAGGGATGGGGCTGTGGGGATGCAGGGCAGAAGGCTGTGTGTGTTGGGGTGAGGGGAGTTCATGGCAGAGGGCTGGGGGGGTTGGGGGCTGCAGGGCAGAAATCTGAGTGTGTGTGGGGCGTCAGGGCAGAGGGCTGGGGTGCTCGGCTCATGGGGGTGCTCCCAGCCCCCTGCCCTGAGTGGCTCATGGCAGGGGGCTGGAAGGGATATGCCCTGTTCCACCCTCTTCCCCAAGGCTCTGTCCCTACCTCTCTCTGCCTCCTCTACAGAACTGCCTGCATGCTGCCGCTCTTCCCCTCTCCCCCTCGCTAGGGCCATCAGTTGATTGGCGCAGGGAAAGAGAGGGGGCGGGGCAGGAAAGCACCATGCTGGGGGAAGAAGCGGGGGAGGAGAAAGCTTGGCTGCTGCAGAACCAAGCTTCTGCCTCCTGCCCCCGCAGCGGAGAGTGGTGGGGCTGAGGGCCAGGACTGCGGCAGGCGGCTGCATGCCGCTCAAAATCAGCTTGTGTGCCGTGTTTGGCACGCATGCCGCAGGTTGCCGACCCCTGTACTAGACTCTGCCAAGACCCAGGTGATGCAAGATGCATGTGGGACATAGCAGTTAGGTACATTTGCAACAGACTGGTGTCCATACAGAGAGGATACTGGGACAAGTTTTAATAGTCCTAAAGTCAGATCTTTTTGAAAGCGGGAAGCAGAAACTCCCAAATAAAAAAACAACTAAAAAAACCACACAAAGAAAGACTATCCTATAATAAATTACATAACCTTCCAGAGTGTATATGGAGCAGGATTGGCGAGAGGTAAACTAATGATATATTTTAAATTTGCTTTATATTCATGTGCGTATTTCATGCAATGTGCTAGGTATATTCATATTTAATTTTGTACATCTGTATTTTAAAACAAAGTTTTCCACTGTAAATTTATTCTTGCAACTTCACGGCAAGATGTTAAATTATGCAATAAATTTTCAAAGAGCAAGAACTGCAAATAAGTAATTTGCTTTCTCCAAAAGATGCTCATCCCACTAAACTCCCACTCTTGGAAACCCAAAGGCTCAAGGATCGTCTCCAAACTACACCAAGGACTAATTTGGAAGTATGAAAACAAACTGTTTTAAAATAGGGAACTAATGTGCTTCCAACAATGAAAAATTGAGGATTAAATGCCAGAGATAGTCCCAGAATGAGAGTAAAGAGCTATTTCCAAACAAATAATACCTACTGGAGGGAGTGGGGAGCACAGTTTAAGCACCTTAAATGGGGAACAGGCTCTGTAACATAGATAATCCAGTAATGGATTCCTACTCAGATGACAACTTTGGGTAACAATGCTTCATAAAGGTGGCGGCTTTCCAAGTAACCTGTGCAGCAACACATTTTAGGCTGGCAGCTGAAGCAGCTCAGTCCTGAAGAGAGTCTTGACGTGACCTTCAAGCTTCTCTGGCTGTGGCAATGAGAATACCAGGCACTTAGTGGAGAATTACTGAAGTTGCTACCAGTTATCAAGAGCTGTGATGGCTCTGAGTTGGAAAGATGAATTGTGCTTTCCTGATGAATAGAGCATGACATTTCAAAGAAATCAGTCGCTTCCCCAATGCACTGATTTCCTCTGAATGCATGTGTTGCCTGGGTGCTGTGTGGAATTTCTAGTACAGACTGATGACTGTGAAAAATAGGATTGTGCAAGACTCTGATGTGGAAGTATTACTGTAGATATAGCCTCTCTTTAGATCTGCAAGAAAGGAACTGATGCCAATGAAGAGTCTTTGCATTAAATTTGGGTGTTTGATTCAGAGGCCATGGCCAGAGTGTTGAGCTATGTGTTGGATTTACTTGCATTTTTGGAAGAGACCGGGATGGCTACTGGCCACTCTCAGGATTGAAGGCACAGGGTGACATCTGAAAGCAGATGATATGATGTAAGACCATACAATCCTTGACCAGATAAGTAACAGTCATGCCTCTCTGCAAGGGGCAAACATTTGGGCATATTTTTGGAAGCTGCTGGAGTCTTCCTTCTTCCATTCTTTCAAAAGTGATAATACAACAGAAATGAAGCATCAAAGAGACAACTATGCACTAAGCACAACCACAAGAAAAGCTGTAGTGATGGAAACAGGAGGGCTCAAAATCCCTAGCGTTTCAAAGTCATGACACCGGAAAGAATAAGGAGAGAGACGAAGCGCCACAGAAACGAAATGTCTTGTCAACACCTGCCTTGAAAGGTTGGGAGAGGCATCAGTGGAGATCCGATGTAGTGCGAGAATCAGGGGAATAACCTGGATGTACTGAAGAGGCAGGCAGTTAGATCTTGCCACCCCAAATTAAGCTGGAACAGGCTTTGAAAGTAAGACTAATCAAAGCCGGAAATTAGAAAGGGATATTGTGTGAACTTAGTAAGTGGGCAGGAATGATGAGAACTCAGCTAATATCTGGGACAAACCAGGCACTTGAATGAGGTCTGTGAAAAGAAGAGTTATGACAAAAACTTGACAAGTATGAGTCAATTAAGTTGTACTGTGGAAGTATGGAACAAGAAGTGGGAATCCAATGAAACCAAAATATTTGGAGAAATGAAAGTTATGGGGACAAGAGCCCTGTTGCACTGGAGAGAGGGGAGGAGGAAATCCAAGAAAAGAGACTCAATTTTTTTTTTTTTTTAATATCAATTCTTGCTGTTTGGCAATCACATGAAGAGGGGAAAATATCAAACAAATAAAATGTAAGTTTTCCTTGTTTAACTGAAGTCAGTTACAAGCATTTGGCCATCTGTGATGCTGACACACAGCTTTAACAGAGTCTAGGATCCGAGTAGAGAAATTATAGTAAACTAAAGTAAATCAACCTGCATATTCACAGTGCAATTAGAAAACTGAAAAGTGATTATGAAAATCCCTGCATTCTAACAGGCTGACAAACTTTACTAGCTGGAGTACATGGACTGAATACTGTAGTTATTTTTCTACCTGTACAATGATTACGCAGATCAGATATCCAGAATCAGAGTGCCAGGAACTGAATAACTAAAACAAAGTGTACCATTTTGTGTATTAAGAGCAACTGTGTCTAGCAGACTGCAGAAATGCTGCAGTTGGTGATGCATAACCATATGGTTTCTTAGTTATGTAGTTCCAGGTTCTTCATTTCTGCAAGTGTAATATCTATAATCATTGTATAGTTATTGCTCAAAAATATGCAGATCCTCATAATCTGACTGGCTAACAATCAATTTTAGCCCAAGTGCAGGGATCTGAATAATCAGAGTGATTCCAATCACTGTCTCATTAGCTCACGTAACAAAATTTTTTAGTCTGTGTGTAAAACAAACATGGCAGCCTCATTCTCATTCCTTTCACTCCAAGTTCGACAAGGAAAAAATCTCAGAAAAACACAAAAATGGGGCTGCCAAACTGTTGAAAGGAAAACAGTTTTGATTCATTTCTCTTTCTATGCATGATAGTTATTTAAAAGCAGCAGACCATCTTGCAGTCTTTAATGCATTTATCCTGACAATACGAAGCAGAGAGACTGTCTAATGTGACAGGAAGTCTGTGGCAGAGAAAGAATTCAATTTAAACCTAACTCCTAGACTATTGCCCTAACCACTGAGTCATCCTTCCTCTATTAAATTCTTTTGGACCATCTCTCTTCATATGTCAGCTAGGCTCTTACACCTATAATGTGTGTGTGTTTCTTTTTGTATTCTGGAATTTTTCTTCCCAACTGTAGGAGAATTTAAAAAAAAAGTCCTGCTGAGAAGTGCCTTGCTGACCTGTAGAAAAGGAAAGTCCAAAAGAATTTATTTACTTTTCAATAGTTTTATAGCCTTTTTTAAAATTTCTTTTTCGTTTTGAAGTATGAACAAGCATTTCTGCATAACTAGACCATGCCTCCAGTTAACCTGAAAATAATCACACCCTGGGCCAATGAAATCAGCAACCCTGGATTCTACTCAGCTCTTACAAACAGGAACACATCTAATTATTACTATCATGCTGCTTTGGAAATTAGTTAACTTGCAAGCTGCAATAATCAATATGGAAAACAAGCACAAACTAGATGATACAAGTTTCCATACCAGGCCAAGGATTGTTCTCTCTAGTTCTGCAGCCCATTTCCCACAATATGCAAAACTTGATGTTTTCTATTTTGCTAAGTATTTGACTAATCAACTTGTTTTCAAATGTGTGCAATGAAATGTTAAAACTCTAGGAGTATAATTAGGGCCTTACCAAATTCACGGTCCATTATGGTCACAGGATTTTATAAGTCATAAATTTCATGATTTCAGCTATTTAAATCTGAAATGTCATGGTGTTGTAATTGTAGGGGTCCTGACCCCAAAAAGGAGTTGTGTGTGTGGGGGGGAAAGCAAGGTTATTATTGGGGTGGGGGGTTGTGGTACTGGTACTGTTACTTCTGCACTGTTGCTGGTGGCGGCGCTGCCTTCAGAGCTGGGTGGCTGGTAAGCGGCAGCTGCAGCACAGAAGAAAGGATGGCATGGTATGATATGGTATTGCAACCCGTACTTCTGTGCTTCTGCTGGTGGGGCACTACCTTCAGAGCTGGGTCCCCGGCCAACAGTCGCTGCTCCTCGGCTGCCAAACTCTGAAGGCAGCGCAGAAATAAGGGTAGCAATATTGCGATCCCCCCTAAAATAACCTTGTGACCCCCATGCAACTCCCTTTTGGGTCAGGTCCTCCAATTCGAGGAACACTGGTCTCTCACGGTGAAATCTATAGAATATAGGGTGAAAGCACCCGATACATCAGTTTTCACAGTCCGTGACGTGTTTTTCATGGCTATAAATTTGGTAGGGCCATAAGTATAATTTAGGGAGACAAGGTGGGTGAGACCACCTTTTATGGGATCACCTTCTGTTGGGTGGAGGAGAAACTTTTGAACTCAATAGAGCTCTTCTTCAGGTGTATAATTTGACATGCTATTAGGTCGAAGTGCAGGGTTGTAAATTTCAGATACTGTATTATGCTACCATCTGCTGGTGGTACTAAATTAAACTTCTAAAAAATGTTATTAGTGAGAATTATATTTCTACACTGAAAACCAAATACTACTCTTTCAGAGAAAAATACTAATTAGATATAGGTCTTGCAGAGACAAAGTGGGTCAGGTATTATCTTTTATTGGACCAACTTCTATTGGGGAGAGAGAGAGAGAGAGAGAGAGAGAGAGACACAAGCTTCTGAGCTACACAGAGGTAAAGATATTACCTCACTCATCTTGTCTCTCTAATATCCTGGGACCAACTCACCTACAACAATGCACAGGTCTTGCAAGGAGACAGCCAAGGATTTTCTTACTTGTTTTTAAATGTACACTTAAAGGTTTATTTTTGCAAAAAGCTTCTGTTGCATTTAGCTCAGAGGAGCTTTAAACATAATATACAAAACCCATCTAACTACTGCTTAAAGTACTTACATTCGGCTAGTTTCAATGTTTTCAGAGTGAGGTTCTCCTGGTGATCTGCAAGATGCAGAAAAGAAATGTCAAGCATCACTCTTTATTCTAAGAGATTAAAACATGCTGGATAGGAAAATCAGAAAAGGAAATGTTATCTATATTGCTAGGCCTATAATGTTTATATTACTGTTAAAAACTATAAACAAGCAACTGAAATATGACTTGCTTATTCATTTTTATTAGTTTAGTTAAACTCTGGGGGAAAACATGGTTTATGTAAATAGGTAATGACAAAGGTTGAGAATAAGATTAAGGCAGGAATGATTCTCTAGTGAGAAAGGCAATGTTTTCAAGGCTCATATGACAGGTAAGTATAATAGATTTTTGCTGGTCATTTTCCCCTTCTAGGTTTCACAGTCAACTACAGGCCAAATCATCACAGCAAATTCTGTAGTAGTAAGGTGCACTTAAGTTCCTTTATCACCACAAAAACAGCTCTGTACCAAATGGACTGATCTTGCATATGGTTGAACCTTGTGTGGCGAGAGAGACAGAAAAGTTCAACAGAAGCGAAGTGTGAAGCACCCAACACCTGCAGTAGCTGAACAGATTCTAGTCACCTCTCCCTCACAATGCTGTGTCTGTGAACTGCAGCCCTATGCTTGCTGTAATCCCACAGAGCTGTTAGTGGTGAGAGAGACTGGGGGAAGGTGCGGGGGTTACATGTATTTTTCTGATCTTCCTTCCCAGCTTAAATAGATTGATGTTTTAGAAGATGAACACCCCCAGCACCCTTTTCTTAATTACATTTAAGCCAGCCCAGCCCATTCAGGTCACTTCCACTCTATTGGGGTAAGGGAGAAACACTGCCTCAGCTAAAATCATTCTCCAGTACCAAAATCATTGTGTCAGCTATGAGAATTATCAACTCTCACAGCTGCTCCTGAGAGGGTAGGAATCAGCCTTTCCCAGATGAGAAGACGACTCTGCGATTGCATTATATAGCCTAGCAGACACAGGATTTAGTTCTAAATGCTTAGCTAATTACCATTATAGACAATGTTCCTGAGTAATTGAGTTTTTTTTTTCCTGGAGAAAAGTTTTAACATGAAACACACAAGTGAATTTTTAGTTACAAAAAGTTTGTATTTGAATAGTGTGCAAGACTCACCTAAAACTATAAAAAACGATAAAGCAAATGAAATACAATAAATATGTACTGCCAAATCACTCTACTGCAAATACAAATATCAGCCCTTATGTACTACAGTGATCTGCCACATTACAGAAAACTCAAGCAGAAAAACTGTCAGCCCATCCAGTTGCTTTAATTTTCTTTTTGTATTTACAACTGATTTTAATAATTTTATAACACTGTTTTGTATAGCTTTAATTCTGCATTTAATTACTTACATTGTACACATATAGCTAAAGATAAACCAAATATTTCCATACTGATTTTTATTCTGTAAGGAACTTTTGAGACTATTAACTATGTTTTAATGTCTCCTCTGGGGGATAAAGGTTGCTCTTCCACTCCTAAATTTTCTTACATAGAACATAGGGATCATTCTCATTACTCCTCATATTAAATATGAAGGGAAAGCCAGTGGAGATGATTATAAAGGGATAGCTCAGTGGTTTGAGCATTGGCCTGCTAAACCCAGGGTTGTGAGCTCAGTCCCTGAGGGGGCCACTTAGGGATCTGGGGCAAAATCAGTACTTTGTCATGCTAGTGAAGGCAGGGGGCTGGACTCGATGACCTTTCTGGGTCCCTTCCAGTTCTATGAGATAGATAAGTATATCTGACTGAAATCAGAACCTGCAGGAAAGTCACTGACTAAAACTCAGTCCGAACAAGACACAAGTGAACTTGACTGGGAGAACTGTAGCATCTAGAGGAATGGGCAGGGATTGTTTGATCTTTTCCAATAGGGTTTAGTCGGATGTTTTATATTAATCCATTCCTGCTCTTGAATTTTCAAGCAACAGCTGTCTGTAGCTTAATCCCTCTCCACTATCTCATTTACAGAATGACTAAAGGTATAGCTACACTGCAATGACAAATACAACTTCCTAATCTTCTACTCCCAATGAACAAGCAAGTTGCCTTTGTAACACTGAACCTCCAGCAGCTTTCTAGAAAAAAGCCTCAATATCTTTTCTGAATGTCACCTTAAAAGCTGCAATGTTGTCAATATCCATGTGCTAGCAGAATTAAACTCAAATTACACACATACACACTATAGTGAGCCAGTTCCATTCACCCCTATAAAGTGATGGGCAGACAAAAAATAGTTGCTGGTATTAAGAGAATTGAAGAATATCAGCAGTTTTCAATACAACATAATGCAGCAACACATTCAAAATGAGAAGGGAAACAGAAGAAAGCAGACACCAGGCAAACAACAACAACAAAAAATAAAACAAAAGGATGTAGGTACCAGTCTGGCACCAATTTGTTGAAGAGTAGATCTCTATA
The DNA here is from genome assembly GCF_007399415.2 of Gopherus evgoodei. NCBI lineage: Eukaryota > Metazoa > Chordata > Testudines > Testudinidae > Gopherus > Gopherus evgoodei. Next base: position 120,531,302 of record NC_044322.1, read on the forward strand.
ATCTATATTCATCCCATCTGGTCTTCCAGAGAGGTGACATCACTGGAGAGTAGGCACCCAACTCCAAGCTGTCCTACAGGCTGACTAGTTTGTTTATTTTTAAACTAATAGAGACCTTTAGGTTTATGAAAAAAATCAAGCAACTTCAGAACAAGTACAGGATCTCTCAAAACTGTTTCCATAGATACAAAGTGCAAAATCCCTATAAGTATTTTTTCCTAGGTTTCCAGTGGTCCTGTTTATAATATGATTTAGTGAATTATTAATTTTCTCATTAAACATCACAGATTAAAAAGGACAGGACATATTTTTAAAAAATAAAGGATGTAAAAATAATATCAAGTTTAAAAAAATTCAAGCTAAGCTTATAACACTCATTAAAACAGTGTGGGAAATCAATTTTATTATAGAACTGGAAGTTCACTAGTTTGCTGAGCAGCTATTTATTAATATCAAATAGAATTAACAAAACATAGTACTACTTTTCTAAATATGTAATATACTGAAGACACAATTACATTATACTTAAACTGCTAAGAATACATTAAATAACATGCTGAAATGTTTTCTTTCAACACCATTTTTAAAAAAACCTGAACAGAAGAGTTTTAAGTTACTTTACAATAACAATTTTAACAAGACCCCAGAGCAAATGCTCTTACAACTTTCAACCTTGAATTAGATTGCAGAAACTGTGATCACAAGACACCAACTAATCTGAATACTGCAGCATGAGCTAGCAAATTCAAATGATGGCTCACTTCCAACAACACTGGGAGCAACTTCTCCATTCTGCAAGCCACTCCTTTTACCTCCACTGTAACTCCCTAGGAGAGAAAAGTAAAGGTATGCAAGTCTACTGAATTTCAGTATCATCAAGTTTCCTGGACTAATGTTTTTAGCAAATACTAATTAAATGCATATTTTAATAAGATGCTGGCAAGATATTTTTCATCATGAAATTTTATACTGTTATAACAGTAGCTGGAGGCTTGAAATTGTGATCTGCTTCTTACCAATGCTTTTCTTAGATCTTTGGCATACAGTGGTTTCCTGTTGAGGGATGGACATGAGTCCTAGGATGCTGACATTTAAGGCAGCATAGGGGAGAATTACATGGACTTTCACATCAACACAAGAAAAAGTGTAGGTCAAAGGTTAGGTCTCGACTAACTGTCACACTGTCCTTTCAAAAGCTACTTGTATTACATTTATACAATTACCTTCAAAGTCATATGAATCAACTATTCTTTAAATTATTATACTAATGATAATATTTAGTTCATTCACAAAAATACCATTAAATCTTTTCATGTTTACCTTTTACAAGTTGTGGCCATTCGGTGACATCGGGGTGATCACAGTTTTGAGTCACTGATTAAAAACAGGTTGTCACACCAGTCGTTAAGTTGGACTATACCTAGGCTTAACAACTCTAAATAAATTAAAAAACAGTTAAAAGTCCTTAAAAGTTAAAATTTCCAGCCAGTACACTGAATAGACAAGACAAAGAGGTAAAATAATTACAGATGCTAAAAAATAGTTTTAACTGATAAACTTAAGACTATGCTGCTTAAGAGAATTATAGCGCCATTCAACACCAGCTATGATTTCTACTTTAATTCACTGTAACAGATGGAACTGGTCCATGTAAGTGAACTTTAATACTAACCCTGAAGTTTGTTAACTCAGTAAAAACAAACACACAAACCTCACTGATCAATGGAAGAGACTTCATTTCAATATAATGAACACTCAAAGATTTGGAAACATTACATAAACATGAATTACAGTTCAGTTCTCAGTATACTACTATATTTGATAATATGTTTCCTTAATATAACTCAATTTTAATTTGTTTCTAGAAAGATTGCTGGGTTTCAAGGAACTTCCGTATAGCTTATTTTTTGCTATGTTTTTCATCTAAAAATAAGCAGAATGATCAAAGTCCATGCATGAAACCGGTCTGATATTTTACAGGAGCAATAAACTTTACAGTGTTTGCACACCTCATTACAGTGTTAGCCCCATTTATATTACAGATTTTTTAGTCTTCCATTTAAAAAAACAATTATTTTACCTGTCAATTGTTTCCTGTGATCTGTCTCCACTGGCATAAATTGTAGGGTTGGTCCTCTACTCTGTCAGGCAGGTGGCAGCCAATGATAACTCAGCAATGCTCGTGCCCAAAGCACCCTGGGACCACCCCAGCTGATTACTTCCATGTCTGAAAAGGAACCAGTTAGTCTCTTACCTATTTCTATTATCTGTCCTAAACTAAAATTCCTGGATAAAAAACAATCCTCCACACTTAAAATCACCCCATTCTCTCCTCCTCCATCCCATTCCCACACTCCTAGCAGGACTGGATAGGAGTACAGAATACAAAAAAAGTGGATCCTATATCCTGTGATGGAGTCAGCTCACAAAAAGCAATTTAAAAAAAACAGAAATTTACCTACCATATATACTTGTTCATAAGTTGAATTTTTTTTTTTTAGTAAAAAAGGGAAGCACCAGAGAAGGGAGTCGGCTTATGAATGGGTATAGCAAGGGAGAGGTGGGACACAACGCCTCCCCCCCAACAGAGGGAGCAAGGAGAGGCAGCAGAGCCAGCAGAGCCAGAAGGGAAGAGGCAGGGCCAGAGTCTCTCTGCTTCTGTCCACGCAGCTCTCCTCCCAGCCTCCGAAGCAGCTGCAGCTCTGGGGCTGGCAGGCTGCAGCCATGCCGCTTGGCCCGGCCCCCCAGAGCAGGCTTTGGCTGCGCCGCCGGCCCACTGGAACATGCTGCTGCTGCACCACCTGGTCTGGCCCACTGGAGCAGGCTGTGGCTGCGCTGCCCAGCCAGGCCAGAGACATCCTCCGCTGGCCCTCCCCAGATAAGGTGGGAAGAGATGGGATGGAGAGAGTGTAGGGGTCCAGGCTAGGGATGGAGTCATGTGGAGGATGGTCACAGGGGTTACACTCCCCTGACACCCAGCTTCTCTCCCCAAAAAAGTTTCACCACTAGTTGCTATCCCGGTAAGCTGCTGGAGCGCTGGGACACTTGGTTTACTTAGGTTTACCTCCATGGCTGCTGACGCTCAAGGTAAACAAACCATCTCGGCCCACCAGCAGCTTATCCTGATGGCCTGGGAGCCAAAGTTTGCCGACCCCTGAATTATAAGGTGGGCTTATGAACGGGTCATAAAAATTTTCCATTTTTATGTATCCATCTTAGGGGAGTTGGCTTACAAAACGAACCAGGTTATGATCAAGTATATATGGTAAGTTGATCTCCTAATGCAGAAGGATTCATTCAAGACAAGCACTCCCTTTTGTTTAAACACACGTAATGTTACTACTGCACTTAGTGAGTGAAAAAATAAATAAATTTGATTTTAGTTTTTTCTAAAAATGGTTATCAGTTAACAACCAGTGGCCACACAAGTCCAGCACTGTGCAATAGCTGGGAAGTTTCCTTCAGTGAGCTCTCACTCTGACCTGTAGACTGTAGGGATCTAACTAGCACTATCTTCGCACACAAATGAACAAAGGTAAATGGCCTATTGAGCTTAAAAAAAGGCTTCAGCATTCTGTAGCAGACTACCACACCTGCTAATGACGAAAACACACACTTATTTGGTGAGTAATCAGGGAGTGCATGTGAAGGCTTGATACATGTCACCCAGCAAAACCCCTCCTTTTCAGCCGAACAGGTCACAAGGACCCTTGCAGAAGGGAGCGAATGTTGACAAGTATTAGCAACAGCCACCAACTCTCTTCACTGAAGTATACCACAGCTCATTATGATCCTTAAAGGCTTCAAACTTTTTGAAGTTTCCCAGCTCTACCGCTGACTCACAAGGACAACTCATTTCACTATTGGGCTTCAAATTCTCCATCTGTAAATGCAGTAATGATACTTACTACCTTTGTAATGCAGTTTGAGATCAATAGATGAGAAGAGCAAAGTGAAAATATTACTAATACCAATATCAAAATAGTGACATGACATTTCCTTCCCACATCTAGGGTTGAATGAAAGGGAACTAGGAAAGGTGAGCGGAAAGATGGGGGGAAAAAAAATCTATTCTGGAACTGCAGAAAGGGTTATTATCCCTGTTCTTCTGGCAAACCTAATGGCCACAAAGAGGGGAAATCTAAACCAATCTAGATTAACAGCTGCAAAACCTCTCAAGGTGTCTGAGTGAGGAAGGAATGATAAAAAAAATAACCTTTTCAAAATCAAATTAAGGCTCAAAATAGCTGGGGACCTAATGGTAAAAAAGAGTGGGATCTAAATGCAAATCACCATTTCCAGGAAGTTGGCACAAGGTTTAAAAGCCCATAGAATAGACTGCCACATTTCCCTAAGACTATCAATGGCAGAGATAGGAATCCTTAAGGTAGTGGTTCTAAAACTAATGTCCATGGATCAATTAGTGGTCCACACAATGAAATATCTATGATCCAAGCAAGAGGTGGTGATGCAAAACAAGATGAAAAAGTTTACATTATTCCTTTGCAAATGGCACAAGACCCATCCAAAGGTTGTCATGCCCTATCTTCTTAATCTGCTTTAGAGAAGGAAAAAAGCCCTAATCGGAAGCAATGTAATTTCCTTTTTGCTTCTCAGGAAAGCTGCCTGAACTGTGTATTTTTATTCAATTTTGCATGGGTGCAGTGAAGCAGGTTTGTAAAGATGCATTTAGAAATGAAAAATAAATTCATTAATAACTGAATTCTAGCCCCTTTTCTTAAGCTTAATTGGCATGCCTCTAGATAAAGAAGAATGCAATCTAATTTGGCTATATCCAGTACCTTTATTTTAGGTAACAAGCTGTGTGCCATGAGCCATGCTACAAATCTGAGGGATCTTGAACAGGAATAGAGTACTGACTTCATCGAAAAAGCTCTGTCTTTGGGGTCAAAGAACAGTAAAGGTTCTTTCACTGCAATATTCAGGTGGTCTAACACCACTAACCATCTTCACAATAATTGGGCTTTTTTCCTTCCTTTTAAAGGGCTGATATGGACAGGATGTCAAAAAACTTTCTTGGGGATGATGAATGCACACTGTGAGCTTCTCTCCTCAGTTGCCCTGATGCAGATTTATGGATTTAGATGCCCTTCCTCTCAACTATTTTGGCGCCTAGCAGATGGAAATGTGTGTTACACAGTTGATTTCACTCTGCTCATCTGAAGAGAACAGATTCCTCAAAAGACTATGGCTTCTCCATACTACATATAGGTCACCACTGGCATGGGTTCCATTCTGAATGGTATGTGTTCATAGGGACATACTTGAGTTACTCAACATAGGCTGGCTGAACAGCTATGAGCCCTAATACTTTTCTCTGTAGACTCTTCACCTTCTATAGTTAAAGAGTTTATTCTGAGAGGTTCCCTATATGTGCCCTGAGGATTCTGTCAGGCTCATGTTTGCAGCTTATTAGTGTCTAGCTCCTGGAGAATGGTGCTTGCTTTTGTGCATTGCTTGTTCAGCCACCAAGGCTTTCCCCAGAAAAGGGGCTGAGTTTTGCTTCCAGATTCTCCATACAGCGACACCTACTAGAAGATGATCTGAAGTGGTCTCAGTCAGGACAGGGCCTAAGGAATAAGGGCTGACAAACTACAGGTTGTGAGACTTTCTTGTTGGTGAAATTTGCTTCTTTAAAACCCTAATTAGAAATGACAATTTGACCATTCTGTCTGTTAGAAAAACTTTCCTTTCTGGAGTATTTTTACTATTGCCTCCAAACATGGCAGAGGCCCATTGAGGAAGAAATTATGTATGTTTGCTGCCAGGATCAAAATATGGACAAGATGAACCAATTGCCTAAACAGAGAAATCTTCTGGAGAGCAGTGAAGACAGCCACCTGATTTTTGTAAAGCTGCTTGGAATAGTGTCTGGCCCAAGTGGGAAGGAAATTAATTAGATAAACTGTAGCATAATTGGTCTTAAAAGTAACCTGTGAGTAAACTTTTAATTCACAAAAAAAGACACAAAAACTGCTCTTCAATTTTTTTTTGGCTTGCCTAATTATGCTTTTACACTTGGCCTGTCAGAGTTTACGCTCTATTCTATTTTCCTCACTAGGATTTGACTTCCAGTTTTTAAAGGATGCCTTTTTGACCGTAACTGCCTCTTTTACTCTGCTGTTTAGCCATGATAGTATTTTTGGGTCCTCTTACTCTTTTTTGGGGTGATGGAGGGAGGAGGAGATCCATTTAGTTTGAGCCTCTATTACGATGTTTTTAAATAGTTTTCAAGCAGCTTGTAGGCATGGCACTCGTGACTATTCCTTTGAATTTCCATTTAACTAGCTTCCTCATTTTTGTGAGATACCCCTTTTGAAAGTTAACTACTACTGTTGTGGGTTTCTTTAGTATTTTTTTCCCCTACAAGGTTAAGTTGAATTACATTATAGTTGCTATTACTGAGCGATTCAGCTATACCCACCTTATGGACCAGATCCTGAGTCCCATTTAGGACTCAGAAATTGCCTCTACCCTTGTGGGTTCCAGGGACTAGCTGCTCCAAGAATCAGTCATTAACAGTGGCTAAAAATTTTCTCTCTGCAACCCATCCTGAGGTGACATGTACCCAGTCAACATGGAAATAGTTAAAACTCCCCATTACTATTTTTCTGCGGATTTTCTGTTTTTGTAGCTTCTTTAATCTCCCTGAGTAATTCACAATCAAAACCATCCTGGTCAGGTGATCAGTAGTATAGTCCTATTGGTATATGTCTATTATTCAAGCATGGAATTTCTATTCACAGAGATTCTGCAGTACAGTTTGATTTATTTAAGATTTTTTTACTATATTTGACTATTCTCTTTTTCACATATTGTTCCACTTTTCCTCCAGTGTGACCTACTCTCATTCCTGTGTGTTTTGTACTCTGGTATTACTGTGTCCCATTGGTTATCATTGTTCCATCAAGTTTCTGTGATGTCAGTTATTTCAATATCCTCATTTAATAGCAGGTACTCAAGTTCACCCATCTTAGTATTTAGACTTCTTGCATTTGTATACAAGAACTTATAAAATTTATCAATATTTAGTTGTCTGCCTTCATGTGATGTGATTAAATGGGACTTGTTTGACCATTTCTCTTCAGTTCCTACCTGTCCTTTATCAACTTCTATCCTCTCCTCTTTATTAGGATATAAAGTATCCCCTTTAATAAATCCTCTCCTAAGGGATGTCTCTATCCGAACCGTGTGTCCCTCCGTATCTGTCTGCTTTCCTCCTGCCCATAGTTTAAAAATACCCTTTTTAATGTTACATGCTAGCAGTCTGGTTCTGTTTTGGTGAAGGTGCAGCCCATCCTTCCTGTATAGGCTCTTCCTCCGCTCAAAATGTTCTCAATAAACCTAAGTCCCTCCTCTAAACACCGTCATCTCATCCATGCATTGAGACCCTGCTGTTCTGCCTATCTAACTGGCCTTGCACATGGAATTGGAAACATTTCAGAAAATGCTACCAGGGAGGTCTTGGACTTTAATCTTTTACCTAGCAGCCTAAATTTGGCCTCAAGGACCTACCTTTCCTTATGCCACTGGTACCTATGTTTACCACGACCACTGGCTCTCCCTCAGCATTGCATGTAAGTCTAGCTACAGGTTTTGAGAGATCTGCAACCTTTGCACCCGACAGGGAATTCACTATGTGGTTCTCCCTGTCATCACAAACCTAACTATCTATATTTCAAATGATCAAATCCCTCGATAGTATTACCTGGCTTTTCCTAGTGACTGTGGTTCCCTTCCTAAGGATGGTCTCGTCAGTGAGAGAGGATACCATGACATCACCTGGAAAGAGGATCCCAACTATGGGATTGTTTTTGTCCCCTCCAGCTTGATGTTCTCCTTTGAATCTTTCATTCTCCTCAACAGCAGACGCTGATGGACTGGGGGTAGCACCACACTACTATGTTCCTGAAAGTTTTGTCTGTGTATCTCTGTCTTCCTTCGCTCCTCCAGTTCAGCCATTCCAGTCTCAAGAGCCCATATTAGTCTCTGAGGGCCATGAGTTGCTTGCAACAACTGCACATGTATGCCATCTGCCTACACAGGAGCTAATCGTATGTCGTGCATTCAATGCAAGAAACTTGATAGCCCTGCTCTGCCACTGGATTTCAGCATGCATTATTTTTACTCTTGTAGAGGTTGTTTGTTCTTTTTTTGAGGAGAGGAGAGGTGTTATTTGCTGAAGTTTAAAGTATGTCTTTTAGGTGTATCTGGCTCTCACATACCACTACAAAACTCTTGTTTGCTTCTCCCGCTTGGTAGCTCCCTCTGGATGCTCAGGAGTGGGCTTTTAAACCCATTTTCCATGAGTTAGCCATGCTCCTGTGTTAAGGGATCCTAAAAAAGCAAAAGGTATAGTGCAGAGGAACAAAAAAGGGGCAATCATAGAGCCCTGTGAATGGGTGCCAACAAAGAGGAGTGGGGAGAAAGAGAAACCACCAAATGAAGAGTACAGCTAGAGAGATGGCACTTCTACAAAATCCAAGGATGGACAGGATGAGATCAATATAGTTGAACTGCTCAGTAATAGTGACCATAATGTAATTAAATTTAACATCCTTATGGGAGGGAAAATACTAACTTCAGAAAGAGGAACTACACAAAAATGAGGAAGCTAGTTAAATGAAAATTAAAGGTTACAGTTGTAAGAGTGACATGCCTCCAAACTGCATGGAAATGATTTAAAAACACCATATGAGAGGCTCAAACTAAATGTATACCCAAAATTAAAAAGAAACAAAACAAACAAAAAACATAGTAAGAGGATTAACACAGTGCCACTATGGCAAATAACAATGATAAAGTAAAAAGCTGTAAGAGATAAAAAGGCATCCTTAAAAATTGGAAGTCAAATGCGAGGGAGGAGAATAGAAAGGAGCACAAAATCTAGCAAGTCAAATTAAAAAATATGATTAGGCAGGCCAAAAAAGAATTTGAAGAGCAACTATCAAAAGACTCAAAAACGAACAGCAATAAATAAGTCAATAAATAATAATAATAATAAAAAATTAAGTACATTAGAAGCAGGAAACCTGCTAAACAATTAGTGGGGCCACTGGACCATCGAAGTGCTAAAGGAGCATTCAAAGAAGACAAGGCCATTTCAGATAAGCTACATAAATTCTTTGTATCAGTTTTCATGCCACTGGACATGAGGATGATTCCCACACCTGAGCTACCATTTTTAGGTAACAAATCTGATGAACTGTCCCAGATTTAGGTGTCAACAGAGGTGGTCTTATAAACTTATAAACTTTATAACTTACAAATTAAAACATTAATAAGTCACCAGGACCAGATGCTTTCAACCAAGAGCTCTGCAAGAACTTAAATATGAAACTGCAGAACTATTAACTATGGCATGTTTCTTATTGCTTAAATCAGCCTCTATACCAGATGATTGGAGGGTAGCTAATATACAGTCCACCTATGGAACTCATTGTCCGGAGATGTTGTGAAGGCCATAATTATAACTGGGTTCAAAAAAGAATTAGATAAGTTAATGTAGGATGGGTCCATCAGTGGCTATCAGCCAAGATGACCAGGGATGCAACCCTGATTTATTTCTCTACATGAGGTATGTCCAGCCTTGCATTTCAGACTCTCTCCTAGGTTTCCTTTTGGATAGGTTGCTTTTACCTTAGGTTCAGCATGAACAAAAGCCATTTATTTTTCCTCCTATACCCTGTCCACTACCTCTGTTCATTACTGACAACACGAATATCCATCATAAACTGATAAAATCTGGGGGTCATTTTAACTCCATCTCTCACCTGCTCCATCTTTTTCATCATAAAAAAGAATCCATTCCTTCTTGTCTTTTGCAACAGCAAAATAACTTGTCTACATCTTAATCATCTCCATCACTATAAATTTCTTCCAGTCTTTGATACCCACAGCTGCTGTTGAAATTACTGTGCATATCAGCTATTAGACCATATCACCCCCTTTTAAAATCTTCCAATGGCTCCCTCTGGGCCTGTGTATCAAATTCCAAGTTCCTGTCCTTGCAATGAAGACAGTATACAGTTCCACTTCAGCCTTCACGTTTGATCTTTTGTTCCATCAAGCCTCTTCTCCACCTGTGATCCCCTCATTAGTTTCCTTCTCACATTCCTATCTTCTTCCCTGTTGCTTCTTATGCAGACTACCTTCCCAGTGTCTATTCACAAATCCTCACCATCCCCTGACCGCTCCTAAAAAACAAACTTCCTCCATGTTACCTACAGGATGGGATTGTGCTCTCTCACCCTCCTTCCCCCCCATCTCCTTTATTACTGGAACTACTAAAATGTGAAGATACTAGAACGGAATAACCATTTGATTATGTTCCTATAATCACCATCCTTGGTGTTCCCCACATCTAAAATTAGATTGCAAGTTCTAAAATTGGGTAAGGAACATGCCCTTATTTTATAAAGTGCCTAAATTGTTTAGTACAGATTCAGGGACTATGTTAAAAAAACCCAACCATGACAAATAGTTATATCATTCAGAGCAGAGTGGCCAGCAGGAGAAAAGTCAGCATAAAAGTAGTGGCCTGGATTTCAACAGGAGCGGTCACCATCCACAAAACTTTTTGCAACTGAAGAGCAATTTTCTGGAGAACAAGACGTAGGTGGGTAGTCTCAAAGGCGCCGTGGGTACAAAAATGACTGAGCAGTCGCTAGCTGCTACCTGCTTGACAGAGCAGAGGACCAATTTCTAAAGTCTCCCAAAAACAACTGTATTATGGAAAGGAAACATCACAGCTCTTGCAAAGAGTTACAGCCTTCACAAAAGCAAAATCTATAGTTAAGGTTGTAACTCAACTTTCATTATAAAACTCACCCCCCTCAACAGTTTTACAAAGTTTGTAAAGAGTTACGAACACTTTCCTTCTGGGTCAGTCCTTCCAATACTTTAGAACAGAAACTTTTTTGGGGAGGGGGGGGGGGAAGGCGTTGGCATTTAAAAAACAAAACAAAACAAAAAATCCTCCCATCTCCTCCCAGATGCATTCAGCAGCTCTTTAATTAGGAAAACCACCTCTTCTGACATTTAATTTGTTTCAAAAAAACATTCTGTACACTATTCAAAAAAGTGGCTGAAATTTAAAACTTCCACATTCCCATTCCATAATGTTAGTCTTTATTAATAGACAGTCACTCAGTAAACTAGAAAAAAAATGTAACAATGTTTAAAAAATCATTTCGGGCATGTGCAGTTCAAAAATGTTTTCAGCCAATTACTGGTTACTGCACTTGGAAATTTTAGAATTCTACAACTACATTTTTTTGTATCTATGTACAAGTGCAATTGAAAACCTAGATAGTTATGAAACTGTTTTGAACACTGTTTTTTCTTCTCTTGTCCATATTTTTTCCCCATTAAGTTTAAAGGTTGCATGATATTTTAAAATTAAAAGTTTAAAAATTAAAACTATTTTGCTACACTGCACATATGTAATATTTTCAGTTCTAGGTTACACTGTTAAAAGTATGAACAAAATGGACACCGTACGCAATATAACCACATTAATATTACTATTAGAACCTTAATTTCTGCATTTTCTGATGTTTCAATTTGTAATCTTAATACTATGTTAATATCGTTTTTTGCATGGAATGCTGTTGTACATCTTATTTAGTACTTTTAAATTAGCAACTAGAAATTTTGCAAATGTGTTCAGCAGTTAGATAAAAATTAAAAAAGTAGTCTCAATTCTGATTCAATCCACATAAGTACAGATATATAGTAACAGCAATATGCTAGGTTTGTTAAACAACTTAAAAGGGGGGTTCATAAAGGCTACATCACTCTGTGCTTCATTTACTGAATCCCTGAATGTCAAGTGACTGCCAACTATCAGAACTGTGTATCATAAGGGAAGAGATATTACAACTTAAATGTTTGAAAATAAAAGAATGTGTCTCAGTACTTCCCTTAAATGGAGTTTTTGTTACAACTTCCTCATTTTTATAGACAAGTTTTGTTAAGGTAACAACTACAACTCAAGAGACAGTTGGCAACAAGTTGCATATACAACACATGAAAATACAGCAGACATACCATATTTTTCCACAGCTTCAGAAGTTTGTTCTTGCAAATTACAAAATGGATTTCCACCGGTTTTGGACCTATAATACAAAACATCACATTTCAGTTTTTGCACTGCTGAACAATTTCAATACCAACTTGGAACAAAACAAAGCAGCCTTGAAAAACTAGTGTCATTTATTGGATGAACATCCTCAAACACAAAACATGTTATGTGCACAAAAACAAATACAGTATAATTCACAAATAGATACAATATTTACAAACACGTATGCAGTGTTAAGGGAAACCGTGAAAAATCAAAACAAAAAATGCCTTTTTCCACTCTCCTTGAGGATGTAAAAAGACATTCCCAAGAGACCCACCTAATCTAATATAAATATCCATTTCCTTCTCTTTGATGCAGGATCTTGGAAAAGCCTTTGGAGAGAATGAGATGTATAACTGCAAAAAAAGTTTAAGACTGCTGCTGCTTTGATGTGTAACAGCAAAGAAGAAAAATCACATTTTTTGTATTTTTGCTGAACATGTAATCTTTCAGGTTTGAAGGTACTGCTATAATGAACCCCTTTTTATGGAGTTGTAACTAGCAATGGAATCAAGCATAAAACTGACAACAAAATCTGCCTTAGCACACAACCTTATTTTATTCTATTTTACTTTTCTGGCAATTATACTACTAATTTTGAAATTTACTTTTGGGGGATTGGTGACAAAAATGTACTCAGAGTTAATGCTGAGTCTTTTAAAGCTGTGTTACTGTGGTTCAACAGATAAAAATGGTAAGATTGTTAATTTAGTACAAAATACCATCTTTGGGTACTTTGAAAATGAAATAATATTTTTTTTCATAGATTTTAAGGCTAAAAGGAACCATTACGAACAGCTAGTCCAACCTTCAACACAGGGCATAGAATGTCACTATGCAATTCCTGCCTCAAGTCCATAACTTCAGGTTGAGCTAGAGCACATCATTTAGAAAAACATCCAGTCTTGATTTAAAGATGTCAAGGGATGGAAAATCCATCACATTTCTAAGTAAATGGTCACTAATTACCCTCACTAAGTAGATTGTGTTTATTTAGGCTATGTCTACACAAGCGAGCTTACAGTGGCACAGCTGCTTTAAGACTCCTCATGTTAAACCACTCTACCCAGACGGGAGACCTCTCCTAGAAACATAATAAAACCACATTCAAGAAGTGGTGGTAGCTATGCTGGCAGGAGAGCGTCTCCTGCTGACATAGCGTTGTCCACATCAGCGCTTCTCTCAGTACAACTTATGCTGCTCAGAGGGGTGTTTTTTCATACCCCTGAGCAACATAAATTATACTGTCAAAAGTACTAGCGTAGACAATATCCTTAGTCTCACACTGCATGGCAAATTTTTCAAGACCAGACTTTTTTCCATACAAGCAACAATGAGTATCTGCAATTATTTCATAGTTCTTAATATTGTTAGCACACAGATTCACTTAATAAAGATGATTTCTCTCTGGTAATTTTATATATCTATGTCTATATATAGATATAGATAGATATATACACACACACACACTCAATTCTTTAGTGCCATCACACCTATTCCAGTAAAAGATTAGGTACTCACAAGTGGAACTTTGACCTCTTTAAGCTATGCAAACGACATGAAAATTTGTCTTAAAACTTTATTCAACCATGTAGCCCAGGGGTCGGCAACCTCTGGCACACGGCTCACCAGGGTAAGCACCCTGACAGGCAGGGCCAGTTTGTTTACCTGCCGCGTCTGCAGGTTCGGCTGATCGCAGCTCCCACTGGTCACAGTTCGCCCTCCCAGGCCAATGGGGGTGACGGGAAGCCACGACCAGCACATCCCTCAGCCTGAACTGCTTCCTGCAGCCCCCATTGGCCTGGGACGGTGAACCGTGGCCAGTGGGAGCAGCAGTCGGCCGAACCTGCGGACGCAGCAGGTAAACAAACTGGCCTGGCCCGCCAGGATGCTTACCCTGGCGGGCCGCAGGCCAGAGGTTGCCAACCCCTGATGTAGCCTGTGTGGCACATGAAACAAAGCTACTACTTTACTCAACACTCTTGATGATTACTCTGACATCCATGACATGTGACTGGGATTAGGAAATTAAGATTAGTCTCTTACAAGCAACAGTGTGCCCACATTATTATTTCATGTCAGAATATAAATTTTAAAAATGGATCATATGAAAGCACATGAATCCCTCAATCTGGAAAGGAATAAACGGAGGTGACTGTAATGTTTACAATTTTCCTGGAAGCAGGGGATAGTGCAGAGAATCTGAAACAAGCAAAGTTCTCCACACACTAAAACTGGCAGGTCCAGAGACATTGAAGAAGGACAGTATATTTCAGCAGTAGCATGAAGAGGATTACAAGCTACTAAGTCAGTCATTAAAGAATTTCAAGAATACTGTGACCAGCACAGGAATATCAGGTATCAAACAAAGTGGCTGGCAACCTGAAAAGATAAACAGCAATCTGCAAAGCCATACCATGCATATCAAGTTAATACACATGACGAAACTAAAGAAGACAATCTCTCTCTGTCTGAGGACATCCAGAATGCTGTGAACGATGTAGCATGTGCTAAGAGAAGTACCATAAATTCACTCAGTCACTGAACATTTATGATCATAATTAGAAGAGGGCAACTCCTGGAAAGCCCAATTATGACTGAGACCCCACCATGGTAGGCACTGTACAAAACAGACAGCTCCTGCCCCTCAGAATTTACAGTCTAAAAAGAAAAGACAAAGCAGGAGAAGTGGGGACACAGACAATTTGCCTAAGGTCACACAGACAGATAGTGGCAGAGCCTGGAACAGAACTCAAGTGTCCTGACTCACAGTATACCCCACGGTTTTTCAACATCCACCGCCACATCCAACAGCAGGTGGAATATGTCTCAGCAGCTGAACTGGCCACTGTAGAAGATCTTTGAGAAGTAGCTATATGATCAGGAAACAACTGAGCTTCAGAGTTCATACTTGTTCAATAAGAAGCAGAATAATCCTGTCAAAGTAGTTCATGACATTCACATGACCGCCATCTTAAGATACTCTATCTGCGTTTTATTAACTGGTAATGTTAGGTTTGGTTACATGTTCCATTCTATTTTTAAAATATCCAAGTACGAGGAGAGAGGGGGAGGGGTGGTGGTGAGGTAAACTAAGCCCTGGATTCAGTAGACACAAACCCCTTGTAAGTGACAGTGGTCTAAGACTTATGTAACCTTGACCCATGTCATATGACTGGAATCAAAAATCAAAAGATTAGTCTTACCAGCACTCCTGTGGCACATATCTTTACTATAATAAGAAACAAAATGACTTTGTACAGGATATCATAATGGACACTGCAAAAAAACCTGCTGATTGGAACTGGTCCAAATCATTGAGAAGAAAACAGTTGTATTGCATGAAATACCAATGAAGAATTTTAAAAAATGAAACTGATGCCCAAGCATCAAATCACATCACTTCATTCTGACTGGCACATTCCTGCTTTACCAACAGAGGACATTCACTCACCCACCAGTCTATATTCCCTGCCTAATGCATTAGAGTCACCATCAAGTGCAACTGCAACCAGCACCAAGCGGTTAAACAAAAAACTTCCAGTTACTTTAGAGGAAACTATAGACATATTGCTCAGTATTATGGATGTTCACATAAGAGTTGTGCATAAAAAACACTATACAGTTTAAAATACAAACATTAAAACAACATCCTAGTGGTCAACTTCCAAAGAGATATCTGGAACAAGCAGCACTGTAGTCCAACAATGGCAAATCATGTAAATCCTTTCCTAACAAAAGGATAAGGACATCAGAACTATACAAGTGGAATATTTCATGTTTACAATCTTACATTGGGCTCTACTTCCCAACATCACAAACGTAGTAGCTTTTTGGTAAAATGATACCTGATTGCAATAGACTAACAAATGTTCAGTTATAAACTTCAGTTTAAAATAACCTATGGCATTTACAGGCATTCCTAACCCTTTCCTTTAGCACTAAGACTTTGGACACTGGAACTGCTATGAAATAATCATAGAGACACGGTGGGTGAAGTAATATATTTTATTGGAGCAACTTTTGTTGGAGAGAGACAAGCCTCTGAGCTTACACAGAGCTCTTCTTCAGGCCTGGGAAGTGTACTCAGGCCTAGTCTACACTACAAAGTTAGGATGATGCAAGGCAGCTACGTTGACCTAGTTGTGCACATGTCTACACTGATTGCCTGGCATGATGAGCACACATAGTAGCTGTACATAGTTCAGTGCAATTGACCAGTTTTGATCATGCTGGCTACATGCTCCACATGCACTCCTGCCTGGAGTATACAGAAGATATTGGATCTTCTGGGCCTGTGGGGAGAAGAGGCTGTGTGGGCACAACTCTGGACCAGCCACATAAATGTCAACATCTATGAGCAGATTGCACAGGGGATACAGTAGAAGGGATGCAACAGGTGCCAGCAGCAGTGCTGCAGGAAAGTCAAGGAGCTGTGGCAGACATATCAGATGGCCGGGGAAGCCAACAATACATCTGGTGCCAAGCCTCAGACATGCCGCTTTTACAAAGAGCTGCAATGCCATACTCTGCTGATGCGCCCCATCTCCAGCACTGTGAAAAGTGAGGAGAAAGAGTATGGGGGACAGGCAACTAGGGGATCCAGCTGGGCAGTGAGTCAGGATCTATTTTTGACTGCACTGCAGTCCAGCCAGTTGAGCATAGGTGAGCCCAATGCAGGGGAAGGAACCTTGGGTAAATATGTAATAGAAAATCTATCTACAGGGATGCCTCCCTCCCCCCAAAGTAGCAAGACACATCTTTTGACTTTTCATTAATTTACTCACTAGAAGAGGTAGTGGCACAACCAAGAGAAGCAGAATTGTATCTGCTTTTCATTCCCCTCTAGAGTTATGTAGGGGCGTCATGTAGAGCCGTTTGTTTATGTACACAAGGATGTCCCTGGAATCCTCCTGAAAGATCTCAATGAAAATTTCCTCGAGATCCTCTGAAATCCTCTGCCAAAGGTTTCTAGGGAGGGCTGCCTTATTTCTTCCTCCATATTAGGACACTTTCTCACACCACTCAGCGATAACTTCAGCAGGCACCATTTACGTACCCAGGCTAGCAGCACACAGGCTCAGGTGGCTTCGGGATGCTAGCAGCAGCTGTGTTTTCTCTGTCTTTGCGACACTGAGAAATATCAGCTAAAACAACCACTGCCTACAGAAAACAATACCAGTATTCAATGCCACTGACCTACACTACTAGAATCATGCAACCAAGCAATTCCCTCCTCAATTCCCCAACCCTGGGCAGGCCATACTCACCATGGCTGGTGCTGTGCATAAACATTCCCAAACAGAAGTGAGAATGTAGTGCTTAAAACTTTAGGGAGCAAGAGGAGTGAGTTCAGCATCTTAAGTTTCACTTTCTGTAGTGAATGCGCTGACAATGGTACTTCCGAGTGTTTTATCTTCAGCTGCTACCATTGCACCCTTCAGGATCTCCCCCTCCACACCCGCAGAATGCCTAAGCCAGATAAGGAGGCGAAAAAAGGACTCAAGATGACGTGTTCCATGCAATCCTGCAAGCCAGTGTTGCACTGGACCCTGAGCACAAGGCCTAGGGGATAAATACTGTGGACAACTTGGAGAAGGAAACAGTGGAGAGGAGAAAGATCCAGGAGTCCAAGCAGGAGAAGGAAAGAGAGATACGCCAGGACATAATGGAGCTTCTTAGGCAGCAAACTGATGCTGCAGACTGGTCGATCTGCAGGTTCAACAATCCCTGGCTCGCCCCCCTCTGCAGCCCATTGAGAACTCAATACGGGGAAGTTCCTACACCATGCACCCCCCTCAACATTCCACATGGTATCAGGGTTGCTGCACTACCGCTAACACTCTACCCTGTGGGACATGAAAGACAATCACCACTTCACATGAACTGACCTGCGAAAGTCACAGTTGGTGTATGTGTAGCTGGAATGGACATGAACATTCTTTCCCCTTCATAAGTTCTGTTCTCTTAATTTATTAAGTTTGATTAAGATTTTAATGCGTTTGGTTGCTTTCAGAACTGCTGCGCATTTGGTTGCATACATTGTGAAATAATAAAGATGAATTATGTTCCAAATAGTATAATTTTATCCTCTAACAAAATCAGTGCAAAAAACCCCAACCTGTGTAATTTAAAAACAATTACACCTCTACCTCGATATAACGCGGTCCTCGGGAGCCAAAAAATCTTACTGTGTTATAGGTGAAACTGCGTTATATTGGGGTAACAGCGGCAGGGCTCCAACAGTGATTTAAAGGGCCTGGGGATCCCACAGCGGCAAGAGTCCCGGGCCCGTTAAATCACCCCACTGCCAAGATCCGGGGTAGCAGCAGCAGGGCTCTGACGGTGATTTAAAGAGCCCCGGGCTCCGGCTGCTGCGGGGAGCCCTGCTGCCGGATATAGCACAGTAAAGCAGCCCCGCCCCCCAGAGCGCTGCTTTACCGCATTATATCCAAATTCGTGTTATACTAGGTTGCATTATATCGGGGTAGAGGTGTAGCTGTAACTGCCTAATGTTAGGGGACTGGAGAGCTTCCATACAGGCTGCACCCTTAAACTAGAGCCCTGCAGCAGGACTGGGATCCTGCAGGTCCCACTGCCATAATAGCAGGAGCAGGTAAAACAGTCTTTGTTATAGGCAGAACTGGGCTGCCAAAACTAAAACAAAACATGCTGTGGTAATTTGCAGGAAAACAGTAAATCGTTCACCAGTCTGTCATAAACAGAATGTCAGTAATATAAACCAAGTTTTTCTTAATAAAGGTTTTAATACTTAAATCTAAGTGAGGGATATGATAGACATAAAATCTTCCTAACAGGAGCTAAAGTATTTTTTACATGGTTTAAGCAGTATTTGTTTTTATTCTTTTAGTGGAAAATTGTGTCTGAATTCAGTTTATAGACATAAACTGATTTTTTTAATAGCATGCGGAGATCTGTCTCCTGAGGGATTTGTGGTATCTAAGGTTTTTGTGGGTGAGAGCAAGATAAAAATGCAAGAAACAATGCGAGAGCAGGTGGGAGTGCAAATTGCAGAGCAGGGCGAGATTAAAAAAAATAGTCCCAGGCAAGGCTCTACATTAGACGCTCCAGAATCTCTGGAGCACTGCTTCCCAAACTGGGGTTCGCAAAATGTTACAGGGGGTTCTCCGGAAAAATTCCCTAATTGCGGACAGAACTGTCCCTAGGGACTCAAGACAGCATGGGGCTCCTGGACTTCCAAGAGCTAAGGAGATCAAACCAAGCATATCTATCACACTGAGGAGATTTAACCTTCAAGACTCCTTATAAGAAATGGAAAGGGAGGTGGATATTTTTTGCTGTTTTTTAAATTAAATAGGCAGCTAGTATTGTTTTTAAAATGATTATGAAGAACAAGTTTAAGCTTTCTTGTAACGTCTGTTGTTCGCGTGGACTGCTTGAGACCTGAATGCTTGTGAAGGAGGAACTCTGAGTTGGCTTCTTAAATACCTTTATGCTGTTTCACATCTCATACTCCCGGATGAAACATAGGAGCCCTGTGTTATAACAGGCTTATTCAAAGAGATTCAGGCTTCAAAAGTTAGATCTTGGAAGAGTTTTACCGTTTTCATAATGTAATAAAAATACTGTAATGATAATTAATAATAAATAGTGTGTAATAAGCATGTAATAAAAACAAATTTTATGCTTCCAAGATCACTGCTTTTATAATTTATGCTCAGGTAAAGGAGAAAATCCCTGGAAATATTCATTTTTAGGAGAGGGTTCACGTGACTTGACATTTTAGGGAAAGGGGTTCACAGGCTGTTAAAGTTTGGGAACTACTGCTCTGGAGTGATGCATCTTTACCCTTTTTGTTTTAATGTTTATCTTTAAGCGTGTGTTTCACATTTTCTGGCAGCAGGAGGAGCCACGGTTGGACATGTCTGGACATGTGGTGTATGCATGGGGGGGTGGGGTGGGGTGGGGTGGGGTGGGGGATAGCTCAGTGGTTTGAGCATGGGCCTGCTAAACCCAAGGTTGAGATTTCAATCCTTGAGGGGGCCACTTAGGGATCTGGGGCAAAAACTGGTCCTGCTAGTGAAGGCAGGGGGCTGGACTCAATGACCTTTCAAGGTCCCTTCCAATTCTAGGAGACAGATAATAATCTTCAATTATTATTATTACTAGGCACATAATCACAAGGCACATGCATAACTTAGCATATATGTTTAGAGCTTTCTTTGTGGCGTGTAGTGGAGGGGTGATAAATGCTAAACAGAGAGCAAGATTCATCCGCCCAAACTGGTACCCCTCACTGGACCACTCAGCAAGGAGCGAGATTGTTTACTTACTTGCTGTATTATAGCCTAGGATCACATATTTAGATTCTACTGTAGTTGTCAATAAATGGTTAAAATCCACTTGATCTCTCTCAATTACTCTGGGGTCGGGGATGAAAGGAAGGGCAGTTTGTAATAACTGATGTCCCATGTAATGACCAGTGGATCTTGTCAGATTTCAAAATTACAGTACTTGGGGTCAGGGACTGCAACCTTGCAATCCAGGCGGGGGAAGATATCGTAGTCTCTCGAAGACAGATTGTAGTGATCTGAAAAGTCTCTACAGAAGAGAGGATGGGGGAGGAAGAGGTATTCAGTTATATCTCCTCCAACAGCGGGCCTTACTGGTCCCAGGATGCCTTCATGGCAGACTCTCAATGATCCTCTTTGGGATTTGCTCCAAGAGCAAGGAGAAAGTTGATGGCAACTAAGCCTAAAAGAGTCATTAGGAAAAACACCCTCATTCAAGGATGCTGGAAGGCGAGCACTGAATCCCATGAAAGACTGAGTCAGATCCAGAAAGCCTTGAAGGATTTAAAAGTCCAATTGGTGGGACACTACCATGCCCATCAGCATTAGAGCAATCTGCAGGCTGCTCAAGCCTCCATTTTGAGCTCCTCAGTGACAATGGGAACAGTCACTAATGAAAATGTGACACTGTCCAAGAAATGCCAACAACTTGGGAAAAAAGTAGGGGAATCAGAGAAAGAATTGAACACATGTGATCTGTCCTTTGAGCTTTAATGCAGGAGAACCAGGGATGGAAATGGGCAGCCTTCCATGGTCACTGCAATCAAACCATTGCTAAATTACAAATCCAGTTGCAAGTGAGACGGGTAGGATGGCTTCCATTATAGGTTCCAATGCAACAGAGTTCACACCGTCTTCCTCACAGGAATGACAATGAGGAAGATTAATATCCCTCATATTATGAGTGTGATTTATGGCTTGATGATCCAGATCAGAGAGAATGTCAGCCTAATCCAGTGGTTCTCAACCTAGCCAATCAGCACACAGCTGTGGGCCATGTAACATCCTTGGGCCCATACAGGTAGCATTGGATGTGGCCCACAATGGTAAATAGTTTGAGAACCACTACCCTAATCCAATTGTCCCTGTCACTAGATGTCATCATGTCAGGTGGAGACCCACCAAAGGGGGACAATCAAAATGGTGCCGCAAAGAAGTGGTAAATGAGACTACTTTACTTTTTCCTGAACAACTCAAGCCATGGGACCTTTACCAAGAGCTGGCTTCTAAACTGGAAAAGAGAAACTCAAGTAAATGAATGGACAAATCAAGATTTTTGTTTAGTGGTTGCGGTTTCACTTACACCCAACCTCAAATTAGCTATTTCCACTGAGATTATAGGGAAGTGTCTAGATTAGAAACCACAATTCAGAGAAGCTAAAAATAATCTAGTGCCACACTCTTAGGGGAAAATAATTTGTAGAATAGAAAACAAAGGGAGTATGAGACCACTCAGCCTTTTGAAGCTCACCTTTGGAGAGGCTATGATTTAATCTTCCCAGATGCCAACTGTGATAATCTGGTCTACAAACATTAATAGTAGGATTCCATCCTGGTTTTAGGAATACAATTGCCTTGCTGGTCAATGCAAACAATACCCATGGCAAAATCTTCATTGCATATGGAGCATGGCAGGATAGCTCCGCTAGGCAGGATTTAGAGATAAAAGAAAAAATAAGATCTGTTGTGACCATTCAAGGGAGAAAGGAAGGAGAGGAGAAGGGCTTCAGAGATAAAAAGGGATAAAGGAAAAGATAAAAAGAGGCCTTCTTATTCTGAATTAAGGGACCATTTAAAAAACAAAATGAAGATGTCAAGTAAAGAATTCCATGCTGGAAGTTAATCATGACACTTTCTAAACATGAGTACATAGAACCCGGAAAGACTTTTTCTAAATCTGTACCTGCAAACACAATTAGAACCTTGGGTGGTGACCCAGGATTGGAGCCTAATGCTCCCTGTCCACAATAGGACAGCATTCCCCACCAACCCATGGAGGTTCTCTTATCCTGGGATTCCTGTGGGTGCCCCAATGTTAAAATCATGATAGGCAATACAAAATGTTCGTGGATACCAAGGCGACAAACAGTATCTTACCTGTAGAACCAAGTGCCCGGGGGTCCTTAAAATCCAGGAAACATGAACCGGATAGATACACTGATCAACCCCCTTTATACCTTTTAAAGGTAAAATTCAAATAATATCTGGGGAGCAGACCGACACAAAATTTGACAAACAAAATTTGGAAGATGATATAGGGATTCTTGGGAGTGACATTCTCCAGACATCCATGCTATCACTGATTATAAGAAACGAATTTCGTGTATTAGAAAAGGGAATAGAAACTAATCCTGATTCAAGTGAAGGAATGGAAGGCACTTACTACATGAGAGCCATCAATGAATCTATCCCAGTGCCTCAAGCAGAATCCCCCATGGGACCAATTAACAAGCCAATTCCCTAAATTGTGGACTACTCATAAACAAGACTGTGGAAAGCTCAGTGGAGAAGTGCTAATTGTGGGAAGTGATCCTCCACCGAAAAAGCAGTATAAATACCCTCAGGAGGCAGAAGAGGCAGGTACTCAAATTATTAAGTCCTTAGTGGACCAAAGGATACTAGTTCTCACAACAAAAATAAACAATTCTCCTCTTTGGCCAGTCCATAAACAGGACAGCTCCTGGAGACTAACCACCGATTATTGAGCATTGAATTAGCGTACTCCTGCAGTTGCCTCAGTGGTGGCATCCTAACAGAACGAGTAACTGATGGAAGGCAGCAATTTTCTGTTTTTGATTTAACTAATAGCTTCTAGTCTGTTCTTGTGGCCCCAGAAAGCCCAGAAATAGACGTTTGCTTTCATGCACAAAGGTCAGCAATTTACCCCAGGGGTTGGCAACCTTTCAAAAGTGGTGTGCCGAGTCTTCATTTATTCACTCTAATTTAAGGTTTCGCGTGCAAGTAATACATTTTAACATTTTTAGAAGTCTCTTTCTATAAGTCTATAATATATAACTAAACTATTATTGTATGTAAAGTAATTAAGATTTTTTAAATGTTTAAGAAGCTTCATTTAAAATTAAATTAAAATGCAGAGCCCCCCAGACCGGTGGCCAGGACCCAAGCAGTGTGAGTGTCACTGAAAATCAGCTTGCGTGCCGCCTTTGGCACACGTGCCATAGGTTGTCTACCCCTGGTTTATAGGGACCCTACTTCCTCAGGGATTTATCAACTCTCTCACATTATTTCATGCAGACATAACCAAGTTTCTGGCTCCTCTTTTAGAAACTGATAGGGTATTGGTACATGACGACGATATATTAGTTGCCTCAGAAACTGAGGAAGCACACAGAGAAGTCCTAACTTGGTTGTTTAAACTGCTGAGTGAGACAGGGTTAAAACTGAATGGGAAGAAGGTTCAGATAGCCAGGAATAAAGTATGCTTCCTGGGAACTGAAATTGGCCCTGAAAGCAGATAGCCCCTTCAGGAGTAAGTCCAAGTACTCAGAACATGAGTTGAGATCCTTTCTGAGATTAGCAGGATTCAATAGGGAATTTATTCCAGCATTTGCTGAAATTGCTAAACTGCTGTATAGACTTTTGAAGAAGGGAGATATTTGGGAATGGAAGTCTGAACACAATCAAGAGTCCAGGGCTTAAAATCAAAAATTGCCCAGATAGCTGCACGAGCATATCCTAACCTACAAAAAGTGACAGAGTCCTGTGGCACCTTATAGAATAACAGACGTATTGGAGCATAAGCTTTCATGGGTGAATACCCACTTCGTCGGATGCATTCACCCACGAAGGCTCATGCTCCAATACATCTGTTAGTATATAAGGTACCACAGGACTCTGCCGTTTTTTACAGATCCAAACTAACACGGCTACCCCTCAGATACTAACCTACAAGAACCTTTTATTTTAGAAGTGGGAGCTTCAACTACAGCTCTTTCTGCTGTGTTAATGCAGACTCAGTTAGGCAAGGATAAACCTACCACCTACGTTTCCCTGCTTGCTAGCTGAGTGGAGGAAAAATTTTCTGCAAGACAAAACAAAACCAAACAAGTTCTAGCAGCGTATTGGGGCATTCAGAATCTATTACAGGGTTAAACACATAGTCCTTAGTACTCTTCACACCCTTCTAAAATATCTTCTCCGGACAAATTAAAGATGGGCAGGTATCAAATTCTCAGCTGGCTCGCTGGACTTTAGCTTTAATGGATTGAGATTTGCAGGTAAAGACCCTGTTTGGATCATCTAAAACTACTTTAGGATTATTGGTAAGTGGGAAGCCCCAGGAGTGCCTATTTCTTCAACTAAGCACTCGAAAGAAATCTCTTTCTGGGGCTCTGAATGGGATGTGAAACCTTTTCCTGAACAAAAATCTATTCAGGTGTGGTTTATAGATGGTTCATTATACCACACTGATGGAAAAGCCTACACTGGCTTTACATTTACAGATCCTGGCAATTAGACAGTGATTGCAAGCAAATGTAATATACATTTGGCTCAGTAAGCTGAATTGGCTGCAGTGAACTTTGGAAAATGTTTCCTAAGAAAAAAAGATCTGTACTTGTGTTCTGATTCTCAATGGGTGTGCATGGCTCTAGTTGACTGGCTTTCAGAATGGGAGAAAAATGCTATATATAATTCAGATGGTAAACCTGTACTACTCACTGATTTATAGCTGTATATAGTTACCCTTTTAAAAAGGAGAAGAAATGAAACTTTAATTGGCAAAGTTAAAGCACATCAAAAGAAAGGACCCAAAGCAGAATGAAACGATCAGGCTGATTTTGAAGCTAAACAGGCAGCATTAAATATAACCTGCTGGGAAGCTCCAAAACAAAATGCTGTAGCAAGAACTCAAACATCAGAGTCAAAAAAATACAGTCTTGCTGAAATGCAGAACAAACAATCTCTCTACAAAATTTCTTTAAAAAAGATAACGAGGGAGGAGTTCCTCTTCAACTACTGCCTGAAGAGAATGGTCTACTCATAGCAAAGCCACAAAGCCAGCAGATGTGAGTAGTGCCTAAACACAAAATGACATCATGTATCTTGCACATGATCAAGGGGGGCACCAGGGCATTGCTCATTCAACTGAATGTCTATTGCAAACAGCTTGGTGGCCCTTGGTACAATCTGATATTGTCAGAAATTGCCATGTGCTGCTGTCAACGCAGATCAGGGAAGAAGCAAGATTCCCTTAACAAACCCAGAGGATATATGGTCCATGGATTAAGGTGCAAGTCGATTATACCTACCACACGTAGAGGAAATAAATAACTCTTGATAAGTGGATACTTTTACAAAATAGATTGATGCTTTCCCTGTAAAACTAACACTACTTTAAATGCGGCTAGGTGTCTCACTGAATATTTAATGCCTACGTGGGGAATTTCTATTATTCTTTGGATTTGTCCAGGGATCCCATTTCAAGGGCGATCTAACCCAATTAATATACAAGCTACATGGAATCTAGCAGAGAGTCCACATCCCCTCCCATACTCAGGCTAGTGGAAGCATGGAGCAGTCAAACTGCACAACTAAATAGACACTTAGCAAAATTGTCACTGAAAGTGGAAAGGACTGGGAAATTCTGATGGCTCCTTGAGCAGCTACTAATTAATGTCTCTACTGGATATAGCCCATTTGAATTAGTAACGGGTAGACAAAAGCAGGTGCCAGAGCTCTGGTATGCTCCTGTTCTAGAAGAATGAGAAGCATTAGTATCTGCTGATAGATTTCTGGACCAACTGAAAACTAGACTTGCTAAAGCGAGCAATGGAGCAGCTCAGCAGTTAGGAGAAAGAAGGCAGAAACTACAGAGGATTTCTCTTTAAGAAAGGACTAGAACTTGAAGTAGGGAGTCAAATGAAGGTAAAACATCTAAGGAAAGGGAACCTGCCTTCTCTCCTGCTGGGTGAGACCCTATGTCATTATTGATATGCTAATTTCCTCTATCAAGTATATTTACCTCAAAAAGGAAGACTGTTAAAGTGTTACCACGGGATAAAATGCTTTAAGTAAAAAAATCTAAAGATAACTTTGAGCCACAATGTATCTCATCATGGAATAGGAATTATAAAGTCTAATTCTATAATATGAGACAACATATTCATGTAATGTTTAAGAAAAGTTTTGTAAACCAGTTCCAAGAGTTCATGGATTACGGACCCAATCTTATGGAGTTTTAGGGGCTTCTGTATGAATTTTGGTTAATCTTTCTATCCACCCAATGGGACTCAGTGCTCAGTCTAGAAGATACCATCAGAGATGCTTAGTTTTGCAGTTCTCAAACCGTGGATTTGTTGTCTACAGAGATAACATGCTTGTTAACAGCAAAAATGTTTATTTATTAATAGACAGGGGTAAGAAATAACAGACCTCAATTCTATTGTCCCTCTGCAAATTTGTGTACACAGAGTCAATCCCTTACCTCTCTCTAAAAGTGCAAAGTTTCAAAAAGTTCAATGAACAGAAGATTGTTGACGGCAGAATAGATCTGGACAAGTAGAAGTCTGGAGATAAATGTGAGAAGGGAGGGACAGGCAGAAGAAACAAAAGTTAAACTGTTTTAAGAGCATATTCCGGAAGTCTTGAGGTCTTTCTGAGAGTAGCCTCCACTCATTTGAGATCAACCATACCATTCTCTCACTAGAAGGGAAAACCTATAATGGCAGCAGACCATAAAAGAGACCTAGTTTGGGAATATTTTCATTTAGTTCCTCTACCTGTGAGTAAGACAGGCATGTGTGCAAAATGCAAATAGTGCAACAAAGAAATGCAAGGCCTGGTTGCCCAAATGACACAACATCATGAGATGTGTTCCTTCTCAGGAGGAAGCTGCATTGAAGAAGATGAAAGGAATATGTCGGAACACGCAGGATCTTCAGGTGGCTAAACTTTTTTATTTCATACTTCTTTCTTAAGGACTGCCTGTCTTCCTTCTGGACTATTCTTGAATTCTCATGTGTGAGAAAAAATTTAGTTGTTACTCTATGGTACTATCATTTTAGATGCAGTTGTGATAAAAAAAATAGTCAAAACAGTCAAATCTTTTTTCTACAATTTCACCTTTAAAGTAGTACTGAGTGCCAGTGAATGCAATGAGTGATACTAAATGATCAGTATGGAAATAATTAAATAACTGCATTGACTTAGTTTGTTTAGGAGAATCCATCCTCAACATACAAAATTCTGAAGACTATCCACCTTCAAGATCACCATCATTTTCTATTGTTTCAGAGTTATCTACCAATGACAGTGTTTCAGTCACATCATGTATGTCACATAGCCACAATATATCACCTGTAGCAAAAACTCTCCATCATCCAGAAATAACCCTTGATAATTTTGTGATAAGAACCAGCACATTACAAAAAGAGATAATTGATGAAAAAATTGCCTGGTTTGTTTATGCAACAAACTCTCCATTCTGTATGATTGAGAATCCACACTTCATTAACACGGTTCAGTCATTAAGACCAGGATACAGTCTACCAAACAGAGCAGCTGTTGCGGGCAAATTGCTGGATAAAGTGTCTGAAAGAGAAATTGAGCAGTGTGCAGAAGGCCTAGAGCAGCGGTTCTCAAAGCCAGTCCATCGTTTGTTTCAGGAAAGCCCCTGGCAGGCCGGGCCAGTTTGTTTACCTGCCATGTCTGTAGGTTCGCCCAATCGCAGCTCCCACTGGCCGCGCTTCAATGCTCCAGGCCAACAGGGGCTGCGGGAAACGGCAGCCAGCATATCCCTCAGCCCGCACTGCTTCCTGCAGCTCCCATTGGCCTCGAGCAGTGAACTGCAGCCAGTGGGAGCCGCAATCGGCCGAATCTGCAGACACAGCAGGTAAACAAACCGGCCCAGGCTGCCAGGGACTTTCCCTGAACAAGTGGCAGACCAGCTTTGAGAACTACTGGTCATGAGGGTAAAATTGCTCTACCTATCAAGACTCAGGTTAACGATGTCCACAATGATCCTGTTGTATATGCTTGTGAGACAACAGAATAAGGGAATATCTTCCGTACAGAAACAACTGATACATCAGGAAATGCACACACAGCAGAATACTTACAAAAAGTAGCAGTAAAAGCTATAACAAACTGAAAAAAAAATCAAATGTCTAGTATGCAGCTTGGTCATAGACAATGCTGCAAATGTAGCCAAGATGAGAAGAAATTATTTAGACGAGTCCCAAGCTAATAACGGTTTCAGTGCTCATTTGAGGAGCACCCTCCTAGCCAAAGACTTCAGTGTTCCAGAAATAAAGGCTAATGTTGTTGAAATTGCAAAATACTTTCACAACCACTTTGCAGCAGCTGCTCTGAAAAAAGCTGGAGGAACCAGGCTAACTCTCCCACAAAACGTGAGATGGAACTCAGTAGTGGACTGTTTTGAGCACTATATCAAGAATTGGCCTAATCTGATGACAGTTGTGAACAAAACTGTGAAAAAAGAGATGGCACTGTCACAGCCAAAGTTCTCAACATTGGACTCACAAGAAATATTGAACACACACTGAGTGCCCTGAAGCCTATTTCTGTAGCCTTGAACAAAATGCAGGGAAAAAGCTGTTTTATTGCTGATATTGCTGAAATTTGGAAGGAACGGAGTGAGATCTTAAAAAGAGAAATATTCAATGATAGAGTTTAATTAAAATTTAATTTAAGCATTGAAAAAATGAATGGGACAAGAACTACCTCCATCTCATTTTTTTGCAAATATTCTCAACACTCAGGACTAGGGTCAAACTGCTGAAGAAAAGGAGATGGCTATGACAAGGACATGGACATCCAGCAATCATCCTTCCATAATGCTAACCATAATAAACTTCGGAGCTAAGGGTGAACCATTCAAGAAATATACGTTTGCCGATGACGTTTTAAAGAAAGTCACACCAGTGAACTGGAGGAAGTCACTTAAGCACTTGGATTCAGAGACTGTTGAAGTGATAATCTCACTTAAGAGCAGTAGCTTCTTCTGCCAGTGTAGAAAGAATATATTCTTCCTGGGACCTGAAAAAACAGGAAATCTTGTTTTTCTTTTCCAGATTATGAAAAAACAGGAAAATTAAGGTAAAGATGACTGAGTTAGCTGCAGAAGCCAATATTTTAAGTTTCTCATGTTGACCTGGCTGACAGTTGATTTAATTTGTGTTTGTTTTTTTTAAATTCATTTAACTATTTTCGTTGAACAATTTTAACAAACAAGTCTGAATTAAAAAAACTTGAATGTTTAACTAAATTTAAAAATTCATATGTTTGCTTTGTTAAAACATTATTAGTTTGCTGTTGAAGAAAAAAATCCAGAATATGTAATGTTGTTGTTTTAGTTAAATAAAACAATTTAAATGTCTGTCTGGTGATGTTCTCCTAATACAGCATGGCAAGAAAATCCTCCAAATATTAACGATTAACCTGTTGAATTGGAGATAGTTCACCTCCAAATGACTTCATAAGTATCTGCTTCAATTACTTTTGGTAAATGAAATAACCAATCATTCATTTTCTGATATAGTTGTAAAACTAATCTGAAAAGTTTTCAAAATAAATCACTTTACTAATGTATAGTGTGTACCTTCTAAAAATGAAACCTACATCTATCTCTGAGTGGTGAAGAATATGTATTAAGGTTATAACAATCAACAAGAATGCACTTTTATGTACAAATCCATGATTAAATCGAGTCTTTCTGACCAGTGGTTTAAATCATGATTTAAATCAAATTGATTTAAATCAAATCCACCCTGCATGTAACCATTACAAGGCACCTGCGTAACTTAGGATATATAGGAGGGTGTTAAGAGCTTCTCTGTGTGGTGGAGTAGTGACAGACTCTAAACAAAATAAAAAAAAAAGGTTAATTTGCCTGCAGTCGGTAAGCCTTGCTGAACCACTCAGGGAGTAAGATTGTTTACTTATTTCTATTGTAGTTTTCAAGAAATGGTTAAAATCCACCTGGCCTCTCTTGAATTGACTGAACTGCTCTGACAGAAAGGCAGTTCGTAATAATGGTGACACACAACTCATAGGAACACGCAAAGCAAAATAGGTGCACTGAATATTATATTTCTACATGTACAGTAACCACACGATCCTTACCAGGCCACAAAAAGAGCAGGGCCAAGTCGAGCACACACTACTCTTGCTTACTAAATTTCAACGCCTCCCTGAGCTACATAGCAGCATGTTGAGCTCTTCTAGTAGCCCTTGTACTTGAGTTAAAATTCAGCAGACAGCCAATCCACCTCTACATATATTGTGCAGGACACAGAAGGCAGCTCTAATCATTGGGTTATTTTTTTCACTGGAGGTCCAATCTTGTGAATAAACAATGTCAGTGACCCTTCAGATGACCAAATGCACACTCAAATCTGCTGAGATAGTAGCTGACTATTTTTGGTAAAAAAGCAATGTGTCAAAGAGCAGGGGTCGACTTATAAATGGATCTACACCAAAATTTGATGATTTTAAACTCTACGGAATCATTGAATTGAATATCTAATACACTGTCATTCTGTTTACCTGCAGAGTCTGCAGGCATGGAGCCGCTCGGCGGCCACGGTTCACCGTTCCCAGCCACTGGGAGCTGCAGGAAGCTGAGAGGCTCTGTGTCTGTGATGCTCCAGGTAAACAAAACGTCCAGGCCTGCTAGCGGCTTACCCTAACAGGCCAGGAGCCAAAGTGTGCCAAGCCCTGAAATATAGGGTCATCTTATGAAAGGGTCATACAGTTTTTGCTATTTTTACCTATCCATCTTGGGGGGATAGGCTTATAAACGAATGGGCTAATGAACGAGTACATGTGATATGGGTACTATGCAGAAATATGTTGCCTGTCTACTTACATGAATATCTACTAGGAGGGAACTACAAATGGATCTACTCCTATCACCACCAGTTGGTAGGAAAGACTTACTCCATCATGAGAATTTACATGTTAACTCATTATGAGCCTCATTTATACAGACCAAATCCCATGAGTACTGAGTGTCCTCAGTTTTCACTGATAATGTTTTTGAGGGATGGAAGGGAGAGAAGAAAAGTGCAGCCATAGTTTGTGTATGCTTTTACATAAATAGTTTACATTTATATACTTTACACTGTCTTGAATAGCAGAATGTCAAAATAATGTACATAATCATCTCAGAATACTCTAGTAAATTAAATATTACACCTATTTTACAAATAGGTAAATGGAGAAAATATATTTGCAACGCAGAAGAGAGGCAGTTCTCAGCAACTAGACTTCTTGATTTTTATGCATTCAAAACATCACATTTCAACAGCGTAGAAGTTTAATACAGAACTGAAGTTGATAAAAAAGCATTGAAGGGGTCACGTCCAAGGATTATTTAAGCTACTAAACAAGCACACAGGATTAAAATATCCCACCTACAGTGTCATGATGCATTGTACATCAACACTTATATTGTTAAAATAAAAGCAATGACATTAAACTGTATAGCACTGCATATCAAGTGTCTCAACTATCCAGAATATTGGACAAATTGGGGATTCAAGTCTAAATTAAGCTACTAAATTCTGTACACATCCCACAAAGCCTGCTATGATACATCATGAAACATATCACTGTGGGACAGAATAGGTAAGAAAACTTTGATGCAGAGAAGTGATCAATATCTCTGCTTTATTATAACAAAAAATGAAGCTGGAAAAATTGAGCCATATGCAAGATGCACAGCTTTTCTCGGCTCTATGAACTGAAAATGCAACCAGGGTGTATTGGTTTAGTTGACATAGTGGCTAAAACTCCAACAGCTTGTTTATGCTAGTATCACTACCAGGGAGTAGTTATAGTGGGGAAATTGAGAAGATAACCTAGTGTAGATAAATCTATTAATGTCTTGCAATAGCATTATGATCATGCTTTCTAACTTTTTAAACGTGAGCACTGTTGGGTTTTTTTAAGTAAGGGTTCTACTGAATAGCTTCTGAAATCAACCAAAATGCTACTACTACTATTTTTTTTTTAAACTTTGCATGTTAAAAGTGTAGTTTTAATTAACTTAAGAAATATCTATCTTGGCCAACAAGTTCTGTAATAAGTTTCAGCCCAATGTAAAATAAAACAGACAGCTCCTAAATCTTCTGAAAATAGACATTTAATGGGACAAATTAGGTAATGTGACAATGTGTGCCAATTTGTATTTGACAAACCTTAAATAGTATTATTTTTAAAAGGCCAATTAAAACTACTTACCGATTCTCTTCTTTCATTAGTTAACTAATGAAAGAAATCCACAAAATCCACAAAAATTGCCAGTCACAAGGAATATCATTGACATTTGCCTCTTAGCAACTACAGCAATAAGCAGAACGAGTTCTAAACAAACTTGTGTGAATTTTTAAAGGGAAGAGTGGTACAGTACGAAGCTGGAATTTCCACAGGACTGGGTTTATCCTATGGAACTCACTTCCACAAAAGGTAATAATGACTATGAACTTACCAGTTTCAGAGCTAAATATAAAACTAATGTCTTCAACCTAACTTTCCTTCTATAACTATTTTTCTCAAACACAGAGGCGCACACCCCCACTCACATTCAAATCAAAACACAAAATAAATTACAAGCAAATCAAACTATTTCTCTTAAAACCTAGCAATGAAGATTCATGTTTTTACTTAAATATCAGTAAAAGTCAAAAAAGCAAACAATGTTGGGAATTATTGGGAAAGGGATAGATAAGACAGAAAATATCATATTGCCTCTATATATATATTCATGAAATGCCCACATCTTGAATAGTGCATGCAGATCTGGTCACCCCATGTCAGAAAAGATATATTGGAATTGGAAAAGGTACAGAAAAGAGCAACAAAAATTATTAGGAATATGGAACAGCTTCCATATGAGGAGAGATTAATAAGACTGGGACTTTTCAGCTCAGAAAAGAGATGATTAAGGAGGGATATGACAGAGGTCTATAAAAACATGACTGGTTTGGAGAAAGTAAATAGGGAAGCATTATTTACTCCTCATAACACAAGAACTAGAGGTCACCAAATGAAATTAATAAGACAGGTTTAAAAAGAAACAAAAGGAACTATTTCTTCACACAACACACAGTCAACCTGTGGAACTCTTTGCCAGAGGATGTTGTGAATGCTAAGACTAAAACTTGGGACGCTGCTTGTGTAGAGAAAGCCCCTGGCAGGCCAGGCTGGTGTGTTTACCTGCCCCACCCGCAGGTCCGGCCAACTGCGGCTCCCACTGGCTGCGGGTTACTGCTCTGGGCCAATGGGGGCTGCTGAAAGTGGTGGTCAATAAGTCCCTTGGCCGGACCTGCCGATGGGGCAGGTAAACACACTGGCCCAGCCCACCAGGGGCTTTCCCTACACAAGCGGCGACCCCCGTTTGAGAAACCCTGCTCTGAAGTGTCCACAGCATCTGTTTTCCAGAAGCTGGGAACAGGCGACACAGAATGGACCACTTGATTATCTATTCTGTTCATTCCCTCTGAAGCACCTGGTATTGACCACTGACAGAAGACAGGCTACTGAGCTAGATGAACCATTGGTGTGACCCAGTATGGCTGTTCTTATTTTTAAACTCTTGGGAGGTACTCCTATTGTAATGATGGAAAACACCGGAGTAGACAGAACAAGTATCTTCTTTTAAATTCCAGTGTTATAAATAATGCCATATATTACCTAATACTGTGATAACCAGTTTTTCTAAGACTGGTTTATGTTGTAACAGTTGACACAAAATTACAGTTGTCCTGATGGAGATGTGCAGCTAAAAGTGACCAGAATAATCAAAATCTGAATAGGTATATAAGTCAGTATGATGGATGTTATGCGAGAAAGTTATTCAAATTTTATAATACACATTTTAGAGGTTTAATTTACAAGATGAATATGGTTACAGTTCACATGCACTAACAAACACTAACGTCCATAGTATTACGAAGTGATAGAATCTGTATCTTTAAATCTGTTTCCCAGCTTTTTTGCTTTTGGAATGCACATGATGTATTAAATTATTTGTTTTGGTAGCACACAAAATGTGCTAGCCACTTCTCATTAAATAAAAATAAAAATCCAAGGTCTCTGCCCTAAAACTGAGTTTTTGCCATAGATACAGTAGGTTTGATGTCTTGCACCAAATAAGACTCAGATCCAGCAAACTGATCCTTGAAGGCCCTTGCATCTGTAAAGAATCCCATTGAAGCCCATACACACCAGGCCTTCTTGCAAGCATCAGATCACAAGAATGGTGCCTAGTACACATTTCCAGCCCAAAGATGTTTAGAACCCAGGGGCAGTGTGTGTATTACACAGAAAGTGAAGAAAAGCTTTCCTTGACTGTAACAACCCTAATAAAATAGCATATATACACTATAAACACTTACAAACCTTACAACTAATCAATTTAATAAAAAGATTTCCACAGCTCCATTCATTTATCTCAGCCACTGGTACAACTTCAGAACATTTCACCTCAGTTATAACTTATAGTTAACTAAGTTATGTTATAACTTGAAACGTGATCAGAAAGAGTCCAAGGAGCAGAATCCAACCAATCTATTTGTTTTGGTTTTTTATTCTAAATACTGACACAAAAAGCAAAAAAAAATCCTGCAATCAACATTAACTAAATAAAGTGAACTGAAAAGCGGCTTGTTTATAGCTCAGGAAGTCCAACTCTTCAACCAGAATGACATATTACACAAGCAAATCAGCTTACCCCCTTGAATAGTCTACCACATTTATATGGCCCCCATCACAGTAGCATGTGAGCACCTCTTAATCTTTAATATTTGTAACTCACAACATTGTGTGAGATAAGAAAGTACTATTATCCACACTTCAAAGAATGGAGGCACAGTCTATACAGTGTTTTGGAACCCAGGAGAGCAAACTTTCTGGCCTGGGCACAGACTCAGGTTAGCACGGCTCCTGCTAGTGCTCTGAAAGTAACTGTGCAGACAGTCCTTTGAAGTTGTGGCTTAGGGCAGAGGCCAGAGTTTCAGAACCCCAGCTCCGGCCCACACCACAACTTCAAAGCGCTGTCTACACAACAATTTGTAAAGCACCAGAGTCACCTTGCTAGCCCAAGTCCATTGCCCTGGGCCCAGAACCTTGCTCCCGGGGGTTCCAAAATGCCGTGTAGACCTACCTAGAGAAGATAAGTGACGTGTCCAAGGTCACACAGGAAGTTGGTGACAGAGCAGAGACTTGATGTCTCCCCAGCTAATGCCCAAAGCACTCGTCATGCTTCCTCTCCATCCCCTGCTCTCAAAGCGGTAGCCCCATGTTAAGGGGATCTCCTACCCCGTGTGCCCCAGAGTACCCACGTACCCTGCCCCGTGGGCACCTCCCCCCAAAGAACAGAGGCCCCACCAGCACCTACTCCCTGTCCCGGGGGTCACCACTGACCCCCATCTCCTGGCACCCGGCAGCCGCCCCGCGCTCCATCCCCGCAAACCCCAGCGGCGAAACCGAAACTGTCCCAGCAGGGACACGCGGGCGGGTCGCGCCTGGGCCCGGTGGCGCCTGTCTCCGGGCCAGGCCGGGCCGAGCCTCCCTGCAACCCCCGTGGACGGACCTGTGCGCTGCGGCCTGCTCCCCGGCGCGGCCCTGACGCGATCGCTGCCGCTGCCGCCCGGGCTCATGCGGGGCCCGCGCTGCTCTCGGGGCGGGGGAGGCGGCGCCGCTGCCTGTGCCGAGCCGGTCTGCTGCGGGGCAGCGGCCTCGGCGGGGTCCGGAGGGCGGTGGGTGAGAGCGAGGCCGTGGGTCCGGTCCGGTCCGGGCTGGGGGCGCTCGGTCGGGGAGGTGGGCAGGGCCCGCGTTGCGCCTCTCTCACCCCGAACCCAGCGCCACCATCTTGGGAGAAACACGAATATCGCCGCGGCGCAGCCTCGGAGGACTCGCGGGCATAGCAGGGTATCCCGGCATGCACCGCGCTCGAGAGCAGGGCGCGCTACTTTCCGCCCCGAACCATAGAGTTCCCACCTTTCGCATTGGGCGGGGCGCGGAGGCGGCCGAGGGTCTCGCGGCGGACGCGGTCGGCACGCAGCGGTTAGCGGCAGTGCGCGCTGGCGGCCATGTTGGGGTCGGACAGTTCCCTACCGCCCCGTGGAGCCACACTCGCCCCTTCGGGTGGAGGAGGGGCGTTGAGCAGCACAGGAAGGGGAAGGAGAGACCGGGGGGGCTGCCAAGCCGAAGGTTCAGCCTGGGGTCAGCCCCCCCGTCGAGAGAGGGTGTAAAATCCGTGGGCTTGTGGCAGCACTTGCGGGGCGTTACACGCGCTGCATGAAGGCGCAGTAACAGGGTTGCAAGGTCGAGCCCTCCAAAGTGAGGAAAGGTCCAGGATTAAGGTTGCCCAACCATGAGCCTTAATTACCTGCCCCGCAGTGCAGCTGCCTTAGGATTCAGCCTTCAACTGGGTGATCAGAAGCTATTTCCACCGGACCTCCTGCCTCAGTTAGTGCTCGGGGAGGGAGTGATTTAAGGATGAGTCCTGGAGTGAAGGAGATTGTCTGCAGGAGCCTGGCCTGCTTTGTGAAGTCAAATCCTGCTGCCCTCCCACCCCAAGTGGAAAACTGTAAGGGACCAACTGCAGCAGAAATGCCACATAGTGCCTAGGCTGACCAGATGGCAAGTGTGAAAAATCAGGATGGGGTGGGGGGTAATAGGCGCCCATATTTAAAAAAGCCCTAAATATCAGGTGTCCCTATAAAATTGGGACATCTGGTCATCCTAGTAGTGTCTGCAGCTGTGGAAAATGAGTGGGAAAAGCTCATGCAAAAAGATATATTGGAAATGGAAAAAGTACAAAAAAAGGCAACAAAAATGATTAGGGGTATGGAACAGCTTCCACATAATAGATAAAAAAGACTGGGACCATTCAGTTTAGAAAACAGATGACTAAGGTGGATATGCTAGAGGTCTATAAAGTCACAAATAGTGTGGAGAAAGTGGATAGGGAAGTGTGATTTACTCCTTCATATGACACAAGAACCAAGGGTCATCCAATGAAGTTAAGGCAGCAAGTTTAAAATAAACATAAGGAAGTACTTCACACAAAGTACAGTAAACCTGTTGGAACTCATTGCCAGCGGATGTTAAGGCCAAAAGTATAACTGGGTTAAAAAAAAGAATTAGATATGTTCATGGAGTATAGGTCCATAAATGATCATTAACCAAGATGGTCTGGATGTCCCTCATGGTATGTCAACACAGCAAAGAAAAACCCACAGCAGTCCTACATTGCTCTGTAAACTTCCAGGCTCACACTGGAGCTTGGGCTCTAGGACCCTGAGGAGGTCCAGCCAAACCCAAGTTTTTCTTTGCTGTGTAGACATAACCTAAGCCTCTGACTGCCAGAAGCTGGGACTGGACAACAGGAGATGGATGCAGTTCCCAACTTCCATGCAGCAAATAAGCACCCTGACTTACACAGTAAGACAAAAATCAAGCTAATCCCATTTCAAAACAAGGCCAAAACAAGCCAATCCCTAAGATACCTCAACACTCTATGTGACTAGATCCCCCGGCATGCAGTCTGGGACTGGGGTGGGCCCCCATACACCCCTGACTCTCTCCCCAACTTGCCCCTGCTTGCCCCTTGCTCCGCTTGCCCCCTGATTACCTGGAGCCCATCAAAAAAATGAAGCAACAAGCTACAAGCCAAACAAGCAACAAGCTAAAAACTAGCCAACATGCAACTCATAAGACAATTAAGCCAAAAACAAGTCCAATTTCTGTGTTTTTTCCCACAGGTTTGGCATGTTTGGAGATGGATCATTTGATAATTACCCTGTTCTGTTCCTTCCTCTGAAGCTTCTGCCACTGGCCACTGTGGGAAGACAGGGTACTGGGCTAAAATGGACCATTAGTCTGAGCCAGTATGGCCATTCTTATGTATTAAAACTTATAAGTATCATTTTAAACATTAAATTGAAGCTTCTGATAATTGCATTGCATACTTGAGGGCAGTAGAAATGTATACTTGAGAGAAAAATACATGGTATGCTACGGGAAATGCTGTTTCCCTAAAATGTCCCTTAAAGTAAAGCACTGTCTCTTATTTTGTGTGTGTTTTCCCCTTATTTCCATCTAACAATGGTGACCACCTTATACCAGACATAATCTGAATGTATTAAGTTTAGGGATGAGGATTCCATTCTTTGGCTCCTTGCCCTTTGAATGTATTTGTTCATAGCTATAGAGCTATAAGTTTTATCATGGACTTTAGAGAAAGCATACCCGGGTCTTAGGCCCAGAAAGGGACTTAGGCATTGCAGAGCTGAGTGTCACAACTCCTAACTTTTAGGCACTCAAAAAATCATTGGGGATAACACTGCATTCCACAAGACCTAGTGCCTAGGCTTTTATACAATGCATGTGGAGCCAGATGCCCAAGAATGTGATCTCCAAAAGCCAACACACTAGGCATGGACCCACCTAAACAAGCCAGTGGGAGATGTTGACAAAAGGAGTGTGTTCTAGGCCTGCCTCTCATGGAATCAGGTGCCTAAATCCAGGCACCTAACTCTGCTAGTGATCTATAGCCAGGAAACTCTCTCCTGGAGTGAGGTACTTTAGACACCTAAAACATTTCTTGTGAGGAGTTATGTGCCTGTTTCATTCCACACAAATCAGCTGGAGGAAGTGTAGTGCCCATTTTATAACGTTTAGCTCACTGATTAGCACAGTTATGTGGAAGCTCCAGGTTCAATTCCCCCCTCTGCTTGATGGATAGAAAGGATTTGAACAGGGGTCTCCCACCTCTCACAAGCATGCGCTAACCCCTAATGTTACAGGATATTCTGTTGTGGGGCTTTCTCAACATCTTCTGCTGAAGCTGCTCCACTTCGGGTATATCAGGGGTCGGCAACCTCTGGAACGCAGCTCGCCAGGGTAAGCACCCTGGCGGGCCGGGCCGATTTGTTTGCCTGCCACGTCGGCAGGTTAGGCTGATTGCAGCTCCCACTGGCCGTGGTTCGCTGTCCCAGGCCAATGGTGGTGGTGGGAAGCCGTGGCCAGCACATCCCTCGCCTGCACCGCTTCCTGCTACCCCCATTGGCCTGGGACGGCAAACCGCAGCCAGTGGGAGCCGCAGTCTGCCAAACCTGCTGATGCGGTAGGTAAAGAAACTGGCCTGGCCTGCCAGGGTGCCTACCCTGGTGAGCCGCATGCCAGAGGTTGCCGACCCCTGGGGTATATGATAAAATAGTCTTTAGAGTAGGAGGACTGGACCCTTGGTCTTCCATCTCAGAAGGAGCAAGTTTGGGACAAGCAAGAAGCCATAACGTAAGGAAAGGTGCAGCTAACTTTTCAAAGCTGGTCAGAGTCTGAGATGAAGCCCATGTTCTCATTGTTTGCAGAAGGTCCATATATGATTTCACATGCAATGAAGCATTCATATTTTGCCACAAGGTTCAGATTTTTCCAATAGCAGG
The DNA here is from genome assembly GCF_007399415.2 of Gopherus evgoodei. Lineage (NCBI taxonomy): Eukaryota > Metazoa > Chordata > Testudines > Testudinidae > Gopherus > Gopherus evgoodei. The sequence continues at coordinate 120,571,219 of NC_044322.1, forward strand.
TTAATGCCACTTGAAACAGTTAACGTCCTATCAATTTTCTGCTGTAATTAATTTTGTTTTTCCATTGTAGCTTCTGTAGCTTTGCTCTGACTCACACATTTAATCAGATCAGACACCCTTTTGATTGTGCGGCTCATATGAAGCTCTTATATGGGGAACCAATACCTTTAAGCTGGTATGTTAGTATACCATAATAGAAAATACTAAATAGAAAGATGAAGCTCCATCGACTTGCTACAGTTTTTGTTGTACAAACCATAGAAATATACAGCCTAGGAACACACAAGGCAGAAACGTGCATCCACTAGAAAATGTACTGACTCTATGACTGGGCTGCATGTTTGCTTCCATCACATAAGCCTCCAATTAGCCTAACTTCTTGCTGCAAAGGGGAAACTTATGAAACAGCAGCAATGATGTCAGGAGAAAGTGTTACGACCCTTACTCTAGTAGCTGAATTAATTGTGTTTTTGTTCCATCTTGAAGAATTGAAGTCTCATTGAAGGGAATGTATCCTGTATGTATTTCTTGCAGGTATCTCGACTCTAAGAAACAATTATTCCCCTACTCCAAGGTTTCTCAAACAGGGGTCGCCGCTTGTGTAGGGAAAGCCCCTGGCAGGCCAGGCTGGTGTGTTTACCTGCCCCGTCTGCAGGTCTAGCCGATCGCGGCTCCCACTGGCCGTGGATCGCTGCTCTGGGCCAATGGGAGCTGCTGGAAGCGGCACAGGCCGAGGGACATACTGGCTGCCGCTTCCAGCAGCTCCCATTGGCCTGGAGCAGCGATCCATGGCCAGTGGGAACCGCGATCGGCTGGACCTGCGGACGCGGCAGGTAAACAAACTGGCCCGGCCCGGCAGGGGCTTTCCCTACACAAGCAGCGACCCCTGAGAAACGCTGCCCTAGCCCCCACTCCCACCCAAGGGACACAAGGGGTCTTTTGATAAAGCACTGCATTGGAATTCAGGAGATTTGGGTTCAATTTGCAAGTTTACTGCCGACTTTGTTTGATCCTGGGTAGGTCGCTTCACCTCTCAGTGCTTCAGTTTTTCATTTGTAAAATGGAGACAGTATTTCCTTTGTCTGTCTTGTTGAAGTGAGTTCTTGAGAAGAGACTATTCCTCACTATGCTTCTGTACAGTGCCAGCACACTGGGGCCCTGATCTTGGTTATGGGTTTACTGTAATACAAATAATACCACCACATTTGGGAGGTAGGGCAGAGAAAGTAGCTCACACCCTGCTCTCTCTGGCAGCAGACCTGACGTGACGAATAACCTCATCTCAGCGATACTGCTTGAGAGAGCAGAGCACAGATTTTCCTATACGTCTCCTTTAGTGATGGCATCTTCAAAATCCTTCCCCTGTAGACAAGGTTTAAGTCTCATGGCTGACTACCCAGAAATTTTTCTTTGGACATCATTGCAGATGAATTGTAAATGCTTCACTATTTTTCAGCTTTCTCTCTCACACAGTGTGCAGTGAGGATATATGTTAGCATAGAATGCCAGTGCTGCAGACACTTCCAACCCCCATTTTCACTGTCTTTCCATTGCCTAGTGTGTTACGGCACACATTTTCCTAAAGTTAGGAATGTACCTCGGTTCAGCTTGGTGTCCAGTTCTGAAATGAACTCATGCGCAGTTACTATATTTAAAAAAGATGCATAGAATCAGTCTCTGTTTCCTCAGAGATCCCAAGCTTTCTTGCCTGCTTTTATCAATCAATATGAAATCTATACTGATTTAGCTTTGTTTATATATTGTTGGTAGCTAAAGACCAGAGTACCAGTAAACCTACAAGCAGCAAAGAGTCCTGGGGCACCTTATAGTCTAACAGACATATTGGAGCATGAGCTTTCATGGGTGATGCATCCAACGAAGTGGGTATTCACCCACGAAAGCTCGTGCTCCAATGTGCCTGTTAGTCTATAAGGTGCCACAAGACTCACTGTTGCTTTTACAGATCCAGGCTAACTTCTTTACTAACCTACATTGCAGTACTTAGAAATAAATGGGACTGAAACTCATTAACACTCTAGAAGTGTAAAGGGGCCTTTAAGTAGATGTAAAACGAGCATTGTAAAGTGGTCTTAGTGTAAATAAAAATCAAGCCCAAATAAATATGGTAAAACTTAATTGTGACATAGTCAATTTTGACCAGTAAAGGTTCAGTCCCCCTACAGCTTAGCAATTACAGACAGAAACATGAAGCATTTTGTTGCCATGTTTACACTGATATGACTCAGACCAGAAGTGATTCTGTGCCTTTGGGATTATATCATAACCCTGAAAGGTTAAGTTGACCTTCTGTTAAGAGAGGCAGCAGGTAATAGACTAGTACTTCTGCACAAGTGGCCAGGGATTTAACAAGCACCTCATTTGGAAGCTTCACTAATTTAAAACAGATGTTGAAAATCAATGTATACATTACCAGCATTGGAAGAACATCTTACTGAGCTATATTATATTGCCAGAGATCAGCCATTTACTTTCAGTTTTTGTATGGAAGTTTAGTGGTGGATTTAATTTTTAGTTAGCATTTTAGTTTTTTGCATGAGGACAATTAAATGCTTGCAAAAATGAAAAAGGTCAGCCAAAGCACTGGTAAATCTACATCTGAATGATTCTGAACCCAAAAGCTGCTGCTTGTAATGACAAGAAGGGAGGTGAAAAGTAAACATTGATTGACCTTCTTGTTGGGGTCAAAGTCTAGAAAAATGTATTTCATGAATCAATCCATTTGACAGCATGCAGATCTATTTTACACTGATATTTTCTACTCCATAGTGTAAACTACCTTGTCTCACTTGAAATTAAAAACAAAACAAGTGGATGATGCTAAAGATTTTCTTTTGTCATAGGTAGGAGGAGGGACAGCTCAGTGGTTTGAGCATTGGCCTGCTAAATCCAGGGTTGTGAATTCAATTCTTGAGGGGGCCATTTGGGGATTGGTTCTACTTTAAGCAGGGGGTTGGACTAGATGATCTCTTGAGGTCCCTTCCAACCCTAATAATCTATGATAGGTGAGGAATAAAACAATACATTGCTTCAGGTCAATATTTACTTTTGTACAGTTCATTCATTAACAAAAATATCTAAATTAGTGTTTCTATATTCAATATGTTATTATTTTGCTAAATGAAATGTTCCCTGATTCTCAATTATTATTCTGATTAATTCAGTTTACACTGATAGTTATATGCTTCAACATGAAATTGGAAAAAACAACCCCCCTCCCCCAAAATAAAAAAAGTTAGCTTTTTCCTTATTGGACCCAAAGGAGATGTACACACAAACAAATCTTTACCAAGGAATTAAAATGCTTTGGTTTGATTTCTTTGCCAAGGCTCCCAATTTCCCAAAACCATAATTACAATTAAATAGGACTTCTCAGTTAAAATTTGCTTGACATAACAAGTGCTTGTAATCACTTGTGAAAACTGGAATCAAGGGGTGCTAGGGTAATATGTAATACTATTTACTTTTTAATGTTGGCAACAATACTTTTATAGATACAGTATTTATAAGTGAGCCATATGGGTTACTTACTTACTAGATAGGAAATATTTATCCAGAATACTGTATCTACCATGTCTAAATTATTCTTCAGAAAGAACATTCATTGGTAGAATTTATGGTTAATTTGTGAAATCGTGAACTGAATGTCTCAGTGCAATGAAGGTCATTTTAAACTAATTTTAATATTGTTTTTAAACACTCAGGGCCATATCTGTGGTATGCTGATTTACCCCAGTTGCTGAGCTGACCTCAGTCCCACTTTGGCAATAGTCATGTTTATGTGGATAGGAAGGGATAATGGAACAATTCTTCATCTAGAATTTTCATAAAAGAAACAAAAGATCATTAACATTAGTCATTTAAAAAAACCCACAGGGCAAACAATCTTTGTTTGCTTTTCACAGACGACATGTGTTATTTATACCAAGGGAAAAGCAGACAGACCATCTCAGTAAGTGATGCCCAGTGACAATTCATGTATGTTCTACATTACCATTATTGTGCTGTTCAATGAAAAGATGTACTTACCATGACAAGTGCTATATAACATGCCAATTTAATTGTAGACTATTTATGTAGATCAGGGGTCGGCAACCTTTCAGCAGCGGTGTGCCGAGTCTTCATGTATACACTCTAATTTAAGGCTTCACGTGCCTGTAATACATTTTAACGTTTTTGAGAAGGTCTCTCTCTAAGTCTATAATATATAACCAAACTACTGTTATATGTAAAGTAAACAAAGTTTTCAAAATGTTTCAGAAGCTTTATTTAAAAATTAAATTAAAATGCAGATCTTATCAGTTTAGTGTGATCCTTGCCCTTGCTTTTCCTTGCCGAGTTTTCCAACGTCTGGCACGTATTTCGATACTTTAAGCTGCACACAGGCTTCTGAGTGATCACTTGTTAACCGGCTGGAACCCCAGATCAGCAGCTGAGGTGAGTGGAGCTGGCGGCTGGTAGGGCTGAGCAGGGCCAGAAGCCTCGACCCTATCTGGCAGAGGGCCTGTGCTGGAACTCCAGCTGGAACCAAAGTGAGTGGGGCTGTGGCAGGGGACCCCGGCTGGCAAGGGGCCAGCAGCCAGAGCCCTGGAGCAGTGACTGAGCGGCTCAGCCCACCGCCATCACTCTGGGGTTTCAGCTGCTGGCTCCTGCTAGCCGGGGTCTCAGCCTGCTGCCAGCCTGGGGTTCCTTGACCCAGGCCAGCAACAGGTCCCAAGTGGCATTTTGGAGTGGGAGACACTGGCTGGCAAGGGGCCAGCAGCGGGAACCCCAGAGCAGTGGTAGGCTGAGCAGCTCAGCCCACGTAGCCGCCCAGCCCACCCCAGCTCTGGGAGTTTCAGCCGCTGGCTCCTGCCAGCTGGGATCTCAGCCCGCTGCCAGCCTGGGGTTCCTTCACCCAGGCAGGCAGCAGGCTCTGAGTGGGACTGTAGCGGGACCCTGGGTGGCAAGGGGCCAGCAGCGGGAATCCCACTGCTCTGGGGTTTGGCTGCTATTTCATTGCTGTCTCCGGCAGCTCTGCTTCTTGCACAGTTTTATGTAAAAATGTCTGGTCTCCAGAAGTGATTGGATGAGTTGCACTAGATGGTAGTGATGCATTACATCATAGCCTTTGCCAAACAAGTTTTGATGGCTGACTGTATCGTATGCTGCTGTTATCCTCTGACCCTACACCCTGTATTCTTCATAGAGATATGCTTATGGTATGAATATGGCATAACTAAGATATGTATTATGCAAGATGGATCATGCAAGGTATCACTGGAAAGGTTATGATTTACTGAATGTGATTATCCAATTTGTATACATGTGTCATTTCTGTATCTGAAGTAAGAAATATTGACTATGTAATAATTACAACTGTGTTTTCAGCTAGGGAATGCCCACCAGATAGTATGCAAACAGCCTGCATGGGCCATTAGGAAGGACAATAGGACTTTGAAGATGCTAATTTCCCACCTTCCTGAGAAGTTTCCTGGGATGTTGCTTTAACACTGCAGGGTCAGGTGATCATGTCACCTGGTACTGGACATCATTTTGGACTTTTGGTATTTTTCCACTGGAAAGGGGTGGTGGGTCAAACTAGAAAACAAAGGATTCCCACCATATGTAAATCCTATTTAAGTCTGGGGAGTGAGTTAATCTTGGCCCTTCCCCACTGCCTCCTTACCCAAGAAGGAAGACTGCTGAAAACACTCCAAGAAACAAAGGAACTAAGGCCTGGTCTACACTGTGGGGGGCGATGGGGGACGGGGGGGGGGAAAATCGATCTAAGATACGCAACTTCAGCTATGAGAATAGGGTAGCTGAAGTCAACGTATTTTAGATCAAATTAAAATTACTTACTTCGCATCCTCACAGCACTGGATCGATGGCCGCGGTTCCCCCGTCAACTTTGCTTCTGCCTCTCACACTGCTGGAGTTCAGCAGTCAACAGGAGTGTGATCGGGAATTGATTTATCATGTCTACACTACATGCAATAAACCAATCCCCAATACAGCGATCAATACCCGCCAATCTGGCGGGTTGTGTAGACGTACCCTAAGATAAGGGAGAGGGAGGCAGGGGCTGAGCCCAAGTGAGAAAGGTCAGCCTGTGAAGGGTTTACCTGTAGATTTAAGCTGCAAGTTTACCTTAAAGAAACTCTGCAACCTGCATAGAACAACATTTAGGGTGAAAAATTACTATTTGTAGACAATTTCTTTAATGTAATAAGCTTAGTTTATATGTTTTATTTGCTCAGTGATCTGTATTCTGTTTGCTATCCCTTATAATCACTTAAAATCTACCTTTTGTAGTCAAACTCATTTTTGTTTATTCTATAACCAGTTTGTGCAATTCCTAATGGGGAGGGAGGGGCAAAAGCTGTGCATATCTTCTCCCACATTGAGGGAAGGAGCAAATTTCATGAAGTTATGCTGTGTAGATCTCAATACAGTATAAAACAATATAAAATTTTGGGTTTACACTCCAGAGGGTGTATGCACCAAAGTGCTGGGAAATTCCCTGAGCTGAGTCTTTCCACATAGAGCTGATTGAAAGCGTGTGTGTGTGTGTGTGTGTGTGTGTGTGTGTGTGTGTGTGTAGAAGGACAGGGTGAGAAAGCCCAGGCTGGTGGAACGAGCAGGCTCACTAGGACCACAATACAGCAGGTGGCACCCTAGAATGGGGATCCAACCCATCATATATCCCTCTCTTGAATCCGTCTTCCATATGCTGGTTGATATTTACTATTTGGCCACTTTCCTGGTCTAAATCTGGCTCATTCTGGTACTCGTTCTATTTGATATGAGATGAGAGGCGATTGAGGATAAGACATTCATAAAGTTTATAAAGATGGCATAGGAGTGATATTGACCTGAAGTTCTTTGGGTCAGAGGCATCCTTCCCTGCCTTCAATAGCTTCAGCAACTACTTGGTGAAGGAATCCATCAGCTATTGCAACTAGGAAAATCTGAGCCCTATTATTATTACTAGCGCTTATCCTCCAGTCTATATCTGAGAAGTTAGAGTCTCCCATGATCACACAATTCCCATTAGTGTTTACTTCATTAAAAAGGTCTCTATGCATATCCAAGTCAGATCCTGGTGGTCTATAGCACACCCCAAGCACCATCTCAGGGGAGGCTCTAGTAGCTTTCTTCCCCAATGTGATTTTTGCCCAGACAGACTCTGTCTTATCTATTCTATCCCTTCTTATTTCTTTACAGTCTACCTCATCATTGATATACAGTGCTACTCCACCACTTTTGCCTTTATTTCTGTCTTTCCTAAACAGCACATAGCCTTCAATACCTGTACTCCAGTCATGACTACTATTCCACTATGTTTCTGTTATCCCTATAATATCCAGTTTCACTTCCTGCACCAGTAACTCTAGTTCCTCCACTTTGTTACTTAGGCTCCTCGCATTGGTGTACAAATATCTTAATTCTTGCTGTTTGGCTTCGCTCACATTCTTTATCCGATTAGGCACAGATATTCTACTGACAGTATCACCTATTAGACTGGTATCTACACTACCCTTCCTCCTTATGTCCATTCTCCTTCCCACGGCTGCATACTTTCTTACTTCATTTCTTTCCCTCAGTGTTAAAATCTGGCATGGCGATTACCTGGACATCTCCCAACCATCTCCCCCCAATTCCTAGCTTAAAGCTCTAAATCAGTAGTGCCAGCCTCCATCCTAGAAGTCTATTTCCTTTCCCTACTCAGGTGAAGTCCATCCCAAGAGATCAGTCCTCTGTCCATGAATGCCTCCCAGTGGCCATATATCCCAAAGACCTCCTTATAGCATTACTGCCTGAGCCATCTATGGATCATCATAATCTTGTCACATCTTTGTTGCCCTTCTCTAGGAACAGGCAGAATCCCACTGAAGATCACTTGAGCCTCGATTTCCTTAAGCGTCTTCTCCAGCCTGGCATAGTCTTCCTTGATACTAGGGGTGAAAGTAACTCACAGGACTTACCGGTATGGCCGGAGTCCTGAGGGATGTGGCCTAAACTGGAAGAGGCCTGGCCTCAAGATTTAAAGGCCCTGGGGCACCAGCTGTGGCTGGGAGTCCCAGAGCCTTTAAAATCACCCAGGGGGCTCCCAGCTGCAGAGGCAGCTTGTAGCTCCTGGGGCGAACTAAAGGGCCCGAGGCTCCAACCGCCATGGAGCTCCGGGCCTTTAAATGCCAGCCCCAGCCTGGCTGCAGCCAGGATTTAAAGGGCTCCTCCAGGCTCCCTGCTGCTTGGCCCAGTGGCCGGGCTGGGGCCAGGATTTAAAGGGCTCCTCCAAGCTCCCCGCCATGGCGGGAAGCCCGGTGGAGCCCTTTAAATCTTGGCCTGCTGCGGCAGCCAGGCTGGGCGGCAGGGAACTCGGAGGAGCCCTTTAAATCCGAGCCCCGGCCGGCAACTCCTGCTGCCAAAGCTGCAGCTGGGATTTAAAGAGCTGCTCCAGGTTCTCCGCTGCTGCGGGAAGCCCGGTGGAGCCCTTTAAATCCTGGACTGGCGGCAGGGAACTCTGAGGAGCCCTTTAAATTCTGGCCCTGGCCCTGGCCGGCAGCTTCAGTTGCCAAAGCTGCAGGCGGGATTTAAAGGGCTCCTCCAGGCTCTCCCCCATGGCAGGGAGCCCGGAGGAGCCCTTTAAATCCCGGCCCCAGCCCAGCCGCTGGAGCTGTGGCCTAGGATTTAAAGGGCTCGGGGAGCCTTGAGCCCTTTAAATCCCCACTGCAGAAGCCGATGCAGTCCGGCACGGCGTACTGGCTCTTGCCAGTACGCCGGACTGGACCGGACCGGCTTACTTTCATCTCTGCTTAATACGTTCCAGCGAGAATCTAGCCGCATCATTCATTCCCCCATGAAGACAATCAATCAATTCTTTCCCGCTCCCGTTAGGATCCTCTTCAGCCTCAGGTCCACATCCTGTATCTTAGCACCCGGCAGACAACACATCCTTCTGTTCTCTGGATCAACTCTGGTTACAGGGCTGTCTATTCTTCTCAGTAAGGAGTCTCCAATCACGTAGACCTGCCTTTTCCTGGTGACAGTGCAATTCTCTGGTCTATCCCCTGTTCCCTCTGGCTGCAAGTCCTCTCAATTTCTATTCACCCTTGCAATCCTCCGCAACCCATCCTGTATCCTCCTGGGGCTTATGTTTGGTGTTGTCTCCATTGACTTTTCCCGTCTTCTTATAGAACTAGCTGTTCTTCTTCTTCTTTGCCCTCTCACCGTCAGTGACCTTCTGCTGTGCCCCTTCTTCATTTTCCAACTCTGCAAACCTGTTCCTGAGCTCTATTTCTCCTTCACTATCCGGTCTTTTCCTCTGCCTGGTTCACTTAGTCACGTGCTTCCACTGTCCACTTTCCTCACCCAGCAGTCTCCCCTCAGAGTTCTTTGGTCCTGCTTCCATCTGCAAGTCTGAGTTTTTCCATTTGGACTCCTCAGGTTTTTGCTCCATCATCCGCTCAAACCCCCTTCTAAACTCAACCAGCATTTCCACATGCATCTCCAACCCTAGGCTCTTTTCTTCCCTGTTTACAACTCTGTTTGCTGGCTCCTGTGGTGCTGCAGCTGTCTATGCCTCTGCCTGACTGGCTGGCTACCTTTTATAGGACCCCTAGTCAGAGAAGCCCTGCCCCCTACTCAGGGCTCAGCTTCTCTCCCAGCACACTGCCCCTACCAGCTTCTATGACACTCCACTTGATTTTTCCCATTTGTCAAGCAGAGGCTCTTGTTCCTTTGAGAAACTTTGATTGCTCCTTTTGTGATACATCATAGTGGTTGATTGTTCTATACTTACTCAAATGCGATAGAAATAACCAAAGAAGGGTATTATTCAGATTCTCAGAGTAATGGAGTAGATATAATAGTATGAAGTTAAAGAAGGATAATTTAGTTGAAGAATTAGGAAAAGGTTTTTACATAATTAGAGCAATTGGGCCGTGGAACAGACCACTAAGAGCAATGGCTGAGTTGGGAGCACTGCAGATAGTCAAAAAGAGATTGGGATGCAGGGCTGCCCAGAGCGGGGGCAAGTGGCGCAATTTGCCCCAGGCCCCGCCGGGGCCCCTAAGGGAGTTTTTCAGGGCCCTTGGAATGGGGTCCTTCACTCGCTCCAGGGGCCCTAGAAAGCTCTCGCAGGGCCCGGGCCCCCGGAGCTTCTTTTGCTCTGGGTCTTTGGTGGTATTTCAGCGGCGGGAGTCTCTCACTGCCGAATACCCCAGGCCACCTGAATCCTCTGGGCGACCCTATTGGGGTGAGATTTCCAAAGCTGTTGGTCTAACAAAACTCCCATTTGGTGTCAGTGGGAAAATAATTTGGGCAATACTGAGCATTTCTGAAAACATGATCATTCCTGGCAATGATATCGCTTGTATGTAAAATTTCAAAATTTGTCCTGAGAGCATCAGTGGAGAAGTCTAAGCTGGCAATGATTACGTAAGAGAAGTATTTCCTTCACATCTTTCTAACATACATTTTCCTGGACTTTAAAGGGGTTCAGACAGGACGACCCAAGTGGCTTTTTTCCAGCCTTATAATTATAGTTTAAGGTTCTATGATGTCTGTGCAGAATGCCCTTAACATTAAATCTTTTAATGAAGCAGGGAAGCTTGCCTGGGTATGTTATTAGACACAGGGCTCAAAGTCAAGTACTAGTAAGCACCCAAACACACTGCTTTTTCAAAATATAACAACCCCTGTTGTCATTAGAAAGTGGTTTAGTATTTTGATTATGGATAAACTAGACCAAAAGGCTTGAAAAGGAGAAGTCTTTGAAAAAGGAGATTCTGACAGAAGGAGGGAACAGAGATTTCAGAGGAGATAGTGTTCTCTAGTGTGCACAAACTTCCCTGTTCATTCTTTGCAATTGGTGATCCCTTCTGCCTTATTTTCCCCACTCCCAGTCAGACTTTTTCCTTTCCCAACCATTCCAGTTCTTTCGACCCCCAGCTTTGTCCCCACTCTTCTTGCCCAGCAAATCCTAATTTCAGCTCCTGCTCCTCATTTGATCTGTCTCTTCCCCTCCCCACATCCTTCCCCCCATCTCATTGGTTCCAGTCCCTTGTCTCCCCCTTCCTCCCAACTCCCATTTATCTTTTTACCCTCCAGCTTCCAGTCCCAGTCACATGTCCCCCACATCCCCTCCCAGGATCCTTGTCCCAATCTAGTCAACCCCTACCTTGTGTCCTTCCACCAAGTCTTGCTCTTTTCCTCTCTGCATTTGAATCAGGCATATTCCTCCCTCACGTTGCCTGGGGCCCATAGGGGGGTAATTGAAAACACAGGAAAGAGAAGCTCCTTCCTTTTATATCTGGCGCCCATCCCCAGCAACCCAGAGTTGCAATTGCTCTACACTATTTTAAAGAGTATTACTTTGGAAAGCACTCACTCACACCAGGAGGTCCACCGAAATCAGTGGAGCTACTCCCATGAATAAGGTTTGCACCATTAGGCCCCTCAGATTAGATTTACTAGCATGTTATGCAGGGTATGAAAATATCTAGTTAACTAATATCTTCTGTGGCATAAGAAATGGTTCCTAGGTATATGGCTCAAGGCCAAAAGCACATCCAGTACATTGCAAGAGTAGGTCAACTGAGGTGACTAGAATTCTCAGGAAGAGAATTAGCAAACATTTGTACGAGTACCAAAGGCCTTGTTTTCACATTAGGCCCCAGTTCATGCAGCTTAGTTGCCTGTAATTCAGTCATGAACAATATGATTAAATTGTCCCTTTCTATGGGAAATCTTGCAGTGGGGGGGGGGGGGGGGGATGATGGAGTGGGAGAAGTTACTTGAGAACTCTATGCACTTCACCTCCATAGAGTTTCTCAAGACATCACCCCCACAGGGGAAATGGGTTTACAGGTCTACATAAATATGCATTTGTCTCAGGTTTTGTGGGAAAAATCCCATGGATCTTAGGACATCTATGCAGAAAAAGGATCAGTCCCTGTCAACTGCTGTCTAGGGCACCTTCTCATGTGATAGCCAGTTTTTTAAAACAACCGTACTATCACTGGCTTCCAGCCTGTATTTACCCCTTTCCTCCAAAAGAAGAGGACATAATACAGTAAAAGTCAGTATTAAGTTCCAGCTGGAATTTCCAATTTAAATTCTTTGAAATGTCTGAGGGAATGATGTTGCATAGTACTCTTACAATTGACTTAATCAGCCTCCATCGGCCACTCCCCCTCATCCCAAAGCCACAACTCCAACCCGGTGGTGTGTGCACGGAGAGTCATGTACTGATTTGGTGGAAGGAGAGTGGGGAATGGATGACATTTCAACACTACTGCCTTCCTTCCATGTGAACCAGCCTGATTCTGCTTTCACTTCTGTAGATAGGAAGGAGGAGAATATGGCCTGTAGTTCTGTTAATTGATTTTTAAGAAGTATTTTAGGATGCAGCTGGATGAAAGTCATCGTGTGAGTATAAGAGCAATATATCAGAGGACAGCACTGATGTACTGCCTTGTGACAAAGTTCCTCCTCTACCTTGGTGGGTCCTGCACTTATTGGTAGATTTTCTCACCTCAGTGATCTTCCCCACAGTCTGGATCAACTCCTCCTGTGTCTGATCAGGAGTAGGGAGATTTGGCTGGACGGGGGGGAACCCGGGCCCGCCCTCTACTCCTGGTTCCAGCCCAGGGCCCTGTGGATTGCAACTGTCTATAGTGCCTCTTGTAACAGCTGCATGACAGCTACAACTCCCTGGGCTACTTTCCCATGGCCTCCTCCAAACACCTTCTTTATCCTCACCACAGGACCTTCCTCCTGGTGTCTGATAACGCTTGTACTCCTTAGTCCTCCAGCAGCACACCCTCTCACTCTCAGCTCCTTGTGCCTCTTGCTCCCAGCTCCTCACACACACTTCCTCTCTTCTGGCTCCTCTTCACCTGACTGGAGTGAGCTCCCTTTTAAACCCAGGTGCCCTGATTAGCCTGCCTTGATTGGCTGCAGGTGATCTAATCAGCCTGTCTGCCTTAATTGTTTCTAGCAGGTTCCTGATTACTCTAGTGCAGCCCTTGCTCTGGTCACTCAGGGAACAGAAAACTACTCATCCAGTGACCAGTATATTTGCCCTCTACCAGACGCCTGTACCCCACTGGTCTGGGTCTGTCACATATCCCTCCCCCCTGCTCAACATCAAGGGGTTGGGCAGCTTGGGAAGCCAGACAGTGCACACGTGACAAGCCATCAGCATTGCCGTGACGACTCCCTGCTCTGTGTTGCACACTGAACTGGAAAGGTTGGAGGGATAAGAACCACCTGGTCACCTTTGTGCTCTTCTCCTTGTTCCGCTGCATCCATTGAAGAGGGTCAAGATCAGTCACAAGGACAAATCTGCGCCCAAGCAAGTAGTAGCGCAGTGCTTCCATGGCCCATTTTACGGCGAGGCACTCTCTCTCCACCCCTGCATATTTTTGTTCCTTTGGAAGGAGTTTCCTACTGAGATAAAGAATTGGATGTTCCTCCTCCCCGATCATCTGTGATAGAACAGCCCCCAAGCCTACTTCTGATGCATCTGTCTGCAGGATAAATTCCTTGGTGAAATCAGGGGCTATCAGTACTGGGTTACTGCAGAGGGCAGTCTGTAGGTCCGTGAATGCTTCCTCTGCTGCATCAGACCATCTCACCAGATCAGGTCCACGGGCTTTCACTAGGTCTGTCAGGGGGCTTGCCCTTGTGGCAAAGTGGGGGATAAATCGGTAATACCCCACTACACCTAGGAATGCCCGGACTTGTTTCTTGCGATGTGGTCGGGGCCAATTTTGGATGGCCTCCAACCTTGTTCCCTTGGGGTTTTATCAGACCTTTTCCCACAATGTAGCCAAGATATTTGGCCTCTGTAAACCCTACAGCCCACTTGGCAGGGTTTGCTGCAAGGCCAGCTCGCCTGAAGGTATCAAGGACTGCCTCCACCTTCTCTAGGTGGGTTTCCCAGTCTGGGGTATGAATGACCACATTGTCCAAGTAGGCAGCAGCATAACTGTTATGTTGGCATAATAGCTTGTCCATAAGGCTCTGGAACGTAGCTGGGGCCCCATGTAGTCCAAAAGGGAGGACAGTATATTAAAAAGACCTCTGGTGTAGAGAACACAGTCTTTTCCTTTGCGTCTTCTGCAAGGGGAATCTGCCAGTACCCCCTTTGTCAAGTCTAGAGTAGTCAAGTACCAGGCATTACCCAGACGGTCCACTAGCTCATCTATGCGAGGTATGGGGTATGCATCAAACTGGGATACTTCGTTTAGTCACCGGACGTTGTTGCAAAACCTTGTGGTGCCATCAGGTTTGGGCACCAGCACAATTGGGCTGGACCACTGACTGTGGGATTCTTCGATGATCCCCAGCTCCAGCAGTTTTTTTTACTTCTGCTTTTATTTCCTTCATTTTGGCCGCTGGTACCCGATAGGGCCTCACTGTTATTCTGGCCCCAAGGTTCATGACGATGTGGTGATATGTCTCGGTTGTTCGACCCGGTTTTGTCGAGAACACATCTTGGTTCCGGAAGATCATCTCAGACACCTCATTCTTCTGGTCTGGTGTTAAATCGGGAGACTCTCACCTGTTTGGAAGGCTTGTTTTCCTGGGTTAGGGCTTTTTGGACAGTTATGCACGCCTCTTGTGCATGCCAGGGTTTCAGAAGGTTGATGTGATATGTGTTCTTGTTTTCAGCATCCTGGCTGCCGCACCTTGTAGGTTACTTCCCCCATGGGTTCAACCACCTCATAGGGTCCCTGCCATTCGGCCAGAAGCTTGCTTTCTGCCATGGGTATCAACACCATCACCCGATCCCCTGGTTGGAACTTTTGGACTTTTGCCTGGCGATTGTAATGGGTTCTCTGGGCTCCTGTGCCTTTTCCAAATGTTCCCGTACAATAGGGGTGACCGGGCTATCCGGTCTCGTATCTGTATTACATGTTCTATTATATTTCTCCCCTCATTGGGTTCCTCCTCCCAGATCTCTTTGGCGATATTGAGTATGCCACGGGGGTGACGCCTGTATAACTCCTCAAAGGGGGAAAACCCAGTTGAGGCCTGAGGTACCTCCCAGATAGCGAACATAAGATAGGGTAGTAGAGTGTCCCAATCCTTCCTGTCCCGACTTACCACTTTCCGTATCATAACCTTGAGGGTTCGGTTAAACCTTTCTACCAACCCATCAGTCTGCGGATGGTAGACTGAAGTTCTCAGGGTATGTATATGGAGCAGCGTACAGAGGTCCTTCATTAGCTTTGACATAAATGGGGTTCCTTGGTCTCTTAATATCTCCTTTGGTAGCCCCACTCGGGCAAAGATCCCCACCAGCTCTTTGGCTATCGTTTTAGAGGCTGTGTTTCGCAGGATGACAGCTTCTGGGTAGCGAGTAGCATAGTCCAAAACAACAAAGTATATATTGGTGGCCCCGAGCCGTCTTCTCCAGAGGTCCCACTAGGTCCATGGCTATTCGCTCAAAGGGGACCTCTATGATGGGAAGGGGTACTAAAGGTGCCCTCAGGTGGGGATGGGGACTGTGCAGCTGACACTCTGGGCAGGACACACAGTACCTCCGCACTTCTTCATGTACTCCGGGCCAGAAGAACCATCATAGGACTCGTGCCATAGGTCTTCTTTACGCCCAAATACCTCCCAAAAAGATGAGTATGAGCAAGACTTAATACAGCGTTATGGTGTTTTTGAGGTACTAGGATCTGCTGTACCTTCTGCCCCTGTACTGGTGCAACCCAGTATAAGAGATTCTTCTTCATTATGAAATAGGGTCCTGGTCCCTGGGTTTTCCCTTCCACGGGGACCCCATCTATTTCAGTCACCTCCTTCCTAATGTTGTCGTACCTTGGGTCTTCAGCCTGGTCCCGTCCAAAATTTCCTCTCCTGGGGCTAATCTGCCCAACATCTAGGGGCCCAGTCTCTGTTGCCTCTACTGGTTCAGAAGCGTTAGGGTGGGGGTCAGACTCAGGTGCTTCTCCCTCCTGGGTGGCCTCCTTTTCAGCTGCTTGGGTTCGCCTACCGACGAGAGCGACCCTCTGGCTATGAGTCAGTATTCGGGTTCCCAAGGCCTTAGCTGCCCTCCTTTCCCTTTTTGACTTTCTACTCTGTTGGGGAATGGAAAATAAATCTGGGGATATTTCAGAGAAGACTGGGGGTTGACAGTCTACTGTGGATGCCTCACTAACTTCAGGATTCCCCTTTTCCTCCAATCATCCTACTGAGAGTAAGTTTCCAAACCCTGGGAAGTCCCTCCCTATGAGCCCCGGGTATGGTAGTTTAGGGACTACACCTGCTGCTAACTCAGTAGTGTTCCCCTGAATCTCGAGTTTTACTGGGATGGTGGGGTAATAACCAACTGTCCCATGGACGCATGTTATCCCTGTATGCTTAGCCCGCAGCAGCTGATTACACTTGATGAGCTTCCCCGAGACAAGCGTGATAGCACTCCCCGAATCAACCAGTGCCGTGGTCTCTACCCCATTTAGTTTCACTGGTCTGGTGCACATATGTGGGGTTAGTGAGACCCCCCACAAGGTGGATTAGGGAGCATGGGTCTGCCCAGTTCCCCAGGTTACACTGCATCGGCTCCTCAGCATTGGGACACTGTGCAGCTATATGTCCCCTGTGACGATGCAGTTCTGGCGGGACCCAACTGAGAGTGCCAATTCAGGACCAATTGCTCAAACAGGGCAGTCACAGCCCAAGACTGGGGTTTTTCCACCTCTAAGGCAAACCAAACCAGCCAGACAAAAATGACTTCAGTTTTACCCCACTGGCTGACCACAAGTCACACAAGCAATTTCCTTAGACACTCCAGTCTCCCAGTATCACCACCAGTGCCACCCGTCCTGGGGATGAATGGTTATGAAAACCCCCCCAGTAAAAGAAAAAGGTTCTCTCGATCCCAAAGGACCAAGCCCCAGACCCGCGTCAATATACACATCAGATCTTACCCACAAATCACGCTGTTGCCAATCCTTTAGAATCTAAAATCTAAAGGTTTATTCGTAAAGGAAAAAAGGTAGAAATGAGAGCTAGAATTGGTTAAATGGAATCAATTACATACAGTAATGGCAAAGTTCTTAGTTCAGGCTTGTAGCAGTGATGGAGTAAACTGCAGGTTCAAATCAAGTCTCTGGAGAACATCCCCCGCTGGGATGGGTCATCAGTCCCTTGTGTAGAGCTTCAGTTTGTAGCAAAGTCCCTCCAGAGGTAAGAAGCAGGATTGAAGACAAGATGGAGATGAGGCATTAGCCTTATATAGGCACTTCCAGGTGTAAGAACACTTCTTTGTTCTTACTGTGGAAAATTACAGCAAAATGGAGTTTGGAGTCACATGGGCAAGTCCCTGCATACTTTGCTGAGTCACAAGGCGTATCTGCCTCCTCTCAATGGGTCAATTGTGTAGCTGATGGTCCTTAATGGGCCATCAAGCAGGCTAAGCAGAGCTAACACCAACTTGTTTGGGGTGTTTTCCAGAACTGCAGCACCAATTTGAAATAGAAACAGTATGCAGCCAATACTTATAACTTCAACTACATAAATGATACAGACATACAGACAGCATAATCATAACCAGTAACCCATAACTTGGTCTTAGACACCTTATATAACCCCCTTTACATAGGATTTGGTGCCACTACAGGACCTTGGTTGCAAACCATGTTCTATATGGTCCCAGTTTATATGACCCCCTTTACATAGGATTTGGGGCCACTACAGGACCTTGGTTGCAAACCATGTTCTATATGGTCCCAGTTTATATCAATAACGTCAGATCCCCACTCCCCGCAGGCATAACATCTGTATGGAGCCCTAGGCATTCCCCAGTCTCTTGGTTTGGGCAATCTAACATCATTATCCTCTTCTCCCTCCATGCTCCGACTCTTTGTGGCCTCTGGTGGGCCTTCAGCCCCTCTCTTTTTCCACCTGGGCCCTCCTGGTGGCCCAGTCACTCGAGCTCTAGGGCATGGTGCTGCTAGTTTAACCTGGGGTGCCTCTTCCTTAACTGGTCAGGTCAGCTCCCTCACTGTCCATCTCTTTACCAGTGCAACAACCTCATCATAGGTGGAGGGTTTGTTCTGGCTTACCCAGGCACAAAGTTCTGGCAGTAGTCCCCTCATGTATCGGTCGATGACCAGAACCTCTAGTATCTCTTCTGGACTCTGGGACTCCATTCGCAACCACTTTTGTGCGAGATGGATGAGGTCATACAATTGGGACCGCGGGGTTTTGTTTTCCTGGTACCTCCACTCATGATACCGTTGGGCCCAGACTGCGGTTGTTACCCCAGATATGGCCAGGATCTCTGCTTTCAGCTGGGGGTAGTCTGCGGCAGCCTCTTCAGGCAGATCATAGTAAGCCTTCTGAGCCTCCCCACACAGGAATGGGGCAAGGATGCCAGACCACTGATCTCAAGGCCAAGCCTTCTGTAGGGCTGTCCTCTCAAAGGCCAGAAAGTATGCCTCTACATCATCCCCCTGCGACATTTTCTGAGGTCAATGGCTGGGCTGTATGATCTGCGTCCCATCATTGCCGCGGTTCAGCTCTGTAAGGGTCTTTACCTGGTTTACCAGTTCCTGCAACATAGCCCAGTCTTAAAAAGTATGGTCCATCAGCAGGTGATTACCCTTTTGCTGCAGCCGCACTGCCTCTTATTGGGCAGCTGCTTGGACATGGGTAGCCTCCTGCTGGGCCGCTGTAGCTTGTATCAATGCTCGTACTAAATCATCCATTGTGGTGAAAAAAAAATAAACCCTCACTTTTTTTTTTTTTAAATCACCCTCCTTCTTCTGCCGCACTGTGCACACCAAATCCCACTTCAGACACCAGTTGTGACAAAGTTCCTCCTCTACCTTGGTGGGTCCGGCACTTATTGGCAGATTTTCTCACCTCAGTGATCTTCCCCACAGTCTGGATCAACTCCTCCTGTGTCTGATCAGGAGCTGCGAGGTTTGGGGGGGAACCCGGGCCCGCCCTCTACTCCCGGTTCCAGCCCAGGGTCCTGTGGATTGCAGCTGTCTATAATGCCTCTTGTAACAGCTGCATGACAGCTACAACTCCCTGGGCTACTTCCCCATGGCCTCCTCCAAACACCTTCTTTATCCTCACCACAGGACCTTCCTCCTGGTGTCTGATAACGCTTATACTCCTTAGTCCTCCAGCAGCACAGACTCTCACTCTCAGCTCCTTGTGCCTCTTGCTCCCAGCTCCTCACACGCACTTCCTCTCCTCTGGCTCCCCCCCCCCCACCTGACTGGAGTGAGCTCCTTTTTAAACCCAGGTGCCCTGATTAGCCTGCCTTGATTGGCTGCAGGTGATCTAATCAGCCTGTCTGCCTTAATTGGTTCTAGCAGGTTCCTGACTACTCTAGTGCAGCCCTGTCATAAACAGATAGCTAAGGGTTAAATGTTCTTTTACCTGTAAAGGGGTAACACCAGTAACCTGAAACACCTGACCAGAGGACCAATCAGGAAACAAGACTTTTTCAAATCTGGGTGGAGGGAAGTTTTGGGTGTGAGTTCTTTGTTTTGTCTCTGACCCTCTCGGCTCAGAGAGTGATCTTTCTGTCTCCTGGCTTTCTAATCTTCTGTTTCCAAGTTGTAAGTACAAAGATAGTAAGACAATAAAGTTTATATTGTTTTCTTTTGTATTTACATGTGTGTAGTTGCTGGAACGTTTAAATTGTATTCTTTTTTGGATAAGGCTGTTCATTCATTTTTTTTCTTTTAAGCAAACGATCCTGTATTTGTCACCTTAATACAGAGAGACCATTTTTATGTCCTTTTCTTTCTTTTGTATATAAAGCCTTCTTTTTAAGACTTCTTGGAATTTGTCTTTAGTGAGGACTCCAGGGAATTGAGTCTGCAGCTCACCAGGGAATTGGTGGGAGGAAGAAGTCAGGGGGAAAATCTCTGTGTGTTAGATTTACTAACCTGACTTTGCATTCCCTCTGGGTGAGGGAGGAA
This sequence comes from Gopherus evgoodei, assembly GCF_007399415.2. Taxonomy (NCBI): domain Eukaryota; kingdom Metazoa; phylum Chordata; order Testudines; family Testudinidae; genus Gopherus; species Gopherus evgoodei. The sequence goes on from NC_044322.1 coordinate 120,591,186, forward strand.
GTACTTGTGTTTTCCAGGACTGGAAACAGGGAGGGTGGAGTCCCTCTGTTTAGATTCACGGAGATTGCTTCTGTATCTCTCTCCAGGAACCCAGGGAGGGAACACCTGGAGGGGAGGAAGGGAAATGGTTTATTCCCCTTTGTTGTGAGACTCAAGGAATCTGAGTCTGGGGGTCCCCCAGGGAAGGTTTTGGGGAGACCACAGTGCACTGTATAGATCCCTGGCTGGTGGCAGCTTTACCAGGTCCAAGCTGGTAACTAAGCTTGGAGGTTTTCATGCTAACACCCATATTTTGGACGCTAAGGTCCAGATCTGGGAAAAATGTTATGACAAGCCCTTACTCTGGTCACTCGGAACAGAAAACTACTCATCCAGTGACCAGCATATTTGCCCTCTACCAGACTTCTGTACCCCACTGGTCTGGGTCTGTCACATGCCTGTATTTCAACAAGGTGTGCTCACCATGTCCTTTCACCTTAGCTGGTGATTAAACCCTTATTTCAGGACTGTGTGGAGGGGTGAAGGAATGGGGAAACTTTATTTTTTTTTGCCTATTAAAAACTTAATAAAATAAACAAGACACTGTCTTATAACCAAGGAAAGAGCAATCAGTGTGGTAGAGAAACACATTAATCTGCACTTATTGCTGGCAACATTTACACCTTGTTTCTGAAAACTATATATAACATTGATAGTACAACATGTCCAATTTGTGTAATTTGAAATGTGGGAAGGAAGTTAGACTTCGAACAAAGGTATCCTCCAATGGAAAAATGTATTGAAAATACCTGACACGGGTGCAATCTAGTTTATTCCAGAGGCAAAAAATAAAATTGCTCTTCTGAAATATTTATGAGTTTCAGAGATAGCTAAATCAGGCCAGACATTGTTTCTAACAAGAGTGGATACACTCCATCATTAGCAGAGAATTCATTGCAACCATCTATTCAGTTTGGTTGCAGAAGTTTAACCAAGGGGCAATAAAAACCCTACAAAGCCCTATCAAGCACACCATGTCAAGGGCTCATAAATTAGGAAATACCAGATTTACAGTTGCCTCCAATCAATGCATTGAAAGATACAGGTTTTAATCCACAGAATCCCTGTATCATTATGCAGTTGTTCAAGGGGTAAAATTAAGGTTTCATGGGAATGTAGCGAGGGGGCCTCACTCCCCGTCGTGCCTGAGAGGAATAGGCCAGAACAGGTGAGGCAACGGGCGGAGCCACCACCGCCTGTCCCCGCCCTCCGGAAGTCAAGGGGCGGGGCAGGAAGTATAAAAGCCCAGCCCCAGCGCTCAGTCGGGAGGAGGCTGCCGGAAAAGGCAGACGCTGGGGCCCGAGCTCCCGCTGGGCCCAGCCTACCCCGTGCTTGGTACCCAGAGGAGTGTTGGCCTGACCTGCCCCGTGCTTGATACGTGGAGGAGTACTGGCCGGATCTACCCTGTGCCTGAGCTTCCCGACGGCCGGCCTTCGGAGGAGCTGTCGGAGCCGACTGACACCCAGTACCCAGAGGAGTGGGCTGGGCCTCCCGATGCCCGGTATCCTGAGGAACCCATGGTCTGGGACCCACCGGATGACGCCGGTGGACGGCAGGTACCCAGTGAGGGGGAGGTTGGAAGTGGCCCGGGGGCAGCCGACTCCAGTCAGGCTGCAGACTCACCTGAGCCGATGTCAGTGAGTTTCGGTCAGGATCCCCCACTGACCACCAGCGGTGTTGACCGCTACTAGGGCCCCGGGCTGGAACGCAGTGGAGTGGGAGGGCCTGCGTTCCCCCTGTCACCCCTTCAAGGGTGGCAGACTCCCCCTCCTCCCTGGCCTGAGGAGGCGATTCCTGGTGTTTGTCTGCTCAGCCCTGCAACCAAGGGCCTGAGCCACCTGCTAACTGTGTCTGTTTGCTTAGCCTTGCAGCAGAACGTCTGAGCCCTAAGTGACAGTGGGCGGCCGCCCAGCCCCAAAGCAAGGGGCGGGCCCGGGCCAACGGAGTGCAGTCAGCCGGTGTGGCTCCCCTCTGCCTTCAAGGAGGGTTGAGCCCCGGCTCCACTCCGCTACACGTGGTACCGGAAGTGGGGACTCACTGCCCGAGATGTGGGCATGAGCCCTTGACCCCTGTGAGAAGGGTGCAGGGGGAGACTGCTCTCCCCCTGGCGACACAGACCTAACCACGCTCCTCATGGCTTGGATGGAGACCCAAGAGAGACAGCAGGCAGCCCAGCTGCAGCAGCAGCAGCAGCAACGACAAGAGGCCGCCCAACTACAGCAGCAGAAACAGCTGATCGAGCAACTGGGGGTCCAGCAACACCAGCTGATGCAGGATCTGGCAACTCGGACTCAGGAGTTTCAGCGGCAGTGTCTGCAACAGCTAGAAGGTGCGCTTCCCTGCGGCCCTGACCCCCAATTGGCGGGGTCGGATGGGACCCCGCGCCTCCCTCTGTCAGTCCGGTTGACGAAGATGGGCCCCCAGGACGACCCGGAAGCGTTCTTGGTGACCTTCGAGCTCGTGGCCCAGGTTGCCGGGTGGGCCCCGGATCAGTGGGCCACCCTGCTGGCCCCATACTTGACAGGAACGGCACAAACCGCACACCGAGGCCTCTCCGCCGAAGACGCCAAGGACTATCCCCGGGTAAAGGCGGCGATCCTGGACACGCTAGACGTCACCCCAGAGACCTTCCGGCAGCGATTTAGGGGCCTGACCTACGGCACCGGAAGATAGCTCAAGAGCTGCGGGACTTGTGCAAACGGTGGCTCCAACCCAACCGGTGAGGCCCTGCAGAACTGCTCGAGCAGATTGTTCTGGAGCCGTTTCTCCATATCCTTCCATCCTGGGGAAGGGCCTGGGTCCTCTGACACCGGGCCCCAATGGTGGCGGCCACCGTCACTCTTATGGAAAACTTCCTGGTGGCCGAAACCTCGGCCAGGCTGACCCCACGAAGTCACCCGGCCGGGTCCGATCGCCCCACTCAGAGAAAAGGGGGAGTGCCCGTGACGAAGCCCAAACCGCTCACCGGAGCCAGGAACCCCACCTGCAGCGGCCCAAGGGCCTGGCTCGTCGCAACCTCGCAGGCCCTGAGACCCAACCAGAATGCCCGCAGTGGAGCCCCCCCCCGCGAGCCAGAGGAATGGGTCGGCCCAGACAGGGCTGCCCGAGATCGGTCCGTGCTTTTCCTGCGGCAAACGTGGACACCTCCAACAGGACTGCCCAGCAATAGAGTGCGACTTCGGGCAGGTATGCGCCGGAGAAAACCGGGCCCGATGCCCGCAACCACCCAAGGTCACCGTGCCCGTCGTAGTTGGCGACTGCCAGACGCGGGCCCTGGTCGATTCGGGCTGCAGGCAGAACTTAATCCGCCAAAGCCTGGGCATTGCTGAAGACCCGTGACTTGGAATGATCCAGTTGCAGTGCATCCATGGCGATGTGCAGCCGTATGCCAGCGCCCGAGTCTCCCTTTCAGTGGCTGGGGTCACACAGACTCTGGTGGTTGGCCTGGCCCTGCGACTCACCTACCCTGTGATCTTAGGGCAGGACTGGCCTGAATTCGTGGATGTTCTGCGGTCCCACCGCAGGAGAGCCCAGAGGTTACTCCCGCCTGCGAGGGAGACAGAGTCGTGGAAGGTGCTACAGAAGGGACTGACAGGACGGAGCCTGACTGCCAGGCCGATGCAGTAGATGAACCCCGACTGCAGGTAACAGAAAGGCCCGAGCTTACCATGGATTTCTGCCAGGATCAGAGGGAGGACCCCACCCTGAACCACGCATACGACCAGCTTGGAGCGGTCGACGGTGCCCCGATTGATCTCGGCCGCGCGCAAAGCTGGCCCCACTTTGAATTACGGCAGAACCTTCTCTACTGCGTGGACCGGGATCCCCGTACGGGGGAGGTCCGGATGCAACTGTTAGTACCGCGCTGCCATCGACGAACAGTAATGAGGCTGGCCCATGATGTCCCTGCGGCCTGGCACTTAGGCCAGGAGAAGACCCTCACCTGGATTGTGTCTCGCTTTTTCTGGCTGAGGGTGTACCAGGAGGTGCGGAGATACTGTGCCTCCTGTCCAGAGTGCCAACTGGCCACCCCTTCGCGGACGACCCCAGCCTCCCTGATCCCCATGCCCATCATGGAGACTCCATTTGAGTGGGTGGCCATGGACGTAGTGGGACCCCTCCCGAGAAGCCGGGCTGGGTTCCTCTATAGTCTGGTCATTGTGGACTATGCCACCCGCTTCCCCGAGGCCATTCCGCTCTGGAGCATCACCGCCAGAGCCATTGCGGATGAGTTGATCAAGGTCTTTGCCCGCGTCGGCCTGCCCCAGGAGCTTCTCACCGACCAGGGGACCAACTTCACCTCCCGGTTGCTGTGGCAGGTCTGCGCACTCCTCGGGGTCAAGTAACCGCGTACCTCGGTTTACCACCTGCAAACTGATGGCCTCGTGGAGCGGTTCAATCGGACACTAAAGAACATGATGCACAAATTCACCCCTGAGGATCTGCGCCGGTGAGACCAGTTAATCCCACCCCTGCTCCTGGCTATCCGCGAAGTGCCCCAGGCTTCCACCAAATTCTCCCCCTTCGAGTTGTTATATGGCCATCGCCCAAGGGGGCTCCTGGACCTCATGCGGGAGACCTAGGAACAGGCCCTGTCTCCCACGCAGGGACTTTTGCAGTATGTCTTCCAGCTCCAAGATAGTCTCAACCAAGCTGGGGCGCTCGCTTGCACAAACTTGAAAGCGGCCCAGGGGGCCCAAGCCCAGACCTATAATCGGGGGGCGCAGGTTCGTGAGTTCCAACCCGGAGACCAGGTGCTGTTGCTCTTGCCCTCTACGGAGTCCAAGCTACTGGCCCGCTGGCAGGGGCCCTATGAGGTGATTCGGAAAGTCGGGCCGGTCACCTATGAGGTCAACCAGCCCGACTGCCGTAAAAAGACCCAGAGGTATCATGTTAACCTCCTGAAACCTTGGCAGGAGCGAGAGGGGCTCCTGATCGACCCCTGCCCCCCTGAACCAGAACTGGGGCTCCAGGCTGGCACGCCCAACGACCCCATGACGCCTCGGCTCAGGGAGACCCTAACCGAGGAGCAGCGGAAGCAAACGGGCTGTCTCCTGCAGGCGTTTAGTAAAACCTTCACCGCCTAGCCAGGCTGCACAACCCTCAAACATCACACCATCCAGATAGAGCCCGAGGTGGTGATCTGGGAGGTGACAAGGTCCCTACCCCATCGGATGCGACTCGTCATAGAGGAGGAAGTACGGGCGATGCTAGAACTGGGCGTCATCGAACGATCGCAGAGTGAGTGGCGTAGCCCCGTGGTCTTGGTCCCCAAACCAGATGGCACCCAGCGCTTCTGTATCGACTTTCGTCGTGTCAACTCCGTATTGAAATTTGATGCGTACCCGATGCCGCGGGTGGACGAGCTGCTGGACCGCTTGGGCGAGGCCCGCTTCCTCACCACTCTCAATCTCAGCAAAGGGTATTGGCAAATCCTGCTTGATCCCGCCTCCCGGGAAAAAAACGTGTTTGCCACACCCTCGAGCCTCTATCACTTCACCCGGATGCCCTTCGGCCTCCATGGGGCCCCGGTGACGTTCCAGTGACTTATGGACCACCTCCTTCGCCCGCACCACGAGTACGCCGCCGCATACCTCGATGACGTGGTTATTTACAGCAAATGCTGGGACAACCACCTAGAACGGGTAGCCGCGGTCCTGCGGGCCCTGCGAGACACTGGATTGACTGCTAACCCAAAGTGCCGGATTGGTTGGCAGGAGACCACCTACCTCGGATACACTATCGGCGGGGGACAGGTACGGCCACTCGTGGGAAAGCCCTAGCTGCCTGCCCACCCCCCACCACGAAACGACAGGTACGCCGGGTTGGTGGGCTATTATCGGAGGTTCATCCCTAGCTTTGCGTCCATTGCAGCCCTGCTAACGGACCCCCTCACTAAAGAGGGCCTGCGATGGATAGAGTGGACCCCTGCGTGCGACCTGGCCTTCCAGACCCTCAAAGACTGCCTCTGCCAGGAACCTGTCCTATGCAGTCCGGACTTCTCACGAGGGTTCGTCCTCCAGACAGACGCCTCCGAGGTAGGGTTAGGTGTGGTTCTGTCTCAGGAGGTGGAGGGCGAAGAACACCCCGTTGTCTGCCTGAGTCGGAAATTGTTTCCTCGGGAACGGCACTACTCTGTGACAGAGAAGGAAGCCCTGGCTGTGAAGTGGGCCTGTGATGCCCTCCGATATTACCTCCTGGGGGGCACTTTCCTACTGGTCACAGACCACGCCGCGCTCCGCTGGCTGGCGCAAATGAAAAACAATATGCAGCTCACGCGGTAGTACCTAGCACTGCAGCAATATGCTTTTACCGTCCGCTACCGGGCCGGTAAAGAGCATCTTAATGCCAACTTCTTGTCCCGCCTTGCGGAAATGGAGGGGCCTGACCCCGATGGATGGGTGTCAGCTTTGAGGAGGGGGATGTGTAGCGAGGGGGCCTCACTCCCCGCCGTGCCTGAGAAGAATAGGCCAGAACAGGTGCGGCAATGGGTGGAGCCACCACTGCCTGTTCCCGCCCCCCGGAAGTCAAGGGGCGGGGCAGGAAGTATAAAAGCCCGGCCCCAGCGCTCAGTTGGGAGGAGGCTGCCGGAGAAGGCAGACGCTGGAGCCCGAGCTCCCGCTGGGCCCAGCCTGCCCCGTGCTCGGTACCCAGAGGAGTGTTGGCCTGACCTGCCCTGTACTCGATACCCGGAGGAGTACTGGCCAGACCTACCCTGTGCCCGGTACCCAGAGGAGCTGCCTGAGCTTCCCCATGGCCGGCCTTCGGAGGAGCTGTCGGAGCCGCCAGACGCCCAGTACACAGAGGAGTGGACTGGACCTCCCGACGCCCGGTATCCTGAGGAACCCATGGTCTGGGACCCACCGGACGACGCCGGTGGACGGCAGGTACTCAGTGAGCGGGAGGTTGGAAGTGGCCCGGGGGCAGCCAACTCCAGTCAGGCTGCAGACTCACCTGAGCCGATGTCAGTGAGTTTCGGTCAGAATCCCCCACTGACCGTCAGCGGTGTTGACCGCTACTAGGGCCCCGGGCTGGAACACAGTGGAGTGGGAGGGCCTGCGTTCCCCGTCACCCCTTCAAGGGTGGCAGACTCCCCCTCCTCCCTGGCCTGAGGAGGCCATTCCTGGTGTCTGTCTGCTCAGCCCTGCAACCAAGGGCCTGAGCCACCTGCTAACTGTGTCTGTTTGCTTAGCCTTGCAGCAGAACATCTGAGCCCTACGTGACAGTGGGCGGCCGCCCAGCCCCAAAGCAAGGGGCGGGCCCCGGGCCAACGGAGTGTGGTCAGCTGCTGTGGCTCCCCCCGCCTTCAAGGAGGGTTGAGCCCCGGCTCCGCTCCACTCCAGGGAACCATAAGTCTTGTATTTCCTGACTTAAAGTGCTTCACATTGCAAACAAAATAACTTTAACATATCATTTTTATTAATACTGAAATCAGACATGTGGAGCTCCAGTTGTGGACTAAGAGCCCACTGTGCTAGGTGCTGCACAAACACTAACAAAAAGCTGGTCCCTAGTCAGAGATCTCAAGGGGGGGGGGTGTTGGTATGTAATTTCCTAGGTATTGTTTTTTAAAAAGGAGAGAAGGTTAAAAAAATTCCACTATTTGCTACTGTAACTACCTCCCCATCATGAATAATCATCAAAGTTTGAAACCTGAATCTCTGGCACTGCAACACAGACTGCAACCACCAGAATTACAGGACTAAATGCATTCTCTGCACACAAACGTTGTGCTGCTTTGACTATGCTGGTATAATTAAAGTTGCACAATTTCCCTAGTGTGGGCTCAAGCACATTCATACCTCTGCCCTATTTATACCAGTGTAGCTTATTCCTGTATGGGAAGGGGAATAAGTGATACCAGTATAAAGGCACCATTCTACTAGTATAACTGCATCCACATCAAAGGTTGTGCTTATTACTAAATGGTATAAATACATTTAAAAAAATTACTTCATGGATGTTCAGGCCTTAGCTCTTTTCCTTCAACATGCCTGGGTGAGCTTTCCTGGTCATGCCACTCTAGTTCTTCTCTCTGCCAACTCTGGCTTGCTTCAGAGAATGTGAGCAGTGGGGCTAAGAGTAGCCCTTGGCCTGTGTGTCTGCCCCCCTGTGTGCACCAGCTGGCAAAGGGTCCAGGGCTCAGCACAGCGTCCTGGACTGACATGCTCTGGTCTGGGCTCCTGGGTCTTACTCCCTGAGGACTGTGCTGGCCCCCGAGTCAGGCCCTGCACCTGGGCGGCTCTTACGGGCTGCAAGCAGTTGAAAGGTGGCCACAGCTCCGAGGCGGCAGAAGGACAAGATGGGGAACAGTTGCAGCTGTCTGCACCATAACATCAGCTAATGCAGCAGTTGCCTTACCCTGCCTGACTCAGGCTTCCAGCTTCTGGCCTCTGAGAGGGCCATGGGCTGGGGCCTTGGAGGGAAGGAGGCAAGGCTGGCACTACACTGAGGAGGAGCAGGGGGTGAAGCCACAAGGTCTTATAGCAAGGGTGTTGCAGCTGACACAATAGTGGGGGGAGGGATAACTCAGTGGTTTGAGCATTGGCCTACTAAACCCAGGGTTGTGAGTTCAATCTTTGAGAGAGCCATTTAGGAATCTGGGGCAAAAAATCTGTCTGGGGATTAGTCCTGCTTTGAGCAGGGGGTTGGACTAGATGACCTCCTGACATCCCATCCAACCCTGATATTCTATGAACTGAAATTGTTTATATAGGTACAAAAATGTGCTTAAACCAGGGCTAAACTACATGAGGTAGCAGCAGGAGAGTTCTGGACAGGAGGAGCCTAACCCATCTGTCTTCAGGAGGCAGGGACTCCTGCTCCATGTAGTGCCCTAAGAAGTAGGGGATGAGGTTTTTGGGGCCTGGTGCTGAGTCCAGGGTCATCATGACCCAATCTCTACCTTGTTGGATGGCACAATGAAGGAACCATTCTGCATCCTCTCTCAAGGTAATGTAGCCATCATGCCAGTGTGTGGTGTCCAGAAACCCCCAGGAGAAATTCTGGGAATGTCAGGTATCAGAATTTGTCAAGTGTGTGAACAAATATAGGATCATGCAATTTTACGTGTACAGAAGTGGAGGATGGTAGAGGGCTTGCTGATGTTTGATCTTTCATGCTTTTGATTTTCCAATGTCGGTAATTTTGTTTAAGTGGAAAACAAAGTCTGGTTATTTTAAAAAAACTAATGAACTGGCTACTGCGTGTGCAAGTGCCACTGTCCTATAGTGCGTACAAGAATAGCTCTGTGCCATAGATCCCATACCGCCAAGAGTTAAAGACAATTCTCCACCTGATCAAGTAGTAGAGGGTTTTTGCTATTTGAAAAGGAGGCTCTGAATTCTATCCCTGCCTGCATCAAGATGTTCCAAGTGATCATGATGTGAAGTATAGTGGCAACTAGGATGGATACATATATATGGCCATAAACATGTTAGAATAAACTATCCATAATATTGTATTCTGTTTTTAAATATCATAGTAACACTAAACACACCACAAGAAAGTTCTTTGTATTTTTCCGGGCTCACACCTGAGCAACTTTCATACATACTTTACATGCACAGCCCTGCAAACAGTGGCAAATGTCAAGGGAAAGTTTGAGACATATTTGCAGGTTATGGCCAGAGAAACAGCAGATGAAATCCTGGCTCTAGAAGTGAACTGTGCAGTATAATTCTCTCTAAAAGCTGACTGGACCTTGTAAAAAAGGTGCTTATCTATACAAAGTTTTGGCCTGGCACCAAAAGCACTGTTATGCCTAAGCTAACTGCGTGTCAATTAAGGTTAGGCAAGAAAGTGACTTTTGCTGGAATCTTCTCTGATTATTATTTGTATGTAGTGCCTCAACCCTCTCCCCAACCCCAACCAGGGATCATGCTCCCATTATGGTAGGTGCTGTGCACACATAATGAAAAGACAGTCCCTGCCCCAAAGAACTAACAGTGCACATATGATGAGAGACACAGGTGGATACAACAAACAGATGGAGAAGCATAAGGTAGCACTGAGAATGTTATGACTAGAGCAATAAGCAGGTCATCAGAGCCAGGGGCGGCTCTAGACACTTCCCCAAGCATGGCGACGTGCCGTGGGGGGCGGGGGGGAGGCGCTCTGCCGGTCGCTGGTCCTGCTGCTCCGGTGGACCTCCTGCAGGGGTGCCTGCAGAGGGTCCGCTGGTCCCGCGGCTTTGGTGGAGCCACGGGACCAGTGGACCCTCCACAGGCATGCCACCGAAGGCTGCCTGCCTGCCACCCTCACGGTGACCGGCAGAGCGCCCCCCGTGGCATGCCGCCCCAAGCACGTGTGCTGGGGCCTGAGCTGCCCCTGATCAGAGCATACCAGCATGCTTGGAGGGCCACATCCTCAGATAAAGTAAATCAGCAGAGTTCCTCTGACTTTGTCAGTTTACCACTGTTTGGGATTTCCCCACAGTGGTTGCAACCTGTTGTCTATTCTAATGAGTTCCATACTAATTACTTTCTGCATAAAGAGGGTTCTACTAATTTCCTTAAGTGACTGTCCAGTTTTTATGCATCTGAAAACAGCACTGTTGCTGAGTGTAAATTCCTAGCATTTCCTTTTAGCTTTTCCTTTTCTGCTCAGCCCAGGTCTGATCTTATTTATCCACTTGTTGACACTCAGCAGTTTTTTCTCCCTCCATTTTTTTGTTTCAGCAGTTCTATTGGATCCAGAGATTTGCGTTTCCTACCAGTACAGAGAGATAAGAGTTTGAACTTTCACATCAAGCTTTTCATGGCAGATCTAAAGGGCAAAGCCAAGCTCAAAGAGCAGGCAGGGTGCCAGACAAACAGCAGAAAGCTCTTGAACTAAAGACATCCGACTTGTCTCATTTCATTTTTAGTTTTGAATCTGCATAATATCTTGCCAGCTTCAGCAGAGAAGTCTGAGTAGGCAACTATCATGTAAGAAAGCTTGTTCCTTTGCATTTTTCCAACTGTTGTGTCTGGTCTGAGTGACATCCTTTGACAAAGGATTTTTGTGGGTCACCCTATGCATTACTGATACGTATTTGCAGTTTTCATGGATGCATGATACAAAGGCTCAGTCCTGCTCCCATAAATGGACTATGGGCCTGATTCTCATTTATACAAGGCCCCTTTACAATAATGGCAATGTAAAGACCTCTTTCTGCTCAGTGAAGCAGTGACACCAATAATGTGTCATTGTGATATACCCATTTAGAAGACTAAGTTACTGGGGGGAGAACACCTTCACTATGAGGAATATGTATGTGTCACTATTGAGTCAGAAGTGGTAGTAGTGAAAGAACACTTAAAAAAAAGCAGGCTATTTTTTGTCTTTTCTATGACTATTTCAAAAAACAAAAACAAAAGTCACAAAACTGTCCTGGCTTTTGATTTTGAAAATAAAGTCACTTTATGATCCCAATGAAGTGAATAAGAGTTTGATATGAACTTCAACAGATCCAAGATAAACCCCCAAAGTCTAATCTCAATAATCTCATAATGAGATGTATAGAAAATAGCTCTGTTTTTCAGTTTCCTGTTTGAAATGGGATCTTTTTATTTGAGATGCAGGGACTAAATTTCAATATTTTCTGTAGACTCATTAAAAAAAAATTTCTTCCTTTCACAATCACCAAGGAGCATTCTCTTCAAACTGGTGCATTACAGTCTCCCTTCTTCATATTTGCCTTCTGGTTTTCAAAGTCGTGGCTTCACCTTCTCGTCCTTTCTGCTTAAAGAGAAAGGCTGATGGGTGGCCAGCTTGGTTCATTTTTAGACATGTGACACACTCACTCAATTTTTAGTTAATGAATCATGCTGTCTACTAGGTAGAGAATTCTGTTGTGCACAGGGTACAAATGGTGCCACAGCCAGTGGGAAGATATGCAGTGTCTCTGGCAGATAGAAAAAGAACAATCTTAGCCATTTTTGCTACTTCCGGAGAACCAAATAGCAAATATTCCTTTGGCAAGACCCCTAAAGTGTAAATCCAAGTCACAGAAGATGGCATCTCTCAGCAGAAGGAGCAGATACTGGAAGTGATACCACCTCAAATTCTCCCCTTCTCCCCCCGCCCCCCATCTCCACCATCTACCAGGACCACTTCAGTCTTATCTAAACCGAGTTTCTAATCCAAGCTCCAGTCTCAGGCAAACTTTAGGAAAACAGTGAAACCCCACCGTCCAGATCATATGAAATGGTCACACAGAGCCAAGTGTCAGAAGACGTACAGCACTTCAGCCCGAGTCTTCTCATTTCTGTCCCTTAGAAGTCCCACATATACATTGAATCAGATTTTGCAACACCCACGAGTGAGCTCACAGGTCACTTAACATTACTCTCATTAGCATGCCACTTGATAGTGCAATATTTCTGTATCTACTTGAGGCCTAGACAACTATTTTACAGGCTGGTCATTGTCCAATACCTATATTGCTTACAAAGAAGTCATGAACTTCTTCATAATTGTCCTTGGCCCAGATCAGCGCTTATGGAAAAATTCACATGAGGGATGAATAGGTGGCCCTCAGTTGTGTTCTCTTTTCTGCAAAATTTTAAAGTGTCCAAAGGAGTGATGTACATTCCTCCATTCGCATTCCTGAGCCTATCTCCACTTCCTCCCTCAACACAGGTACTGTACCACATTGAGAATGGGAGGGGGGAAAACCATGCTCAGAAGCAGCTGAGCTACCCTTCTTTATGGAAGAGGGACTACTCGTATACAGAGGTTCCACTTTGTGCATGGATCAAGGGGGAATGATCTGGTTATTTGCAAAAGCAATTGTAACAGATTATGAACAAGGGAATAGATCTTCAAGAGAATGGAAAACTACTTGAAGATGAGTGTTTGACTCAAAGATAACTTCTATTTGCTACCCAAAAAACACAGACAGGCAGAGTGTATAACTAGACTGATTAAGGTAACAGCATTTCATCCAGTCCTTTAAAAGAGGTCATCTAGGGAAAATTGATTGCTTAAAGACCTGTAACACTTTCAACGTTTGGCAAAGTACTAAGCAAAGTTAATACAAGAATAACTGCACCATTCATGGCTAACAGTATAGTGCATCATAAATTCAGGACAGAGAAAAGTAGTACATGCATAGTGCAAACAGTATATGGAGAAGTATGGAAGTACAATAGAACCTCAGAGTTACAAAAACACCAGAGTTACGAACTGACCGGTTAACCACACACCTGGAAGTACGCAATCTGGCAGCAGCGGAGACCAAAAAACCCGAAACCCTCACAAAAAAACAACAACACCCACAACAACAACAACACAGTACTGTGTTAAACATTAACTACTAAAAAAAAAGGAAAGCTTAAAAAAACATTTTACAAGGTAAGGAAACTGTTTCTGAGGTTGTTGCATTTAAATTAATATGGTTAAAAGCAGCACTCTTTTTCTGCACAGTAAAGTTCAGTTGTAAACTTTTGAAAGAACAACCATAAAGTTTTGTTCAGAGTTACAAACATTTCAGAGTTATGAACAACCTCCATTCCTGAGATGTTTCTAACTTGGAGGTTCTACTGTAGTTTGAATAGCAATTCCTTTCCAGGTAAATAAAGGATATTAATAGGACTCTATGATAACAAAAGAATTGTGAGGGTGTGCTCCTCTTCAAGAAGAAAGAGAACAGAAGACCTTTAACCTTTTGAAAAGTAATTAGCAAATGCATGAAATTAGTGATTACTTTGTTGGAGTTAGCACAGTTAAGGGTAAAATGTCCATGTTTATTCTCAAATACACTGAAAATCATAATACCTGTATATAAGTAGTCAAAAGAAATAGCGTATGTCAGGAATGTAAGCTCATACAACTAAATGACATGAGCTGATCCATGTGTGGATGTGTAAAACTGATTAAATTACTGTGGTGGCTATACATCATTGTAGCTTAGGTCGACTTAATTTTGTGGTGAGACTTGCCCATAGTGAAACTTAGCCTCTAGTCAGAATATGCTATAGAAGATGCACAGTAATCTTACAGTATAGCAGTAACAGGATTAACTCAGTTATTCCATTGGAATTGTTCCTAAAGTATATTCCTTAAATAAAACCCGGTAGAAATACCACAGTGGTCCCTCAGGACCAGTCACAGACTCTATACTAGAGCTGGATTAAATTTGTTTTTTTTAAAAAAAAAAAAAACAAGTTATTCATTTTTTAAAAATTCAAGTTCAGTGAAGTCAAGCACTTTTGGGGGGATGGGAGAGAGGACACAACTCCTGTGAAGTGCAGGAGGTTTGTGCATTTTTCAACCAAGGAAAACATGAGAATCTAAGGCCTGGTCAGCACTACAAACTTAGGTCAACATAAGCCACGTTAAGTCAATCTAATAACGTCTGTGTCTACATACTACCAAGTCCCTTCCACCGACCTAAGTGGCCTGTAAAGTCGACTGTACTCCACCTCTGCGAGAGGCATAATGCTTGATTCGACATCCATGGGTCAACATGGGGATAGTGTACACACTGTGTTGTGTAATTCGAATGAACTGGCCTCCAGAAGGTATGAGCGTATGGCCCAAGCCAAATCCCTGTGGGATCCCACTGGAAACACAACTGCTCAGTGATGATTACTTGTTTACAATTACATTTTGTGATCTATTACTTAGCCAGTTTTTAATGCATTTATTGTATGCCGTGTTGAATTTGTTCATTCTAGTTTCTTCATCAAAATGTCATGTGGTACCAAGTCAAATGTCTTACAGAAGAATAAGTGTGCTATAATCAATATTATTTCCTTTCTCAATCAAACATGTAATCCCAAGACTGCTTGCTAACTCACATCTAAGTAGTTTGACTATATCCATTTCCGGTAAACCCATGTAGATTGCCATTAATTATATTACTCTTCTTTAATCACATCCTGCACTGGCCATTCCTTTATTATGCCTGGGATTGATGTCAGGCTGACAGGCCTATAATCATCCAAGGTGATCCAGGGACCTTTTGGTCCCAACTAGCAGAGAATACAGGTAGTACATAGGGATAAGTATAGGGATCCCCTAGCTTGGACATATGCATAATAGTTCACCGAAGGGTGGCATGTGAAGTCTCTACTGAGAGCCAATAACCCACCCGTTCACAGTCATTACAAAATGTATTTTTATACTGGAAATTGTATAGAAAGATCTTCGAGTTAAGGCAGGTTACAGGACATACGTTGGAAATGTTCCTGTCTGTTAGGAGTTAGCAGACACCTGTCTTCCCATCTGGTCATTTGGGTATTATATGCCTCATACTGTAGGCCTGTTTGTGTGTATGTGTATATACACACAAACAGGCCTACAGTATGAGGCATATAATACCCAAATGACCAGATGGGAAGACAGGTGTCTGCTAACTCCTAACAGACAGGAACATTTCCAACGTATGTCCTGTAACCTGCCTTAACTCGAAGATCTTTCTATACAATTTCCAGTATAAAAATACATTTTGTAATATATATATATATATATTATATATATATATATATATATATATATATATATATATATATAGGCATAGAGTCAAAGTTTAAGGCCCTAAGAGACCACTAGACATCTCGGCTGATCTCCTGTAGATCACAAGCCACCAGCACCCACACACTAAACCCAACCACAGAAGTGAGACCAAAGAAAATGAGACCCACAGGAGACTAAACAGTTATCTGCCACCGAGGAAGAACAGGAGGGACTGAAGTGCACCAGTGTTTGAAGCTCCTGCAATGGAAGGGAAATGAGTACATGGGATATACCCAGATAATCCTGGTAAGTGACCTGCACCTACATGCTGCAAAGAATGGCAGTGACTTTGGGGTTTTTTCGCCTATCTGACCTGCAGCAAAATTCCTTTAGACCCTTAGCATGTGAGCAAGAACCAACTAGCCAAGCACCCAAGAAAAAGCATACTCAGTGCCATCTCAGAGTCCTGGCCCCCCCTGCCAAATGTCCCATCTCCAGCTAAGGCCATCCTGATGCTTCAGAAGAAGATTAAAAATACATCGGGGAAGGGAAATCCTTTCCTGACCTCTGCAGGTGGCCAGATGAAACTCTGAAGGATGAGGTTTCAGGAACATAAAATAAACTGGAAATGAGCCCCAGGCAGAAGGAGAGACTGCAAAATCTACACAAGAGGAAATTCACAAGATAAAACAAACAAGAGGGGGTGTCCTGTTTATGACTCAAGACAAAGGATTGTTAGGGTATATCTGTAGAGGCAAAAGAACCTATGGGGTCCTTCACTGAAGAGACAAGCTGACAGCATGCCTGTCTCATGAAAGGCAGATCACAGCTAAGCCTGGCTGTAAAATGCTGCAAGGACTTTGGATGGGCAATACTCTACAAGACATGAGAGGATCTAGTTAGTTTAGTCTAGGTTGTGGAATGCACGTTATGATTTTATTTCACATGTAACCATTTGTTTCCAATACTTCTACTGCTGCTACTGAAATCTCTGTGCTTTGTTAAATAAACATACACTTGATTTCATTATAAACATGTCGGAGTGCTGTGTGTTAAGTGGAGCCAGTGCTCTGAGGTGGAATGGGTCAGAGGAGGTGCGCTCTTTCTTTGGAAGCAATGAATCTGTGAATACTGCGAGTGTCCAGAAGAACAGGGGCAGGACACTCAGAGGGCTGGGGCATGCCTATAACTAACCTGTAGAGTAACACTAGGGCCGGCGAGGTCTAGAGAGGAGTGCTTGTGTTGCCTGTGGAGCTGGGGAACAGATCCCCAGCAAGGACAAATAAAGCTTCCTTGCTCTAAGGACAGGTGGTAGTGACATGCCTCACAACCCTGGGTACTCATGGGAAGCATCACACTCAGTCATCCCATTTATCCTCTTTACATATTAGCACATTAGAGTCCTTCCAGTCCTTTGAAGCTTCCCTAATCTTCCATGAGTTATTTGTGGGGTGGGGGGTGGGGGGTGGTGAAATCAGCATTAATGGTCCAGAGAGCTCCTTGGCCATGATCTTAAGACTCTTGGATACAAGTTATTTGGGCCTGCTGATTTTAAAATGTCTAATTTTAAAAGCTGCAATTTAGTGTTCTGAGTTGCCGCTAGAATGGAAATATATGAATATTAGTGTCTGGCTTTTTCCCCAAATGCAGAACATAAATATTGAATATTTTTGCCTTTTCCAATTGTTATAAAGGGTAGAACTATCTAATAATCTACCGATATTTTTAGGGTTCCCTTTGATCTTTATATATTAAAAATCTTTGTCTTTAATTCTGTTGGCCATTGATTTCTCTTCATGTCCTTTTTCTTCCTTTATCAACTTTCTACAGTTCCTACCTTCCAATTTATGTTCATCACGATCAGCTTCTCTTTCTCCCCTTTGTGCATACACATGTACACACTTACTTTTGCTCTAAGCCAGTTTAACTCATGTAGTCTTCTCTCGCAGTTGTGGGATTACTGATTTTGGGACATTAGTAAAATATTCATAAATAAAAATGTGAATCATAATTGGGAATTATGTCCAATTTTTTCCTCTCAGCTGATTTGCCTAAATTGTTTTCAGCTTTGTGAAACTGGCCTTTTTAAAGCACCAAGTATATATAACTGGTTGGGACTTTACATTTGTGGTGGGCAAAAAACAGAATCATCAAGTCATGAGCACTTGCACCTAAGCAATCGCTAACTTTTAGTTCTGTGAACAATTCTGCTTTAATCTGTCAAGAAGAGATCTAAAATTGATCCAACCCAGGGGCATTCTAATACTTGAGTGTTGTGGAATAGAATTTTCATGTCAAATAGTTTAGAAATTCCAAGGTGTTTTCAGTACTAGCAGCATGAGACCTCCAGCATATGACACTCAGATGGAAGTCCCCTGTGATCATGTAGTTTTCCCCCTTACACATAGGTGCTCAAGGAGCTGTTCATTCTGTTCTCTAATATTCATTTCCCATCTTCTGCTTTGTTCATTATTGATCCATAAGCATTCAAGATATTTTCTTTGGACTTGTCACTCATTTTTGGCCAAGTGCCAGTCCCTCTCCCCTTTTGCCCACTTGATCTTTCCTAAATAAGTTATACCCAGTGACTAACATTCCAGTCATGCAAATCTTCCCATGGAGGTTTCAGTAACGCCAACTAGGTAGAGTTTATACTTGTAGATGAGCAAGTCCAGTCCTCAGGTTTACTACTCAGGCTGCTTGCACTGCCATATAGGCAATTAAACATTTTCTTCTTTAAGGAAACCCTATGCAGTTACACAGAGCAGCACAAGCCATCTTTGCTTATTCTGGAGGAGGAGGAGGTACTGTTAGTGAACAGTGCTGAATTACTAGTGATAGCATCACTGTAGCACCTAGCAGCCCGAGTCATGGACCAGGTCCCCACTGTACTAGGTACTGTAAAAAAAAAAAAAACTGAATCTATGTCACACAGCCTTAATAAAGAAGTCCCTTTATATTAAACAAATCCTGTTTCATCTCAGACTTGATGCACGCTACCTACAGGAGAAGCTATTTGTGGAATTCTCCACCCCTACACCTGACATGTTAGTTATCCCACTGGTTTCCCATTCTTAAAATTATTTCAAGCAGAATTAACTTAGTTCATGTTTCCCACCTACTGTTTTGCCTAACCAATGAGGTGACTGGCCTTGCTACCAGGTGGGGGAGAAGGGAAATGGAAGAGCATTCTGGGGCTGGCCCCTTCCTAGGAGTGACCCATACACTGCTTCTTGGCAAGACAGTTTGGGATGAAGAACAACCACAATTTATCCTGTTCATTCTACAAAATACTTAGTTAAAAAAAAGTTCAGCCCTAAACTGGAGTATTCTGGGAGCTGTGGACTCACTCTTATAAAAAGAGAGACACTTGTGGTGGCAGGAGAAATATATGGGTTGGAAATAATTGCCAATGGCTGTTGGGCAATCTTTGCGAAACAGCCACATGATCTCAGCATGGTTACTATTCTACATTCCAAAGTCTACCACCACCACAGGTTTATACATTGGGGAAAAAAAAATTGGCTCTGCCAAGCCTAATTTTGATGATTCATAGTGATCTTTATTTTTAAGATTTGATTTTTAGCTAGTTTTATTTATTTGTTTTCTCCCAGTTGCTGGAAATTAAGTGAGGGGAAAGGCTGGGGTTAGGGTAGTGCTGGCAGTGGGGCTGCAGGCGGCTTCCTACAAAGCGGAGACACCCAGGACACTGGGTCACAAGATGCAGAGGGGGCTGTGGTCCTGGTCAGCAGAGCAGAGAGTCCCAGGCAAAACTGGAAGGAGAAGCCCCAGGCCGCAAGGGATACCACCTTGCTGTTGAATGGTTCTTGCCTAGAACAGAGCCTTTTGGCAGTGGAATGGCCTTGCTGTAGCCACAGCTTGTCCTCCTCCTCCCCCCAGTCCTGACTGGGGGAGGGGGGGTTCTGCTTCTCTGTGCCAGGACTGCAGCCTTTCCCACATCTCCTTCCTGCAGGGATGGGCTGTCAGCGGCCCTGCGGCAGTACAGGCAGCGCTCTGTAACCCTGCTGCCATGGGGTGAGGGAGCGGGGCCATGACAGCAGAGCTGCAAGGGGTGTTTTTGCTGCCACAGGGCCGGTGACACCTGATCCCTGCAGGTGCAAGGGAGTGGGCTACACTTTCACTGTTACCAACTACCCCCCCCCCCCAAAAAAATCGATTTCAGTGTGTGGCAGCTGAAATCAACATTTAGCAACCATTGAATCCTGCCAGGACTATTTAGTCATTCTTGTTAACTGAATGGATAGAGACCTAAGTACCATCTCAGCCCTAGAGGAGGTTTCCCCCCCCGATGGTGTGGGGCAGGGTGAATTACAAGTGTACTGACCGTGCTCAGGGCAGCCTGTACCTGTTCCAGAGATAAAGAAAGAACCCAAGTCTCTGGGTTTGTCATTGTGGCACTTTTCACAAGCACTACATCCACTTTGAATAATAAAAAGCCAATGCCTTTCCTTCTTGCTCACGGCTCAAGCTGCTACTCCATCACCTTCTACATTGTGTTGATATGGCAACAGCCTGCACGACTTTAATCAAGATCAACACTGCAGCACTTCCTAGCAATTTATGACCATATGCCACCTCTGAAAGTCTCTTCAAAGCTTCCCTGCTTTCTATTAAGCCCCAAGATTATTATTTTTATTCTTTAAACATTCACTTTACCTTTATGTTATTTCCTTTTCCTTCCTAGATCACACCAGTTTCTTCCCTCAGATACAATACTGGTCTGTCGCACCTTACGCGCATTTAACATGTGTGATTTCAGCTTTATGCAGTAGGCAAAAAAAAGAAAAAGAAAAAGAAAAACAATTTAAATACTGTTTCTGGAGTGCAGGTGATTCTGCCCGCCATTCAACTCAATGTAATTTTGACTATATGCGGTTTTCGCTTTACATGCTAACCGCAGAACGGAACCCCCGTGTAAGATGAAACTTGCCTGTATATACCCCTTTGAATAGACAGACTGTACTAATTATTTTGGAAACATCCTGAGTAGAGCTGAGCACCTACAACTTTTAGGCCAATATGTGGTAAAGCAACCCAGCTGAACAGTTACTAAATTCTTTCTAGGATTTCACAGAAGCAGCACTCGTCAAGATGATTTTTGTATGTTTTACCTTATAAAGACAAAGAGGGTCAAATATGGGTAAACAATCTAATATACAACTCTACCAGGATGTGTGTAAGTTGGATTCAAGGACCTCATGGAGATAAGATGGTTATGCTTGTTTAATCATTAAGCCATTGGCTTCATGGTGTAGCTGAGGAGGCTAAGTCATGTGCTAAGTAGACTCAAAAGCATCATTTGGGGATGAATGGAGAAGAAATTCTCCAAACGGCACTTGAAATTTGATCCCTGATCCAAACATTTTTGCAACTTAAAAATTCTGCTGGTAGATGCAATCCTGCTGATTTAGCTGTAGATGCTTTTGGGAGAAAGTTCCAGAATGCAGGAAAAAATTCAGAAGAATCTTCACACAGAGGCCAGGGTGGTATTCTCTCACCCAGGTGGAAGACTGCTAGTGCTCTGGGAAGTCCAGAAGAAAAGCATTAACTATGCATGAGTGAAGCATTTTTTTTTTTAAAGTGGAACATTTCTCTTATGGAATCCATAGGAGAAAGTCTGAAATTTGTTTGAGAAAATTTGTTTGAGAATTCTGTGAAGCAGGTTTCATACCCACTGCATGCCATCTTACACTGATAGTCTGGAATCATGTTATTGCAGTTTTCTGTCTCCATTAGTGTCAGACTCAGCCTTGTCTTTACATGTACTCATGTTGGAGGCCTCCATCTCACCCTCTGCAAGGGCTAGGAACAGTTGCAGTGACAGCATTCAGGAAGATGAAGGGTCAGCTCCTTCCTTACACCCACAGGAGTGAACAGCACCCTAAACAGGGGGCACAGAGGATACACAAGGCTACTGCCCTGTTCCCCCAGCTCCACCCTAGCATCAGCTTAGGGAACAGGACCCATGCATATGAGCAGGTCAATAAATGAGTGTAGCAACAGATCTGCTCCTCTATGTGCTGGGGAACTCTGCCTCAGGTTCCTCCTCAAAACATTTAATGGGGTGGGTGGGTGGGCGTGCCTCTGCACTGCCTCTTTGGTGCACTGTGCCTAGCTGGCACAGACCATAATTTGCACTGTTTCTTTTCTACAGAAATACTCTTTGTATGCCTTAGTCTGTACAGTGTGTGTGTGTGTGTGTGTGTGTGTGTGTGTGTGTGTGTGTGTGTGTGTGTATCTTTCACCAGTTAAATAGTAATTAAGTTTGGGAGAAAAAAGTGTTTGCAAATGCAGTTTTGAAAAACTCTGTATTAATATTGTTACATAGTTTGTCAGTTTTACTGATGATTTTAAGTCAGACTTTGATAGATGGGGAAAGAGGAGTTCAGATTATGGTATAAGCAATCCTGACCCAATGAACCAAAGCTTCAGGGTTCACATTTTACAAGATTAGTGTTCATTTCCTCATCGTATTTTCCTTATTGTAATCCTCAGAGTTAAACTAGAAAACCTCATATTATATATAATTTTTAAAAAGGCTGATTTTCAAAGTCCATTAACTGCATCTTCGAAACCACCAACTCAAAAGGTGAAAAAACCCACCTACATTCTAGGAACCTCTGAGACTAAGTTGGATATAGAAGCCACAGATGTAACTGAGTTCAAATGTCTGATCCAGCCTTACATAAGGTCAAGAGACTGGATTAATCTCATGCATGCTGGGAATACTTAAGAATGTTAGATATAATATCCATGTTCATCCAATCTTTGCTCATGCCAATTTTAACTGCTCTTTCATTCACACTAGATCTTTCCAGTGGTTTTGAACATTTAATGACTAATTTTAAAGTTAAATCACTTTTTGTATTTTAGAAGTCAAAACCTAATAAAAAATGGTTACCTACCTTTTCGTAACTGTTGTTCTTTGAGATGTGTTGTTCACATTCATTCCACATTAGGCTTATGTGTGCCACATGCATGGATGCTGGAAACTTTTTCCCCTCTGTGGCTCCCATTGGGTTGACTGTGGAGCCCCCTAGAGTGGCTCCATACTGGTGCATATATACTCCTGCCGACCTGACCCCCCTTCTTGCTGGTGACTCCGAGAGAGGGGAAATAGGCTGGGAAGTGTAATGGATGTGAACATCACATCTCGAACAACAACAATTACGAAAAGGTAGGTAACGTTCTCTTCGAGTGCTTGTTCACATCCACTCCACATTAGGTGACTCACAAGTTTACCATAGAAGGGTAGGAGTCATGGAACAATTGATATGGCAGACGGCAGGGCTGTTCTCCAGTCATCTCTAGCCTGCTGATTGACCGCATAATGGGCTGTGAATGTGTGCACTGACGACTAGGTGGCTGCTTTACAAATCTCCTGGATTAGGACTTGCGCCAGGAAAGCTGTTGAAGATGCTTGCACCCTAGTCAAATGGGCCTTGATCGCCGGGGCTGGAACCTTGGTGAGCTCATAGCATGTGCGAATGCAGTCTGCAATCCATGACAATATATGCTGCACTGAGACTGGAAAAGCCTTTCATTCTGCTGGCTATGGCAACAACTGCATCGATTTGCGGAAAGGCCTAATCCACTTTAAACAGAACACCAGAGCCCTTCGTATATCCAGAGTGTGCAGGCTACGGTGACTCATGTCCGTGTGTGGTTTAGGAAAGAACACTGGTAAACAAATGTCCTGGCCCATATGAAATTGAGAGACTCCCTTCGGGAGGAATTTACCATGTGGCCTGAGTTGCACCTGGTCCTTATAAAAAAGACTGTATAAGGTGGTTCTGAGGTGAGGGTCCTCAACTTGGACACCCTCCTTGCGGACATAATGGCCACCAGGAACGCCACCTTCCAGGAGAGGTGGAGGAGAGAGCAAGAGGCTCGAACAGAGGGCCCATAATCTTGGAGAGGACCAGATTTAGGTTCCAGAGTGGGAGCGGCAGGCGAGAGTGGCAGGCGTGAGTAAGAGAACTGTCATGGTATAATCCCCCACTCTGAACCTTAGCGTCCAAAAGATGGGGTATCAGCATGAATTCCTCTAAGCTCAATTACCAGCTTAGTACTTGTAGCGCTGCCACCAACCAGGAATTCCAGTGCCTGGTACACTCTGGTCCCCCCAAAACCTTGCCCGGGGACCCCCAAGACCCAGTCCCTCTGGATCTTAACACAAGGAAAGTAAACCCTTTCCCTCACTGTTGCCTCTCCCAGACTTCCCCTCCCTGGGTTACCCTAGAAGATCACTGTGATTCAAACTCCTTGAATCTCAAAAACAGAGAGGAAAATTCACCTTTCCCCCTCCTCCTCTCTCCCCCTCCCAGACTCTCCCTGAGAGAGAAAGTAATCCTAACACAGAGAAAATTAACCTGTCTCCCCACCAATTCCCTGGTGAATCCAGACCCAGTTCCCTGGGGTCTCACCAGAATAAAAAAACAGTTAGGTTCTTAAACAAGAAAAGCTTTTAATTAAAGAAAGAAAAAACAGTAAAAATTATCTTTGTAAATTTAAGATAGAATATGTTACAGGGTCTTTCAGCTATAGACACTGGGAATACCCTCCCAGCCTAAGTATACAAGTACAAATTAAAATCCTTCCAGCCAAATACACATCTGAACTCCTTCCAGCCAAATACACATTTGCAAATAAAGAAAACATACATAAGCCTAACTCCCCTTATCACCTAGTACTTACTATTTTGAATGTATAAGAACCTGTATCAGGGAGATTGGAGAGAAACCTAGTTGCATGTCTGGTCACTCTCAGAACCCAGAGAGAACAACCACCAAAATCTAACAGCACACACACAAACTTCCCTCCCTCAAGATTTGAAAGTATCCTGTCCCCGATTGGCCCTCTGGTCAGGTGACAGCCAGGCTCACTGATCTTGTTAACCCTTTCCAGACAAAAGAGATAAGTAAGAGTTAATAGAACAGAAGTACTTCATATCTGTTTATGACAGGAACACCCTCTCTAGTCCCTTGAGGAACCACACTACCATAGGGTTAGAAAACACCAAACACCTGGATGGAATGCTGAGATGTCTGCCAGATGCACCCTGATCAAGGAAGGGGCAAGACCTTCCCGCTTGAGGTGCGGGAGGTATTCTAGGATGACTGGAATGGTGGCCTGGAGTGGATGTACCTGCTTAGGCTCACACCAGCAGGAGAATCTTTTCCATTTAGCTAGGTAGGTCGCCCTAGTTGAATGTTTCCTACTGCCAAGGAGAATTTGCATTACCAGAAGAGAGCACTGGTTCTCCATAGCATTCAGCCACAGAGTTTCCACACCATGAGATGCAGAGACTGCAGATCCGGGTAGAGCAGGCGCCTGCAGTCCTACATGATGAGATCTCAGTGCAGGGGCAGGGTAATCAGGGTGGCCACTGTCATAACCTTAGTCCCAGATTTGGACCTTAGCGTCCAAAATATGGGGGTTAGCATGAAAACCTCCAAGCTTAGTCACCAGCTTGGACCTGGTACCTGCTGCCACCACCCAAAAAATTAGAGTGTTTTGGGGCACTCTGGTCCCACTGAAAAACCTTCCTTGGGGACCCCAAGACCCAAATCCCTTGAGTCTCACAACAAAGGGAAATAATCCTTTTTCCCTCCCCCCCTCCAGGTGCTCCTGGAGAGATACACAGACACAAGCTCTGTGAATCCAAACAGAGTGACTCCCCCTCTCCGTTCCCGGTCCTGGAACAAAAAGGACTTTCCTATTCCCCCAGAGGGAATGCAAAATCAGGCTAGCCAATTCAACACACACCGATCTCCCCTGATTTCTTCCTCCCACCAATTCCCTGGTGAGTACAGACTCAATTTCCCTGAAGTAAAGAAAAACTCCAACAGGTCTTAAAAGAAAGCTTTATATAAAAAAGAAAGAAAAAATACAAATGGTCTCTCTGTATTAAGATGATACAATACAGGGCTAATTGCTTAAAAGAATATGAATAAACAGCCTTATTCAAAAAGAATACAAATCAAAGCAAAGCACTCCAGCACTTATATTCATGCAAATACCAAAGAAAAAAAACCATATAACTTACTATCTGATCTCTTGGTCCTTACACTTAAAAACAGAAGACTAGAAAGTAGAAACTACTTCTCCAAAGCTCAGAGAAAGCAGGCAGCCAGAAAACAAAAGACCCCAGACACACAATTCCCTCCACCCAAAGTTGAAAAAATCTGGTTTCCTGATTGGTCCTCTGGTCAGGTGCTTTAGGTGAAAGAGACATTAACCCTTAGCTATCTGTTTATGACAGCCACTGACAGCTCTAACAGGGTCATAAACCAGTGTTGACGAGGCCAAGCTGGGGCGATCAAAATCATCACCTTGTCCCTGCAAACTTTGAAGAGGACTCTGTGGATGAGTGGGAGCAGAGGAAAGGTGTACTTTAGACTCCTGCCCCAAGGGATTGCAAATGCATCTGCAACTGAGCCCAGACTGTGGTTCTGGAACAAACAAAACTGCGAATATTGGTGGCAAAGAGGTCCATTTGGGGAAACCCCCCACTTTTGGAAGACCAACTGCAAGATATCTGACCTCAACCACCACTTGTGCATGCAGTATGACCTGCTAAGGTGGTCCGCCAGCTCATTCCGTGCTCCTGGAAGATGACACTTCGAGGTGGATGGAGCAGGCTATACAGAAGTCCCACAGGAGAAGAGCCTCATGGCAGAGAGGAAAGGAGCAGGCTCTGGCCTGTTTGTTTATATAATAAACATGGCAGTGGTGATGCCTGTCAGAACTGTCATACTGTGACCTTCCAAAGTAGTGTGAAAGGGTTGGCAGGCTAGACAAACCATCCTGAGCTCCTTCACATTGATGTGGAACAACACTTTGTCCATGAACCACAAGCCCTGCGTCCTTAGGTCCCCCTAGCCAAGCTCTGACGCTAGTGACAGATGCGTCAAAGTAGGCTGCAGTGTTGGCAAGGGGATACCCTTGCATACTACTGGTCATTTCAGCTACCAGTGCAGGGAGGCCAACTCCTGTGCAGGAACTGTCACAATGAGGTCTACAGGATCTCTGCCCAGGCAATACTCCTGGGTGAGCCACGCTTGTAAAGTCCTGAGCCTTAGCTGAGTGTACTTGACCACGTAAGTGCATGCCACCATGTGCCCTAGGAGCTGCAGACAGCATCTGACCATGGTAGTGGGAAACCTTAGCATCAAGTCTACCTCATGCTGGATGGCCAGGAATTTGGGTTCTGGGAGGCTTGCTTGCTCCTGCACTGAGTCTAGCACTGCCCCAATGAACTCCAGCCTCTGAGTTGGCATCAGGGAAGACTTGGGCACGTTGATGAGGAGACCCAGCCTGCAGAATGCATCCAGTGCCACCGTCACATGGGAACAGATCTCTTCAGATTGACCAGTGAGGAGTCAGTCATCTAGGTATATGTATACCTGTATTCTCCTCTTTTGTAGGAAGGCTGCCACTACTGACATGCATTTCATGAACATGTGTGGGGCTGCCACCAGACCAAATGGGAGGACCATAAACTGGTAATTGTGCTGGTTTAGGTGAACCGCAGGAACTGCTGGTGAGCGGGGTGAATGGTGATATGAAAGTACGCATCTTTCATGTCGAGGGCAGCGTACCAATCCCCTAGATCCAAGGATGAGATAATAGTGCCCAGGGAGACCATACGGAAACAGACCTTGACTAAGAATCTGAGCCCGTGAAGGTCTAAAATGGGCCAAATCCCCCCCGCCCTGCCTTGAGGGATGAGAAAACAGGAGTAAAACGCATTCCCTCTTAGAGTACGTCCAGACTACCCACTGATATGGCGGGTAGCGATCGATCCCTGAATGCACTCCCTGTCGACTCTGGAACTCCACCGGAGCGAGTGGCAGTAGCGGAGTCAATGGGGGAGCCACAGCCATTGCTCCTGTGCTGTGAGGACGGGAGGTAAGTCGGAATAAGATCCATTGACTTCAGCGATGGTATTCCCGTAGCTGAAGTTGTGTATCTTACATCGACACTCACCCCCCCCAGTGTAGACCAGGCCTTAGTTCCCGAGGGGACTTCCTCCACTGCACCTGCCTCGAGGAGCGACTGAACCCCGTGCATAGGGAGCTGCTCATGAGAGAGGTCCATAAAGAGGGACAGGGAAGGGGGTGGGTAGGAGGAGAACTGCAGTGTGTATCCCACTTGTACCGTGTGTAAGACCCAATGGTTTGATGTGACATGGGACCACATGTGGTAGAAGTGGGACAACTGGTTCAAGAAACATGGGGGAGGATCTGGAAGCTGGGTTGGTATGCTGTCCTCGAGTGCACCTTTGAAACCCCTGCTTATTGCCAGGCTGGGGTTTGCCCTGGCCAGGCACGTTGTTCCGCCTGTGCCTATCATCCCTGTCCTGCCTGCGATAAGTCTCCTGCCTAGGACGAGGCTGGTACTGCCACTGCTGAGGCGGCTGAGGCTTGAACGGCTTCCTCTGAGTCACCAGGGTCTGCATTCCCAGCAACTTGAGGGTGGCCCAGGAATCTTTGATGCCAGGCTGCATAGCCTCAGTCTGATCCGAAAAGAGGCCAGACCCTTCAAAGTTAATTGTGCCTGTTCAGGATCACCTGCTAGTTTGCAATCTGTAACTGGAGGCCCCCAGAGGAGTAGACCTTCTTCCTGAAGAGGTCCAAACATTTAGCCTCCTTGGCCTGGGGGGCCTGCTGAACATGACGCTCCTGTTCATTAATGGCTGAGACGACCAGAGAATAGGGGGCCAGATGACAAAAGAGAAACTCATAGCTCTTGGAAGGGGCAAAATACTTCTTCTCTACCCACTTGGCCGTGGGTGCACTGGAGACCAGGGTTTGCCAGACCATCTTGTAGTTTGTCTGGATTGTCTTTATGAGTGGGAGCACAATTCTGGAGGGACCCTCAGGGCTTTGGATGTCTACCATAGGATCCTTCTGCTCAACTGCCTTCTCTGCCTGTAGGGACAAGGTCTGGGCAACCCTGCAGGACAGCTCCTGGTACGCCCTGTGGTCGATTGGAGGTGGCCCTGACACTGCAGTGCCCACCACAGCCTCATCTGGGGATGATGAGGTGAGGAGCTGCTGTGCCTCCTCCACCTGCCCTTCTTGCTCTTCCTCATAGGCAGGGGGCATGTCTTGGTCCTGCTGGGTTGATTGTCCCCAGGACAGCACCAGGCTTGGTGCCACTTCCGCTTGCCGGTGCTCTGGAGAAGTGTCTGGCGGCCTGGACACCCTGGCCTCCTTAGCTGTTGAGGGATGCCTGCGCGGGGACTGGGACGGATGCACCAGATAGCTGGACTGTGAAGCTCTGGAGGAGATCCCTTGCTGTTGATAGGTCTACGGGGTCCAAAAGGGCCATTGTCCTGGCAGTCCCCAGTGGGGTTGCCACGCAGCCTGGGGTTCCCTGCCCACCGGTGCCCTGTGTACATAGATGGAGAGGCCTGAGTCTACCTCGGACTCAGAGGATGCCAACCTTGATGGCCAAGGTGGTGCTGTGGCTCAGTGTTGTCGGGAGGCTGGAGAACGGCTCCTCACTGACTGGGATCGGTACTTATGTTCTTGGGACTGGCATCGGTGCCTTCTGCCTGGGGCCCAGTGATCTCAGCCTTAGGTCCCTTCAGTGCTGGCCTAGGGACGGCACTGGGGAGTGGTGCGCCGATGGGGCAGGTGCTGCAGGCTGGCTCAGCTCCGGTGCCACGAAGTCTGGCTGGGTCAAGGGCATCTGGGAGTCCATGGAGGCTGAGCTTGACTGGTGCCAGGGCAGTGACCTTGAGCAGCGCACCATTGCCAGCTTCCCTCTGGACAGCACCCTTGGTGATGGTACCGGAGGCTTCTCCTTGCCAGGGAGGGGACTTGCTGCTGGCAGCATGATGAGGTCCTTTGCGGCCTCAAAGGTGTCTGGCATGGACAGCTGTTCTAAGATCTCCTCCAGACCTTCATTGGCACTTAAACTACTTAGCCTGTGGCTCAACAGGCCTTGCAGCACTGGAGCCACTGGTGCTGGTGAATGACCTAAGGGCGCACTGCCCCCCTGAGGGCCTGGCTCTTTGGAAGGTGTCGTCTTCTTATGTGGGAAACACCCCCGTTGCCTTTTGGTTGCCCCTTTGACTGTGCTGGAGAGGTCGAGTGATGCTGGGGCCTGTCCGGCTGCCTCGGCACTGCATACTTACAGTGCCCCACAGGTGCTGGATCACAGACTGAGCCCGGGGCACTCTGCAGCCGGTGCCGAAGCCGGATGGTTTGAGGCAAAAGGTTGCAGCGCAGCCTCCATGAGCAGCTGCTTGAGGCGAAAGTCCCTTTCTTTCTTAGTCCTGGGTTTGAAAGCCTTACAGATCTTGCAGAGCTCAGTCTGTGCGATTCCCTCAAACAGACAGGAGTCGTGGAGAACACTGACCAGCATAGGCTTGCGGCACATGGCACAAGCCTTAAATCCTTGGGCCTGTGGCATGCCCCACAGCCTGGGGCTGGTGCTAGAACCAACTTTCAGACACCTCTAACAAAGGAGGCTTAACTATCTAACCACTAAGAAGGGCTAACTACTGATAACTGCTACAACTGTGCTAAGGGATCACTCACAAGAGAGAGAAAGAGAAAGGGGGGGAGGTTCTAAGGCCGACATGGAGAGTAAGAAGGAGCGTCAGGTCGGCAAGGGTATATATGCACCGGCATGGAGGCACCACTCTAGGGGGCTCCCCAGCTGACCCAATGGGAGCCGCTAAGGGCATGCACACCTAATGTGGAATGGACGTGAACAAGCACTCAAAGAGGAATGACATTTCAACCATCTTAGCTATTTTGCTGATGTCTTATACTATCTTTGAGGCTATGCAGCCTGGCATCAGTCTGATCTGAAAAGAGGCCAGACCCTTCAAAGAGGAGGACCTGGAAGGTATTCTGGACCTCTGGTGGGAAACCCAAAGCCTGAAGCAACACCGAGTGCCGCATCACCACACCTGAGGTGATCGTTCGGGTTGCTGCGTCTGCTGAGTCCAGAGAGGCCTGTAAAGAGGTCTTGGCTACTGCCTTTCCCTCTTCTATGAGGGCCGTAAACTCAGGCTCTCCCATTGTGACCCCAATTTGGAATTATGCACATTTGTAAGTAATTTTCTCTTCTATGTTTTCACCAATACATGGCATTAACCTAACTGGCATTTGCATTTTCTACATTGCCCTTTTCTCATTCACCATCATGTCAACCAGAGATAAAACCAAATAGCCATCTCCTAATACCAAAGCTTCAGATATATATGAAACATTTAGTCCCATCCAAATAAGGCTTGGATAACAAAGTATTTTCTATTTGTTGTCTTAACATTCTAAGTGAAGGTTTATTTAGGAGCTATTACAAGGCTAGCCATTATCTAAGGTAGATTCTGGGCTGGAACTATTAAGCCTCTGGAAGTAGTTGTGCCAAAATTTATTAAGTTTGTACTGGATCATTTGTTCCCAAGGGCAACCTGTGTGTACTATTTTTGGGCTTTGAGGGACCTGAGTATATAAAATAAAGCAATGCAACTGAATTTTATCAGTACTGTTCATGGTATGCCAAGTGCTTTTTCTTCTGAGGGCCTGCCTAAACTAGGATAAAATTATGCATTAGGATATTTACCTGCAAATTTTGGTCTCTTGTCACCACGGTGTTCATGGTTCCCAAGAGCAACCACGGTCACAAAGCAAGTGATTTTGTAGAGGTGGAAAAGTAAATCATTGCACAGAATAAAATAATGTTATTTTGACCTCTGACTTAGTGGTCAATGAAAGGGTCACTTTTCAGAGCTCTAATT
Source organism: Gopherus evgoodei (assembly GCF_007399415.2). Lineage (NCBI taxonomy): Eukaryota > Metazoa > Chordata > Testudines > Testudinidae > Gopherus > Gopherus evgoodei. The sequence continues at coordinate 120,622,453 of NC_044322.1, forward strand.
TTAGAAATATTTGACCAGGAAACACCCAATGGTCAGTCCAGACCTCCTTCCCTTCTTTCTCCACCCCCCCACCCACATTGTCTGTTGTCCTCCCCTTAGTTGTAAAGAGTTGACTTATTTGATTTTATAAGAGAAAAAGAAAACTGGAGCTGTCTTTTTTTGACCTTACAAAAGTCTGACACCATTTGACACAATTGTATGCTACACAAGAGGTCAAGAGCTCTTCCTAGACAGGTTGTCATGGCAACTGAATTAGAGGTTTTCAGGTGGCTCTTCGCCATGGTGTCAGCACCTAGAGATTCCAGAAGAATGAACTGTCGAACATTCAACAGCTTTGAATAATGTTTGTGATTTGGTATACAGAGACCTCAGCTTGCTTAGTACCATGGTAAATCCCATTAAACAATGTCCTTTCAACTTTTTATGAAAAACAAAGAAAAGAACAAACAGTTAAAGTGTTTGAAATGTTTACTAAAGCTTTCACTTTAACAACATTCCTTGTCCTCTTTCCCTTTAGCTGAAGAGCTTTCAGGAAGAACTACCCCCACTTGTCTGACAGTCTTTTAGATGGTGTTAGTTATACATGGTCAAAACTATTGTTTTTAGGGAAAAGAGAAGTTAGCTGAGATGGGTAAGACCCGCTGTTGCTGTTAAAGTCTGAGTCCATTTCCTAAATATGGAAGTGACACACACATAGGGAAAGACAAGAACAAAAAAAGGTAAAAAATGAAACCTGTCTCTGGTGTTAACTCTCAGTTACAACCTTTCTACTGGAAAAACAAGCACACCACATGGCCTCATTAACTACTCCAAGACTGGCAAACTTGTACCAGCATCGAGTTGTTTAGTGTATTGCATTTAACTACCTTTCTAGTCACAGGCTTACAGAAATGTTGCCAAATATGCAGTCTTGGCTGGCTACTCCAGACTATTATTAGATAGATGACAAAAGAGGAGGCAGAGCAGTGTTTCTCAAACTGGGGTCGCCTCTTGTATAGGGAAAGCCCCTGGCGGGCCAAGCCAGTGTGTTTACCTAACCCGTCCGCAGGTCTGGCCGATTGTGGCCCCGCTGGTTCGCTGCTCCAGGCCAATGGGAGTTGCTGGAAGTGGCATGGGCTGAGGGACTTACTGGCCAGTGGGAGCCGCGATTGGCCGGACCTGTGGATGGGGCAGACAAACGAATCAGCCCAACCCATCAGGGGCTTTCCCTACACAAGTGGCGACCCCAGTTTGAAAAACACTAAGGTAGAGCAAAGAAAACCAATAAGGTGGGGAAGAAAAAGAAGACACTTGGAGAGGGGTGTGAGAGACATCTCACACTCAGGTGGTAATTTGGGATTTAACCAGACTTGGCAATGTTGTCTGGCTCCCTCTCTGGCACAGTCTGCTCAGGACAGCTCTCAGGATTAGGACAAAAGTGGTCCAGGAACCCAAGAGATAGTGGCGGTGGCAGCCAGGATGGTGAAGCTCACTCTTTCCCCTACTTTCAGTCAGCCAGCATTATGTTAGCCTTCATCTATCTGCAATTTTTCCCCTTCCAATTTTTTTTTTTTTTTAAAAGGACCCCAAAAAGGAATGATGGGTGGAACAGACCATTCCCTCAATTTTGTTCACTACTGAGACCTAATTTCCAACATACCAATTTTGGTTTACTAATTTTCGCTTCCTCTTTTTCACCAGGCATGATCTTAACACAATCCTTGAATTATATCACTAGGCCTTTTTGTTTGGACTAATTCAGTCTGTCTCCCTTTTGCACTCCCCACTTCCTCAGCCAACAGCATTTCTTGTTATGCTGACACTGTCTAAACTTTATTTTTTATTAAACAGTTGGGCTCACATTTAGGCTAAATTTGTAGGCCCAGTTATCACAACATGACTTACCAAACAGTCTCCAGATGGTTCATGTACACTGACGATATTTGCTTAGCCTGAAGGGACAATGACCTCCAAAGTAACGAAGAGACCCTGAACAGTGATAGGACAAGGAATAGAGACAGAAACTAAGCACATCAAAGACTGTATCAACATGCTTCCACTTACATCATGCTCAGAGCCAGCTTGAGTTCAACATTTTTGAATGGTCAGTGGCTGGCACATGATCCAACACCAGTCTATCTAAGGGTTACTCACACTCAAACGAATACCATCTCACTAAATTTAAATTGGAGCAAGGGAGGGTTAGGTTGGACATTAGGAAAAACTTCCTAAGCACTGAAATAAATTGCTTAGGGAGGTTGTGGAATCTCTATTACTGGAGCTTTTTTTAAGAGCAGGTTAAACAAAACACCTGTCAGGAACAGTCTAGATAATACTTAGTCCTGCCATGAGTGTAAAGGACTGGAAGGGACCTTGAGAGGTCATCTAGTCCAGTCACATGAAAGGAATGCAAGAGATCAAGAACAAACTGTCTACTATTCAGTTGGAAAATATGGTGTCCCAATTTGGTTAAACTCTGGGACACTAGACTAGCAGACATACAGTTTAAGCCTACCATGAGAATTATCACAGGCATATTGAAGCCAATATTTGTATTGTTACCAGTCCTGGCCAGTATTCCTTCACTTAACATCTGGTGTCAGAATGCAGCCAAGAAGCTGATCAGACAGGTACAACAAATGCTACACTTGCCAGTGTTCAGGAATATATGGGAAAACCTTGTCTTGCCCTTATGCAATCACAATATATTTTATAGTTTAACATTAAGGTTAAATGTTTTGCATAACTATGTTATGGTATGCTATGTGTTACAGATGGTAATTAAGTTTATATTGAAAATAATAAAGTTGAACAATAAAAGCATCATAATGCAAAAACATTTTTTTTTATAAACATGATGGATAGGAAGTTTTAAAACTTACTGCACATAGGACAAGTTGTATCTTATCACATGTTATCTGCTTGAATTGAACTCAAGGGGGAACCCAGGGTTAATGTGTCTCTTGTTCTAAAGACAAGCCCTGAATATAGCAGAACCAGTCTCTCCCTTAAAAAAAAACAACTATATACATACACACACGATGTGCACCTATGCTTTTGGGTGTGCTAAATAAAGTTAATCTTGCCTTCCCCTCCACAAGGTACCACCACCCACAGGCAATTCTTTATATTCATTACATGAAAGCGATTACCACCACCTTTACTTTAGACATGTCCTTCATCGGCTTTCCTCAAAGAAAGCCAACCAAGAATGATAATTAACAATAAGCCTCCCAGTAATTCCAACTTTTCACTTATCTGCACTTAATGTATTATATTGCACAAATATAAATCAAATTCACTCATTACTTTGCAGTTAATCAAGAGCTGTATTATCACACACTAGAAATACAAGACATCCTGCCACTACTATTGACTGGTTGTTAGTTAAACAAAGACTTCTCCTTGGAAAAACAAACACAAAAAACAAAACACCTATCATCACAAACAGAGGAGAGAGGGGCAGTGTTCTATTTAATTAGGGTCATCTATTTCAGCTGTAAGAAAGACAGTATAATTTGTCTCACATTCAATCTTCTTGCTTAAACATGTCCTATTTGTTTGTATGACTGGCAACTCACTACCAGTAGTGGTGCTGGATATTGAATACTTACCGTATTTTAGTCATATGTATAGCTAGTTAACAACAAATCATGTTGGCCTTCGTTCTTACAATTTAAAATTTCTTCCAAAAAAGTATCTTGCTTTTGATGTTGCTGTTTCTGTGAATAGGTGCTATTGTTTCAAAATATAGAATTCAATAAAGAAATTTTTTTTGAAGCTAAGAGAAGCAGGGCTGGATTAGAGAATGTTGGGGCCTTGTGCACTGTGGAAGTTAAGGGTCCCCCACCTTCACTCAGTTTTGGCCTGACTACTCCCCTTGTCATGACAGAGGTATGGCCAGGTCAGACCTGAGTGGTGCTATGACCCCGTACACAAGTTGTAATGCGACTCACTCAGATTTGGCATTGGGAAATGGGAGAAGTGTTTACATTTGAAATCAAAAGCAGTGTGTTTTGATTAGCTAGTTTAATAGGATGAGGTTCCCAGCCATGTAGCTGAAAGACATACTCACTTCTGGCCAGAGAGAAATGGAACCAGATGACAGCACCACCTCCCATCAGGTTCGGCTAAATCTTGAACAGTGTCTGGGATGTAACCTTTAGGTTTTTGCTAATAGACCTGTAGTAGTGTAATTTTCCTTCTCTTTTTTCTTTCTGTCCAAAATGAGTCTGGCTTAGCCAGCCAAAACAACTGCACTTTTTGCAACAGTGCAGTGAGCAGAAAGGCAAGCTAAAAGCAGATACATTTTCAGACCCCTAAGGGTATGTCTACATTGCAATTAGACACCTATGGCCCATGTCAGCTGACCATGGCTCATGGGGCTGTTTAATTGCAATGTAGACATTCAGGCTCAGGCTGAAGCCTCACAGTAGGGCCCTGCCAGGGAATAGGGTGCTAGAGCTTAGGCTGCAGCATGAGCCTGAACATCTACACCACAATTAAACAGCCTGTTAGCCCAAACCTCATGAGCCTGAGTCACCCAGCACGGGCCAGTTGTGGGCATCTAATTGCAGTTTAGACATACGCAGTGTGCTATGCTTGTAACTTACTAGCTAATTTTCTACTTCTGCTATTCTTTGGATGGAAGAATATGAAATGTTCAGTCACTCATATTAACAAATATTAATGGGAAAAGCTAAGAGGTCCAAACTCACCCTGTTACATAGAATTGTTTATAAAGATCAGTAAAAGTGAGAAACAGAAAGGTTGGAGTTAGTTTAAACAAAAAGTCTTTACCCATATAACTCCAAGACTGTGCTGAGGCCAGACTTGGTAAATCAGAAGCATGTGGGACTGGAAGTTAGTAGACCAAACTTGGCATGTTGGTGTTAGACCTAACTAGTGAACCCAGTACTGAAAAGGTGGGCTATTTCACACATCACCCCTCTTTTGGGGCCCTTAAAAAGGGACTTTGAGGGGCAGGAACACATGGACTAATTTAGGGATTAGTGGAGGAGAGGGAAGGCTTTCCAGCTTCTGCTCCACTCCAGGGACTTGTATTTTGTCTATGGATCCCGAAAAACATTGCATCATCATGGAATCCAAACCTCGGCACATTAGCCACCACCACCACCACAGCAGAGGCTCCAGCCAGAGACACATGAGTCTGCTTTATCTTCCCTTCCCGTGTGCGTTCCTTTCTGCTCCACTCTTTCCTCCTGTTCAGTCTCTTGGCTTTCCATTTGATCCTGAGGTCAACTGTACCATATGGCATCAGCACAGTGAGATGACAGACCTCTCCTTTACCAGCTCTACCCAGTTCTTAGACGTCTAGATTAGACAGATGATGTCCCAGACCAGGAGATGGCCCTGACCCCAGGACAATGGCTGATGTCACAGACCTGCCAATCCAAAGCATCTATCTGTGACTGACCTGCCACCTGGAATTGTGAGACCACCAACAGAAACTGTATTTCCCTCACCTTTACTATCTGGTCTCTCTCCTTGTGTGCATCTATCAAAAACAGGAAAAGTGAGTTTTTTCGCATCTTGGAACTGAGATACACCACTAACCCTTTTCTTTCCACTACAAAGGGGTGTCCAGCAAAATAGAAGAGAGAGGTTTTGGTTGAAGTTGATTTACATAATGATTCAATTTTAAAGAGCTTTATAACTTGTGTTAGCTCCATTTCTCATGTATAGTGGAACAAATAAATGTCCAAACTCTGGCATGAATTTCCTACTGTGTTTACTATGAAATTTAGCAAACTAATCTCTCTAAACTAAACCTTGAATGATGCTTAGGACTGTTTAATAGTGGATGGTGACAGTATCATGTTAACACCTTTAACATGGATCACACTTAACTGTTTAACACTAACATTTAACAAAAAGTTTCTATTATGATCTTGTCCCTTGTAGAGCCAGAAACTCTTTACCACAACATGACCTTCCTTGTAGGAGAGAGAGATTGCACACCAGAATCCATGTATCATAGATCATAGTACCTGTGAGGAGTACAGCCTAGAGGAAGGGCTGCAAGACTTGTACTAGACTAGAAAATACGTGTAAAGAGTAGAGCAACAGTACCTGTGGTGTGTACATCCCCACAGGATATGCTAGAGAGCAGATTTCTCTATCAGTACTTTTCACATTAGTTACTATACAGATAAGTGACTCAAACCCCTCAGAACAATGGAACTGTCATCATAAGACTCATGTCATGCTACTAGTATGGCCTATGCTACTAGATGATGTAATGCTAGTACAGGAGTGGCTGTGTTGTTACCCGTTTCAAGATTCAGTCCTAGTTGAATGTTCATGCATTTAACAGTAGTGCTGTGCTATCACTTCAATCTGCCAGCCTCTTGAGTGCTCATTAGCACTACAGTAACTTTGAAATCTAGAGTGGAGAGTGCCTGTTGTGATCACCGCATACATGTGAAATCATTGTAGTGCTATGAATAGACAAAAGCAGAATAGAGAGGGGAATACTAACAAAATATATTGAAAAATCTCACACAATGGAATTTTACAGATAATTCAGCCTCCTCACATGAAGTAGTACAGGTGTTTCATAAGAAAAATAGTTTGAGTAGCCTCCCAATAATATTCTCACCAAGAGCTAATGCTTAGAATTGGATAACAAGTGACTTGAGCAGAAGAAAGGGAGAAACATACTCTGTACAATATTGAAAAGCAAGCCACACACAATAGATTTCACTATAGCAGACATTTACCTTTTGGGCATTGCTGCCTCAGTTTCCCCATTAGCGCTTCCTTGGTTCTCTCACTGGAAATGGTCACCCTTTGCCTTGTGGCCAAATCAGAATCCTCCCTTTCTGAGGAAAATACAGTACTGCCAACTCTTGCTATTTAATCACAAATCTTGGTCTTTTCCTGAAAGCCGCAGCTGCTGGAATCAAGAAACTGCATGAGAAGCTCATCTATAATTAAAATGGTAAGTTTCTAGTCCTCAAGATTGCTGAGATGCTTGAATACATGAAACAACTGAACTCCAAAAGGCTCAGAAGCCAGAGGGCCAATAAAAAGAACACAAAATTATGTTTGAAATCATGAGGTTTTTTAGTGCTCGGTGAGGACAATACTGTAAGTTAAAAACCCAAACAGAAACAATTCTTCAACCCTACCTGGGTTCATAGTCCTTCATTTGTTAGTATAGGGCTGCTTGATAGTCCTTCTGCCCATCTCAGGTGACAGCTTTTGCCTTGCTGATACAAGTGTTTGATATCAAGAGTAGTTTGATCTCCCTGGGCTAGACAGATTCTTTCTTGGCCCTTTCCTGGCCACCAAGTTCCATAGTCCTTTCTTCACCAGGATCCTCCCTGCTTTCACCACTGTTAATACAAGGATTGAGAAAGGGCTTCACTTCACCCTCTGAAAACTCTCTTGTCTGTCTTTAGGTCTTCAAGGTCCCATCACAGACGGAACAGAACTGAACGTAAACTGAAGCTGCTAGGCCTTCTATGCAGTACCAGTGCTAGGCCACTGGGGGCCCTAAGCAGGAATATTTTTGCCCTGGTGCCCCACAACACATACTAATAGGGGACCACCTTGAGCTGCTTGGGGCCCTAAGCAATTGCTTAGTCTGCTTATGCCTAGTGCCACCTCTGCTTCCATGTACTGACTTGGCATTGCATATCTTACCCTTTCCTGTAGTTCTTGCCTCTTCACAGTCCCTTCTGGGCTCTTCTCCAATGTTTGATGGAGAATCTCACTCCAGACATTACCTCATGTTTACTCTTAACAGACTAAGCAAGAAACTTGCTTTATATAGCCCCATCTTATTATCACATGATTCCTGGACTACATCTCCCATCAGCCCCGTGGACTACTGTCCCCAGGATGTCCTTGTTCAGAGCTGAGGATTGGGACCATGCTTTGCCTTTAGTCCCTTGTAAGACCAGTGCTTATCTCATTAAAAATAGCTCAAAACTGGCATGGAAATAGGAAAAAAAAAAGGGAAGGGTGGAAGATAGACCATGCTGAATACAAAATGCATAAATGCCGCAAAAAGCTATACTGTAGTAAGGCCAGGGCCGGCTCTAGCCATTTCGCCACCCCAAGCATGGCAGCACGCCGCGGGGGGCACTCTGCCGGTAGCCGGTCCCGCGACTCCAGTGGACCTCCCGCAGACGTGCCTCCGGCTGCTCCACCGGAGCAGCAGGACCAGCGGACCCTCTGCAGGCACGCCTGCGGGAGGTCCAACGGAGCCACCTGCTGCCCTCCTGGCCCCAAGTGCATGCTGCCCCAAGCGCGCGCTTGGCATGCTGGGGCCTGGAGCTGCCCCTGAATAAGGCTACAGTGGACAGACAGTCACTTCTTCTGTAGCTAAAGCATAGAAGGCTGCTTCACACTTCCTCCTAGGTGCAAAGGAATAGTTGTCACTGGCTTCAATCCACTGGAATAATGCGAATTTTTGAGCAAAGTGAGTATGAGTGTAATCAGGTATATGAGTACAGAGTGAAAATTGTGTGTGACATATGTAAGGTATCTGCAGTTATTTCATCTATTCCCATTATTTATTGCTTGGTGAATAACTAACTTCACACACTAATTTTTGTATGATATTATTCAGTTCTTTAGAGAGAAACTTACACGTTACTCACTCTTTATGCCAACTTACGTGCTTGGCAAGGTGTTCTCATTGAGGATACACTCATTTTATTTCCCTGGACAGTAGGCAAGAGTCCAAAGAATGGTAGGGGAGATGTCCACATTGACACTCTCTCTTTTAAGGTGTGAGCCACACTCTAACAAGATTTGAGAACCCCTGAACTAGGAATCATTTAGCAGAGTTCCTTATCTTGGGGCTGGACTCACTGTGTGTTCATTCCATACCACATTGGAAGTATGACTTGAACCCTTATGTTCCACAGGCAGCCACTCTATCAAAGTCACAGTCTAACGACCAATTTATCAAGCAGCAGCACAATGTGAAACTCCAACAAAGAGCAGACTTGGGGAGAAGTTCATGGTAACTGCATGAAGTGCTCCTCTGTAACCCCTCTGGATCCTATAGTCCAAGAGGGTCCTAATTAATTGCCTCTTCCAGATCTCCCTTCTAAGGACAGGAAGCTGGGGCCTGGGAAGTATGTAGTAAGCAGCCCAGTTCATCCTTTAGCAGAACATACTGAGACTCAAGACATGATGCAATTTTCTTTTTTGAAGTTAGAGAACAGTTTTGTTAAAACACATGGACAAAATCAAAAGGACCGGATTGAAGTCAATTTTGGTTTGAGTAAAAAATTGGCAAACTTTACTGCATCCACCTAGCTCATCTGGTCTTCTGTATTTCCCACTCAGTTATCCATAGGCTTTAACATACCAATAACCTGTTAAAGTTGGATCTAGGTCAGCAATTACCTGCCAAGCATCAGATTTTGTACTATTGATGATGCCCATAACATAACAGCTTCAAAACACTATGCAAAGATTAACTATTTAGTCCTCACAACACCTTTGTGAGGTAGGAAAAACTATTTCCAGCATTACAGATTGGTTAAATGAGTTGCACAAGACCAGAGTTTTGGTTCTGGGAATCCTGTATGCAGGTCACAACCCTAAACTTCTTTCCTGGATCACTTTCAGAATAAAGTAGATGTCAGGTGATAAGGACCTTTCAGGAAATGGAGACTCACTTCTTACCATATGTATTTAGTCACATGGTACTGCCCATGTAGCAAGTCTGGTATAGTGTCTTAATGGTGCTTTTGGGCATTTTATATGACGCAGCTTGAGATTTTTGAATGACAAATGTGTAACTAAAGACAAAGAATCACAATGTGCAGTTTACCACAGAATCCAGTCTCATGATGTTAAGCTCCACACTTGCCAGACACATTTTGGAAATAATACCAGTGCTGAGTAATTCATATAGGGCAATCATATTGTGCTGCTTTTTCATTTAATTTACACTGGAATTGGAGATGGATCCCCATTGGGATAGTAAGAACACAGCCATCAGGGTGGTTTTCATGAGCAATTCCACAATGATTCTTCACTTTTGAATATGTCATATTGTAAATAATGTAATTAAAGAGACAAAGAAATATGAGGAGCTCTTACTCTGAGAAAGCAAAAGAACAGAGCCATTTAGTAGCAGATATTCTGAGTCCTGCTCATTTAGCATTGATTGCATCATTAGAAGCCCCATATAAAGTTTCCTGATCCACATAGTTAATTCTCATCAAGGCACTAAACCTTGCTGCATTTGAAAGAATTAAAAAAAAGTCTAATGAATAGCATAAAGGCAGTGCTGTTTTAATGATCTGTATCATTAAATTATTAAGTATTGTTTAGATCTGACTTTGCCAAAATAAAACTATTAGATAAACATAAAAAAAACCACAAATATGGAAATGAAAAGAATACTCTTTAATGTCCCCAAGAAGGAAAATGAATGAGATTCTCTCATATGGGATTTCATACAATTGTTATAAATGTAATTGAGTTCATTGGGAGAGAAATCTAGGCACTCAGGGGTCACACTCAAACCTTCACCAGCAGATGTCACTATTTACCTACCAAATATAAACTGTCATTAGGAAAAAAAACAGGATTGATTAAAACTGAATACTCCATATATGAGTATTTTCACTAAAGATTAATAATAAGGGTATTTTTTAGAATATTTTGATAAACAAGGGACATTTGTTAATATAGATACATAAATTCACTGCAAAGTTGTTTTTTAAAGGTATTTTAGAAAAAACAAAAACCCCAACCTTTCCAGACTACTCCTTTCAGGAATTTGATTTGCCTTGCATATCCCAAGTTTCACCTCACTTAAAAAGTACTTGCTTACACAATCAGACATAAAAATACAAAAATGTCACAGCACACTGTTACTGAAAAATTGCTTCCTGTCTCATTTTTACCATATAGTCATAAAATAAATTGATTGGAATATAAATATTGTACTTACATTTCAGTGTATGGTATATAGAGCAGTATGAACAAATCATGGTCTGTATGACATTTTAGTTTGTACTGACTTTGCTAGTGCTTTTTATGTAGCCTATGGTTAAACTAGGTAAATATCTAGATGAGTTGATGTACCCCCGGAAGACCTCTGTGTACCCCCAGGGATATGCATACCCTGAGTTGAGAACCACTGTTCTAGAAGTCTTGAAATTGAATTTCTTTGTGCCCCATCCTCCTACAACAACTGTTGCAGAATCTGACATGGGATGTGTGGCTTAGGGCCCCACTGAAGTAAATGGGAGCTGTGCATGCACATTCAAGTTCAAAGCTTGGCCGGTAACATTGTTTACACACCTTTGGAACTCACTGCTATTACTATAATTGGTGGTCAAGAGCTTAGCAAGATTAAAAAATGATTATATATTATGCAGAATGAGAATACCATCAATATATAAGGCAAGATACAACATTACCAAAGCCATAAAAATCTCACGGTTCAGGACATAAATCAGCTATTAACAGCTTAGGATTAGAAAGAGTTTCTGCTAAGAGCAAGTTATTCCATAATAGTCCATTTTTTTCAAACTTATTCTTTGGTACTTGCCAGTGTTGGAACAGGATACTGGACTGGATGGACTATTGCCATACCAAATCAAACCAATTTCTATCTTCCCACTGAGTGCTTTGCCAGCCAGACTGCCCTATAATTCCTGCAGAGGCACTTACATACTACAATAAAGAGGCTAAAATACCATGGGGATAAACATGGCTAAAATATCTACATGGGAAGCATTGATAAGGTGAGTAAGGCTAGTCCCACAGTGACAGGAATGTAAACAGAGCAGGGTCAGGGCCGGTGCTACCATTTAGGCCAACCAGGCAGGAGAATTAGAGCAGAGACAGTGTGCTCGAGGAGGACCAGGAGCAGAGGTGAGCTGGGGTGGGGAGGTACCGCATGGCTCCCCAGGCCGGGGGGTGGTGGGGAGCTGCCACGGGGTGCCTCAGGGCTCCTCACCTCTGCTCCACATCCTCCCTGAGCACACTGTCTTCGCTGTAATTCTCCCACCTCCCAGGCTTGCGGTGCCAAACAGCTGATTGGCACCACAAGCCTGGGAGGAGAATTAGAGCGGAGACAGTGTGCTCGGGGAGGACGCAGGGCAGAGGTGAGCTGGGGTGGAGAGGTACCACATGGCTCCCCAGGCCAGGGGGTGGGGAGCTGCCACGGGGGGGGGGGGGAAGATGGAGGGCGCCTCAGGGCAGGGAGCGAAGCTGCCACGGCAGGGAGGGGCCTCAGGGCAAGGACCTGCTGCAGGACCAGAGGGGCACAAAGTGGAAGTTTCGCCTTGGGCGCAAAACTTCCTTGCACCAGCCCTGGGCAGGGTATAATTTCACACGGTGCATTAAAGTATTTCTGTTCATTTGATTAGATATTTAACAAACAAACAAACATTCTGGTTAGTAACTTTGTAAACAAAGAGGCAAGAAAGCATGCCTAAAAAGAAAAATTAATCATCTAACTACTACTATATCATACAGCACAAAACATGCAGACACCAGTAGTTCAAGGTCATGTTAATAGACAAAATTGTGTTCAGTGTTTGTACAGTTCCTAGCACAATGGGGTCCTGATCCATGACTAGGGTTCGTAGGTGCTATGGTAACATTAAATAATAGTAACAACAAATAATAAAATGATTCCATGTGGAAAGTAAAATGTTTAATCTATATTATGGATAGGCACATCTCACTTCTATTTTTGCATTGTAAACAAAGTTTTAATTCTCATTTCTCTATTATAAATAATTCTTAGACTTCATATTGATTACCATACTCATTTGTGATTGTTCTTTTGTAATGTCTACTCTACTGGCTTTCCCAAATTCCCCTCCATGCACTCAAAATGTCCATTAACTTCAATGGGAGCAGGAGCAGTTCGATACAGAGAATATCCTAGACACAATATTTATAGAAAAGGGGATATAAATACTATGTTACAATATAGCACTTCCTGGAGTGAGACACCTACAGGGGCACATTTCTCTTAATACATCTGACTAACATTAATGTGAGCTATGTGCATGACTCAAGGGCATAATTTAGAGTACCCTTAAATGTACAGTCTGAGAACTGTACTTAATGAAGATTGACCTTGTCACAGGGTAGGTACAGCCTGTCACAAGGTGTCAGATCACATGTGGTCAAAAGAAAGGGCAGAGGTGGTACTGCAGCCAGTTAGGTCCTATGCTAATGACCCTTACTGGAAAACATAGTAGTATTGCCTAGTGACTGAAGTCACTAAAGTCACTCTTCCACTTAGGGAAGCACAGCCTAATGGCTAGAGTCAATAGAGCAGCCCTTCCAATCAAGGCAGTATAGCCTGATGGCTGGAGTCAGTAAAGCAGCCCTTCCAGTCAGGGCAGTGTTGCCTAATGGCCAGAGTCAATAACACAGCCTTTTATAGGCAGGGCAGCATGACCCAATGGCCAGTCAATAAAGCAGCCCTTCTACTCAAGACAGCATGGCCTTAAGGTCAAGTCAATAAAGGCACCCACTTCTGGGGTACCATGCTGCCTAATGGCTAATTGGGGAAGTGGGGCACCATCTAGGGGTGTGTTGTGCCCAAGGCAATGGGACTTGGGCCCTCCCTGCTCCTCTGAGTCCCAGGCTAGGGCCATGGAAGTGCTAGGGGTGCTCACCACCAAGTCAGCAGGGATCCTCAAAAAACATGCTGACTGGTTCCCCAGAGAAAAGTCTAAGCCCTTTGGGCTATTTCCTACCTTTTCTCCCCCAGTGATGCTCCATAGGTCCCCTGGGGTCCTCAAGGGGTATAGCTCCCACCAGCACAGTCTCTTCTCCAGGCTTGTCAGGTAGCCTGGAGTCCATCTGAAGCAATGTATACTGTGACTAGAGCCTGTAGCAGCTTCATCAAGAGAACCTGCAGTCTGCATCCTTCCCCTTCAGAAACCTGCCCTGACTGGGTTGGGCTGCTTCCTTTTATACTCTGCTTCAAGGCTGAGCATGCCCAGCAGAGTCAGAGGGGTGGGGCTTCCTCAGCCTGCAAAGCACAGTTAACCCTTTTGGGGCTGGTGCAGGGTAGATACACCCAGTCACAGATCTATTTCAAATACTTTTTTCTTAAACAAACTATTGCATATTATTTTGACTCTTGATGATAAGGTCTTATGATGATAAGGTATTTCCTCATAATCTTTACATTCTCTCTTACAATTTGATATAAGATTACTGCACTCTTGCTCTCAGCTCAGTTGAAGACCATTATCAATTGCCCTTAATAACATGCAAAATGCTTCTCTGACAGAGTTAAAGAAGATATATTCTATTCCCAGGATTTTATTGTGACTAAAACACACCACAGTGAATAAATTAGGCCCCTGAGAGAATGTAGCTTGTGAGAGGAATTTATTGATGTTGGTGGTGTAAATTAGGTCAGATGCAGACCTGGAGTAGGAGAAGTGCTAAATTTGCATAACACACTGACTCAGTGTAAACTCCTTCAGGAACTAATGGAAAGTTGTGTTCCTCAAGGACCAAGAGAACATATATTCATGCCAGGAAACTAGTTACTGGCCTCAGCATCTACGAAGTCACCAATATCGTAATATTGTAAACACAAGCATTGGTAAAGTAAAGTAGAACCAGGTTGAAGCCATAACCAGCTCAGTGTAATGTGAATCATGTCCACTATTGCATCTTGAGAAAATGTATCCAGATATATACAAGATTGAAATAAACTAATTGACTAATTAAGTCATTATGAAAAGGACTAGTGCAGGAGTTCTCAAACTTCATTGCACTGTGACTCCCTTTTGACAACAAAAATTACTACCTGATCCCAGGAGAGGGGGCTGAAGCATGAACCCACCAGAGCCCTGCTCCACTGGACGGGGAGCCCAAAGCCCAAGCCCCAGGGCCCCAGGTGAAGGGGCGGAAGCCTCAGCTTCAGTGGGGCTCAGGCTTTGGCTTTAGCCCTGCGCCGTAGGGCTTAGGCTTCAGCACTGGGCGGGGCAGGGCGGGGCGGGGGGGCTCGGGCGTTGGCTTTGACCCTGGCCTAGGGTCTCATGTAAGCCCTGGTGATCCCATTAAAATGGGTTCATGACCCACTTTGAGGTCCTGACCCATAGTTTGAGAACTGCTGGGGTATTGATAACTATACTGTAATCAGTTGGCTGGTTTATTAGGTGTGCTGCCACACTGAAAACCCTCTTCCCCCTTAAAATGCCTTGAAGGGAAAGGCTCAGCACTGGATGTGGATGAAAATTTTCTGTCTAGTTTTTTGACTGAAAAATTGAGTTTTTGACTAAATGAATTTTTATGTGAAAGTCTCTCCTTTCTGTAGATTTGTTTTCCCCAGAAAACCAACTGAATGGCATCAGCTTGGTTTTCAGCTGAAATATTTCACTGTTCGTTTTTTTTCCAAAAAGTCAAACTTTTCCATGCAAAATTTGGATTTTTTTTTTTGCATTTTCATTGACATTTTCCACAGAAAAAAATCCTATTTTCTGACCAGCTCTTTATGGGACCACAGAAGATCCGCATCTTGTCAGAAAAGGGCTCTGTAACTCACAGTACCAAGAAAAAAGAACAAGAGTACTTGTGGCACCTTAGAGACTAACAAATCTATTTCAGCATAAGCTTTCGTGAGCTACAGCTCACTTCTTCAACAGCAACACTTTTCAGATGGCACCAGAGATCAGAAACTGGAACCGGCAAGCAGGAGCAACTTGGGAGCTGCCCTCCAAGGAGAGGTCAGGCAGCATGGCTGGATAGGTGGCTGCAGGCAGAACCATGGAGAGTTGAGGAGTGGAGAAACAGCTTCTGAAGGGCTTGGAGATGCAGGTGATAAGATTCCCTGAGTGGAATCCTTTGAACGCATTCGTAATGTTTCTTTAAATCTGTAGGTGAGAGGGAGGCTGGGAAAAATTCTAGGCAGAAGCTTCACAGTGAAACAGAGAGAAGCACATACTCAAAGAGTAGCTTTAGGGATCATACTGTTTCCCTTAGTCTAATAAAGTTCCTTGTTCCATATTGGTGAGAAAACATGATCTTGACAAGCTGCAAAGAAAATCATAAAATCATTATAAAAATGTAGATCATGTAGACCTATGTTCAAATTGCTGGAGTATTCTGTTATAGTACCTAGTTGGGTGAATTCTTGAAGGAGTATAAGATATTTCTGAGAAACAAATAAAAAAGGGAGTGGTAACTTTGAGGGCAAGAATGCAAAAGGAAGAAATATTAATAGTGATAGGAATTATCTGAATGCCAAAGTTAAGTAAAGAATCCTAAATCGTGTGAAGAGTGTTAAATGTATCACTGCCTGCATGTTATAATTTGTTCACGTATTATTTCCTGGAAGGCATATTGAAAAGAAAACTGGGGAGGAGTGGAATAAAAGGAGATAGATGTTGGGAGAGATCATCCCCCTTGTTTTTGTAAGTGGGACCTGGGCCTAATGGGTTTGGGCTGAAGGAGAAAGTTAGCTTCATAGATTCATCTCCCATGAGCTCATGAAAACCCCTTCACGGGATTCACTGCGGAGATTGGGCTGCACAGGCTGGGAAGGGGTGGATAGCTGTCCATCATCCTCCACTAATCCCTTAGGAAACTCCTTTGCCCATGGTACATGATACATATGTAACCACTACTGTACTTGGAATATTGAGTTTTAAATAATGAAAAGTGTGTACTTTTCTTTTAAAATAAAACTGTCATTAAGCAGAGAACATTTTGCATTTCTGCGAGACCTGCCATCTGAATATCTCATCAAGCATCACAATTATAAATGAATTAAGCCTCTTAGCACTCTTGTAAGATGAGGAATTTATACCCTTTTATAGATGGCATAGAGAGGCACAGAGAGGTTGTAGCTTGTCCAAGGACAGAGTATCAGTGGCAGAAGCAAATGATAGTCTTGTTCTTCTGCTATAATCACTACACAACAATAAAGAAAGTACTCTGGTTGTATGAGAACAAAGTACAAACTCACAAAACAGGCTACAAAGGAACAAACAAGTAGAACAAAATGATCAGAAGTGGAGCAGAACGATGCCCCAAATGTGTGACACGTTCACAATGTAGCTTCTTACTATGCGTGTTAGTAGTGTTGTTGTTGTTGTTGTTGTTTTTTAAATTACAGTATTGATGCAAAATTGTTGCCCAGTGTTTAACACCTGCAAATAGAAGCAACTGCATAATGGCAGCAGAGTGGTAATTATGCAAATAACATTCTAATGAAGCAGCCTCTTTTTAACTCTTTTGTTCCCAGCTACAAACTTGGTGTTTGAAGAAAAAGCTCATTTTATTTGAAAAGGATAAACATTGGGACCATCATTTAAACCAAATGACTAGTGCTTGTAAAATAAAGTTGAAGGTGTAGCTCCATTGTTTTTAATGGCATTACCAGGGGCGGCTCCAGGCACCAGCACGCCAAGCACATGCCTGGGGCGGCAGGCCATGGGGGGCGCTCTGCTGGTCTCCGCGAGGGCGGCAGGCGTTTGCCTTCAGCGGCATGCCTGCGGAGGGTCCACTGGTCCCGCGGTTTCGGCGGACCTCCCACAGGTGTGCCACCGAATCCACGAGACCAGGGACCTCCTGCAGGCAAGCTGCCAAAGGCAGCCTGCCGGCCGTGTTTGGGGTGGCAAAATACCTAGAGCCACCCCTGGGCATTACACATACTTGCAAGGGCTCCAGTCCTTGGCTCCATCAAAGGAGTGTACAGTGAAACTCAAAAGACATAATAAAAATACTGGTCCTTTTGTTTTTCCATGTTGGGGACAGGAAAGTCTGTGACTTAACTCACCTCTAGTTTCTTTCTAAATTTTCAACCGCTGGAACAGGCAGGAGATTTGACACACTCCCCCTTTCTCTCCCCCCAGAAAACCTACAATGTTCTGAGAGCCACGTGGAATCCAACCCACTGTTTCCTGGTTCCCCATCATCCGTGGCTTCATACTCCCAAAGAGAAAGCAGTCTGGTATACATGGCACTTTGAACTACTGAAACAAAGATTTAAGCTGTTTACCGTTCTTCTGGAAAAGTGGTTGCACTGATGAAATGCCTGTCCACCCCTCTGTAGTTGTCTCCCCTGTTGGGATCAGGATCTCCCCCTCCCGGCAGGGTGAGTGGTTGTAGGTCTGGGCTCTGGTTCCCTGGCTATGTGCAGAGCAGGAAAACAGTTTTAGTTCAGAGTCGCTTGGTTGGAGCAATTAATATCAGTTTGGACTCTGGCCCCCTGGGTGGGTCAGAGTAAGGAAACACTCTATAGCAAGGCCTTCTGGCCTTGGGTGAGTGGGCCGCCAACCGTAGGGGTGGAGTCAACAGCAGGCGGTAGGGGGATCCAGGCCCACCTTACTCCACCGGCCAGGGCCCTAGCAGTGGTGGGTGGTCCCAGCGCAGGGCCCAAACAGTGGCAGGGGGTCCTGCAACTGGGTTGGTGGGGAAACTGCTGGAGTATGCTGCTTCACTTCGCAGCAGAACAACCGGATCAAGATCTGGTTTCCCTCAGCTACTTCCTACTGCTCTCTGCGAGGGGTGCTCCATCGCTGCTGGACTCAGCTCTTCAGTCTGGTGGCCAGGTGACACTTTCTCCAGTTGCTCCCTAGGCTCTTCTGTCTCTGGTGATTGGGATGTTTCTTTGTTCCTGGTGGCAGGTCACAGGTTCTGCAGAAGGCTTGGAGAGATATCTGCCTCCTTCCCTGGTTCAACCACAACTAATCTGCAGGGTCCTTCTCTCTCATACTTCCAGCCCCGCCCAGGACTTCTTGTGAGGGAATGGGGTGGTTTGGCTGTGCCCATCAGGGGGCTTTAACCCCTTCAATACTGGAGAGAGGTCTTTTGGCCTCACTATACCATCCAACCTGAAAAGTGTCAGCTATGAACGTCATCTTCACGATATAAAGTTTTTACATTTCAAACTATTTCCTACATTTCTTAACTAGCACACGTCAGTAGTATTAATGATACTGTTTCATCTGTAGACATCTTGGATAACCTCCAACTAAAATACTGTGAATTTTAAGGGACTGAGCTGTAAGAATTAAATGATGATTGTATATAATCTGTTCCAAATAAATGAAAATAATCGTGTTTTCATTTTAAAAAATCACCTTTTACTTGCTAACATTCCTAAAGTGTGGGGACTAGAAATGCTCAAAATAGTCCAAATGTTATTGTACCAGGGCTAAGCTGAGGAGCACTTTTAATCCCTTATTTGTCATGTGGTCACAGCTAATGCACTAACGCTCGAAAAGAAAGTGAGCTTCGGGAAGTTTGCTTTATGGTATCTTCAGGTTATGTCATTACAGCACAGTGTACAAAATACGGACTGCATTCCCTGAGGTTTAAGGATATTGAGATGTATCTATGTCTTATTTCTAGGTGGTCTGTGATCTAGAATAATTTAACTGTCACCACTCCATACACATCTGAGAATATTCATGGGCTTTTCGTCAAGTTCAGATTGTATTCAGTTAGATCTCCCATAAATCTTGGGCTTGCTCATTTCCAGATAGCTGCTCCCCAGTTTATATTTGTTCTTGTTCCCAGCATAAGACTTTTCTCAAATTAGCACAGAATCTGAGCTCTCTGAATCAATCGGCTTGTTCCAGTCTCTCCTGACCAAGTTGGTTTTTGCCCTCCAGAGTTTTTGCAGCCTCTACACTATTGGTGTGGTCAGCAAAATTAATGACAGTTGAATTTATAAAGTCATCCACACTGGTAAGTAAGGGACAGATTCTGCCACTCTTACTCATGTTGTAGTCAGTGGGCCTACTCATAGAGTAAGGTATTATTCAATGTAAGCGGGGCAGGATCTGGCCATAAGAGAGATGTCTCAAGACTAACCTCTGCAGTACTCCACTTGGTATTGTTTCCCATTTAGAGATTTTGCCAGTACTAATTCTTCTTAATTCTCTGTTGTCAACCATATCCATGTGATGATATTGTTACTTACATTTTATATATTAGTTAAAAAAAATGCCACCTTCTGTAATTTACGTGTCTTGCAACGTTCACCAGCTGCCTTAAAATGTATCATAGAATAAATTTATTAACACTTGCAACAATCCACTATTAGTACCAAGGTTTTGTGCGAAAAGTGAGGAATCATACACCCCCTTTCACACCAGCTGTCAGGCTGTCATTAATTAAATTCTGCACCCAAACATATTTTGCTGCTCCTTTAGGTTGTAAATAATTACTATGCTCATTATAGGGGCAGCATTCATCAAAACGAGAAAAACATAAACAGCTTTCCCAAATATGACTAAATAGGACTGAGTGCTTTGTTCCAATATATTGGAATTTGTCAGCTGTTATCAGGCAGTGAATGAGCATTTAATCAGCTTGAAGAAGACCACAAAAGATAAATGATTAAGGATGCGTCTATCTGCTGCCAGTGTGTGGCTGGCAGGCTGCTTATAATGCATTCAGTGTATGCTTTCTCAGCTGCTATGTATTCTCCATCCATCCATCCATCTACACGTAACTTCTTGCTGCATAATATACAGATTTCATATTTCCTTAGTACTAGTCAAGTTCAGAAGAGAGTAGCTACAATGTAAAGTTGTAGAACTGATAAATGAAAGTTTTCAATTGTTCACTTTATTAATGTAACTTCTGTTCACCATTCACTACACTTGCCTATACTGTAACTTCTGTTCCATATTGTAATTCAAACCCCATTTTAAAACACTCACTCCATTTTGTAAAAGCTTCCTCCAACCTTCATTTTTGCAAACCCTGCTGTAATCTTATTAGTTTAGTTTAGATGTGTGAATGAGGTATGTATGAATGATGGAATCAACCTCCAGCCCCAGCCTGTCCTGATGAGATAAAGTTCAAATACCAACGGCTGAAGACCCAGACAACAGCCCTAAACAAAGTAAGAAGCATCCACCCTAAAAAGAAAAGGACAACAGAACAATAGAAGGAAGATCAAAGCCAGGTCCAAGGCTGAAAGTCACACCTGCAATTGATGGGTGATCAATCTAAACCCAGAGGCAGTGTGACACAGCAAGACCTATAGACTCTGAATCCAAACTAAAAGCCTATAAAAAAAGAAGGGTGAGATGAGAGACTTTGGGTAACATTCTGCTGCCAACATGGAAGAACATCAATGCCTGCCCAACAGAGATCCAGCTTGTCCTTGTGCCTGGCTTTCCTGGTCAGTTAGCCACCACAAGCTACGAACCCAAGCTACAAAATCAAGCTATGAACTTCAGCTATCTTCAGGACTGGTAACTATGCAGCAGCTGCAGAACACCTGATGAATGTGGATGTGTGTGTGTGTGTGTGTGTGTGTATTAGGTATAATGTGTGTGTGTGTGTGTATAGGTAATAGGTATAATGTGTGTGTATAAGAATTAAGATATTAGTTATTAGTCATAAATTATCATAATAAATGTGGCATCTTTGCCTTGTCCCCTTTAATAAGATCCTGCTGGTTTTTACTGGTCTAATATAATTGGTACAACAAAGTCCCCATGCTACAAACACTTTTGCATATACTTAACTTTGCTTCCAGGATAAAGTTAAGCACCTGGCTACGTGTGTGTAGGATTCTGAACCAGATTCAACACAATTGCTATTTTAACTTCTGTTAGTAACTTGTTTTGATTGTATTTAGATCACTTCACAAAAGAATACAGTAATATACATAGGATAATTAATTAAATATCTGGTTGAGGCCCTCTCCTGTGTAGTCTTTATTCAATACCTACACAAGGTAAACTCCACTTGACTTCAATAAGAGCTTTGCATGTATCAGGATATATAGATGTGAACTACAGAGTCTAAAGCACTGACTGTAACAAAGATATGAAGCATAGTTTGTTTATTCCACAGAAAGGTGCTGGATTTTGTCTAGACTCACAGCTTTAGTGTGTGAATTCCTCTTCTAATCTGTGGTATCACCCCTGAGATTTTAACAGACAAGTCAGCTATCTCTATAGCTGGCCCTTTGTGAAGCTGGGGACCTCTGTAGCTGGATAACTTTGGACCGCCGTCCTATTGCCTCCCAAATGAATCCGGCTCTGACAGCCATACTTCCAGAACACTGTAATGAGTTTGTGGTGTTTAAACCTTTCAGCATCATTTCTCCAGCCGGGCAATCCTCTCAAAGTGAATGTCTCAGCAGCACGTGATTGTTGATGTACGAAGAAGTGACAGGCCAAACAATTGGCCTTATTTCTGAATGCACTATACGAAGTAAGAAGAACCATTACTCTGCATGCCTTTAAAATATCTTTTTCAATCTCCCTAAATCTATGGTGGAAGGCGTAATTTTCAGATGCAGAGCCTGTTCTTTTTTGCTGTCTAAATTTCAAGGGAACGAATTGGTGCTGGGACTGGCCTATAGTAAAGTCTTTAGGACGGCTGTAGGAGTGAAGCTGCCTATAGTAGACTTACATATACAGTAGTTTTGTTTGTATGGTTTAACAGATGATTAGAACTATTAACCTATGGCATGCATGCCAAAGGCGGCACGCGAGCTTATTTTCAGCGGCACTCACATTACCCGGGTCCTGGTCACCAGTCCGGGGGGTGGAGGGGGGCGGGCTCTGCATTTTAATTTAATTTTAAATGAAGATTTTTAAACATTTTAAAAACCTTATTTACTTTACATACAACAATCGTTTAGTTATATATTATAGACTTATAGAAAGAGACCTTCAAAAAACACTAACATGTAGTACAGGCACACAAAACCTGAAATTAGAGTGAATAAATGAAAATTCGGCACAGCACTTCTGAAAGGCTGCCGACCCCTGCTCTACACCATTGAGGAATTCCCATCAGTGTCACAGTAATGCAGCAGTAGATCAGGGCCATAAACTTCTGCTGAGCTGGGATATTTAATTGTGTAAATGGTACATAAGTGGGCTCTGAAAAGAAATCACTAAATTGTTCTTCATTTGAGACAGGGCATTACCCTTTATCCTGCTTTAGTTTTAGTAACACCTCAGTAACTCACACTTTGATAACCTGCAAACTCTTACATTCACGTTAGAAACTAGCCAATGCCAAATATGTCCACTTGCTTCCACAATGGACATTTCTGATGTTAGCAGAGGTTACACAAATGGTTCTCAATACGCTACTGGATTCAATTACAGTATATTGTTCTAGACTACGGCAGGCCTTCCTTAGGCACTCTGGGTCAGATTTACAAAAGCATTGAGGCACTCAAAGATGCAGAGAGATGCCTAGTGTGATTTACAAAAGGACCTAAGCAAATTAGATGCCTAACTCTTATTGGTGCTTTTGAAAATCCCATGAGGTGCCTGTCTACATCTTCAGGTACCTAAATAACTTTGTAAATCTGTGCCTCTACACCACACAATTTCAGATCACATAAATACCAGGTGATCTTCACCCACCTCAGCAAAGACACAATAGAAGATGCTCTAATTAGGGCCGCTAGTACTAAGATTTCATTTTTTCTATACAAAATGAAATCCACTGACTAGAATACTAAAATAGTAACTCTGAATGAATATAACTATATGAGAGCATAAACTACAATATCAAACCAGAAGCCTTTGTTTGGCTACTAGAGATAAACGAAATAATGAAAATTAAAGCCATGGGGATTGCCTGGTTTCAGATTTCTTTGGGTATAACTACATAGCAGCTGGGATAGGCGATTCCTAGTGCAGGTAGACATGCATGTGCTAGCTCTGCTCAAGCTGGCATGCTGAAAATAGCAGTAGCCGTGGCTTGGGCTAGCTGCCTCACCCGACACCCTGGGTACCGACTTGGGGGGTTAGCCTAAAACACCACCTGTGTCACCAGAGCCATACTGCTATTTTAGTCACTAGCCTGAACAGAGCTAGTTCGTATATGTTTACCTATGCTATGAATTTCACCTCTCAGCTGCTGTGTAGAAATACCCATTGTGAACACAAAACTCCCTGAAGTTTGCAAAAAGATTTGGGAACCTGGGCTGAGTTTCTGGCCAGGTTTAAAAACCCCTCCTCTAGGAGCACTCTTGGCCTTCTCTCAATCCCCCACCTTTTCTCTACAGGACTGTTGTGACCTGCCTCCTTTCCACACAAATTCTCCAGAATAGACCCCAGGATTTCTCTGGCTACAGCTCAAAGGGTTCAAGAGTGTTGCTTAGGTTATAGATTTGTTCAGGTGGCCAACAGCAGTGAACGCAGGTGGTGCTTCCGCATCTTTGAACTCCCTAAAAAGCATTGGTGATAGCATGCTTACTAGGCTGTCCTCTGAAGATACAAGAAGGGTAGAGTAATCAGATATTCCAATTTTACAGGCACAGTCATGATATTTGGGCCTTTTTCTCATACAGGCACCTATTGCCCCCCCCCATCCCGATTTTTTACACTTGCTATCTGGTCACCCTAAAGAAGGGTGAGCAGCCATCCAGTGTCTCTGAAGATCTTGGGAGGACTGAGCCACCAAGCAAGACCCCACCCACCTGGATGACTTCAGTGACAAGGTGTTTTGCCCAGGGACCCAGGTGCTGGAACAATTTGTATAGTGGGGAAGTGAGAGCCATTGAAACAAACTCTAAACCCTGTATATGATGGAAACCACTTCAAGCCAGGGGGTATGGCAGCACCCCTGGTTCTAGCACCTATGCAGGGGCTTTTTGGACATACTGGGGAGGAGGCAGAATCCAAACACCAAGGAAACCTAGACCCCTAACGGATGTGTTATGATTTGTTAGGCTCATATTAATTTAACCTGCCAGGTTTCACACAGCTTTCCTTGGGCCTGACTCAAAGCCTGCAGAAGTCAACAGAAAGAATCTGATTGACTCTAGTGGGCTTCGGCTTGGACCCTTAGTTACCAATATTTAAAATGCAGATATAATCCATCTGCCTGCGTACCAATCTTCTTCTCTCTTTGGTTTTGAATTGAGTGTTTCTTGCCTTATTCAAATGCTGGAAGAGAGACTCATGCAGGCTCATGTGGAGTTTGAGAGCTACAGGTCAGGTATAACTGGGTGGCTGGGCAACAAAATGGCAGATGAAATTCAATGTTGATAAATGCAGAGTAATGCGCACTGGAAAACATAATCCCAACTATGCATATAAAACGTTGGGGTCTAAATTAGCTGATACCACTCAAGAAAGAGATCTTGGAGTCATTGTGGATAGTTCTCTGAAAACATCCACTCAATGTGCAGCAGCAGTCAAAAAACCTAACAGAATGTTGGGAATCATTAAGAAAGGGATAGATAATAAGACAGAAAATACCATATTGCTTCTATATAAAGCCATGGTTTGCCCACATCTTGAATACTGCATGCAGATGTGGTCACCCCTTCTCAAAAAGATATCTTGGAATTGAAAAAGGTTCAGAAAAGGGCAACAAAAATGATTAGGGGACTGGAACAGCTGCCATATGAGGCAAGATTAATAAGACTGGAACTTTTGAGCTTGGAAAAGAGACAACTAAGGAGGCTTATGACAGAAGTCTATAAAATCATGACTGGTGTGGAAAAAGTAAATAAGGAAGAGTTATTTACTCCTTCTCATAACACAAGAACTATGGATCATCAAATGAAATTAATAGACAGCAGATTTAAGACAAACAAAAGAAAGTATTTTTTCACACAACGCACAGTCAACCTATGGAACTCCTTGCCAAAGGATTTTGTGAAGGCCAAGACTATAACAGGATTCAAGAAACAACTAGATAAGTTCATGGAGGATAGGTCCATCAATGGCTATTAGCCAGGATGGACAGGAATGGTGTCCCTAGCCTCTGTTCACCAGAAGCTGGGAATGGGCGACTGGAGATGGCTCATTCGATGATTACTTGTTCTGTTCATTCCCTGTGGGGCACCTGGCATTGGCCACTGTGATACTGGGATAGATGGACCTTTGGTCTGACACAGTGTAGGTGTTCTTATGTTCTTAAGTGCTAGGGAAGAAGATTATTTCCTCACTAGATTGCAAAAAGAGCGGCAAAGTAGCTACAGCTATATTCCTTTTTCACTGAACAAGTTTGAAGTGAACAGCATATCTCTAAGCCACAAAGACACAGTCCTGTTTTAATAAGTTCTTTGAATGCAGTTTGGGAAAAAAAGACCCTGCTTTTCCTTTGCTGGTTGATACTGTATCTTTTCATTTAAAATCTAACTTACAAGATAAAGAAACTGGGTGAAAGAATATTTCTAAGTGACCTTTCTATCTCTTTCCCATGTCATTATATTAACGGCACAAATTCAAAGGCTATACAGTAACTCCCCACTTAAAGTCCTCTTGCTTAATATTGTTTTGATCTTATGTCCCTGCTCAGTTACAGAACACGCTCCATTTAAAGTTGTGCAATGCTTCGCTATAACATTGTTTTGCTGCCTGCTTTGTTCACAGCTGGCAGACCGCCATCAATTCCCCCCCACACACGCCAGCGCCTCCTGCCCACTGGCAGACCCCACGGATCAGTGCCTTCCCCCTCCTCCCCTCGCCTCCTGCCCAGGGCTGCCCGGGGGTGGGGGAAGGGGCGGCAAGTGGGGCAATTTGCCCCAGGCCTCGAGCTCCTCAGGGGCCCCCCAGGAGAATGGGTGAGGCTCCTGCCCGGCTCCCCCCCTCTCCTGGAGCCTCAGCGCATCCAGGAGCGTCTCTGGACAGTGCAGCAGTGTGGCTCTGGCGGGGCCTAAGCCCCGCCCCGCTCAGAGAAGCGTGGTAGGGGGGCGGGGCTGGGAGCTCCAGGCTGAGCTCAGCTCCCTCCACTCAGCCTGGAGCTTGCAGCCCCGCCCCCTTACCACGTGGCTCTGAGCGGGGCGGGGCTCAGGCCCCACTGGATCCACACTGCACAGCTGTTCAGGTACGGTCCTGGATACAATGCGCTGAGGCTCCGGGTGAGGGGGGAGCCGGGAATAAGAGGCCGGGGCGGAGGCCGGGGCTGGGGGTTTGGCTAAGGGGCAGGGAGTTCTGGGGACAGTCAGGGCACAGGGAGGGGCAGAGGTTGGGAGGCAGTCAGGGGACAGGGAACGAGGGGGGTTGGATTGTGGGTGTTCCGGGGTCTGTCAGGACTCAGGGGTGGATAGGGGTCAGGGCAATCAGGGGACAGGGAGCAGGGGTGGGGTCCCGGGGTGGTGGTTGGGGGTAGGGTCTCTGGGGTACGGTGAGGGGGCAAGGAACAGGATGGGTCAGGGATTCTGAGGGGGGCAGGCAGTCGGGGGGCAGGAAGTTGGTGGGGCAGAGTAGGATAGGGGGCAGGGCCAGACTGTTTGGGAGGCACAGCCTTCCCTACCCTAAAGCTCATTCAGCAGTTTGAGGCTTGCAGAAGAGCCAAGCTGTTAGCTTTTCCATTAGGGCTACCATCTCTTTCACTTCTCAAATGCCAAATTATAGTCTATATTTAATTTCAGTGCCAAAGAGAGATTCATGTCAGGGGAGGGTAGCTTCATTTAAAATTAGCCACTGTGGGAGGGATCACATGAGAAGAGCAATATCCTGAACCACCTACCTCCTTCCCAACCCTACCAAGGGAGACCCGTCCGTTGCATTCCCTGAGGCTTCAGAGGGGTTAATTCAGTGGTTCTCAAACTTCTGTCATGGTGACCCCTTTCACATAGCAAACATCTGAGTGTGACCCCCATCTTATAAACTGAAAACTCTTTTTTATAAATGCTGGAGGCAAAGCAAGGTTTGAGGTGGAGGCTGACAGCTCATGGCCCCCAGTAATAACCTTGTGACCCCTGAGGGGGTCCCAACCCCCAGTTTGAGAACCCTTGGGTTAATTTAATTTTAGCACCCTCTGTCCATCCACATGCATGTGCTATTTTGAGCATTTCAGTTTTCACAACATAGGCTCATCCCAGATTCTGGAACAAGCTCAAATGCTCAGTTCGTGGAGTATGTACATAAGCTATACTAAAGACAAGCCCACAGTAACCGTCTCCAGTTTGTGAGGGACCCCATGGAGCCAGTCTCTAGGAAACAGATAAATGCATGGAGGTTAAGTCCATTAATGGCTAGCCAGGATGGGTAATGAATGGTGTCCCTAGCCTCTGTTTGTTAGAGGGTGGAGATGGATGGCAGGGGAGAGATATAACTTGATCATTACCCGTTAGATTCACTCCTGGGGAACTTGGCATTGGCCATTGTCAGTGGACAGGATACTAGGCTGGATGGACCTTTGGTTTGACCCAGTATGGCTGTTCTTATGTTCTAACCTAAATGAACCCAATATTATGAAGACAGATATGAGTCAAGGAAGCCAGCAGAGTATCAGAAACCTGGAAAAATCTCTGACTCGATGGGCTCAGGCATTTGGTCACAAGCTGAGGTGGTTCAAAAGTTTTGGATTTTTTTAAGCAGAATTTTTTTTTGTTTCTTTAAACAATCAAAAACAGCAAGCAGCAAATATTTGGCCACACACTTCTGAACCCCAAACCATATTCAGGTTTTGGCAGACTAATTTCAGCTTTTCAATTAAAAAAAACACAACAAATTTTGAAGGAAAGCAGACATTGTCCATGATTTTTTCCTGCTTTTTAAAAACCCCTAGTTTTCGATCCAGAAAAAGTTTTGATGGAAAATATTTGTCCAACCCTTTTAATGAACTTTAGTGCCTTTTAGCACTAGCTGATTCTGAGAACCAGTGATACCTTGTAAAGAAGTTTTCTCAAAACTGGGTTTGTGCTGAGAAGCAGAAGGTTTATTTTTCCCAGGGCTGCCTGTGGAGGGAGCAAGTGGAGCAATTTGCCCAGGCCCCGCAGGGGCCCCATGAGAATATAGTATTGCAAAAATTGTTTTGCCCCAGGCCCCCTGAATCCTCTGGGTGGCCCTGTGTCATAAACAGATAGCTAAGGGTTAATGTCTCTTTCACCTGGAAAGGGTTAACAAACAACACCTGACCAGAGGACCAATCAGGAAACAAGATTTTTTCAAATCTGGGTGGAGGGAAGTTTTGGGTGTGAGTCCTTTGTTCTTGGTCTGTTCTCTTTCTGGGCTCTGAGAGTGACCACAGGAATCTCCAGGCTCTCTAATCTTCTGTCTCCAAGTTGCGAGTACAAAGGTAGAAAGACAATATAGGCTTTTATATTGTTTTTTCTGTATTTGCAAATGTGTAGTCTGCTGGAAATAGTTTAAATTGTATTTTTTCTGGATAAGGCTGTTTATCCATTTTCTATAAGCTAAAAGACCCTGTACTGTTGACCATCTAAACTGCAGAGATAAACCTTTTACTTTTTCTGTCCTTTTTATTAAAAGTTTTGCTTTTGAAGACCTGTTTGGTTTTTTTCCCCTCTTGTTGAGGCTCGAGGGAATTGAGTCTGTACTTAACAGGAATAGAGAAGGGGGGGAAGGGTGGAATCCCTTTGTTTAGATTCACAGAGCTTGAATCTAATGATTCCCAGGGAGGGAACACCTGGAGGGGAGGAGGGGGAAGGGAAATAGTTTATTCCCCTTTGTTGTGAGACTCAAGGAATCTGGGTCTTGGGGTACCCTGGGATGGTTTGGGGGGACCAGAGGGTATCAGGCCCTAAAAATTCCTGATTGGTGGCAGCGCTATCAGATCTAAGCTGGTAATTAAGCTTAGGGGAATTCATGCTAGTACCCATATTTTGGACGCTAAGGTCCAGATTTGGGAATTATACCCCCCTGCCTGCGGCAATCAGCTGGCTTGCGGTGTTCAGGAGGGAGGGGGGAGGAGCGAGGACTCAGTGTGCAGACTCCTCATCCCTCCTCTGCCTCCCAAATGCCCCAGACCAGCTGATTGCCGTGGGCAGGAGGCAGGGGAAGGAGGGGGGAGCCAGCATGCCAAGTCCTTGCTCCTCCCCCTCCCTCCTGCCCCTTGAAAGTTGCAAGCCAGCTGATTGCCATGAGCAGGGAGGGAGGGGGGAGGAGTGAGGACGCAGCACATCTCCCCCTTCCTCCCCTGCCTCCTGTCCAAGGCAATCAGCTGGCTTGCGGTGTTCAGGAGGCAGGGGAGGGAAAGGGAGCCTGTGCATCATGTCCTGGCTCTTCTCCCCTCCCTCCTGCCCCCTGAATGCTGCAAGCCAGCTAATTGCCATGGGCAGGGGAGGGAGGAGGGTGGGAGGGAAGAACAAGGATGCAGCATGTGGAGTAAAGGGGAAGGAGGTGGGAGGGAAGAAGAAATGGGTTAAGGGTGAGGGCTTGGGGGAAGGGGTGGTGCGGGCGGGCCGAGGGTTGAGCCCCCCGTCCCTCGTGCTTGCAGAGTAGGGGAAGCTGCTGCTGCTGCACATTGTGCTTCTCCTAGCCAACAGCACCTTCAGTCTCCTTGCCTGCCTCATTGTGT
The DNA here is from genome assembly GCF_007399415.2 of Gopherus evgoodei. NCBI lineage: Eukaryota > Metazoa > Chordata > Testudines > Testudinidae > Gopherus > Gopherus evgoodei. The sequence goes on from NC_044322.1 coordinate 120,652,642, forward strand.
CCAGTGCCAGTGGGCTGTGCCTGTGTGGGGTAAGGTGGGAGCACCTCCCAACTATAGTACTTTACTGTACTGTACTGTATGGCAAAAAAAAAAATTCCCTGGAACCTAACCCCCCCATTTACATTCATTCTTATGGGAAAATTGGATTCGCTTAACATCGTTTCACTTAAAGTCACATTTTTCAGGAACATAAGTACAACGTTAAGTGAGGAGATACTGTACATGCAAGTTGTACCTGTACATTGTATTGCCTGCCTAAAGACATCTAGAGATGAAAATATCCTGCATGTACTCAGGATGGCATGCTGGACAGACAAGCCAAATTCCCTTTACTCTGAAGAGAAAGAAAGGGTGTATGCTACCGCAAAGGCCATAACATAAAGTAATGATTTGAAATAATATAGCATTTATAATACAGACCATTCTTGGCACCTAGCTAGCAAAATGATGGTTGCATTGGAAATGCGCAAGATACGTATATTTTAAAGGTTTAAATAACTGTAAGATACATTCAAACATTTTAAAAATACATTTTTTATGTCAGTTGACCTAACATGGGTTGATGTATGCAAGAAATTAAATCTCAGAAGACACATGTAAAGATAAAGGGTTAAATTCTGCCCAGCTGTGAATGGGTGGAATTCCATTGACTTTGGTGGTGTATATAACTATTATTAGACTGTTTCTGTGTACTGCACCTTTAAAAGTGAGAACTCTCTCTGCTGGAGGCAGTCCTGTGAGGCAATTCAAAGTGGTTGTTGTTAGAGATTGAGATATATTCATGGCAGACTTTATATTTGTTTTTTCTTGGCTTTGATGCTTTCCTTAATCCAAAAATAAAGTTGATTAAGATGTAGATTATTCAGAGCCTGAGATGGATATGTATTAATGTGTATTACAAATCAAAAGAACCAAATAAGAGGAATAATTAAATGAAATAAGTAATTACCACCTTTTATAAAAAATGGAAAACATAGCTTAATTGGTGCTACATCCACTCACAGTAGAGCAGAATTTGGACCATAGTCCCACATGTTTCTATGTAATATAGTATGCTGAACATTTGGGGGGGGAGGTTATTTATGATATGCCAATGATTTTCTTGCCAGAATATATCAAGCAATCTGACTCTTTTGCCCTGAAAAATTGAAATTAAGTCTGTTTTATATGCTTGGGAAAACAGAGTGAGCTAGCATATCAACAGATGTAATTTTGATTTGTACAGGGCATAGGAGGCAGAGTGACTGATAGCCTCTAGCAAGAAAGTCATTGGCATATCATGAATAAAACTAAAGGTCTCCCTGCCCCACAGTGTTGAGCAAACGTACTACATAGAAACATGGTGTAGGCTAGTTATATCAAGTCTTCAGGAACTACATCAGACACCTTTTCATAGAGGAAATCCAACTCATGCCTTATTAGTACAGTGTAAGTGTTTGAAAATCAGTGTTAAATTCAACCACAGGTGAAGAAAGGGATGCATGGCTATTTTCACACTGCTCAATAAACATTTAGCAGAGTTATGAATTAGTGTTAACCTTGAGATTATTCCGCTGTTTAAAGAAATGATATCATTAACCCTGGGTAGCAGGAGCTCAGCATCTGCTACAGGAAGAAAATTTGGAGCATCATATTAGAAAAATATCAACTGAATTTCAGCTTTAGTTCTGAAAAGTTGCCTGCAGAGCTACATAATGCCAACGTATGGGTAAGTATGAAAAAGTACATCTGGCTCATTTCAGTTTGGATCCCCCAAAAACTTATCCAAAATATCCCAATCTCTCTGGTCTACAAAACAGCTGCCCAGGAAGTCAGACTTTTCAGACAACATTTCCAATATGCCGACTTTCCAGTCAGGTCAGAAGTTTCACAAGAATGATTTTTTTGAGGAATTCAAACTTTCACTTCTGGTCACAGCCCAAAATCAGGAAGCATAGAAGGGAAATATTTATCCAAACTGCTTCAGATGTGTTTTGGTTGGAGTTCTAGCCAAAGATCCAGGGCAGATTGTATTTCAACTGAACCTGTTCGTATATCCTTAATAATACCACTTACTGAGAGTAGAGGGTGGGAATCATGAACAACAAAAGCCCTCCTGTTAACACAGTGCTATCTACACTAGGAGTTCAATCCATATAACTGAGTCGCTCAGGGGTGTAGGTTTTCCACACTCCATAACAATGTAGTAATACTGATATAAGTCTGCAGTGTAGACCAAGCCTTTTGCACAGGGAACTCCCCACTCATTGCCAATGTATTTCTACCTATGCATGTATTTTGGGCCATAGTGATTAGGTACATAAAGGAATTATTGAAGCACTATAATTGATGACCTCACCTGGGGTGGATTCAGCCCATTTCGGAGTTTTGTTAATATTTACAGTACTTTTTCAGATTCCATTAATATCCACTTTTACTTGCTTTGCCAATTTGCACTATCCTCCTGTTCATAAAAATTGTTTGCAACACCTTTGGAGGTGGTCTTTTGAGACATGGATATTTTCCTATTTGGAAGCACTGAAAGAGATTCTCTTCATAAAGTGTGTTATCAGAGTTGTGCTTGTTTTAGTCCTGTAACTATACATTCTCTATTATTAATGACTACCTCTTTCAACCCCCCCCCCAAAGTGCCTTCAGAGCAGCCAATTATAATGTCTCTCACAAACACTGGATTATGAATTGCAGGGGAGAATAAGAAACAAGAGCAATGGAATTTTAAAAACAAAGATCTTGTTTTCTGCTAAATACCTCAAAAAATAAATCAATCAATTTAGAGTGGAGGAGAAATGCTATGCTGTAGAAGCAAAGCTGCTTCCAATTAGAATGTTTTTCAATGGATTTCCATAAATTGTCTAACTAAAGAATTTAGCAATTGGTCATGCAGGAATGGTACAATAGCCCATCTAGCCTTGTATGGTATCAGCATCAGATGCTTCAGAGGAAAGTGTCATCCTTTCCTTACAGTCCAGCCCCCTAATTCAATGCCCACTGAAGAAAATGGAAAGACTCCCATTGATTTAATGGGCATTAGACTCCCATTGATTTTAATGGGCATTAGACCGAGTCCAGGGCGCCTAATTATGCAATACTACCAATACTACACCCCAAATGGAAAATTTCACACTGAATAGTTGGTTATCTTATACCTTGAAGCAGAAGGACCTTGTGATTTGTATCCTAGCCAGAATACTGTAGTCTTCAAACTTGCAGTGGGATCACCCAACCATTTCAGAATATTAGCAGTTACAAACTATAGCCCTGATCCTACAAACATTTATGCACATACTTAATTGTAAGCGTGTGAGTAGTTCCACTGACTTCAAAGTGACTCTTATGTGCTTAAACACATGCAGGGTGTTTGCAGGATCAGTTATACAGTTGCTCTATGGATGGCCATCTACAGAGAACAATCTTCTAGTGGGCGTGGTTTTTTTTCTTTCTTTCAGGTAGCTGAAGAAAACGTATATTCAGATTATCACTCAATTTCATATGTAACAAATAATTTGTTAGAAAACAAATTCTAAAAAAATCTTTTAAAATAAAACTACTCTCTGATGATTTTTAATGAAAGTAGGAAATATTGAAAACAGTGTAATTAGCTTTCATTAGTCCCAATAATGGGAACACTGGATTTTCAAACAAACTCAGCCTTGTTCCTCTAATGTAAAATAATTATCCTTTCAAATAAAACTGTTTTCTAAAGACTACTTCTATCAGAGCAATATAAAGAATACATAACTCTTTTAGCAGAAGCTTCAAATTAGCCTAATTTTGGTGTTGCTGGAAATACATTTTATATGTTTCTAAATAAAATAGTTTTGTGCTAAATAGCAGTGACTAAACAAACAAAAATCTCTTGGACCAAATTTATCCTTTCTGTAACTCCATTGAAGTCAGTGCGTTATGCCAGGGATACTTTTAGCCTCTTGTTCTGGATAATAGGAAAAATCAGTGGTATGAGATGCCTATTTTTTATTAACATTGTTAGTTCTACTTAACTAACCAATAGGATTCAGTGAGTTTAACGCCCCCCAATTCCAGCAAAAAAAAATGAAACAAACACATAAACCCAAGAGCAAATACCCAGATTAAAAATGCCTGTTTTCGAATCTGCCAGTCAGTTCCTTGCTAGGGTATCCTTTGAGCTCTCACGAGCAGCGTCGTCTCATCAAGATAAAGAAAATCCAGGGTGTAACCCCACAAAATAGTAACCCCAATTTCATTGGGTGGTGAAATGTTTTAGCCTCATCTGTGTCTTTTTAGTGAAGAAAATGATGTTGTGCCTTTCCTCTTGAAAACTAGGATCAGTAAGGTCAGGTTGTTGTCTCAGACCATGGGAAAAGGGCTGACCTCAGGAGTAGGACTGTGCCCCAGGCACAGACTGGGCCAGGGATATGCAACCTATGGCACAGGTGCCGAAGGCGGCACTTGAGCTGATTTTCAGTGGCAATCACACTGCCCGGGTCCTGGCCACCGGTCTGGGGGGCTTTGCATTTTAATTTAATTTGAAATGAAGTTTCTTAAACATTTTAAAGACCTTATTTACTTTACATATAAGAATAGTTTAGTTATATATTATAGACTTATAGAAAGAGATCTTCTCAAAACGTTAAAATGTCTTATGGGCACACAGAACCTTAAATGAGAGTGCAGAAATGAAGACTTGGCACACCACTTCTGAAAGGTTGCTGACCCCTGGACTAGGCTGTGCAAACAGCTTTACTAGGCTGTGCAAACCCAACACTCATTGCCAGCTTTTGCCCTAGAAGAAAGAAGTAAAAGTGGCAGAAGTGAAAAGCCCAGTTTTATTTTTTCTATTGAGCCTTTATATAGGCTATCACACTTAAACAGATGATAGTTTGGATTCACTCACCCATAAAACTGAATGATTCTGCAGATTGAATTTCCTTAGATCCTGAACTGTCAGAGGTTATTTCTTCCCCTGCTGTTTACTGCCTCAGGGTAGTTGTAAAGGAGGTTATGCCCGTGTATAAACTTGCAGACAACCCCTCACGCTCATGGAGCCCTTTGTACTTTAAAGCAATCAGAGTTTTTAATCAGACTCCCTTCTTCACTCTTCTTGGAAACACTCGACTTCACCGTAGCAATACTGCCTCTTTTACTACTCTTTGGAAACATCTAGGAGCACAGCTCTTGTGAAGGATCCTACCCTATGTGGAAAGGGCTCTGATGTGCCACAATTTCCTTTCTCATAAGGGGCTCTGGCTGGATTACTCAGAAAACAGGTTATGAGTCAGGCACGAATCAAGGTTTCTAGCCGCATATGGGCTAAACATGGTTCCATGCTTTCAGTTTGGACATCTCAATCCCACCCACACATACAAATGCAGACATAATGGTCTAATGAGGAACTCATTACTCATCATTATCCAGAATAAAACTAAATCTTTGTCTTAACCCAGGAAACAATATTTCTACAAATATTTAAAAAAATTCAAAATGTTTTTGTTTAATAGCAGTTAAACTGTTTTTCCCCAATACATTTTTATTTTAAAATAAGATTTGTTCCCTTGTCTGACATAATAATGTTTTATTGTAGAGAGCACGCAGCTGCTCTTGGTGCCTTAGCAACAGAACAGAGATCTCATCTTGATGGGGTCAGGAAAGCTGAAAATATCAACAAAAGATCTTGGCATTTTTCCAGTGCTGCAACCATTTCTTTCTGATTCTGCATTATTATTTCGTTCCCGTCCTTATGACCCTCTCAGGGGATGGTGCTGCTGACCTAATCAGCAGATGTATTTTTAGTGTATTGTTTCTAGCTTGAAGGCTATATACAAAGAGTATGGTAACAGGATTTTTCTTTGGAAGAGCTTATTTGCTCTTTGGTATAAGAGCCCTTTTTAGCTAACTGTAGTTTCCAACTTAACTGAATTGTGATACACTTACTCCTCCAACTATCTCTTTGCATTATAATCTCTCTTTGCCTGACCAAAGTTCTCTCTTCCAATGAAATAGCAATGGTTTTGGTATCATTTTGCTGGCACAGGAAAGTAGAGCCACCTGCTTTACTTGTTGTGGTGATTTGGGGAACCTATGTACATATGATTAAGGCTCCACATTTGTTACAGAAGTCATGGATTCTGTGACTTTCCGCAACCTCCATGACTTCTGCAGCAGGCCTGGGATCCGCTTGAGCAGCTCGGGCAGCTCCTGGGCCAGTCGCACCGGCTGCTGCTGGGACAGCCTCGGGTTCCCCCATCCACCAGCAGCAGGAATTTGGGTGTGGGGGGGCTCAGGGCTCAGGATTGGGTTCCAGGGTAGTGCTTACCTGGGGGGAGGATCCCCAGAAGGGCAACAGAACTCTCCTCCCTCAGCTCCTAGTAGCACAGGCTGCCTCTGCCCGCAGGCATCGCCCCCACAGCTCCCATTGGCCATGGTTACCAGCCAGTGAGAGCTGCAGAACTGGGGATTGGGGCGGAGTGGAGGCAGTGCATGGAGCTAGGAACTGGAGATTGCTGCCTCCTAGGAGCCGGGTAGAGAACCTGCCCCAGCCCCAGTAACCCCCTAGGTCCCCCGCCCAACATCCCCAGCACCCCCCCCAGCTTGCGCCGCCCTGAGCACCCGTGATGCCCCCTGGGCCACACACCCCAGTACTCGCGCTGCCCCCCCAGTACCCAAGGCGCCCTCAATGCTGTGCCCCCCTCCCCCTGAGCCACCCCAACACCCAAGGTTTAGTCAGGTGTATATAGTAAAAGACATGGACAGGTCATGGGTCATGAATTTTTGTTTACTGCGCGTGATCTGTCCAAGACTTTTACTAAAAATACCTGTGACTAAAATGTAGCCTTACATATGACTCATGGATTCTGGTTGATATTATGAAGATGTTGTCATGAAAATTGCTGCATCATGAGTGCCCTTCTTTCTATATGTATCCACCATTGCTAACAAGCCTTAAGCATGTACATCCCAGAGACAATGGTGGGTCATTAGTACTCAGAGACCATCTACTCAGAGTAAAGCCACATGGGACAATGGGTTCACGTGAGCTGGGAGAAGATACTTTCTCCTCTTGTCTGAAGGAGGGTGGGAAGGGGAGAGTGTGGAAATTGGCAAGACGGACAGTGGTGGTGATGTTGGGACATGTCACCTAGGGAGACGCAGGCCAGGTCTACACCACAGACTCATATTGGTACAACTATGTCACCCGGGTGTGAAAAATCCACACCCGAGCAATGTAGTTATCCTGACCTAACCCACCATGTAGACAGTGCTATGTCAGTGGGAGAGCTTCTCTTGCCAACATAGCTACCGCCTCTCAGGGAGGTGGATTGATTACACCAATGGGAGAAGCTGCTATACAGCTGCTATATAGCTGCTATAGCACTGTATGTGAAGACAAGCCTTCAGAGAGACAGTCTGAAAGTTTGGGCAGAAGTGGGGAAGGGACCCTCCATAGTCAGAAGAGAGGAAGAAACCCAATCTATGCAGTGGAGCAGAAGGATTCTGGAGAGCCCCAGACGACCTTGCCTCTTGCCCAAAGAATGGTCTGGAGCAGAGAGGAAACTGAGGTAGGGAAATGAGTATAGGATTCGTTCTTTTTGTATAGATCTTTGTGTATGTCTCATCCTATTCAAGGAAGAGCAATAATGTGTTAGAATCCTGTGCAAAGTCTCTATGTGTTATGTGCTACACCTTAGCAGGTGCCCAGAAGAGGTAACTCAGAAGGCTCACACCTTCAGGTGGAATTCTGTGAGAAGGTATGTTTAACCTATCAGGGCAATCTGAGGACTCATCACTAGTTCCTGGGGCTGGGCAGAAGACCATGTGGTTGCAGCTCTCAGGAGAGGGTACCAGTTAGAAGATCTGCATCCTGAATGGGCATCCAGAAGTCCTAAGATAAGGACGGTGCCAAGGCTCTATTCAGATTCCAGATGCTTAAAACACCTGGGATCCAGCAGTTGAGTCCCATCACAGTGGTCTGGTGAGCAGTCAGGAGGGGACACTCAATTAGACCTGTGACACATCACCATATGAATTGGAGTGGCTCTATATAAAACTGATTAGCTCATCTTATTTCAATGGAAACCTGCTTGGTTTCCTGCCAGCTCACCCACTCTGCTCTTCAGCAGCCTGCCTGGCAAACTGCTGGGGCTTTTAGGCTCTGTGGTTCTGGGGCCACCTACTGTATGGACCGCCCCAGGGCAGGGGACCCTAGGGCTTCCAGGGTCTGTGGCCACACTGCAGCTAGCTAGGTGGACTGAGGCTTGGGACTCCAGGGCTTCAGGCATTCGTTACTTAGGGAATCCAGAGGCTGCAGTTTGGGGACAACCAACCAGGTGGGCTGATCCCAAATTCAGGATCCTAGGACTTCTAGGGTCCATGGCTCCAGGGAGCCAGCAAGGTAGACTGCCCCAGAGTTGCACACCCCAGGGTTTTGTCTTTTGGCAAATTTCAACATTTTTGGTGTGTTTCCAATTAGAACTAAACCAAATGTCTAACAAGCTTAATCCTCCTCAAAACAGAATTACATGTCTTCAAATGCTCTAGAGTACTGTTAAGGCATGTGATTCCTGCACTGTATCCATCTACACCTTTTCTCCTAATGCAGTCAGTGTCAATGCCAAACAGAAAGGTGACTGAATGCATCTTTGTTTGACATCTATGTTAAACCATTTACTCGTATCTGCATTTGCTTTAACTGTGCAGTTTCACCTTGACATAAAAAGCCTTGATGAGGTGAATTATTTTTCTTGGCACACCATAGCCATTTCGAGATGTTACAGAGTGAATCACAAAGGGGCTGTACAAGGATTTCTTAAAATCTATGAAATTTACAATGAGTAGGTTTTGCCATTCAATGCTCTCTTTGACAATTATTTGTGAAGTGAAAATATAGTTGATGCATAATCCTCTAGGTCAAAATCCAGTCTGCTATTCCCCGTGCTTTGCCTCAACTGCTTTCTTTATTCTGCGTAAGGTGCTACTGTAAAAGACGTTGACAATCACCAAAAGAAATGTAACATCTTGCTAGTTATTGCAGTCGCTTAGGTTACCTTTCTTTGGTATTTTGACTATAATACCCTTTTCCCATTGTTCTGGAGGCTTTTCCTCATCTCATCTTTTGTTGAATAGTTTGGTGATTTTATCAACAATCTTAACATCACAAGCTTTCAACATTTCCTTGGTGACTTGGTCTTCACCTGCACCTTTTCCATCTTTTCACTTTTTCATTGCCTCTTTCACCTCTTTTGTGATGTGAGGTGTTATGATGTCTAGTTCTGCACGTTTAAATTCTTTGTCAGAATCAACAGATTCTTATGGCCTTAGTCTGTTTAGAACCTCTTAAAAGTGTTCTGCCCAAAACGTGGCTGATGGATCATAATCCCAAGTTTCCTCTCTTCTAATATTTCAAATTGAAGATCCAGATCTACACTTGCAAATCTACATGTCACAATCCATTACATCAAGACTGTGCAAGTAAAATCATAAAAGAGTGTCATTTCAATTCTTTATGTCAAAAGCCTTGCATTCCTCTCCATCCAGTTAAGGAACTACTGAGTACATTTTTAACTCAGTAGTTGGATAAATAATGGGGTAGGAAATTAATGAGATGACAGGGCACAGCAGGAGTTATGGACAAAATATTTAAACCTGTCTGAAGTTAGTCTCCTAAACCCATATACAAGCACATAAATAAAACTGGCCTGATTTTTAAAGATGCTGAGCACCTGCAGCTCCCATTCACTTCAGTAGGTACCTCGCCCTTCTGAAAATCAGGCTAGGGCCAAGCAGAGTAGTTATGACAGGGCGAGTTATTTTCTTATATATCTGTCATCTTATCTATTAATACTAAGCCCTGGTCTACACTACAGAGTTAGGTTGACATAAGGCAGCTTACTCTGCAAACGTCTAACTGCAGTGTAGCTCCCACTGATGTAACTCACTCAGAACACCAACTTACTAACTCCAATTCCATGAGAGGCGTAGCACTTAAGTCAATGTAGTTAGGTTGACCCAGTATCAGCATAGACACTACCTTGCTTACACGGACTGTTGCCATATTTCAGAATCCACTCTACACTGCCCTATACTGACAGTTAAATTGGTGGAAGCGTTCCTGGTGAGGACATAAACCACCAACATGAGGAGCATAGTGTAGACATGCAAAAGCAATTTAATTACTGTGGTGGCTGTACATCGACATAACTTGGGTCAATTTAATTTTGTAGTGTAGACTTGCCCTAATATAAGGGGAGGGAATACAGTAGGGTTCCAGCAGTTGAGTTATAGTAACTATTTATTGTATTATAAAAGTTATATCCATTTTTTTAATCGTCTCATCTCACTTGGTCCATCTCTTTTCAAATAGTTCAGCTGTTAATCTAATACAGTCAGAAAGTTGCTGTATTTCTTTTAGTTCATGCTCTGATTTGGTTTCTGTGTGGCATTGAGAAGTTGATTTTGATCCATAAAGCCATAATGTCTTGCCAATTGCCTACTTCAGATATCACCTCTTTCCCCATGTCATACTGACACAGTTGCAGTCAATGTAAGTGCTTGTGCTGGAGTCACCTTGATTTAAAAGAAAGGGGTTAATCATAGAGTGTTTTCCTGGAAGGACTCTAAGCTTTAGAACCTATTCCCATAATTATCAGCAGTGCAAGTTGCCCTTCATAGAGAGAATACCAATGAGACATTAGGAACAGATATTTTTACTCACCAAAACAAAACAAAATAGACAGAAATGAGCCAGAAAAATGCTGAAGGGAAGGCCATGATACAGGGAATCATCTTTCTGTGTTCTGTCAGTTTGAAAGGCTTCTGGTCTTGATGTTAGAAAACTAGAATCAATGATGCCAACATGGCTGGTTTGTGCACGTAAAAGCTTATGCTCTCAACAAAACAAATATTCATTATTTAGATTCATAAAGTCCAAGGCTAGAAGGAGCCACTGGGATCATCTAGTCCAGGGATCGGCAGCCTTTGGCATGCGGCTCACCTGGTGGGCTGGTCCTGTTTGTTTACCTGCCATGTCCTCAGGTTTGGCTGATCGCGGCTCCCATTGGCAGCGGTTTGCCGCTCCAAGCCAATGTGGGCGGTGGGAAGCGATGACCAGCACATCCCTCAGCCTGCGCCGCTTCCCACAGCCCCTATTGGCCTGGAGCGATGAACCGCGGCCGAACCTGCGGATGCGGCAGGTAAACAAGCCAGCCCACCAGGGTGCTTACCCTGGCGGGCTGCATGTCAAAGGTTGCCGATCCCTGATCTAATCTGTCCTCTGGTATAACATAGGTCATAGAACTTCCACAAAAGAATTCCTAGAGCATATTTTTTAGAAAAACAACCAATCTTGATTCAAAAAGCTGTCAAAGATGGACACTCTACCACGACCATTGGAAAATCATTCTAATGATTAATTACTCTCACCCCATTAAAATTGTATACCATATTTTCAGTCTGAATTTGTCTAGCTTAAACTTTGAGCTATTGGATCGTGTTATACCTTTCTCTACTAGACTGATGAGCCCATTATTAAATATTTGGTCCTCAAGTAGATATTTATAGACTGTAATCAAATCACCCTTTTCTTCTCTTCCAATTCTAATAATTCTTATGGCTTTTCTCTGAACCCTTACCAGTGTTTCAACATTCTTCTTGAGTTGTGGGCGCCAGAATTGGACACAGTATTCCAGCAGTGGTCACACCAGTGCCAAATACAGAGGTAAAATAATTTCTCTACAGCTACTAGAGAGTATCTTCTTTATGTATCCCAGGATCACATTAGCTCTTTTGGTCACAGTGTCACACTGGAAGTTCATGTTCAGCTGATTATCTAACACAGCCCCCAAATTCTTGATTTCTTGGGGTTACAAGCTCATCACAGCTTTAACTCAGAACAAGCACCCAGTCTTATGAGGCCTCAGTAGGCCCAGTACCATCCAATCTACTCTAAGGACTGGGGCCCTCCATTGACCCCCTTCAGGGGTCCTGTCCATTTGCTGGATCAGGAGGAAGGCCCTGACCCTTTTTAAAACCAGGCTATTTATCAAAAAAAAGTCCTTTTTTCTGTCTGTTGGTCCCTGGAGAATCCAGCCTGAAGTAGTATATGTAGATTCACAGGGGGTGGGGATGGCTTCAAAGGGCTGATAATGGAAGTAGTACAGTAGCATCCCCTTCCTACTAGAGAAGGTACATACGCCACAATAACACATACACAGTTGCATTTTTAATACAGTGTACCTCAAAAGTATTAACTGTAATTCAATAAGGTTGAACTTAGTTCAGTAAGTTTATCTTGATTCCATAAGATTGTTTAGAATATTGCAGGATATTATCAGTCTGTCACATGCTGCTAACTGATAATTTGGCAGAAGAAATCTATGCCATGTCTGACACTCTCAGAAGGACAGCTGAGAAAACAGACATCATGTAGAATATGATCTCATCTCCTTCCTGAAGCCTATGGCTTACATCTGCGCTAGAGAGAGTACCTCTAAGCTGTTACAGCCAAAGGCTCTGATCTTCAAAGGTATGTAGGCATTAACTCCCATTTAAATCAATAGGCATTAGATGCCTGACTACCTTTGATAATATGGGTCTAAATCCCTACTGCCCCACATCTTACTTTCGTAAGGACACCTATGGTGCTAAAAATAACAGACTGGGCACATCCGGTCCTAGTACTCCATTTCCTTTCCAAAGAGCCTGGAAGAGCTTTCATATTACATGTATAGATGAGAAGAAAGACTAGTTTCTTCTTAAGGCTTGACGGTCTTCTTCCTTGGAATAGAGAGAATTCGTATTAGAGGCTAGTCCTGATCTCCCCTAAGATCCAGCCAAGAAAACAGTGTTTTACTCCTGCTTGATGCTATTGTCTTGACAAAACTGAACCTAGCACTTTCACTATCATTTGTGAGACAAGCAGGCCAAGTGAAGTGAGAACAGGATTGTAAGCCAGGAAATAGAGAATTCCAATCCTGATTTTGCCACCGACTTGCTGTGCAGTTTGGGACTTGACCTCTGTGTCTCAGTTTCCCCATTTGAGAAAATTAATGAGAATAAATAATATTGCCTACCACACAGGATGCTATCCAACACCAATAAATGTGAAGTATTACCATATGCAGTTAACTACAAATGGCAAGGCAAGGTAGAAGTTTCAGTTCATTCACTGGAGGTTACTGTGAGAGCCCAGAAGAATCTTGCTGCGGGGGGAACTAGAGTAAAAACTTAAGCTGTCAGCAAAGTGAGCAGATCTGACTTTAAGCACACACAGAGGGTTAAATCCTGCCCCCTTTGAAGTCAATGGCAAAACTCCCATTGACTTCAGTAGGGTCAGGATTTAATCCTTAAAGTTAGGCACATGCAGAAGTAACTTGCTGAACTAGGGCCTTATAGCCCCAGAATGTATGTTTGGCCTTTTGAATACTACCTAATGAGTCTTATTACTTCTGTATTGTTTTGTGCATTTTATATATTGCTTTAGAAAACCAGTTAGATATTCTTCATAGAAGGAAAACTGCCAACCACTCTTTTTTTTTTGAAAATTATTATTTTGGAAAACCTATTGTCACTGAAAAGGGGTTGACCTTGGTTGAATTGCCTTTAACAATCTTAACTCTTTCTTCACAGTTTTTGTTTTTGAATTAATCACATCAATTTAAAAAAGTCAGAAAAGAATATTTAATAGGAATCCTCTTGCCAAAGTGAAACAGAGCTGCACAACAATTAATAATACCCTCTCTTTGGCACTTGTAGTCCCTTCTAACCCTATGAGTCTATTAATACAATAGGGCATGAATCATAGAATCATAGGATTGGAAGGGACCTCAAGAGGTCATCTAATCCAGTTCTCTGCACTTATGGCAGGACTAGACATTATCTAGACCATCCTTGACAGGTGTTTGTCTAACCTTCTCTTAAAAATCTCCAATGATGGAGATTCCACAACCTCCTTAGGCGATTTATTCCAGTGCCTAACCACCCTGATAGTTAGGAAGTTTTTCCTAATGTCTAACCTAAACCTCTCTAGCTGCAATTTAAGCCCATTGCTTCTTGTCTTATCCTCAGAGGTTAAGAACAATGTTTCTCCTCCTCCTTGTAAGAACTTTTTATGTACTTGAAAACTCTTTTCATGTGCCATCTCAGTCTTCTCTTTTCCAGACTAAACAAATTAATTTGTTTTCAATCTTCCCTCACAGGTCATTTTCTAGACTGTTAATCATTTTTGTTTTTCTCTGGACTGCAATTTGTCCACATCTTTCTTGAAATGTGGTGCCCAGAACTGAATACTCCAATTGAGGCCTAATCAGAATGGAGTAGAGCGGAAGAATTACTTCTCATGTCTTACTTACAACACTCCTGATAATACCTCCCAGAATGATTTTTGCTTTTTTTGAAACAGCTTTACACTGTTGACTCATATTTAGCTTATGGTCCACTATGATATTCAGACCCCTTTCCACAGTACTCCTTCCTGGGAAGTCATTTCCAATTTTGTATGTGTGCAACTGATTGTTCCTTCCTAAGTGGAGTACTTTGCATTTGTCCTTATTGAATTTCATCCTATTTACTTCAGACCATTTCTCCAGTTTGTCCAGATCATTTTGAATTTTAATCCTATCCTCCAAAGCACTTGCAACCCCTCCCAGCTTGGTATCATCCACAGACTTTATAAGTGTACTCTCTATGTCATTATCTAAATCACTGGTGAAGATATTGAAGAGAACCAGACCCAGAACTGATCCCTGTGGTACCCCACTCATTATGCCCTTCCAGCATGATTATGAACCACTGATAACTACTCTCTGTGAATGGTTTTCCAACCAGTTTTGCACCTAACCTTACAGTAGCTCCATCTAGGTTGCATTTCCCTAGTTTGTTTTTGAGGAGGTCATGCGAGACAGTATCAAAAGCTTTACTTAAGTCAAGATATACCACGCCTACTGTTTCCCCCGATCCACAAGGTTTGTTACCCTGTCAAAGAAAGCTATCAGGTTGGTTTGGCATAACTTATTCTTGACAAATGCATGCTGACTGTTACTTATCACCTTTTTATCATCTAGATATTTGCAAATTGATTGCTTAATTATTTGCTCCATTATCTTTCTAGGTACAGAAGTTAAGCTGACTGGTCTGTAATTCCCTAGGTTGTCCTTATTTCCCTTTTTCTAGATTGGCACTATATTTGCCCTTTTCCAGTCTTCTGGAATCTCTCTTGTCTTTCATGACTTTTCAAAGATAATTGCTAATGGCTGAGATATCGCCTCAGTCAGCTCCTTGAGTATTCTAGGATGCATTTCATTAGGTTCTGGTGACTTGAAGATATCTAATTTGTCTAAGTAATTTTTAAATTGTTCTTTTCCTATTTTAGCCTCTGATCCTACCTCATTTTCACTATGTTAGACTTCCAATCACCACTAACCTTCTTGGTGAAAACTGAAACAAAGAAGTCATTAAACACCTCTGCCATTTCCATTTTTTCTGTTATTATTTCCCCCTCCCCACAAACCCACTGAGTAACAGACTTACCCTGTCCTTGGTCTTCCTCTTGCTTCTAATGTAATTGTGGAATGTTTTCTTGTTACCCTTTATGTCTCTAGCTAATTTGATCTCATTTTGTGCCTTGGCTTTTCTAATTTTGTCCCTACATACTTGTGTTATTTGTTTATATTCATCCTTTTTAATTTGACCTAGTTTCCACTTTTTGTAGAACTCTTTTTTTTATTTTTAGATCATTGAAGATCTCCTGGTTAAGACAGTGTGGTCTCTTGCCATACTTCCTATCTTTCCTACGCAGTGGGATAGTTTGCTCTTGTGCCCTTAATAATGTCTCTTTGAAAAACTGCCGTTTTCTATTGTTTTTCCTCTTAGACTTGCTTCCCATGGGATCTTACCTACCGACTCCCTGAGTTTGCTAGTCTGCCTTCTTGAAATCCATTGTCTTTATTTTGCTGTTCTCCCTCCTACCATTCCTTAGAATCATTAACTCTATCATTTCATGATCACTTTCACTCAAACTGCCTTCCACTTTCAAATTCTCAACCAGTTCCTCCCTATTTGTCAAAACCAAATCTAGAACAGCCTCACCCTAGTAGCTTTCTCCATCTTCTGAAATAAAAAATTGTCTCCAATACATTCCAAGAACTCGTTGGATAACCTTTGTCTTGCTGTGTTATTTTCCCAACAGATGCTTAAGTAGTTGAAGTTCCCCATCACCAGCAAGTCCTATGCTTTGGATGGTTTTGTTAGTTGTTTAAAAAATAGCCTCATCCACCTCTTCTTCCTTATGAGGTGGTCTGTAGTAGACCCATACCATGACATCATCCTTGTTTTTACCCCTTTTAGCCTTACCCAGAGACTTTCAACAAGTCTATCTCCTATTTCCATCTCAACCTTGTCACAGAGTCCCGGGCGATGCTCTGGAACTGTTTTCAGAGCAAGAAGCTTACACAGCTTCACCTCCTGGGTCTCTCCTTGGAGCATTCAGCATCCTCTGTCCCTCCGTGTGCTTTCCACAGCGAGTCCACCCAGGCGGGGTCCTGGGGAAGCCAGAGGGTCCTGCACCCCCACTTTGCTTTGCAGTCAGATGTTACTCTTAGCCAACCTGTAAAACAGAGGTTTATTAGATGACAGGAAGACAGTCTAAAACAGAGCTTGTAGGTACAGAGAACGGGATCCCTCAGCCAGGTCCATTCTGCAGCCCAGTGAGGCAGACCACTCCGGCTTCTCTCACTTCCAGTACCCAGCCAGCTCCCAACTGAAACCCCCTCCAGCCCCTCCTTTCTGGCCTTTGTCTCTTTCCCGGGCCAGGAGGTCACCTGATCTCTTTGTTCACCTTTAGCTATTCCCTTGCAGGATGAAGGGCCCCAGCCATTTGTTGCTAGGATACAAAGTGTTGGCAATTTATGCACACTGGAGACTTAAGAAATGCATAGGGGAAACTGAGGCACCCACACAGTGTTCAGAGGAAACATTAAGAAAAGTCCTACTTCGTCACAAACCTCAGTCCAAGTGTATACATTTTTAATACATAAGGCAACACCTCCTCCCTTTTCCCCCTCCCTGTCCTTCCTGAGCAATCTGTACCTTTCTGTACCAATATTCCAGTCATGTCTATTATCCCACCAAGACTCTGTGATGCCAACTATGTCATAGTTGTGTTTATTTACTAGCATTTCGAGTTCTTCCTATTTATTACCCATATTTCTCACATTAATATACAGACATTTAAGATACAGATTTGATTCCTCACCCCTAGTTCTGTCTTGTCTCTCCTTTATCCCTGCTATAACAGCCCATGCTTCCTACAAATTCCAACTCTTCTCCCAGGTCTCCATGTTTTTGACTTACCTGTGCACTTTGGTCATCTGCCCCCTTCAAACCTAGTTTAAAGCCCTCCTCACTAGGTTAGCCAGCCTGTATCCAAATATGCTCCTCCCCTTCTGTCATAACTTTAGTCCCAGATTTGGACCTTAGCGTCCAAAATATGGGGGTTAGCATGAAAACCTCCAAGCTTAGTTACCAGCTTGGACCTGGTACTTGCTGCCACCACCCAAAAAATTAGAGTGTTAAGGGGCACTCTGGTCCCCCTGAAAAACCTTCCCTGGGGACCCCAAGACCCAAATCCCTTGAGTCTCACAACAAAGGGAAATAATCCTTTTTCCCTTCCCCCCTCCAGGTGCTCCTGGAGAGATACACAGACACAAGCTCTGTGAATCCAAACAGAGTGACTCCCCCTCTCCATTTCCAGTCCTGGAAACAAAAGCACTTTCCTCTTCACCCAGAGGGAATGCAAAATCAGGCTAGCAAATCCAACACACACAGATCTCCCCCTGATTTCTTCCTCCCACCAATTCCCTGGTGAGTACAGACTCAATTTCCCTGAAATTTCCCAGAAAAGAAAACTCCAACAGGTCTCAAAAAGAAAGCTTTATATAAAAAGAAAGAAAATACATACAAATGGTCTCTCTGTATTAAGGTGACAAAATACAGGGTCAATTGCTTAGAAGAAATATTGAATAAACAGCCTTATTCAAAAAGAATACAAATCAAAGCACTCCAGCACTTATATTCATGCAAATACCAAACAAAAGAAACCATATAACTTACTGTCTAATCTCTTTGTCCTTATACTTAGAAACAGAAGACTAGAAAGCAGAAACTACTTCTCCAAAGCTCAGAGAAAGCAGGCAGACAGAAAACAAAGACTCAGACACAAACTTCCCTCCACCCAGAGTTGAAAAAAATTCGGTTTCCTGATTGGTCCTCTGGTCAGGTGCTTCAGGTGAAAGAGACATTAACCCTTAGCTATCTGTTTATGACACCTTCCTCCATAGGTGGACCTCATCTCTGCTTAGCAGTCCTTCTAGAAGGATCGAAGAGAACACCACCTGCGCTCCCAATGCCTTCACGCTTATTCCCAGAGCCCTGTAGTCACTTCTGATCTGCTGAGAGTCATACCTTGCAGTATCATTAGTGCCCACATGGATGAGTAGCTTGAGGTAGTAGTCAGATGGCCAGATGATCCTCGACAATCCCCCCATAACATCTCAGATACAGGCCCCTGGCAGGCAGCATACCTCCCAGGATGCCATGTCAGGGCAACAGATGGGTGCCTCCATGTCCCTCACCACCATCACTACCCTACGTTTCCTCCTGTGAGTGGTGGCTGCAATCCTCTCAATCTTGGGGGTACATGGCTTCTCCTCCTCCACCTTTGGGGGTGATTCCTCACTGCCAGGGCAGCATATTGGTTTTCCATAACCATGGTGAGTGCGTTGGAAGTAGGGGTATAACACTGCTTCTGCCAGAAGTAATCAGCAGCCAGTATCCTCCTTGTGACAGAGCCATATCCTCTTCCCTGGTGGTGTGACAGCAGTCCTCTGAGCTAGATAGCTTCCTCACTCTTGGATGTCTCCATGTGAATACTCTCAAGGAATTCCTTGTGGGCACGGATGCTCCTCAGCCTTAACACCTCCATCTGTAAATCTCCCACCTGCTTCCTGAGAGATTCCACCAGCAGGCACCTTTCACACTGGATGGTCCCCCCAGCCTGGCTTTCTGTGAGTGGGAAATGCAAGTCACAGTCTCTGAAGATCCATACCAGGATCTGGGTAAAGGCATCTATGGTTAGGTTCTCTGTTTGGACACAGGCGCAGGTGGAGGAGACAGGAGCAGTGTTGGCACTGGCGATGCAGCCCTTCCTAACAATAGTGTTTATATTCTGACTCCCTCTTAAAACTCCCTCTCAAACTCCCCTGTTTGCGGTCCCCTTGGTCACTTAGCCTCTGGCTTTTAAGGCCTTCTCCCCTAGGTCAGCCAGATACACAATCCCAACTGACCCAGTAACTGAAATAACTGAAACTAAACAAAATAACTGGAAAGAGAAAGACACAAACAAACTCACTCACCCCAAAGTTAGTACTCACACCTTGTTTGTTCAGCAGGGGGAATCTCCTTCTCCCCTCTCAAACTCCCCTTTTTACGCTAGATAATCCCGTCCTACTCTGTTCTCCCTTCCACACACCCCCACATCCCAGTTCAAAATAAATATCTTCTTAGCTGAGTCCTTGCATATTAAATTTCATCCCAGAAGAACTTTTATTGTCAAGTCAAAATCCTGAAACTAGGGCCTGAATGGGGTCTAATGGGTACTGTGAATCTAGTCCTGGCTTAGCTACTGACTTACTGTGAAAGCTCAGGTAAGCTACTTATTATTAACATTGTGGTGTATCGTAGTCCTGCCTAGAGGCACCATTGTGTTAGGTACTGTGCACATATACATTATAAAGGCAATCCCCATTCCAAAGTGCAACCACTACTCCTCAGTTTCTCTACCTATGAAATGGGAATGCTGCTTTCCTACTTTATGAAAGAGGCTCTGGGAGGCTCAGTTAATATTTACACAGTAAAATGATTGGAAGAAAAGTGCTATGCAAGCACAAAGTATAATTGCTATTAAACTCATGTTTTATAATGGAATTAACAAAAAAAAACAAAGTACAGAACAAAGCTATAGGTGATACATTTTGTTAAACTCGGATGACTAACTAAAAGAATAAACACTAAACAGGAGAGCTTTTAGGAAACAGTATCTTTTTCAGGCTCTGGGATCCCTGCAGAACTAACTGTGTTCTGAACTATTTTTATTTCATGAACTAAATAATAGAAATGTTGGAGAACGCTTTACTTTAGTGCCACGCACAGCAACTACACATGAATTATTTTGTGCCCAGATGGAATGTAAGAATGATACACATGCAAACAAGGAGGAAAATGACAGCTCAAGCTCACCATAGATCCCTAAATGACACTGAAGAGAGGTTAGATTTGAATGCCTGTGGTAACTTAGTGTGAGGTAAATACAAGGCTTGGTGGGTGACGGGAGTGAGAAGGGTAATTAAAAGAGGGAAAAGGTAGTCCTTTGTTTAACACACTGACCTGCGATTCAGGCATGGGCAGTGCTTGAACCACTGGCTGGGGGAGGTTAGCCCCCGCCCCACGCCACCCCACCCCACCCCTTCTGCCTGAGGCCCCACTCCCCCAGAGTGTCGGGAAGGCAGGCGACATGGCCACACCCTACCCAGTCCCGGAGTGCCGGCAGCTTGGCCCAAGCCCTGGAGCACTAGGCTGGTGGTGCAGCCCCAGCACCACCCCAACGCCAGCCCAAGACCTAGCTGGGAACATGGCACAGGGATAAGGGAACTGGCAGAAATGGGTTGGGAGGGGGGCAACGTGGGGAGGGCCACACTTGGCTATTTGGAGAGGCAAATCCCCCCTCCCCTCAGCCTATGATACTCACTGCTCATGGATTCAGGAGATCTGTGTTAATTCCCAGCTCTACCACCCACTAATTGGGTGACCTTAGACAGATAAATTGATTTCTTTGTGCCCCAGTTCCCCGCCTGGCCAAGGGGGTAATAATCCGTTCTTTCTCCCACCTTTTGTTGATCTTATCTATTTAGATTGTAATTCTTTGGGACAGATACTGTCTCTTATTATGTGTTTTCCCAGCACCAACCACAATGGGGCTCCAGTCTCAGATGGAGCACCTAGGTTCCCCCATAATGCAAATAATAATAAAAATCATAAAGAATAAATCTGGTGCATCCATTTAGTGCTAATGAAATAACCTGTTCAAATACTGGAAGGGAAAGACCATGCACAGAGACTGAGGAAGAAGCATTTTCCTTTGGCACCTTTAGTTTGGTCTCACAATCAAGCAGGCAGCACAGAGATTGTAAATGTGCTCCCATTGAGTTTAGTGGGAGCAGGATTGAATCCAGAGTGTTAATTTTAGTAAAACAGGGCCTGGTTTTCAAAGGGGGAGGTGTCTAGCTGGCTGGTGTTTGTGCAACTGCTTCTTTGTGTACACAAACACCTGCACATACACTTTTTGACCGCTGATAGCTGTGCCTGCAGATGATCGAATTTACATGCATGAAGGGGTGGACAAGTAGGTTTTCTGAGCACAAATTCTATTACCAATGAGTGCAGAAACTAGAGGTCAAGAAATCGATGTGCTTGTCTCTGCACAAAAAACTGAAGGTGGATTTTTGAAATTTGACCCCAAAAATATGAAGATGGAACCCCCCTACACAATTCCCTCCAATGCAAATATCATTTTCCCTTTACGAATGAACATATTGTTCTGTGCAGAGGCGGACAGTTTGCTGAATTTCACTTCACTCCTTGAATCCATTTAATGAATAACAATGAGTTGTGAGGCTTTCATTGGATTCCGGTACCTTGCTTAGATTTGCATTAACAGTTTTCAGTGCTCATTTGATTTTGGTTTTGTTCTGTGTTTCTGCCTCTTGTATTTGTCTGTGCAGCTGAAATTCAAGGCACAGTAAATAAATAAACAAAACCCAAGCAGACTATTCTCCAGGGAGCTACACATTACGATCTATAAAGTCACAGTAAAGGCAGCGCTCACTCCAAATTGATGTGACTCACTCCTAAATTAAATCATAGCTATATGACTGTGACTCCCCTGCTAAAGAAAAGCTATGTGTGTATGGAGTCTGGAGGGACGGTAGGAGATGCAAAAGCCATAAAAAAGACAAAACTCTAGAGGATAGGTCTTCACTTCACAGTTAAATTTGACCCTGAACTGGGATTTAGCCCAGCCCCTCCACCAACCACACACAAAAACCTATGCCCTGGGTTTGGAGGTGCGTTAAGCCTGAGCTAGATTCCTTGGCTGGAGGGTATAGGTCAGAGGCCAGACTCTGCTTTAACTCAGGCTGGAACGCACTCACTTTGGAGTAAGGACTCAGTCTAAATCATTGAAGTGCTGATAGTACTCCAGTGCCTTCCCCCAGTTCCCACTGAAGGACAGACAAGTTCTCCGACAACTGATAGTGTTGAGTCTTGCCAGCTGTCTGGCAATTATGGCAGTTTTTCTTTCTAGACATTCACTGTGCTGAGAGTCCATAAGGGTGCAGACATTCCAAGTGGCGAAATTCATTGTCTTGTGTCAGCCACGGAGTTGAGTGATCCCACTGAATGAGGCCATCCAGTCGGAAGAGTGTGAGACAGCCTATGTTTTGGGCACCTTTTCTAGCTCCCTCCCCAGTTGGGGTGAGCAGAGGGGATCCTAGAAAGGCCTGATCAGTCACAGCCACTGCTGCTGAAATGCATTTCTGTCTCATCCAAGCCCAAGACGATCGTCACACGGCTGCCACCTGCGTGCAGATTTGTGACCAAAGACTCCCAGAGATCACTGCACTGGTCTTCACCGCCACTCATCCATCACCACAGGGCTTTGCATGAGTGTGAGCCCTTTGATAGAGGCCTGTGCATGAAATCTTTTAACATGGAGAAACTAGTTTGCAGGCAGTAACCACACAAGACTTGACAGGAGGAAAATCCTGACCCAGTGGCAAGGAGAAACAAGACAATCGGGGCCTCCCTCCTGCTGGAGCCCTCATCTGCCTTCACAGACGCAGAAGACTAGGAGGTCCTCTGTATGCGCCCGATCTACCACTGGGGTCTTGTGAAGTTTGGACTGCAGTTAGTTAGGACCCTCGCCTCAGACCTGCTCACCAAGTGGGACCCTCCCAGGAGTATGAAAGCTCTGGGTGATGTTGCTTTGAGGGTCTTTAGCCCACACAAGGCTCTTCACCACAACAAGGTTGTGGTCCATCAGAGAGGAGGGGTATGTCTACACTGCAGTGTAAGCTCAGGGTTTGAATTCAGGCTCAAGCCTAATCACCCCTTTGATCTACACACAAATTGCACTAACCCAGGGTCCCAGGACCCCCAAGGGTGGAGGGTCTGAGCCTGATTCAAGAGCCAGGGTTCATGTCCAACTGATTTGCAGTGTAAACACATCCCCCACTGGACTCATGCTCTAGCAGTCTGCCAAAGGTATTCCATAATCTCATGGGCCAACTTTCTTTGTCATAAAGAGCTCTGAACCTTATTTTCCAGGATTCAAACTCATGCTAGGGCCTTGCTTATCTCTGCAGAAATAATAAAATGTAGGGAATCCGACATAGCTGCTGTACACTTTTATCATCAATAAAAATTGATAGCTGTCTTTTGTTAGTACAAACAAATAACAAAGTATAAGCTACCGTTTGTTGTGTTTCAGCTCCATACACTCATTCTCCACCTTCTTATCATTCCCTGACCTCTTTTCCCAATTATTCTTTTACTCTTTCATGGTAGATGGCCTCCTATAGCTTTTCAACATGGCTCCTGTCATCTCTGAGAACTTCTTTGTGTTTGTTCATTGCTGTTCTTTTTAAATTTTACATCAAGCATTTTCATAATCATTTTTATTCTCGCTCCTTCCATTTTAAAAAAAATTACTCCATTTCAGTGTTGTGGACCCATGTTGGTTGTTTTAAAAGACATCTAAATCTCATATTCGGATTAGCTCAAAATCAGAAGTTAGCAGGACAAACATGCATTTTGTGCACCAAAGTGAAGATTTAGATGCCCAAATACAAGATCCTAGACAGGCTCTCCTATCTGAAAACTGATTTACTGCAGTTTATGTTAGGTTTATCATTGACCCAGAAGTCACACAGCTTTTGACAGATTGTTTTCAGTTAAGGGATCTAGCTGCAACAGATACAGAAAATTCCCATGCTCAGATAAGGAGTATGAGTGTGGGCCTGGCATGACAGCACCATTGGCACTATTGTAAACCCAGCACTGAGAACAATGCCACGGACCTGGTCCCCTGCCCAAGCAGATAGCCCAGCAGCCAGGGTATAAGTACTGGAACATCCCCTGCTGTCACTTTGGGGGAGTGGGGGAGGAAGAGAAGAGGTGAACCCATGAAACTGCCCCTCCTACTTTTAAAGGAAATAAAGGCACTGCTGCCACTCTGAGAGTATATGGGGGCCGTATGCTACTTCTGACAGTCTAGGAAAGAAGGGGCTGCGGGTCAAACTAATGCCACTCCAATGAGGATTCAGTACATCCCTGGGCAATCTCTGCCAGTGTGCCCCACAAAGCCTCAGCTGTAAATGTAATCTGCTCCTCGTGGCAGAACTCCTGGGAAAAAATGATGGAGAAACTGCCTTTTGCCTTTCACTGAGGTAAATCTCCCCTTGGACTAGGCTGCTCCCACAGACAAAATATGGGGAAACTTGCATTCCCCTGTACCTACACCTGGTTGCCAGGCAGGAGAGCTGGAAGTTCCCTAGAAGTGTGTGTGTGTGGGGACATCCGCTCACCCCCTCACCTCTAGGCCCCACTCACACTCTGCCTCTTCCCACCCCTGCTCTGCCTCTTCCCCCAATGCCTCTCATGACTCTCTCCCCTTTCCGCCCCCTCTCTCCCTGTCACTCGCCCTTAAGGCAGAAAAAATGGCAGGGCATAGCACTCCCACTTTTAAAAGTGTTGGGGCCATGCCCTTCCACTGTTCCAGAGCCCCTGTTGCCAGGTGTCTGGTTTTTAACCAGACACTAAAAGTCCAGTTACGGGAGTAACCGAAGTCAGCCTCTTTGCCAGGAGGGCAGGAAGAGCAGCAGCTGCTGCTGCTGCTGCCTGGAGGAGCTGCAGTTCAGCTGGAGAGAGAGTGAGCTGCCTCCCAAGGACCTGGTTCTGGTGGAGAGAAGTAGGTACTGTCTCCACGCCACTCTGGGGTGTGGGGATCCTGTCCACTCCCTACCCTACCTGCTGTTCTTGCCCCTAGCACCCTGCCTTGCTCTGGGGAACACCCTTCCCACCCCATTGTGCTCCTGTCCCCAGCCCTGCCTTGCTCCAGGCACTGCCCTCCGAGCCCACTATGCTCTTGTCCCTGGCCCCTGCCTCTCTCTCGGGGACCAACCCCCCTCCTCCCTATGCCAGACCCACAAAAGGTTAATACAGCCCTGATTGTTCTCCTGCCACAGAGTCCTCGGTTGGAGTGTGGTGGCAGGGCTTCCCACAACAGTAGGTCTAGACGTTAACATCCCTTTGAGCTGAATGGGGTGAATCTGTGACAGAATGTATCGGTGGCCACACCCTACACACTATTGTAATAATCTCTGTACAAGATATGTCTTGTGTATCATTTGAAGACTCATAATTTGCTGGTCCATATTGTCCTGATAAAATATGTGTGGCAACATTGTGAGGTTATAAGATTTCATTGTATGACGTTATTAACATGTTCCAAGCTGAGATTGGCAAACAGATCCATCTCAAACAGAAGAAGGTGTGCTCTGCCTCATTTGCATTTAAACAGAGTCATCAAGCAGGAAGGGACAGAAAGGGAGTTCAAACAGGTGGGAAAACCAGCAGGGAATATCCCTACATATAGACACTCAGTCTCTTGAATCACAGCTTGAAATGTTTTCCAAGGGGGGTGACTCACACTACAAAAAGGAGGAATAAATGCCTCTTTTCTCGCTCTCTGCCCATCACATTCATGGCATCCGAAGCCATAGGGACAAGGAAGCATTCATGGCATTCTGGGGAGAAGAGGTCCTGACCTAAGAAGTTTGGTCAGTAAGATTGCTAAAGCATGTGGTGAGAAAAACTTTGTTTTGAATTTAACAAACTGTTAAATTAGACACCAGCTGCATTTTATCTTTATTTTCCTTGTAATCATTTCTGACTTTTATGCCTCATTACTTGTACTCATTAAAATCTCTCTTTGTAGTTAATAAGCTTGTTGTGCTGTTCTATCTAATCCAGTGTGTTTAAATTGAAATGTCTGGGAGATTCTATTTGGGGAAACAAAGTGTGCACATTATTTCTATTAAAGAAATACAGGCTATATGGATGTGTATTGTCCAAGAGAGGGCTGGACAGTACAGGACATACATCTTTTGTGAGGAGGGGGAAATCTTGGATTGGAGGGTGTACTAGAGTCACCCTGCAATATAAACAAGGCTGTACAAGCCAGGCTGGGGCTGGCTGGCTAGAGCTCACACACAGACACAGCTGGGAGTGACTTACATGCTGGAGTCTGTTTGTGAGCAGTCCAGGCTGGAGGCTACAGCTGCTAGACAGGATAAAGGGCTACAGGGTAGAAGGCAGGGGTGACACAGCTATTTATTAGTCTGGATTGTCCCCTGGGTATGTCCCAAGATCATTCCTCTCAGAGCTATTACTTCAGGCTGGCTGCAGACTCAGGTAGAAATCACTTTGGTTACACTCCAGTTCCATTTTGAAGCTTCCCTTTATGACCATGTGGTCTAGAAGTGTTAAAAAATATGAAGGGTAAGGTTCTACTCCCATCATGAGACTCTAGCAGCTGAGATTGTGTGCCTTAATCCAACCCTGCTGCCCCATTCAGAGGGAATGATGATGCAGTAACGCTGTGGTTTTAAAGCCATGAGTTTCTAGTTAACTTTGTTCCCTTCTGTATCTTTTTCTGTGGGAGGCAACAATCTGGCCCTTAGTCAGGAAACTACTAAAATCCTTGTGGTGCCTGTTCTCCTCCCTGCCAGGCATCCTGAGGTACAGGTAGCTGTACAAAGAGTAAGTGGGCCCACAGTTTGTCCGAAGACACTGATGATGCATAGTAAACCTTTCAAATAAAACTTATTGAGTATGCTGGGCCCACACAGAATAGGATAATTAAGCACAACATAGAAAAAAAGGATCGATAATGATTAATTATTGTGTGTAATTTTTTAAAAAGAAGCTTAAGCAATATTAGATTTATTCCTCTATATAGCTATCTCCTTTGCCAGTTCTAAAATGAGTTTATATTAGCCAAAAGGTCACTTTCTGGTTAAGAATGTAAAAGCTGTATGTTTATTTTCAATATGAATTATAGCAATGGCTTAAGGCATAGGAATCATTTTTCACCACTGGCAGAGTCTTCCTCCGGTCTAACAACGATAGCACGACATTTCAATAACACTGGTTACAATGGTAACATTGATGGGCTCCATTTGCCCTGATAGCCTGCCAGGAGATTCCACTGCTGTAGTCTGGAACCCAACAGCTCTGCCTTACTCTTAGGTAGTTCCAAATCCCTGACAAGGTCATTCATTTCACCTTGTGTTAGGAGGTGTGGTTCAGAGGAGGAGGATGGGAGAAAATGTGGGTCCTGTGACATTGATGGTTCAGGACCAGAAGTTTCATCCTCTTCCTCGTCTGACTCAAGTGAGAATGATTCTGGTGCATCAGGAACCAGCAGTCCTTCTCCGTGGGGTACTGGGTGTATAGCTGATGGAATGTTTGGATAATGCACAGTCCACGTTTTCTTCTTTGACACACCTTTCCCAACTGGAGGCACCATGCAGAAGTAACAATTGATGGTATGATCTGTTGGCTCTCTCCAAATCATTGGCACTGCAAAAGGCATAGATTTCCTTTTCCTGTTCAACCACTGGCAAAGATTTGTTGCACAAGTGTTGCAGCATATGTGTGGGGCCCACCTCTTGTCCTGATCTCCAATTTTGCAGCCAAAATAAAGGTGATAGGCTTTCTTAACCATAGTGGTTAGACTGTGCTTTTGTGATGCAAAAATCACTTAACCACAAACATAGCAGAAGTTATCTGCACTGTTCACACAAGTGCGAGGCATCTCTGCTCACTTTGGCTAAACAGAAATGTGTTCCTTTGCAAAATCAAACACTGACAAATAAGAGAGCACGACACTGTATGATTTCTAGAGCTGATATAGGGCAATTTGTTCAGCAGAGTGATGTAAGCTTCGTTATGATTGCATCATCCATGACTTTTAGGAATAACATGATGCAATTCATATCAGGTATGAAGCAATACCAGCTTCAGATTGCATCATTCATTGTTTTCCCTCAAAAGCAAGTACTGCCCAAACCCAGTCATAGATTTATTCATAGATCCAGTCAAAGATGTATTTTAGTCATTTCTGGTTTAAATTGAGATCCCTTCCCTTTATAACTCACTTATCCTCCGCCATTCCCAAATCAAGGGTCGTATATACTGACCCAATAGCATATCTTGAAAACTAGAGCCAATCAACAATTTTAAGCATCATTTTCATTCTCAGTGACCCAGAATTAGTAAAGTTGGACTACATTTATTTCAGAAGCATTTTGGCTGTTGAGCAGTGTAATATTAAAGCAAGATGGGAACTGTCATAATTAGCAAATCTAATATTAATCAAAGATGTGCATAATGGAAATGATTTACTGGAAACTAAATTGCACATGAGCAGAAATGATAGCGATCATAAACTTTCTCAAAACACTTGTAATTTATCACCTGTGTCCCCTGGATCACACGAATTAAAGAACACTTCTCTTTCTAGAGATGTTGCACTAGCATCAAACGTTGCACAATTTGCCAGGACAAGATGTTTTGGTGAGTTCTACACTGGAATATCATTTTTTTTCTTAATCTCTTGTTGCTCATTGTCTCCCAGATGAGTGTTTGACCAAAGTGTCTATGCTGTTGTAATCTGCCATCAGAAGGGTGCTGTGATCAACAATAACACAGTGCTTTATTAAATGATAACGCAAAATACCACAGAAACCGCCAGCAATAGCCCAAGTAATATAGTGTCACAGTTGTAAACTGCAGTATTTTGAACTATTAATGCAGAACACTATATTTGTTTTCATTAAAGATGACATGGACATTTTCCAATAATTGTTGAAGGTTTCCAGAGCAGTGCAGCTATCAAAGTGAAGAATTTTAAAGAGAAAAAATAGAGTATTTTCAGATTTCATGCTTCACGATTCATATATTGTAATTGTCTGTACAGCTCAGCAAACCTGAAGCAAAAGGAGAACAGGAAGTTGTCTATGACTTCACCAGTGATGAATGAGAATGCAGCCTTTGTTCATAACAACAGAGAAACTGGTTTGGAAAGGCTTCTGTGTCAGCCAACCTTTTTAAGGAAGAATTCTGAGCTCTATTAAAACAAACAGTCTTGATATCATGAACTACCTAAAACCTTGATCCTACAAGGAGATCCACTCACATAGACCCGTGTGCCCAGGTGGAATCTGATTTAAGATTTCCAGGACAGACAGATTTGAATAAACATTGAAAAGGAATCAAATCTTTCAACATTTGCCCATCATTAGTTTAACAACAAATTCTAAAATGCTGAAAAGAAATAGTTTTCCAAAAAGATTAGACCATTATATGGGTAACAAGAAGATGCAAAATTACATTCAACAGAATGAAATTAGATGGGCTGTAAACTCACATGCTTCAGGGCATAAGCTGGCCACTAAACGAGGTGGCTTACTAAGAAATTTCTTGTTTGCAGGTTATTTCATAGTTGTCCATTATGGGATTGCTTTCATTTTCCCCTGAAGCACCTGATTTACTAATCACCATCAGAGACAGGTAGGGGTGTTCTGAACACTGATATTTCCCATGAGAAATTTTGGATGAAAAAAATCTTCATCCTAAGTATTTCAGTTGAAAAACTTCAGTTTTCCCATGGGAAGTGTTGAATGAATTCTAAATAAAAATTCTCCTTTCCAAGTGACTTTTCAAAATGAAATGACAATATTCATTTTATTTCAGCTTAAAGTATTTTTCCATTCTGAGCAAAGAACTGAAAATAATTCTAAGAGATGGTTGTTGTTCTTACTTTGATGATTACAATTTAATCTTTCATTTACAATTGATTTTTCAGTTCAGCAGCTTAACAAAAAGCAAACAACCCTCCCACCAACCCCAAAAGCCAACCCCCTCCCAAAAATAAATCAAACCAACCTCCTCACCCCAAAACAAACAAACAAATAAAACAAACAACCCTAGATTTTTTTTGTTTTGGGTTGAACAAAACTTTGTTTGCCCTGTGATAATTTCCCCACTCCTTTACTTATTTTTGGGAGGGGTAGAGGCTAGTGTTGCCGTTTTTAAATTTTTTTTTAAATAAATCTAGAACAATTTTGAAACAAAACATTGTTTCAAAACAAAAAGTGAAAATGGTTTCATTTCAAAAGTATAAAAATGAAAATTTTGATTTTGAAATACCCTCTCCCCCCTTTTTTTCCTTGCTGAAACTATTCATCAACTTTGCTCCAGATTCACAAATAGTTTTGGTGCACTGCAGTTTTGGGCAAATAAACTAAATTTCTCTAATTACTACTCCCATAGAAGCATCCACACACTGAAACTTTACTTACAAATTTTACCATTTTTTTTCCTAATCATGGCAACTGTGGAATGGAGTTTCACCTGCTCAGCATTTATCAAGGTATTTCTGAGGGCAACAGGCTCTTAGGAACATCTGCATTATAACTGAACATGAAATTACAGAGTTACTAGACCTAAATGGCTTGAACAACAAATTTACTGCTGATGAATTATCATCTAAATGAATTTTTCTGTCTTTGTGTTTCTTTGGTCTTGAAAAAACAAGTCAAAATTAAAATAATCTGTGTTGAAGTGTTGCAGTGACAGTTACTGCTGAGGAGACATTTTCACTGTAGAAAAGGTCTATTGCTATGAAGTCCATTGAAGTCTGACACTAAATGAAATGCAGGGGGAGAGGGTGCATTTTAAGCATCATGCTGTATTCCTGGGACAGTGTAACCTATGATGAATATAACACTTTAATTGCATTTTGCCATTGTCTGATAATGTTGCCATTTGTATGTACTCCAAACACAAGTGAGAAGTATGGAATTCTAGCTGCAGGTGAACATTCAAGAATTTAAAACTAGGTTCAGAAATAGGTCGGTCTTCATGGTCCTAAAGATAATTGAGGCACAGTGAAAATATGTAAGGAATATGCAGCACTGATCATGCACATCCTTTAGGGGAATTCATTCATCAGTGGAGGCACATAGTGTTCATTCGTACTAACTGAAATTATCTATGTGCTCTAAGGGAAGAAGAGACCTCAATATAGATGCACAGGTCTTGAAAAGGTTTAACATATACAAGGCCTTTGGCCAACAAATGTTCTTGCATTATCAAATGTCCTGTTTTATAATTATTGGTGCTTTAGAGACCACTCTAAATATATTGTGAGCTTTCCTCTAGTACCCACTGGCTTTGCCAGCTACATCAAAGCACTCTTCCAGACCATCAACTAGTGAAATGTTAGCCTGCCAATGATTCATCCTGAAAGCAGATCTTCTGTTTTCTGGGTTACCATGCCTCCTTCAGTTACATCACTGATTAGCTTTAAAATTATCAGATGGACTAATTTGGGATGTCAAAGCTAGTATCACAAAATTTCTAGCTATGTCAACATTTCAAAGCACAGAAATTAATGTCAGAAACTTCAAAGTGATGGAATGAGTTACCACAAAATTATGGTGTAACCTGCCATTCATGATTTTCTGATATTAAGGAGCAGCCAGTGAAAAATTAGACACCCTTCTATGTTTTGTGATGTATAGCTTGTTTTGGCCTGGATATATGCCTGGATCCCACTGAAAGGTCTTTATTTACTTTTTAAAACTATCCTTAATCTTAGCACGTTACGTACATTTTCACATTTCTTCAGTTGCTCTTTTTTGTGTGTGCAAGGTTATCTGCTCTGCAATACTATCCTTGTGACCTGCTGCTGTCTTTCAGTGTTATTGTCAGTAGTGTTTGGCTTTGTCTCTCTGCATCTGTATTCCAAACCACACAGAACTCAGGAAAAGCCCTATATCCTCATTTTATCTTCACTTTCGCAATCCATTAATGACGGGCCAGATTGTGAAGTCTCTGTTTAGGGCCCATGCTTACTCTCATTCAGTTCAGAGGCAGAGCTCCCATTGATTTCAGTGGACACAGGCTTTAGTCTTTACTCAGCCCAAAACTCCTATGGGGCAAATCCTCAACTTGTTAATTTTTTAATCCTGTCTTAGTCAGTCAAAAAGGGATGAGTTAAAAGTAAGTCAAAACTTCAGGTTTTGGCCTTGTATGAATAAGTGAGGCACATATCTTCAGGGATTTTCTGAAGTAATTTCAGTTATGGCCCACTGACTTGATTCATCTTGTACACTGTGCGAAGCTGGAATAAAATGTCACCATTCTGGTTTGGTGGTATTTTACATCTGTAAGATACCCAGGCGTAAGTGACTGTACCAAAGGCAAAGCAATGAGGAAATCAGGCTCCATATCTAAAAGAGGAACAAAGCTGCAGCACGTACCTTTTCAGTTTTACAGAGAAACTGAAGTGCACTTTGCTCATTTCAATATTCCAGAACAACTAGTGATAGGCAATGGACCACAATTCACTGCAGCAGAATTTAAGTCATTCCAAACTAAATATGATTTTGTGTATTAATAACAGCCCACATTACCCATAAGTGAACAGAGAGGCCTGTACAGACAGCCAAGAGAATCCTACAGCTGCAAGATCCATTCCTTGCTCTACTAAGTTATGGATCAACACCAACAACAACTACTGGATATAGTCCAGCACAACTCACAATGGGGGAGACAACTCTGAACTATTGGAAAAGAAAACTACGTTGGAACAATCTCCAAAGTGGCCAACCATAAAGAGTAGCCAAATCAAAGAGAAAAAGAGCTTACACTTTTATAAACAAACAGCACTCAAATATAAAACTTTGTGACCATGTTTGTGTCAGACTAGATGGAGAAAAGGGATAGTCACAGGGTCCACTCACTGCTGGTCTGGCACATCCTCCTGGTCACTCTGGGGATTAGCTCTTGAGGTTGACGCCCCCAGCCACAGTTTGCACATCGTTGCTCTGTTGCTCCCTCTGGTCTGCGGCCTCACTCTCACTCCTGGAACTGCAGTATCCTCTTTGTGACTCAGCCTTCTGGCTAGTCCTCTAGCCTTCAGTGTTTCCCCCTTCTGGGGTAGCAAAGTCCCTTCTCCTTAGAAGTTTTAGTCAGTCTTTCCTTTCACTGGCCATCGGTGCCACTCTCCCAGTGGCTAGTAGGGGAACCTGGGCCCACTCTCTACTCTGGGTTCCAGTCCAGGAACCCACAGTTCTGGGCTTTCCTTTCTTAGCCCTCACTGCTCCTTCCCAGGACTGCTTCCTACTACACCTTGTTCCCCTTCTCTCTCTGGTTATACCAGCTACAAAACTCTCCTCCCAAGAGTGACTGCTACCTGCCTTCCTGCAGCCCGTCTGCTGCCAACTACCTGGCTTTACACAGGCCCTTCTTGTTCCTCCACAGCTGAGTCTGCTCTCAATTAGTTCCCTGGTCCCTGACTCCTTCACCAGGTGCAGCCTGTGGAGTTATTTGGCCTGCCTGGCCATCTTAACCCCTTTCAATCCTGTGTGGCGTGGACACCCTATCACAAGGATGGAGAACTCCAGCTGTCATAAAGAAACAAAATTAATTGATCAGATCATATGTGATCGAGGCTAACAGTGGAGAGTTCAACAGAAATCAACATTTACCGTTTGTTCCTCAGAAATAGCAATCAACAGAGCAGAGTCTACGGATAGTGAATGCAGAACAAGATGACAACTCAGACTCCAAACCAAGCTTTTACACGTTGGGTCATGTAATTAGAAAGCCAAAACAATTCAGAGACACATAATAGACTGATATACACTGAACTTTAAAAACAGCATGATACTGTATCCATAAAATTTATACCTTATCTGAGCATACAACAGATATATGTGGTAGTGCATTAAAAGATGTCATGGAAGATGCATCTCTAGTATCT
Source organism: Gopherus evgoodei (assembly GCF_007399415.2). NCBI lineage: Eukaryota > Metazoa > Chordata > Testudines > Testudinidae > Gopherus > Gopherus evgoodei. The sequence goes on from NC_044322.1 coordinate 120,686,618, forward strand.
CTCTTCAGGGAGGAAGCTCTGTAGCCAGTTCATATGTATGAAAAGCAAAGGATAGTGTAGTTGCTACAAACATGGACAAGCAGGTGTAATCTATCCATTAGGTGGGTTTTGTTTATTTTTACAGTAAAAAAGCAAAGCTCATATGACAACACTATCCCTTTGTCTGCAACTTAGTGGCACTTTTAAAGTAAATAAAAATTTAGCTCAAGCTAAAAATTCAGCCCACTTAGAGCACTGTGCTTTAAGGGTGTAATTCAACCAATGTTTATGTTCCATTTAAACCATTTTGAGGATAGAAGTGGTGCAGAGTCCTTGTGCTGACTCTCTGCATGGGAGAAAGATCACCTTCAGAAAATAAAATGGCTTGGCTTACTGAATTGGTCATTTCCACCTCAGCAAGTGCTGAGAGTCAAGTGTGGTTTGTAAAGAAATCAGAGGGCCATGACTTTTTGACTCAGTTTAACAAACAAAAGGAAAAGCAGGAAGAAGTAGCAGTAACAATGAACACTAAATGATGGAGCATAAAGTACACACAAGTAAAACATACATTTAGTTATAAGTCTCCAGTCTGTGCCTAGCTGGAGTTCCTTGGAACAAGGAAAAGTCACCTCAGCAGGCAGTGTAGATGAAGAGGAGTGCACCTTTGGATGGAAATGCCAACTCCCCTTGAAGCAGAGAAACAAAGGCCGAGCCACCTCAGATTTCCAGCAGCAGGACAGACCATAAGGAGACTCCTTTCCCCTCTCCCCATAGGATCCCCTTCTCCTAAGAAGGCCAGGCTCCTCTTCTTACTTTGAGTTATCTTCTGGAGGGGGATTCAGCGTCTCCTTTAGTGTTTTCAAGGTTTGGCTGACTGGCCTTGATTCTGTCTGTTTTTCTCCACTTTTTTCAGAAGCAGCTGGCTGGTTCATTCGCCTTTTCCTGCTTTTTGGGAGAGGTAGTCCAACAGGTAGTCCAATGAGTGTGAGAGTAAAGTGATCTGAGTTTGGCACTTAGTATGTTGAATTACGATTTCAAGAATCCACTAATCTCAGTTGTCTGTTTCTGGTTCTTGTAGGACCTGGCCAGAATGTGTGAGAGTATGTGTGTGTGTTTTTATAATCTGAGGCTGATTTTCAGAAATCCTGAGCACCTGCGGCTCTCATAGAAGCATAGAAATGTAGGGCTGAAAGACACCTCAAGGGGTCATCAAATCCAGCCTTCTGCGCTGTGGCAGGTTCAAGTAAACCTAGACCATCTCTGACAGGTGTTTGTCCAACCTATTTTTGGAAACTTCCAATAATGGGGTTTCCATGACCTCCCATGGAAGTCAATTCCTGAGCTTAACTACCCTGATAGTTAGAAAGTTTATCCTAATATCTAACCTAAATCATCCTTGCTGCAGATTAAGCCCATTACTACTTGTCCTTCAGTGGACATGGAGAACAATTGATCACCATTCTCTTTGTAACAGCCCTTATCTTATTTGAAGGCTATTGTCAGGTTCTCTCCTGAGTCTTCTTTTCTCAAGACAAAATATGCCCATTTAAAAAAAAAAAAACTTTTCCTCATAGGCCAGGTTTTCTAAACCTTTTATCATTTTTGCTGCTCTCCTCTGGATTCCAATTTGTGCACAACTTTCCTAAAGTGTGGCACCCAGAATTGGACCCAGAATTACAGCTGAGGCCTCTCCAGTACTCAGTAGAGAGGACCAGTTATCGCCCATGTTTTACAGATTACATTTCTGTTAATACATCCCAGAATAGTTTTAGCTTTTATTGAAATTGCATCACATTGATGACTCATAGTCAATTTCTGATCCATTATAATGCCCAGATCCTTTTCAGAACTACTATTACCTTGCCAATTATTCCCCATTTTGTAGCTGTGCATTTGATTTTTCCTTGCAATGTGTAGCACTTTGCACTTGACTTTATTGAATTTCAGCTTGAGTTCAGACCATTTCTCCAATTTGTCAAGGTCGTTTTGAATTCTGAGCCTGTCCTCCAAAGTGCTAGCAACCCCTCTCAGCTTGGTGTCATCAGCAAATTTTATAAGCACCCTCTCCACTCCCTTATCCATACCATTAATGAAAATATTGACTAGTACAGGACCCAGGACTGAAATCTGCGGGACCCCACTAGATACAGTCTCCCAGGTTGATGACAAAGCATTGATAATTACTTTTTGAATACAGTCTTTCAACCAGTTTTGCAGCCACCTTATAGTAATTTCATCTAGGCCACATTTCTGTAATTTGCTTATGAGAATGTCATGTGAGACTTGTGATATATCTTTATTTTAATAAGGCTTTTGACATCTACATCTCCCCCTTTTCCCCATTGACTAGACCAGTAACCTTGTCACAGAAAGAAACTAGCTTGGTTTGGCATGATTGGTTTTTGACAAATCCATGCTAGCTATTCCTTATAAGACCATTATCCTTTAGGTGCTTCGAAACGGATTTGCTCCAGTATCTTTCCAGGTATTGAAGTTAGGCTGACTGGTCTATAATTCCTTGTGTTCTCCCTATTTTAAAGGCAGTACTATGTTTGCCCTTTTCCACTCCTCTGGGACCTCACCCGTCTTCCAAGATTTCTCAAAGATAATTGCTAATTGTTCAGAGACTGCTCCAGCTAGTTCCTTAAGTACTCTAGGATGAATTTCATTAGGCCCTTTCACCCTGAACACATCTAATTACCTTGAATGTGTTCTTTTCCAATGTTGGCTTGGATCCCTTCCTCCTTGTTGTTAATATTAATTGCGTTGAATATCTGGTCACTATTAAACTTTTTAGGTTAGCCTTTTAGGCTGAAGCAGTCAGCCTTTTTAATGTCATCAATTATTAGCTCTCCTTTCCCACTAAGTAGAAGAATTACACTTTCCTTCATCTTTCTCTTGCTCCTAATGTATTTAAAGAACCTCTTCTTATTGCCTTAATGAGAGATGCAAAAGTTCAGCAGGACTCAAAATCAGGCCTGAGAAAGAGAAGAAAAGGCCTCTTGTGGGGCAGTGGATTTTCACAAATCTTCTCCCTCTAAGTGGTGGGGTTATGTCATTCCCTAGGTTCTGACTTTCTTAGGCCTTGGCTATACTTGAGAGCTACAGAGCAATAAAACCACCCACAGTGCTGTACCTCATTCCCTGTCCACATTGGCCAGGCATATACAGCGCTGTGTCTCCGCGGCTACAGCACTGCTGGTACTCCACCTCCCCAAGAGGAATAATGTTTATTGCGCCGCCGCTGCTGCTCTGTGGCACCAGTGTGGCCGCCCAATGCACGCTGATTGGTCTCCAAAAGTATTCAGTAGTATCCCACAATGTCTGTTCTAGCCACTCTGGTCATCAGTTCGAACTCTACTCCCCTAGCCTCAGATGACCAACCACCAGACTCGCCTTTTATATTCCCTGGGAACTTTAAAAATCCCCTTCCTATTTGCTCATCCAGGAGTGGAGTGCTATCAGAGAATCTTTCCAGGTGACCATGTCTTCACATGCCAAGTGATCCCCAGTATGGGGCAATTGCTGGACCTCATCAGTGGGGCATGATGGAAAGGGGCCATGACCAGGACACACTGCAGTGCAGGATTAAAGTGAAGGAGCTGCGGAGTGCTTACCGCAAAGCCCGCGAGGGAAACTGCGGCTCCAGTGCTGCACCCACAACCTGCTGTTACTACAAAGAGATTTACGCGATACTTGGGGGTGACCCCACCTCCACTCTGAGCACCACCATGGACACTTCAGAGTGGGAGGAGGATGAGGAAAGTAGGAGTGAGGGTGCTGGGGTGGGGGGAGACACCCTGGAATCCCTGGAGGCCTGCAGCCAGGAGCTCTTCTTGAGCCAGGAGGAAGGTAGCCGGTTGCAGCGGCCAGTACTTGGTGGGGGGCAAACAGAAGAGCAGGTTCCCAGTAAATGGCTTTTTTTGGGTGGAAGGAATTTTTTTGGTGTGGGCTTTTTGGGAGAGGAAGGTTAGGGCTGCATGCATGCCTAGATGCAGAATAGCGCATTGATGTCGTCTATCACATTACCGAGGCCGATTAACACAATCTCTTCGAAAGTCTCATCCAGAACATGGGCAATGCACTTGTGCAGGTTTCTTGGGAGAGCCACTGTCAGGTTAACGTGTCCATGCCACTGTGCCACGAGGGGTGGGGGGGCCATTGCTGCACACAGGCAAGCTGCATATGGGTCAGGACAGAAGCCGTATTGCAGTAGAAGACGCTCCCTTGCTTCCCAGGTCACTCTCAAAAGCAAGATATCTTCCAGGACGAACTCCTGTGGAAAATGTTGGGACAGTGTTCAGTATAGCTGCCCCCTGCAGCTGTTGGCTCTCCCCAAGGCACAGAAACCCAGAGGACAGTGCAGCTGTGAAACAATCAGTCCCCCTTACTCACCATTTTGGGGCTGACATGGGTTATGTGCGCTCTCTTTGGGACAGGAAAATTATGCTATTGTGTAGACTGTGTGTGCCCTCCTTAAGTGCGGGGGAATCATTACTCTGTCTGGTATAAACAATACTACCTCTGTTAAGTGTTGCACTTTGCCTTTACAGATGCAGCCTTGAGATCTCAGCCATCCATGTTATCACTGGCTGAGAGACTGCAAAGACTCAGGAAGAGGCCATGAAAAAGCAAAGAAGACATGCTGCAAGAAGTGATGCAACAATTTCTTAAAGAGAATCAAAAAGCGCAGGAGTGGAGGGAGAGTGAAAGCAGGTTCTGCCAGGAAAACACAGTGCACTGGCAGCAAAGCACGGAGCACCGGCAGCATCGGCTGATAAGCATCATGGAGAGCCAAGTGGACTCTATCCAGGTGCTTGTAGCCCTGCAGGTGGAGCACTACTCATGTCCCCCCCCAGCTCTTGTCCCAAAACTCTCTCTTGTGCCTCCATGTCACCTCCAACCCACTTTCCCCAACATCTGGGTTCTTGCTGCCAACAGCTGCCTCCAACACCTGTATCTTTACCACCCAGCCCTGAAAACTACGACCCTTAACCTCTGCACTCAACCCCCATCACCATGCAGTGTAGCCATCCTGAAGTGCAGCACTCATTGCACAGCACTCCAGATAGGACATAAACAAATCTGTGATTGTACCATTTCCCACCCCACCCCCTTGCCTTTTCTGATTCCCAAGCAGTTGTGTTTTTTTTCAATAAATGGTATTTTTGGCTTTGAAAACATTCTTTATTATTGCATAAAGTAAAAGATACCTTACCCCAGGAAAGAAACAGGCACTGCACGTCAGCTTAGCAAACACAGATTCCTACTAACATTGTAACCACTGCACTTCACTCCCGTGCAGACATTACTGCTGGCTTTCAGACTCAAATTGCTCCTTCAGGCATCCCTAATCCTTGCAACCCCACGCTGGGTCCTTATGATAGCCCTGCTCTCTGGCTGTGCAAATTCAGCCTCCACGTGTTGAACATCCGAGGTCCATGCCCGAGTGAAGCTTTCACCCTTCCCTTCACAAATGTTATGGAGGGTACAGCACGCAGATATAACCGCGGGGATGCTGTATTCGGTCAAGTTCTGCTTCCCATACAGAGATCACCAGCGACCCTTTAAATGGCCAAAAGCACACTCCACAGTCATTTGGCACCGGCTTAGTCTGTAGTTGAACCATTCCTTGCTGCTGTCAAGGCTTCCTGTGTAGGTTTTCATGAGCCACCTCATTAATGGGTAAGCTGGGTCTCCAAGGAGTAAAATGGAGGTTTCGACTTTTCCCTACTGTGATCTTCCGCTCTGGTAAAAAAGTTCTGGCCTGCAGCTTCCTGAACAGGGCAGTGTTCCAAAAGATGCATGCATCATGCACCTTTCCGGGCCAGCCTGCGTTAATGTCAATAAAATGCCCACAGTGATCCACAAGCGCCTGGAGAACCATAGAGAAATATCCCTTCCGATTAACATACTTGGATGCTAGGTGGGATGGTGCCAGAATTGGAATATGCATCCCATCTACCGCCCCTCCACAGTTAGGGAAACCCATTTGTGCAAAGCCATCCACAATGTCCTGCACGTTACCCTGAGTCATGGTTCTTCTGAGCAGGATGCGATTAATGGCCCTGCAAACTTGGATCAACATGATTCCAATGGTCGACTTTCCGACTCCAAACTGGTTTGTGACTAATTGGTAGCTGTCTGGAGTTGCCAGCTTCCAGATTGCAATAGCCACCAGCTTCTCCAACGGCAGGACAGCTCTCAATTTCGTGTCCTTGCACTGCAAGGTGGGGGTGAACTCCTCACACAGTCCCATGAAAGTGGCTTTTCTCATCCAAAAGTTCTGCAGCCACTGCTCATCATCCCAGACTTGCATGACGATGTGATCCCACCACTCAGTGCTTGCTTCCTGAGCCCAAAAGCGGCATTCCATGGTGCTGAGTATGTCTGTGAATGCCACAAGCAATTTCGTGTCGTACATGTTACGCGACTCGATATCATTGTCGGACTCCTCACTGTCACTTTGGATCTTAAGGAATAGCTCGACTGCCAAACGTGATGTGCTGGCGAGACTCATCAGCACACTCCTCAGCATTTGGGCTCCATTTCCCGCAGACCAAAATGGAACACAGATTGCGCTGCACAGAAACTGTTGAAAGATGGTGCCAAATGTGGATGGAAACACAGGGATTGCTGGGATGTGAAGCGATGCATCACAGGGCATTGGGACAGGACCCAGAATGCCCCACACTCCCCGCCCCCGCACCCTTCCCACAACCCACAGCACCAGAATGGGAAGAGGTGCTCTGTGGGATAGCTGCCCATAATGCACTGCTCCCAATGCAGCTGCAAGTGCCGCAAATGTGGCTACGATAGTGCGCTGTCAGCTGTCAGTGTGAACAGACTTCAGTGCTTTCCCTACTCAGCTGTACGAAGGCAGGTTTAACTCACAGCACTGTACATCTGCAAGTGTAGTCATGGCCTTAGCAGGCTAAGGAAATGACCTGTGGAATTTTCCTGCCATTATGCTGCTTAGGATAGCATGCTAGTGCAGACAACTAAAGCTCCCACCAGTCAGTCACCCTGCCCAGACCTTCAAAATGCTTTATTTGTGCAAGTGGAAAGGAGGATCCAACAGTATTTCCCACTCCCCTCATCTTTAAATTTCACTCATGATTGTTGATCTCAACTAGACCTTGCAGAGCTTTTCTTTCCTGCAGGCCCTCAGGGCAGATACAAAAGATTAAATAAATCAACACGTTTGCTTTTGGGATCCTTCCTCCCAGTCCCTTCTCAACTTCAACCTCAATTTCGATCACAGAACATTCAGAAAACAAAAATAAAAAGCAGGAATTTTCCATTTCTCTATCAAAAATAAAGGGCCAAATTCAGCAATAGTAGAATTATGCATGCTTAAACCAGGATTGAGTATGTCTCAAAACAGCCATGTAGCGAAGGGAAGAGCTTTTTAAATTTACTTCATTTAAGAAAGTGTAACAAATAGCTCATTTCTTTGGCAGTCAAGCAGGAATCCCAGCAGCAAAAATCCATGAGATATTCAAAAGTGTAAAGAGGAAAATGTCAGCATAATGAAAAAAAGAGGGTTCCTGTTCTCACTCTATGCTGCTTAGAAAATACAGTGATCTCGGATAAGATACACTCACTTAGCAAATAAAGACCATCCTTAGCAATGTGAAAACTTTATCGGGGCTTTCTCAGAAGCTGCAGGTACTTCAGATTGCAGTATTTCTGACTACTAGCTTGCCAACAACTTCCTGATGTGTTCAGTAGAGTCGCCAGGATTAGACTGGTAGTTCTCCTTTGCCCTGGCTTGAACCAAAATCTTCATAATTTTGTCAGTGGATTATTAGCAGTACTTCAGAGTAATCAGTCTGTTTTGGGAAGTTACCAGGTGACTGTCTCACTTGCTCTTACTAAGGAATACTATAAATCATTGACTTGCCTGGCTGTCTTTGGTAGAGTTGCAAGTATGCCTGTCAAGGCTTGGTGACTGGAGAGGAGGGTGGGGGATGAGATAGGAAATTAGCTTTTCTTGAAGAAGGAGTGAAAAACTGTTCGGAATGGTAAAAACAAAAAACATTCTGCCTTTTTATTCCAACTTAAGTAAGTGAGTCTACATAGTTACAATTTCTCTTTATGTTATAATATTTCAGAACTGTAGAAGTATTATTTTTAAATTACTTAAGCCTATATTCTAATATTAGGGACTGCTAGCAGATGAGCTGAAATTAATTTTAAATAAAAGATTTAAATAAACCCTACATCCTAAGTCAACAGCAGACCGCACAGGCAGGTCTTAAAGTGACAAAGTATTTGAAAATGATTTCCTATTTCCTGCCAAGAATCTAAATTTAGGTTTGTGTATTTCTTATGCAATAAGTAATGACTTCAGAAACACCCAAAGGAGTGCTCTCTGCTTTAGGTGTTTGTGAGGGGCAGCAGAAACAGAACTAAGCAGAGTTACCAGAAACTGATGGGCCAGATTCGCTGGCATGCTTCAGTGACACAGAGCAGCCATAAACCTAGCTGAAACGAGTTAGACTGGGTTTCTGGCTGTTCTTCAATGTGGAGTGGTGCAAAGCAGCCAGAGTAGAGCATAGATTTCAAGGCCAGAAAGGACTGTTGTGATCATCGAGTCTCACCTCCTCTATAACACAAGATTCATAGGTTTTTTGTGAAAGTATTTCATATCACAGTAACTTTATTATTCCCAAGGGTCCTCTCCCTATGGTGAATGAATTATAACTGAATACTCTTGGACCTTTTTATAGCAAAGCTTTTTTCTTTTCTTACTTTTTACTTAACTTACACGAAACATCTTCATGATAGAGATTCACCATAAATGGAATTGCACTTAGCACGCTGCAATTCACTGAAACGATTTTGGACTTTCATCCTGTATGTCTTTGCTATATATGGCATTTCAAGGTCCTGAACTTTATGGTCATCATTTTCAAAGAGTAAAAGAAAGGTTAAAATTTTAGACCCAATTATTCTGTAGATAGTGAAAGCAGAATGTAGCAGTTTATCACCTCACTAAGAAGCACATCCATCATTTTAGATCCAATTTACCTCCATCCCATGCAAAACATTGTTATCTCACTTCTAATATTGACAACTAATGATAGCTAAAATGCTGAAGACAAAAATAACATTTTTTTTATGTTGAATAAGCTATTCCCATCTCACCTTCTATATTTTGCCTACTAGAGATTGAGTCAGAATGCAAAATTTGGATCTAGATTTCAAACACCCAATAGCGTGAGGGTTTGTTCAGATGTTTGGTCTGGTTTGTAGTGTTAGTTTTGCTTCTATCATTTCTCTACAGAAACTGTATCATACTTGGTGTTCAGCCTGTGGAGAGATACAGTATGTGTGTGGCATATGAGAGAAAAAATGTAACACGCGGCATCTCTTGTATATGAAAAGCTAATGACCACAAATTCAGGAGTCTCTAGCCAGTAGCACAAATAAGCCTTGAGGAAAGACTGTGGAAGAAAGATAATGATGATGTGGAGGAGTGACAGGAAGAGAAGGAAGAGCTCAAGACTAGGGTGGGGAGGAGGAGATTACTTTGCTGTCTGGCTGATTATAACCAACATCTCCTCCAACTTTTGTCTTCTGTTTCGTCCTTTAGCCTTTCCCCCTTGAGTTTTGCCTGCTGGCAACACAGCACTGTGAGCAGACTCCCCTGCCCATGTCCCTTGACCAAGGCTATGTGGGAGAGAGTCAGAAACTCAACCTTAGGAGAGGTGCACGGAAGAGTAACAGCATCCTCTTCTCCATGGGGACGCCTGCATGAAAGCACCCACATGTTTATAAAAACAGAGAAAAAGAAATGGAAACAAAGATAGTTTGCTTAACATAGCTTGACTTAGACTCCTCATATGCCTTATCTAATTTATCTTTCTCAGCAGGGAAAGACTCTGCTCTGACATCCCCTTGTTCCCGGAGCCAGAATGTGCTGTTGTGTCCAGAGTGACTCCCTCTCCCTCATTATTAAACCCTGCCTTTGGGTCAGCTTGCATGTCCAGACAGGCTTCTCTTGATCAGGAGTTGCTACCCCTGCTTTCAGAACTAGTTTTATGACTTCACCCCTTCCTTCTATCTACACCTAGGCTTGCACACACACAGGTTTGGATTCACTGCTCTCAGAGGATGTCTCCGCCAGAAACATAACAAACAGTACACTGAAAGGCCAGGTTGTATGCATTTGTGTGCCTGAATATCAGGCACATTCTGTGGAGACCAAACCAATTAACATGATTACTACTAACAGTCTATTGTCTAGTCCCCAGCTTTCTTACCTTGGGCATTCCTGAAACCCAGGTATGAGTTGAAAGGGGGCAGATTCAGAACAAATTCCTTTGGTTGTTACTATACACAGCTCCTGACATTGCAAAAAAGCTTAGAAAAATACCATCTTTTGGGAATCCAACTTCTGCATCCCTTTTTTTTTGTTTTACTTTGCAATTGTCTGCAGTGAAGCAGAAATAGTAGAAAAAAAGATGTCCTTGAGAGTATGTTGCATGCTAGGATTCAGCTGCAACACTAGATTTCAATGAGCCAGCGAAATAAGACAATAATGCTACATTCTTGAATGCTGTTAAGGTCAGAGTGGGGAAAGTGCACCATTCAGCTATACAGCCTCTGAGTTTCTGAAGCTCTCGTTTGTTTTTGCTGTTATCAGCTACACAATGTGTGGTAAAAAAATGAATCCCCCCACCCTTCCATATACTTGCTATTTTGCTTGCTTCTGCAATTTCATGGAGACGCTTATGAAACTGCCACAGATAGGCAGAGTGACCTTGCTATATTAATAGATATGAAGGATTACAAATACGTGCAGGGGGAACAAAGATGTGAAGTTTGGATCTGAACTTTACCACATTTTGTTTGATGCGCACAGAGAAAGGGGCCTGCTGAGACATTCATATCTGGAATCAAAGCTGACCAAAGTCCAGGGACATTCAGATCCTGGTGCTTGGGTTTTCAAACCCATTCCCAGCTCCTCAAATATATACCTACAAAGCATGTGATTAAACACAGCTTTCTGGAATCCTAAGTGGTAACTACACCTGCTGTATATTATTGGGGGTATTCTTGACATGAATAGACATGACAAGAAACAAAGGATTTATATCTTTTAGTTTGTTTGTCAATGCTTATACAGTACTCAAGCCTGGAATATGAACAACATTCCCCAGTTAAGAATGGTTTTGAAAAGCGTGGGGTGTAAGAGATTAACTATGTATCGATGTGGCCATTCGATGCAGAAGGGAGGACTGGCTGGAAAACACTTAAAATTAAAACAAACAAACAAACAAAAATGTTTCAAAATGTGTGTGTGTTACTGTTCCACATTGGAACACAAACAAGTCCTATTGATTTTTTCCCATGAAAAGTGGACATCCACTACACCAGAATTGCCACTTGCCTGGAAGACCAGAGTTTAAGTCCCTACTCCAAATCAGACCATGCAGGGATTTGAATGTTGGTCTCTTGCACTACAGACTAAAGCCCCAGCCTCCAGGCTATAGAGTCAGTCTCTCCTTATATGAATGATTAAATGCTCATTGACCAAGTAAGAGAGAGAGAGTGCCACTGCCTCCAGAATAGCCAATAGCTTAGTGGTTATGGCATTAACTAGGGACATGGTGGAGGGAAATGAACATGGGTCTCCTATAGCCCAGGCTCTTAACTATTCTAGGGAGCACCATAGGAAAGGACCGTTGGGGATAATAAAGTTTCCCTGACATTTTACCATGGACCTGAAAAATCTTCCTAATGAAAATTTCACCCAAACCCACATCTTTCTGCAAAACACTGTGATTTCAACAACTCACCATTTTTCAATGGAAATATTTTTAACTGACCAGCTCTATCAAAGGGTATGAATGAACCTCCAGAATGAATGAATGTGTTTAAGGAAAACAACTGCTGGGAAAGTCAGCTACCAAATTTGCAGATGATGTTATTAGGATGAAGAAAGCATTTTTCTTCCCTCCATCAAAATCAGAAGTAGGCCTAATTCACTGACCATAGCTCCAAATTTCTCCAAAATTCCATAGGGCTTGGACCCATGTCTAGTTAGTATAAAATCAGCCCAGAACACGATATACTTTCACCTTGTCTCCCCACAATGTGGATGGGTGCAGGAAGCTACTTATTCATGGAGATTGATACTAGCTGTTATTATGAAAGAGTGGACAACCCTCTCCCCAAAATAAAAACAAAAAACAACAAAAAATTGGTGTCACTGTACATGTTATTGCAATTCTCCTCATGCATCTAGTTCACACTGACATCAATAACACTGCCCTTCTTCCTGACACTTACAACCCCCCACCCCCAAATTAAAACAGCGAGAAAGGTTTATTCATGAGTCTGGCTAGCACTATTACTATTAGCTAATAGTGGTACATAACAGATAAAATGGGGGAAAAGAAATAGAATGTGTTCCTGAGGTATTTTAACTGAAGAGAGCAGCAGCACAAGTGTCAATTCTCACATCTGATGCATGTTTTAGAGGCATAGTAGGCTGTCTGGGAGCTGCTCCAGGCAGCTGAGCATACTCTCTATCTGTGAGAGAGGGGATAAATCTCTCTCTGTTTGTAAGACCGGCTCCAAGTAGGTGACTTTCCCCTGAAGAAGCTCAGTCTACCAGCCCCCTCTTCTGCTGCATGATGTTTCTACAATTAGATTGAGTATATTACATGGTAATATCCCCTGGACTGGTATTACATTCAGCAGAGAGGCTTTGTATGTCACTACGGCTGGATGGACACCCTGGGACCTCTGCCAACAAGAACAAGAGTATAATCTCTTGGCAAACAATGCAGCAGGCAAGAAACAAGAATGAGTTCAGGAAAACACATAACCAGTGCTTACTTTCTCAACTCAAGTTCTTGCTTTTGACTCTTCAGTCAAAGACCCATTAATAAAAAGTGCTGGACTAACTGCATTTATGAATTTCCCTTTTCTTGAAAAAAAATCATTATATGTCATTTGCCAGACACTGGGCCTCATTCTGATCTCACTTACACTGGTGTAACTCCATTGATGTCAGTGAAGTTACTCCTGATTTATTCCACTATAGTTTCTCCCTATCATTCTTGGAAATCCTCAAAGGACTGAATAGTTAAAGCTAAGGCCTTGTCTACACTTAAAAGTTGATCTATACCAGTATAAAGTGCCTTATACTACTATAACTGTATCTCCATTGGGGTTCTTATCAGCATAACTATGCTGGAAAAAAATTACATCTCAGCATTTTATTTATGGCGGTAAAGCATTTTAAGTGTTAGCTATGAAAGGGAATTTTAAAGTGATCTGATTGTTCAGAATAATCTTCACATTTTTCTTTTATTTTAAAGACGTTCTCCTAGGCTTTGTTCCAGCAGGTTTAACTTCTAACCCCACTTGCTGCAATATTCAACCATAAAACATTTATCTGCCCTGGTTTTGAGCCAATTGGCACCATGAAGAGCAGACAGCCTCTCAAAAATGTGATGCATTCTGCAGCCTGCCTGCCAATCACATCAGTGGCGTGGAAATTCCTCAGAAAGAAGTTTTGAAATTGGCCTAGCATAGGTGGCACTTCAGTGCTGGTATCATCCTACCCCAACTCCCACACACTTTGCATTAGATCAAATTTTTTATATACTTTTTCTAACTACTACTGAATAAATGGACATTGTCCCAGAGCTGCTGTATAACTATCAAGACCTCTGGATCCTTGCAGCAAAACAAATATCTTGAGAAAGGGAGGAAGTGCATTATTTCCACAACACTAAGAGATTCAGCAATATAAACTGTTTACTTAAGCGGCAATAGTGGTGTTTTATGAGGTAATAAAGCAGTTCCCATGTGGACAAACTATGTATTCTGATCAGAGAATTGAATTGGTGCTGTTCTAGCTATAATAAAACCTTACCACAATACACTAACATTACTACAGTGCAACCAGCATTTGGTGCCGAATTTCAGTTGGCTTGTTTTCCCCCCGTTTTTTAGCTGCTTGTTAATTTCATTTTTCCAAATGTGTTACACGTGTGACACATACAAGTGTTCATATGCTGTGGGATAGACTTGCTGAACTGTTTAACTCGATAACACATCCGACCAGCTCTTTGTTGTCAAGGGTAAAGTCATCAACTGATTTTCAAGCTAATGGAAAATTCTGGCTAGTTTCTCCTACCAGAAGAGCTCAGTTCTGCAACCCTCGCTCACAGTCAGCAGCACTAGCTCCCAGGATTCGTCTCGTTGCCTTCAAATCCACTAACAGCATTATTCAGCACTAATGAGGGCAAGGGTAGGAGAACCAGGTTCTGTGAGCCTGATCCTGCACCACTAAAGTCAATGAGGGTTTTGCGAAAGGGAGCAGAATCAGCACTAGGTGGATAAACACATTACAGAACTTACCTTTTAAAAATCATATTGGCTCTTTTTCTGGCAAGTGTAGTTTGCCAGGTACATTGTGCCTCTAGGCTAACCTGCCACAGAGAGGGGTCAGGGGTGGTAAGACACCCTAGCACACTCCCTTGTGATGCTGCATTAACCTTGATTGTGGCTCCAGGTGCCTGGGGAGAGCATGGACTGGGCACCTGATACATACGTGAGTAACTGCGCAGAGCAGGGCATAAAGAGGGGTGGGGAATGGGTAGAGCCATGGCTAAGCCCCACCACTCACCAGTCAGCAACACTGGCCAGGCATGAGAAGGGCAGTAAGTGCCCTGAAAAGCAGGTATGCTCCCCGCTTTACACTGCACTAAACTAAATGGCTCCCTCTAGCCCACAGTGACATTGTCTAAAATAGAAACAGTAAAATAAATAGTGTTTGAGATAGTTAATTCAGTGAAGTGAAGCTTGATTATATCACACATGTATGGGTGTAAGGGGCATTCAACATAGGGTTTATGCTATGGACACAATGTAAGACCTATACTGGGTTCCCCATTCTGGTTGTTCAGCCCCAGATGGCCCTTCAGATATATCACCTACTGAAAAATCCACTAGCTTAGTCAGACCTCTCACAACCTGGGAACACCTGTATGCTTTGCTAACAGAGAAAACTGTGTGAGAGCACACCACAGAACGTAGGGCTTAGTACTGCTACTCTTATTCGCATTGTGCTAGATCACTGGCTGGTGTAAATGAGATCTCGAAGTCCAGGCAGCTAAGCCCATTGAATAGTCCCCTCTGTGTGAAAAGTCCCATTGAGTCCAACAGAACTGACTGCACAGGAAGCTTGTCACAGGAGAGTCCACCCCACAGCACCTTTTCTGGGGGAACCATGGTGCTGCAGGTGCTCCCTGCTTCAGTTTCCTCCTCCACGGTGGTTCTCCAGCTCAGTCTTTATAATGTAGCTCGTCCCTCCTGCCAAGTCACTAAACAAATTTAAGCTCTTCCAAGATTACAAAAGCCCAAACAATCACCATATTCTTCTGACCCCTTGGACTATTCTTCAGCCCATCTCCTCAGCTCCATTGTCAGCCCCTTCTGAGCTACATTTGCTTTCCTCTGTTCGGTTATACAGGGCTAGCTCCCAGGCTGCCCATCTCACATGCTACCACTTAACCGGAGCTTCCTGCAGCCCAGACTGTAACAATCTTGGGGTTCATTAAATAACAAGCCAGTGAATGAGAATGTTATATTAAAGTTTTATTCCTAACTCAAGAGCATCCCTGGTGAACTAATGCCCACAACCATGTGGTGATCCCAACCCCTGTCTCCAGGGCATATCTCCAAATTCCCATGTTCATAATACTGGCTCTTAAGAGGGAGCATCTCTAAATTACAATCTTCTACAAACATGTCTACACAGACCTCACTGCCTGCTACGGGAGCCCAATCTGCTCTGCACAGTCCTTCCCACCTGAATTCTCTCAGCTCTTATGAGATCCAGGGGTTCTTCAGTCCCCATTAGTCCCACACCCTCAGGCTAGGAAGCAGCTAATTATGGAACAGGTGAGGTCAGTTCAGCCAGGATGACTGGCCTAAGTCCTCCTGGCCCTGAAAGGGGCAGGCTGTCCTGTTCCAAAGGTTCTACTCAAACTAAGGTGCCCTGGTGTCATGTGCTTCTGGCATCATACACCACTTTATCAGGGGGAAAGGAGGGACCGTGTTTTGTAGCAGCTTCAGTTTGCAAGTGGAGTTAAGATGTAGCCCTGCACTGAGTGCAGTTTGAGATGACTAAGATACAGATAACTATAGCAAAATCTGTAACTGATCCAAAACAATCAAAGCTTTCTGACCAAAAGTAGACTGAAATAAAACCCTCATCCTGGCCATGGTTACAAAGTGGGGATCCTAAGCTGTGGACTCAACACTATCCCTGAGTTGTGAACTTGGTGACTAAGGGAATATGAGCACTCTCAATCAGAGGAGTAGATATTATTGCTGCCAATGCCTACAGTTACTTTCCCCACAGTCTACCATTACCACTTAGTCTTATCGAGAGTGAGCCTAAGCCAGATTGCTTTCATCTGTTCTTCCCAAATTGACTCAGGAAAAAAACGTGAATTTAACTTTATGCTTCAACTGATTGCCTTTGGCACAATCAGATTCTTTTACTGGTGCTCTAGCCATCTTCCTCCTCACTTCATTTGTTTCATGTTGTCTCTAAATCAGGGTTGGTTTTAGGCCTCATCCTCAAAGCCATTGACAGAGAGGTTTGCTGAAAGTACAGTATTTTCCTTGAAATATCTGCAAATGCACTGGTTCTACTATTCTCTGAGGGCAGGCCATCAAAGCATGTCCCTTGCCTCAATAGGAGAGATGTTCTCCTACTTCTAAACATGAGACAAATGTTGGTCATCATTGGCAATGATGGCATCAGTAGACTTTCCAGTTCCTTAATCTCTAATCCAATTTTTAGTTTCTATTTTTTATCTATATTATTTCTGATCCTCAGGTATACTGGGGCTGCTTTGTGCTGCTCTGAGCATGCAGATCCAGTCCCTAGTGGATTCTCCCTGCAGATAGGGGATCTGTAGTTGGCATAGAGCCATCATAGCAACTCCTAAGGCATTCTCCTTCTGGCTGCAAAGTATAGGTGATAAGACTGGGAGGTGGGGAAGGAGGCCTGGCTGTGGCTTCTTTATGCCATGGCAATTCCAGGCTGTCATGATGGCCCTTTGGGGCTGTTGGCTGCTGGCACAAATTAGAATAGCCTTCAGGATGTTCTGCTTACATTGGGTACCAGTTCACTGCCTTGATGGCCCCAGAATCGAGGGAAGTCAAGGGAGACCTAAAGACATCTCTGCACCACCTCATTGGCACAGGACTCTTCTCAAATCACCCTTGAAGTTCTGCTCTCATCACCTGGTTCAACTGGCCCCACAAGTACCATAATTAGTTGCCTCCCAGCCTGAAGGTGTGGAACTAATGCGGTAGAACCCATGGCCTCATGAAAGAACTGAGAGAACTGCTCACTGCAACATATAACAAGGATTTAATTGGTGTTTGTGGCATTACAAAAATCATACATTTATAAACAGCAGAATCTCCCTTGAGAATCTCTGAAAAGCTGTAAGAACTGAGACTCTCCAGCCCTGCTGCCACCATAAAGTTCTGAAGTCATTTCTCAAAGAAGGTTACTTGATTTGATTACTTTATGTATATTCTTTTCACCCTTAAAGATTATGGCAGAATGAAACTGCAATAAAATGAAATCTAACTAACAGAATTCACTCTAAGAGCACTGTAGCTGGGAGAAGTCTCTCTAGACCTAAGAGACCCATTCTTTTCTATTTTCAGGTCCACGTTTAATTATATCTCTAGTTTAGCCACGTAAAAAAAAAGCCTCCGAATTACTTGTATAAACTGAAAAAACAGCAAAAAATTCCTGCTGGGCTTTTAAATGAAAACTTTGCCTCTAGCAGTGAGTAGAAGAATCAGCTCTCACCTACTTTGCAGGGCTTGTAACCTCAAAGCTCTCACATCTGAGTAATCTTTTTGTTCCTGAAAGTGTTCATTACTGACAGCTGGTGACCCGCTTGTAACTATTTACCAGCACAAGGCTGGGCCTTCAATTCAGATTTCAGACCATAGCTGATGATCTCTGGACTTCCTTTGTCTGGATTCCTTTCTTCTCTCATACCACCCCCCGGCCTCCTTTTTTTGTACGCTTGTTTTTTTTTTATCGGCTCCATCAAATGAACTGAGTGTAATCATAACAGACATCTGTGTTGAGTTAAATGTTACTAAACATTTTAAAGCATTGTTAGAGAACTGAGTGCCTCCTGTGTGAAAATGGAATAGTTAGATATGAATCTCTTCAAGCAGTCAAAACATAATTTGAAGCAGTGTCATCTCATAGGCATTATAGATGTTCAAGCATAACACACACCTTTCCTATCAGAATATTTCTGGATCAATACAACATTTTGAAATCACATGAGGACCATGCAGGAAGGGAACAGTAATAAAGCTTGCCTGCCTGGGAGTAAAAATTGGGCTCTCTGTGTCCACTAACTGGGAAAGAGAATTACAGGAGAGTGATGCTGTGGGGAATGGGCTACTTGTACAGATGCAGGTTTGAACTGGATTGAGGTTCTGTGATGAAAGATGTTATTTAAAGGCTTAGTATCTCCAGTGGGACAGAGAACATTTGCTTGTAGCCCTGGTAAGTCCCAAGTCATCAGATGATAAAATCATGATGTTAGTGTGCCTATGCAATTTCAGGTTATTTTTAGAGGTAACTGACGGGGTTTGGGATGTGATCAAGACCAGTGAGCGGTTATATCACCACTTGTCCTGCTATCCTGGGTGTTTCACAATAGTTTGCTACTGTAGCATCCAGCCTGGGACACTCATAACCAGCCTACAGGCATGCAAGTCACACCCTGAAGTGTCTGTGTGCTAGACAGCGTGGTTCAGCAGTTCTGACTCCAGCAACCTCTCTACAGCCCCACTCTGGCTTCCACCAGCTTTGGTTACAACCAACAAGGTGACCCCAACACAATTCCAGTCTTGAGTTTTCCCAGAAGTGTGAGATCTGCAATATCCAGCCCTCTCCTTGACAGTTTAGAAGAACAAATTAACTATATTATTTCTCTGAAGACACAAAAACTCATCACAGCCTTATTAACTTAACAGGGGAAAATACACTCTTCCATTTAAACCCAGCACTGTGTTGGTTTATAGGAAAACTAAAACAGATTTATTAACAATAGGATATAGCAGGCGTTGGCAACTTTCGGCACATGGCCCATCAGAGTAATCCGCTGGCAGGCCATGAGATATTTTATTTACGTTGACTGTCTGCAGGCACAGCCCCCCACAGCTCCTAGTGCCACAGTTCACCGTTCTCAGCCAATGGGAGCTGCTTAGCTCAATGACTTTGTTTCAAGGGACAGGATGACCTCATGCTGTTCTTCTCTTTCTGTGGGCCTTCCATCACCCTTTATGTAATGGAGCTTCCATTCTTTTGATTCCACCGTGTTTCATTTACATAGCAGACAGGTAAATAGTACTCTCTCTCCTGTCTTGGAGGGAAACTGTTTCTCCCTGTTTGGCCACAGACTTTAAAACATTATATCATTAAGTATCTATATTTCCTCACAAAGTGTTCATACACATGTAACAATGCCAGAGTGTCTTTTCTGAAAGCTAAGACCTCACTCTATACACTCTTATAATACAGTAATAGTGTGCAATCAGTTGATTTAATTGCTTAGCACTTCATTTTCAGACCCCCCTTTTATAGACTAGTAAACCTTTGAGGGGTAACCCTCAGAAGAATCCCTTTCAAAGTAATGTTTATTCATTCTGTGAGGAAGGTGACACATGGAGTACTGTGGTGAAGGAAGTTCAATGCTCTTTCTTCCCTCGGTTGTGTTTGTTAAAATGGATATTGTTCTCTTTCGTGCCATCTCCTGCCCCTGCTGTCTCTTTACTGCTTATCTGTAAATCAAACTAAACACCCATTCCTTTGTTTAGGGCAGACCTGTTTAAACAAGTCCCCCTGACCTCTGGTTTACACACACTTCAGTCATAATTCTAGCATATATCCATAACTCAATACCCAGCACGTACATACATCATGCAAGAAAATTATAAGAGAGTTATTAGTTTTCAAATGATACCTCACAAAGCACGTTTTGTACAAAAATTACTACACTAGTGTGTTGAGTATGACTACAGGAGTTAGTGTTACAGCAACACTTATTAGTTATTATTTTCTTCTTCCTGTGAGATCCGTACAATTGGATATATGGCACTGGGACACCTAATTGGCAGAGGGAGATGAAACCTAGTGCAATATACTTATTTAAAACTCTCCCAAACTTTTTGAAAGTAATTCTTCTGTAATATATCTGGCATGTACAGAATACAGGGTTGGAACACGATGATGTTGGAAGGGAATATATCACCCTCAATGTTTTACTATGGTTTCCTCAGTATGCTGTAAGTCTCATGCACTCTCTTAGAGCTTGCCTATAGGGCAAGTAACTCACTGTGTGTCACTGCTACAGTGCAGTGGAAGTCCCAAAGTTCAACTTAGCATGCTGAGCTTTCAAGCACCACAGTCCTCATGGTGAGTTACTGTGCAGCAAGCGGGTGCACTGTAAATTCATACCCTGGTTTGCTGAGCAATAACTCACCATGTAGACAAACTCTTACCTACCCTCTTCCCCTGGACTTCAAACAGGTAATCACTGTACACATTGAAACTAAAATGGGCCCTAGTATGTACTTCAAGAATCTCCTTGGAAGCCACTTTCTGTACCTGAAAAAGTCACCACTTCTGATATATGTAAGGCCAGATTGTTATAAACTAATATAGCTTCATTGAACTGTCCCATACTCTATGAAACATCCTCTACAACTCTGCACATAATCATTCTAGCCTTCCAACAGAGGTCTCATTGTCATTACAGTGCAAATGTATATGGTGTCAAATACTATGAAGAATGAATAAGAACTAAGGCTGTCAAGCAATTAAAAATTAATCATGATTAATTGTGCAATCAAAAAATTAATTGTGCTGTTAACAATAGAATACCATTTATTTTAAATATTTTTGGATGTTTACTACATTTTCAAATATAATGATTTCAATTACAACAAAGAACATAAAGTGTACAGTGCTCACTTTATATTCTTTTTTATTACAAATATTTGCACTATAAAAAACAAAAAAATGTATTTTTCAATGAACCTCATACAAGCGCTATAGTGCAATCTCTCTATTATGAAACTTGAACTTACAAATGTAGAATTAGGTACAAAAAATTGCATTCAAAAATAAACAAAAATATAAAATTTTAGAGCCTATATGTCCACTCAGTCCTACTTCTTGGTCAGCCAATCACTCAGACAAACAAAGTTGGTTACAATTTGCAGGAGATAATGCTGTCCGCTTCCTGTTTACAATGTCTCCTGAAAGTGAGAACAGGTGTTCTCTTGGCAGTGTTGTAGCTGGCATTGCAAGGTATTTGCATGCCAGATGCACTAAAGATTCATATGTCCCTTTATGCTTCCACCACCATTCCAGAGGATGTGCTTACATGCTGATGATGGGTTCTGCTTGATAGTAATCCAAAGCAGTGCAGACTAACGCATGTTCATTTTCATCATCTGAGTCAGATGCCACCAGCAGAAGGCTGAGTTTCTTTTTTGGTGGTTTGGGTTCTGTAGTTTTCGCATCAGAATGTTGCTCTTTTAAGACTTCTAAAAGCATGCTCCTCACCTTGTCCCTCCCAGATTTTGGAAGGCACTTCAGATTCTTAAACCTTGGGTAGAGTGCTTTAGCTATTTTTAGAAATCTCACATTGGTACCTTCTTTGTGTTTTGTCAAATCTGCTGTGAAAGTGTTCCTAAAATGAACAACATGTGCTGGGTCATCATCCGAGACTGCTATAACATGAAATATATGTAGAATGCAGGTAAAACAGAGCAGGAAACATACAATTCTCCCCACAAGGAGTACAGTCAAAAATTTAATTGACACTTTTTTTTTTTTTTAACAAGCATCATCAGCATGGAAGCATGTCCTCTGGAATGGTGGCTGAAGCATGGAAGGGGCATATGAATGTTTAGCATATCTGGCATGTAAATACCTTGCAACGCCAGCTACCAAAGTGTCATGCGAATACCTGTTCTCATTTTCAGGTGATATTGTAAATGAGAAGCAGGCAGCAGTATCTCCTGTCAACGTAAACAAACTTGTTTGTCTTAACGATTGGCAGAATAAGAAGGACGACTGAGTTGACTTGTAGGCTCTAAAGTTTTACACTGTTTTGTTTTTGAGTGCAGTTATGTAACCAAAAAAAAATCTGCATTTCTAAGTTACACTTTTACGGTAAAAGTACTGACGTGCAATCTCATTATGAGGTGAACTGAAAAATACTATTTCTTTAATCATTTTTACAGTACATATATTTGTAATAAAATAATATGAAGTGAGCACTGTGCACTTTGTATTCTGTGTTGTAATTGAAACCAATATTGAAAATGTAGAAAAACATTCAAAAATATTTAATACATTTTAGTTGGTATTCTATTCATATAAGTGTGATTTATCACGATTAATTTTTTAAATCATGATTCATTTTGTTTAATTAATCACGAGTTAACTGTGATTAATTGACAGCCCTAATAAGAACCTTTAAACTTATTTTTAAGAAAACTAAGCAATTTTCAGAATGATTATTAATTGGCAAGCTGTGCAGGTATATCTATATCTATATCTTGGGAATTAGCCAGTTTCACTACTGCACTGTCTCAGCCACTCTCAACCTCCAACAGGGAATTCAGAATGATTTGTTTTAACTATAGTGGAGAGAATTGCTTAAACAGCTCATCCAGTCTATGGTACATATGAAATATATGTCTTGAAGGCCCTGTATTTAGATTTTTGGATGTGTGTTTGTTTAATCTGAAATAAAAACAAAACACCACCACCACAGCTCCTGCTTTGTGACTTGCTCCTCCAGTCAGGCTGCTGTAGTTTTCCTCTTCCAGGTGGGGTGTGTGTCTCAAAGTCTCTTGGGACCTCTTGTTCCAGGCAGTAATTCACTGCCCATTAACTATGCCACGTCTCTAGTGGCTCGGAGGGAAATGCAGGCCAACCCTCTACACTGGATTCCAGACCAGAGACCATACAACAAGTAGTCAAGGCCTGCACAGTCTTCAACCTTACTGCTGTATCCCTGGGCTACTTCCTACCTTGCCTTCATTCACCCTGAGAGCAACTGTAGCCTCACTCTCTGCATCCCCCTTCTGCTCTGAGCTACTGGGCTTTATGCAGGTCCCTTCTGCTTCTGTCCAGCTAAGCCTCCTCTTTAATCAATCATCATTGTTCCCTGGATGCTCTTCCAGGTACAACCTAGGCAGCTGATTGGCCCATCTGGCCACCTTCACCCCTTCAGGGCTTGTATGAGGTGGACAACCTGTCACAGTCTTACAGTGCCTATTGATATAGTAGACATATCCTATCAATACAACCAGATTTAGTTTGTTCTATCCAGTATTTACTATAGAAAAAGGAAGGAGAGTTTAAAATGTGCATAATGTATATGTGTACTGTTTCACAGGGAGTGAAAATATATAATCAAAACAGACATGAAACTGCTCAAAATCTTGGAGAGCAGTTCATTTTCCTCACACTAAATTTATTACAATTCATTCTGCAGTTGGGTTTACATTTGAAGGAAATAGTGTGACATAGAAATCTGACAGCTTTTTGTTTAGACTCCTGGCAAGAACACAGTGTTCCCCTGGGGAAAAAAAAAAGTTAATCAGATGTCATTAAAGGTACATTCCTAATACAAAAAATAGCTACAATTCCTGGACAATTATTTTACGGAAAAAATTCATGCTCCTCCATCACATTCCTCAGCTGCCAACTTCTCTATGTACTAACTCTATCACAGCCTCTTTACCAAGGCACCATTAAATGCTCGGGAAATAAACTAGGGGACATTTATCAGCACAAATGAAAAAGTATAGCGTTCAGTGGGATGTGATTGAGGCAATCCAGATATTTCCCCTATAACTGGCTTTATTTTTCAACGATTCCAAGGCCAGAAGAGCCCATTATGATCAGCTCGTCTGTTCTCTTGTATAACACAGGCCATCAGACTTCCCCAAAATAGTCCCTAGAGCATATTTTTTTAGAAACCCATTGAATCTCTATTTAAAAATGGTCAGTGATGGAGAATCCACCAGAACCCTTGGTAAACTGTTCCAATGTTTAAATCACTCTCACCCATAAAAATTACACATTATTTCCAGTCTGCACTTGTCTAGCTTCCACTGCCAGCCATCATATTTCTCTATTAAATTGAAGAGCCCATTATTAAATATTTATTCCCCATTTAGATACTTCTAGTTTGTGATCCTCACCTGTTAACAGTTTAGCTATAACTATTGCAGATTTTAATATTGAAAAAGCACAACGAAAATTAGGACTGTAAAATAATAGTTAATTCTAGTCCCAAACCCTTTGGGACAAATTCTACTCTGGCATAAACAGAAAACTTCATTACCTGTTATCATGGCTGAACTTGACCCATTGTCAAAAACCAAAGTTGTAAACGTTTTCATAATGTGGACTACACTTTAAAACAGTGGATCATCTCATGGACCATCTGCCCTCTCATTCACATAACAACCTGTGGCAACTACAGCAATTCTCCATGAGGAAAATGATTATTAAAAGTAGTTTCTTAAAATATGTGTTTAGGCTTCTGGAAAGAGGAGAAAAAGCCAGTACTATGTGACCAGTCAGATTGTTGTTTGAGAATCTGGTTCCCATGGGTTTTTTTCATGAGAGCACTGCCTGCTGTTTGCTACTTTATTCAATAAATCATTTTCAAAAACTGACAATTAAAAATATTGTAAATCCATTTTTTCACAGTGATTCCATCATCTAGATTCATAGGAAACTGAAGTAGGAGTCTTCTGTTTGCTGTGTTGCTTAGGGGTACCTCTACCTTTACTGTATACACAAAAGGTGTGTCTCTCTGAGGTGTACGTGGCTATGAGTCCTTTTCCTGCACTTTTAATTGTAATCTGCTAACCATTTGCTGAGGTGACTGTGTGGGGAGGTTCTGACAGAATGAGATCCTGCTTTCTCTCCCATAGAGATATCATTGTTCTGTCTTTGAATTCTTTCGTAATCTAAAATAAAAGCCACCCGGAATGAAAGTTCATATTTTGTTCTAACACCCTTATTTACAAACTACATTTTACAATTACCACATCAAAATATACTTGTGAGGTGCCAGGCCAGATAGGTGCTGTTCCATAAATGCACAGGTCAGCAGGAACCTTGCTGGACTGAGTTGCTATATTTAAGAGAGATGTTTGTCTGAGTAAATATTCTTCTTCAGTAAGTAAAGACTGTATCATTCATTTGTGACAATATACGTGGAGGGTAATGTAAAAAACATGGGACTAATCCCTGCAGTTCACCTGCTAAGAAAATGATACTTGGCTGCCATTTCTGGAGCACGTTAGGAAAAAAATAATCAGGGACAAATCTTTGCACTACTCAACTGGAAAAAGTGATGGGTGTGAATATCTAACAAGTTTTGACAGTGCTTGCTGTGCCTACTTTGAAGAATGACAGTGACTGCAAGATGTCCCAGCTGGAATCTCTCTGTTGAAATGGATGAGCCTGGATACTAATATGTTTTTCTCTTCAAAAAATTGTGAGTGGATTTAATCTTCATGGAAGCGAGGCACTGATAGCACAATCTTGTGCCAGGCACAGTGTGAGCAAGTGGTAGGAAGGTTTCCCTCGCATCTCTTCAGTGAATTGCTCTGAGCTAAAATACCCCTAATCTCTGCTATTACAGTCCTGGATATTCCTGATACAGAGTGCTAACTGCACTAAACTCTGGTGATTTTGCACTGTATAAAAGTATGAATTTATAGGACAGTTATTCTCACATCTCTGCTAAGTCAAAGAAGGCCTCTGCAGGTCAAAGATAATGCACCAACCCATAAAGCAAATGCCCTCTGCCCTCCAAATGGTGTTAAGTTCCAGACTCTCAGCAATAACATAGAAGATGTACTAGAAAATAGGAAGAATTTCCCACATACAATTCCAGCAACAGTTCCTAACATAGGTAGCATAGCTCACCTGAAGCTCTTCCACAGGGGTTTTCTGCATGAAGATGTTCAAGTAGGTGAATGAGCTAATCACCAACATTAAATGTTGCTTTGCAGCTCAGAAGATCCAGTTTCACCACCACCTGAAAAAACATGATAAGCCACCACATTTGTCACAGATATCTTCCATCATGGAGATGAATGGAACATATAATACACAACAGCACTATTCTACCAGAACAGCCTTCAAGACCAAACCTGTTGTTGAGTTTGTGTGTTCCTTGTCCTCCTTTAAAAAGATACAGCTTTTTAAAGGGAGGACAAGGAACACACAGAAAATTGAAGCATTCCGGGTCCTCGTAAGATTTACACAGGATAATTCTGAATGTTTGCACTGATCTGGATAGCATAGGCATCATTTGCTATGGCATAAGGGGGGCAGTTGCTCCTCCCCCCTGACTTTTCATAGTTGCATATGCTCCATTGTGTCTTCTACTTTTTGCTCCCTGTAGACGTCTGGCGTTGGGGCTCAGCCCTCTAAGGTACAGCTGGGAGTCAGGGCGTCTCACTACCGGCGGCAAAGAGTTTCAGGCTCCGGTCCTTCAGCAGGGGTTAGACAAATAGTCGATAGGCCTAGGCCCTGGGGTTAGGGCGGGGCACTAAGCAGTTCAGGGCTCCGCTCCTTCAGCAGGGGGCTGAGCAACAATTCAAACGAGGAAGACTATAAAGCCCAAGCCCTGGTTCAGGGCGAGGCAATAAACAGGCACAGGGCTCAGACCCCCAGGCAGGGGCACAGCAGCAGTTCAAACAGTAAGTTTATAAAGAAGGCCTCCTCAGGCCAGCAAGAGGGGGAGTCTGCCACCCTTGGATGGGTGGCAGGGGGAACGCAGGCCCTCCCACTCCACTGCGTTCCAGCCCGGGGCCCTAACAGGGGCCAAGACTTGCTGCTGTCAGTGGGGATCCTGGCTGCAACACACTGACATTGGTTCAGGCTCTCCTGGAGCCAAACCAAGGTCAGTTACCCCAGGACCACTTCCGACCTCCCCCTCTCTGGGTATCTGTCGCTCACTGGTGTCATCTGGTGGGTCCCAGACCATGGGCTCCTCTGGATACCGGGCGTAGGGAAGCTCAGGAAGCTCCTCGGGATACCGGGCACAGGAGCTCGGCCGCTCGCATCTGGTCTTTTCGGCAGTCAGCCTCCAAGTGAGCGCCGGGGCTGGGCTTTTATACTTCCTGACCCGCCCCTTGACTTCCGGGGGGTGGGAACTGGCGGCGGTGGCTCCACCCACTCTGGCAGCGTCAGTTGTTCGGCCCTCTCAGGTGCAGCTGGGAGCCAGGGCGCCTCACTACACTCCCCCTTCTGTAATGATGCCTCTGCTGTATAGTCAACCAACTGGCTACAAAAATTTGGAATCATAACAAGAGATGAGTCCTTGGGGTAGGAATGATGGATGGCTTAGAGGTTAGGTGATGGTCCAATCAATCCTTCATCTCTAGGTCACCAGTTTAAATTTCAGCCAGGGCAGTCATGACCAAAAGTTGATGCCATATGTCATCTGCATAGGGAACCTGTGTGATATCATTGGTGATCTCAGCTCATTTCCTAATGGATGAGTATCTACACATCACACATAACCAACCATTGAATGAGCCATAAACACTGCTCTCTCCTTACTCTTTCCTTTCTCACACAACACAATTGCCACAAAGAGAACTCACGCCTCCTTCCACCATCACCAATGACATCAGTTCTTGTCAGACTTTGGGGGACCACGCTTCATGGAGATGATATCCAGGTGGAAGGGGAGTGGGTCAAGATGGAATGGCAGCCCAAATTTGGGAGTCCAGATATTTGCTTAGAGTTTAAAGAAATGTTTTCCTATGGAGAAGGCGCACATGTAAGGTGAGGTGGTGCCTTGGGGGAGAATAGGGAGCAGGAGGTGAGAAAAGGGGGTGGGGGGAATTTGGGATGTGCAGGGCTGCGGTGACCAGAGAAAGAGGCAACTTTCCCCAGCTTCAGGGCTGTGGCGAGACCCTCATCCTTCCCAGCCTCAGCTAGGGGGCTGCTATTGCAGGGGAAAGAGGGCATATCCATTGCACTAGAAAGATAAGACTACTGATATTAAAATAGGAGTTGTGTGCTTTTATTTGTAGAACAAAAAACCTTAATTATTATTATGGTTTTTCTTTTTTAATATAGTGCTTTTATCCAAAGTGCTTTACAATAGTTAGCTAACGGTACAAACAACATTTGGAAAGATCATTAAGTGGTCTGCCAAGATCCGCTGCAATTTTCAAGTGGTCCTTGAAGAAAAAAAAGTTTGAGAACCACCGTTCTAGTGGATATATACTTTTATGTCTGTCTCCCATCAGCTTTTATTTCCTCCTCCCAGCTCCTGTTCTGTCCCCCCATCGAGTTCCTGTCTCTGTCCCACTTAGCTATTTAAATTTCCTATTTGGATTTCATGCAAAGTGATCTTCCCAAGATCATGTAGAAAGCCTGTTGCTGAGCAAGGAGCTGAATTCAGGGTTCCAGAGTCCAGGGTTCAGGGTAACCACAAGGCCATCCTCCTTTGAACTCATGTGTAGTGATATGTTGTTCCACCTCTTCTGGTTTCTCTGAGTGCACCCTGTCAGGTGTGAGGCCTCTTTCTTTCACCTGTTCAGGAGTGGAATCCTACAATTCTCCTACTCTTGGACTGCTGCTGGGCTACCTACCTGCACGTCTTCCCTTTGGGAGCTGTGATCAGTGGTTAATATGGTGACCCAAAATAGCCTTTTCAAAACAGCAGTATGAACAAAGCATAACAAGAGCAAAAAGGGTTTATAATAAAAGGTCTACATCAGGGATAGGCAACCTATGGAACATGTGCCGAAGGCGGCACGCGAGCTGATTTTCAGTGGCACTCACACTGCCTGGGTCCTGGCCACTGGCCCGGGGGGCTCTGCATTTTAATTTAATTTTAAATGAAGCTTCTTAAACATTTTAAAAACCTTATTTACTTTGCATACAACAATAGTTTAGTTATATATTATAGACTTCTAGAAAGAGACCTTCTAAAAATGTTAAAATGTATTACTGGCATGTGGAACCATAAATTAGAGTGAATAAATGAAGACTCGACACAGCACTTCTGAAAGGGTGCCGACCCCTGGTCTACATACATATCTATCTTAGCTAAAGGTTTCGGTAGGCCTACCTTATCCACATCCCTTTGCTTTGGGGAAAAGGGGGCTCAGTCTCTGTCCAACAGTCTCTGCCTCCTTTGCCCTGTCTGTCAATGAATGAATTTTTATTCACACAAAGTTCTTTGTTCCAGTTTTTCCTGCTTGGATCCCCTTGTGGTTACAAGTGGAACCCTCCAAGCTGGACTGCTGAGATCAGAATGAATGGAGATAAAACTTCAAAGCGAATGACACCTGCATTCAGGGCTGGTGCAACCATTTAGGTGACCTAGGTGGTCGCCTAGGGCACTAGGATTTGGGGGGCACCATTTTCTTCGGCAGCGACTGCGGCGGCTGGATCTTCGGCTGCCCTGGTCGCCACCAGCATTTAGCAGGGAGGGAGCTGGGGAAGGGGAGCGTGGGGAGGGCTGCCTGCAGCAAGTAACGGGGGGGGGTGGCATGCAGGGGAACTCCTCGCCCCAGCTTACCCCTGCCCTGCCTCCTCCCAGAGCACACCATGGCCGCTTCACTTCTCCCGCCTCCCAGGCTTGTGGCACCTAAGCTGATTGGCACCACAAGCTTGGGAGGCAGGAGAAGTGAAGCAGCCATGGCGTGCTCATGGAGGAGGCGGGGCAAGGGTGAGCTGCTTCACTTCTCCCGCCTCCCAGGCTTGCAGCGCCAACCACCTTAAGCGCTGCAAGCCTAGGAGGTGAGAGAAGTGAAGCAGCAACGATGTGCTTGGGGTGTTCGTGCTCATGTGCGGAGCAGGGGTGAGCTGGGGTGGGGGAGGTGCCTCAGGGCTGAGGGTGGGGAGCTGCCGCAAGGGGGGCACCTCAGGGCAGAGGGGGGAGAACCTCAGGGTGGGGCCATGAGGGGTGGGATGGTGCAAGATGGAAGTTTCACCTAGGGCACGAAACATCCTTGCTTGCACCGGCCCTGCCTGCATTTTCCTTTAAGTATCAATAAATAGGAGGTTATCTAAAGCTATTGTCCTCTTTCCTACATAGTCAACTAGCCCTTGCTTGAATTAACCACTTGTAATCATGTAGCAAACACCACAATAAGATAAATGGACAGAACATATAATATTACAGGCAGCTCCCACATCCTTCACACAGGAAGCATGCAGTGCAAGATAGTATATTCCTGAGGTACAAGGCTGGGAGGATTTGGCTGGTGCCTTTCTCTGAATGATTCATGAGTGGCTCTGGGAGCAGTCATGCAATGTAGCTGGGTGTGGGGCTCCACAGGCAGTTGTGCTGAGTGATCACAGCGCCTGGAGGGGTTTGCTGCTTGTCACTAGCAGAGCATTGTGAGACACAGCCCAGGCTGGAGAGAGAAGTGGTCACAGTGGTCCCACAGTTCCATGCTGCAATCCAGGGATCTCATCACACAGGGAACTCTTTAAAGGGTGTTAAAAGTGCATCTGCAAATACTTTGAAAAATAGTCTATTTTTAAAATTCTGCTTATATTTCTTGTTTTCTTTTTTGTTTGTTGTTTCCTCTATTATTTATCACTAAAATATGTTTCTCATGTAAATATGGTTGCTCTTTGCAAAACATCCACTTTTCCTTAAGACAGAATTCTTCTCCCTGGGCCTCATCCAACCAACAATGAAGTCAATGGAAATACATCCCTGGGGCTTGGATCAGGTTGCAGTTTTTGTTGTGGAAATGATTACTATATAAACAGAGGATTATGAAGTCAAGTGCCAGGGCAGATTAATTAAAGAAGAGATCCATTTTTATACAAATGGCCATATCCAGGAAGAACTAATATGACAAGCAGAATTGTTTCTTAGCAAAAGGTTTTCCCCAGGTTTCCTAGGAAGTCTCAGCAGTATCTGAAGTTTCTTGCTGACTCGCTCACACTGTTAGCAAAGAGAATTGCTGCACCAGAAGTCCCCGAGTGCTCGTTTGCAGAGCGTGCCAAAATCTACAGCAGGGGGAACCTGTGAACAGTTTTTATGACCGTACACTGGAAATTAACAGCTGACAGCCTCCACTGACATCCCCTTTCAGACACAAGGAGACAGATGATGCATTTCAAATGTACACTTCTTTTCGTGATAAAACACCCTCTGACAACATACATCCTTAGAAGCTATTAAGACATTTGACCCAGATCCTAAATTCTGCTCCCAACTGCCACTAGGTTCTTTTCTTCCAAAGATGATATACACAGGGACCTGCCCTTAGTGTGAGGAAGCCTTTTCTGCCTGCCAGGGGTTAGCTTCCCAACTCCGCTGGCCACAGGCAACACCAGCATCCCCCTAGGTCTTGCAGGCCTCGCTGTCTCTCTCCAGGTTAGCAATAGGGTACACTTCAGCCCTTGAGCCCTCCAAGCCTCCCCCGGGAGTGTGCAGCCCCTGATCTGCTGGAACCTTGCAGTGTTCACAGATTCACTGCTTCCAAAAGATACAGTGCACCCCAGCTTATCAGTTTTACCTCACCTCACCCCTCCGCTTAACTCACAGCACTTACATTTGTTTGTAGTGAACTCAGGTTAACAAAGCACAGAGATGCAAGTAGTAGTAAGAAGTAGTATTGGAAGTAAATGGTCATAGATGGAATAAAATCATAACACGCATTCTAGAGCCTCGCCTTAACTAACAAGATACTCATGTTCTGTAGAATATTGCTCACCCAAAATCCTTGCAGCATTTTACAGCCAAGCTGGCTGTGATTCGCCTTTCACGGGACAGACATGTTGTCAGTTTGCTTCCCAGCTGAAGGATTCTGTGTGTTTCTTTGCCCCCCACAATATACCAGTTCTGTCCTTTGTCTTTACCATAAACAGGGAACCCCTTGTTACTTGGTTCATCCTGTGAATTCCCTCTCTGGTAGATTTTGCAATCTATCCTTTTGCCTGTGAGTCAGTATGCAAATAGGCCTACACCGTGAAGCAGACAATGCACAATACCCAAATGTCCAGATGGAATGAACTACCTTAACTCCAAGACATTAGAACATAAATTTTAGCATAGCTACTCTTTTAATATTATCTGTACACACTTTTTGCAGTGATTATGACTACCAGTGCGTTACTGGCTCTCAGCAGAGATCTCACATACTACACTGTGGTGAACTATTATGCATATATCTGACCTGGAGATTCTTGTAAAACTCTATCCTCACTCCCATGTCCCTGCCCTGTTGGCACCAAAAGGTCCCTGGGGCCCAGTGGTTTTTCATGACAGGTAGGAGGTCTGCAGGCCATTGGAACAACTAGCCATCATACAATTGTCCACAGCCATTAGACACATCCAAACCTAGGTTATTTCTCATGCCAGCCCAGCCTCAGCCAGGTTTGCACCTGTGTGGTTCTCATGTGACTGAAACTCAATGAATCACTCAGTTATTCACCCATGTGAGTGGAGAAATCAGAAGATGAATGTGATTTGGTCTGCATGTGCTGCAGCAATGCTGAAGAAACAATTACAGAGAAATACTTGGCTTACTGCAAATCTCTGACTATGATATTTTACATTTTCTTTCCCATCAAATCAATGACTTTGTCACCTAGAGCAGAGGACAGGTAGCAGAGCTTACTTTTCCCCTTCTGTCCAGATTTAGAAAGGTGGTCAGCCAGACATGGATCATACTGTTATAGTTCTAAAATCCATGTGGCAAGGCACTATCTGTACTATCCTGGTCACTGAAGTGGCTGCACTACTGTGAGGACTACAAGCTTGTTAGGTTAATTAGCCAGTTGCTGGGGGGGGGGGAATTACAGACACCTGGGTGGTGACTGCTGCGCTAATGAGACAAATGACTCAATACCTGGAGGAATACATAACTGGGAGGACAAGACAGTAAAAGGAGAGCTTACAAGATAAGCTAAGGAGAGGAAAAGCAGCTATGTTAAAAGCTGTGGCTGTTATATATCTGTAGTATGCCCTGCCCTCTGTGGAAACAGAAAAGAAACTGTCTCTGTGTGTGAGAGAAAAAGAGAATGTGACTAGGAGTCTAGGAAAACAGGCTAGGCAATGTTGCTTGCTGGGTACCTACAGAAGCACTTTGTGACAATCCCCAAATGTTTTCCACTCTTTTTGGATGCTTACTTCTCCCTCTCACCCTAGGAGCTAAGCCCATGAGCATTTATAACTTTCTAACTGCTACCACACCCTGAAGAATGTTTCTCTAGTACTGCTGTTCTGAATTAAAGTACCATGCCAGAGCAGAATCAGCCTTACCAAATGAGGATTTTGTATGTTTAATAGAAGAAGCCAGTCCATGATTTCAGTGTGTTCTATATCTCTCTTATGCTCAGAAAGTCACTCGGGAGGTTTCCAATTGCTGAATCCTTCTGTAAGAGCATGTGATCCCCTGGAGAAAAGCTTCTGTGCAAAGCAGGAAACACAGCCGGTAACTGGAGAGTAACTAAGCCAATACCATGCAACAGCTTCATTGTTATGCAGACAAAATGAAGAAAGGTCTTTATGAAACAATTCTTCTCTTCACTGCAATTACCCTCACAGAAGTCAGGAGTTTTCTACATCCCTCTTTCTACACACAGCCAAACCTTTAGCATTCCCAGGCCTTGTCTACACCACAAAGTTGCAGCGCTGGTGAGGGGGTTACAGTGCTGCAACTTCGGAGGTGTACCCACCTGCAGGGCATTACCAGCACTGCAACTCCCTGTTTGCAGTGCTGGCCGTACACCCGGTCAAACCTCGGGTGTAGAGGATCCAGCGCTGGTGAGCGCTGGTCATCAGGTGTAGACACTCACCAGCATTTTTGTTGACCTCCGTGAAATAAGCAGGTATCCCAGCATACCTGAGGAAGCCTCTCTGGTAATCAAGCAAACTCCACTGCCCTGTGCTCACCTGACCCCTCCTTTAAATGGCCCGGGAAATTTAAAAATCCCCTTCCTGTTTGCTCAGCCAGGTGTGGCGTGCAATTAATCTATCAATCACTCAGCGACCATGCCTCCATGCACCAAACGAGCCCCAGCATGGACCAATGCAGAGCTGCACGACCTCATTAGTGTGTAGGGAGAAGAGGCTGTGCAAACACAGCTGCGCTCCAGAAGGAGAAATTATGATACGTATGGTCAGATATCGCAGTCCTTGATGAGAAGGGGCCATGAACGGGACGCCTTGCAGTGCAGAGTAAAAATTAAGGAGCTGAGGAGTGCGTACTGCAAAGCTGTGAGGGAAATCGCCGCTCAGGAGCTGACCCCACAACCTGCAGGTTTTACAAGGAGCTGGATGCCATACTTGGGTGTGACCCCACCGCGAATCCTAGGAGCACGATGGAGAGTTCAGAGCAGGGAGAAGTGGGGGATGGTGTAGAGGACGGAGACAGTGAGGCTACTGGCATGGAGGGAGACACCCCGGAGTCCCAGGACACATGCAGCCAGGATCCCTTCTCCAGCCCGGAGGAGGCTAGCCAGTCGCAGCAGCTGGAAGCTGACGGTGAGGAGGAAGCTGAGGATTGTGCTCGTGGTAAGTAGATTTCAATGTTTTGGGAGAGGAGGATTTTGGTTATGGCTGCCTGCATGCATGCCTAAACGTGGAATAGCCCATTGATTTGATCTATCCTTCCCTGCGGTTTGCTCTGGTGTCCCCCGAACCCCCTCTCCAAGCAGGCATCCAGCCCTGCGGTGTGCTGCCGTGTTCCCCAGCCACCCTCCAAGCAGGTATCCTTCCCCGCGGTTTGCTCTGGTGTCCCCTGAACCCCCTCTCCAAGCAGGTATCCTTCCCTGCGGTTTGCTCTGGTTTTCCCCACCCCCCCTCCAAGCAGGCATCCAGCCCCGCGGTTTGCTCTGGTGACCCCCAAACCCCCTCCCGAAGCAGGTATCCTTCCCCGCGGTTTGCTCTGGTGTTCCCCACCCCCCCTCCAAGCAGGCATCCAGCCCCGCGGTGTGCTGCCGTGTTCCCCACCCCCCCTCCAAGCAGGCATCCAGCACCGCGGTGTGCTGCCGTGTTCCCCAGCCACCCTCCAAGCAGGCATCCAGCCCCGCAGTGTGCTGCCGTGTTCCCCCCCCCCCAAGCAGGTATCCTTCCCCGCGGTTTGCTCTGGTGTCCTCCGAACCCCCTCTCCAAGCAGGTATCCTTCCCCGTGGTTTGCTCTGGTTTCCCCCTCCCCCCAAGCAGGCATCCAGCCCCGCGGTGTGCTGCCGTGTTCCCCAGCCACCCTCCAAGCAGGTATCCAGCCCTGCAGTTTGCTCTGGTGTCCCCCCCCCCAAGCAGGCATCCAGCCCCGCTGTGTGCTGCCGTGTTCCCCAGCCACCCTCCCAGCACGGAGGCAGCCACGCGGTGTGCAGGCATCCAGCACCGCGGTTCCAACCCCCCCCCAGTATCAGGACGGGTTGAAAGCGGACCAAAAAAAACCCCAACCCCC
The DNA here is from genome assembly GCF_007399415.2 of Gopherus evgoodei. Lineage (NCBI taxonomy): Eukaryota > Metazoa > Chordata > Testudines > Testudinidae > Gopherus > Gopherus evgoodei. Next base: position 120,722,141 of record NC_044322.1, read on the forward strand.
CAAGCAGCTAGCTCACCACCTTCCTGTTCACTACTGTCCCTTCTTCAGGACACCAGCTACCCCCTGTACCCACTGCTGATAAACCCCAGTGACCCAGTGGTCAATTCTCACTCCCAAGGGGTAATTTTTGCTAAAAACACTCACCCCATTGCTCGCCATGACTTAGCTTGCTTGCCCTCTCTGTGTTATGTGAGGTATGTGAGAAGGATGCTACCTAAAGTCTCAAAAGTCCTTCAAAATTTGATAATAAACAATGATGCCTCTGTGTATTACATGTTTCTATCTCTCTGTTTTCTAGGGACCTTGACTACTGCAGCTGTATCACCGCCCTCACGTAGGTTGCAGAACTTGAGACGCAATCCTAGGAAATCAAAAGAGGAATTGATCAAGTCTGTTCTGAGCCACTACAACAGGGAAAGTAGGAAGACAGAGGAATGGAGAAGCAGTGTACAGGGGTGGAGAAAGACTGTACATGAATGGAGGCAAACAGAAAGCAGGAGAAAGGAATTGTGTAGGCAAATAGAAAGCAGGAGAAAGGAATTGTCTGCCAAAAAAACAACAAAGCAGATGATAAGCCTCCTGTCTCGCCAAACTGAGTTTTTCGAGTCTCTTGTAGCCATGCAGACAAATATGTACCATGCTAACCCACAGCCCTCCCAAAGCCCTCTTCCTTGTCACCCTGTATATTCACAAAACAACTTTCTCCAGCAGCCAGTTCCTTATTATCCCCAGCTGCCCCCAACACCTATAAGATCACCTACTAGCCCTGATAACTATAATTCTTACCCTGTTCACTCCACCTCCATCATTCTGCAGCTTAGTAATGCTGAAGTGCAACAGACAGTGAATATTGATCAAAATAGGACATAGTAAAACCTGTAAATGTACTGTCAACCACCCCTACCCCCTTGCATGTTTTGTACTGTATGTTGAATAAAGTTTTTTTTTTCTATTTCTTTCACTACGTTTTATTGCTGCTGGAAGTGGTAAATAATACACAATGAGGTAGAGCAAAGCACATCAAATGCATCAAACATTACTGCTAGCTCTCAGCATCAAATTGCTCCCTTAAAGCATCCTTAATCCTTGAAGCCCTTTCCTGGGCCTCCCTATTAGCCCTGCTCTCTGGCTGAGCAAACTCATTCTGCAGGCGTCTAACCTCGGAGGTCCATTCCTCATTGAATCTTTCACCCTTCCCTTCACAAATATTATGGAGGGTGCAGCACGCAGATATAATAGCGGTGATGCTGCTTTCCATCAAATCTAGCTTCCCATAAAGACACCTCCAGCGAGCTTTCAAACGGCCAAAAGCACACTCCACAGTCATTCTGCACCAGCTCAGCCTGTAGTTGAACCGGTCCTTGCTCCTGTCAAGCTTCCCTGTATATAGTTTCATGAGCCATGGCATTAAGGGGTAAGCGGGGTCTCCAAGGATCACAGTGGGCATTTCCATGTCCCCTACTGTGATCTTGCGGTCTGGGAAAAAAGTCCCAGCCCTCAGCCTCCTGAACAGGGCACTGTTCCGAAATATGCGTGCATCGTGCACCTTTCCAGGCCATCCTGAGTAAATGTCAGTGAAACGCCCATGGTGATCCACAAGCGCTTGCAGAACCACGGAGAAATAACCCTTGCAATTAACATACTCTGATGCCAGGTGGGGTGGTGACAGAATAGGAATATGAGTCCCATCTATTGCCCCTCCACAGTTAGGGAACCCCATTTCCGCAAAGCCATCTACAATGTCCTGCACGTTCCCAAGACACACGGTTCTTCTTAGCAGGGTGCGATTAATGGCCCTGCAAACTTGCATCAGCACCATTCCAACGGTAGACTTCCCCACTCCAAACTGGTTCGCCACCGATCTGAAGCAGTCTGGAGTTGCCAGCTTCCAGATTGCAATAGCCACCCATTTCTCCACAGGCAGGGCAGCTCTAAATCTCGTGTCCCTGCGCTGCAGGGTAGGGGCGAGCTCAGCACACAGTGCCATGAAAGTGGCTTTTCTCATCCGAAAGTTCTGCAGCCACTGCTCATCATCCCAGGCTTGCAGGACGATGTGATCCCACCACTGAGTGCTGGTTTCCTGAGCCCAAATGCGCCGGTCCACGGAGCTGAGCACGTCTGTTACTGCCACAAGCAATATACTGTCTTCACAGTGAGGCAATTCAATATCATCGTCTGACTCACTGTCACTCTCACTATCACTCACTTTTTGCAGGTGAAGGAATAGCTCCGCTGCCAAGCGCGATGTGCTGGCAACATTCATCAATAAGGTCGTCAGTTGCTGAGGATCCATTTTTAAAAAAATTCGCAGAAAAAGCGCAGTACAGTCACAATGCTGCCACACTGCTCCGCATGTGTAACAAAGCACTGCTGGGCATTGGAACAGGAACAGGAAGCGGAAAGACAATCACACTTCCTTCCCCTTCCCACAAGCCACAGCGCCGATATGGGACGAGGTGCTCTGTGGGATAGCCGCCCACAATGCACCACTCCCAACAGCGCTGCAGCGTGGCCACATCTAACATCACTTGCAGCGCTGGTTGCTGTAAGTGTGGCCACTCTGCAGCACTGGCCCTATACAGCTGTACTAACACAGCTGTAACAACCAGCGCTGCAAAATTGCAGATGTAGACATACCCCCAAACCAAACTGGCTGTTGTTTGCATCAAATTTTCTGCATAGTGCAGGATTTGCAGAAACTTGATCAGCAGTAGACACATTTACCATTTTTTCTTGCACCGCTACTGTATTTCTATGGCCTTTCCTTCTGCTTGCAAATTTTCAAGGTTACTGGCTCCATGTTGCTCCCCATCACTTTTTTCAGTCAATTCAACTCTCTTGCAGAGGTTTTCTTGGGTTTTTGTAAAACACACCAAGGTTAAGCTTCACCATTTTTTCTAAGACCTCTGTTGCTTTCAAGCTTTTTTGTTGTTGTTTGTTTCTGCTTAGCGTCCCCACTTGAGTAGCACGGTTGGTCTACAAATCCAAGATTTGCAAATTTGCATTCAGGAGCACTTGGAATATGTCATCAATGCCAGCAGGAGCAAACGTACAGAGGTATGCCCATTCATTTAAATGCTCATGCTGCAGTTCAAGCACATGGGTGTTTGTCTAAAACCAATCAGGCCACATGTCAAAAACATGCAAGCCTTTTTCAAAGGATGTGCGTGTGTCAAGTGTGATTAAATAAAAATGGCAAACTATTTACTATTCTTACACTGATGTACACAGGATATAGATCTGTTTTAGGGCCTCATAAACAGAAGAAAGAAAGTGGAAGATTAAATATATAAAATCATAATTAGTAGTCTTGTGGGGGCTCTAGGCTTGGGGACCATAGGGCAGTCCATTAATGCAGCCTTGTATATGACATTATAATCCTTGAGGCAGAGGATCTTGCTAGCAATGGCTAGGAAATACCTGGAGGAAAATGACCACCACTGGGGGTTAGTGTAAGGCCTTTGTGATGTGATTTTCATTCATCTAGGGATATTTTTAGAACAGTCTTCTATCAACAAAATTACATTGGCCAGCTGATTTGAAGAAGGGTGAAAATGAATTCCTCATGACATGTACATCTTTAATTGCCCCTCCCTGTATAAATAAGTGTTTCATGAGCAGCTTGGACATGCTCGGTGACGTCTGTATCCAGGCCTCACTACAGCTAAGACAAAAGGATGGCTCCTGAGATTTTGCATCATTGTAACAGGATGATCCTGCCTGGTGCTGAGTCAGCTCCCACTAAAATCAAAGATGCTCAGCACCTCAAAGCATTGGGCTGGGAAGCAATGATTTTACATGCAGTGCGCTCTCATAACCCATTGATAGAAAACATCAGTTAGCTCGGTTTTTATAATGCCAGTGGGGATTAAAATTACACTGAGATGGAAAGATCACAGGACAAATGAATCAGTTCCAATGCCATTTTGATGAGTGTTGGGCTTTGGCCAATGAGCTACCTATAATGTGCAAAACCAACAGTGAGCTAAAAGCATTAAAAATACAATGTGGTGGATCTCAAGGGAGATCGGTTCTCATTTATACACTGAATAAATAATGGGTCTGACTCTTCCCTGCCTTGCACCTTGTGCAGTCATGTAAAGTAGAGCAGAATGCTGCTCTGCTGAGTTGACACCCACTATACAGAGATGTAAATAACTGCATACAGGCCCAGTATCAGCATAGTTCCTGCAGAGTAATAATTGTGCATTAATCACCCACGTTCCTAACTGGGTCTGAAATGTCTACACTGACTACCTGTGGACTTCTCCTTGCAGAACAGCTTTGCTCCAAGTATCTATGCATATTCCTGTATGCACAGAGTTTGTGGGGCTTGTTTCGTTACATTTTACTAGGGTGTGTGTTTCCATGTTTTGACTCTGATATAATATTCTGTTTTTCTTACTGCATTATTACTGATGGAGGTTCAGTCCTAATGCCAAATGTCAGGGCACAGATGTCTTCATGAAGGACATTTTGCAGAGGTGGCCTCTGATGTTGGGAGCCCAACTACAGATGGGGAGGTGCTGAGCAATAAAAGTTGGGCACTGGTGAAAATCAAGTTCAAGTTGTCTCAGATAACAGGACACCTATAAAATAAACCACTCAGAATCAGAGGCTATATGGAACACTTTTGGCTTGGAGAGGTGTGAATTTGGGAGTGGAAGGAAGGAATTTACGGTGGGCAGTGGAGCCAGTTCCAGCAGAAAAATTTAAACTTGCAAAAAGCTGCATCAGGAAGCAGAAATAGAAAACAGAAGATTGAAAGGACCTCTGAGGAAGTCATCTGCAGGTGCCGATGCACCTGGGCCTTGTTCTTATTTTGTGCATTATGTCAGTTATTGACTGGAGGGAGAGTTTTGCACATTCACACTTTTCAAATAGTGCTTCACGGCACTCAGAAATCTGTTTCATATCACACCTTGCAACCTAATTTAACACAACATATGTTTCCATGCATAAAATGCTATTTCTCCTAAGCACTTAGTAGAAGCACAGCAATAAAATAAAATAACAAACAATAAAAGCACTTTGCATGGTTCCCGCAAACACTTAGCTATATTCTTACAGTCAAGTAGTCAAGTGCATGTATAGTACTTTTCATCTCAACAGCTCAGACATTAATCTTCACATTACCTGATCCCCATCCAAAAAGGTAGGCAAATACTAAATAATTTGACAGTCATTAGAATAAGGCATCTCTGTGGTAAATAAAGGGGCAAGTTTGGAAATATCAAATACCATTGCTGATAACCATTAGTAAATGTTCACATTTTAATAGGAAACCCTTTAAATTAAAATTTCCATTTACGCAAAATAAATTTAGAAACCAACTTAATTTGGCTCTGTTAATTTTTTTCTTTTAACTCTGATTTCCTAGTTACTGTAATCTGTCTGTGGAGTTATGGATAGTGGCTGCCATTAAAGAGTCACTTACCAGTTCAGCAGTAAATGTGGGGAAATGACACTGCAATTGCAACTACTGTATTTCCACGGAAGAAAGCATGCTCATAGGTATGGGGCTGAGAGTGGGAAAGCATATGCTATTCTCATTTGCAAAGTGATAAGTATCTGAAGAACCTTATTGGTGAAACATCTCTATAGTTACTCATGTGATGGCCTACACAAACCCACTCTAATTTATAAAGCTGCTCATGTCAGTACTGGGCATGAGAATTTTCTCTCCCTCCATCTATCTATCTCCATGGTACCTGAGCCCCTCCCATGAGTTAAAAGATAACAATGCTCTCTCTTTCTCCTTCCTTCCCTGCCACCAAAAAAAAGCAGTTAGGGCTTTAGGTGTGTTTCACTTTTAATGGCTTTGTAAGAACGAGGGGGCTATTGTGGAACTCTAGGGCAAAGAACTGTCATTTTTGGATGTAGCTCTGAATGCAGTGAGGTTTGTGGGTGTTATTTCTGCAAGCAGTGGGTTCCATACACTTTGTGTGGTTCCTGTGAAGAGTGTGTCTCCTGTAGTCACCACTCTACTCCTATTGATTGACAGTAGCATTGCTCCAGTGGAACAGCTGCCAGGGGAGACCATTTTGAAGAAAAGCAGAATGCCTGGTGCTCTCGTGTACATGGCAACACCCAGCATAGTCTCACATTTCACAAATATTTCACAAAACTGGTGAGGTCCAAGCTCTGGTGAGAATAAATGGGAAGATTTATGTGCACGATATACCCTGGCTTTGACCCTTCACACCAGGTAAAAGGGCCAGGGCCTGGGCAGCGTAAAGGTGCCCTAAAAGCTGTGCATCCAGCTGTGGGAGAATTTCACTGATCTAGGAATGAGGGAGATAGTAGAGGACAGTCTGCTGAGGACTCCCTCGCAAGCCTTGGTATAGTGCGTGAAGCTGCAGCGCATAGTGCTAGGGTGATTCTGGGCAGCCCAGGGCATCTGCCATAATTTAGACAGCCCCACAAGGTTGTCTAATGATAAGTAACATCTTAACATCCTGCTGTGGACAAGCCAGGTATAGTTTTACCATGTATTGGCAGGTTGAGGGAACACTGGGCTACCCTCTAGTGTTTACCTCAACCTGCTAACTTGTGTTAAAATTACCATTGCTTTGTCCGTAGTAACATGCTCTCATGTGCTAGCTAACAACATTAAGAGCCCACCTTTTTTCCTAGTGTGGATGCACCCTCAGAGGCACAGCATATACCGAGCTTCTGTCACCTCATGGTCTTTTCTCTAGAAAATGCATGGAATAAATCAAGAGGGTGTCTCTTATTCTCAGTACATTGGCCTTCATAAACTATTCCAGAAATGGGTTTCTGATTGAAAATTCACAGTTGTTTTCTTTTTAAAAAGTCGCTGACCTTTCTGCTAGCTCACATCCTTTGGACACAGGAACATTTAATTTAACTAGGGGAAGGAGAAGGTGTTGGATGGAGTGTGAGAAGCTAAACAGGATAGAATCCTGTAAGCTGAACTTTATAGTGGTCTTAGTAGGTTAAAAGAAATAGAATCATATCCCCACTGAACTTGAGTGCAAATGGATTAACTTTCATTAGGCTCAGAAATTTAGCACAAAACCTTGCTAACTTTAGGGTATATTCCCCCCTTGATATATGCAGTCAACTCACATTAACGTTAATGATTTTCATATACACTGAGAGGAGAACTCTTTAGCCTTTAATTAGTGTCTTAATTTAAATTAAGAATCAGTGAAATAATTTTGTCTTGTTTCCAGTGACTGAAATAAAGGCATCTTTACATGGATTTTAAGATTAATTCCCTTTTAGCTATTGTAATAGTTCTCTGGTTGCAGAACATAAACTAACTAAAAGTTAACCGTATCTACAAAAGCAAACAGTATAAAAAGAAGACAGAAATATCACAACCCCCCAGTCCATTCAGAAACATTTAGTTCATGTGGGGATAAAAGTGCTAGCGATAATTAGGGCTACTAGAAAATTTTCTGTTGAAAAAAAAATCACCTGGATTTCTGACTGTTACAAAGCTGCTACCCTCAGAGTGCCCTTTCATGGGCTGGGGAGACTCTGCAGAAGATCTGCCTCAGTTTCCCCTTCTCAGCCTGCTTGGGCAGCTGCAGTGACTTGCTGTTGTAACTCAGTGCAGTGATTTGACTCTCCGGCTAAGTCACTAAATAAAAGTCCACCCCCTTCTGGAGTATCCAAGTCCAAAAATAAATTCAAAATAAAGTCTGTCTTACCCAGTTCCTCTTAAGCCCAACAGACTCTAAGAGAGCATGAGAATGACTGTGCAGCCGGTAGCACACTCACTTGGGAGGGAGGGACCCAGGATCCAGCCCCCCTGCCAAGTGCGTGCACTGCAGGTTACACTGATCAAGTTGGTAACAGCAAACGGGACAAATGCTCACTTTTGCCAAAAAAAGTTGGGATGGCCGGGACAGGGCTTAAAAAAGAGACTGCCAGGCAAAACAGGATGTATGGTTCCCCTACTTAGAGCACGCTCAGGAGAAGTGGCAGAGCCCTGTTGAAATCCCTTCCCCCACCAGGTAGAGGGGGAACTTGAATTGGGGATTTCCCACATCCAAATGCCCTAAGCACTAGGCTGAAAGTTGTGAGGGAGGTCATCATCCCCCACCGCCAGCTGTTTTGTCTGAGCTTGCTATAGTTTTGTTTCCTGTGAGCTTCTCCCTCAGCAGTGTCTTTTGATGTAACTCCTGGCAGTCAAACAGATTACTATCAAACATTTATACACATGTCCCAATTTGTCACAAATGGCACTTTAAAATTTGTCCTAATAAGAATTATCACATCGGCAAAACAGACTTCAAGAATTTGTGGACTTTACCTTCTCTGGGTACAATATGCTAACCCTTCTCCTGCATGGATATAGGTGGTGGTGCACTTTAAATGTCAAAGGGAAACTTACTGGACAGAGCAAACACCCCTAAAACTACTTGGAAGGCACTAAGTATCAGAGGGGTAGCCATGTTAGTCTGGATCTGTAAAAAGCAACAGAGTCCTGTGGCACCTTATAGACTAACAGATGTATTGGAGCATAAGCTTTTGGGGGTGAATACCCACTTCGTCAGACACATTCACCCATGAAAGCTTATGCTCCAATAAATTTGTTAGTCTTAAAGGAGCCACAGGACTCGCGGTTGCTTTTTGGAAGGCACTGTTCAAGTTGGAGATAAGGCCAAAAGATAAACATATGCCCCAGAGTTTAGTTTCTTAATAGGTTCTGCTTTCAATATAACTTATGAGCCTTGGAACCTGGCCCACATTTTCAAAAGTGGCCACTAATTTTGGGTTGCTTGGTTCTTGCGTTGCCAGCTTCAGTCACCTGGGGCTTGATTTTCCAATGTGCTAAGGCCAGGAAATCCAGCTGAAATCAATTCTGCTCCAACTAAATTTCAACGGGAATGTAGGTGCTCAGCACACCTGAAAAACAGACTCCTACACATTTAAAGCTGGGCATCCAAAATTAGGGGACTCTTGAAAATTTGGCCCTGCATGTACCTCTTAGGTTACCAAAAAGGATATTTTGCTGTAATTCCAATTTTATTTTTTGATTGAAGACACACAGGCTGGAACTGTTAAATGGCTTATTCATTAACATTAAGAAATCTTAATTAGCTTCGCACATAAGCGCTATCAGTTGTTGGAATTCTTTTCACTAATTAAGCATCCAGAATCCCCACGGCAGCAATCCTAGAGAGTCGAAGGCAGCCAATAGTTAGCACAGCACATTTTCAATAGTGTCTTAAACTGCAGACTGTGCAGCCACCTGCATAGATTTTTAATATAAGGGATTGTTATTGGAAAGTAAGGAGAAAATTAGACCCTGCCACGTTGTTTGGGGAGCCAGATTGTTTAGGTGGTTAGTAATGGAAGAGAGGATACGTCTACATAGCATTTTGGAGCAAATGGAAGCACACCTCTAGGCTGACAGACTTGAGCTAGAGCTCAGGCTCTGAAGCTTGGGGAGTTGGGGGTGAGTATTTGCTACTATTCCACTACAGTACATATTTATCCGGACTGTCTGGCCTACTATACCACCACCATTTCCCAGAACTCCTACATGTGTCAGGACACAAAATACATTTCCAAATTTAGTTGAGAATGAATAATGCTTCAGGGGCCTATAATTTGAACTGAAAAATAGCTGTGGCAAAAGATGTTTTATTTGGTTTGGGTTTTTTAATGTGGATTCCAGGATTAGGGCAGATCTTGAAGTGGAAGCAGATCACTGAACCACCAAATGAAGCAACATCCAGGTTTGGTGTAATTTATTTGATCCATACTTTAACACATCCATATATTGCAATATAAACAATATAAGTGCAAAATATTTTTTATATAGCACCTTTCATTAATAAAGATCTCAAAGTGTTTTACAAAGACTATCTGTCCATTGATAGGGATCACTTAACCCATGACCAAAATTCAGGCAGTGAGAGAATGGAACGAGCTTAGTGGGGCACTGAAACACTACACAGTTGCTTAAGACAGGAAATGACAAAGTGGCACAACGTCATAACCGATTGAGTGAAGTCTGGGACATTAGTTGTGGAAAGAATACCATCATGAGTTGTCATGTAAAACCCAATCTTGTAAGATGTTGAGCATTCTCACCATTCAACCCATAATTTGATATTAGGTGGATGGGAAAATTGCCCCTTGAAATCGGAAGCAACCTCTCTAGCTGTGTAACTAGAGAGGCCTGAGGAGCTTTCATTCCCTAGCAGCTATGGAATCAGCTGTTTTCCTCAACAAAGCCCTTAAATCAATGTGGAATGTAATCCAAATTGGGCTAGGGTCACAGATCAACTGTATCACCTCTGAACTTGTGAAAAGGACCAGAGTAGTGGTTCTCGAAGCTGGTCTGCCGCTTTTGTAAGGAAAGCCCCTGGCGGGCCGGGCCGGCTTGTTTACCTGCCGCATCCGCAGATTTGGCCAATCGTGGCTCCCACTGGCCGCGGTTTGCCACTCCAGGTCAATGGGGGCTGCAGGAAGCGTCACGGACTGGCTGCCCTTCCCATAGCCCCCATTGGCCTGAAGCGGCGAACCATGGCCAGAGAGAGCTGCGATCGGCTGAATCTGCGGACACGGCAGGTAAACAAACTGGCCGGGCCCGCCAGGGGCTTTCCCTGAACAAGTGGCGGACTGGCTTTGAGAACCACTGGACCAGAGGACTATCAATAGTCACCAGTGGCCACGGTCTTGGTTTTACATCTGCATCAAAAATAGAGGCATTATGATCTTGGCGCATAATTAAATACAGGTTAAATACAGCTGAACCAAGTAATAATACTGGGGTACAATTTTGCTTCCACTTCAAGATTTTATATGCCAGGTTTTGCCTCATAGTAAATATTTGCCAGAAATATAACATCTGAAATCGAGGCAGTAAGATGATAGAGTCCTTTGTGAATATTACTGTGCTTATATCTAGCTATTGAAAATCAATGTACAGGTCACTAGTATCGGTTTATACAGTGCCTAGCACAAGAGGGCTCCAGTCTTGGTTGGTGCTACTACAACACAGTAACAATAACAGAGAGAGAAGTGGAAGGGCCACATGATCTGCATTTACATGGATCCAGTGGCCCCAACACCCTGCACACCTGCTGTGGGGCATCTGGATCTGTGCTGCAATCGCAGCCACAAGGGCCATACAGAGCATCCTCCTGCCCTGGCCACAGATATTGTTGGGCAGGGAGTGGATTTCATGGCCCAAGCCTCTCCAAACTCCACCTGCTTGGTATCTGACTATTCTGGCTTTATGTGGGTGGAGTGGATTTCACCCTGACATCCTGTTTTACAGTTGAGGAACTGTTGCTCCCAGATGGCAATATTTTCACACTGATATTGCTTTAAAAAGATGAGCCATTACTTCCTTTGCCATTAAAAAAAGAGATTGTAGCTCCACCTAGGAGAGTTCTTTGTTCTGGCACATTCTGCATAGTCCATGTTAAACATCTGCAAGATCAATTGGACAAATGAATCCTTCCAACAGGATTCTGTGGGATGCATTTGGTGATCTAAGCATGTGTAGAAATCTATTGCCTAATTCCTAAGGCAACCATATAGAATGTAGATGCATTACAACACTTTCTGCCAGTAAGAATCTGTTAAAAAGAAGAGAGATTTCCTCTATTTTAGACCTAACACATTCTTTTTGGAGGTGAGGAAAAACTGATAACATCCTGCTTGAATCACAAGTCCTTCTCCAAGTCAATCTCATGTTCAATGAAAAGTTAGAATATATGAATGTGGTGGATATATTTAGCACATTCAACACCTACTTCATAATGAGGATAGAAATATTCTCATTCCAAAATGTAGTTTGATGTATGATTGCGTGTCACATTTTATCAGGGCATCATAAATAAAGGCTGATACTAATCCTTTATTGATATTGCTTTTACTTCTTCCCTTTGTTCAGGTTTCACATTTTGATATGACCAATTCTGTCTGTGTTTGTGGGAAGAGACCAACATGGAAACCCTTTTAAAAATACCCAGAGAGGCTTAGAAACCAGTGTCTGGCAAATATTGGGGCTTAAGGTTGAGGGACTCCATGGGAGCCAATATGGCTGGGGATTTCCTGTCAACACACAGCGAATGAGCTGTGCAAGTTTTGAGCTTATATAACTAATAGTAAATAATAGGATGTTCTGAAAACTCAAGCTGCAAAGACAATACATGACAACTATATCCCATGTTAGTTTGTGTGTGGAGATGGCACATGCTATGTGATTATGGATGCAAACCCAAAACAGCCTCCCAAGGTAAAGATGGTCACTAATGACTCGGGCTTCAAGTCACTGGACTAGAAGTGAAAGAGGCTGTAATCTATAACAAAGGGCTCTCCCTGTATTCTTTAGCAAACTGGACCTACATTCTTCAGCAAGTTCTGTGGCATTTCAATGGAGCAGACTGCTGCATGCTGAGAGTACTCTCAGTTCCCACTGACTGATATCATACTGCACATACAACATACAATCACCCCACCCCCAACATCTCTTTACAAAGCAAAACAGTCTTTTTTAAAAATGAATGGCCTGCCCTGCCAAATGCAAGCTTTTTTTACTGACTACAAGTGAAGCTCTGAACTCTTATTAATGCCAGATTGGGCAACCACTTTGTATTATGGATGGTCATTTATTTATTGTTTTATCACGAGAAATAAAATGCTGAGGAGATATTCAGTTATGGTGACATTTATAAGATGCTGGTGTATTTATATGGTGGTGAGATAACTGTTAATATTTACAAAGAGGTATGTTATTTTCAAAAGATGTGTCCAGCAGTTTTCACCTTAAAAACTTGATTGTCAGACCTCACAGAGGTTTTTTATTTTAAATCAGATGACAAATTATCCAAACTGCTGGGATGTAGTGTTATCATTATATTTTTTCCCCTCCATGATTGCTGAACCAACTATAATCATGTCTATAATTGCTCCTGAAATTCAAACCTTTTGGACAAGGTAGGTAGGTCCATTGCTTGCAATACTTGCCAGAATGAAAGAGAAGCAACTGAAAAAGAAACAACCTGCATTTTCTTATAAAATGAGATGAAAAAAATAAAGAGAGCGAATTGGGAAATTCAAGTGTATTTTCTTCTTTATATTTAAAGCTCTTATTTTAATATATAGCACTTAAACATTTTTTTAAATAATTTTTTTGTACCTTTGATTGCCCGTTTCATCTCTGGAAACAGAGTAATTTCACTATACATCTGTGCAAATAGAAAATATATAAATGTACTCAAGGCCCATATCATAAGAAGGTGGTTTCAAGAGTTTCACTTTTACAGCAATTAGTTGGGGTCCCTTTAAGTTGTTCCTGGAAATCATTTGAGTTCTTCCCTGTTAAGCCTTTGAAATCCCGATGCAAAGAAGATATGGAGCCAAGCACACACATGTTGTCCTGTGCTTCATTTTGTAAACGATGTGGTGATAGTTGTAAAACTCTCCCAAACCGACTGAACAGGGGAGTTGATGTGATCCAGTTCAATAAACTAAAGCCTGACTGGTCGACTGTTGTGTTCCATGGGAACGTTTCTTCTACAGACATTGACTCCATCTCTGAAGTGTTGTGAATAATTTCATGAAATCCCAGGGATTGTTCTTGACTGTTTGCCACTGAGGAGCGTTTATTTCCCCCACATAACAAAGATTCAGGAGGAGAAGCAGTGACACTCAATCCTGTTGTGTGTTCTGCCTTTGTATTTGATGGGAAAGCTGGATCATTTCCATACTGAGATGATTGCAAAGAGGGGGTATGGTTGCAGGCCTTAAAACAATCACTATCATTTGACAGAGGATTCTGTGGGGAATGTTCTGCACATGGCGGTTTCTGGGGAATGGTTTCCTTTTTGATATTCAACCTGTTCAGAATCTGGCTGTGAGTCTCTGGAGGCAATCTATTCAATTGGCGTCCAAGCTGAAGTTGGGTTGGGAAGATAGTTCCCTGAAGGGTTCTGTACAGAAATCTGAAGGAGGAAAAATGTACGTATGAAAAGAAATCAAAGAAAGAGGATCTGCTTGAGATTTTATCAAGAGAAAAATGTCCACAGAACAGAGTATAACAATTACTTTAACAGAAAGAGTTTATACAGGCAAGTACCACAGTTAATTCATTTTCCTTAGATTAGACATTTAAAATAAAAAGATTGCCCAAAGAGCTCTGAGTACCCTGACAATAATGTGACCTACAATAACTACCCACCAGCGATAATACCAATACACAAGTAATTGGACTCTGCTAGCCAGCAGCCTTAAATAATCAAATGAAGCTAATAATATACTTCAGCTGACTAACAATAAAAAAGAAAAAAACAATTAGAAATGCCCATCACCCAAATCATATTCAGGCACATCCCTTCATCCTTCCTCTCATTCTATCCCAAAGTAGACAGCCACTAACATATACACACATATACACATGTATATACATATGTATATACATATACACACACATATTGGGGAAGGGGGAAGATACTATACCTGGGCAGTAATGCAACAACTGGTGATATAATACAAATCAAGTAAAACACAGGCTCTCCCATCAATTTTTCCATAGTCCAGTAGGGATTGGATGGAGGATAACATATTGGGCAAGAAACGTTATAAACCAGAGCCACAATGAAAAATAAAAGGATACTGAAGATACAAGATGACCAGTGGAACAAAGTCTAGAAGAAACAGCGAAAAAAACTGATTTTTAATTTTCTGGTACAAAATCCATGCACAGAATGTATTTACACCAGTGTAATTTCATAAATCCTCATTCTACAAACAGGATTACAAAGCTGCTCACTGCTCACAGTTTCAAACCATTTTCATGTTTGGTTAAAATACTTGATAAAAATAGTGCTGAGGGAGTAAAACACACTTTTCTTGATTTTAAAGAGTGACACTAAGGAAATAGGTAAAATATCCCCAAGGCTCCTATATAATTTCCCTGTGGATGACTTACCCAAGTTTTGGTTTCAATAGCCAAATGTAATATAATGGTGAAAAGAGCTATCACGGTAATGGGAGTTCCCCAGGAGAATAGATCCACCTCTGAGTCATAGTAAGTCTGAAAAGAAGGAAAGGGGCTTTAATCTGTATTTTCAGGTCTGCTCCTCACACTGCATGAAATAGGATGTCTGAATGGATAACTTACGAAAAAAGGGATGTAAAAACAAACTAGACTTTGATAGAGCGCATCAATCATGTTCATCCAAAACATGTGTGGTTGGTACTCCTGTGACACAAAAACATACAGTAAGAGTCTAACGAAGAAGCCATTTGTTAGTACTAGACAAAAATCTGAATTGAAATGTATTTCTTCCAGTGCTTGTGCAGACAACCTCATCACTCTTCTCCTTTCCGAGGCCAACAAACCCCACCCTCTTGATGGAGTGATTAGTTGGGATTTCCATGACCTGAATTTCTGCCTCTAAAGCATCCTCTTCTGTTTGTTTTTCCACAAGAGGGTATAATTTCGAACTAAGCTCCTGATCCAGCACTGACTTGTATACATGCCTAACTTTTTGCATTATAATTAGTCCTATTGACTTCAGTGGAGTTACATACTTGTGGTATTCAGACTTCAACACATACTTACATCTTTGCAGGACTGGGGTTTAAGGGCCAGGTTTTTAAATTTATTTTGTGCCTGATTTCAGTGGGGAGTTAGGCACCTAAACACATTTAAAAATCTGGCCACAAGTCTTGTACATATAAAATAAAAAACTATATATTCAAGAAAGATTAAATGTGGAAGTATGCAGCTTACTTTGAAAGGAAAAGCCACAACAATATTTAATTAATATTTACACAGCAATATAATCAGTCCTTAAGAAACAGCACTGAATTTTACTAACCCATTAGTATAAATAATTTAACGATTTTTTACATTCACATGAATTATTATACAGAACAACTGGATATAGAGGAAATTTTGTAAACATCAGATTGGTAAAATGCTCATTTATTTTACTAATGTTCTTATGCAGGTTACACATTTCCCATGATAATTTTTTAAAATGAATTCATTAAGCTCTTTTTTTCCTCTAGTTCATGGTTTCCTAAGCCTAGAAATGAGATTTTCATAAAACTCTTGTGTTCTTTGGTCTAATGAAACAACATGTAGACTGTTCCAATTAAAATCTTTTCCAAAGAGGAGTGAGAATATTACTGGCTACTGTGACAAAGTTCCTCCTCTACCTTTGTAGGTCCTGTGCTTATCTGGCAGATTTGCTCACCTCAATGATCTTCCCCACAGTCTGGGACAGCCTCTCCTGTGTCTGATCAGGAGTTGGGAGGTTTGGGGGGAACCCAGGCCCACCCTCTACTGGACTCTGAGAAAGAATTCTACTGTGAACATGAAAGATTTCTCTTGTCAATCTGCTGACTGTTTGGCCAAACCAATCATCCTTTAGACTGGTTTGTCAATGAAGAAAACCAAATAAAACCTCCAAATCAGCTTAAACTAAATCAGTGACTAGCTATTTTTGTCATCTTTCGGTTGGGAAGTATATAGGGGCATTTATTTTGTGGAACTTTAATTGCAATGTTCTGGAGCAGCAGGCCAAAGGGCAGAAATATAAAACCCAGAAACAGCTGATGAAAAAGAAGATAAAGACAAACACACTGTAAATGAGCAGTTCTGCAATTCCCCACCTCTTCTTTCAAGTATAGCATCTAGAAATACTACTTGAAATGTAACGCACCAAGCACTGGGTGCACTGTTGGTTGAGAGTCAATGACTCCCGTTAGAGGCCAAGATGCCAGTTGTCTTTGAGGAAGCTGTTGTAAGGCTTCTGATCAAGAAGACTTCTCTTGACAATGATAGTCTGTTAACCTGAGAAGCCACCCTCATGATAAAACTGCAGTTGCAATCAGCAAAAGTGGTCTAGCTTAACAGCCTTATGCCCCTTTCCTTGCAGTTTACACAGAAATGGGCTGCAGCCAACGTGTTTTCCGTGAAGGGTTTCTGACTCTCAGGGGCGGCTCTAGGTCCCAGCATGCCAATGGTACCGAATAAAGCTAAAGAATGGGAGTCTGAGAAACTGTTTTTCTTGCTTGTTAGCCTTTCTAGGTGCAAGTCTGCACTGGGATAAAAGCTCCACAGCTGGTCACAAGGAGCGAGGGTCTCAAAGCCTGGCTTCCAGTCCAAGCCCAAACATCTACACTGAATTTTGTAGCTTTCAGCCAGAACCCCACGAGCCCTAATCAGATGACCCGAGCTTGGGGCGGCTTGGGGCGGCATGCTGCGGGGGGCGCTCTGCCGGTCGCCGGGAGGGCGGCAGGCAGGGTGCCTTCGGTCCTGCGCCTCCAGTGGACCTCCCGGTGGAGCCGCGGGACAGCGACCGGCAGAGCGCCCCCGCGGCATGTCACCGTGCTTGGGGCGGCGAAATGTCTAGAGCTGCCCCTGCTGACTCTGCAACTCACTTCACCACTCGGGCCACCAGAGCCCAGATTTGTTAACCCTCTGGGCCCACTTCCTGGTTCATCCTCCCCCACTCCTTGTGGAAGTGCTGGGGATTGAGCAAGTTCTTGTTTTTGGTGGGTAAACAGCATTATGTTATGGTAGGAACAGTACATTTTACTCTGTTACACAATATATAAAATGACTTATTTTGTGTTTATATTTGAAATTTGTAACAGCACCTAGATCCTAAAAGGGTAGGTGCTCAGTATAAGTTGGAGGAAAAAACAAACCCACTAACAAACATAAATCCATATATTTTAAAATACTGTTTACAAAAAGGCTTTTTTCTGGCATATTTAGTTTCTGGCATTTAGATATTTTGGTTAGGATTATTATAGGGTATATCTACGCTGCAAGGAAACACCAAGTCTCAAAGCTCGGGTCAGCTGATTAGGGCTTGTGGGGTTCTGGCTGAAGGCTACAAAATTGCAGTGTAGATGTTTGGGCTTGGACTGGAAGCCAGGCTTTGAGACCCTCCCTCCTCGTGGCCAGCTGTGGGGCTTTTATCCCAGTGCAGACTTACACCTAGAAATGCTAACAAGCAAGAAAAACAGTTTCTCAGACTCTCATTCTTTAGCTTTATTCGGTACCATTGTGTCCTTTGCCACCAAGATTGGTTTTCATTTAAACTCATGACCATCAGAAACAATCTTCTGAAAGGCAAAGTTTTTACCTCCATTTTCTGGCCACTTTTGTAGAGGTGAGGTACACCAATTAGCACTTCAGCTGGTATATCCTTATCCAGCACACCAGTGACCAGTTGTGGAAGAGAAGAGAATAATACATTAAAGAAGATCAGGTACCACTGATCAATCATTGAAGAGCCAGAGAACCCGCAATAGAACTGGTACCAGAAGAGAAGGGCCACAAACATCTGCAATCAAAACAGCAGTACAGGAAGCATGATCAGTCAGGAATTTAAAACAAGTAGGAAAAAAAACCAGTGTAAATCTCAATTCATCATCTCTCTGTGGCTCTGTGAAATCATGTTGAGTTTGATTCTGCAAAGACTTGCACATGTGCTTAACCTTAAAGTCATGAGTAGTCCCCACTGAGGACATCTGATCTTCTATTATTTATTATTCCCATTCCCTCTACTCATGCTTAAAGTTAAGCATGTGTATAAGTCTTAACAGGATTGCGGTCTTGGATATGACTGGGGCTTTGCCTCACATGAAATTAATTTTCAATCCAATTATAACTCTCGAATACAAAATGCAGCTAAACATAAATGAATGACACCATTTTTTGTGGCGTTCCACATATATTTCATGAATGTAGATCTCATTGTGTTGTTTATTACTGTCATAAGAAGGATCCTGTTTCTGTTTCAATATCTTGTGTTAGTCTGAGAATTTTCTGGAGACTTAGCTAGCTCACAAAGGCAAAGTAGATAGCACAAGAATAACTGGGCTTTTCAGCTCTTTTCAAGACTGTAATGAGAAAAGCACAGCCAGGAAGATAGAACTATACATTGCAGTGAAGTTGTGTTTGATTTGACCACCACAATATCTTTGATTTTCAATGTCATCAGATTAACAGCAGGTGGAGATTCATCATTCTGCAATCCTCACTGTAAAATGAAAAGGTAAATCATTCACGCTGAGGGAGTGTGATGACCTGGGTCTTGGGAATGTTGCCCCAAGCTTGGTTGGGGTCACCCAGGGATGGACAAAACACATAACCCACTTTTGCTACCATGTATGTGGGCTAGACAACCAGATCAGAAAGGCCAAAGTGTCCGTAGAACAGCTGGGGTTCATTTAAACTACCGAGCCCAGCTGTTAGTGATGTGTCTACCTATCAATAGAGGTAAAGTGTGTCTGGAGAGGAAGACATGCTTGTTTCAGCTTTGAGGGGAAACTGGATGCCACAACTTGCATCCTGGAAAAGGGAGGTGAAAACTGCTTGGCAGGTTTACAGCCAGGGAAGGAAATAAAGCTCCAAGCCTCAGTCCTTCTACGTCCCTGTTCTCCAGACTCGTCGATTATCCACCAAAGAATTACGAAAATTTAAAGCAAATCAACTGAAAATACTTGACTGTCATTCCTGAAAGGCTCTCTCTGCTTTAACTAGCTAGGAGGGGAGAGGCTGTGCCCTTTCCCTTAGCTCCCATTTGACCCAGCTTTCTCTTCCTTTTATACGCCGCCCGAAGCAGCCATATGACCAGCTGGGACCTACCCTGCAGCACCTTTTAAAATCCTGCAGCGTGGTTTCTTCAGCAGTCCGGGGCTTAAACTATGAGCTAGATAAATTCTACTGCAAAATGGAAATTGACACAATACAAGCAAACGGAAAAACCCAAGGAGGTAGAGATCTAGCAGAGTGTATGCAGCACAGTTATCCTGATTCCCTGTGGACAATTCATCAAGAGTGGTCTGCCTGTGAATGAATCCGGTACTTGCATCTTAGAGGAAGTTAGAATTCTCCTTCCCTGAGGGAAGCCACTATATGTCTGACTCATTCAGGTCTACTATACATTCTATTTCCCACTGTGGTTTCAGGGTTGGTAGCAACTAGGATTGCTCTTACGGGCTCTGAAGGCAGCAGAAGCAGAGCAAACACAAAGAGAGATTCTTAAGTTTCTTTCAAGCCTGGGGGCAACAGCTTCAGAAAATGTCTGCAGTTGGATGTCTTACTAAATACAGCATGAAAAAATAACACTTGTAATTGGGGGCAGGGGTGGGGAAAGGGTGTATTGGAATGTAAGATTTTACAAGTATTGAACAAAAATGCAAGAGAATAAATTGAATCCTTGCATGCTGATCACTGGGATGTACCTATATATATTTCTTGAGAGTGTTTTGATTTAAAAATAAAATTGCTCTGAGTACACTTCTCTAAAAGTATAATATTCCACTTTCATTGATGGGGTTCAGTTTTATCATGGTGATGGGCACAACAGAAATATATAGATAGGAAGGTGCAAATGCTCAGCACATCTCAGGATCAAGCCTAGAACCATGAGTCTGTGTACACCAGCATTTACCAATGGTAGCAGCACTAGCATAGGCCAACTATTCAAATTTGGCTTGCTTTTTAAGGCTTAGTGAGATCTTTGGAACTTCAGCACTTGGAAGTTTTTACTTTGATTATTTTTGAAAGCATGCAAGTATGACATTCTTGATCAGAACATGCTTGGAATATTTTTATCGTGCCCATGTTAACACAAAGATAGTTCAACCAATGATTATTTTTGAAAGCATGCAAGTATGACATTCTTGATCAGAACATGCTTGGAATATTTTTATCATGCCCATGTTAACACAAAGATAGTTCAACCAATGATTATTTTTGTTATTTACCTAGCACGCATGATGTTCCTATCCTGGTCAGCAATTTGAGCAAAAATACAATCCTGTTCCATGACAATTAAAAGTTACCTTTGGACTGAGACAGGGATCGGCAACCTTTGGCACATGGCCCGCCAGGGTAAGCCTCCTGGTGGGCTGGGCTGGTTTGTTTACCTGCCATGTCCGCAGGTTTGGCTGATCGCGGCTCCCACTGGCCGCGGTTTGCCGCTCCAGGCCAATGGAGGCTGCAGGAAGTGGTACAGGCTGAGGGATGTGCTGGCCGCCACATCCCACAGAGCCCATTGGCCTGGAGCAGCGAACCATGGCCAGTGGGAGCTGCGATCGGCTGAACCTGCAGCTGCGGCAGGAAAACAAACTGGCCCAGCCCGCTATGAGGCTTACCCTGGCGAGCCGTGTTCCAAAGGTTGCTGATCCCTGGACTGAGACCTGACATGGCATCTTTAGACCAAAAGAAAATTATGAGAAGGGATTATACAGAAGTTGGAAATCAACTTTAACTAGACTGGGTGCTACTTGCCCTCTCAGTTACACACGAGGCTATATTCTCACTCCCATTATGCTCTGGAGCATCAGGAGTGCTGTGTCTGGCCTGGTCCCACCCCATCCCACTCCTTCATGATCCCTACTTTCAACAGAGTGTGCAGGCGATGCAAATCCACAGTATCTTCATGCCAGTCAATGATTCTTCTGTGCTAAAGGAATCCTCAGCTGCATCTTTGAATATTGTGTGAGTGATACAAAGGGACTCAGGCAGGGCTGAGGAGGTGGGTTTCTAATAGCCCCGTATTTAGTAATGGAGTTATTCATGACTGGCACTGGTCATAGTGTAACTGGGAGGAGATACAGGCCCACACTTGGATAGGTATTGCAGTGTGCTCCTTTCTCGATGTATTTATTTGGCTGAAGGAAGTCAGGGAAAACAAAAACACTTCCAATATGCTTGGCTGATAAATATAGATGGCCCAAATTAGCTCAGATCTCTGGGGACAAATTACAGTTTGCACAAGGATTAGGAAGAGAAAACTCATCCGCTAGGGTGAACTTGGCATTAAAGGCTCCTATACCTAGCCAGCTAGATTTTTGAGAAAGGTACTGCTCTATAAAGAAACTTTCGTTAAGTAGCACTTCTTATTCATGTTACCTAATTTGCACATTCTGCAGCACACTGTCACTGTCACAGAGTGGGGCCTGCTATTCCTGTGAATGGCAGCCAGTTGTCTTTTAACTCTGCAAGCTTCTTTGGAGCTTATTTATAAACCCTTTGAAGGCTCACCTCATGTTCATTTCACACAAAATAAACCCTGGAAACATGCAGAGCCACAAAACTGTCAAGTCAAACACTTACTGCATTTTTGTAGAAGAAATACAGCACCATATTGGCAAGCCGGGAATAACACCAGTGCCCGTGAACAAGCAAGAGCTTTTCCAAATGCCGAAATCTTGGGACTGCAAAGTCACTCGCCATCACTGCCTTCAATGAAAGAAGAGTTGAAATCATTATTGTAAAGTGTCACCTAAGAGAGACAGATAGTACGTTTGAGTATCCTGCAAACATCCACAAACGTAAAGAAAGAGTAACTGCATTAAAGTCCAGTGGAGCTGGATTAGTTCCACTCTGGTATAAGTGAAAGAAGAGTCTGGCCCATTGTTTCCTCAATGCTTTCACAAATCGTTATAATTTTATAGTGCCCAAAAGCAAACCAGGTGCTTCAGAAAATACACAAAATGACAGTGTCCTTGCTCCTAGAAGATTACAATCTACACTACTACAGATGGTGACACGAGTGACAAACTGTAAGAAGGAAGTGGGGTGAGGAAGGACCAAGAGTTATAGCTGTGGGATGATGGCTGTGAGCTTTTTTCTTTTTAAGAAATACAAAGAAGATAGTATTATTTTGTGCAGAAGAAGGGAGTTTTCAGGAGGGATTCAAATGACTGAGATAAATAATAATACGCTACATTACAATTAGTGGAGTTAAAAAGGCAAAACACCCAAATAATTTATTTTAATTAATGATCATGATCTTGACTTGCAAAGATTTGCCCAACCCAATTCCCCTGAGATCTCAGTATTCTGAGGAAATTTGTTTTAACTATATTCAAGTTCCCTAAATTGTGAGAAATCATTACAGAAGAGGTTTCCCTGAAATTTTAGAACCTGCCAAATCACATCTATGGTATGAATCACCACCATTTCTTTCTATATCATAGCTACTTTTGACTGGCTAAATTTCAAGGTAAAGTATACTTAAGATTTAAGACCTCACCAGATCCCTCCAGGTCATTGAGTTGGCCACAGATTCCACCTACAGTTGTAGTGCTTTTTAAATTTACATTTTGTTTATTGTCTTATTCATTCACAAGGATGCCTACATCTGTTTCCTTCTCCCCTTCCCATTTTCTAATTCTATTATGGAATGATGAGGTAAAATTGTTTACTTTTCTTTATGTTTACACCAAATTATTCCAAAACACATTCTAAGAGTTTTTAAAGGTCTATTTTTGATATGGAGGGAGGAATGGAAAGATAGTTTTATCCAATTACACTTGCATGTTTATCTTATCCCAAAAAATCAGCTTGGATTTGACATTTTCATTCTCCTCCATCCCCCAGGTTTTGCATAGGAAAGCATGGTTCATGCTCCATGCTGCTCCTTCCATAGGATGTGAAAGAAAAATAAATCAGCCAGTTTGCTGTCTCAGAGATCCAGATGCTTGACTCCTTTGAAGTACCTGCATGTATACAATTTTGACAGCTGATTATTGTACAAAGGCATGCATGATTTCCTACGGAATCCTGGGATCAAAGGCAGGGAATCCATAAGCCTTCCTACTATGTGTGAACATTCATTAAAAAATAAACATAAAAAGAGAAATAATCCAGGTGGTTTAATGGAATAACAAGCGAAATGACAAGCTTTCAGAGCAGAATGCACTGAAATGGCTAGGGACACTGAAAGACCAGATGTCTCCGAATTACAAGATCAACTGAAATGAGGAATTGGAAGGAGGAAAAAGAAGAGACAGAGTGAGGGAGAGACGTGGAGTATTATATCTGGGAACTAAAACGATGTTCATGAGAAATCAGGAGTTTGAGTTCATGCAGAGATGCTAGGAGGCGATTCAAAGTGCAATGAAGTCAATGGAAAGACTCCCACTGACTTCAGTAGGCCTTGGAATAGGCCCTGTTACAACAGCCTGCTCAGGATTCCACACTTCTTAGGCTCTATTCAACCCAAATGTCCTCCCATGCTTGTAAAGCCTGGGGAAGCTGTGTGAGGTTCCCAGGCTCAGCATCTGCTGAGTTTACTCCTTACTCTGATCCTGATTACAGCAGAAAGCTGTGTTAAAAAATCCTATTTCAGTCTTAGCCCAAGCTTTCGTCTTTTACTGCCCAACTGCCCTGCCATATATAGCAATTAGGCTGTCTGGAGTGATGGCCAGAGACACAGGCATACTGAGTGAATCCCCCCAAAATCTCAGCAGGGGCAGCTTCTTCCCAGCTGATTGACAGATGAACGGAAAAGATTTTACACGGACTGCATGACAATGGGGGGGGAGGGGGTAGGGGGCTGAGCTCCCCTCCCCACCCAAACTAGCAATCCCTTAACTCTCCTGCAGCTATTCACATTACAAGGGCTGTAGAGTAAAACTCATATCCGACCTGCATGTCCCTGCAGGGAGAGGAGAGGAGGCCTCGTGTACTACTTAGGCATATTTTCTCAATAGGCTGGCCTGGAGTGCAAGTGGGATATGCAGCCTTCTGAGGCTTATACACTTTACTGCCACCTATCTTAGCTGCATTCGGTAAAGAGATTTGTCCAGCCACACCACAGGATAATTTTACAGGACCAGAGCAGGAAATAAGAAGAATAAAAGCCAGAGGAGGAAAACGAAGGAGGGGGAAGTCAATTTAATCTTTATTTATTATAGAAATAGGACATAGGTGAGGGCTTTTTAAAATTAATAATCGATTTCTTTAAGAAGTAAATGTGCTGAAAGACCTCCTGGAATTTGAGTTTTATGAGGTGAATGTAAAATGTTTAAGGTTACCACAGATTGGATAAGAAACATATGCTCAAACTCAAGCATAAGTGATTTTTACAAATCCCAACTGGTACACCTCAGGGCAGCTTGCAACTTGCTCATTTACTTTTGCTGACTGTTAAGAGGTAACTTGCTCTCACTGACTGGGAGGCAAGATGCAAGCAGATATACGGAAAACATTTAGTCCAACTTTTTCCTGGGGAAACTTTTCAATAAACAACCCACATTACCTGCATGCCCTCTGGACCAGAGATCCCCACACCCACGTCTGCTACCTGGATCATGCTGACGTCATTAGCTCCATCACCGAGTAACAATAGGATGCAACATTGTTTGATATTAATAAAGCAGAGATGATTAATGGCAGAAAAACAAAGGAAAAAATAGGTGACTGTAAAGCATCAGGGACCTGTTTGAAACACCTGTACTTCATGGAACTACAGTTTCAAAGCCTTAGAAGGGACCACCAAGCCCTTAACATCTTTCTATCTAGGTTTTTGCTATACCATGCCAAGGAAACATAAACTGAGTACTTCTGTATGAGTGAGTCTCTTTAACGGGACCTGGAATACAGAGATCATGTCTGTGTTCCATGGATACTAAGAGGTCCATGTGCAACAGGGGAACAAACTCCTGAAAACATTCCTGCCGCAAACCAACCGACTGGAAGTATGAAGGGACCCTAAAATTGGGCATGAGGCTGGGCACAATAGGATAAACTCTATGACATTAGACTCAGAGTGAGGAAAGGAGGGTTGTGTGAGGAATAAGGAGAGCCTTCTCAATTTAAAGTAGGGGAACCTTGTGGGTGCTGCAGGATTCTGACCTGGATGACTGACAAAGAGTCCCCACAATCAACCACATATTGGAAAATGGTTGTGAAGAACTGCATTAGCTGACATGATGCTGATCACAACTTTATAATCACTGTAGTCCTGGACAACTGGTGTTCAGCACCGACACCTACTCATGATAAAAAATTGATGGCCTTGGGTTTAATCATGAGTAGCTGAAATGATGCTGAACACATATTTGTCCTGATCTATACTCCCAAGTGATGGTCAATGGTGTCAGCTCTCTCAATTCTTTACAAAACGTTGTTTTATTCAAACACCATTGTGGAGTAGACCACTCCATTTGGCCAGCTTCTGCAGGGAGTAATCCTAGATGCCACCTTAGAAACTCTATTTCTTTTTGGAATAAATGCTCTTATGCTCACAGAAGCATCTTCAAACTAAAATTGAAGGGTTTAGGCTTCTAAAGTGTCCAGAAGAGAAGAGAAATTCAGAAGGGGTGTGTGCATGTAAATACAGGCTCATTTAAATGGAGATACTTGCCTATTGCCAAGGTCATTGCTTTGAGTTTATCTCTGATTAGTTTTACTACCATGCTTTTTTGCAGTGGGGTAGAGCGACAACACAGAACTGAGCGACATCTCCTGGCTAGTGAAAGAAATTTGTCTTCTAGTGTTTTATCCAGTGCATAAGCCAGAGTCTTTCCATCAATCACTAGGCCCAAGCTGGAATGCACTGAAGATGAAGATGGAGAGAGGGGGCAAAACCCAACTGTCGTGTTTCCAGCAGTCTTGTCTATTGTGTTGTTTGAAAACTTAGACTCTATATATTGTAGACAGTGGTCCAGCAGAGCAGCGCTTGTCTCCTGAAATACAATACAAAAATAAATATGTTTAAGTGAAAGTTGCTGCTGTGGGATCATGTAATCAACTTACTGTGCTCGTTATAAATTTCGAAATGGGGAACATTAGAGTCTGCACAATTGATTCCACTTTGACAATTTTTATTTCTATTATTCTTTCCCTCTTTACTCATCTAAAAACACTTAATTTTTGTTGCAGAAGATACTGCCAGCAATGGATAAATAAAGGGCTTAAAAGCAATTCTGTTTACTTTTTAACCCGCAGTGATGGCTTTTAAACTGATTTATTTCAGATTGTCCTCAGAATAGCAGAATTGACATGTGATATAATGAGAATCCAGTGCTGAGCTAACTATGGTGATGAGCATCACAGAATGCCTATTAATCAAATCATTGATCAGGTATTTGTAAATGCCAATTAAAGGTTATTTAACTAATTTTAAAATCTATATCCTAACCAAACTTAATTAACAGAATGTATAACTAACACATGAACATTTAAGATAAAATGTTACCAGTCTTGCAGCACAATATTTTTCAAGTTATCAGAAGTAAAGAAGTGAAATAATAGGAAATCAATTTACCAGCTAACTTGCTACACTAAGAATGGACCATAGTTATCTTTTCCTTCCTTTAGAAAGGAATTGTAGTTGGATAGTGCTAGTCTACCTCCAGTTCTGGATTTGAACATTGATTTAATCACCACATTCAATTACCTTGGTGCTATCAACCTAGTCCCTTCTATGTTTGACCATATCAGCAAACTCCTTGCTATTGTGTATTTAAGACAAGCTGAGCAATGCCTGACTGCAGCTCGAGTTATCAGTCCATTATGACTATGAGCACTGAAATTCAAACATTTTCTTTACTATCAAATGAAAAAGTCAACGTAGTAGAGTCTGAATTACTGAATTATCTAGTATTACTGTCCATTGGTATTAAAATAATTATTCTCAACAGGCAGTTCATTGTTTTCACCTTCAAAAACATATGATAGATTGCTTTTGTATTTTTAGAGGGTGCCAAAAAGAAATAAGTGAATACTATGTCCCGGCATGTACCTTACTATGGTATGCCGCAGTGGCTCTCAAGTAGGGGTCTGGGGCTCCCTGTGGGGGGCACGAGCAGGTTTCAGGGGGCCTGCCAAGCAGGGCTGGCATTAGACTTGCTAGGACCCAGGACAGAAAGCCTAAGCCCCACCATATGGGAGTATAAATAATTAATAAATAAATATCCACATACAAATCCTATCCCCAAAATATAGATTGCACAGGAAGAAGAAAGATAAAAAAGAAGAAAGCAATCAACCTTTTAACTGCAGCTGCCAAAATCAAAGCAAAACTACCCCACATTTGGACTTCAACCTAACATTTAACTATCTGATAAGGATCTGTTTACCAGTGATTCAGCATTCAAGGTGATGATTTCCTCATCATGACCTAGTAGCTTGCATGCATAAGCTATATTAATGGCTGTTTCTTGCTTGTCTCCAGTGAGAATCCAAATCTGCAGCCCAGCTTTGCGTAAGTTGGCAATGGTTTCTGGCACACCATCTTGTAAACGGTCTTCAACACCAGTTGCACCTGAACACATGAACAAAGCAAATAAATCAGTGTTAAATAAATACTTGGTTACTCAAACTGTTACGTCATGAGTTCATCTTAAAATCTGACTTTGGAAACACCACCAGTCACCTTCATTGGCAGATAATTCCTCTAATCTAACAAATGTATATGAAATTCTGACCACCATGATCAATAATGATGACATGTTCTTTGCAGGCAGCAGAGGGACTGTGAGGAGAGGGGAAGAATGAGGTTGGGGAAAATAACAAATCAGTCAACAGACAACATCATCCAGAGTTAAAATCCTAAAAAGCAGTCTGCTGACATTACCAGTACCAACAGCATTCGAATGTATGGGGAACCTCCATAGTACTCTTGTTGGGCCTCTGCCTGCTCTGGGTCCGGCTACACTGGCACTTCAAAGCGCTGCCGCGGCAGCGCTTTGAAGTTTCAAGTGTGGTCGCAGCGCCAGCGCTGGGAGAGAGCTCTCCCAGCGCTGCACGTACTCCACATCCTCTACTGGTGTAGCTTGCAGCGCTGGGAGCCGCGCTCCCCACTGTTTACACTGAGGCTTTACAGCGCTGTATCTTGCAGCGCTCAAGGGGGCAGTTTTTTCACACCCCTGAGCACGAAAGTTGCAGCGCTGTAAAGTGCCAGTGTAGCCATGGCCTCTGTTGCCTCCATTACTTCTTCTGGCTGTTGCTAGGGAAGATACTGTTGCTGCCAGGGGCTAGCTGCACCCCAAAAGGTCTTGTTCTGCTTCCCTCAGGCTACATGGCTAGTAGGGTCACAGGGTCTTGTGCCCTTTAAGGGGATCTCCAAGAGGGGATTTCATCAACTACCGGCTGGATGTTGGTAACAGAGCAGGAGGCCTGGACAGGGCCACTCCCTGCTCCACTGCTGGTTCTGGCTGCCACAGTATGACACTGGGTCCCAAATGAGATTGGCAGAGGATAAATCATAGAATCACAGAAATATGGGGCTGGAAGGGACTTCCAGAGGTCATCTAGGCCAGCCCCCTACATTGAGGCAGGACCAGAGTAAGCCTATTATTTCTAGTCTACCTTCAGTGGACAAAGAGAACAATTAATCACCTTCCTCTTTATAACAGCTCTTAACATATTTGAAAACTTATTAGGTACCCCCTTAGGCTTCTTTTCTCAAGAGAATACATATTGTTTTCTTATCTTTTCATCATTTTGTTGCTCTCCTGTGGATGCTCTCCAATTTGGCCACATCTTTCCTAAAGTGTGAATCTCAGAACAGGAGACAGGACTTCATCTGAGGCCTCACTAGTGCTGAGTAGAGGGCAATAATTATACCCCGAGACTTATGACACTCCTGTTAATATACCCCAGAATGATAGAAGCCTTTTTTACAACTGTATCATATAGCTCACTCATATTCATTTTGTGATAAACTATAACCCCTAGATCCTTGCCAGGAGTACTACTAGCCAGCCAGTTATTCCCCATTTTGTAGTTGTGTATTTTATTTTCCTTCCTAAGTATAATATTTTGCACTTGTTCTTATCGAATTTCATCTTGTTGCTTTTAGACCAATTCTCCAATATGTCAAGGTTGTTTTGAATTCTAATCCTGGCCTCCAAAGTGCTAGCAACCCCATCAAAAGTGGTGTCATCTGCAAATTTTATAAGCATACTCAACACTCCATTATCCAAGTCATTAATGAAAATATTGAATAGCACTGGCCCCAGGACAGACTCCGGAAGGACTCACTAGATGTGTCCCCCTAGTTTGATAATAAACCATTGATAACTACTCTTTGAGTATGATCTTTCAACTAGTTTTGCATCCACTTTATAGTATTTTAATCTAGACCACGTTTCCCTAGTTACTTATGAGAATGTCATGTTGGTTTATGCTAAAATGCTTACTAAAATGAAGGTATATCATGTCTACTCTTTCCCCCAGTAGGTTGGTCAAAAAAAGGAAATTAGATTGGTTTGGCATGATTTGTCCTTGACAAATCTCTGCTGGCTATTCCTTATAACCCTATTATCCTCCAGGTGCTTACAAATTGATTGTTCAATAATTTAGTCTAATAGCTTTCCAGGAATAGAAGTTAGGTTGAGTAGTCTATAGTTATCTAGGTTCTCTTTGTTCCTCTTTTAAAACATAGTTATTATATTTGTCCTTCTCCAGACATCTAGGACCAAACTCATCCTCCATGAATTTGCAAAGATTATTGCTAATGGTTCCAAGATTTCTTTAGCTAGTTCCTTAATTACCCTAGGATGAATTTCATTAGGCCTGCTGTTTTGAGTACATCTAACTTATCTAAATATTCCTAAACCTGTTCTTTCCCTATTTTGTGTTCCTTCCCCCGTGTTGTTAATATGAATAGTGATAACCATATGGTCACAATTTACCATTTTAGTGAAGATTGAAGCAGAATAAGCACTACACACCTTCTTAATATCATCTATTATTACCTCTCTTTCCCTGCTATGTAGTGCCTCTACACTTTCCTTCATCTTTCTCTTGCTTTTATTGCATTTATAGAGCTTCCTCTTATTGCCTTTTATGTCCCTTGCTAAGCGTATCTCATTTTGTGCTTTAGCATTTCTGATTTTGTCCTTACATACTTGTGTTGTAACTTGTAAATCTGACTGGGCTGCATTGTGAAGTGTATAGGAAAATGCCCCTTCTTAGTGTCCCAAGGAATGTTGGCTGCAGTATGGTTTATAACAGACTGGCAACATTCCTTCAACTTTAAAACGTCAACTGAGAGAGACAAGGCTTTTTGTAACAAAAGTAGTTTGGAACTAAGGGTATGGCTACATTTGGAATTTCAAAGCGCTGCCGCGGCAGCGGCAGCGCTTTGAAGTGTGAGTGTAGTCAGAGCGGCAGCACTGGGAGAGAGCTCTCCCAGCGCTGCATGTAAACCACATCCTGTACGGGTGTAGCGTGCAGCGCTGGGAGCCGCGCTCCCAGCGCTGCTGCCCTGATTACACTGACACTTTACAGCGCTGTATCTTGCAGCGCTCAGGGGGGTGTTTTTTCACACCCCAGTTGCAGCGCTGTAAAGTGTGAGTGTAGCCAAGGCCTAAGTTAAGTGTCACCACAAATACATCATTGTTTCACCACATTCCAGAAAGACTCTATTGTGATGCAATACAAGTCTTGACTAGTGGAGGATATAGAGATGAAAGGTGTGCAAATTAACTGAAACAGCAAGGAAAGCAAAGTAAACTTCTCCCAGCTATTTATATGTTCAAAGACATAGACTCATAGACTCCAGGACTGGAAGGGACCTCGAGAGGTCATTGAGTCCCGTCCCCTGCCCTCATGGCAGGACCAAATACTGTCTAGACCATCCCTAATAGACATTTATCTAACCTACTCTTAAATATCTCCAGAGATGGAGATTCCACAACTTCCCTAGGCAATCTATTCCAGTGTTTAACTACCCGGACAGTTAGGAACTTTTTCCTAATGTCCAACCTAAATCTCCCTTGCTGCAGTTTAAGCCCATTGCTTCTTGTTCTACCATTGGAGGCCAAGGTGAACAAGTTTTCTCCCTCCTCCTGATGACACCCTTTTAGATACCTGAAAACTGCTATCATGTCGCCTCTCAGTCTTCTCTTTTCCAAACTAAACAAACCCAATTCCTTCAGCCTTCCTTCATAGGTCATGTTCTCAAGACCTTTAATCATTCTCGTTGCTCTTCTCTGGACCCTCTCCAATTTCTCCACATCTTTCTTGAAATGCGGTGCCCAGAACTGGACACAATACTCCAGTTGAGGCCTAACCAGTGAAGAGTAAAGCAGAAGAATGACTTCTGGTGTCTTGTTTACAGCACACCTGTTAATGCATCCCAGAATAACGTTTGCTTTTTTTGCAACATTATCACACTGTTGATTCATATTAAGCTTGTGGTCTACTATGACCCCTAGATCTCTTTTTGCCATACTCCTTCCTAGACAGTCTCTTCCCATTCTGTATGTGTGAAACTGATTGTTCCTTCCTAAGTGGAGCACTTTGCATTTATCTTTATTGAACTTCATCCTGTTTACCTCAGACCATTTCTCCAATTTGTCCAGATCATTTTGAATTTTGACCCTGTCCTCCAAAGCAGTTGCAATCCCTCCCAGTTTGGTATTGTCTGCAAACTTAATAAGCGTACTTTCTATGCCAACATCTAAATCGTTGATGAAGATATTGAACAGAGCCGGTCCCAAAACAGACCCCTGCGGAACCCCACTTGTTATACCTTTCCAGCAGGATTGGGAGCCATTAATAACTACTCTCGGAGTACGGATATCCAGCCAGTTATGCACCCACCTTAGAGTAGCCCCATCTAAATTGTACTTTCCTAGTTTATCTATAAGAATATCATGCGAGACAGTATCAAATGCCTTACTAAAGTCTAGGTATATCACATCCACCGCTTCTCTCTTATCCACAAGGCTCGTTATCCTATCAAAGAATGTTATCAGATTAGTTTGACATGATTTGTTCTTTACAAATCCATGCTGGCTATTCCCTATCACCTTACCACCTTCCAAGTGTTTGCAGATGATTTCTTTAATTACTTGCTCCATTATCTTCCCTGGCACAGAAGTTAAACTAACTGGTCTGTAGTTTCCTGGGTTGTTTTTAGTTCCCTTTTTATAGATGGGCACTATATTTGCCCTTTTCCAGTCTTCTGGAATCTCCCCCGTCTCCCATGATTTCCCAAAGATAATAGCTAGAGGCTCAGATACCTCCTCTATTAACTCCTTGAGTATTCTAGGATGCATTTCATCAGGCCCTGGTGACTTGCAGGCATCTAACTTTTCTAAGTGATTTTTTACTTGCTCTTTTTTTATTTTATCTTCTAACCCTACCCTCTTCCCATAAGCATTCACTATGTTAGACATTCCTTCAGACTTCTCAGTGAAGACCGAAACAAAGAAGTCATTAAGCATCTCTGCCATTTCTAAGTCCCCCGTTACTGTTTCCCCCATAACAACAGTAACACACCACCAGTAACAGGTGTCTGTCCTATAGTCTGGTCACATAGGTTAAACCTCTGAAAAGAAGCACTGAGTTCAGCTGTGGCTTAATGCTGTTGACCAAAACATGGGCGACAGGAAGGCACAGAATCTGGCCAGGGCCCAAGCCAATGTCTTGGACCTAGTCCAATGCCTGTTAAAAATCAATGAGGGTCTTTTCACTGACTTTTGTGTGCCCTTTTGTGTAGTACCATTTTATACCAATAGAATTCTGTTGACGTCATCAGAGTTTAGCTGATTTACACCAGTGTAAGCTAGAAGAAAATCAGGCTGATTGTGCCTCAGTTAGGTACAATGTCTCTAGGAGATGAGGGGGAGTTTTACTTCTGCAGCACCTGTTCATAGGGTACAGCACATCTACTGGTTTGCTGGCTGGTGCTGAGGTCCTGTTGCCTCTCTGAGTACTCTGGGGAGACTAGTTCCAAGAGAGGTGCTAGCCTGGAGCAGTCCATGTGGTTACAAGGAATGCTATTGCCTATGCACAGCTGCAGGGGGAGAGATGTATCTCTCCCAGCCTCACTGGTGCAATCCTGCAGTGCTCACCATAGTGCACCAGTAGGTGATTAGACTCAAAGTCTCTTCTACCACAGTCTGAGGTTGTCAGAAGATAACTGGTGGAACAGATTGTTTAGTTCTGGCTGGAGTCTATTTGTACATATCCAGCTGTGGTAAACTATGTTTTTATTTATCATTAAGATGTGCCTGTACACGCAGTCAATAGAAGCAGCCCAGTCACATTTGCTTGAAATGATTAAAAACATTAGCACTGTTCCAGTTATCTTTGCCAGAGAAAGAAACTAATTGTCTGAAGAAATAATAGATATTTATAATTTATTGAGCTTTTGATATTTTAGTTAACTAAATAAATAGAAATACTTAGCACTTGTACAGTCCTTTACATTTACAAATTTTAATGACATCAAGAGATCCCTAGGAAGTAACTGTTATTATCCCCTTTCTTCGGAGCACGCAGGGCCTGATCATCCGAACATGCAAGAATTGAACTTTATGTAGACGCTGTCAGGAATCAGGGCCTGCAGCAGAGCTAATCTCCAGGCAGCCTCAAAACTACAGCTGGCTTGCAGCAGGCTGCCTGATTGGCCACATCACCTGATTGACTGGAGGGACCAGCAGGCCACTCTTAAGCCAGAAGCAACAGCAGTTCGCTGGATGCTCAATGCTCATGCCCAATACTGTGCCTGTTTCCGGCCAAAGGGAGCTGCGGGATGTGGTGGCCTGGCCCGCGCCACTTCCCGCAGCTCCCATTGGCCCAGAACAGTGAACTGCGGCCACTGGGAGCTGTAAGCGGCTGTACCTGCGGATGCTCAGGTAAACAAAGAGTCTCGTGGCCGGCTGGGGCTTACCCTGAACAAGCCATGAACCAAGTTTGAGAACCCCTGGTTAAGTTGGTATTACATCAGGGATAAAATTGTTAGCTAAGCAAGGCAAACAGGATGTGTCTTATGTTAATTATTATCCCATTCTCTTGCGATGCTGCAAGGGACACTCGTGAGGAAGTCTAGTAATAACCAATTTTTGTATGCATAGAAATCATTGAAAAGATAGAGCAGAGTTTTAAAATTGAACTTTGAAAATGTTTAACACATTTTAATTTCATGTCCAGCTCTCATGTAGTTACCGAGTAGATGCAGATTTGTCTCTATACGAAGTGCAGATTGAAACAGCAGCTCTTCACGGTTTTCAACAGAAGATTCTGCTTCTAAATGACTTTTTAACCAACTAGCATATTCCTCTTTGCTTAGAACCTATTTAAAAGGAGAAGGTAAGAGTACATCCAAAAAGATGCATAAGCATTCATGCATTACTGAGTAAAATGAAAAAAAATATTCCTAATAAATGTTCTTGCTAATGGACTGCAACTAAAAGATTTGTCAATACTCTCCTTAAAAGCAAACTTAGAGCTTGCATATACTTACTCTCTTGGCAATACACAAGGTCCGCAGCCCGTCTACAGCATACAGATTAAGGTAATTCTGAGTTTTGCTTTGGATTTTTTTTTGATGATTGCCTCTAGGGTCATCTAGTTAAAAATAAAGGAGAAAACGAATGAATGAAAAATAGCAGCAATTAAATGGCCTTAGAGAATATAATTGTTTCTTCAGCACTTACTGTACAAAAGCTTAAGAAGCGATACTTTAAAAGAGCTCCTGACGTCTCATGGGAAACTTTGAAAAGCTTTCTATTTAGAAACAATTCTCTTTACATACTATCTATTTTTTTAATTCCCTGTTTAAAAGTCACCAAGAACAACTGTATAACAATAAGATCTTTCCTTATTAAGCATTCATCTGCTCCTCAAGTATATTGTGACATCACGATAATCTCCACAGCAA
This sequence comes from Gopherus evgoodei, assembly GCF_007399415.2. Taxonomy (NCBI): domain Eukaryota; kingdom Metazoa; phylum Chordata; order Testudines; family Testudinidae; genus Gopherus; species Gopherus evgoodei. Next base: position 120,757,531 of record NC_044322.1, read on the forward strand.
CCATGTATGTCATGAACAGAGGTATGATTTCAAATTAGCAATAAACAGAAGCAGATGGTCTATGTATCAAAAATCTTATTATTAACCAAATATTTTTAAATAAATGTGGGTAGAAAAGATAATTATATTTAGAAATAATACGAAGTTCTCAAAATGAGGTTGTCAAGAGTTGGAAAGGGATGATATTTTCATCCTCCAAGATCAAGACAGACTCAAGTACAATGTATGATTGCAGCAATAACCAATAATAAGAATTAATTGTAATAGTGATAAAGTGAACATAGAAACAGACAAGAGAAAGCATTTTAGATTGAAACAATGGAGTTAGTACACCTGAGAAACTTCGATAGCTTGAAGCAGCAATTTTTCTATAAACCAAAATAGTTTCTGAAAGTCTACAAGTTGTCTAGGTTTATAAGTCCTGTGACTTCAGAGAGATAGGCCTATGCAGTGTTTCTCAGGCAATATTGGTGTTATTGGTACTTCCTGCTTTACATGGGTCACAGTTGTGATTGAAACTGGAGATAAGGGGTTGGGAAGGCACAGTCTGGTGGATATAGCATTAGCAGTTCTTGGTAAGTTTGCTCTCATCCAGCAAGGATATTAGCAGCGGGTATGGAGAATAGAAAACTTTCTAATATCAGATCAAATGAGGAGAGTGATGATTGATATATTTATCCAGGGTATGGACATGTGATGTCTGTCTTATCTATCTCAGAGTTTTATACTGGCACTCAGCACCCTAGTATCTGAGCACCTGACAGATAAAATCAACAGCAGCAGCAAAGTCCCTAGTGAACTTCATGGAGTCTCTGGCCCTTTTTCCTTTTCATGGTAAATAACTCTGCTTTTCTTTTTGATCTTATTAATTTCCTATTTTTATTGTTATTTTCTGGTAGTTGATTTTTTGGGGGTAGACAAGAGTATTATTTTCTTTCAGCGTTTCCTTGTTTCAGGGCAGCAGGTCCCTGTCCTGAGTTTCCTAAGCAATGGCAGTGCATATTACTAACAATGGCTTAGCAGACTTACAGTAGAAATTTTTTTTGTCATTGTTTGCCCAACCTTGCTTAAATCTGGTTTGGCTTCACAACTTCAAGTTTCACGTTTCTTTTAGGAAACAGTTTTGAGGGAATACATATGCATATCAACAACGGAGAAAGTATCGTATCAAAAGATATGTGCTGATACTGAAGTAATTTAAGACAGGTTTCTTTGCCGGCATTCTTGGATTTGGTGCGTATGCAACTCTTTTACAACAATTGGCAAGATAATTCTTTCAAGGATGTCCAGCATTTAAATCTGGTGTCACTCTTCTGGTAGTGTTCCAATTCTCTTATCTGAAAAATCTGTGATAATAATCTTCAACAATTATATAATCTAAGTTGTTGCAGATAAACGGATGATCTTGTTGGCATTTCAGTAGCATCCTTGCTTGTTTTGTTTCTTAATAGGACTCATACACTGAACCTTTCAAGTGTTACTGACATCATTAATGATACTTTTCAATTTGCTGACACATACACAGCTAAAAAAGAACATCTTGGGCTTAGTTTACATTTTCCCATGTCCATGAACCCACACAATATTGTGTATTACCACAATGTACGTTCATGTTAGCTGTTTTATATATATCTATTTTCTCTCCTTTAAAGATTGTGCCATCCAAAAGCACATCTCTGTAGTTCCATTAATCTATAATGCTGGGAGTACAACTTTTCTACTGTCTGGCCATTCATCCAGTATTACTGGCTTCAGAACCTTTATTTGTTCATTTTCAGTTCCATCAATTTCTGTCATTTTCTGGAGTACCATCTGTAGCTGCATGCCCATTCATTCACTAATCTTATGTGGATATTTTCTTGACAGAGTACCTGCAACAGATTTTATCTTTGCCTGGAAGATGAGCAATTTCAGTATTGTATTTATGCAATCGGAGAGCCATTCCTGGGTGCTTTTGCCAGAGACAGAGATTTCTTCAGGAATTATTCAAACAGTTCACAAGCTGATTCAGCTGTAACACAGGGCTGGAGCACACATTTACAGAACTTGCAGCCAACTACAATTACATATAGTTTCTTTTATACATGTACATGATTATTCTCTCTAGTGTATGAGACTTGCAAAGATATGGCCTTCTGGGAGCAGTCCTAAAACAAGTCCATTTTAGATGAATCTAGTTTTAGAGAGTCAGCATTTTTTTAAAGGAACAAAACATGGAAGCACCCAACCTATTTCATCGTGATAAGATATTTTGTATTCTAGAAAGCAATATTGTTTGCTTGCTTATTCCAGAGGAAGTATCTCACTGTAGAAGCCATTACAGTGATGCAGGGACTTTGGATAGGTTTGGTGCAATCTTGGACAGGTGGTTAAAACACATGAAGAACTGTTTCTGTCACTATAAGCTTAAGTGGCATTAACTGGATCTGGTTTAATACCACCACCATTAAGAACAGGTTGGAAAATAGAAAATGATTTTCTATGGATGGAGACATATACCTTTTTCATATGATCTCTCATGTACAGCATGGAGGATTGCATCACATTCCTTATTTTATTGAACAAATAACAGGGAATCAACAATGAAGGCTGCAATTCCTTTTAATCCTTCATATGCCTCATCAGTCTTGCACTGAAATTCACTTTCTGGTCAGATGTAAGTAAGTAAATGAGTAAATAAAAAGGCAGAGAAAAGGAATCTGCTAAAGTTATCAAAAGATATGTGCTGATAATCAAGTACCCTAAGACATGTTTCTTTGCCAGCATTCTTGGATTTGGTCTGTATGCAAGTGTTTTACAACAGCTGGCAATTATAATTCTTTCAAGGATGTCCAGCACATGTAGCCAAAGGAATCAGCCAAAATCTATTTTGAAAGTTGATAGTTGTGATGTCTATGCAGTTGTTCAGTACCTTGACCTTGCATTCACCCACTCAAACAGTGCACATTCGTAAACGTGTATGTGATGTCTTCAACAGCTGGCACAGGATGACATAGTTCTTTAATTACTCAGAACCAAAGAGAGTCAAGTTTGCTTGTTTGGGCTTTTTCCATGACCACAAGTGAGTTAATCAAACTTGTCATTGCTTTAGTAATGAGACCTGTATGTAATCTGATTTTGGCTCAAGTTGATTACTCAGTTTAAACAGTAACTTTCCTCTTTATGGACTGTAGAGGTCCCTGTTTGGCAAGGTGAAAGGAATATTCTCCTGGGAATAATCCAAGTGCTTTGAAAAATTCTGCATATTGTGTGAAAACACCAGCTTTCATAGTCAAAACAAATAGCTCCAATGTAATAAATTCAGAAATTTCACAAGTTTTCAAGCTTATTGGTGGTTTCTGATTATTTACTAGATAACACTCAAGCTATAGCATGGCATTTTTGCATCTGCTTTCTGGCTTTCACGTACATCATACTTTAAAATGTCCTCCTGCGTAGCAAGATAGTTTGTTCCAGTAATGGAACCTGACATTTGGCTATTGTAGTGGTCTCTTGGTCTCAGTCTTGGAGGGAGGCCACTCTGTCTTGCTGCATCAGGCACCAAACAATAGTAAATTAGCCATCAATGGCTCTGGGTCCTCTGGGTGGGACAGAGCAGTAAGCAGTCTCTAGTCCCAGCTTCCTGGCTAGGGCAGACAGCAATCACAGTTTAAGGCTCTGACCCACTGGGAGGGCCAGAGTAATAAGCATGGTCGCAGGCCTTTGGGCCTAAGGGACTATTGAAGATCAGGACCCTGCAGGATGGATCCTCAAGTGCAATTCCATGAATGAAGCTGAACAACCAAGATAGCATTTGTACCCATAGACAGATTAACTGATACTTAAGGTCACTCAGAGCAGTTTACTAAAGACAACCTACTTATGGCAGCTGATCATAGTGCTGGGAAGGAAGGTAAGAGCAATTACTACACTTTGCTACATTTATGAATCCAAAAGTTATAAAACATCATGACTCAATTCTCGATAAGAGTCTTTATTAAAAAAAAAATCCAAAATTGTAAAACCAGGATCAGTTTAGACATCTCCAAGTGCTGTGGTTAAGAGTTGTTCTATTTCCGTGTGCCCATCGGTAACATTTACCCCTTCCAAACAGCAATTTTCAAAGCTCTCCCCTTATCCTTCTCTGACCAATACCAGAATATTTGTTTTACATTAACAGCAGATTTTTTTTTGCAACTGCCTATGTCTGAAAGAAAGCCGTTTTTTTCTCCTAACTTTAATCTCTTGGTGAGTTCTATTAAACTTTCCCGGCACTCCAAATTTTTTATTAACACTTTGGAGGGAAACAAGTAACTTCAGATGCGTTATGTGCATTCCTTGATATCAGTAACCTTATCAGACATTATTCAAGAATACTTTACAGTGAGCTAAGGACAAGTTCTTGAATGTCTGCCTCTGCTGTGACCTGTATAGCTGTAAAGCAGAAAACTAATCATGACAGACTGAAATCCTGTAATATCCTGGACAAACTTTATTGAATTAAGTTAAACCTTATTGAATTACGGTTAATACCTCTGTAGTCCATTGTATTAAAAATGCAGTTGTATATTGTTATTGTGGAATTGTATGTAATTCCCCTAGGAAGACAGGGATGCTGATGTAATTCCTCTGGTTATCAGCCCTTTGAAGCCACTCCATGGAGAGCTACACATATACAAAGTCAAACTTGATTTTCAAGAGTCCAACAAAGAAAGGACCTGGGATCCTGCAAATAGACAGGATTCCAGGTCCATGGAAGGCCCAATCCTTATGGAAGGGTTGGAAGGACTTGGCCTATTGAGGCCCCATAAGACTGGGTATTTGTTATGAGCTGATGCTGTGATGAACTTGAAACTAAAACAACCCTCCTTAGGAGGAGTGTGGAAGGATTGCTCCTGCCAGAGCCCATGTAAGGGGTGGGGTGATCTCTGGTAAGCTTATTAGCAGGTAGCAAGATTCCTTTATTGTTTTTAATATGTTTTCTCTGTAATGCTTTTTACCTTAAGAACAAAGTAGGCTTTCTTAGAAAGAGCTGTGTGATAACTTATAACTGTGGGCAGTCACACTGCTAACACTCTCTGAAGAGGACGCAAGCACATGTGCTTGGCCAGCCTGTCCAAGCACATGTGACAGTTGTTCTGAACTGTGACATTAAATTAACATTTCCTGTAGCTTTTTAATGAAAATCACACAGTATGATCCTTTCACTGGTATTTACTGCAGCAGCCGTCAGTAATGTGAAAGTAACCATAAAGCCATCACACTAGTGAGATACAGAAAATTTCTAATACATTAGATTTCTGTCCAGTCACACTGGGTTCACATTTGAATGTTGTACATAATTAAATGTTGAACACAGTAAATCAGACATCACACATATTGAAAAACCTAGGTCTCAAATAAGTGCATAAGAGCCACCAAGGTCATCTTTAAATCCAATTGGTTATAATAAAAAGGCATTAAAATTGCTTCTGGTTCACAGCATGTTCACATATTTGAGACTTTGTAACTGAAAAAACACCTTCCAAAAGATAAGCTTCCTGTTCACAGTTAGAAGTCTATTCCTCACTAATCATCTGCATCTTTAAAACTAAGACCACTTTTAGTAATTACCTAAACAACATTTCTCTTAATACAAAAACATCTGAGTAAGCAAGCAATGTTGGGAAAATGTACTCAATGAAAGGTAAATTGATTTGGCAAGGTCTTGAAAAATGTTCACTTAAAATAAGGTTTGCCATTGGGAAAGCTGATACTGAAATCAATATTACTGACATTTCTTTAGGCAAAGTACCAACAATCCACTTTAAGAAGTTACTGGTTATTGAGTTTATAAAAGAAGCAGAGAGGTCCACTATAATATATTTCTGCAGACCCGTAAATGATATAGACTTGACTCTGTGCTAGAGAACTGCAATCAGACATGCTGAGATCAGGGGCGGCTCCAGGCCCCAGCATGCCAAGTGCGTGCTTGGGGCGGCATGCCGCAGAGGGCGCTCTGCCGGTCACCGGGAGGGCGGCAGGCAGGCTGCCTTTTGCAATATGCCTGCAGAGGGTCCGCTGGTCCCGCAGCTCCAGTGGACCTCCCGCAGGCGTGCCTGTGGAGGGTCCACTGGAGCTGCAGGACCGGCGACCGGCAGAGCACCCCCAGCGGCATGACGCCATGCTTGGGGCGGCGAAATGTCTAGAGCTGCCACTGGCTGAGATTGAAGTTCTCTAGCACTGTCTAAGGGTTAATTGGAAAAAAAGTAAGCGAGAACTATACCTGAAGAACAGGGCAGAAGAAGATCCATAATAACCGAATCCGCTCCTTTAGTGTAAACACTTATTTCATCTGTAAGGGGATGCCTAACTACCACTGACATTCTTTTTCTGATGGAATCAAAGCCCAGTGTGTGCAAGAGTTCAAAGGTTAACCTTCCCAGATGAGGTAGCTCTACTGATACCTGGTCAGACAGTCTTCCAACCAGAGCACAGTTATATGCCCGAGCTGCGTAGACAAGTGCAGCTTCATCTGGAGACTCTGCCTCATAACGGAGTTCTCCTTCTTCAGGTCTACCCCCTATAGCCCTTCTGTCCTGCTGTGACCTATAGTCATTGTTATTCATCTGCGGAGAGTGCGCCAACTTCTCTTCCAGTTTTAGTAAAGTGCTCTCAGAGGATACAGATGAAAGAATACTAGAACCGAGTCTGGGCATTGATTTACTGGTAGTCAGGCTTGATGAACTGCTGCTGTTAGATCCAGAGGTCAGACGGCTGGGAGTGAATCTTCGAATGAAGTCTTCTATGGTCTTTACTGGTGACTTCAGTTCAAATCTAACTCTAACCTTGAGAAATAAAAACCAACCACCAAAAAAAAGGATATATAAGAAATCGGACATTGTCATTTGATAACTCAAAGTAAGAAGCAAATCTCAGTGTGTGGCAAAAAGCTATGACAATCAGAGATGGACAAGTAAGTGAACAAGAACACCTAGGCTGATACTGTACCAGAAATGTTACTGGAACCAGTATGTATACACTTCAGAATTTACACTATTGTTGATCCTTCCTTGTGGAACCAATGTTAGAATTGCACCCTAAAAATAATGTTAATATAACTAAAACCTTTTCATTCTACGGGTATGTTTAAGTGTGTAAATTCAGCTTGAGGAGACATATCCCTGCTAGCTCTGATCAAGCTAGCACATTAAAAATATAAGTTACTCCTGGGGGAATTCTGTGCCACTGCGTATGTGCATAATTAATGAGCCACGCATATTTTTATTTTTTTGCTCAGAAAAAAGCTTCTGCTGGAATGTTGCTGCAGTTCTGCCTTTTGCCCATCAGAGGGCACTGTGGTGATAGACTAAAGCAGCGGCTCCCAGGCAGCTAGGGAAGAGAAAGAGGCTGCAGTGCCTTCTCCACAGCACCTGTTGGATCAGGTCATGCAATGGGGCCAATGGGGAGGCAGACAGTGTGGGGCTGCTGGGGGTCAGACAAGTGATCATAAGGGCTAGTGGGGGAGGACAGTCTGGGGTAGGGGCTGAATGGGAGTGGAGGTGTAGGGCCACATGGGGATGGAGTGGGGGTGCAGAGCTACAGTGGGATGGGGGATGGCTGAGTGGGGATGGAGGGACACTTGGGGACAGGGTCAGTTGTGCCTGAGTGAATGGGAGATGCTAGAGGTCAGCCAGGGTCTGCATGGGTCAAACTACCTAACAATCACTGCCCACCCCCAAAGTGTGTTCCATATTTTTCCCACCCATATGCAGCAGTGCTCCAAATCACACCCGCGCTCCTTCCCACCAATTACTTCCCTCTCCCTCAGCTCCTCCATTACCCCTGACTACCTGAAGTCTTTGCACTGCTTCTGAGGGGTGTGGGAAATACGGTTCTGTATTGTAGTTTAAATGAATTAGTACTCAGGGTTCTGTATTAATATGCCTAGTAAGGAATCTATTTGTCAAAAAACATTTCCTGAATCTTTTTTGTTGTCTGTATTCTTACAGACATACTTACTGACAGGTACTTTGAAATACATGACCAAAAATAATTGACACTAGTGTGATTATATTGTGGTATTTTGACAAATAAAATATGCAGAATTTGAAACTATTGTGTGCAGTATTTTAAATATTTTATTGGAGAATTTTTCATTTTTTGGTGCAGAATTCCCCCAGGAGTAAGAAGTGTAGCCATGTTGGTATGAGCAGCAGGAGGGGCTACCCACACCAAGTATGATCCCATCTGAGACTATAGGTATGTAGTTGGGGCAGTGAGCTCCTCCTGCCACTTGTGATGCTGTGGCTACACCACTATTTCTAATGCACTAGCTTGATCAGAGCTAACCAGGCATGTCTCCTCCTACTGGAATTTACACATTCCAGCTCTAGCGTAGACATACCACTTGTGCATATTCATTAAAGTTGGTAGAAAAAATGTTTCTGGAACACTTCTGTGGGAAAATGCAGTTTTGATGAAACCAAAATGTTTCATGGGAATGTGTCCATTTCAACACAATTTTAGACCAGACGAAGTTGAAACAAATCATTTCAACTTTCTCTCTCATTTTGATAATGTTGAAACATTTTGTTTTGATAAGATAAAATGTTGTATTCTGATATTTTAATTCATTTTGTTCAGACTTGTATATTATACTAAAATATTAATTTACAATTATATTATATTCATTACATATAATTTTACATATTATAATGTTTTAACATCAAAAGAAAATGTTTCAATGGTTCCAAATTGAAATTCTTTGGAATTTTCATTTTGTGGGAAAAATTGACATTTCTGCTAAGAGAGAAAACAAATTTAGAAATGTTAGTATTTCCTGTGGAATGGAAAACTCCAGCTTCTGATCAACTCTAATATTAAGTCTAATTATATTTGTGTGATATGCATTAGATGATGAGTTTTGTTCCACTTCTCATTAATAAATGATATTACTTTCTAAGTACATAAGTCTGCCAAATCATCAGCGGTCATAATCTTGCCCAATTTTTATTATTAATTTTCTTTTACATAATTTGCAACATTTAAGAGGAGATTTTGTCAGCACACTCTCTTTATAATATTTTTAAAAAATAGCATAGCCTTCTACAAATGTAGTTGACATAAGCAAAATATTTACAAAGAACTGCCTATGTGCCCCTTATTCCAAGGGACTCTGACAAATTAACCTAAAACATGCCCAGAGATGTGAATTATGTTGATTTAAGAAGTTTCAGTATGTGAACTCAGTAAGGAAAACACAGTTTTAGAACAGCTTCAAAAATTGCAGTACATACAAATAATCTGTTGGGGTTAAGAGAAACAGTTGAAATACATCTGTTAACTAATGCTTGACCTCACCACTAATTTTAAACTTATATATGTTGTTTTCCTCATTGATGTATGAATTGGTGCCAAGAATTGTATCATAAAATCTCTGTTTCCTTCAAGGAAAGGACAGTTTTATGTCTCCTATTTATACATCTCAGAGATAATCAAATACAACATAATGGAGACTCACATTCCATTTTGCTGTCTCTCTAACCTACCTTTTGCCGTGGCTGATCTGGAGAGGTAACAACAACTGTATTGCAAATAGTCAATGCTATGAAAAAGTCAAAGATGTCAGAAAGTTCAGGTGTGAGCTTGGATAATGGCTGTTCATGGCTTCTCGTAACCTCAAGACTCCTTGCACATTCATTTACTTTTTCTAGCAAATTAGGATCTGGAGTGATGTCTTTTTCCTAGAAATACAACAGGAACAGTGTTAATACTTTGCAGGTTCGTATATTATAAAGTCTCAGACTGAACTGGTTCTGCCTGATGCATCAGCACCTCTCTGGTGGCCCCTATATATTTCTGGAGAATTTCAATTTTCCATTAAATGACACTTCCCCTGTCCTCTTTCCCCCAACCAGACATGCAGAAATTTGTACAATTGTAGGCCTTATGATTGCAACATTAATTTTGTGAATGTAAACAGATGCAGGGGTGTCTTCCTCTCCCTGGTAGACCACTTAAAATTGCTCGAAAAATGATGTGGACTGTCTCTATTAATTTCAAATCATTGTTAATACTGAAGCCTAATGATGACAATTACATTGTAAATGAGCTATTGTTAATCCTTTAATTGCTGATCATTGTAACAGAAACATTCTGCTATTTTGGCATTATGGAATGGAAATCGAGTAATGTCCTGACATGTCGTCCTCTCTTCAATCTTACCTGAGAGAATTATTTTAGGCTGCCACAATATATAGACTTATATCATGAAAAACAAGACAACAAAACTAAGAGCTAGTTCTGACATCAAAACAGTAGGCTTACCCATTTTGCACTACTAAGAAATTGTTTACCTCCCCTATATTTTAACCACTTTGAACTTGAGAGAAGCTCATATGCCACTGAAATCAAAATGTGGCATGTTTTCCACTGTGATTAAACAGCTATTACATTCCTTTCAGAGCAGAGATATCCATTTCCTAAGAAGGCATAATGCTGGTTACAGAAAAGATACAAAGCGTGCTCCATAAAGATATGAGCCCTAAAGCATTGTCTTTATTGGGAATATACTCCAGTTTCATCAGCTGTTGCACAACTAGTGAGATAGCTGCACCAGTACAAACCTCATGTGTCAAAACAACAAGCTGAACGCTGTGCAAATAGAGCTTACCTTTGATTAAACCTGAGGTTAGCTCCATCAGTGCAAATTGCAGCTTTCCTTTTCTACACTTGGGGTTTGCACTAATGCAGCTTCATTGCTGACTGAACATCAAGAGTTGGAATTAGGGGAGACTCTCAAAAAGTATAGGTTTCAGAGTAGCAGCCGTGGTAGTCTGTATCCGCAAAAAGAACGGGAGTACTTGTGACACCTTAGAGACTAACAAATTTATTTCAGCATGAGCTTTCATGAGCTACAGCTCACTTCTTCGGATGCATAGAATGGAACACACAGGCAGGACATAGTTATACATACAGAGAACATGAAAAGGTGGAAGGATGCATACCAACAGGAAGAGTCTAATCAATTGAGATGAGCTATCGTCAGCAGGAGAAAAAAAACTTTTGAAGTGATAATTAAGATGACCCCTAGAAGGTGTGAGGAGAACTTAACATAGGGAAATAGATTCAATTAGTGTAATGACCCAACCATTCCCAGTCACTGTTTAGGCCTGAGTTAATTGTATCTAATTTGCATATTAATTTGAATTCAGCAGTCTGTCTTTGGAGTCTGTTTTTGAAGTTTTTTTGGTGCAAAATTGCCATCTTCAAGTCTGTCACTGAGTGGTTAGAGAGGTTGAAGTGTTCTCCCTCTGGTTTTTGAATGTTATGATTCCTGATGTCAGATTTGTGTCCATTTATTCTTTTGTGTGGAAACTGTCTGGTTTGCCAATGTACATGGCAGAGGCGCATTGCTGGCACATGATGGCATATATCACGTTGGTAGATGTGCAGGTGAACGAGACCCTGATGGCATGGCTGATGTGATTAGGTCCTATGATGGTGTCACTTGAATAGATATGTGGACAGAGCTGGCATTGGGCATTGTTGCAAGGATAGGTTCCTGGGTTAGTGTTTATGTTGTATGGTGTGCAGTTGCTGGTGAGTATTTACTTCAGGTTGGGAGGCTGTCTATTAGCGAGGACTGGCCTGTCTCCCAAGATCTGTGAGGAGATCTTTAAGGATAGGTTGTAGATCTTTGATGATGTGCTGGAGAGGTTTTAGTTGGGGGCTGTAGGTGATGGCTAGTGGCATTCAGTTATTTTCTTTGTTGGGCCTATCCAGTCTCCAAAGAGAGACTGCTGAACTCGAATTAATATGCAAATTAGATACAATTAACTCAGGCCTAAACAGAGACTGGGAATGGTTGGGTCATTACACTAATTGAATCTATTTCCCCATGTTAAGTTCTCCTCACACCTTCTATGGGTCATCTTAATTATCACTTCAAAAGTTTTTTTTCTCCTGCTGACGATAGCTCATCTCAATTGATTAGACTCTTCCTGTTGGTATGCATACTTCCACCTTTTCATGTTCTCTCTATGTATGAATATCTCCTGTCTGTGTGTTCCATTCTATGCATCCGAAGAAGTGAGCTGTAGCTCACGAAAGCTCTCAAAGTATACAGGACCTAATTCTTCTCTCCATTCAAGCAATTTAACTTTGGCAAAATTGCATTGGCTTCCATGTAAAAACACTGTAACAGAGTAAAACAATCTGGCTATGCAATATTAACGAGATAGCAATTTGCAGGAGGAAAACCATACACATGACACTTAAAAAGACATGTAGAAATTAGTCATGGAAAAATTATGAGAACATTGTTCCACTTAACTTTTCTGCATATGCAGGAAGTTTTTCTTTGTTTTTCTTTTTAATGTAACTTGCTCTATTTAATGATAATCTTGAACCATTTACACTTGAAACTGTGGAATGACCTACATTTGCAATTACAGGGTGAATCTGAATATATTAATAGCACAGTTCCCAATCCAGTACTTACTATTCATGCATTTGTAAATCACTGCTTCCCAAAAGCTAAAATAGCAGACATAGACCAATTAGAACCCTTGTTTCTAATCCTTAATCTAACATCAATAACTGTAAACAAAGGGATGAAACACGTTGTTCTTGAAAATCAAGGAATACCCAAAACAAAGGCTTGAGTTTATCTTTCTGAACTCGGGCGATGACTCTTTATATAAGATCTCTACATACTTGGTTGTTTTAACAAAAAAAAGTGATGAAAAGGAAAAAGCCAAGAAGATGAAAGCTATGAAAAGTACAGATTTCTTCGTCTTTTCTCTTTAAAGAAATTGATACAAAAGATACAAACAAAGCACATTTGTTACTCACAACTGACCATGGGGCTACTGAATGCAGTGTGCTTTGAGAGAATGCTTGCTCTTTTTGCTTCAGCCCTGCTGCCGGTGCGTCGGTGGGATTTCATACTCAGGCTTCTGTGGACAACCTTAATGCTCTGATGACTGCTGACACTGTTCCGCTGGGATAATGTTCCTCCTTTAGCTGCTGTTTCTTCCTCCTCGGAATCAGCTTCCTGGTACATGGCTAAACGTCTGGCTATTGACAAAAATACACAACGTGTAAGATTACACGTTTTTTAGGGAAGAAGACAGAAAGAGAAGTGGTGGCTAAAACTCTCTCTATGTGGTCTAGTTTTGGTATTATATTGCACTTTACTGTAAGAATGAATGATACTATTATTACAATATAACAGGCTAGTCTTAACTGAACAGCAATATCTTTTGACTAATGCAGATAAAAGAATTAGCAATTTAATTCAGTACACTGCCTGCCACATCTTCAGCTCAGAGTGACAAGGCTATTCAGTTCTGCAGCTGCTCACAAATCAATTGATGCCCATTATAAAATCTCCCTCCATAACATTTTTCTTGCTAAAACTATCGAGAAAATTTGCTTTTCAGTTATGATCTGTGAAGGAAAAACCTAAACTTTACTGTCCTGCAGCAAAGATTGGGAAATTTCACCTCATGTATTTCTGCCCACAAAAATTTCAGAATGAATCTATCTATCTATTGTACTTATAAGGCCTTCATTATCTTAATATCGGAGAACTTCACAATCTTTCCATTTTATAAAGGGGAACTGAGGCACAAAAAGGCTAAGTAACTTGCTCGAGTTCACACAGAAAGTTTGTAGGAGAGCAGGGCCAAGAAGCTAGGTTCCCAAGTTCTAGGCTAATCATTGGACCATCCTCTGAATGAAATCCTAAGCAAAACAAACATGACAATGCTAGGTAAAAGTACAGTAAATGATCAACTGCAACACCTCATCAACAATGATTTTTAAAACCTCTCTCTATGTGTAGAGTCATACTGTAGTTTATTAGCGCTGTAGGATTGAAAACTGCTATGAATCGGGGTATTGCAATGGCTTGATTCTATTAGTTATATACTGCAGAGCACAAATATTAAGTGTACAGAATTAAGTTTGCTTCAGAGTTTTCCCAGCAAGTTTTCCCATTTTTTAAATCAAATCTTTGATCAACTGTGAAACTACAAAAGTTTATGATAACAAGCTACATTGGCAGTTTAATCCACATAAGGAAGATACCACTGAACAAAAAAATGTGCAAGGCAGTCTTGATGTAGTGCACATCTATTTCTAGCAGATTTCATTATTTCTAGGGCTGTCAAGGCCAAACCCAAAATTTGCGTTTTGTCAAAACCCAAAATTTGCGTTTTGTCACAAATTAATTGTGATAAATGGTGAGATAAAAAATAATCACAATTAATCAGTTATAATCACACTGTTAAACAATAACAGAATACCATTTACATAAATATTTTTGGATGTTTTCAACATTTTCAAATATATTGATTTCAATTACAACAGAACACAAAGTGCACAGTGCTCACTTTACATTATTATTTTTGATTAAAAATATTTGCACTGTAATAAAGATAAACAAAACAAATGGTATTTTTTTCAATTCACCTCATGCAAGTACTGTAGTGTAATCTCTTTATTATGAAAGTGCAACTTACAAATGTAGAATTATGTATAAAAAACTCCATTCAAAAATAAAACAATGGAAAACTTTAGAGCCTACATGCCCACTCAGTCCTACTTCTTGTTCAGCCACTCGCTCAGACAAACAAGTTTGTTTACGTTTATGGGAGATAATGCTGCCTGCTTGTTATTTAGTGTCACCTGAAAGTGAGAACAGTCGTTTGCATGACATTGTTGTAGCCGGCGTCACAAGATATTTATGTACCAGGTGCCCCAAAGATTCATACATCCAGTCATGCGTCAACCACCATTCCAGGGGACATGCGTCCATGCTGATGACAGGTTGTGCTCAATAACGATCCAAAGCAGTGCGGACTGATGTATGTTCATTTTCATCATCAGAGTCAGATGCCACCAGCAGAAGGTTGATTTTCTTTTTTGGTGGTTGAGGTTCTGTAGTTTTTGCATCAGAGTATTGCTCTTTTAAGACTTCTGACAGAATGTGTCACACCTCCTCCATTTCAGATTTTGGAAGGCACTTCAGATTCTTAAACCTTGGGTCGAGTGCTGTAGCTATCTTTAGAAATCTCACATTGGTACCTTCTTTGCATTTTGTCAAATCTGCAGTGAAAGTGTTCTTAAATTGAACAACATGTGCTGTTTCAGTGCACATTATAGTGCTAGATGAAAATGTACTTGTTCTTCACCAACATTTGATTAAAAGTATGAGAATTTTTCAGGGCAAATGCATCTAATTAAACTTTGTCTCCATTCTCTCTTACACATACAGCAGAACCTCAAAGATATGAACACAAGAGTTATGGACTTACCAGTCAACCGGACACTCTATGAAACCACACATACAGAGCAAATACTTTACTGCCTCAGGGATTTTAGCCCTGGGACTCAGGGCTTCAGCTGGGGGAGATGGGGTTTAGGGCTGCAGCCACTGGGTGAGTGGGGTCAGGGTTCTGGGCAGGGGGTAGCGGTCAGGGCTTCTGGCCTTCAGAAAAGACGGTTACTCACCTTTGTAACTGTTGTTCTTCAAGATGTGTTGCTCATATCCATTCCAGTTAGGTGTGTGCGCCGCGCGTGCACATTCGTCGGAAAACTTTTACCCTAGCAACTCAGTGGGCCGGCAGGTCGCCCCCTAGAGTGGCGCCGTCATGGTGCTCAATATATACCCCTGCCGGCCCACCCGCTCCTCAGTTCCTTCTTGCCGGCTACTCCGACAGTGGGGAAGGAGGGCGGGTGTGGAATGGATATGAGCAACACATCTTGAAGAACAACAGTTACAAAGGTAAGTAACCGTCTTTTCTTCTTCGAGTGATTGCTCATATCCATTCCAGTTAGGTGAATCCCAAGCCTTACGTAGGCGGTGGGGGCGGAGTGAAATGTGGCAGAATGAAAACTGCTGAGCCAGAGGCTACAGCATCTCTTGACTGTTGAACCAGGGCATACTGCGAAGCAAAGGTATGGACCGAGGACCAATGGAGCTGCGCGACAGATCTCGTGGGTAGGAACACGAGCCAGCAAGGCGACAGATGAAGCCTGAGCCCCGGTAGAATGCACGGTGATGTGGCTTGGGGAAATATGAGCCAAATCATAACAAGTGCGGATGTACGCCATCACCCAAGATGAGATCCTCTGAGAGGAAAACAAGCAAGCCTTCCCTTTGGTCTGCTACCGTGACAGAGCTGGGGCACCTTACAAAATGGTTCTGTCAGTGCAATATAAATGCGAGCACAGATGTCCAGGGAGTGCGACTGTTGCGCCCATTGCGTTGAGCTGTGGGTAACATGAAAGGCCGAAACCAACTTAGGGAGGAAAGCCGGGTGTGGTCATAACTGCACCTTGTCTTTGTGAAACCTAGTGTACGGCGGAACCACCGTAAGAGCTCTGAGCTCGGAGACTCGTCTGGCCGATGTAACAGCTACGAGGAAAGTTGTCGTCCAAGACAGGTATAGCAGAGGGCCGGTCGCGAACGGCTCGAATGGGGGAGACATAAGTCTGGTTAAAACTAGGTTGAGGTCCCAGGTTGGGGCTGGGCGGTGCACCCGAGGGTGCAAGTGCTCCAAGCCCTTGAGGGATCTCGAACCCATAGAGTGTGAGAACACGGAACGTCCACCTTAGCCTGGCTGGAAGGAAGAGACGGCTGCCAAGTGTACCCTCAGCGATGATACCACCAGGTCCTGCCGCTGAAGGCCAGAGGCAGGCCAAATAGAGGGGATCGAGACCTCAGTAGGAGCAAGATCGAGCGTATTGCACCTGTAGAAGAAATGCTTCCACTCGGCCAGGTACGTTGACCAGGTGGAAGGCTTCCTGCCAGCCCGGCTCAGTTACGCAGCAGCCACACCGTGAGGCGAAGAGGCTGCAGGTCCGGGTGACGAAGCCTGTCATGGCCCTGAGTGATGAGGTCTGGGTGGGGTGGCAGGGTAATTGGGTTGGTTATTGACAGGCCGAGCAACGTGGTATATCAGTGCTGCCTGGACCACGCTGGAGTGATCATGATGATGTGCGCTCTGCCCCTGCGGAGTTTGAGTAGGACCTAATGAACCAATGGGAACAGTGGGAAGGCATAAAGGAGTTGGCCTTTCCACGGCATCAGGAATGCGTCCAAGATTGATCCCGAGGAGAGACCTTGGAAGGAGCAGAACATCTGGCATTTTCTGCTCTCGCGGTGAGCGAACAGGTCTATGTGAGGAAAAATCTCCACTTCTGGAAAGCAGAACGCCTCACATGGGGCAGAGTGACCACTCGTAAGACAGGAAAGACCTGCTGAGTCAAAGCGCCAAGGCGTTCCGAACACCTGGGAGAAAGGATGTCACCAGCTCCATCGAGTGGGCCATGCAAAAGTCCCAGAAATGGATGGCCTCCTGACAAAAGGGGGGAGGACCATGTCCCTCCCTGGTTATTTATGAAGCACATGGCCGTTGTGTTGGCTGTAAACACCAAGATACCACGGCCTCGCAGCTGCCGCTGGAACCCCTGGCATGCCAGGCAGACTACTCTCATTTTTGGGGCATTGATGTGGAATGCCAGCTCCCGAGAAGACCAAAGGCCTTAAGCTCGGAGGTGACCATGAGCACTCGAGCAGAGAGATGATGCGTCCGTCGTCAGGGGCAGTGAGGGCTGGGGCGGATGGAACCCTGCCCACACCAGGGAGGGAGTTAGCCACCACTCTAGGGAGCCTAAGGTGCTCGAGGGAACGGTGACTACCATGACCATTGGCTCCCTGTCCGGGCGGTACGCCGAGGTGAGCCGGACTTGGAGAAGATGGAGGTGGAGCTTTGCGTGTTTGGTTACAAACTTGCGGGCAGCCATGGACCCAGGAGACTGAGACAAGTGCGAGCCGAGATCGTTGGGAAAGTCTGCAGACCTCGGATGATTGTTGCCATCGCCTAAAACTGTGGCTGTGATAAGCAGGCTCCGGCTAGGTCAGAGACCAGGATAGCCCCTAGAAAGTCCAACCTCTGCGTGGGAACCAGAGTGGATTGCTCTACAGTAATCATCAGGCCTAGACCTGTGAATAAGACCGTGACGATGCCCACGTGCTGAGTGGTTTGTGTCTCAGAGTCTCCTCGAATAAGCGAATCGTCCAGATATGGAAAAACGCATATCCGACATCAGCGAAGGTAGGCGGCGACTATGGCCATATACTTGGTCAATACCTGTGGGGCTGCAGAAAGGCCAAACAGTAGGACCGTAAACCAGAAGTACTGACAGTTGGCTAGAAAGCGGAGGTATCTCCTGTGCGGAGGGAAGATGGCGTTGTGAAAGTACGCGTCCTTCATATCGAGGGCGGCATAGCAGTCCCCAGGAGGCAAGGATAGGATAATGGTTCCCAGGGATACCATGCGGAACTTCAACCTTATCCTAAACTGGTTGAGTCCGCGCAGGATTAGGAAGGTCTGAGACCTCCGTTCGAGTGGGGGACTAGGGCATAACGGGAGTAAACCCCCTTGCCCCTTTCGTCCGTCGGCATCTGCACCTCTTGTACGAGGAATTGCTCGTGAGAGGGGTCCCTGAAGGGGGACAGGGTTGGAACAAATTAGAGGTGGTACCCATGCTCCACCGTGCGCAGGACCCAGCGATCTGAAATTAACTGGGGTCACGCCAGGAGAAAGCGGGATTGGGATCCCGGCCTGTGACTGGTACACCGCCCTCTGGCGCACCTTGGAAGGTTCGTCTTTGGTCCCAGTGGTAATTGTGAGGGACCTTGACCTTGGCTCTTTAGGGGTCCTGACGTTTGTCTGCGACCACCTTGGCCTCGCCGTTTGCCAAAGTCCTGTCTCTGGCTAGGCACAGAGTATGGCGGCTGGGGACAGAAAGGCCTGCGTTTGGTCGCTGGCATATGCATGCTGAGAGAGCGCATTAGGACTCTATTGTCCATCAGGCTTCGCAGCCTGGGGCTGTCTTTGCCGCGAAGAGGCCTTTACCAACAAAGGGTAAGTCCTGAATGGCATACTGCAGCTCCGGCCGGAGGTTTGAAACCTGAAGCCATGAGATGCACCTCATGGTGACACCAAAGGCCAGAGTCCTGGCTGCTGAGTCTGCTGCGTCCAACGAGGCCTGGAGGGACGCTCTGGGTACCTTTTTCCCCCGTCCTCCAAGACGGCAGCGAACTCTTGGCGGGAGTTTTGAGGGAGAAACTCCATAAACTAAACTACCTTCACCCAGGTGCTATAATTATAGCAGCTAAGCAAGGCTTGTAGCTTTGCTACCCAGAGCTGCAGGGCCTCTGCAGAGTACACCTGGCGGCCAAGTAGGTTCATTCGCCAAGCCTCCTTCGGTTTCGGGGCTGGTGCCAGCTGGCCATGCCAATACCTCTCCTTAACAGACTGAAAGACTAGTGAGCAGATAGGAGAGCGGACAGACGAGTAGTCGTACCCCTTAGAGGGCACCATACCGGGTCCTCTACCTCTAGGACCTCTTCCGCCTCAGGTTGTCGGGGGGCGTATCAGAATCGTGGTCCTGAGCATAAGATCTGCGCATGTGGGATGACACGGATACATGTCTGGATGGCCATGGAGGTACTAAAAAAAAAAGCAAGGGCAGAGTCTCTGACTCTATCGGACCTTGCCCAACTCGGCACTGGGGACTGGCACCGGGAGGCGTACCAGTACCTGGAACGAGATTCAGACCTGCAACCAGAAGGGTGCCAGGAGGTCGACCGAGATCTCGAGGCTCGGGGAGAGGTTACGGGAGTCACGGAACCTGTTGCGGTGCCGGGAGTCGGAACGGTGCCGATAGTAGCGGGTCGGTGAACGGGATACTGACCAGTGCGGCGAGTGCGAGCAGTACCGATGAGGAAAACAGCACCGGGACTGCAAGTGGTGTCGGGTGTGCCGACGGGACCTGGAGCGTCTGCGGGACCGTGATCATGAACGGTGCTGCTCTGCTGTGCTGACAGAGGACGGTCATATGAAGAGACTGTATTACCCACACTGGCGGTGCCGGGGTCAGGCAGCATCGACTCTGTCATGGCAATGAGATCCCTCGCCGTTGGTAATGTCTCTGGCATGAAGGGAACAGCAGGCTCAACCACAGTGCATACTGGGGAGCTGTCAGGCACCGGATTCGACGGACCTCGCGGGACCGGGGTCGACGGTACTGAGGTCGTCAGAGCTTCGGTAGGTGTCGGTGCCGGGCGATCCGACTTAGACGAGCTCTCTGGCTGCGGTGCAGTTGGCACGGAAGCAGCAGGAGCAGTAAGCTCAACCACAGAGCGTGTCGGGGAGCCGTCAGGCACCGGATTTGACGGCCCTTGTGGGACCGGGATCGACGGTGCCGACGTCGTCGGTGCCTCAGCAGGTGTCGGTGCTGGGCGATCCGACTTAGACGAGCTCTCTGGCTGTGGTGCAGTTGGCACAGAAGCAGCGGGAGCAGTAAGCTCTACCATGGCGCGTGCCGGGGAGCTGTCAGGCACTGGATTCAATGGCCCTGGGGGATTGGAATCGACGGTGCCGATGTCATCGGTGCCTCTGCAGGTGTCGGTGCCGGACAATCCGACTTAGACGAGCTCTCTGGCTGCGATGCAGGTGGCACGGAAGCAGCAGGAGCAGAGGGCTCAACCACGGCGCGTGCTGGGGAGCTGTCAGGCACCAGCAGGAATTGTAGGCTTTCTCGACCTCGGAGAAAGGGAGCGGTGCCGAGTCGACTTCGGTGCCGGCGACGGCTGGTGCCGAAAGGCCTTGGCAGTACCGGCGGGGTCCGGTGCTGAGGAGGCGCTTCTGCCAGCCGCTTGATCATCGCTCGGTGCCAAAAGGTGGAGGGGTAAGTGAAAGTCCCACTCCTTTTTGTTCTCGGCTTAAAAGCCTTGCAAATGGGGCACTTAGCTGTCAAGTGTGATTCCCTGAGGCACTTCAAACAGGAGTCATGTTTCGGCATGGGCTTCTGGCAAGCCGAGCCCATTTTAAAACCCGGTGAGCCGGGCATGGGCTCCGGCACCGGGTGCAGGAAAGGGGCTACTTCCTGAACCCCGCTAACTATTACTAAACTAACTATGTTAGCAAAGAAAAAATGTATAACTATACAAATATATATAAAAAAGGATTATAACTGCATAACTATATACGAGAACTATGAGTTGCTAGGGAAGTGGAGGTCAGCTAAGCCGCGCTCCACTGTTCCAACGACCGACACAGGCGGTAAGAAGGAACTGAGGAGCGGGTGGGCCAGCAGGGGTATATATCGAGCACCATGATGGCGCCACTCTAGGGGGTGACCTGCCGGCCCACTGCGTTGCTAGGGTAAAAGTTTTCCGATGAATGTGCACGCGCGGCGCACACACCTAACTGGAATGGATATGAGCAATCACTCGAAGAAGAAGCACCAAGGCTGAGGGCTTCACCCCCATGTTGGGTGCCGAGGCTTGGGGCTTTAGCTATGAGGGGAGTGCCAGTTTCAGTTCCAGCGGTCCTCCCATAGGGAATGCCCCAGCATGCTCCCCCCAAAGCTGAAACCGGGATTGGAGCTGTGGGAAGCCCAAGCCCTGGTGCTCCCCATGGTACAGAAGCCAGGAATGGAGTTGCGGGTCTGAAATTCTGAGCCGCAGCATGCTTCCTAGATCTAAAGCCCAGATCCCTGGTGCTCCCGAGGGTCAGAAGCACTGACTCCATGCTCTGGCTTGGAGCCCTGACATCCCTCCCCCACATGGCTGCAGCCCCAACCCCCCTCAGTGGCTGAAGTCCGTAACATCTTGTTCAGGGTTAAAGACATTTCAGAGTTACGGAAAACTCCCATTCCCGAAGTGTCCGAAACTCTGAGATTCTGCTGTACACACCAATGTACTCTGGGAAACATATGCTCATTTTCATTAGCATGTTTTCACCTCAAAGCAGTATTACCAATTCACTTTGCTAACCATCACAGATACACTTTTACAGCTGATCCTGCAAGCTTTGGAGCAGCACCCTCAATTCCCAGCAGAGTCCATGGGAGTTGTAGGTACCCAGCATCTCACAGGAACAGGCCCCAGTGGCCTAAGATTGCAGACTCAAGTTTGCCACAAGCAATAATCTTTCTTACAGTTGATAATGTGCACTTGAATGGCATGCCCAGTGAATGTCATACTGCTCTGTATTATGCACCTTTGCCAGGGAAAAGGACCAGACAAAATGACTATTTTTATCTTTATAAAATGTTCCACACAGCTGGTCAAGCTCTTCTCCAACTATATTGCTTAATAACAGGCCATGGCAGTTTTGGTTGAATGCCTGACTTGCAGAGTCTTTCCAAATAAATATGAGATCTTATCATCACATTCAGGAAAAGTTTCTGTTTTGAAAACATCTTTCAAAATGCAGGACTCCAAGCACAAACCCCGAGCTAATTATTATTTTATTCTACAGATGCACAAATCAGAAACTAAGTGAAAATGCATTACATGGAAAATGTACCAAAGTCGCCTTTGCATTCCTTATCTATATAATTATTCATTGCTTTTGTCTCTTCTATTTTTAAAAAATCTTTTGTTTACTGAAGAAGCATAGAGTAAGTGTTTTCCTTGAATGACGTTCAACAAGCTTATCAATATTATATGTATATTGTAGTCATCTCTAGTCTGCACATAAGCAAATGAAAATATTCCGTTCCCAAGAGAGATTTTCTTTAGAACTTTAGTCATTCTTGCCATTTTAAGCCTAAGCTTTACCCCTAAGCTGAAGTAGATATAAGATCACAGTCTGAAGTACAAACACTCAATTCTCATCTCATGAGAATTTGTGTTCAGCATCATATCAGCTAATCTCTGGTGGTCCTCCAGATTTACACCAGCGTACATGAGATGAGGCTCAGGCCCACAGAGTGGAATAGGATTTTGCTGTTTCTGAAACAGTCTTATATTGTATATGGTAATTATTAAGAGGTGTTAGAAACTAGGATATGTGGTTTAATCTATGCACTATGGTTCATAACTCTTCAACTGTGTAAAACATGTTTCTTTAGGCACACTATGTTCTCTCCACCCATCCCTCCTTCTAGTCTCAAATTCAGAACCTTTTCTATGAACTTTACATCATGAAAGACATTGTTTTGGGATGGTTTCCAGTATCAACAGCTTTTACTCACTGAATACTGATGTCCTTTCCCCATGTAGAGGATTCTTTATTTGGAGTAAATACGTACACACCTTTCAGAACCACAATAATGTAACTGGGAATATCAAATTACACAATCACATGGCTCATGTTCTATAATCTTTCATATTAAACAGAGTAATAAATAGAAAAAACATTGATTTTTTGGTATGAAACAAGAAGCTCACTTCTATTACATTTGTCCTATTCAAATGCAACAATAAAGTGTTTAATATAACTACACTATACTAATAATCAACTAGGGTATTTAGTGAGATTTTTTTTAAAGATTTATTTTTACTTAGCCCTTTTCTTCACTTATTAATACAAAATGACCCTCCATGTCATCCTGCGACCTCTACTAGAGTAGCACTGTAGCTTCCCTATTAGGATAAAGGAGTCACCCTGGCACGTTGGTAGCTAGACACCTGCAAGAGGTAGTCATGACACACCAGGGGAAGCTCCATGATCAATATCTTCCAGGTAAACTACAATCAGTATTCCCCCTCCTATACAAGCGATTTTTCAGCTGCTGTATTCTATGTCAGGAATACAGCATTATAAACATTGCCCTGCCACCATGAGCTGAAACAAGGGAAAGATCAAAATTAAACTTATTTAAATTAGTAAAAATGGAGTGGTGACAGTGAATCCTAATGTTACAATGCATATAAATGTGTAATTGTTTATAATTATAAGGATGTAATAATTAATAAAGACAGTTTCAAGTAGTTACAGCTAGGGATAACAAGATGGTGGTTTTGGAATAATTCAGCCTATAAGAATCAGGCAGGCTAAGATGAAATAAAGGTTACTCCAAAACCTGAAGGGAAGGTTCAATTGAGCATGGCACAGGTTTTCAATCAGATCAAGCTTTGATTGAGAGATGAATTCAGTGACTGTGACTGGTTCACAAGAACAGACCAATCAGGGAAGGCTTAAAGATGATTGGTGGAGGGTATGCTAATAATAAGGATTGAGGAAATAACCAATCAGAATAGGCCAAACTCTATATATAAGGCAGAGGACTGACAAACTTGAGTCACTTAAGAGAAGAGCAAGTGAAAAAGCAGGAGAGGAAGAAGGAAGATCAGAAGAGGGCTGAAATCACTTAAAAAGGAAGGAGCCATGGCAGCAATCGTTAAGAAGTAGCCATGACAGAATACAGGGGAAGAAGATGGAAGAGAAATAAGCATGAGGACTATAGTATAAGGAATCAATAGGACATATGAGTTGTCTGCCTGAGATAACAAAGTTGGATGTCCATGTATGTGTGTATTTATTACTAAGTATGCAGTTTTAATGTTTAAGAACTTGCTGTCAGCATCCTAAATGTGACTGATGACTGCATGTAGACTGTAACCACTTAAAAACTATTTCCAATTGCATAGTATTGCAGTATTGGGTACTTTGATATGCATACCTGAGCCACCCCCTTTCACCTAACCAAAACAGACAAATTGACAAGTGGGTTACTGATATAGGCAGACCATTGTGAGGGTGCCTGGAGTCTGATTTTGGGGGAAGCATCTGAGACCCCCTTCTCCCCTCACAGATCAGTGCATGACACTCAGCCCCCTCCCACCCTGTTGCCACTTCTGAGGAAGAAAAGTGCCAAGGTTCCACCCTTCCTTCCCCTCCAGTTCCTTAAGGCAGACTCACCAAACCTTTTCTTCCCTTAATGCCTGAGAACTATTTTAATTCTTATGAGAATTTCCCAGGGCATAAGCTAAGAGAAAACTTCCTCTGTGTATTGAAGGCCTCCGATTACATCCATGCTGAATGCCATTGTGCTTGCGTATTAGATGGGTTAAAAACACACACTAAAAATACACTTAAAACACATAATTCTAGCTTTGCTGACCCACCTTCCTTCCTCAGGGACAAATTAAACTATTATCCTTTTCACAAAGCAAAAGAAAATGAAATAGGAAAAAACAAATCAGCTACATGAATGTGTTTAAAACATCCCACCCTGTTAGCAGGTGTTGAACCTGTAGGGAAAGGGTTAAGTGGGCCCTGACACTGATGACTTGTTACCCTGTATAAACATAAGGGAGGTGAGCAGTCATGAGGGTGCAACAGCTGACTGTGGGGAAAAGAACTGAGTTGATCTTTATCATCTTTTTTAAAATTTCCTATTAATAAAGTGAAATCCCCAGGATGGATGCAAGGTGAGTTTGGACTGGGCAAATTATGTCTGTAGGTCAGATAGGGAAAGACATCTGTGTTGGGATATGTAAGGGTTAAGTAAAGACCTGGGTAACCACTAGCATGGTATTAGGGAGGAATGCACGGGCAGGCACTGTCTCTTTGCTTGATAGATAAAGTGCTATCCTTCTCCCTTCCCTTCTGCTTGTTAAGGATCGATAAGCGTTGCAGCTGCATAAGGAATGTGGGTGTCTAAAGAATACCCTTTGTGTAAAGAAGTGTTATCTCTTCCTTCCTTCCTTTCCCAGCTACATAAACGAGCTCTGGGTCATGGATCCCTCTTCCCTTCCCTGTGAACTGCTCATTAATGGAAACTGTGGCTGCAATTACTGCAAAGAAATATATCTTCAAGGTAAAAATGTCTGTAAAATATGCTTAATGCTGTAAACAGTAAATAGGGGTGGGGATAATTATATTAAGTGTATGGGTATTCATATTACTAAATAAGGGTTTGGGGGGCATTGTAGTAAATGTGGGTATTTCCATACGAACTTGGATAAAAGAGCGTGATGGAATTAATTCAGTGCTTACTCGACAATTAGGTTGAAGGGAACAAGTACTGCAATAAAGAAGCCCATTTACTCCATCTGCCTCTGGCTCAGCCTGCTCTTCTTTTCATTCTCTAACAATCTGCTCGCAAGAAAACAACAGTTATGGTGCAAAACTGACGTAAAACTGAGAAAGTGATCTTGCTGCATGATGTACGCCACCCCAGCCGAATCTTCACCAAGGACAGACAGACCACATGCCAAGAGGGATCTCATTTTCCCAAGACAGTGACTAAGAAATCTGGCTAATCCAAATGGAAAATGATAGGGTTTTCACCATTCCTTTCCCTCTGAGCTTCCCTTTCACTCTTCCACTCTCTGGATTCACCCCTCCCAAAAAAAATTGGAGGGAGGGGAAAATGCAAAGAATGAAAAATTATAGGTTCTCTACTGTGTGTGACTGAGCTCTTGGGAATAAACTTGGGTTTGGACAGTCAATCATTCCATACACAGTGAAAAAGTAAAATTAGAAGGATTGGTGACCACATCCCTGGACGAGTCTACTATAAAGTTAGATTTTGGAAAAACATCTGGGGCAGAGGCCAGGCTGATCATCATCTGGCTGTAGCTAAATCATATCATGTGTGTCACAGACACAATCAGGTCATTAACTGCTGCAGGGATCTGTATGGTCAGTTTTGAGACGTTAGGTGTCAACTAATTGTGTCAGTAATTCCATGGATGTTTGAAGAAGAGCATTCTGAAATCATGGTTTTTATTATAAGATGGGGATTATCTTTTCTTTGGTTGTCTATACAGTTATTTTTAGACTGCTAGTGTGAAGCCTACTAGCCTGAGTCTGTCGACTTGGGCTGGAAGGTTCACTCCAAAATGCTGCGTAGACACTGAGACTCTGGCAGGATGATGCTCTGAGCCCTATGCTGGCCTATCTCATGCGCCTGCCCCCACACACACTCAGCCCATCACAGACCCAGACAGCAGAAGGTGGAAGTGGTGCTACATTTATCTATTCTTCACACCTCAAATCTAACAGAGGTGCCTCAGATAAGGCATCTTCATTCCAATTCATTCATCTGACAACAGAAACCAGAGCCAAAGCTCATTGACACCTTGTGCAGACCATCAGCTCATTAAGAAGGCATCAGAGCTCTCCCAGCTCCCAGGGAACAAGAAAGACCTCTAATCCCGATTCAACCACAAAGACCTATGGACTCCACCAAATTCCCAAGCAAGTTAAAGGACAGAGGCACTCCCCTCTACATCACTGAAAATATCACACGTTTGGGATGGCTTTCCAACAGCCTGGATCTGTTCCCCCTTTGTTGGTGATTTAACCAACAAAAAAGTTACCTGCATTCCCAGAGATCAGCATATTTAATTCTCAAGAAGTACTGGAAACCCTGAAGAAGTCTTGACCCAAGCTCTGTGAATCCAATCTATGCCTTCACAGTTCAGGCAACTGCATTTGTCTGGTCAACCCTCAGTAGTTCGGCCCAGGTACCCACTCTCAAGCTTCCAGCTTCCCAGCTATTGCCTTTCTTGGGTGTCTCCCTCCCTTCTGACCAGGGTATTTCCAGGCTGCGGAGTTCCCTGTCTTCACTGTGTTATTCCCAGCAGAGACAGGATGCCTAAGCTCTCCTGCGTGCTCTCTCTTGAGGGAGGGTTAACAGAGTGACTGCCCACAGCTGCCATACAGCTCCCGCTGTGCAAGCCCATTTTATTCCTAAGGTAAAAAAGCATTACTGAGAAAACATTAAAAACAATAAAAGAACCTACCCTAACATGGGCTCAGGCAGGAATAGTCCTTCAGTACCCCAGCCAAAGGGTTTCCTTGTGGTTTCAAGTTCATACTGAACTTGAATTAATATGCAAATTAGATATAATTAACTGAGGTTTAAACAGAGATTGGGAATGGTTGGGTCATTACACTAACTGAATCTATTTCCCCATGTTAAGTTCTCCTCACACCTTCTATGGGTCATCTCGATTATCACTTCAAAGGTTTTTTTTTTCTCCTGCTGATGATAACTCATCTCAGTTGATTGGACTCTTACAGTTGGCATGGCTACTTCCACCTTTTCATGTTCTCTGTATGTATAAATATCTTCTGTCTGTGTGTTCCCTTCTATGCATCCGAAGAAGTGAACTGTAGCCCATGAAAGCTTATGCTGAAATAAATTTGTTAGGGCTTGTCTACATCAGAAAGTTGCAGCGCTGGTGAGGGAGTTACAGCGCTGCAACTTAGGAGGTGTACACATCTGCAGGGCACCACCAGCGCTGCAACTCCCTGTTTGCAGCGCTGGCCGTACTCCCGTTCTGTCTCGGGTGTAGAGGATCCAGCGCTGGTGATCCGGCGCTGGTAATCAAGTATAGACACTTACCAGCGTTTTTCTTGACCTCCGTGGAATAAGCAGGTATCCCAGTATACCTGAGGAAGCCTCTGGTTATCAAGCTGGTCTCCTTCCCCGGCTTGCTCTCGCGTTCCCCGAACCCCGAGCAAGCAGGTCTCCTTCCCTGAGGTATGCTGGGTGGTTCCGGGAACGCGAGAGCAAACCGCGGCGAAGCTGGTCTCCTTTCCCGGTTTGCTCTCTCGTTCCCCGAACCCCCGAGCAAGCAGGTCTCCTTCCCTGAGGTTTGCTGGGTGGTTCCGGGAACGCGAGAGCAAACCGCAGCGAAGCTGGTCTCCTTCCCCGGTTTGCTCTCGCGTTCCCCGAACCACCCTGCAAACCGCAGGGAAGGAGACCTGCTTGCTCGGGGGTTCGGGGAACGAGAGAGCAAACCGGGGAAGGAGACCAGCTTCGCCGCGATTTGCTCTCGCATTCCCCGAACCACCCTGCAAACCGCAGGGAAGGAGACCTGCTTGTTCGGGGAACGCGAGAGCAAACCGGGGAAGGAGACCAGCTTCGCCGCGGTTTGCTCTCGCGTTCTCCGAACCACCCTGCAAACCTCAGGGAAGGAGACCTGCTTGCTCGGGATTCGGGGAACGCGAGAGCAAACCGGGGAAGGAGACCAGCTTCGCCGCGGTTTCCTCTCGCGTTCCCCGAACCCCCCTTGAAGCCGCCCAACAGCGCTGCAGTGTGGCCACATCTAACACCACTTGCAGCGCTGGTTGCTGTAAGTGTGGCCACTCTGCAGCGCTGGCCCTATACAGCTGTACTAATACAGCTGTAACAACCAGCGCTGCAAAATTTTAGATGTAGACATGGCCTTAGTCTCTAAGGTGCCACAAGTACTTCTGTTCTTTTTAAGTTCATCACAGTTTCAGCTCAGAACAAGATCCTAACCTTATAGGGCCTCAGGAGGCCAAGTCCATCCACCTTTCCCTAAGGACTGGGGCCCTCCATTGACCAAGGACTCGTCCATTTGCTGGATCAGAAAGAAGGACCTAAGCCCATTTAAAACCAGGTGATTTAACCAAAAATCCTTTCTTTGTCTGGAAAATTCCATTTGAATTAGTATATGGATACCTCTTCAGGGGATGGCTTCAGATAAAAAGAGGAATTTTACATTAGCATCCCCCTCGCCCTAGAAGAGTTATGTGCACAATTGCCTATTTAATAAAATAGATTCCAAATGGTATCAAACCTAACTCAGTAAGGTTTATCTTAATTCAGTAAAGTTCATCTTAATTCCACAAGGTTGGACCACAATGTTGCAGGATTTTGTCAGTTTGTCACATCTTTCATGGTTCGTTAAAGGGCATCATGAGCAACTGGTGTCACTCCTGACTGAAAATAGCCAATGCCTTATTCAGGGAAGAAATTTTTCCTTCCTCATCTGAACACACAATAGCTTGACCAACACTGAAGAAACCCACTTCGGATATCAGTACTAGCTAACTACTGGCCAGAATCCAATCTCCTGTTCCTGACCAAGTACATAGAGAAGCTAGCTAAAGGCCAATTATACGCTTATCTTATTGAAGCTAGTATCCTAAATCCAGTGCAATCTGGATTCAGCCCAGGATGTGGGATGCAAACAGCTTTAGTGGCACTGATGCATTATCTCCTGCTGTCAATGGATAGAGAGTAGACTTCCATTATCATCCTCCTGAACCTCTCTGGAGCTTCTGATATTGTCAACCATTAGATACTTCTGTCCTGCCTTAGAGAAGTTGAAGGGGACCAGGGAAATGTGATATAATGGTTTAAGTCCTTCCTTGTGGACAGTTCCCAAAGAGCAGTGATGGAAAATTACACCTCATCACTAGACCTCTCATTTGTGGAGTCCCACAAGAATCAATTCTTTCAACTGTCCTATTCAACATGCAACACCGGTGTACTGATCAAATGACAGGGACTTAAGTACTAGCAACATGCAGGTGACACACAATTCTGCCTGTCCTTTGCTATCTACAACCACATCATGACCATCAATATGCTTGGACAAAATCAGCTCATGGATAAAACACAACTGGCTGAAGCTGAATCCAAGCAAGACAGAGGTGATGCTGATGGGTTGAGAAAAGCAATCTGAAGAGCTCACAGCCACAGTTCAGTCTTCTTTGATTCAAGATACACACTTGCAACTGATCAATTTAGTCTTAATTTAGAAGTAGATTTCCCACTAACCCTAAGCTCTCACATCGCAGTGTCCCTGAATAATACTTTCTACCATCTCCAGTTGGCTAGGAGATTATACACAACTTTGTGACCTCCAATCTGGACTACAGCAATGAAATATATCTGGACACATCAGCCCTTAGGACACTCTAACTCAGACAGAATGCTGCAGCAGTTCTCAGCAACACAGGCTACTTGAGAACATCACACCTATCCTCTTCTCCCTATACTGACTTGATATTCTGTGGGAAGCCAAGTTCAAGGGTTTAGTACTTATCTTAAGGTTCTCCATAGTCTTTGCCCAGGATATCAAAAAAAAAATCTAAAGCTTTCGGATGAAGATTATGATTGACAGTTCTGCTTCTCAGGCACAATAGAACTTTCTACCATAAGGGTTAAACTTGTCTGTTCTGGAGACAAGACTTTCTCAGGGGCTGGTTGAAACTGTGGAATGAACTCCACATAGGAAATAAGGATCATCACAAACCTCATCATCTTCCAATTCAAATGCAAGGTACATTTCAACCTTGCCTTCCCTAACATAAACACAGGGTAGTGTATACATTAAACCAAAACCAAAATTCTACCAAAACAAAATTCTGCACGGTACATGCAAGTTTCACAGTGGGAAGAGGATGAATGAAAGTACACAAAGCACATGTGACAATTGTTACTTATGCTGCTTAGTGCACTGCTGGAAGGTGCTAAAATACTGTGGTGATGAGGGCAGTATAAAAATCTAGACAGAACAGAAAAAAAACCCGGGTGTGAACAAAGTTTGTAAACATAACACAGGTCACAGAACTAAGATGGGAATACCAGGCCAAATCTGCCAGATGAGTTACCAGGTACCACCAGATTACATTCCTATATAACAAGCTCAAACCAAAAAGCTCAGAATAGAATTTCTACTTCAAGTACTTTCGCTCCCACAAGGCACCACAACAGAACATGAATTGTGCATTTCAGCATCTAAATCATGACATTGACGTAACAGTTTTAAATCAGATCTTGCCATGAGTTTTAATTTTATTTCATCACCTCACAGACTATTCAGTTTGGTTCCTAGTGTCAAATTACTATGACTGAAAGAAATACTATGATTAACAGAAAAAGGCATGGATCTTTAAAAACAATAGCTAAGATTATGCAGGGAGGCCAATGGGTTTAGTCTGGTTTTCTGGGTCCTTAGTACTCAATCAGTTTTAAACTTGCATATGTGGCAAGACTGGATCTTGTTATAAGTGGCTGATTTTAGAGTTCTATAAACCTCATTTTAATCCGCAGCCAGAACTGACTGGGTCAGATGGACAGCATCAGTTATTAAATACATCCCAAACACAGCCTGGTAGGATTGCTGGCTTCTGGTATGTATAATGGAAAGGCTTCCTCAAATCCTTTGTATTTAAACACAGGAGCATAAAGTGTTATAGATGTTTTTAATGACAGGAAAAACAATTGAAGGAGGGATCTTATGTGACCTGAACTAATGGGTAGCCAGCAGGTGGGGAGACAAAATATCAGTGGAGTAACTTCACAGAAAGAATGGGCCTGGGAATCAGCCAGGAGAATAGACATTAAAAATCTTGAGTGAGAACACTTATTTACTGTGTCATTGATCCTGAAAGTGGAGAATAAAAACAATGAAAATTATGACCATTTATACACAGAAAGGCAAAGAATTAGGTCAAGATCACTTTATAGAGAGAAGAGATTCAAATACTATGATTAAAGGGAATTGCAATCTTAAAAATCACATTTCAATCTGAAAATTTTGCACCAACTAGAATTACAAGTGAGCATAAAGATGCCTATAAATGAGAGATGGTAAAGAAAAAACACTACTGTATTTTGTTTGCTTTGTGTTTTTGATAATTTTGTATAATTGTCAGTTTTGCTGTTTTGTTTTTATTATTTTCTAACATTTATCCTGTAATCCCAAATCACTTAAAAAAAGTATGAGTAGACTTGAAAATGATATTACATGGTAAGATAAAACATTTGACACTTAATTTCTTCTTTACTTACCCATCAAGACCCAAGTATAGGCTTTTGTATTTGCACTGCAACACCTGATGCAATCTAACCCATAAAATACTGCCCTTCCTGCACTGCTTTAGTTAACCATAACGCCATTAACTCTTGGAAGGAACACAATATGCCCTGAAATATGAGGGTGGGAGGTAAACAAGAAGAATGAAGAGAAGCAGTATGGTCTACTATTTAGTGCACAGAACTGGGAGTCAGGAAATGTGCTCTAGATTCTAATTCTACTTCTGTCTCTGACTCACTGTGAACCCTTGGGGAAGTTTCAACTTCTCTTTTTCTCAGTTTTACCATCCATAACATAGTGTTAATAATATCATCCTACTACCTCTGGTAGGTGCACTGATTTCTTCTTAGGAAAAGTGGTGCAAGTGCAATATATGATTGCTATTTAAAAATATTTTATTTTAAAAATAAATTCACTCTGTAATTTAAGCCTCCACAATATTCTGTTACTAACTTGGGATCTCATACAATTGTAAATGTCTTTTTTAAGTTTACAGTTCACCTTTAATAAATCTCTCTTATTCCATTTCTGATGTGTTAGCTGAACTCGCCAAATGAACTTCAAGGAAAGAATAACGAACTGCAGGTTAAAAAGCTTAATTACGGCATTTAGAAAGCCAATAAAATATCTATCAAGTAAGCAAAGAAATTTGAGAATGTAACATCTTTCAAGTCCCAAAGGATACAGCTAAAATGTTAGGGGGGAAATAGTTTAATACAAATTACATACAATCACAAAATCGGAAGTCAATTAATAATTTTAAGAGGTTGACGAGATGACACCTGGGTGACAACTAAAGGGAACCTCATTCCCTTGGGGTAATTAATTACATTTTAATGCTTCAAAAGTTAGCTACTTGAGGATGTTCTGTTCAGTTACAATATTTGTTTGGCAGCAAAAGAATGATAATTCAGAGATACTCATCACACTGGGGCACTGAAGTGAACAGGATAAAGCTTAAATAGATGAAATATTATTACAACAGACTGTGCTATTGTGTTAACATGAAAGCCACACTAGTAACCTTGTTCACCTTTCGTTCTTCACACTGATTGAGTATCTTGGAGTGAAGTTACACATTAAGGGATAGATCTAGCAGTGTAGTCCCATTGATATCAATGGTACTATTCATGTGTTTAAAGTTAAGCACATTCCTAAATGCTTTGCAGGATCAGAGCGTAAACCTACAGAGAATAGCAACCTTGACAACATACTCGAGATCCCATAGAATTGCTGATAAGATTATAATTCCAAAATGAACAGACATCAAGTTATAGCTATTTTAAAACCATCATTGTGGTGTCTGATGCACATATCATAAATCCTACATGATTTGTTGTTTGTTTTAAGATCATAGTCACTTTTTTGTGTGATTGAAATCAAACTGAAGTAAAACCCTTGGATAGCAAACAAGGCTCACCATTAGCATCGTGGGAATACTCTATTCCAGAAACAGTGCATCTTCGGAAAACCATCTTGTTTTCAGTAAGAGTACCAGTCTTGTCTGAGAATATATACTGTATCTGCCCTAAGTCTTCTGTGATGTTTAAAGCTCGACACTGTAGCTGAGAGTCTGTCTCTTCATCATATAAATCCTTGTCTTGATGAATGAAAAACACTTGACATGCTTTAACTATTTCAATGGATACATACAAAGAAATCGGAATCAGAACCTAAAATACATGAAAAAACACACTAATTAGAAGAAAATAGAGGCATTGATATAATCTAATCAACTTCATGGCAGACGAAAATCACAAAGAGTGTATGTACTATACTGTACCTTAAAGAGTTTAATAGGCTTAGATTCAATATTGTAAAGTAATTAGAATGTTTGCAAGGAGTTTACTTGGACAGATTAGAAAAGCCTACGGTGCAATTGTACAGCTGAAATCCATAATTATGTCTGGAAATGTGATTATCAAGGCTTGGAGAGAAGCAAACGTTTTCGGGGTAACAAGATGAGCTTGAAAGAAGCTAGGAAAGGAAAAGAAGGGAGGGGGAGAGGAACATACAGTACAGTCAGAATCCTGCAAATACAAAAGAGTATCTTGCATCAAAAAAGGGATGAATAGCTCCCACATTTTATCTGTGTAAATAACAGGCTCTACTAAATTAGCTTTCCAGGAACAGGAGAGGTAAAGTGAATGATTGGTGGAAGGTTCTGCAGAGAAAGCAATATTGTCAGTTGCAAGTTTTGAGCAGCCGTTCAGCTGAATGAAGAACATATTTTGTAATTGCTGAACAAAGTGTTAACCTAAGAGAGTTTTCCTGAAAAAAAAATCAGCAGTTTCTTGGGGATTTTCAAAAATCCATGAAAGGCATTGTCAAGGTTTCTTTCCCCACTCTGAACTTATGGGTAAAAATGTGGGGACCTGCATGGACACTTCTAAGCTTAATTACTAGCTTAGATCTGGTAACACTGCCACCACCCAGAATTCCAGTGTCTGGGGCACTCTCTGTCCCCCCAAAACTTCGTCCCCTCCCTGGGCTGCCTTGAGGGACTTTACCAATTCCCTGATGAACACAGATCCAAACCCCTTGGATCTTAAAACAAGGAGAAATTAGCTATACCCCCTCCTTTCCCCCCACCAATCCCTGGTGAGTCCAGATCCAATCCTCTTGGATCTTAAAACAAGGAAAAATCAATCAGGTTCTTAAAAAGAAAGCTTTTAATTAAAGAAAGAAAAGGTAAAAAATTATCTCTGTAAAATCAGGATGGAAAATGCTTTACAGGGTACTCAGATTTATATAGCCCAGAGAAAACCCTTCTAGCCTTAGGTTCAAAGTTACAGCAAACAGAGGTAAAAATCCTTCCAACAAAAAGAAACATTTACAAGTTGAGAAAACAAACATAAGACTAACACACCTTGCCTGGCTAATTACTTACAAGTTTGAAACATGAGAGACTGATTCAGAAAGATTTGGAGAGCCTGGACTGATGTCCCATCTCTCTCAGTCCCGAGAGCGAACAACAACAACAACAACAAAAAAAAAAGCACAAACAAAGACTTCCCTCCACCAAGATTTGAAAGTATCTTTTCCCCCTATTGGTCCTATGGTCAGGTGTCAACCAGGTTTACTGAGCTTCTTAACCCTTTACAGGTAAAAGAGATATTAACCCTTAACTATCTGTTTATGACAGACGTCATTTCTAGTTGAATGTTCCTTGCACATGTTTTTCAGTGCAGAAATTTCTGGTTGTATACAAAATTTAGCTTGGTCAATTAGACTAGTGGAGTGAATTGCGGTACATATACAGGTACCAAGGATGGCTATTTAAACAAAACCTATAGTAAAGGGTGAATACTTCCGTAAATCTGTTCTGAGTTTTCTTTAATAGAAAAAAGCCTCTTAATACATTAAAATCATAATCTAGAAAAGGCAAAGACCACTATTTAATCCATCGCTCTTCAGTGCAAGATCATTCCCTTCACTAGTATGCTATTTTCTAGTGCTCTGTCAGTTCTAGTTTTACATGTCCCAAAGACATAGACATTCACACTTGTTACCTGAAAAACTATTATCATTGTCAAAAATATATATACTGCAGCTAGAACTGGGGATAAATAGTTGCCATCAAGCCCGGGAACATCGAAAACTGGTTTCTTCTCACCATATTGCCACACCCATAGGCCATGACCTGCAGAAAAGTTGAAATAGATGGAAACTTAAATTAACATCAAGAAATTAAAAAAACCCCACAGCATTAGTTTATTTTGTATGTGTTTGTCTTTTAAAGTGACCAGCAAAGGGGA
The DNA here is from genome assembly GCF_007399415.2 of Gopherus evgoodei. Classification (NCBI taxonomy): domain Eukaryota; kingdom Metazoa; phylum Chordata; order Testudines; family Testudinidae; genus Gopherus; species Gopherus evgoodei. The sequence goes on from NC_044322.1 coordinate 120,793,657, forward strand.
AAAAAGGGGAGAGGGAGCTTGTGCCTTTTCCTACTTTGTTCTAACTTATGAAATAGGCCTGACATATTTTTTTTTAATATGCATTTTTTACATTGGAAACTCAAGTCTTGTCTGCCCTGGAATACACCATGGTGACTGGAGAACTGGTGAAAAGGTGATCATCACAAAAGTCAAAGGAATAGAAGCTGAGCAACTAAGACGAGAAGAGATTTTAGTCAGACTATTTCAATCTCTTTGTTTATTGTCTTTCTTTGTTAATTCCGATTTAGTGCAAGGAAAGTATTAACATTTTGGAGCAGTGATGTCTTTACCAAATATACGGCAATCCCACCCTTTTAATTAGGGTGTGAGAAAAATCAAACATATACTCTGAGACATATAACAGGTTCTCCCATCCCAGACAGTAAAGACCTGAGTTGATATTTCTGATATTGGGTTTTTTCTGCTTGATTTTAATATAAATACCTTAACACCCCCCACCTCCCACCCCGAAACCTAACAATCTTTCTCACTCTATTCTTTATATGTTATAAAGCAACAAAAAAGGAGTAAAGCCCATAAAAAAAAATCCTTTGTAAGGCACCTCTATCAAGTTTCTAAACTGCCCCTTGTCCCACAATGAAATAACAATAAATAAAAATGACATTGTCTCACTAACTATTTTGCAGCAGTTCAGAGATTTACATTATTTATGCTCTGTTGTGTCGATAGCTATTTTTAATAATCTGGAGTAAAAATGCTAAAAATTCTGCACTTGCAATGAATTATATCCAATTTCTTTTTATTAAATGTTTTGATTTTTAAAAGACCTAGTGATTTTTGATGCCACAAATTTATGAATTCCCAACTTATGGAGATGTCTTAAAAGGGCTTGGTTTTCAGAGGGTGGGTACTCAGCACTCTGACAAAACAGGGCCCTTCTCAAGGTGATTCAAGACGGGCAACCCAAAATTGAGGACCCCCAGATCTCTAGTCACTTTTTCAAATCATGGCCTCTCATTTTAGTTCATCTTTGATAGACAATATTTATAAGAAAGTTATGGGGATACACAACTCATTTTTAACAATTGTCAAAAAAAAGAAAAAAAGAACCACTACTGTTACTAGGGTTCTACTCTAAAACAAATTGGAAATTGTTAGGATGAAATGCTGGTTTTGGATATGCGAGTTGCCCATTGAACTCAGTGGGAACAAAGAGCATAATAATAGTTTTGCCCTCAACTTTCATATTTAAAAGAGGATTAGCAACAGCTGGAAAAAGGACACAATTAAGGGTATTAAAATGACATAGAAGTTTCAGTAAAATACATTTGGGGTTGCCAAGAAAAATTCCGAACTTATGTACTACACACAACCAGAATAAAACCCAAACATAACAAAATATGGAATTCAAAACAAATAGCTAAAGAAATGTTTTGCATACAAACCTTTACATGAAATTCTCAGTCTCAGACCAATACACACACACACACACACACACACACACACACACACACACACACACACACACACACACACACACACACACACACAGAGTCTAACCGGAACTCAAACAAACTTACCCCTGCCCCTCTATTTTTGTTAAAATTTTTGGTGCCAGTAACAATTCCATTGAAGTCAATGGTAGTCTTTTCTTTGACTTGTCCTTTGAATTTGACCTTTAAATATTTTTTAATATTATACGTTTGGATACTTAAGTATGGTAAGTTAATACTGTATATTATGAGTCCCTGTTTTCATCTAATAGAGCTAGGTGAATGGTATTGTGCTAGTTATGTTTACTCTGTGTTCATATATTACCTTGTCAACTAAGTATGTGCCAAATTCTGCCACCTTTAGTCATGATCAATTGATTTCAAAGCTACTACTTTTGAAGTAGGGCACTACTCATTGCTACTGAAGGTGGCAGAGCCTGACCCAATATTTGTCTGATTTGGTCTAGTAATGGTATGCAGTTGATGGTTATTAAAAGATTACTATTTGGATGAGCTTATGTACAAAGCTGAAGTTTCCTACAAAAAAACCCACCAAACTTTACATAGAAAAGGAAGTAGCTACATGAATCAAGAGACAGAAGATATACATTTTTGAATTTTGAAAGCAAAGCATGTGACTCTTAGGATAGAGTTTGGTCAACTTAACTTTTATTTGTAAAGAGGACTTACCAATGGTTGAAAATAGACACATGACTATAAGTATGAGGACACACCAAAGAACATCAATATTCATCTGTCTTTCAAGCTTACTGCGCTTGTAACGTGGTCCACTGTTATTTAACAAAGCTTTGGTCTCGTGCCCTGCAGAAGCAATTACATTAAACAATATAGACATTTGTTGACAGTCTAAGGAAAATATCAAGTGAACATGTAAAGTAAAAGAGAAAAGCTGTCTTTTACCTGCATAGATTACTATCCCTGCAACCTCTTCTGTGTTCCTAACAGTACATCCACGCAACAAAAGGTTTTCTTTATATAGTCCATCCCTTTTCCCACTTGTATGTACACTGCAAAAGATTTAATAACAGAACTCGACACAGAAAATGAAAACTTTCAGTTACTGAATCACATCCCCACTGAGTAAAACAAATCTGTGGATTATCCAAAGCTTCAATAGTCAGCTGCCCATACACTGGCCTGAGGACAAAGGATTCTGGGGCCACGTCCAGACTACCCGCCGTATCGGCGGGTTAAAATCGATTGCTCGGGGATCGATATATCGCGTCTAATCTAGACGCGATATATCGATCCCCGAGCGCGCTTATATCGATTCCGGAACTCCATCAACCTCAACGGAGTTCTGGAATCGACAGGGAGAGCCGCGAACATCGATCCCGCGCGGTGTGGATGGGTGAGTAATCCGATCTTAGATATTCGACTTCAGCTACGTTATTCACGTAGCTGAAGCTGTGTATCTAAGATCGATTTTCCCCCCCCCTTGTGTGGACCAGCCCTGGGATTCACAAGCAGTCTTGACAACACAGATATTACATGGAGGATATATTTGGGTCCAATGAAAGGGAAGTGAAGGGGAAGGATGTACGTGCATGAGTGAGAGCAAGATGACTGCACTACATATTTCTTACTGACTGCTCTTGAAAGAAGAAATGGCATGTACTTTACAAGTATGGAGTTCCTAGTTGTGGCTGTATTTCTGAGTTGAATTTTGCACTTAGAGAAGTATAAAGATTATTTTTGAAGAATTCTACAGAATATTTTATAAGTATCCAGTGTGTCTCTGTTCTTTTCTATTTTCTAACCAGTGAATTTTTCTTTTCCCCTTTCCAATTCTCAATCTCTTGAATTCCCTGGGCCTTTTTGGCCCAATTCTGTCTCTGGGAACTCTGTGACCCCTTTTGTGTTGCTCTTCTCCATTCTCTCCACAGCCTACTCACCCTTACTCTCTTTGGCCCCCTCACTCTGATCTCCTTACTGCCTGCTAAACAGGATCAAATTAAGAATTCTTGGGGTTCTATCCACAGAACATCCTGAAGCCCCATCCGGTTATAAAATACTTAAACTTTCCTGAGATGATTAAAAACATGTCATTTAAAGAATTAACAGCTTACAGGAACAACACAAGCACCATAGCCAGACATTAAGAATTATGTGTTTAGCTAAAAATTAAAAATTCACAGCTAACAGGTTCCCACTGCTGGCTTGATATTGTATGTGAATTTAGACATTAAATATCCTAGTTATTCCATGCAAGCACTGACAGAGAAAAAAGTTCACTACAGAGGAGCAGAGGTGGGTCAGGTAATTGGTTATTGCACCAACTTCTGCTGGTGAAAGAGACAAGCTTTTAAACAACATAGAGCTCTTCTTCAGTTGAACAGCTGAGAATCAATAATCTCTGGCTCGTGTCAGCATTTAGATTGTGGAAAATAGTTTTCTATCAATATGTGTATCTGAGCAATTGTTAACATTGCTGACTCCAATTACATTTAGGGAATGTGCAGCACACGGCACATAGTCTTTTGGTAGATTTTCCATGACAGATGGGCCCAAAGACTATTGGAACGATCAGTCACATCACTAGCATTATCATAGAATTGCCCACAGCCGTTAGACACATCCAAACCTAGGTTATTTATAATAGACAGCACAGCTTCAGCCAGATTTGCCCGTGTGGTTCTCAAGTGGCTGAAACCCAATTATTTGGCCCTCTGAACGAGAAATCAGAAAATGAATGTGAGCTGGTCTACAAGTGCAACATCAGGTGGTGAATCAACAATTACAGAGAAATACTTGGCTTGCTGCAATTCTCTTACTATGGTGTTTTAATTTTCTTTCCTATCAATTCAATGAATTTGCCACCTACAGTTGAGGACAGGTAGGATGGCTTTCTCCTTCTGTCCAAATTTAGCAAAGTGGTCAGCCAGACATGGATCAAACTGTAATATTAGCTCAAAAATCCCCAAATCTCTTCCATAGCTTTTGGATCCTAATACTTCATCCTGACCCTGGAAGACAAGCCCACAAATACTTAAACTTTGTAACTGTCACCACACACTGAAAAATGTCTCTTCAGTACGGCTGTTCTCAATTAAATTGGTGTGCCATAGCAGAGTCAACCCTACCAGATTGTGATTTTTTAAATTTTTAACCAAGTTAGCACATAGGTTCAGTGTTTCGTACCCCTCTCATGTCTGAAAGTTGCTTCAGATGTTTCCAATTCCCAAATCCTTTTGTAAAAGCATACAATGAGCTCGAGAAAAGCTTAATTGCAAAGCAGTAAACATTTCCAGTAGATGGAGAGTAAATAATCCAATATCATGTAACAACTTCACCACCGAAGAGACAAAATGAAAAAAAAGTTCTTCAGAGAACACTCTTTTCTTCTCTGCAATGACCTGCACAGAAATCAGGAAGTTTTCTACCTCTGCATTTCTATGCACAGCTGAACCTTCAGCATTCCCAAACAGTCTGTTGTTTTCATTGAATTTTCTCCACAGTGTGGGATGTGGAAATCTAGATGTTCTTTTTATCCAGGTAAATATAAGAAGCCTAAGATATTTCAAATTAACCACTAAGTGGTAATAATATCAGCCTCTATAAACAATTGCCTGACCACTGAAGCCAAACAGACAAAAAAGTGGGGCATCAGGATATATGAAAAACTCTTAGTAAACAAAATAACATCTATCCTAGCCGAGTACTTACTGTTTGTTATTTATGTACTGACAAAATCTGCAATTATGTCAGAGAAAGAGGGGAAAATGCCTGGGAGAATGGATTGCCACAAGGGAAATATTAAGAATAAAAAATTAACTTCTTAGATCAGTAGCACTAGAACATTGCTAAGGGGGAGAAGGGGGGAAGAAAAGTCAAATAGCTTTTATAGACTTGCTGTGTATGAATCCTGTGGCACCTTATAGACTAACAGACGTTTTGGAGCATGAGCTTTCGTGGGTGAATACCCACTTCCTCAGATGCATGTATTCACCCACGAAAGCTCATGCTCCAAAACGTCTGTTAGTCTATAAGGTGCCACAGGATTCTTTGCTGCTTTTACAGATCCAGACTAACACGGCTACCCCTCTGATACTTGTGTATGAATGAAATTCCACATAACACACTCCAGTATCTTAATGCTGTAGAGCAGATGGCGAAGGAAAATTGGAAATATTTTAACTACTGTGCATTCATATAAACAGCACTGGAAGTAGAATTCTTAATTTTTCAAAACAAATTGGAATGCAGAGCTAATAAATAAAGAGAAATGTTGAGAAACTGAATGCACTAGAATAAAGATATCTAACTGTTGTTGCTGCAGCATCCAATTTTATTTTTATGTTTATTTTTCTATATGTTATTTTATATAGTAGATTTTGCCACCCTTAAGTATGGTACAGTTTAACACCATGTATTGCAAATCCTGAGCATTTAAAAAAAAACACCATGAAGCAGGCCCCCCAAAATCATGAAATTGGCTAAAACATTGAGATTTTTTTCATTAAAAAAATTGGGTTCCTTTTATTTGTCTTTGGTTTATGAGCCTTTAAGATGCACTTGGGTCATGTGTTCATGATTTTCTTCACAACCTTGAGTGCTAGAAACTTATGCTTTTTAAAAACAAATGCTGAGATTCTAACCTTATCACATGCCTTTAGGAGCTGTGGCTTTAAAAACCACACCAAATATCATGAGACTATCAGCAAAATCACCAGAATTGGCAACACTTAATCTGTGAAAACACTGAGACTACTCTCAGAGTAAGGGGTTGCTCATTTGACTGGCCCTCAATGTGTGCATAAAGCATTACACAGAAAAAAAGAAAACACAGTCCCTGCCTCAAAGAGTTTGCAATCTGACTTAGATGACCAGGTGACAGAAAGAGCCATTGCCAAGCAGTGGGAAGGCACGGATTTAAGATATGTTATAGATACAGCAGCGATTATATCTGGCAAGAAACCAGAACTGAGGAGAGAAGGAAAAGGAACTGGTGAGATTACCCCGAGTTTGCAACTTTGAAGCACAAATGGTTTCTGCCACTCTAGTAGAGAATTCCCCTCAGCAGTTCTAAGATAGCACAACACATTTTCATTTTATTGATTTCAGAGTTACCAACATTCTGCTTTTGTCTGCTCTCATCACCGTCCCATCTCTTGATCATTGATTTCCTAAGTTTGTGCTCAGCACAAAAAGCAGCAGTCATTCACTGCCAGCTTGGAAGTCTGAATATTTGAGATGTATAAAAGATTTATACAATCTAGAAGGAATATTATTCACAAAGGAACTGCAGTAATCCTACTATTCTGAGTACTATACCTTCTCTTCTTTTTAAGACCAAATCCTCCTGCAGCTTGACTTGTGAATTACTAGGATGTTAGCTTAAGTTTCCAGTAAAGTCTCCAAATTGTAGTTATCTTACCTGTTAATAAGTTGACTTGATTTTCACAAATCTACTGGAGAAGTAATAGCTCTTGTTTATGATTTCATATCCCACATGTTTTTTATAGATGACTGTTAATGACAACGGACTGCGATATATATACTGTTCACTATAAAATTGTGTATACAGTTATAAGTAGGGCCCTACCAAATTCAGGGTCTAGTTGGGTCAATTTCATGGTCATAGGATTTTAAAAATTGTAAATGTCATGATTTCAGCTATTTAAATCTGAAATTTCATGGTGTTGTAATTGTAGGCGTCCTGACCCAAAAAGGAGTTGTGGGGAGTGGGTATCGCAATGTCATTGTGGGGGGGGAGTTGCGGTACTACTCCCCTTACTTCTGTGCTGTTGCTGGAGGTGAACTGCCTTCAGAGGTGGACAGCTGGAGAGTGGCAGCTGCTGGCCTGGAGCCCAGCTCTGAAGGCAGATCTGCCAGCACAGAAGTAAGGGTAGCAGGGTATGGTATTGTCACTCGTACTTCTGCACTACTGCTGGCAGGGCGCTGCCTTCAGAGCTGGGCACCCGGCCAACAGTCACCACTCTCCAGCCGCCCAGCTCTGAAGGCACTGCAGAAATAAGGGTGGCAACATCCCAACTCCCCTAAAATAACCTTGTGACCTCCCTGCAACTCCCTTTTGGGTCAGGACCCCCAATTTGAGAAATGTTGGTTTCCCCCATGAAATCTGTATAGTATAGGGCAGTGGTGGGCAACCTGCAGTCCATCATGGCAATCCGCTGGTGGGCCACGAGACTGTTTGTTTACATTGACTGTCTGCAGGCATGGCTGCCCGCAGCAAACAGTTGCTGCAGTTCGCATTAGTAGGAGCATTGCCAGCAGATCGAGGGAGGTCATTATTCCCTTCTATTCAGCACTAGTGAGGACACATCTGGAGTACTGTGTCCAGTTTTGGGCCCCCCACTACAGAAAGGATGTGGACAATTTGGAGAGAGTCCAGTGGAGGGCAACAAAATCATGAGGGGGCTAGGCACATGACTTATGAGGAGAGGCTGAGGGAACTGGGCTTATTTAGTCTGCAGAAGAGAAGAGTGAGGGGGGAATTGATAGTCTTTAACTACCTGAAGGGGGGTTCCAAAGAGAATGGAGCTAGGCTGTTCTCAGTGGTGGCAGATGACAGAACAAGGAGCAATGGTCTCAAGTTGCAGTGGGGGAGGTCTAGGTTGGATATTAGGAAAAACTTTCTCACTTGGAGGGCGGTGAAGCACTGGAATGGGTTACCTGTGTGTGTGTGTGTGGGGGGTAGAATCTCCATCCTTTAGAGGCTTTTAGGGCCCAGCTTGACAAAGCCCTGGCTGGGATGATTTAGTTGGGGTTGGTCCTGTTTTGAGCAGGGGGTTGGACTAAATGAATTCCTGAGGTCTCTTCCATCCCTAATCTTCTAGGATTCAATGAATTTGGTAGGGCCCTAGTTATAACATGCTACCGGCACAGGAAAGTAATACAAGGGAATCTCAAGCGTACTTGTCTTGTTATTAAAATATTTCAGTTGCACTCAGCAGCTCTCGCCCACCTCATGCCCAATGTATTCTTATTCATTTAGCTCAGATAAAACACTGAATTCTGACAGAACACAATCTGTGCCTACTCCACAATGGTGCAGCATTTCAAACTGCTCTGTGGATGCTCAAGACCCAAATCTATTTTCTTTCATTCATTGACTGGGCCTTCCCTCAAAAGCATAAGGAGGAAAAGTTGAAGAATCCTATGGCAACTTTTCCCCATCACTAAACAAATAGCATTTGCTACTAATTTTCATTTGTACATAACAGAGTAAATCACACTCATCCACTGGTGTTCTACATACTCTTAGAAACTGGCATGGAGGAAACTAAGCTATAGGAGAGGGGAATTGGGGGAAATAAAAGCAATTTATTTTCCTCCACTTTTCCCCACCCCATCCTACAAATGATTCACTAACTAGGTATATAGAAAAATGATGAGCTATTTGGACATGAAAATTTAAGGAAAGAAAATTACAAACTAGGGGATGTGCACAGAAAAATTTCAAAACCAGCGTGCTGTAAATTAGACAGGTCTGATAACTAGCTGTCCCAGGCTATACACAAATGCTGTGGGTCCACTGGGGAGATGGCTGAGCTCCCATTTCTGTCTCTGCGGGGTTGAACCTTTAACCTGGCACTGGTTCAGCACTGAATTTTCCCCTCCTGGGACTCATTCCACTATGATTTTCGAGGGAAAGAAGGAAACTTTTCTCTAGGAGTATTTTGTTTTTTTAAGTGGTGACTTTTTGAAGCTGCTCAGAAATTTGAAATGTTAGAGCTAGACTGCAGGAAAATGGATTAGTGAACAGAGTGTAGGTGAGATGGTCAAAGGTGCCTGATAAATACAATATGTCTCATGGCTCTGCAATTTCTCACATGGACATCATCCCAAAATATGTGACATATAAACACCCACTGAACATGCACATATCTATTATGAGAAATGGCTACAATAGCTGCATTTAATTATTGTTTCAATTCATAATTGAGAAGGTATTTGCACAGAAAAAGTCTTGTTTAACAGAGTAAACTGAAAATGAGCCTGTCTCCAACTAACTTCTGCGCTTTCCTGTTTGTTTGTCTTGTTTCCTATTTGCGAGAGTTGGATCAATAGGATGATGTATCAATACTGTAACAATTAAAAAAAAAAGGTAGAAAATGCTTCCTCTCACCTCCAACCCCATGCTTTTCAGATATCCTGAAAAATAAATTGTGGGGTTGTCATTATTTTCTTAATAGCTGAAGAGATATTAACAAATATTCAGCAATCCTGTAAAATATCTGCATGCCTGTGATTCCTGCTGCTATTGCCAGATGAAGCGTTCAATGTGAAATTAAAATCTCCCTGAATTTGTCTGCTTTTAAAATATGAAGTTCCTCCACAAATGTGCAGTGTTTACTGTTGCCTTTTTTTTTTTTTTTTTTTTTTTTTTTTTTTTTTTTACAAAACTGTTTGTATTGATAAAGATTTCTAAACTGAGCAGGGACGGATTTGTGTTATCTGGATGTCTGAATACTTCAAGCAGCTTTTACTAGTGTATTTCTAATTTTGAACTGGAATTGATTACATGGTAGAAGTCAAATGGATGAAGTCACTTAGCCCTTGTCTACACTGGGGAGGAGGGGAATCGATCTAAGTTACGCAACTTCAGCTATGTTAATAACGTAGCTGATGTCAATGTACTTAGATCAACTTACCGTGGTGTCTTCACCATGGCAAGTCGACTGCTGCTGCTTCCCCGTCGACTCTGCTTGTGCCTCTCGCGGCGCTGGAGTACAGAAGTCGATGGGCGAGCGCTTGGGGGTCGATTTATCACGTCTAGACTAGATGCAATAAATCAATCCCCGCTGGATCAATCACTGCCCGCCAATTTGGCAGGTAGTGAAGACATACCCTTCATGTGTTTTCTAGATCTTTGACTTGCCGAGCCTAACCCTTGCAGTCAGGAGGATTAGCACAAGTCAGTTTGACTTATTTACCAAAGAGAGTGTCCAGATAGTGTGTGCTCCTTCTAATTCATCCAAAAGAAAAAAATATATAGGAAAATCATGGCATCTCTTACTTTTCCATTGGCTTGAAACTTGAGCTTTCCCTAGCAATTACTCACCAGGGCATATGTGGGGCTGCTTGCCTCAGAGGCCTTTTAAGCAGATTCCCAGATGTTGTATGTAGGGGAACACTACTAAGCACCTCCTCTACCAGAGACCATGCTGACTTTGGAAGTGGCGGCAGTGGTCTTCTCTTTGAAAATAACAGAGGAGAATGGGCCTCTGGAGGGGAGTAGCAGACTACTAGTTCATTCCATGCAAGATGATGAAACAACAGATAAAGGGGATGAGGATTTGCTCAGAGGAAGATGTGTTGCAGGGCTTGTTGGGGAAGGTTGATTGCAGCAGGCCACAAAGAAAGAGAGACATTGAAACTTTATTCTGAAATGGACTTCTAATTTTTGCATGTCCCCCTATCACTAGCTTTACATTTATTTATTTATTTGATGATTTGCACTATGGTTTTGGACACATTTGTATGGTGTGAGTTAACACAACTCTCTTATACATACACAAGATTACCAGCTCTCACTATAATTGGTGTTTCTTAAAGCCCCAAGCTTCTGGAGTCATGTGATTATGTGAGGTTTTCAGCTTTTATTTAAAATTTAAAAATAATTCTAGCCCAGATAGCTCCAGAGCAAAGCTATAAAACCAGAAAGCACATACAGCTCCCATGCATTTTTAAAACAAAATCTCAGTATTTTTAGGCAAATTTCATAATTTCTGGGGCCCGAGTCATGGTTTTTGAATGCTTGCAGTTAGCAATACTGTATATGGTTTGGCTATGCTTATTCTGGGTTTTGATTTTTTTTTTTTACTTTATTCTTCTTGCATCACTAGAAGCAGGACAAGAACTATTTAAGGAGTGAGGGGAATGAGGAAATGAGTTTGGGATCCACAGAAGAGCAGAAATTGTGGCCATTATTAAATCAATTGTTGAGTGGAACAGACCATTTGCTTGCCACCTCAACATGCATTGGGTATGTTCAGTGCAGTTTATGACTGTGAGTAAAAAGGCCAGCTTCAGTAATGCGTCACATTTGCAACATTGAGAAAGCTGGGAGCCAGGCCTGCCTCAATGTATTTTACTGTACTTTTAATGGCTCATCGTGCCAACTAGTATGCTGGTCTGCATAGAGTGTACTGACCACCAGTATTGGTAATACTTTGTCATTCTGCTAGGGAACAGGTCAGCTTACTTGTTTCTGAATGTGCTGCTGCATGCAGAATTGTTAGTGTTTTAAAAGATGAGTGATGACTTTCTGGCATGCAGCTTACTAGACTGGAGTCTTGGTATCTAGAAGCCTCAGCAGTGCTTGCACTGGGATGCTAGGTTTCCTTGCTCTTTGGTCTTGATGGTGACTTTTCACTCCTCTTGGACTGTCTCTCAGGGGAATGGGGACTTTAAGTTAAGTCTGAGTGCCTAAAGTTGCCCCATGGTCCTGATTTACCAGAGCTGGAGATGAGAAAGTCACTGGAGTGCTCTGAGTGGCTGAACCTGAGGTACAGGGGGTGAATCGGACCCCATAGGTCCCAGAGAGCACTCTAGAGAGCAGTTTCTGTCTTCTTTCAGCTTCCTAGATGTGCTCTTGAAGCTGGAGCGAGCCTTATATTGCCATAGGATGTGGGATGCCCTCCTGGTCTACACTAGGGGCGGGGAGCAATCTAAGTTACACAACTTCAGCTACATGAATAACGTGGATAATGTAGCTGAAGTCGACATACATAGATCTACTTACCGTGGTGTCTTCACTGTGGTAAGTCAACAGCTGACGCTCCCCCGTCGACTCCGCTTCCGCTTCTCGCTCCGGTGGAGTACTGGAGTCGACGGGAGAGCGCTCCGCGATCGATTTATCGCGTCTATACTAGATGTGATAAATCGACTGCCGCTGGATCAATCGCTGCCCATCGATCCAGCGGGTAACGTAGACAAGCCCTCAGCGAAAAGACCTGTGGCAGGTCTGGCAGGGCTTTAATCCTTGGGGTTTTGGCATAACCTGCTAGGATAGGCTGCAAACAAACAGGGGCCAAAGGCAAGAAGGCCCTCACCACAAAGGAAAACTTAGAGAGGAACCCACCCCCCAAAACTGTATTGTATTAAAAAAACTCAAACTGAAAAACAAACAATAAGTAAGTAATACCAGCTCTCATCTTTACATGAAATGTATGTCTTGTGCGACTAGTACAGGGCCGCATTGTCAGCTGGTCTAAAATGATGTAGCTGCAAAGGAGCTATGCTGATTTGCACAAGCTGAAAATCTGTTCCATGGCACTGATAATGTTTATAATGTTTCAAATAATATATGAAAAAGTGTCCATCCTGAACTCATACTCTTTGAAGCTAATATGGATAAACACTTTATGAAATCTAAGGGCAGGGGGAGTGACAAAAATAACAGTTTGTGAGATGGAAGGTAATATCGATTAAAAGACTTTTTTTCAGTTTTCACACTATTCATCTAGTTTATTAACAGTGCTCATCACTGCTAATAAGAGACACAGGAATACATCACTGTCCACTAAACAGAATTATTTTCTTTTTTATTGTTTTTAACTGAAGTTTAGACAAAGATTTAGGTAAAGAAGTCTCTCATATTGTAGCTGACTACAGATTAAAGAATGCAAAGTTATTCCAGGACAATATTTCCTAAGCCAACCCCATTAAAACTAAGACAACTTTCTTCATTTTCTTGTAAGACAGGAAGAAAACATCAATGTGAGTGGAGAAATATCATTTCTGCTTCTGAGTTTCCTCCATGAGAACCATTTAAAAAGAAAAATCAGCCAGAGACAACTTAACAAAAATAATGTGCAACTGATTCCTCCCCACCTCCTTTCCAGGTGGGCTTCTTTTGCTTCTTGGGGGAGTTGGGGGGAGGAGTCTTTTATCTATTATTTCCCTGCTTCAAGTGTTTATAGCCATGGCGTTAGATGACCAATACTGACAAATTCACCTTCAGGAATGGAAGTGAGAGACTTCTAACTCAATCTGAATGGAGAGGCAGGAGTTTTAAATGACTGCCCCAAGACATGGAGTATTCAATGAACAGATGCACTTTACAAAAGAGAACAATTGCAGCCATTACTCTTGATAAGCAAGATAAAGCATTCCAAAGTTAAGAAATGCCAGAATTAAAGTTTCCTGTGCAACCTTAATTCAGCTCTCTTGTGTGCATGCATTGTGATACAGTCTTGAATTACATGATCACATACTATTTTTTCCTGTAGAACTGGTACCTCTGTAAGTGCACAAGATGGTCCTGCTCTGGGGATGAATCAGGGCTGTGTAGTGAAGGAGGCTGTTTTCTGTAGGATTCCTGACCCATTTGTTTCAGAAGTTGGAAGCAGTGTAGGAAATGAGGCAGGGGACCAGAAAAGGAGAGCCTGGAAGTCAACTGTGTCTTATAGAGAAGGGGCTGCAGACTGAAGGTAATTATATGAAATACTCACATGTAACCTCGAAATCTACTTAAGTCATTGTTTGGCTTCTCACATTCAATGACACTGGTGAACTTCAAGGGGTCAAATTCAGAGTCCTGGAATCATAAAAGTGTTAAATATTTAATCTTTTCATTAAGCGTTTAATTTATAAGCATAATTGTTTGGGGTTTTTTTGCACAACATCCATAAGATATTATGGATGGGCTTTTTAAAAGCACCTCCATCAAAATGTGTCACTGAAAGTCAATGAGACCTGTGCTTCAAAATTCCTTGGGTGCTTTTGAAAGTCTCCCCTTAAAAGGATGATTTACCACCCTCCAAAGTAAAAGAACACAAGTCTCAAAGGCATGAAATAAACAAAAAGTCAGACTGAGGAGCACATGTATTTTGGGTTGGAGAGGAAAGACCAAATTTGTTTGAGTAGGCTGGAAATATTCAAAGTATCATTACTAGGTTTCAAATACTTCAAATTTAAACAAAGCAACTACAAGTCTGGAACACTATAAATCCATATATTGTGAATTAGGAAAAAGTTAATTTGAACTTTCTGAAATATAAGCAATATTTCTTAATTACTTTATACTAGCTCAGATATATTAATCCAATAGAGTAATTAGACACAGGGCCGGATTCAGGTCACAGCGCGCCAAGCACACGCTTGGGGCGGCATGCAGCGCTCTGCTGGTTGCCGGGAGGGCGGCAGGCGGCTCCGGTGGGTTCGCTGGTCCCGCGGCTCCGGTGGCAAGCCTGTGGGAGGTCCACCAGAGCTGCGGGACCGGCGAGCAGCACAGCGCCCCCCGCGGCGTGCCACTATGCTTGGGGAGGCGAAATTGCTAGAGCCGGCCCTGATTAGACACCTACAGTAGGATTCTTTATTTCTCCTAATTAGCACTCAAAACTCTACTTGATACTCTGGCTAATGAGGCTGAAGTTGGTCATTGGACATTTACCAATAGCTAACAGGTTAGGGTGTTGAAGACAGAATGGTCTATCATAGAGCAATTATTTCATTTCATTAATGAAATGAGATGCTTCCTGTGGATGAAGTATTAAACACAGGGTGGACGGAGTTAAATCAAAGCCATTTAAATACTCTATCTCGATAATTTAAATCAGCAAGCAGCTTGATTTAAATAATTTATTTTAATCTTATTTTGCATTAGTAGTTTTTATTTATTTTCCTAAAGAAAAGTTCATTCTCATTGGTTGCCAACCATTATAACATATTGATTGACAACCAAATACAGAATTTACATGGGCTTGAAAGAATTAGATTTTTATCGGTATATATCAGTAAACGTAAATTTCACCGTTCCAATGAAAATCTATTTCTACCGATAACAATAACAATTTACAGATAGGCAAAATAAGAAAAATGCTGCTTGACAACTTATTAGAGTTTGATTTAGGGATATTTACTTTGTGATATAGTCACATATGATAGTGATAAAGCTTTATAACCATTGAAACACAAATTAACTTTTTGAATCTCAACATCTGTCATTAAATAATTATTGTCCAACTCCCCCACCCATAATTTATGAGTTAAGTAAAACTACCTTAAATGTATCATATACAAGAGAAAAAACGTTTAACAAAACATGTTTTGCATTTAAAACTAACTGATTTCTTAAACAAAGGAAATTATTTATTAGGCTATAATTGACTATAAGTAGTGAATGAATGGACTTTTTCTGGTCACCAAGGGTTAGATTTTTCAAAAACACGTAGGTGTCTAAAGATGCAGATTAAGTGCGCTGTGAGATTTTCAAAATGCCCGCCTATGACTTTGTTACATTTGTGAGAAGCAAGAGAAGAAGCAAGGCTGAGAAGATGGGATGGAGGACTATAGTGCATCTCAGACGGCCACAGAATCAGGTGACAGAGAGAGTCACATTTGTATACAGAATTCAACTTCCAACCAAGAAAAACAAACAAATAACATGAACAATGGGTAACTGTGAGCTGCCAGGAAGAGCATATCCTTGTAAAGCAAGCATCAAAGAACCTAAGACACAATAGGTAATTTGAGCACATATTGGGAGCCAGATAGGGAGTCAAAATATACAGGCTGAGGAGAATCGTTAGTGTTATCTCAAACAGATTGGGCTTTTGAATTTTTTAAGTGTAGTTCATTAAGAAAAGTGACTGTAAAAGAGCATTATTAGGTTCCATAGTTATTGTGAATCAATGACTTGTACATCAAATTGGTCAGTTTATGAGTAAAAGTGCCAGCCTCTCACATTCACCTGGAATCTAACAGTTAAATCTGGGTTCTTGCCTTCTCTGTCATATCAGTAGAATCATCATAATATTCGTCCAGAAGAAAGTAATGCAATGTGATATTGTGGAAAAATGTCTTAACCCCACGTTGTAAAATACCCCCTGAATGTTGTGAAAACACAACTGAAGAGTTTGTCCTGTTGGACAAATTTAGGTTCCAATCCAGCTATGCACTTGAGCATTTACTTAATTTTACATCACTTCAGAGGAGCTACTCAGGTGCTTAATTACTTAAAATCACTATGTATTACATTTAAATATTTTTTAAAAAAACATTGTTTTCTGAAGTCAATGGAAGTATTCAGATCTCAAGATTCCAGGCCAACATAAGATGAGAATATTGCATAAATTACACATTCAACCCTTTGGCCATGTGTTCCTCTACTACTCCCTTTAACCACCTTCCGAGTGGCGTAGACAACTTTTCAGATAGAACTGAGAGTTCACCAGTGAGAACACTCTTAAAAGTCTTCAAACCGTGAAGTCTGAAGTCTGCTTCCAAACACCTCAGTTGTCTCCTATCTCAGACTAGTCTCATTCCTACTTCCAGCATTCAAGGGTTCACACCACAAACACACTACCTTGGCAACTAGCACTATCTGGGAACTTCCCATTATATGCCTTAGCCACCAATCAGCAAAGTGCACGAATGAGGACTGGGTGATGTCCCTCCAAGTCAGACTAAGGCACATTATAGGGAGCAGGCTGGAAATCTTGCACTGCCCATATAATCCCGGTGTGTGGATAAATAGAAAAATGGGTCCACCAGACTGTCAATCCAGCGTCATTCACCATAAAAAAATATGCATAGGAGAAAACTGAGTTAATCTCTCTCACATACACCAACCCAGCAACATATGAAAATCATTCAAGATATTTCAGTAAGACACATTATTGTCCTAGCTGCGTATTACATGAAGGGTTAGTGTCACACCATTTTAAAGTATAGGGGTACATCTAAAACAGTGATAAAAGACCCATGGTACAGCTGCAACTGGTCTGGGTCAGCTAACTTGGGCTTGTGTGGCTTGGGTAGTGGGGCTATAAAATTGCAGTGAAGATGTTCAGATTCTGGGGGGTGGGTCTCAGAGCCTGAGCCCAAACACTGACACTGCAATTTTATAGCCCTGCAGCCTAAGTCTTGTGCCCGAGTCAGTTGACCTGGGCTCTGAGACTTAGCGCCGCAGGCTTTTTATCTTAGTGTAGACATACCTTCTGTGTAAACGGAAGGACAAACAATATTTAGGCTGGGAAGGGAAAGATTTTACCTTTCATTATACTACACAATGATGTCACTTTTGAGCACGCTTTAGTTTATTGAGCATACATTTTCATTCAATGCTCTTAAAAAAAAAGTCTTAATTCCTTTGATAAACGTCTCTCAGGAGATCCTAGAGACACTTAACACCAAAGGCCAAGCTAATCAAATGAAAACTCTCCGTGGCTGCTGAACTCAGCAAACAGAGTATGGTTCCAAAGCTGTGTAGCTACATTAGCTTTTACAGAAATTGCAAGTTTATGGACTATATTTCCTTCCTCCCAGGAACATCTGCCAACAAAGCCAACAGCTTTAAAAAAAAGTCCATTTTACATCAAGAACAAAGTCTATCTAAACAAAAATCCTGTCAAGATCTGAAAGAAGTAATATTAGCAGACTTCCACATCAGCACCATAAAGCATATTTGTTTTATCCTGCCTGGTGTATAATTTTCCTATATGACTCCTTTTTGGAACTAAAATTCTACCTTTCACTGCGGCTTGTATACTTGAGTTCTCTTACAATTTCCTTAAAAATATACCACTATAACCTTTAACCAGCTAGCATCCGGAATAGGGGAAAATCCAATTACAGTAATAGTCTGAGGTAAGCAATTCTGATTTACTGCTAAAGCTCTTTAACTCATAAATAAATCAGATGGCTTCTTCCTTTCCTTGTGAAATGAAAGTGTAGATACATTGTATTGTATTACAGATGCTGACAGTTTTGACATGAAATTGCCTTTTTGTAAATGAATGAGCAAATACATTAATACTGCCTGCATGAGGTTGCTTTAGATGCATATAAAGAAGTTACTAAGTTAACACAAGGTTTCATGCTGATCAAAGTTTTGCTCCTTTTTATGCTGGTCCTAATACATCAGCAAGTGAGAGGCAACTCTGTCTATATTCTTGTATAAGACAGCATCTGAAGGTGTTGCTAGGAGAATGAGGCCAAATGAAGACTGCCGTCTACTATCAAAGACTGTAATTCCTAGTGTACAAATAAGTATTTTGATTGTATAAGGTTAAATTTATATAGTCACATGCAAAAAATCCCCCTCAGCCACCCCCTAATATTTTTCCTCTCCCAATGGATTTTATTTTCCACCCTTAAAAAATATTTAATCACAAAAAGGGAGAAGTTGTTTAGCAAGGAATTTATGTGTTCAGATTCACTGAAGCCTGAATACATCGCAAGTCTAGGGTCCCTACAGCAGCGTACATCAGTCTTCATGGTAGTACTCAGCAGTGGTGTTACGTTAGCACCTACATACCCTCAGCTGAGACTAGAGTCCCATTGTGTTAGATGCTGTAATCCACCCTGCTCTGAAGAGCTTACAACCTAAAAAGACTTGGGAGAAAGGAAATATTTTTATCCCCATTTTACAGATGGGGAACTAAGACATAGAAGGATCAAATGACTTACCTAGGATCTTGCAGAAAGTCTGAGGCACAGCCAGAAATTGAACTCAGTTCTCCTAAGACCCAGATCAGTGCCTTAACCACAGGATCATCCTACAGTTCACTGTCAACCCTCCGGAGGCTACTTCTACACTTTGACTGAGGCATGTGATTTGCAGCTTATCTGCACATACTTGAGGTAGCTCAGGAATAAACAGCAGCATGGCTGTGGCAGCATGGGCAGGGGCAACACTGACCAAGGGCAAGTATGTGTATACAAGCTGGGAATCACACCCCTCACTCAAAGTGCAGACATAGCATGATACTGATGGCAACACTCTAAACTGTCATATCTTAGGAAGCAAAGCCCATTGCCTTGCCAAGTGAGACAGTTTTATGTTAAATAATGATGTATATTTACTATTAAAATGTTCTCATTCAGTGGTCTGGTCTGCTCTAGTCTACCACATAAAAAAATCTATCGCAGCCCTAAGGTCTTTTTCCAACATGGTGTCTGTATGGCCAATTGTCGGTCATCCAAAGGTCACACTGGTACTGTGTGCAGCACCGTGGTGCGGTGTGCAACATTAGAGTGCCGTGTGCATTTTTCCCTCGCTCTTTTTCCTGGTCACCTAGGGGTCAGGCTAGTGTCGTGTGCAGTCTCTCGCTCTTCTGCCTGGTAACCCTGGGGTCAGGTTAGTGCTGTGTGCATAACACCAGCGTGCCGTGGGCAAAAGGGCCCAATCTGACCAATTGTAGTTCAGTTCAAATGGTCAGATTAGGGTTGTGTGCAAAACTATGCTGGTGTGCTGGGTGCAGCTTCTAGCAGCTTCTAGTGTGCCGTGTGCAAATCCCATCTACGTAGGGGGCAACAGCTCGGAACCTGGAGGGCGTAGGAGCTAGGGACCAATCAAATCCTGACAAGTGTAAAAAGGGCCTTTGAATAAAACCATGCCTCGTGCCAGGATCTGCAGGAGTATCCACGTACTAACTGAAGGACCTGATCAACCCTTCGGCCAGGGGTCTCCTCCGGATATAGCCGGCTCGGGACGTGTCGTTTTATTGCTTTTTCAGCGTTATCTTCTACGGATTCGGTATGCTTCTGGTGTCTGTTCTGCTGGTCAGCTGCGCCTGGAATAGGGTACTTGCTTTCTAATTTTCCTCTCTGTGCTTTGCTTAGCCTATTCTTTTTTCCCCTCTCTTATTTGGTACAGAACTGCATATATTGTTATCTAATGTAAAGTTGTGCGTATATGGTATATAAGAACTAAGTCGCTATAATAACTGCTGTTGAAGTTAATGGGTGTTGTATTTGGTTTGGTAATAGTGTTTGGTCAGTGTGCACACAGTTTGTTTATTTGATATATTTGTTACCTGGTTTTACAGAGCGGTTAATTTTGAATCATTTGGTTCCTTGTTAATAAATGTAAATAGATTGCTTCAGGTTGTGTAAAGGTTTCTTGTTCCAATAGTACTGTTAGTTGGTAAACGTGCTCCTCCCCAGCCCAAGTTGTGATTTTCTCCCTGTTAATAAACAGCCACGTGGTGTTTTGAAGTTTACATTTGTCTGGTGTTCATTTTCCTCTCTCAATTAAATAATTCACCGAACCTGCATTAGGGACGGACAAAATCGAGTTTGATTTCTGGTCCTAATCCAGACCCTCCCCGGAATGGCATGAGCTGGCAGGATACTGGAGGAATGTACTCAACCCCTTGTACATGGGGATGGGGGAAAATAATCTCACATTACACAACTGTGACTTTTCTGGCCACTAGCCAGAGCATCTGGTGTTAATTGATGTTAATTCAGTCCTTTCCTTGAAGGATAATAGCTGTGATGGAGGCTTTAAGATTTTTTTTGGGGTGGAGGGAAGATATGCAAGTAGTCAAAACTCTAATTCAAAAGTTCACAAAAATAACAAAAACATATTCAGTGTTGATATATTTTCCCATGTTATTATTGCCTTATACAGTAAGCTACTTCATATACTGTCTAAAATTAATCTAGCATTTTATTAATGTGCAGTCTGAATTACATAATGATGTTATTTATCCAAAACATGCAGACTGCACTCTTAGCACTTGTTTATATATTAAAGTAGTGATCATTTTAAAATGTCTAAACAACATTAGCATTAGCAACAGAATTTATCTATGCTGCTAGTTCACAAGGGAAAAAAAAGCTGTTTGATCTATGGTATTTGGGGTGGGGGGACCAAACAGTAAATCAGAATTTAACAGCTTTGTTTTCCTCATTGACTACTACTATAACTAGATTTTTTTTCAGCCAATGTTTGTTTAAAGAGAACAAGGATGTATAGTTTCACAAGCCAAAAACACTTGGGGCCAGATCTAATGGAAAATATTATGAGTCATCGGAACAACATTCAATATGCAGGAAAATTTGATGTTCCTGAGAAGTACTTCACCATTCCTATCTAGCAATTTGGTGAAAAGATCTTAGCCAGACATGGGACAATCCACTAACCAAGAAGTTGACACATGTAGAACGTTTATGAGCATTTTTTTTCATATACTCCTATGCATCGGTGAGGTCTTGAGCAGAACATTAAATATTACACAGCTGCCAGAGAGATGTGAACAAGACAGATGGCTGAGCACAAACTTATTGTTTTGTACGGCAAGCGAGAGGATAAGCAATGTTCTAATAACCAAGTCCAGAGTAGTGAGCTAGTGAATCCTCTATTTATTTAGCGTGTGCATAGTCATCTAGCCAAGTGATGGCATCTTCAGTGGTGTGATGCAGTTCTTCTAGGCCACTGCTGAACCTAGTCAGCAGCCATTCATGGACAATGTGCATCGTCTGTGTTGTGCTACAGCTAAACAAAGAGCTGTCATAAAGGCCCCAGCGATACTGGTTGATTGCACAGAGATCTTGCCCAGTCCAGAAGCTGTTCAACAGGGACCATTGGTGATGGGGCAGGTCAAAACCAGGCAGGCAAATTGTGTGGTCAGTGACCAGGGACTGGCTGGGGATTATAACATATATCCATTCTTCTCACCAGAGTGTTTCCGCCCTAATATCCTGGTGTGGCGGATGAGACCATAATGGGCGATGTGGTGGCAAATGTGCAGCTGGTGGTTTTAAAAGGTCATTGTGTAGCGGCAGGCTTGAGTTGGCATGTAGTTTCTCTAGAAACATGCCAGTGGCAACCTTTCGTCTGATATGAGGAGGAGCAATATTGCTCAGAACTGGGAGTCCTGGAAGTGGAGTCAGACGCAGGGTGCTGGAGATGATACACATGGCGGCATGTAACTGCTTATCTGCCAGTTTTGTGTGTGACGATCGGCTCCATACTGGTGCGCAGTACTTCGCTACCGAATATGAGGTGGCAAGAGCTGACGTTTGCAGAGTTGGAGCACGAGCACCCCATGAAGAGCCTGCCAATTTGCTAAGAAGATTGTTGCTCATCTTAACTTTAGCTGCTGTCTTCTTCAGGTGGGCATGGTAACTCAGTGGGTGGTCTAAGGTCACACCTAGATAGACCAGTTCTATTTCATGCTTCATCTTCTGACCATTCAGATCAGTTCTCGGGTTGCATTGGCGTGATGAAGATGGAACAAACTGGAGACTGTTTTTATGACACTTGGCTGGAGGCGCCAAGTCTTACAGTAGTCAGCTAACTTTGTCATGTCTTGGTTTAAGATGGCATCAAGCTTGTGGAACGTCTGGACCTGGGTATCACAAAAGATGTCTGCTAAATGAACTTTCATGACTCTGTTGTTGGCAGGTCATTGATGTAAAGGTTGAACAGGGTTGCCGAAAGCACAGATCCCTGGGGTAGCCCATTGCTCTGCCATCTCCAAGCACTCATCCTCTCCCCCACATGGACTCTGAACTGCCTATCATGGAGGAACAGTTTGACGCCTGTAACCCAAGGTAGCAGAACCTGTGATACCTTCACGAGCAGCTCAGTGTGCCATACCATATCGTACGCCACTGTTAGATCAATGAAAACAGCGCCTGTTTTCAAGTTTGCCTGGAAGCCATTTTCAACAAATGTGGTCAGCGTGAGTACTTGATCATATGTGCTATGGCTTCGGCAAAAGCTGGTTTGGTTAGGGCTCAAAATTCTCTCCACATCGGGTAATATGCGCTATAGGACCAGGTGCCAGTGCCTTGAAGCACACCAACAATAAAGATATGGGACGATAGCTTGATGCTTGACTTGGATCCTTTCCAGGCTTTAGGAGGCCAATGACTTTTGCAGTGAGCCATATCTTCAGTAGCCTCCTTTCACTGATGACCCTGGTGAAGAATTTAACAAGTCATAGCCAAGCACGGTGGCCAAGGTTTTTTAGGAATTCTGGAGATATGTTGTCATAGCCCACGGCTGTTCCACACTTGATGCTACCCGGTGTCTGTTTCAGCTCTGTTCCAGTGAATGGTTCCAGGCAGCTTCTGATCTGATATACACGTTTAAACACACACCATTTGTTCCTCACTTGTCTTCGCACCTAAAGGAGACTAACACTGTAAGGCGGTAGTTATGAGGAAAAAGAGCATTTCATGGTTGAAGTAGCTTCCCAAATATGGATCCAGAACTTGACTGAAGGTTAAGAATGTGGAGACCATAGCTACCAAAGGCCAGACAGTGGAATGGATTAACTGGTTTATACTTAACAAGAACCAACCCAAACATTAGCCCAACCTTTGAATAAAAACAGAGACCAGAGCTTTAGTGTTTGAAAAAGTTGTGTGTGCAACATGGGCTGTTACCTTATAAACTCTTACTAATTTCATCCTCACAACCCCTCCAAGAGGATACACTGATATTCTTCCATACCTTGTCCATGTCCTCATAACTCCCCAGTAGTCCATGCTCTCCTCACCTTTGCTTGATACTGTTGCTCAACACCTCTCCTAGTCTTTCTGCTGGCTGTCAAAATTGCTAAATTAAAATCTCACATGCTGTGTGTTATGCAGTATTTTAATTTTCATTTGCACAAAATTTTAATTTGACAGCACTAAGGCCTAAGAAAGCTTCCAAAAATAAAGGGGCCTGCTGCTGCCGTTACCACAGCCTCTTAGGGTGTATCTACACAGCCTGTGGCAGCAAACCTCCCAGCCTGGGTAGAGAGACTTGGGCTTGTGGGGCTCACACTAGCGGCTCTAAACATAACTTCAGACAGCTCAGGCTTTGTAGCCTCGGGAGATAGGTGGGCTTCAGGGCTTAAGTTCCACCCTGAGCCATAGCTTCAAAGCAATGTCTACACAGTTGTTTTTAGAGTGCTAACTTGAGTATGCTGACTGGGACAGGGAAGCTCCTGCGAGCTGTGTAGACATATCCCTAATAGTCAGGGGTGAGGGCTGCTCAGACTACTCATGAGTAGAACTGTTGCTGGGAAAAGAAAAAAAAAAGCAGGAAGCAGGAAAAGTGCATTGTTAAGCCTCCTCCTCATCTCTTAAACCAAGCTGCTGGCAAGAGGGGAGCCCTTGGGCATACTCTCTCCACTCCCACAAAGATCTGCCAAAACGAAAGGGAAGGAGAGAAGAAAGGGAGGAAGAAGGGTCTCTGCCCTCACATGAAGAGGATCAGTCAGAGGGTAGGGGTGCAACTCTTCCATGTATTTATGTTTCTCTGATATTTCATGAGTTCTCTTGGAAATTGTAAGATAGGCTCTTTCATTGGTGCTGGCACACAGCTCTCTTGCTTTCTCTTTGCTGCACAATTTTAAAATGGAACTCCAGAGCCCCAACAGCACAAAGCAGTGACAGGTGATGGAAATGTCCTTTATAAATAGTAAATTCTGAGATTAATTGGATACCAGATGTGAATAGTGAAGCTAGATGTACCTATTGCATTTCCATCTCAGAAATGCAATTTAGATAAAAGAGTTTATTTCACGACATTACACAGAAGAAGTGTTTATATAGGCTGATTCTAATCTTATTTTGCAAATGGGTGAAATCTGTAACCTGCAGGGACCCTCTGCTTCTGTGAGATTCTAGTTCTCGCTGTTGGAGAAAACAGAACAGTTCTAATATGGATAATGAAAATAGAGCATTAGATTTGACTATTATAGGATACCATTAGTGATGACACCGCTGTTACATTTGTGCCAGTCTTTCCATTATAGTCTCTAATTTCTAGGTTATATAACTAAGTAATAACAATGTTCTCCAAATCAGAAACTGGCATAAAGCCTTAGCCTGGAATCATATTTTTTTTAACATCATCCATTATCACAGACTTGCTGAACTAGTGTTCCTGATGCTATTATAGTATTAAGAAGACCCCATCCTCACATAATACCAGAGCCAAGTACCTCTATGATAGCTCTGCTGAGGGAGGAGCAGGGGAGATGAGAGGATTAACAATAAATCTATGATTAATAACTCTGTAGTTGACATACACCATATCGGAGAGAGTTGGGGAACTTGAGAACCACTCTGGGTAAGTTAACATTTCTGCGATGCTGTTGTCTGGACCTAGCTAAGTGTCTGTTTTAATAATTAACTTGAGTTCCTTGTTGCGTAAATGTTGACAAGCCCACGAGCCATGCTTTAGAAACACAACCTCTCTGCTGCCTCCCCTACCTTTTTGGAGGAGAAATGGAGCCTGTGAAGCCCAGTTGTGGTTTCATGAAATAGAGGTGGTCCCATGCTGCTGAGCTTACCTCTGTGGAGTGGGAGGAGCCCTTGCCATTGCCCCTCCATGTGAGGGTGTGGCTATGGAATGGGAGTCGGGCACTAGGGGCAATGCCATGGGGAACTGCATGTCATGCTGCTCCTAGGGCTCCAGAGTGCCTTAGGCCACGTCTACGCTAGTACTGTACCGATGCAGCTGTGACTCTGTAAGATTACTCATGTAGCCACTCTATGCTGACGAGAGAGAGCTCTGCTGTTGATATAATTAAACCACCTCCAATGAGCAGCAGTAAATATCTTGATGGGAGACCGTCTCCCGCTGACATAGCGCTGGGCATACCAACGCTTCTATCGATGTAACTTATGACACTTAGGAGGGGTCTTTTCATACCCCTGAGTGACATAAGTTACACCAATAAAAGTGCTAGTGTAGACGTAGCCTTACTCTGGTCCTGAATTAAAAAATGCTCAGTGTTTGATAAGAAAATATCATATTTGGTAACAGATATTATAAAATGATTTCCCCTTCCCAACAGGCACAGCAATTAGTATCTACGACTAAGGAGTAACCAACCACGACATTTGGTTTTGTTAAAGAAAGCCATATTTAAATGATGCAAAACAGCCATGAAACATTGGAGTTGACAGCTCGAACCAGCAACAACCAGGAAAATGTAAAGAAAAGGCCAAAAAACCTGCTCTAAACATGCTTTAAATTTAAAAATGTACTCCTTTTGTAGCAGAAAATTAATTTAACATTTTTTCCCCAGATCTGAAATGTTTAATTTTTCCATCTGAAAAACTGTAATGTAGAGGTGCCAAACTGACCTCCTGGATTATGAAGTCTCCTATTTCTCCACAGAGCAGATATATACATGCGCAGTAGCATTACACATCTACCTCCCTCTCCCCCTCCCTCTAGCTTTACCCCTGCACCTTGACCCTGGGGTGAAGGAACCACCTTTAGGAACACAAGGGTATGTCAGTCTCCATGAGTAGGATTTTCAACCCTGGATACTTTAAGTTAGGCCCCATAACCCATATTTGAGCACAAAAGTAAAGGTGGCCTATGTCAACTGGAGATGCCAAGTGCTCAGCGCCTTTGAAAAAAAAACCCACACCATTTATTTAGGAGCTTTGGGTTAAATGACAGGTTTGAAAATTTTGACCTATACCTACTCAAATCCTTAGCCTCTGGAATGAGACTGCCAATAAATCTTGACAGTAAGAATAGTGATGTGGACACTTACACACTGGAAACCAGAAGGAGACAATCAACTCATTTTACATCGAACACACAGGAACAGAACTATTCTTTGATAATTTGCATAACTTCCCCCTGCCACTGCAAAAGTAATCACAAGACAACAACGCAAAGGTAGTGAAGGAGTGAAAAAGTGCTAAACTATTATATTAACAAAAAATTATAAATGTAAACAGATTTATAATCCTTCCACTTGCTAAGGACCCACTTTAAATTTTATACTCAATAAGATGTTCTATTTGTTGCTGTTTTACTTTGTCTTGCTAGTTGCTATATCATCTTGTTAGAAATATATTTTTATAATTAGAGACATCAACAATTTTCTCAGAAGGTGTCTCTGAACACAGCATTACCTGAAAGGATATGGTACAGCAGTACGAATGGTGTGCTTTTCACCCTGTTTCAACTTTTAAAAAATACATTTGTGTTGCTTTGGAAGGTTTTACTACTACTGACATGGTGAAAATTAAAAGCCTGCCTTTGAACTGTGGTTTTGAATGGGCTTGATGTGTTAGCATTTTGTGTTGCATAACAAAAAGCCTATATAATACGGTGTGACATGTCAAGTTTGGGAATTCTGAAAAAGACATGTTTCACTGAAAGCTTAAACTAAAAACTGACTATTCTTTTAGCTGAACTACACTGCAGTACGGCAGATACAAAATGAGGAAGTTGGTTTCTCTTTTTTGCTTGTTGTGGTTTTTTTAAAAACTCTCTTTTCCCAGTGGTGAATCTAATTTTGGCAAAGTGTGTGGGATAGAGCATTAGTCTGCTATTTTAACATTCACATATCTGGAATTTTAAAGTAACTTTACTTAACTCCATTAACTTTTTTTTTTTTTTTTTTTTTTAAAAGAGTGCAGACGGAATTACACCAGAAAGTTGCTAGAAATGTAGTGCGGCCTGCTCATGTCCATCCAAAGTATGCACACCTCTAAATAAGACCAAGCATTATGATTAGTCAATCTCCATCTAATTATTCATTAGAATTTAGTATTTTTACTAGTCCTTTCAGATAGGTACACACAGAGCTAGACTGAGGCTGGTCCTCGATGGATGGATGGATGGAATGGGCAGGAAAAGGAAAGAGAATTAAGGATCCTTCTTTTACCCTCCTTGTCCCTTCATGGGGTTCAGCCACAGTCTCTCAGGGCTAGTCAATATTATAAAGGCCATCCCCTTTGTGGAAACACAGCTTATAGCAGCAAAAGGAGTTCTTTTGCCACTACAGTTAAATTTTCTCCCCAGATAACAAGCTATACTGGCAAAAGCACTCCTTGTGCTGGTATAGGCTGTGGCTATATTGGGAGTTTTGCTGGCAAAGTTATGTTGGTTAGGGGTGTGATCCCCCCCCCCGCCACATCCTGACACAACTACGCTCGCAAAACTTTGTAGTGTAGACCTGACCTCAAACATACAGCTAGTGCACTGGTTTAACTTTAGGGAGTTACTTTAAACTAGTGTAGTTAAACCAATGCAGAAGGCTATGTGTGGATGTTCTTATTTAGGTTTAGACCATGTTTATTTCCAGTTTAGCGTAAGTTGATTAGGACTTGCAAATTGATTTTTTTACTGACTTAAGTTAAATTGAAACAGGAAAGTTTGAATCCAAAGTGTCAAAAATAAACCAAAATAAATGTGCCTCCACACAGGAATTTTCACTGGTTTAGCAGAACCACTTCATCTAAATTTATTTAATTAAACCAGTACACAACTGTGTGTAGACAAGGCCCAGCTCTTCAGAAAGAAAGAGGGCAGGGGTGTCATGGTATAAATCCCCACTCTGAACCTTAGCGTCCAAAAGATGGGGTACCAGCATGAATTCCTTTAAGCTTAATTACCAGCTTAGAACCTGTAGCGCTGCCACCAACCAGGAATTCCAGTGCCTGGTACACTCTGGTCCCCCAAAAACCTTGCCCGAGGACCCCCAAGACCCAGACCCTCTGGATCTTAACACAAGGAAAGTAAACCCTTTCCCCCACCGTTGCCTCTCCCAGGCTTCCCCTCCCTGGGTTACCCTGGAAGATCACTGTGATTCAAACTCCTTGAATCTTAAACAGAGGGGAAAATTCACCTTCCCCCCCTCCTTCTCTCTCCCCTTCCCAGACTCTCCCTGAGAGAGAAAGTAATCCTAACACAGAGAGAAATTAACCTCTCTCTCCTCCTTCCCTCCTTTCTCCCCACCAATTCCCTGGTGAATCCAGACCCCGTCCCCTGGCATCTCACACCAGAAAAAAAAAACTCAATCAGGTTCTTAAACAAGAAAAGCTTTTAATTAAAGAAAGAAAAACAGTAAAAATTATCTTTGTAAATTTAAGATGGAATATGTTACAGGGTCTTTCAGCTATAGACACTGGGAATACCCTCCCAGCCTAAGTATATAAGTACAAATTAAAATCCTTTCAGCAAAATACAAAATTGAACTCCTTCCAGCCAAATACACATTTGCAAATAAAGAAAACAAACATAAGCCTAACTCACTTTATCTACCTAGTACTCACTATTCTGGACATATAAGAGACTGTATCAGAGAGATTGGAGAGAAACTTGGTTGCACGTCTGGTCACTCTCAGAACCCAGAGAGAACAACAACCAAACACTAACAGCACACACACAAACTTCCCTCCCTCAAGATTTGAAAGTATCCTGTCCCCTGATTGGTCTTCTGGTCAGGTGACAGCCAGGCTCACTGAACTTGTTAACCCTTTACAGTCAAAAGAGACATGAAGTACTCCTGTTTTATTAACCCTTAACTATCTGTATATGACAAGGGGTTAAGACATGATCCTCCACTGTCCAGCTATGAAGAGAAACACAGTCCAGCTTTTCAAAGGGTGGTGCCACTGCTGCTCCAATATGCACTCCCCCCAGAGCCTTGTCCTGGGACTCCTGCCAAATTGATGCTCTCCACCTATGTCCCACAACATGGCCAGTGATTTTATGAACCATAATCTGGTGAACAACATCTAAAAGAGACTTTGTGGATTTTGTTAGGAACACACTAGATACAAATATTTGGGTTGTTTCATTCTGCAGTGCATTAAGACTGTAAATGTTTTTCATGAGTCTAGATTAATACTAGCAAAATATTCTAAATCATCCTTATGAAACCTGAAAGGAAGGATTGATTCCTGTAATGAAGGCTGCATCTGCTTAGCTGCTCTCAGAAGAGTGGTTGGACAAAATATTTTAAACACATGTACAACATTCCATAAGCAATTATAGAGGGTGTGGTGGTAAAACAGGCTGCACAGTAATACAGAAAACACATTGATTTTTCTTGCACAATGTGTCTCCTATTAGGTACAGCACACTCAAATGTTTGCTGTGACATAAGGAACAAATAGGGTGGGTTAGCGTTTAGAAGGAACTTGGTATATCACCAAGATACACTAAGCTTTTCCGAAAAGAGTGCTGGTTGTTCACTGCTAGAACTTTAGGTCACTCAAAACTTGGGTATAGCAAAGTATTCTCAGCTTAACTTTCCAATGTGTCTCAATACACACATTGATCTGATCCATGCCCCAGTATGAAATAAATCCCCTATATTTTTCTGATCTAAAGGCAAATTATATGAAAGGAAATTTCTGATTATTTAAGGTTTTTGAATATAACAATCTCCATAGTATCTAGGTCCAGAGACTACAGTACCTAAATATTAAGGGGGAGAATTTCTAAGGCATAAATGCCTTTGAAAAATCTCTGCCTATATTTTCCTTCCCAGAAGAACCATTTAAAAAAACCCAGCACTGAGTATCATGACAAGTTAAAAGAAAAAGAAAAATTTCTGAAATATTCCATTTCATGAGCTGCTTTATTAATTTTAAATAGAATTGTTCTCCAAAGATTTGTTTACATAAGATCAGACATACAGGGATACTGAAATAAAAGCTACTGGTTAAGTGCAAATCAGTAAAAAAAAAAAAAACTTAAAAAGAAATTGCCTCATAAATTTATGGCAAAATGAGGAAAAAAGATTAGTAAACTCAATTACCGTGCAGTAGCACTTCAAATATTGATTGGTTTCAGGAGAATCAGATCTTTAAACTGCAATTACACAAACAGATCTCTCACCTACTTGCTTAACTGATCGTTTATTTGCTAACCTACCTGATGTAAATGTATACCAAAGAATCACACATTCAAATTAGATTTTTCAAAAGCCAGAGAAATGGCAATACAGCCCATGAAATTAAAATCATGTACAGAGTCAAGGATTGATTTCACAGTTTGAGTATCAATGGGACATATGATCATATACAGAAAGTATAGGTTTTATGTCAGAAGTATCACATTTATTAACATACAAACAATACTAAGTAACAATAGTGTTCCCAACATACTAATATTTATTCAGATAAATCAAGGCAGAATTGAAATAATTTATATTTCTAGATACTCCATTCCAAAAATTAGGTTCTTGGGATTCGCCAGCCGAGAAGACCAATAGCAGCCACAAATGCTGCAGAAACAATTCTAGGATCTTCATGAGCCTTCTTCACATTTGTTTAGAGTGTGATAAGGCCTGCAAAGTGCTGCATCCTCAGTCTCAGGACTGCCACTGTAGTTGCTTGCTGTGATTCAGAGTACTGCTAACAAAGGACCCATCCAATCTCTGGTGGACAGATGTTGTTCCGGTAAGAAAACAGTATTTTCTGAGCACAGGACTGGCATGCAGGAATTCTGACTCTCTCTAGTTTTGGGAAAGTCACTGTCTGGGCCCTGCATACGTCTGTATGAGCAGAGGACATAAAGAGGGTACAGACTGCCCTGGAAGATCATACCTCTTTGCAGGGGAGTTCTCAGACCAAAATAGAGCTGGCATAACAGCTCTGCACAGGCTTCTCAGTCTGACCCTGACACATGAGAATGTGTTGGTATCTAGAAGAGGCATGAGTGTCAAGCACTACACTCTGGCTAGTCTGTATTGGTGACATGGCTCTTTATGGCATGCAACTTAGAGTAGACTTGGCATGCTGTAAATTGCATGGGTGGGAACAAGGTAGAGACTCTGAACTGGGACAGAATTTGGGAGTCTTGAAAGTGGCTTTCCCATCTCATGTGGCGTGCCACCTCCTCTCTTCCTCATGCCCAGCACAGGAAAGGGTACTAAAGAATTTGGCCCTCTCTCTCAGCTTCCCTGTCTGTAAAATGAAAGCCATTGTGACTTCTTGACCTACTTCACACATTTAAGAAAAAACTCATTTTGCCTAATAACATAAATGCAAAGTATTGATATTAAATCTTTCTCCATGCTTGCTACGGGAATGTTAGCTCAAATCCTGTGATGTGCCGCTGATATTTTAACAACGGGTTCCCACATCTTGCCCTCGGCCTGTGACGTGTGTGTGCTATAAAGAGGAGGGAGGAAGGATTGCACAATCTATTCATTTGTTTCCCATTTATACGAGAGTGCTGTGAAATGAGCCAGTGCCACATGGCAACAGACGTATTAAGAATAATTTTACTGTACATACTGATAATGTAGCAGCATTCAGCTTCAATGAATTAATGGTGTGGGGTGGACTTCTTATAGGGAATTTGGGGACAGGCTCCTATGGAATTTCTTTTACAATGATACTTAACATTTGGTGGAAAAAATATGCTCTTCAGAAACATATTTCTGAGCCCCAGGAATAAACTATCTCTGATGGGGATGATTTAGCTGGGTCCAGAGAAGAGGTGAACTTCATTTTAGGAACAGAGAACCCACTCCAATCTTCCCTGTCATTTGGTTGTCTAAAAAAGGGACACAGAGGAACTGCCTCTGACATATCACTGTTCAACACTCACCAGGGCAAGTTTTTCAAAGGTTGTAAAGACTCTTCTCATCTTAGTGAGACACATATAGTGACATCACATGCCAGGGGTTTTGGCCAGTACTTTAATAAGGACTGCTCACATATTGCTGAGGGAATTACAGGATGCTGCAGTTGCACTAGACTTTGAAATTTCAGGTACGCATGCTGCTGACAACTTAATTGACATTGAAACCAGGACTTGGGTATTTAGTCTTTCTGAGTTATTCTAGGAGGAGGTGGTCATGTGCTGTTTTCTTTGGAGCTCTTTTTCAATATTTGACTTTAGGAGGGGATATCGTTGAAATAAATGGCAGTTTTGTCATTGACTTCAATCTATATTTGGTACTTACATGGGCCCCATTACTGCAGTATTGGAGTGCCTCACAATCACAGCACCCTTGTGAGTTAGAGAAGTGCTATTATCACTATGTTACATATGATTAATACTCAAGTACGGTCGCTAGATTAAGTAAAAGTCAGGCTAGTTTTCCAATCATTTCATACAAAGCACCTCCTATTCCCGACCTTCTGGGTTTGTTCGTTTATTTGCAGCACAATGCTGTTGTGGAGAGATGAATGCCAACAAGAGAGCAGTGAGGCAACTTTTGTAGCTCGTGCTCTCACCAGCTGAAAATACACCATTAAAATACATGCATGCTGTACCTTTAAAGTTAGAGGGACATGGATTTTTATGTAGAATTTCCAACTGAAAGTGATTTGGCCCACAGACATGAAAAATAGTTATTTTCTATGTTGAAAACGATCTACAGAAAGAACAGTTGAAAATGTGATACAAAAACCAAAATACAATACAAGTCATTAAAAAAAAAAAGTAACATTTGCCTGTCCCACACAATTACCAAATATCTCCATTTTCAAATACGGGGAAAATGTAGCAATAACTGCATAATGGTATCTGAGGTAACTGTTGGCATATCCTAACAGTTTAATTCTAATTGCAGGGGAGCACCAGTCCTGCTAGAAGAAGAAAGGTTAATTGATTGGTGTGCTTTTGGATTGGTGAATCACTTATTGAGTTTAAACAAACCATTATCTTAAATAAAAATGAAAGATGTTGACTTACCAACTCTAAGAATCTCCTCACTACCTGTCTTTGTTTTAAATTGGTCTCCCCATCCAGGTTAGCAGTTTCTATATGACACAGCCCATCAGGGTCACTTGAAGAGAGCAGCAATATGTCAGCAGGTATGATTTCATTACAACGAAGCTGAACAAAGTCGCCAACTTCTACTTCTTTCCAATATCTGTTCATATATTTCTTTTCATTCCTGACAAAGAGACATGTACAGGAAATACATCAAAACACTGACCAGGTAGGGATGTCTCAGTCTAGTCTGTTTGGATTTTAGGCTGGACCACAGAGTCTTCGTGAAAAATCACCAAGATATTCTCAAATTCTCCCTCTTTAGAAAAATCAGATGGCCATAAAAAGGGTGATGAAGAGGTAATGTGGCTGGATAACAATTATTAAGGGCTAGATCAGACACCTTCCTTTCAGCCTCTAAATGGACTACCTACCTTGTGGGCATGAGTACATTGGGGTAAATAGGTTCTGTACACCCATTACTCCTACCCTTGACAGATGGGTTGGCCATGGCTCCTCCCTCATCGCAGTGCACCAATCAGTTCAGCTTAACTATTGCAGGGGAGGGGGTTAGTTACCTGCTACTGATGAAGGCCAGTAATAGATTTGTACCCCACCTCCAGGGGCGAGGGTAGGACAGGAAAGGAAATGGCCAGTCCCCTCTGAGGCACAACTCCTTCCTTGCACTGTTCCTGAGGCACCACAACTATGTGCCACCCTTTATCAGCCCAATCTAGCCTTCAAAAGAAGCAATGAAAATATTTGCACACATTGTAATGCAAATATATAAAGAGTCACTAACATCTTTGGGAATTACTCTTTAAAGAAACCCAGCATACAAGTGTTTTTCCTCTCTCCAATGACCACTAACAACTACTGTGACTTATAAGGATGAACTTTTTGTGGTGCTGCATGTGAAACTTAGACCCAAGAGCCAAAAATACACAACCCAAATGAATTCCAGTAAAAAACCCACTAAGCTAGAGTCACCACGAAAAACGCAGCCTCAAATAGAGTGTGGGGAGAGGACATTCTTGTTTCCTTAAAGTGAGCTTTTATAGTGACACATTAACTAGTGATATCTGTTGTATACAGTAGTTGTCTCTCTGCCCAACAATTATAAACCTTCTATTTTGCAACTGAATTTCTTTGTCACTTCAAAGATTTATCTAGCTGAAAAAGACGGTTACTCACCTTTGTAACTGTTGTTCTTCGAGATGTGTTGCTCACATCCATTCCAGTTAGGTGTGCGCGCCGCGCGTGCACGTTCGTCGGAAACTTTTTTACCCTAGCAACTCCAGTGGGCCGGCAGGTCGCCCCCTAGAGTGGCGCCGCCATGGCGCTCTATATATACCCCTGCCGGCCCGCCCGCTCCTCAGTTCCTTCTTGCCGGCTACTCCGACAGTGGGGAAGGAGGGCGGGTGTGGAATGGATGTGAGCAACACATCTCGAAGAACAACAGTTACAAAGGTGAGTAACCGTCTTTTCTTCTTCGAGTGATTGCTCACATCCATTCCAGTTAGGTGACTCCCAAGCCATACCTAGGCGGTGGGGTCGGAGTGAGAAGTCGCGGCCCGGAGCACCGCAGTTCCGAAGGCCGCATCCTCCCTCGACTGCTGGACCAGGGCGTAGTGGGAAGCAAAAGTGTGGACCGATGACCAGGTCGCTGCCCGACAGATTTCCTGGATGGGCACACGGGCTAGGAAAGCCAGCGATGACGCCTGCGCCCTGGTAGAATGCGCAGTCACACGGCCCGCAGGGACATGGGCCAAGTCATAACAAGTCCTGATACAGGACGTAACCCAAGAGGATATCCTCTGGGAGGAGATAGGAAAACCTTTCATACGATCTGCTACCGCCACGAAAAGCTGGGGGGATTTTCGGAAGGGCTTAGTCCTGTCTATGTAGAACGCGAGAGCCCTACGGACATCCAGCGAGTGGAGCTGCTGCTCCCTGCCCGAGGAGTGAGGTTTTGGGAAAAAAACCGGAAGGAAAATCTCTTGGTTGACATGGAAGGCTGAGACCACCTTGGGCAGAAAAGCAGGGTGTGGTCTCAGCTGCACCTTGTCCTTGTGGAAGACCGTATATGGGGGGTCTACCACAAGAGCTCGGAGCTCCGACACCCGTCTAGCTGAGGTGACAGCCACTAGAAAGGCAGTTTTCCAAGAAAGGTAGAGCAGGGAGCAAGTAGCTAACGGCTCAAAGGGGGGCCCCATGAGTCGGGACAACACCAGGTTAAGATCCCAGGTGGGAGCAGGGGGACGGACGTTAGGGAATAAACGTTCCAGCCCTTTAAGGAATCTCGACACCGTCGGGTGAGAAAAAACGGAGCGACCGTCCGCACCCGGGTGAAAGGTGGAGATAGCAGCTAGGTGGACTCGCAACGACGATAAGGCCAGACCTTGCCCTTTGAGGGACAAAACGTAGTCTAATATTTCGGAAACCGAAACTTCCATAGGGCGGAGATTTCTCTCTACGCACCAACAGGAGAAGCGCTTCCATTTCGCTGAATACGTGGCTCTTGTGGACAGTTTCCTGCTGCTCAAGAGCACCTCTCTCACAGGCGTGGAGCATCGCAGCTCTGGGCCAGTCAGCCACGCAGGAGCCACGCCGCTAGGTGCAGCGACTGCAGGTCTGGGTGACACAGGGTCCCGTGGTCCTGGGTAATCAGGTCCGGATGAAGGGGCAGGGGAACTGGGTCGGCTATGGCCAAGTCCAGCAGCATGGTGTACCAGTGCTGCCTGGGCCACGCCGGGGCTACCATGATCACGAGCGCCTCGTCCCTGCGCACCTTCAGGAGGACCTTGTGGACTAGAGGGAACGGGGGAAATGCATAGTACAGGTGGGTCGACCACCGGATGAGGAAGGCGTCCCCTATCGACCCCGGTTCCCTGCCCTGAAAGGAGCAGAATGCTGGGCACTTCCTGTTCCCCCTGGACGCAAAGAGGTCCACCCGGGGATAACCCCACCTCCGGAAAATGGAGAGAGCGACATCCGGGCGAAGGGACCACTCGTGCGACAGGAAGGATCTGCTCAGTCGATCTGCCAGAGTGTTCCGTACTCCAGGGAGGAAGGAAGCCCTGAGGTGAACGGAGTGGGCTACGCAAAAGTCCCAGAGACGTATCGCCTCGTGGCACAGGGAGGAGGACCTGGTGCCGCCCTGCTTGTTGATATAGTACATCGTCGTCGTGTTGTCCGTAAACACGGCGACACAACGACCCTGAAGCTGATGACAAAACGCTTGACAAGCAAGGCGGACCGCTCTCAACTCCCGTATGTTGATGTGGAGCCCCACCTCCTCCTGGGACCACAGGCCCTGTGTCCGCAGGGTCCCCAGGTGGGCCCCCCAGCCCAGATCTGAGGCATCCGTTGTCAGGGATACCGATGGCTGAGAGGGGTGAAAGGGAAGACCCGCACATAACACGGACTGGTCCAACCACCAGCCGAGAGAGTCCAAGACCTTCTGGGGGATTGTGACTAACATGTCTAAAGGTTGCCTTTGCGGCCTGTAACGGCTGATAAGCCACAGCTGGAGAGGCCTCATGTGGAGCCGAGCGTAGCCGGTCACAAAAGTGCACGCTGCCATGTGGCCTAACAGGGTTAGACATGTCCTTACTGACGTCAACGGGGCTGACCGCAAACGCTGAACGATCGCCGCCATGGTCTGGAACCGTTGCAGAGGCAGCGAGGCCCTGCCCATCGTGGCGTCCAAGACCGCCCCGATAAATTCCACCTTTTGCGTGGGCCTCAGAGTGGATTTGTCTGTGTTTATCAGGAGGCCCAGACTTGCAAATACGGCGGTGATCAGGCGGACATGGCTGCTGACCTGCTGCTCCGACGTGCCCCGAATCAACCAGTCGTCCAGATAAGGGAACACGTGGACACGGTTGCGTCGAAGATGCGCCACGACAACTGCCATGCATTTTGTAAACACCCTTGGGGCCGTGGACAGGCCGAAAGGGAGGACTGCAAACTGATAATGAAGAGCCCCCACAACGAAGCGGAGAAAGCGTCTGTGGCGCGGCCAAATGGCAATATGAAAATACGCGTCCTGCATGTCGAGGGCGGCGTACCAGTCTCCCGGATCCAGGGATGGAATAATGGTCCCCAGGGATACCATGCGGAACTTCAACTTCACGAGGTATTTGTTGAGTTCTCGCAGGTCGAGGATAGGCCTGAGGCCCCCCTTGGCCTTGGGGATCAGAAAGTAGCGGGAATAAAACCCCTTGCCTTTCTCGTTTTCCGGAACCGCCTCTATGGCTCCTTTGCTGAGGAGCGTCTGCACCTCCTGTCGAAGGAATTGCTCGTGAGAGGGGTCCCTGAAGAGGGACGAGGAAGGAGGGCGGGAAGGAGGAAACGAAACAAACTGCAGGCGGTATCCCGTCTGCACCAGGTTTAAGACCCAGCGGTCCGATGTTATTTGGGACCACGCCGGGAGGAAAAACGAAAGGCGGTTTGAAAACGGGGGGAAAAGATCCATAGGGGAAACTGCTACAGCGCCCTCGGGCGCACCTTCAAAATGAAGGCTTAGGACCAGGCGGGGGTTTCGAGGAGCCTTGGTTCTGCCCCCCTTGGTTCCCAGACTGCCTGCGCCTGCCGTTCCTGCCGCGGCGCCTGTAAGGGTCCTGCCGCTGGCGGAACTGGGAAAACGGCCTACGGTACGGCTGCTGCTGTGGCCTAAAGGGTCTACGCTGCGTCACGGGGGTGTGCATCCCGAGGGACCGCGCAATGACCCGGTTGTCCTTCAGACTCTTGAGTCTGGGGTCTGTCTTTTCCGAAAACAGGCCCTGGCCTTCGAAAGGAAGGTCCTGTATCGTGTGCTGGAGCTCTGGCGGAAGGCCGGAAACCTGCAGCCAGGAGATGCGACGCATCGTAACTCCCGACGCGAGGGTACGGGCAGCCGAGTCCGCAGCGTCCAAGGATGCTTGTAAGGCCGTGCGCGCGACCTTTTTGCCCTCGTCCAGGATGGCCGTAAACTCCTGGCGAGCATCCTGTGGCAGCAGCTCTTTAAATTTGTCCACTGCCACCCAGGAGTTAAAAGCGTACCTGCTCAGCAGGGCCTGCTGATTAGAGACCCTGAGCTGCAGGGCCCCAGCCGAATATACCTTACGGCCAAGGAGGTCCATGCGCCTGGCCTCTCTGGATTTGGGGGCCGGAGCCTCCTGGCCGTGACGCTCCCTATCGTTCACCGACTGCACCACCAGTGAACCGGGAGTCGGGTGAACGTGCAAGTATTCATACCCCTTGGAAGGGGCCATGTACTTTCTCTCGACTCCTTTCGCTGTCGGAGGGATGGAGGCCGGGGACTGCCAGATAGTATTGGCATTGGCCTGAATGGTCCGTACAAAGGGCAGGGCGACCCTGGTGGGAGCATCCGAAGAGAGGATGGTAACAATCGGGTCCTCTATCTCCGAGACCTCCTCTGCCTGCAGACTCAGGTTTTGGGCCAACCGCCTGAGGAGGTCCTGGTGCGCCCTGAGATCCAGCGGGGGGGGACTGTTGGAGGAGGTACCCGCCACCGCCTCATCCGGGGAGGAGGATGAGGAGACCCCAGGCACGATAGTGTCCAACTGAGGGTCTTCCTCAGCCCTCGCCTCTACCTCCGGAGCCACAGCGGAGTCCTGCTGTTTGGACCCTTCCTCCGCCTCCGGGGAGGGAGGGGGGCGAGACAAGGAGGCTTCAGGGGCCCTACGCTCCGCATTCGCCGGTGTGGGAGGGAGCTGCTGGGGGCCCTGGGCCTGATGGTATGCCCAGGGTGTCCAGAATCCCCACTGTGGTGGGCCTTGGTCTTCCAGCGGCGGATCCCCGAAGAGCGCCGCCTGCCGGTCGGTGCCGAGCGCATACGCACTGTCCGCCTGCGAAGATACGGACGGCTGTCTCGAGGGCCACGGCGGGGCCGACCCCGGATGGTACGGGCCGGCGCGGGTCGGCACGGAGGATCGTCTCGGTGCCGGGGACCGGTGCCGGGAGTCGTATCGGTGCCGGGATCGGGACCGGGACCTGGATCTGTCACGGTGCCGGGATCCTGATCGGTACCGGGTGTCGCTTCGGTAGCGGGACCTGCCACCAGCTCGGTGCCGGGAGGTCGACCGGGACCTACCACCGGCTCGGCGCCGGGAGGTCGACCGAGACCGGGACCTGCCACCATCTCGGTGCCGGGAGGTCGACCGGGACCTACCACCGGCTCGGCGCCGGGAGGTCGACCGAGACCGGGACCTGCCACCAGCTCGGTGCCGGGAGGTCGACCGGTGCGGCGAGTAGCGATGGGACCTGCTCCTGGAGTCGCGGTGCCGGTGACGCCGACTGGAGCTTGACCGCGACCGTCCGGAGGTCGACCGTTGCCGCGAGTGCGACCGGTGCCGCTGAGGGGAGCGGTGCCGGGACTGCGAGCGGCGTCGGGATCTGGAGCGCCCAAGACGTCGGGACCTAGATGGCGAAGGACTGTCTCTGGGCGGCGCCGACATCATGGGCTTGCCCCTGGACACGACCCGCACCGGAGGTACCGGGGGTGGCAGCCGAGTGGGCTCCGTCAGGGCAATAAGGTCCCGAGCCGAGGCGAAGGTCTCCGGTGTTGACGGGACCACTATCTCAACCCCAGATCTCATGGGGGAGCTCGGCGGCACCGGACTCAACGGACCCGCCAGGCCCGGAGTCAACGGTGCTGACGGTGCCGGCGGTGCCGCGGCCGATGTCGAGGCCGGGCGCTCAAGCCGGGTCTGCCTGGCCGGAGTAGCAGACTTCGACGGCCTAGGCTGTGATTCCGGTGCCGGAGAAGGTCGGTGCCGAGGAGTCTTCTCGGTGCCGGAGCGATCCGGTGCCGGTGCCGAGACCACGGTCCGCGAAGTCGACGGGTCAAGTGCCGCCTCCATGAGGAGAGTTCGGAGCCTCTGATCTCTCTCCTTTTTTGTCCTCGGCTTGAAAGCCTTACAGATGCGGCACTTGTCAGACCTGTGCGATTCCCCGAGGCACTTCAGGCACGCTTCGTGGGGATCGCTGGTGGGCATGGGCTTCTTGCAGGCCGCACACTGCTTGAAGCCCGGCGAAACAGGCATGAGCCTGGCGCCGGGTGCCGGGAAGGGCTAAGCCCCCGGCCAAGAACTATTTAACAACTATTGACTAAACTATTTACTTAACAACACTAATTAACACTATATAGAACTAGAGATAAGCGATTGAAAACTAGGAGAGCTAGGGACGTGGAGGACAGCTAAGCCGCGCTCCACAGTTCCAACGACCGACACGGCGGTAAGAAGGAACTGAGGAGCGGGCGGGCCGGCAGGGGTATATATAGAGCGCCATGGCGGCGCCACTCTAGGGGGCGACCTGCCGGCCCACTGGAGTTGCTAGGGTAAAAAAGTTTCCGACGAACGTGCACGCGCGGCGCGCACACCTAACTGGAATGGATGTGAGCAATCACTCGAAGAAGAACATTAAGATATATGTTGTTAATCTAAAATCTGCTCATTAAACCTCTCTTTTTCTTGAAATGAGTTAATTGGTAACTTATTTTTGTTAGGAGCAAGGGGAAAAAAGAATAGGTGCCTGTTTAACAAACTCTAGTTAAAAAAATGCTTTTTAAAAAGCATTAATGTAAATTCTTCACTTTGGTATTTTAAAAGAAATTTATTTTTAAAACAGCCAAGATATTAACTTTGCAAAACACATACTGCAAATGGGAAATAGCTACTTTTGACACTTTCCTAAACTACCAGTACATAACACTTAATGAAATGACACAGCACAGTATCCTAGATGGTTGCCATTGTTGTTACATTGCAATTGGCACTGCCGTTGTTCTTCCTTGACACCACCTATGCCAACAGAACAGGATTCTGAAATGGAAAAAAATTGGCCATTTTATGTATTTTACATGTATTCCTTAAAAATGTTTTGTATATGAAGATCCTGAATAGATTTTTAACCAGATCAAAACACAGAAGACCTGGTAACTTTTAGAATTACTGTTAAAGATTATGACCCAGATTTTTAAAGGTATTTAGGTATTGCTGCACTCAGAGATTGCAACGTCTAAGTGGTTCAGGAGCCTAAAACTCATTTTCAAAAGGCGGTTTAAGCATTAGGTGCCATCTCTTTTTAAAATGAAAGTTGGGCTCCTAAACCCTGAGCAAAGTGACACCTAAATACTTTTAAAAATCTGGACCTATGCATCTAATTCATTGTTGTTTTGACTCCACTGGTGTCAGAGTTACACAGCATCTATGTATTTATTTAGCATACACATCAAACAATAAAATGTCAGGTAATGGGGCAGAGGTGTATCTTTCTTAGCTGTCCCTTCCCTGTGCCCAGTTTATAAGAGACGGAATGAAAATTATGGTTGTATCCTCTCTTTCAATAA
This sequence comes from Gopherus evgoodei, assembly GCF_007399415.2. Lineage (NCBI taxonomy): Eukaryota > Metazoa > Chordata > Testudines > Testudinidae > Gopherus > Gopherus evgoodei. Next base: position 120,835,652 of record NC_044322.1, read on the forward strand.
AGATCACTGCAGATTAATAAGAGCTCTAAGTGTAAAACATGATAGCCTAACAATGGCAGATAATTTTCACACTGGCTGTAGATACATTCCTTATTCCCTCCACCATCAGTCTGAAACTAGCATTTAACTTTTCCTACTAATGAGTATGAATTGCTTTGAAACCAAGAGTGCAGTAATGTAGTACAAAACACTGGATCACAGATCTGAAAAGTTTGTTGGCTATGCAGGCAGTAACTCAAGAACACTTTCACATGTGACTGCTACTCTTGATCTTTTCTAATTTAACTATGGAAGTGAATGAAGTTCAAATGCATTTGTAATCAGTGGTGCTATATAAGTGTTACAAGACTAAGAATGAGAGAACAGTCCTGCAGGCTATAGTGCCTAGCAACTTTTCATTATTTTTTATTGTTTAAAAAGCATTGCACTTCAAGCATTTCCTAATCTCCCACACACTTGGCAACTATCACACCTGTATACTATCTGCCACAGGAAGTGAGATCTTGGACTAGAATGCCAAATGCCTTGTTAAGGATGGATATACTGTAAGAGTGTTTGAACACATACCAGGGACAGAGAGTAGCTCCCCCTTAATTAGGAACAGAGGAACTGCCATATCAGGTCCATGTAATCTAGTTCCTGCCTCTGACACCTTGTATTGAGCTGTGATACTCTGAGTACCTTTCCCAGACCTGAAGAGCACTGTGTAGCTCAAAAGGTTGTCTTTTTCACCAACAGAAGTTGGTTCAATAAAAGATATTACCTCGTCCACCTTGTCTCTCTAACATATATTGTCTACTCATAGCTCCAGTCTTTCTGAGAGCCCCAGTTCAATCCCTCTTTCATATGAAAATCTTTCCATGCCTCTGAGAGCACAGTATTCCAGGAGAGGGTGTACCATAGATTTCTACAAAGTGGCATTATAATATGTTGGCATTGTCTTCCATTCATTTTTATGCATTCCACCTTTAAAACAAACAAACAAAAATTACTGCTGCACTTTGAAGTTCCATTTTTACTGAACTGTTCACAATGATGCCCAGGCCTTTTTCTTGAGCAGTTACAGTTAATTTAGAAGATAGTAAGGTGGAAGTGTAGTTGTTTGTTATTCCTTCTTATGTGTATTTGCCAACCATTTTTTTTTGTGCCATTGTACTGCTCATTTGTGAAATGGAGAGGTGAAGGGTCTCCATATCTTTTCTAGTGAATAATCTAAATTGTGTATCATCTGCAAATTGTGCCACCTCTCTTTTCACTATTTCTCAGCTCATTAATAAATACATTAAATTAATTGTGCTAAAATAGATCTTGGGCCACCCTACTGCGACCTCCCATGTAATCCTCTGCCACACTGAAATCTGTCCGCACATTCCTACTGTGTTCTTATCTCATAGCCTGTTTCTAATTCATGACAATACTTATGCCTATCACCCCTGACTTTAACAGCCTCTTGTGAGGAACTTTATTTAAGCTTTCACAAAGCCTTTGACAAACGTCAGATGGCTCTTGTTTAGCCACTATTTTTGACAGGCTCCAATAATTCTAGGGAGATATAATTTTCTTTTAGCCTATAAAACTGGAGGTGTAGATAAATGCCTCAGAATCTAGGTATTATGATGTACTACTGCCAGGCTATGGTACAGAACAAATGCTGTTACTGATGCCTTATGGTCCTCACTCTCCAGCTCCAGACAGCAACTGACTGACTCTAGCACTCCAGCTTCTTTTATATGGCCCTGATGGGCCCTGTTTGGCTGCTCCCTGAAGCCTCTCTGACTGGCTGCTTCCTCCCACAGCCACTCTAGGCAGCTGGGACAATTTCTCTACTGTTCCTTTCTGAGATGGGGTATAGTAGGACCCTGAGGCCTCCAGCTGGGGCCTCTGGGTCTAGCCCACCCTGTCACAAACACTAAGCATCCCCCTACGTAAACTTTATGTTGTCTTCAAAGTCTTGTGCAGGCCCTTAACACTCAAATTAATTTCATACCACCCCCATTCCAAGATAACCTGCCGGCTAGCTTTTGAAGCAACAATGGCCTTCACTTCAAAGGAGATCAGATGCTTTAGGAGGTAGAAAACTGATCCCTAAAGGACAAGATAAAGGCGAGAAACAAAAACAAAACAAAAGCCCACCAAGACACCACTTGGATCAGTGCTGGATGCCAACCAATTCCTTCACCCATTCCTTCTCAGGATGACATCAAATGGTGTGGGACAGGACTAAAAATATTAGGTCAAGCTCTGCCATAAAAATCCACTTAAATTAATTTGGCTACAAATGCAAAACTGGTGACAACATTCAAGATAGTCTTTTTTTTTTTAATTGTTGTGGTAGAAGTTGTATTGTTACCTAAACAGTAAAAGAGAAGGTGCCAGATATATAAGGTAAGACAATACCACAGAAGACAAGCAATATCAATCATCATTAGAAAATGGAGGGAATATGACAGGTTTAAAACAGTTAATGAAGTCAAAGTTATCCCTGAGCCTAATGTGTTTATTACTTAAGATTGAACAAGCTAAATAGCTACAGACACATGCTGAAAACCGTTTAAGTAAGATTACAGTGCTGAGGCAGAATTAAGGAAAAACATGTAGTAGAAACTAGAACCAAAGCAAGTTACACAATGTCCAGAATATCTCTCTGTTCCACCATAAACCGTAACATCTGATTCTAGGGTAAGATTCGCAAACAGAATCTGAATCTGATACTAATTAGATAGAACAGATGAAGAAAATATACTTCTCTTGAGGAACTTCTAATATAAAAGGCAGGACTCCTCCACGACAGAAGTTACTAAATGGATTCCTTGTCTTTAATATTATACTGAGAGTCCTTAACATTTTTTCCCTTGTTCATCGTCCTCTAAGAATTTACTATCAATTAGCAATTGGGTAGGTACATAAAATATGTTAATCTTCTCAAAAGAACAAGGAATGTGTATGAATAAGAAGACATAAATGTGCCTTTTAATGAATTTCAGAGCTTCTATCTTTCTTGTTACAAATCAATCTAATTTCACTTGCTCTGAGAAACCTAACCCCCTGGAACCTCAGCAGCTCAGGTTTTAGAATCTGAAGCAAATGCTGATTTTTTTTTTTTTTTGGCATAGTGCTATCTTCTGTGCTGAGAGCAATCTTACATTTGTTCACTGTAATGAAACATTTGATACCCGGAATAAATGATTTTTCAGCCAAGAAACTTAGTGTTGAGATAACAAGATTAAATGTAAAAGCAGAACACTTAATGAGATCTGACAAACAGAAAAAAGAAACACTAGCTGCCAACAACTGACTTTCCACTCAAAGTATTTTTTTAAGTTACAGGAAGCATTATAGTTGGATGATAAAATCCCCTCAACGTATATTTAGCGTTTATTGTTTTAAGTAATAGAATTTTTTACACTTCTCAATTTATTGCTGCAAATAGAAATAAATGAATATTCTCCTCCCAACAAGCAGACAGATTGTGAAGAAAGAATACCTACTGTATAGTTTCATTGTGGCTAGGTGTCATGTTGGTGCTCAAAGGAGTGCCCAATAGATACTATATAGTAATGTGGGGAAAGTGTAAAAATTGATTGGGGAAATTTGACCTGGCCATGGAAATCCATGCATTAGTCAGCTTCAGGCTTGACTACTGCAATGTACAGTATCTGTTGCTGAAAGTCAATGCCACACAAAGTTTCAGATGATATGATACATTGCAGCCCCTCTCCTAAGTAAGGCAAACATTTCACACCATTTAATGAAAATTTTTCACACCATTGCTCTACACACGCAGTTCAGACTCTCTGTCCACTTCTACCTTTTCTGGTGTAGGGCCTTGATCCTGTTCTTCAGGACTCTGAATGATCTTTGTCCAGGACGTCTTTGGTCTTGTCTACATGGAGTAGCAATGCTTACCAGAGCGGTATGTTTTCTAAAGCACACCAATGTGTTACTCACTAACTGGTCTGTGTAGAACCTGCTGGCATGAACTAAAAATTCCGTAGTGAACATTAAGGTAGTGCTGTTTCAAACAATGTTAGATTAACATGCAGTAGGGAACTTTTAGTTGTGCCAGCAGGATCTACCCAGGCCATTTAGCATGCAACACACTGGTGCACTTTAGAAATCACTCCCCTCTAGTGTACACTGCTGCTCTGCATAGACAAGCCCTTAAGAATCACCTCTTAGCAACAATGACATACCATGACAGCTGTGCTCTTCAGGTAGTAATGATACCCAGGATGAAACTCTCAGTTGCAGGGGACTGAGCCTCCTCAGTAACAGGCTCACACCCATTGAACTCCCTCATGCTGAATCATAGAGAGATCATACACTTTATTATTAAATGCCTATATTATGGTAGCACCCAAAGGACCCAATTGGGATTGAGAACCCATTGCGCTGGGGACTGTACAAACACAGAGGAGAGACAATACCAGCCCTAAGCAAAGCCATGATTCTTCTAGGATACATCAGACCTAAATTATGTAGCAGGCACCCCAGAATTTTAAAGCCCTCCTCCCTTAAGCTCTCTCCCATTTAATGCTCTCCCCTAGTTTAGCCAGTGCAATATAGTTTAGGATGTTTATTTGAATTTAAATCTCAAATTAAATTGCTTTTGGCTGCCTCATCATTGCATAACTTCCTTGCACAGTACCTTTACTGTTTATTTTGATCCTATCCAATCACACCTAAACTAATCTAACCAAGTGGGCATTTTTAGTCAAACACTTAGAGAGTTCCTCATACCGGTTCAGAAATCCAGAATGTATTGGGTTGTTTTCACTTCATATCCTAAACTATAAGTGTAGTATTACTGTGCCAAGTAGGTGGTGGAAACCACCTTTACAGTTTGGGACACGGACACCTAAATGGGGCAAAACATAGATAGCAGTTTGTAAAGAAATGGTAATTCATGAGAAGAAAGGCACTGCTTAAAGCAATATATTATTTTTATTTTTAAAATATTCCAAATCTTCCAGTTAAAAAATTAATCAAGGAAAGAATTCCATCAGTAAAAGTATTTCCTTGCCAATTACACAGAGACCTGCTGTAGATGTTGCTATCCTATTTGCAAGAATATTTCTTCACATATCCTCCTGCACATAACTGTGCCATGCAAAGATATCCCCTTTAGACACTGCTTTGAAACCTAAACATTATCTAACCACTCGGCTGTGTAAGCAGAAAGTAAACCAGAAACTATTGTGGCTCAATAACTGTAGTTCTACGTTAACGAGCATTATTAAATCATACGGAATTTCATAGCTTATCTTTACTTAGAACGAGACAAAGTGAATGAAGTTTCAGGATTTCCCGTCCTTCCTGTTCTTTTTGTTATGTTCCTGTAAGATTAAAATGACAAGAATCCCTGCTCCCTTCTATTCTTTCATTCATCAAAGAGAAAGTGGAAATAGTGTAAACCAAATTTTAGTTCAGGATCTGCAAAAAATTGCCCCTCCAAAGGCCAGGTGCATCTCAGGCATCTGAGCTTGTGATATTCTAAGTTTGGTTCAAGTGAGATGCAGCTTTGCATGCTGCTATCTGTAAGTCCTCTCAGGTTGGATCTCTATATTAAAGTTCCAGGGGGTAGCCGTGCTAGTCTGTATCCACAAAAACAACAGAGTCTGGTGGCACCTTAAAGACTAACAGATTTATTTCGGCATATGCTTTCATGGGTAAAAAACCCACTTGTTCAGATGCATCTTTTTTTTACCCACAAAAGCTTATGCCCAAATAAATCTATTAGTCTTTAAAGGTGCCACCAGACTCCTTGTTGTTTATATTAAAGTTGACGTAAACACTGGCACTGGCTTGTGCCACACTTTGCTGTATCCAACAGCACGCAACAATAAATGCCTAGAAGGGATCACCAGTAAAAGAAAGGAAGAAAAGCACCAAGACGATAGTCTTTAGAAAGTACCTTAAAGAAGGAGCAGTAAATAGGACTGGAACTTGCAAAAATCCTGTTCTTCATTGTAGTTGGCAGCACACTAGGCCTTAACTTGTACTCCAGTGTGGTGGATCTGAGAAGTATAGTTAAAGGCCTGGTCTACATCTAGGTCGAACCATATGCATCACTGAGTGTATGAAAAATTTCAGACACTGTGTGACATAGTTAGGTCAACCTAACTCCCACTGTAAATGAAGCTAGATTGATGGAAGAATTCTCTTGTCAACCTAGCTAGTGCCTCTTGAGGGGATGGATTTATTACAGTGATAGAAAAACCAATCTGTCACTCTAATAAGTGTCTACAGTACAGCACTACAGCAGTGTAGCTGCAGTGCCGCAGCTGTTACCCTTGTAGAAATACCCAAGCTGTATACTTAAAGCAGTAGTGATTTATCATAGATTATGTGTAGTCCAACTTCTCTATATTTAGCTGCTATCTCAGGTTATGTTGTCTGTCCTTATCTTTCTGGATCACTGCTTGCCCCAACAAGACAAGAATAAGTCATGTGAGGAAAAGGAAACAGCCTCAAGCTATATTTCAAGTACTAAGAATGCCGAAAGAACCATATTGGTCTCACAACAAACTCATGTTGTAGAAGTTCTTTGACTATTTATAAAAGAGTCTCCAATACTTTAGTATAAAACAATAACGAGGTGGTTCCCAAGGAGGGTTTTTTTGTTAAGGTTGGCAAAATAAAACTTTAACTCAGAGAGTATACAAAGGAGGAATGCCAATGAACCACCTCCTCCCACACCAAATATATATACAGCAAGGAACAGAGATCAGTCCAAACTCTATGAACATAACTGCATATAGTGCTATGATTCTTGAAGAGTTGGATTATGTAACCAAATCTCCATTTTTATGTGTGCCAGTTTTAAATCCAAAATGAATGGTGGCTTGCAAAGCTATGCCCGAAATAGAGGTTCTAATTGAAAAAAACTAAGAGCTATAAAATCTAATAATTCTATTATTAAAATTAAGTGAGAGTATTAGTAAGTATTACCAATGCCAGTATGCAACTTAAAACTAGAGTCCATATATATATATATATATATATTTTTACACATTTCGAGTCTGCTGCTGAAGTAAAGTCAGTCTTTCTATCTATCTCAATAATGTGTCAGACTTGCTGGAGCCAGTCATTGAGGATAGGTGGATCTCATAGACTCGTAGACTTTAAGGTCAGAAGGGACCATTATGATCATCTAGTCTGACCTCCTGCACAGTGCAGGCCATACAATCTCACCCATCCACTTCTATAACAAACCCCTAACCTATGTCTCAGTTATTGAAGTCCTCAAGCTGCAGAGAATCCTCCAGCAAGCGATCCGTGCCCCATGCTGCAGAGGAAGGTGAAAAAACCTCCAGGGTCTCTGCCAATCTGCCATGGAGGAAAATTCCTTCCCGACCCCAAATATGGCGATCAGTTAAACCCTGAGCATGTGGGCAAGACTCACCAGCCAGCACCCAGGAAAGAATTCTCTGTAGTAACTCAGATCCCATCCCATCTAACATCCCATCACAGACCATGGGGCATATTACCTGCTGATAATTTGGCAATTGATCACTGATCAATTGCCAAAATTAGGCTATCCCATCATACCATTCCTTCCATAAACTTATCAAGTTTAGCCTTAAAGCCAAATATGTATTTTACCCTCACTACTCCCCTTGGAAGGCTGTTCCAGAACTTCACTCCTCTGATGGTTAGAAACCTTCGTCTAATTTCAAGTCTAAACTTCCTAGTGTCCAGTTTATATCCATTTGTTCTTGTGTCCACATTGGTATTAAGCTTAAATAATTCCTCTCCCTCCCTAATATTAATCCCTCTGATATATTTATAAAGAGCAAGCATATCCCCCCCCCACCTTCTTTGGTTAGGCTAAACAAGCCAAGCTCTTTGAGTCTCCTTTCATAAGACAGGTTTTTCCATTCCTTGGATCATCCTAGTAGCCTGTCTCTGAACCTATTCCAGATGAGGTCTCACCAGTGCCTTGTATAACGGTACTAACACCTCCTTATCTTTGCTGGAAATACCTCGCCTGATGCATCCGAAAACTGCATTAGCTTTTTAACGGCCATATCACATTGGCGGCTCATACTCATCCTGTGATCAACCATACTCCGAGGTCCTTCTCCTCCTCTGTTACTTCCAACTGATGTGTCCCAAATTTATAACTAAAATTCTTGTTATTAATCCCTAAATGCATGACCTTGCTCTTTTCACTATTAAATTTCATCTTATTACTATTATTCCAGTTTACAAGGTCATCCAGATGTTCCTGTATGATATCCCGGTCCCTCTCTGTGGTATCAATACCTCCCAGCTTTGTATCATCGGCAAACTTTATTAGCACATTCCCGCTTTTTGTGCCAAGGTCAGTAATAAAAAGGTTAAATAAGATTGGCCCCAAAACTGATCCCTGAGGAACTCCACTAGTAACCTCCTTCCAACCTGACAGTTCACCTTTCAGTATGACCTGTTGTAGTCTCCCCTTTAACCAGCTCCTTATCCATCTTCCAATTTTCATATTGATCCCCATCTTTTCCAATTTAACTAACAATTCCCCATGTGGAACCGTGTCAAATGCCTTACTGAAATTGAGGTAAATTAGATCCATTGCGTTTCCTTTGTCTAGAAATTTGTTACCTTCTCAAAGAAGGAGATCAGGTTGGTTTGGCACGATTCACCTTTTGTAAAACCATGTTGTATTTTGTCCCAATTACCATTGACCTCAATGTCCTTAACTACTTTCTCCTTCAAAATTTTTCCAGACCTTACATACTACAGATGTCAAACTAACAGGCCTATAGTTACTTGGATTACCTTTTTTCCCTTCTTAAAAATAGGAACTATGTTAGCAATTCTCCAGTCGTACGGTACAACCCCTGAGTTTACTGATTCATTAAAAATTCTTGCTAATGGGCTTGCAATTTCATGTGCCAGTTCCTTTAATATTCTTGGATGAAGATTATCTGGGCCCTCCAATTTTTGTCCGATTAAGCTGTTTCAAGTTTGGCTTCTACCTCGGATGAGGTAATATCTACCTCCATATCCTCATTCCCATTTGTCATCCTACCATTATCACTAAACTCCTCATTAGCCTTATTAAAGACTGAGGCAAAGTATTTATTTAGATATTGAGCCATGTCTAGATTATCCTCAACCTCCATTCCATCTCAGTGTCTAGCGGTCCCACTTCTTCTTTCTTTGTTTTCTTCTTATTGATATGGCTATAGAACCTTTTACAATTGTTTTAATTCCCTTTGCAAGTTCAACTCTACATGGCTTTAGCCTTTCTCACTTCATCCTTACATGTTCTGACCTCAATAAAGTAGCTTTCCTTGCTATTCCTCCCATCTTCCACTCCTTGAGGGTTTCTGCTTTTCTTAATCACCTCTCTGAGATGCTTGCTCATTCAGCTTAGTCTACAACTCCTGCCTATGATTTTTCCCCCTTCCTTGGGATGCAGGCTTCTGAAAGTTTCTGCAGCTTTGACTTGAAGTAATTCCAGGCCTCCTCCACCTTCAGATCCACGAGTTCTTCTGTCCAATGAACTTCCCTAACTAATTTCCTTAATTCTTTAAAAAGTTAGCCCTTTTGAAATCAAAAACCCTAGTCCCAGATCTGTTTTTGTTTATCCTTCCATCTAGTTTGAACTGAATTAGCTCATGATCACTCGAACCAAGGTTGTCCCCTACAACCATTTCTTCTATGAGGTCCTCACTCACCAAAACCAATCTAAAATGGCATCCCCTCTTGTTGGTTCTTCAACTACTTGGTGAAGAAATCCATCAGCTATCACATCCAGAAAAATCTAAGCCCTATTATTGTTACTAGCACTTGTCCTCCAGACTATATCTGGGAAGTTAAAGTCTCCCATGATCACACAATTCCCATTAGTATTTACTTCATTAAAACATTAAAAGAGATCTCTATCCATGTCCAGATCAGATCCCGGCGGTCTGTAGCACACCCCAAGCACTATCTCAGGGGAGGCTCTAGTAGCTTTCTTCCCCAATGTGATTTTTGCCCAGACAGACTCCGTCTTATCCATTTCATCACTTCTTATTTCTTTACAGTTAACTTCATCATTGACATACAGTGCTACTCCACCACCTTTGCCTCTATTTCTGTCTTTCCTAAACAGCACATAGCCTTCAATACCTGTACTCCAGTCATGACTACTATTCCACCATGTTTCTGTTATCCCTATAATATCCGGTTTCACTTCCTGCACCAGTAGCTCTAGTTCCTCCATTTTGTTACCTAGGCTCCTCGCATTAGTGTACAGACATCTTAATTTTTGCCATTTGGCTTCACTGACATTCGTTACCTGATTAGGCACAGACATTCTTCCACCAGTATCACCTATTAGACTGGTATCTACACTACCCTTCCTCCTTATGTCCATTCTTCTGCCCACGGCTGTATCCTCTCTAACTTTGTTTTCTTCCCTCTCAATGTTGAATTCCGGTGTGGAGATCACCTGGACATCTCCAACCATCTTCCCTCAATTCCTAGTTTAAAGCTCTCTTAATCAGTTGTGCCAGCCTCCATCTTAAAGCCTATTTCCCTCCCTACTCAGGTGAAGTCCATCCCAAGAGAACAGTCCTCTGTCCATGAATGCTTCCCAGTGGCTGTACATCCCAAAGCCCTCCTTATAGCACCACTGCCTGAGCCATCTGTTGATCGCCATAATCTTGTTACACCTTTGTTGCCCTTCTCTAGGAACCAGCAGAATCCCACTGAAGATCACCTGAGCCTCGATTTCCTTAAGCGTCTTCCTCAGTCTGGCATAGTCTCCCTTGATATGTTGAAGCGAGGATCTAGCCGTATCATTTGTTCCCACATGAAGGACAATCAACCGATTCTTTCCCGCTCCCGTTAGGATCTTTTTCAGCCTCAGATTCACATCCCATATCTTAGCACCCGGCAGACAGCACAGTTTTCTGTTCTTTGGATCAGCTCTAGTTACAGGCCTGTCTGTTCTTCTCAGTAAGGAATCCCCACTCACGTAGACCTGCCTTTTCCTGGTAACAGTGTGATTCTCCGTCTATCCCTGCTCCCACAGGCTGCAAGTCCTCTCGATTCCTATTCACCCTTGCAATCCTCCGCAACCCTTCCCGTATCCTCCTGGGGCTCATATTTGGTGTTCTCTCCATTGACTCTTCTCCTCTTCCTGTAGGACTAGCAGGTCTTCTCTTTTTCTTTGCTCTCTCTCCTTCAGTGACCACCTGCTGTGCCCCTTCTTCATTTTCCAAATCCACAAACCTCTTCCTGAGCTCTATTTCCCCTTCACTGGCCGTCTTTTCCTCTGCCTGGTTCTCTTAGTCACATGCTTCCACCGTCCACTTTCCTCACCCAGCAGTCTCCCCTCAGAATTCTTTGGTTCTGCTTCCATCTGCAAGTCTGAGCTTGTCCCTTCAACCTCCTCATGTTTTTGCTCCATCATCTGCTCGAACCCCCTTCTAAACTCAGGCCATGGCTACACTGGCACTTTACAGCGCTGCAACTTTCGCACTCAGGGGTGTGAAAAAAACACCCCCCTGAGTGCTGCAAGACACAGCGCTGTAACGCCTCAGAGTAATCAGTGCTGGAAGCGCATCTCCCAGCGCTGCAAGCTACACCCGTAAGGGATGTGATTTACGTGCAGCACTGGGAGAGCTCTCTCCCAGCGCTGGCGCTCCGACTACACTCACACTTCGCAGCGCTGCCGCGGCAGCGCTTTGAAATTTCAAGTGTAGCCATACCCTCAATCAGAGTTTCCACCTGCATCTCCAGTCTTCGGATCTTTTCTTCCATCAGCTCTATCAGGCGGCACTTATGCAGACAAAACTCTTTTCAGGTACCCCCTACAGGATCATGTACATGGCGCAGCTTTCACATCCAGTCATCCTCATTGTGTCTTTCACTGCTGCCTCTGTATCGGTCATAGTCTTCCCACCTAAAACCTGTTAGTCCAGAAACACAAACCAAAACAAACCCCCAACAGGCACCAGAACACTGGCAGACCACCACCCGTCCCTTCACTAGCCTGTCAGTTCCTCTGCCTAGGTATCTACGTCTCCCCCGCAACCTCCCCCTGTAAACTCCCACAGAAACTCCTCTGTTTACAGCTCTGTTTGCTGGCTGCTGTGCCGCTGTGTCTGTTTCTCTATGCTTGAACATATCTTTTTTCCCCTCATACAAAGAGAGCTCAGGTTCCTTGTTCTGTCCCATTGATTTACAATCCATATGACTGTCAAAGATCATAAATGGGATAAAGTCAGCTGAAATACTCTATATATTTCTTAATATGCTGACATACCGGTATTCTTTTCAAAATAACTTACGTTTAGAGATCTCCGAAGAGATGCAAATCATGTTGCCATTTGCCCTCAACTACCATCAATAAAGGAGTCATGAATGAAGAATGAAATATTGTCAATATACATATTTATATGCTTTTACCATCAGTTTACTAGACAATACACTGTTTTAGACCAAAATATATCCTTCCATATCTAATAATGATCCATAATCTTTCTTATCAGTCAGACAGTCATCTTTAGAAAAGCATCCTGGTTGCCATACATACAAGAATCTTATTTGTATGACTTCCTGAATCTGCATTAGGTAGGGCATTCTACAACATCGTCTAAAATACCCGCCTATTCACTGAAACCTTTTAAGTTCACTTGAAGACTTGCATTTGTTCAAAGAGGTTGTATATTCTTAAAAATAGACCTGGTCAAATAACAGTCGTGAATAATGTTTTTTCAATATTTCTCTCCCATGGAATGAATATATTTGTGAATACTTTTTTCCTTGTTATTCAGCCGGGTCTATGCATGGTCTGGTCAAATAATTAGTTAGGTAAATTATTTGCAAGTTTTCCTCTCACAAATCTCAAAAACATTCAGCAATTACTTCTGGTTATTATTCACTAAGCTCCATTAACAGATCTGAAAACCAAGGCCCTGATTCAGCAAGTTGATGAAGTATGCACCCAACTTCAAGCCAGTGAATAGTCACATCGGCCTAAACAAGTGGTTCTCAAACTTTTGTACTGGTGACTCATTTCACATGGCAAGCCTCTGAGTGTGAATCCCTGCTATAAATTAAAAACACTTTTTAATATATTTAATGGCATTAAAAATGCTGGAGGCAAAGCAGGGTTTGGGGTGGAGGCTGACAGCTTGCGATGCCCCCCATGTAATAACCTCATAACTCCCGGAGGGTTTCCAACCCCCCAGTTTGAGAACCCCAGCCTAAACCCCAAAAGAAAACTTTTTGAGTTAACTTTCAAGTGGTCTTTGAGAGAAAGCCTGACAGAACATCAGAATGCAGTATCATAGAAAAAATAATTTTCACCTTAGCCAAAAGAAGAATGAAACTTTAGACAATTATGTTTTTGAAACACACAGAAACTGAAGTTGAGAGCAGGTGATACACAGGAATTATTCACTGGAAGGTTTCAAAATCATTAAAAGGAGAACAACCAACCTAAAAGGTTTTGAATCTGAAACACCTCAGCAAATTGCAGATAACCCAGAAAACCAACATTAGCAGCATTGTGCTTTCACAGAGACCAAAAAGTTACACTTTGCTTTAGGATTTTAACATAAATGTAATAAAGGCCAGAAAATTCAGTGTTAAACTGACACTTTGACCTCCTCTCTCAACAGAGCATTCAGAACAAAATCTCTCTAATCTGTAGCAGCAACACCGGACACTGCATAATAATTGTTTTTCTAAAAAAACTGTAAATGTACGAGAGAAAAAGAAACATTTTAAAAACTGTAATTCACGCCTCATCATCATATTAAGTTTAACAAGATCAAAGCCAAACTCCTAACCCTCCCTCCCAAACCTTTTCTACCTCCTGTGTTCTTTAGCAATGTCAACACCCCAACCTTTCTCCCTATTACTAAAACCATAATCTAGTACATATTTTTTACTCCCTCTCATTTGATCTATATACATCCAGGCCATATCCAGTATATAATATCTAGCATTTGTGCTTTTCTGTCTAGCCCTACAACTAAACTCTCAGTCAGGCCCACATTTCTGGTCTCAGCTAGTGCAACATCATATACCCACACTGACCTCTTACAACACATATAATGCTGCTACTAAAATCATTTTCATTACTCCTCAGTGTTGACTGTCACCCCCGCCTTGCAGTTGAAACCAGTGGTTCTTCTTCGAGTGATTGCTCACATCCATTCCAGTTAGGTGTACGCGCCGCGCGTGCACATTCGTCGGAAAACTTTTACCCTAGCAACTCAGTGGGCCGGCAGGTCGCCCCCTAGAGTGGCGCCACCATGGCGCTCCATATATACTCCTGCCGGCCCACCCGCTCCTCAGTTCCTCTTACCGCCCGTGTCGGTCGTTGGAACAGTGGAGCGCGGCTTAGCTGACCTCCACTTCCCTAGCTACTCGTTTTCGTATATAATTATGCAGTTATAACCCTTTTATAATATATTTGTATGGTTATACGTGTTTTCTTTGCTAACATGGTTTAGTTTAGTTAGCGGGGTTCAGGAAGTAGCCCCTTCCATGAGCCCAGTGCCGGAGCCATGCATGGCTCACCGGGTTTTAAAAGGGGCCCGGCCTGCCGAAGCCGCGGCCGAAGAGAGATCTACATGACTCCTGTTTGAAGTGCCTCAGGGAATCACACTTGACAGATAAGTGCCCCATTTGCAAGGCTTTTAAGCCGAGAACAAAAAGGTGCGGGACTTTCACTTACCCCTCCACCTTGGGCGCCGAGCGATGTTCAAGCGGCGGGCAGAAGCGCCTCCTTGGCACTGGACCCCGCCGGTACTACCAAGGCCTTTCGGCACCGACCGTCGCCGGCACCGATGTCGACTCGGCACCGCTCCCTTCTTCCGAGGTCGAGAGAGCCTACGATTCCTGCTGGTGCCTGGCGGCTCCCCGGCACGCGCCGTGGTTGAGCCCCCTGCTCCCGCTGCTTCCGTGCCACCTGCATCGCAGCCAGAGAGCTCGCCTAAGTTGCGTTACCCGCACCGACACCTGCAGAGGCACCGATGACTTCGGCTCCGTCGATTCCAGTCCCCCAGGACTAGGGAATCCGGTGCCTGGCAGCTCCCGGCTCGCGCCGTGGTAGAGCTTACTGCTCCTGCTGCTTCTGTGCCAACTGCACCACAGCTAGAGAGCTCGTCTAAGATGGCTCGCCCGGCACCGACGACGTCGGCACCGTCGATCCCGGTCCCATGAGGGCCGTAGAATCCGGTGCCTGACGGCCCCGGCGCGCGCCGTGGTTGAGCTACTGCTCCTGCTGCTTCCGTGCCAACGGCACCGCAGCCAGAGAGCTCGTCTACGTCGGATCGCCCGGCGCCGACACCTGCTACGCACCGATGACGTCGTCACCGTCGATCCCGGTCCCACAAGGGCCGTAGAATCCGGTGCCTGACGGCTCCCCGGCACGCGCCGTGGTTGAGCGTATTGCTCCTGCTGCTTCCGTGCCAGCGGCACCGCAGCCAGAGGGCTCGTCTAAGTCGGATCGCCGGCACCGGCACCTGCTGCGGCACCGATGACGTCGCACCGTCGATCCCGGTCCCACAAGGGCCGTAGAATCCGGTGCCTGACGGCTCCCCGGCACGCACCGTGGTTGAGCTACTGCTCCTGCTGCTTCCGTGCCAACGGCACCGCAGCCAGACAGCTTGTCTACGTCGGATCGCCGGCACCGACACCTGCTGCGGCACCGATGACGTCGGCACCGTCGATCCCCGGTCCCGCAAGGGCCGTAGAATCCGGTGCCTGACGGCTCCCCGGCACGCGCCGTGGTCGAGCTAATGCTCCGGCTGCTTCCGTGCCAACGGCACCGCAGCCAGAGGGCTAGTCTAAGTCGGATCGCCCGGCACCGACACCTGCTGCGGCACCGATGACGTCGGCACCGTCGATCCCGGTCCCGCAAGGGCCGTAGAATCCGGTGCCTGACGGCTCCCCGGCACGCGCCGTGGTTGAGCTCCTGCTCCGGCTGCTTCCATGCCAACGGCACCGCAGCCAGAGGGCTAGTCTAAGTCGGATTGCCCGGCACCGACGCCTCTGAGGCACGACAACATCGGCACCGTCGATTCCAGTCCCACAAGGGCTATCGAATCCGGTGCCTGACGGCTCCCCGGCACGCGCCGTGGTTGAGCGTATTTCTCCCGCTGCTTCAGTGCTGACGGCACCGCAGCCAGACAGCTTATCTAACTCGGATCGCCCGGCACCGACACCTACCGAAGCTCTGATGACCTCGGTACCGTGGATCCCGGTCCCACGAGGGCCGTCGAATCCGGTGCCTGACAGCTCCCCAGTACGCACTGTGGTTGAGCCTGCTGTTCCCTTCACGCCGGAGATGTTACCAACGGCGAGGGCTCTCAGTGCCATGACAGAGTCAGTGCTGCCTGACCCGGGCACCGCCGGTACGGGTAATACAGTCTCTTCAGGGGACTGTCCCCTGTCAGCACAGCAGAGCGGCACCGTTCATGATCACGGTCCCGCAGACACTCCAAATCCTGTCGGCACGCCGGACACCACTGGCAGTCCCGGTGCTGTTCCTCGGTACTGGTCACACTCGCTGCCGGTCGGTATCCCGTTCGCCGACCCGCTATCGGCACCGTTCCGACCTCTGGCACCGGGGCAGGTACCTTGACTCCTGTAGCCCTTCTCCGAGCCTCGAGATCTCGGTCGACCTCCCGACACCGTTCTGGTTGCGGGTCTGGATCTCGTTCCAGGTACCGATACGCCTCCCGATGCCGGTCCCCGGTGCCGAGTTGGGCAAGGTCGAGAGTCAGAGACTCTGCCTGTGCCTTCTTTTAGTACCTCCATGGCCGTCCGGACACGCATCCGTGTCATCCCATATGCGCAGATTTTATGCTCAGGACCACGATCCTGATCTGATGGCCAGGGGCGCCAGCCCCGAAGCAGAAAGAGGCTTGGCGAATGAACAGGCTTGGCCGCCAGGTGTACTCTGCAGGGGCCCTGCAGCTCGGGTAGCAAAGCAACAAGCCTTGCTTAGCTGCGATTATTATAGCACCTGAGTGAAGGAGTTTCTCCCTCAAAACTTCCACCTGGAGTTCGCTGCCGTCTTGGAGGACGGGGGGGAAAGAAGGTTCCCAGAGCGTCCCTCCAGGCCTCGTTGGACGCAGCAGACTCTGCGGCCGGCACTCTGGCCTTGAGTGTCGCCGTGAGGTGCATTTCATGGCTTCAGGTTTTAAACCTCCGGCCGGAGCTGCGGTATGCCATTCAGGATTTACCCTTTGTTGGTAAAGGCATCTTCGCGGCAGAGACAGCCCCAGACTGCGAAGTCTGGTGGGCAATAGGGTCCTAATGCGTCTCAGCATGTATACGCCAGCGACAAAACGCAGGCCTTTCTGGCCCCAGCCGCCATATCTGTGCCTAGCCAGAGGCAGAACTCTGGCAAACGGCAGGGCCAAGGTGGTCGCAGACGAACGTCAGGACCCCTAAAGAGCCAAAGTCAAGGTCCCTCGCAATTACCACTGGGACCAAGACGGACCTTCCAAGGTTCACCTGAGGGCGGTGTACCAGTCGCAGGACGGGATCCCGATCCCGCTTTCTCCTGGCATGGCCCCAGTTACTTTCAGATCGCTGGGTCCTGCGCACGATGGAGCATAGGTACCACCTTTAATTTGCTCCAGCCCTGTCCCACTTCAGCGGACGAAAGGGGTAAGGGGTTTTACCCCCGTTATGCCCTAGTCCCCACTCGAACACAGGTCTCAGACCTTCTTGGTCCTGCACGGACTCAACCGGGTTAGGATAAGGTTGGAGTTCTGCATGGTATCCCTGGGAATCATTATTCCATCCTTGCCTCCTGGGGGCTACTGCCGCCCTGGATCTGAAGCACGCGTACTTTCGCAATGCCATCTTCCCTCCGCACGGGGGATGCCTCCGCTCTATAGCCGACTGTCAATACTCCCGGTTTACGGCCATAGTCGCCGCCTACCGTCGCTGATGTCGGATATGCGTTTTCCGTATCTGGACGATTCGCTTATCCACGGAGACTCTGAGACACAAACCACTCAGCGCGTGGGCATCGCCACGGTCTTATTCACAGGTCAAGGCCTGCTGTTTATTATAGAGCAATCCACTCTGGTCCCCACGCAGAGGTTGGGCTCCCTAGGGGCTATCCTGGTCTCCTACCTAGCCGGAGCCTGCTTATCGCAACTGAGATTTTAGGCGATGGCAACAATCATCTGAGGTCAAGGCTTTCCCGACGACCTCAGCTCGTTCTTGTCTCAGTCTCCTGGGTCCATGGTTGCCCGCAAGTTGTAACCAAACACGCCAAGCTCCGCTCCGTCCTCTCCAAGTCCGGCTCACTGCCCCTGACGGCGGACGCCTCATCTCTCTGCTCGAGTGTTCATAGTCACCTCTGAGCTTAAGGCCTTTGGTCTTCTAGGGAGCTGGCATTCCTCCTCAATGCCCCAAAAGTTGAGAGTAGTCCGCCTGGCATGCCAGGGGTTCCAGCGGCAGCGGCGAGGCCGTTGTATCTCGGTGTTTACAGCCAACACAACGGCAGTGTGCTTCATAAGTATTCAGGGGGGAATAGTCCTCCCCCCTTTTTTGTCAGGAGGCCATCCATTTACGGGTCTTTTGCATGGCCCACTCGATGGAGCTGGCGACCGTCCTTTTCTCCCAGGCGTTCGGAACGTCTTAACTCTTGATCTCCAGCAGGTCTTTCCTGTTCTTACGAGTGATCACTCTGCCCCATGTGAGGCGTCCCGCTTTCCGGAAGTGGAGATGTTTCCTCACACAGACCTGTTCGCTCACCGCGAGAGCAGGAATGCCAGGTGTTCTGCTCCTTCCAAGGTCTCTCCTCGGAATCGATCTTGGACGCATTCCTGTTGCCGTGGAAAGGCCAACTGCATATGCCTTCCCACTGTTCCACTGGTTCATTAGGTCCTGCTCAAACTCCGCAGGGGCAGAGCTGGCATCATCATGATCACTCCAGAGTGGTCAGGCAGCACTGAATACCACGTTGCTCGGCCTGTCAGCCCAGACCTCATCACTCAGGGCCCCAACGACAGGCTTCGTCACTCGGACCTGAAGCCTCTTCGCATCACGGTGGCTGCTGAGTACATGAGTCGCGGTGGCACGGCAGCCTTCCACCTGGTCAACGGACGGGCCAGGTGGAAGCGTTTCTTTTACAGCTGCAATACGCTCGATCTGCTCTGCTGATGGGGCTCGATACCCCTCTATTGGCCCTGCCTCTGGCCTCAGCGGCAGGACCTGGCTGGTCATCCGCATGAGGATACACTCAGCAGGCCACTCCTACCTTCCAGCAGGCTAAGATGGACGTTCAGTGTTCTCACGCTCTATGGGTTCGAGGTCCCTCAAGGGCTTGGAGCGCTTGCACCCTCGGGTGCGCCGCCCAGCCCCGACCTGGGACCTCAACCTAGTCTTGGCCAGACGGGTCTCTGAGATCAGAGCTCTTACGGGGTTCCGCCGTACACTAGGTTTCACAAAGAAAGGTGCAGTTATGACCGCACCCGGCTTTCCTCCTAAGGTGGTTTTGGCCTTTCATGTTACCCACAGCTCAACGCAAGGGCACAACCGTTGCACTCCTTGGACATCTGTGGAGTGCTAGCATTATATTGTGCTGACAGAAATCATTTCCTAAGGTGCCCCAGCTCTTCCCGGGTAGCGGGGCCAAAGGGAGGGCTTGCTTGTTTTCCTCTCAGAGGATCTCATCTGGGGTGAGGCGGACATCCCCACTGTTATGATTTGGCTCATATTTCCCCAAGCACATCACCGTGCATTCTACCAGGCTCAGGTTCATCTGCCGCCTTGCTGGCTGTGTTTCTACCCCGAGATCTGCGCGAAGCTCCATTGGTCCTCGGTCCATACCTTTGCTTCGCAGTATGCCCTGGTTCAGCAGTCAAGAGAGGCTGTAGCCTCTGGTCAGCAGTTTATTCTGCACATTTCACTCCGACCCCCACCGCCTTTGTAAGGCTTGGGATCACCTAACTGGAATGGATATGAGCAATCACTCGAAGAAGAAAAGACGGTTACTCACCTTTGTAACTGTTGTTCTTCGAGATGTGTTGCTCAATCCATTCCGCACCCGCCTCCTTCCCCACTGTCGGAGTAGCCGGCAAGAAGGAACTGAGGAGCGGGGGGCCGGCAGGAGTATATATGGAGCGCCATGGTGGCGCCACTCTAGGGGGCGACCTGCCGGCCCACTGAGTTGCTAGGGTAAAAGTTTTCCGACGAATGTGCACGCGCGGCGCGTACACCTAACTGGAATGGATATGAGCAACACATCTCGAAGAACAACAGTTACAAAGG
Source organism: Gopherus evgoodei (assembly GCF_007399415.2). Classification (NCBI taxonomy): domain Eukaryota; kingdom Metazoa; phylum Chordata; order Testudines; family Testudinidae; genus Gopherus; species Gopherus evgoodei. The sequence continues at coordinate 120,855,899 of NC_044322.1, forward strand.
TGAGTAACCGTCTTTTCCCTTTCTGCTACACCAATTAGCTCTTCAACTGCATTTAAGAAAAAGCAAGGCTGTAATTGTGTTGTGACCACTGTTTATCACTTGGCCAATTGTTATCTTGTGCTCTGTTTGTGTGTTGTTGTATTTGCCAGTTGTCTCTCATCATACTCTTAGACTGTAAGATCTTTGGGCAAGGCCATCTTTTTTCCTCTGTATTAGTACATCACCTACCATAACTGGGTCCTGATCCCTGACTGGAGTTCAGGTAAAAAACCTGACACCTAACAACCCTAAATACAAGTAAATGAATGAAAAAATAAATACTTTACTAATGTTATTTTTCCATATGATCATTTGCTGTAGTCTCCTCGAGGATTTTATTCCATCAGAAGCAGGAGGTGGACTGTGTAGTTAAGAAGCATAGGGGAGAAGAGAAGCACTTCTCTAGACTGTCTAATAAGATGCAGTCCACACCATGAAAACCTTTGAAACTCTCCGACCTCCTGTGCTAAGCCAGCTACTATGCATGAGCACTGGGTCGGCATGCTAAAATTCCATATACACTACTGCATGACTTCAAACAAAATATTTAAATATTTTCTAAACAATCAAAAATGAACAACACAAACAAATGTGCCAGCCCACATTTGGATTTGGATCTGATTATTTTTTTTGTATAAGACAGGGCTGTTTTTGTTTTACAGAAAGTCATCTTAATTTTTTGTTTTCAGATTGTAAAGAAAGCTGCCAGTTGGCCAAGACCTTGTTTGAGAAATTTCTGTCCAAAGCAATTTTTTCTTTTGAACAACAGAGTAAGGAGAAAGTTAGCAGTGGAAACAATGACACACCTTAGTCACATAGGTGGGAATGAAGCTGCCATCGACATCTCAAAATACATTGCCTGCCCACAAAGCACTACCATTTTTGTTACTTGACAACTCCTCCAAAACAAACAGAAAACCACTTTCTGGATCGTCCACATGAGCAACCTAATGATCCACACTCATTTCTAATTATAATACAATTGGGCTTGACTGTGGCTTTGCCACAATTCCTAGGGATGCAGTCCTGAGCCACAGATTGCTGTGATCTCTCAAGAGTAGATTGGAAACCAGATTGTGAGTGTTGCAATTTGGTCACTGCTTCCCTCTAGCTCCAGGGCTGAATGAAAGGGCACGGCAGTAATCTATACAGCACTTGCTGATTGTGACGGTTCAGGAGTGAGCTGCATCTCAGCTCTCTCCTCCAGTTATGCAGTAGGGCTCAAAAAAGAGTTACAAAACAGAGACCACACTATGAAATCCCTTAGTGTTGGATTGAAGCTTAGAAGTCTCTAGAAACCCCAGCATAGGCTGAACTACAGCAGCAGTGACCCTTTGCAGCTAACTGGCTCTCCTATTCTAAATCCCTGCTCATAGCAGAGGCTGAATTGCTCTGAATTAGAGCTTTTGGTCTCCCACTGAAGTTAATGGATGACTTCATAGAATCATAGAAAGGGACCTCAGGAGATCATCTAGTCCAACCCTGCTCAAAGCAGGAGCAACACCAACTAAATCATCCCAGCCAGGGCTTTGTCAAACCTGACCTTAAAGCCTCTAAGGAAGGAGATTCCATCACCTCCCTAGGTAACCCATTCCAGTGCTTCACCACCCTCCTAGTGAAAAAGCTTTTCCTGATATTCAACCCAAACCTCTTCCACTGCAACTTGAGACCATTACTCCTTGTTCTATCATCTGGTACCACTGAGAACAGCCTAGCTTAGTGGTGGGCAACTACGCAGCCTATTATGGTAGCCCACTGGTGAGCCGCCAGGCAGTTTGTTTACAATTGCAAAGGTGCTCACAGCTCCTAATGGCCGCGGTTCACCATTCCCAGCCAAGGGGAGCTGTGGGAAGCAGCAGCCAGCACGTCTCTGTGGCCTGGCCGCTTCCTGCAGCTCCCATTGGCCAGGAATGGTGAACTGTGGCCACTGGGAGCTGCAGGCAGCTATGCAAATGTAAACAAACTGTTTGGCGGCCTGCCAGCAGATTACCCTGATAGGCTGTGCGTGGCCCACGGGCTGCAGGTTGCCCACCACTGGCCTAGCTCCATCCTCTTTGGAGCCCCCCTTCAGGTAGTTGAAGGCTGCTATCAAATTCCCCCTCACTCTTCTCTTCTGCAGACTAAATAAGCCCAGTTCCCTCAGCCTCTCCTCATAAATCATGTGTCCCAGCCCCCTAATCATTTTTGATGTCCTCCACTGAACTCTCTCCAATTTGTTCACATCCTTTCTGTAGTGGTGGGCCCAAAACTGGACACCTTAGTCCAGATGTGGCCTCATGAGTGCGGAATAGAGGAGAATAATCACTTCTCTCAATCTGCTGGCAATGCCCCTACTAATACAGTCCAATATGCCGTTAGCCTTCTTGGCAACAAGGGCACACTGTTGACTCATATCCAGCTTCTCACCTACTGTAATGCCCAGGTCCTTTTCTGCAGAACTGCTGCTTAGCCAGTCAATCTCCATCCTGAAGCAGTGCATGGGATTTTCTAAGTGCAGGACTCTGCACTTGTCCTTGTTGAACCTCATCAGATTTCTTTTGGCCCAATCCTCCAATTTGTCTAGGTCACTCTGAACCCTATCTCTACCCTACATCTTAGTGTAATCCATGACTTGCTGAAGGTGCAATCCATCCCATCATTCAGATAATTAATGAAGATAGTGAACAAAACTGGCCCCGGGACCAACCCTGGGGCACACCGCTTGATACCGGCTGCCAACTAGACATCGAGCTGTTGAGCCTGATGACCTGAGTTATGTAGTGTAACTTAGGTTGACTTACCCTGGTAGTGAAGACAAGCCCGTAGAGAAGTGGATCCCACAGATAGAGCAACTCCTCCCCTAAAACCCAACCAACAGTGAGGTAAGTTTTTCCATTGAAGACTTTTTTCCTCTAGGTAGGACCATAAGCTTCTGTCCTCTACCTAGCCAACATTAGATATGCCACAACATGTACTCATATTTGTAGGAAATAGTATCACCAGAAAAATACCTGAATGAAGTACTGCCACCTGGATTGCAGAAAAAGCACAGAATAAGATTTAGGTGCAGAAGATTAGGACTTAATATTTGACATGAATATAGATGAACCCTTCAAAATGCTTATTTTTAATATATGGTTAAATATTAACATTTTAGATTAAAGTTGCATTAGAAATCAATAGGAATTTTATTATTGATTTCATTGGGGCCAGGATTTCACCCCTGGAATGTAGGCCTTATAATTAGCTGCTGTTATTTTTCTTTTTAATTTAGAAAACAGCCATTTGGTTTAAGACATTGCCACTTTTACATATCTCTATGACATTCAGAGTTATGATTAATAATAAATCATCATCATAATATTAATAGTAATATGTAGCACTCATATAGTGCTTTCCATCTGTAGATCTGAAAACACTTTAAAGAGGAAATAAATCATCAATAACTCCATTTTACAAATGGTGAAACAGAGGCAGAGAGCAATGAAGTAACTTGTGCGAGGTCACTACCTGGCCAGTGATGGAGCCAGAAACAAAACCCAGATCTCCTGAGTTGTAGTTCAGTGCCCTACCCACTAAGTCACACTATAAACAAAATACTTGCAATCTGATAGTCTCTTGAGCCTATTCTCTGCCAAATTAGTTTGACTTCAGTGCAACAGGTATATTTATTCCTAAGAATTAACTCCGTCTCTTCTGATGATTTTTTGCTCCATTGTGTATTTCTTTGAAAACAGTATATGATCAGCTTCAGTCAAATTGGATGACAAGGCACAGAGATTACAGAAAGCACATGACTAGTGAGAAGGCAACCATGAATTCCTGATTTCTGTGATAGTATATGGAATACCACTAAATATATTCGCTGATAACAGAAAGCCTTCTGGGTGAGTGGCGATCTGTGTTGCCACATGCAGCACTTTAAGTGAGATGCAACTTTTAAAGCACAGTAACATTATTTAGTTTGATTACTTTAATGGAAGAGAGGAGGCTATGATCAATTGAGGAATGCATTTATTTTAGCCCTTGATCCCTTATTCATAAATATGCAGCTTTCCGGGCTTAAATTTTTCACTGTGTCAGTCTGGAACAAAGTAGTTTTACCAGAGCATGAAAAATGCATGCACTCAGGATGAGAAGTTTTTCCCAGGCAAGTGAGCTGAGGGGGGCTGAGCTGTTGCTGTCTCCATCTTTTACGGGACACCAGAAGGAAAAGAAGAGATTAGTCCAAGTGTTGCTGCTGTTTCAACAGATGAGATAAGGAAGGCAGGGAGCTGAGCTGTCCCCGGAGTTCTCATTGCTCTTTGAGGATGGGAAAAGGGAGGGAGGGAACAGAGCGACTTGAACCTCTATATTTCATAGCCAGGGAAAGATGATTGTAATATGAATGTATGTATTTAGAGCCACACCACACCTACCTTCCCCAATACTCCCTGCACTGCAACATATAGAACTCAGCTAACCCCAGTAGTTTTTTCAGTGTTAAAGATAATGGCCTAATTGTAGTAACAATGCACAGGGACACAACTCTACTGACTTTGCTCCTTACACTAAGAAGGAATTTGACCCAACAATTGTAACACTGACATTTTGTATACACTGTTTGAACAGTACTGCAATATAAATGTATAAAATTCTGCTGTACATGCGTTTATCCTTTACATTTAAAAATAAAAGGTTTTAAAACGTTCTTTTCCCCCCCGATACTCGTTTACTAAAAGTCACTTTTAAACAATCATCACTTGAGCAGTAGATAAAAGAGGCTGGCAAAGTGTGAAAGAACTGACCTCACAAAACAGCTTGCTAATGTGAGCAAAAAGCCAGTAAAACACATACTGCATACAGAAGGCCAGATGCTCTTAGGAGGCACAGCACAGAAAGCACAGCGCAGGAGGATGGTGGACCCACAAGGCTTGCTTTATGCCTCCTTTGTATCACTTGGATTCTGGGCTTCTGCAGGAGCTGAAACACCTGTTGGCATAAGCATCTCTAGGGCTGCTACAACAAGGCTGCTCATAAGCTGCACAGTCTCTGCAGAGCTGAGAAATACAGGCTGCTCATGGTAACTCCCAGCCCTGCCCCTTTCACTGGGGTTTGCAAAGGAAGGGTAGATCCATTTTCTCCCCCAATCTCTTGCTCCTTAATTACAATCCCTTATACACTATTGGACCTAGGATACATTTGGCCTCTTTAACTGCACTCAGTTTAATTATTCTAATATCAGAGATGTAGCTGTGTTAGTCTAGATCTGTAAAAGCAGCAAAGAGTCTTATGGCACCTTATAGACTAACAGACGTTTTGGAGCATGAGCTTTCGTGGGTGAATACATGCATCCGACGAAGTGGGTATTCACCCACGAAAGCGCATGCTCCAAAATGTCTGTCAGTCTATAAGGTGCCACAAGACTCTGCTGCTTTTATTATTCTAATAACATTCATTAAAAAAAAGAGAGTTTGTACTTTACAAGCCACTAGGTGTGAGGCTTCCTGGATGTACCCAGGATTGTGTGGCACCTCACTACCACCTGCCCTGAGCACAGGGAAGTCTTGTGTGTGCCTTCTGGTGGTCAGCTCCTTAATTCCACCGGTCACAGGCAGCACCTGCACTTCCCCCCTAGGCCTGTGCAGGCCCAGCTGTGTCTTTACAGGTTAGCAATAGGCACACTCTAACGCCCCCACCCCCCCCAGCATCTCTGGAATGTCAGCCCTCGTTCCATTGGACACTCACGCTATTTAGATTCACTGCTGTGCCTCCCTAGAAATATGAGTCCCATCCTTTGTCTTCATTCATAAACAAGACACGTCCTACCGTTTTGTTCCTTCATGTAGATTTTCTTTCTTACAGATTTTGCAAACTTTCAACTGGCACCTAGGCTCGGTATGGAAATAGGCCTCCATGGTGAGGCAGACAATACACAGATGACCAAACTGGGAAATAAGTGTCTGTTACCACCTGTTTGAAAGGAACCTGCCTAAGGCATGTCATCTCCTGGTGACCTGCCTTAACTCCAAGACCTTTAGAACCTAATTTTCAGTATTGATACATAACTTCTTAAATATTGTCCATACAAACATTCCATGATGATTAGGATGACCAGTGGGCTACTAGCTCTCAATAAAGACCTTATTTACTGCACTATTATGCATATATTTGACTGAGGGGATCGTCACCCTATGCACCTTTGTCTCTGCCAGCTGGCATCAAGAGGTCCCAGGGTCACACTGGGTCATCCTCAAGTTGCCACCACTATTCCTGAATAGTTATCCATATCAAGCACATATCACATATCAAATCTAAAGATTTGAACTTCTGACTCTAACATCTCCAGACAGAGCCTGTGCTGTTTCATTGATTGTAATTTAATGACTGTAAAATAATAAATTGAGATACAATCATACAACTTTTTAACAATGCAAATTTTATAATCTCTTTAATTAGAAGGCTGCAGCACATGAAACTATGCTGCTTTGAATTTCAGCACAACTGATGCCCCAATCCTGCAGTCTATTCCAAAGCAATGTCCCTACGGATGGCATTAAATAAGGACTGCATACGGACCATAGGCTTGGCCCTATTAAACTTCGCATTGATGATTACAAAAATTTAGGTTAATGTAACATTCAGATTACAAGTTTATATATTCAAAAGAAGTGAGAATGTTACAAGACAGGTTGCACTCAAGAATATTAACTTGGCTATTTTGCACACCTTGTATGTTTTATTGCACGTATTCAGTAACTAATGTATATTATAGTCAGCTACAACTTTAAAAGCGAAGGCATGAAAGGAAATTGTCACAAGGCCTAGTATTCGTCAGTACTGACCCCGGTGTGTTGAGAGGGGACTCAGCAATTGGGTCCCATATGCTTCTGAGCTCCCTGAGGTCTGGGCTAAGCCTAGGCTTGCCAACTTTCTAATCCCTGAACACCCTTCCCAGCCCCTTCCCCCAAGACACTGCCCCTGCTCTGTCTCTTCCTCTGAGGCACTGGCCCCAACTCATCTGCCCCCCATTATTGATCTCCACCCCCGCCCCTCACTCCCCCATCCCCTGGACTCACTTGCTGCCTCCACAGCCAGGCTGGGAGGAGCCAATGTGGAGCCTACCAACCTGCCGAATCAGGGCACAGCAGAATATGGCAGGGCTCAGCCCCCGGAGCGAGCAGGGTGGGGAAATTGGGGCATAGCAGGGTGGGGGGGGTCCCCTGGAGTGAGAGCTGGGGAGGGGAAATTGGGGCACAGTTGGGTGAGGGGGTCAGCCTCTGGAACGAGGGGCCAGACTGGGGAAATCAGGGCACAGAGGGGTGGGGGTGGTTGGTCTCTGGAGCAAGGGGGCAGGGTGGGGAAATCAGGGCACAGCAGATCGGGGGAGGGAGGCAGACAGGTTAGCCCACACACACTGGATTGTGCTGGTACCTACTTTGGAGCCCGGCCCAGGAGCGAGCCAGTTCTCTCCATTAAGGTGGGAGCTGGGAAAGCAGTAGCTGCTAAGCAGAGCTGCTCCTCCAGGCTCCAGCAGCAACTGTTGCTCTTCTCAACCCCCATGGCAGAAGCTAGTTACTGAAGGTAACTGGACTTTTTGCATCCAGTCAGCACAACTGCCAGACTCCTTTTCGGCCACACGTTCTGGTAAAAAACCGGACACTTGGCAATCCTAGCTGGTTTCTAGCTCAGGGTGTATAGGCACACTTTCAGGCTTAGACCTCTTACCTGACCTGAGCCTTTCCATGAGACATGGGACTCCAGCTGTCCTACACTCTGAAACCAATGTCTCAGAACTTCTGAGCCACTAGTGACTTCTACATAATCCCCACAGAGTTCCACCTAGACTGTGGGCTCTGTGAGTTTCAAGTTTAGCTGCTTGAGGGACAACACTGCATGGAAGCAAGGAACATAGGAATTTCTTCACCACAGTCACTGTACTTAAAAAGCTCTAGAGAGGTACAGACCTGTGCAAAATAACAAAACTTCTGTGACACACTCTCCCCTTGTCTGATCTTCTGCTTGTAAGTCTGACATTTCAGGCTAGGCAGAATTTATCCTGTCTCTCCAGCCAGGCCTTTCTACATGAGGCGATAGTGTGCCCTGCCTAGCACAGTCACACAAAGTCTGTGACAAAGCTGGAAATGGAACCAAGACCCCTAGTCCTATGTTTTAATCCCATGCTGACTCCAAATCCTATATTGTGAATGGCAGAGTAGCATGTATACAGTATTGTTTTTATTTTAAAAATTATACCAGTTTTAAAGTAGGTCAAATTCTGGGCATCTCTTAGTCCTGGATCCTGCAAGATGCTGATATGTTGGCCTAATGCAGCAAAGCACTTAAGCAGGTGAACTGCCTTATTGAGTTCAGTGAGTTCAACAAGTGCTTAAGTTAGGCATATGATACTGGATTGTACGAGCACTCTGGCCCATCTCCAATCAAAACCCTTAGGAAAATTGTAACATTTTACTGTTAAGAAAACCTGTTGGTATTTATTTCCTGTTTTACCCATCAAGGTTGATTAACAAGAGGTATGTGTAAAAAAAAAAACTCTCTCCTTTCTTAGGCATATTTGGGAGCCTCCTTACTAGTTCTCTTCCACCAACTCCACTCTGCCCTGTTCCAGGTGGGAACAACTGAAGAGCACTATTTGGATTAATTTATAGGTAAAGGGTTAGAATGATACAATTAGATTGTCCTTTAGTTTTGGCTTAAAAACTGACCAGCATGTTTATATAGGGCAAGTTTTGTTCAATATGGTGTCAACACCATTATCATTCAAAATACAATGGAAATCAACTACGGAAGAGAATTCTTCATCTTCTAAAAGAGCAACACTAGAAATTAGCATCGAAGGATGCATTTGCAGATCATAAAACATAGAAATACAAGTTATCTTTTTTTAAAAAAATTAATCCTTAATTTTTCTGAGTAAAGAAGGGCAAAATGCACCAATGTGAACAAAATAAGATTTGTAAATAGGGATAAATACCTAAAGAAAATGGATGGAACAAGGGGCAAATCCACACCAGTTATTAAAAAATATTTTGTTTGGGACTGATCCCAACAACTAGGAAACATTCTCTACAGTTATATGAATGAGCCTCTCTGTACACACTAGCTCCAGCAGCCTGAAGGGTTTGCATTATTAATATTGCTTAACTTACAATGTGATATATGACTGAAGAACAATTTCGAGTCAGGTTTCTTCCGATGTCAGTGATCTTGAACAAGAACACATGAACTCCTAAATCTCATTACAGTAGGCATCAGATAAATTAACTGAAAATCCCTCTCTCAGGGTGCAATGTACTGAATTCTTTTCCAGTCCTGACAGTAACCATTAATTTTTAAGTTTTAGATGTAAATCTTTTCAGGGACTGGTAATAAAAGTGGCCTCGAACTCTTTGGGTGCTGTGATGATCTGTTACATGTCTAGATTTGATGGAACAGTAGCACTTATGATGTAGGTACTGGGATACAGAATATGCTTCCTCAAGGATCTGAATTTTCCTGTTTCAAAAAATGGAGACATTTTAATAGCATGACTGTCATTGGTTTTCTACATAAATTGGACGCACAGATTTACAGAGAGAAGAACTTATTTATTGAGCTGAAATTTAATGATATTTCAATACTTCCTCACAGCAATCCCCACATTGGGATGGAATCTGAAAGCAATTGTTTCTGATCTAGTTATATCAGCAAGAATCTATTTTATATAATTTCAGCAATTAAAAAAAAGTGTTGCTACATAGTTAAGCAGTGTATTTGTGTTGGCCTATGAAACTAGTAGTAATAATAATCCCTACAAATGCCCAGCAATAATGCCTACAATTAGGGATGACTACTTGTCTTCTCTCCTTAGAACAGTGATACTCAGACCTCAGTGGTTTAGGAGCCAAATTAGCAATCAACATTACCCAAAAGAGCCATTATAGTGTGAATTCATTGTTTGATTTACTGTGGCACTATATATTCATATTTAAACCATATGATGGGGAAATATTTAGGTTTTATTATATTTAAATATAATTCTCACAGAGAAATGACTGACCAAGGATATTATTTTCAGGGCTGGCTCTAGGTGTTTTGCCACCCCAAGCAAAAACATTTTTGGCTGCCCCCATCCCAGCCCTGGGTTCTCACCCCCTCACCAGTGCCCTCCCCCACCTGCACCCCTGCCGCCCCAGTGCTGGGATCTCCTTCCCCCGCACCAGTGCTGACTCCGCCTGGTCCCTCCTCACCTCCAGCCAGTTTGGCACTGGCAGGGTCGGGGTAAGCAGTGGGGCTCTCGGGCCGCACCCCATCCTAGGGTGCCTCCAGACCAGCCTCCCGCCTCCAGGACTGGCCAGGACCTAATAGGGCAGAGCCAGGGGACCGCCTCATCAGGAGGCTGAGGAGCCGGGTCAGGGTAGCCCCAGAGGGAGCAGAATCCTGGAAAGCGGGACATGGGCCCCGCATGGCAGCCCCACCCTCTATGACCCCGCTGCTGCTGCTTCTGGCCACCCTGCCACAGTCCCTGGGCAGCTCAAGCGCTTTGTTCAGCTCCGGCTGCGGTGCTGGGAGAGGCTGCTCTGTGGCACCTGCAGGCGGCTTTGTGTGCCTTGCGAGGTGGCCCCCAGCCCAAGTGTCCCCTGCTCGGAGCCTGCCCGGCCCAGACATAAGGTGCGGGCGCTGTCCCACGGGCGTGAACCGCAGTGGCCCCAAGGTGCTGCCTGCGCACAACACTGCTACTGCCAGGGCTGGGTCTAGACTTTTGCTGCCCAAAGGGGACCAAAAAAAACAAAAAAAAAAAAAAACAAAGGATGGCCGGAATGCCGCCCTTGAAAATGTGCTGCCCCAAGCACATGCTTGGTTTGCTGGTGCCTAGAGCTGGCCCTGATTATTTTATCAACTACAATTGGTTAATAACATAGTAAAAACATCCTGATTAGGTTAATAATTAAATCACACCGTATTTTAATACAGTATTACAGGGGCTCAGCAACCTTCAGAAGTGGTGTGCTGAGTCTTCATTTATTCACTTAATTTATAGGTTTCGCGTGCCAGTAATACATTTTAATGTTTTTAGAAGTTCTCTTTCTATAAGTCTGATAATATATAATTAAACTTATTGTTGTATGTCAAGTAAATAAGATTTTTAAATGTTTAAGAAGCTTCATTTAAACTTAAATTAAAATGCAGAGTCCCCCAGACTGGTGGCCAGGACCCAGGCAGTGTGAGTGCCAGTGAAAATCAGCTTGCATGCTGCCTTTGGCACATGTGCCATCGGTTGCCTACCCCTGCAGTATCATATACTGCAGGAGACACATTAAAGAGCCAATTGCAGCTCATAAGCCTCAGTCTGACTATCACTGCCTTAGAATGTAACTCGATTGGCTTTTTTTTTTTAATATGCAGGCCACTCATTTCCTTTCCTAGTCCAAAATCATCCACATGCTTTTTAAATATTTAATATGAACTGATGGCTTGGTGGCAAACTTGGAATTAATTAGAAGCCTGGGGAGCATGACTATTTATAATATGTTAATGTCCTTCATTCAACTTATGCATAAGTAGACTACTTACAAGATCACTGCGTGTTTGTTTTAGTATTGAGACACAGTGGCCTTTAAATAGTACTGCTGGTTTTACTTTTTATTGGGAATATTTTGTCATCATCAGTTTTAAAGCAAAATACTTCCATTGAAATTAATGGAGAAGACTGCCTAACAATTATGGAACAATGTGGTCCCACATTATGATTTATTGTTTGTACTGCAGTAGTGACCAGGGACTCTAGTCAGGATCTGGGACACAGTCTAAACCACAATCATTAAGACCCTGAGTTTATCCAGCAAATATAAAAGGAACGGAACATATTTTAGTTTTGATTGACAGGGTATATAAAAATCATATCATCAGCATGTAATGAGACAACATGAGTTTAATTATCCTATTATATTCCTTGGAATTTAGGATAATGGCCTAATATGCGAGCCAAGAGTTTAAGTGCCAAGATGAATAACAATGATGAAAAGAGCAGACTTTTTCTGGTGCCACATTTTAAATTAAAACGGTAATCAGAGTTACCAATTGATCCAAAATTGCGGATTTTGTTCTCGCATGCCTGGCAGTAATACAGTGATAAAAACTGACCTATCAAGTCTATTTTGGACAAGACCCTAAACTTGATTACGTTTTTGAAAACGTTAGTAGAGCACAGAAAACAGTGGATATAATATTTTTGGATTTCAGTTAAGCTATCAATACAGTGCTTCATGAAAGTTAAATTGAAATGTTAATTTAAACTGGCTTGTGTATAAAGAGCACTTTTGCATGAATTATAAACTAGTTGGAGGACTGTCACCCTAGCTTAATATAAATGTCAATCTATCAAGTTGGGGGATGTGCACAATGGAGTGCTGTATTAAATACAGTCTTATTCAACATCCTGACTAATGACCTGGAACACAGGGGTATGTAGCCATGCTTGATTAAAAAACAGATGAATTAAACTGGCAGCATTGTAAACCACAGCTGAGGAAGATTGGGTCATTGAGAAGTGTCTCCTGGTAATTGCTACTATAAGTCGAAGTCCAACTGCAGCGTCTCTGCTCCGTCTATTGTCTCTCAGAACTGTGATCTCTTGGCAATTGAGCTTTCTCCCTAATGTGTTGCAATAAGTTCAGAATGATCTGTGAGGAGGGTAAGTGAATTTAACAAGTAATTCCATTTTGGGAGCCTGCAGCAGCCAGTGTATTTTGGGGTGTGTGGTTCATTTCTGAAGCTACAATGTTCTCTAGAAAAAGGAGTAAAATTCTTCCATACAGGGTGGGTACAGAAAGGTGGTTTTCAGATAAGCTAGTTCAATCTTTAAATAATTCATCATCTCCTCTCATACCCAGGATAAATAAATACTGCTTCCAGATAAGTTTTAGGTTTGTGTATCTCAAAACAATTTTGATTTCTTTTTTAATTAAGATTCCTGGAGTGATCCTTGACATATCCCCACCCTGTGGAAGATTCTGAAAATATTTAGCTTTTAATCCTCACTAAGTGCACTAGTATCATTTTCCCAGCTGAAAAGCGGGCCTTTTGCTACACACAGCACACCTTTGAAGTATAGTCAAAGCACACATGCATGCGTGCACACTCACACACACTGTCAAAATGGGAGCCTAAAGTTAGGTTCCATGGCTAGCATTTTCAAAATTGACTAAGGATTAAGGGTGCATCAGTGTTTTGGTGCCCAGCTTTGGTGATACTTTTAAAAAGGCCTGATTTTTTCAAAGTGATAAACAGCCCCACCCTCTGAAGTCAGTCACCTTTACTATGTAACAATTGCGCACCCAAAATCATCAGTCACTGTTGAAAATGAAGACCCTGATCCTGGAATTAACCCACATTGTTGCTGTCACTGAGCATGGTTTCAAGAATCAGAGAGTTTGTTGATGGATTGGAGCCTAATCCTCATTTAGATGCCAACATACCGTAAATAGCCTGATTTCTCACTTCTGAAAATCATGCCACTTATTCAGACACCTAATAAAAATTTAGGAGCTTAACTTAAGGCACTTATTTCTGAAGCTCTCGGCCATTACATGTACACATGAAGGGTTAAGGATAATCCAAGATATGGAAAGTTAAGGCTGCCACTTCACATTAATTTTTTTCCCTCACATTGGTTTTGGAGACTGGAAAGAGCAAAAGGCCTGGTATCAATCAACCTTAAACCAACAAAACCCAGGAAACAGAAACTTAAGTCAGGTTATATTATCAACAACATTTAAAAGAAAAGTTATGTATTCAGTATAATTTACTCTGGACTAAGTACAAAGCTTATACTTGTGTATTCTTTGTGCTGTAGTGTATACGCTGCACTGATTCTGAACAATCAGCTTGAGGAAACACTACTACAAAATAAATGCATTTTTTAATTCTAAAGGGAGAAAAAACAAACAAGGAATTTAAGTATACACCCAAAAGTTTTTTCCAAGAACATTTTTTATTAGATCAGTAACTATACTTCGCTGACACATCAAAGCACTTTCATTTATCTATAATCATTCTGTAATAATCTTGTAAGAAAATATCACTTTTTCCCTTTAACTTAAAAGAGCAAACAGGAAAAAATTATCCAGACTTCAAGCTAGTGCCCTATATCAAGTTACAAATCTTTCTAATCTTGACTAGTCCCTAAGAGTGGATTTTAAAAACAATGAAGTTCACTTTCTGATTCAAAACCATTTGTAATTACAAGTGTTTGTACTTTCCCTTCTGGAATGATCTAGTGCTTCATCCAAAGCCTCTTGAAGTCAATGGCAGGTTTTGCATTGACTTCTGTGAGATTTTGGAGCAGGCTCCTAGTAAAACTGAGATTTCTGGCACACAAAAGGTCTTAAATAACCTCCAGATTTATAAATAAGATGGGAGTGAGGAAGGAGAGCAGGACTGATTCTCACACAATGCTTTGTACCATCAACCACACCATGAATTCCCCCTGAAGTTAACTGGAGTTTGCAGAAAAAATCAATGGCAGTGCTGACAAACCAGCTGAGAAAAATAATTTGTTTATGGAATGAAGTTAAACAAAGAGGAAAAATTCATCAGGGTCTAAAATAAGCTGAATATATGAACTCTATCCAGTAAACTGACCTCATCCAAATCACTCACTTCTGATTTTATGTACAGTGTGAAAGTATGGGACTGATCTTGTGCCATTAAATTAATGCTATTGATTTCAAATTGGAGCAAAGCCCTATATTTGTTAAAATTTATAACTCAGGTTGTCAAAAACAAATTAACATTTAAATAAATATATTTGCCTTATCAGCTAACAGATCATCTAAAAATGCATAGGAAGAAAATCTAAGCAGAGATTGAACTGGCAATACAATCTATAACAAGAATAATACTGGGTTTCTATGTCATGTGCCAATCTATTTAGTTTAACGGAGAATGCTGATAGGTGACTTTATCACAATCTGAAAGTACATACATTGGGGAGAAGATGCCTGACAGTAGTGGGCTCTTTCATCTAGAAGACAAAGGCATAACTATCATAAGATCCAGTGACTAGAAGCTGAAGCAGGACAAATTCAGACTAAAAGGCACAAAAGGTAAAAGTGAGGGTAATGAGCCATACTGGGTCAGACCAAAGGTCCATCCACCCCAGTAACCTGTCTACTGACAGTGGCCATGACAGGTGCTGCAGAGGGAGTGAACCTAACAGGTAATGATCAAGTGATCTCTCTCCTGCCCTCCATCTCCACCCTCTGACAAACAGAGGCTAGGACAGTGTTTCTCAAACTAGGGTTGCCGCTTGTGTAGGGAAAACGCCTGGCGGGCCGGGCCAGTTTGTTTACCTGCCCCGTCCACAGGTCCAGCGGATCGTGGCTCCCGCTGGCCACAGTTTGCTGCTCCAGGCCAATGGGAGCTGCTGGAAGTGGCACAGGCTGAGGAACTTACTAGCCTGTGTTATGGCTATGGATGCAGATTCCTGGCCTAGCATCCAAGAAGTCTTGAACTCTTCCTAATGATTAAAAGGAACAGTATGAGTTTTCTGCCTTGAAATGTTTTCTACCTTAAAATGGTCCTTCTTTGAGAAGTCCTCCAAGTTATCAATTTTTTGAACTGGTTCTCCCATTACTGACATATAAAGTAATAACTAAAAAGCCATCAAGCTTGAAACAACAATATTTTGTCATCACGAGCTGCTAAGAACCACCATTCTTGAAAATGTGCTGGGGAAAAATAATGCTTGTGGAAATATGTCTGTTTTGCCAAGAGAAGGTGCTTATAAGTCTGTGTGTATGTGTGTGTTTGTAAGGTGTTAGTAATGTAGCTTATTTTAACTCCCATCTAAATTGCTGCAGAAAAAAACCCGTAAAAAACAAAAATACAAATGCTTGCCAAATGTAAAGGACAACATTGCTAGGAGAATAAATATTTACTTGCAGGCATCTAAAATTATTAGAGAGAATGGAAAGCATTTAAGAAAACCCAATTTAAAATTACTCAAGTATTCCTTTAATATCCATAAATGAAAGAAAACAGAGTCAATTCTATAAATCCTGCCACTGTTCTTTTTTCTCAGCAGTTTAAATTAAGTTAGCATCACCTCAGATTGCAACCTTATTGCTTCATCACCTTGGCTTTGTGCCTGTAGAGAGAGTGCACACATCCATAAAAATATTAAGTATTGAATTACCCTAAAACACATAGTTATACCAGAGGTTAAGATGGACCACAGCCTAAGTGAAATTAGACTACATTCCAAAGGATAGGTTGCAGCTTTCTGTGTTATACACCATATGCTCTGAGAGGTCGGTGTTCACTTTGGAGCAACATTGTGATTGTACTATGCATCATTTTCTTCATGATCTCTCTGGGTTCTGTGAGAAAGCACCTACCACTGCACTTGTACTGATTCATTCTCTATACCTGGTACAAAGTTGTCTACTGGGATGCTTTTTGGAATACAGACCCTGTATTGCATGCCAAACATCTTGAACATTTACAGATTGAGTAAATTCCCCCACCCCGTCTACAATCATCACGCTCAGTGTACAGCGTGCCACCTGCTTCACCAGAGCTAGCTGTCAATTCACTTGCCTTTGACAAGACAACTACACCATCACCTTGCCACCGGAGAGAAGAAAATGGTCTTATGGCTAACCCCTGGATTCTGTTTCTGACTTTTCCCACAGATTTCCTGAATAACTTTAGCCCCTTGATCCTTCTGTGCCTTAATTTCCTCATCCACATATTTTTCTAACACACTAATGTGTTTCAAGACTAAATTAGTGATGTTTGCAAAAAGTGTAATGTGTTCTTTGGATATAAGACAGAAATCCATAAAGGTGTTAAGTTTCATATGCTCTTTAAAGCCCTAACCAGCTCCCATTTCACCCTCCTCCAGACTTTCCTCACTCCAGACATTGAAAATTTTACAGCCATATTACCCTTTACTACTGACAGTGTTTGGAAGACATCTTAAAAATTCTACAATGGCAGACATCTTAAAAATTCAATTCCTTTGTAGTTAGGAATATACTCTGCTGTGTAAAGCACTATGGGCAAAGTTTAAAATATCTTCAGACATAGATGAAATGTCAAAATGAGTGGGGATTGAGATGATGAGAAGGTCTGAGATTAGTTTTCTGTAGCACTACATAGAATAAGATAAGGTTCACGGTCATCTGGGTTTCTGGGGACTAATATGTTGAGTACTTTTCATTCTTGATAAACATGTACCTACCTTTCATGATGGGTAAAGAGGTCAATCATTAGATTAATGTTCTTTGGGGGCATTTTAATGTTGTCTTTTCATCATATTTACTGAAATTTTGAACATTCTGCCTTTCAGCTATTATGGTTCTTGAAATTATATTGTTCTAGTAAGAGTTTTTCCCTTTGAACTTACAACTGTAACTACATTTCCCCCCCACCAAGGAACACTTATCCAACATTCATATTTACAAATGTTACATAGTTGGCTATAGGTAGCACATAAACATTTTTTTAATTAATATATTGGATAATGACCATACCATAGTGTACAACTATAGGTATTATGGTAAAGAAGTGTTTTACTAGCAAAGAGTATATTATTTTAAAAATCCAGAAATTAAATCTGGTCTGATTGAAGTCAATGGGAGTTCTGCCATGGACTTCCATGGGGCCAGGATTTCACTACAGAACTTAATACTGTACACATCAAGCATCTAAGCTATCAAACTTCGTATCTTATGATTTCTCTCCTGTATGATTCTGAAACCTGGTGTGAGCGGCTTCATTGCTGTAAAAACATTTAGTAAGTGTGTTCTCTTCAGTTTGTTTAAATTCTTCATAGAAGTGGATTTAGAGGACAGACATGCAGAACAATTTATGCAACATTCAGCTTCACTTGTTTACACTGGCATCTTTTGAACTTTTAAAACTTAATAGTGCTTTTTGCTGCTTTATGACAAATGTGAATCAAGTCGTACTTTTATTAGCACCGATATAGTAAGTTGCATCAGTTTCTTATGTCACATTTTAAAAAAATAAACTTTTGCACAAATGTTCTATTTATTCTGATTATTTTTTCATCATCCAAAATTGCTAAGAAAACATTGGGCCAGCACAGATGACTACATTTTAACATTAGTTTCATTAGGGTAAAACTGGAATAACCCCTAGGAAGTCAGTCAGATTTAGCTATATTACTCCTGTAGACATTAGTGGGTTTCTATGACTAGCTCTTTACAAACTGAAGATGTTCTAAAGCCATTACTGAAGTTCTAAAAATTGATACTCAAGAAATCAGTTCATCAGCTGCAGATTTAAAAAATGTATTTCTTTAAGATTTTGCCTATCATTTGACCATCGTTAGGGCTATGTAGTATGAATAAGAGTATAATATTTATATAGGCCTTTTGGAATTTGGACTGTGTCGCATAACACAGAGCTCTCACTAAATAAATAAAATATGGTAGAGGTATACAGTATAATGTATACTATAGGGAAGTTATATCATAAAGGATTTTTTAAAATCCTATCCCATATACATTTAAACTGAATTAAAAGTTTATGTTGTATATTATTCTGTGGAACTAATTGCTGCAGAATATTATTGGAATAAATCACTTAACTAAGATCAGATCACAAAGGAATTAGATATTTATATGAGAAGACATTGCCTACAGATGTTAAACAACATCTATGTGTAAGGCAGGTACATGGGAATTACAGGAAGTACAATATCCTCATCTTACAGGGCATAGAGGGATCATCAGTAGGATCAGAAAAAGTTTTGACACAATTAAGTTTTTCCCCCTATGGTAAAAGGCTATCAACACAGCACAGTTTTCTTCAGTCAGAACTCTTTTTGTAAGGATGTGGCACTATCTTCAAAGGTATTTTTTAAAGTTGAATTTGGAGAGCAATAAAGATGTTCCAGAAGCTGTCAGACAGGACAGCCCAAGGAGCAGTTGTTATGACTAAAAGACTGGGCTTGCTGCAAGAAACAGTAACAGCCAGTGATAAAACACAAAGTTCAAACAACTGGGCCCAAGACTGTCAAATAGAGAAGGGAAAGTTTCCAAGTTAGGAGCTATGGAACAGAGAGACAGTTTAGTTATCTCAGAACTGAGTCAGGATATAAAAATCCTTAAAGATAAACTAAACGCTACTGAAAATAAACTTAAGGACAAAAACATTAGAAATCGGGCTTTGAATTCTAAACATTCTTTCAAGATTGAGAATACTTTGAAAATCTCTGGCAAGCACTGGGACACAAATGTTGAGGGTCCCTGAGTCCTTTTGTGCTTAGAGACGAATACTGCAGTCCCTTTCTTGCTAGAACTGCCATTGACTTCAACAGCATTTTTATCTGAGGAAGTTCTGACTGTCCCCTTATAAGAACTGAAATGATCAAAATGATTATCGCAGTTTTGAAATCTTCCTTTTTAATTTATGAATGCAGCAAGGGCTTGAAGCTAAATTATCCTCCCTTCCAAAATACCCACAACAAACAACCATAACCACCACCCCTGAACATACACACACAGTTATATATATAAACCCTACCTACATTGGTGGTTTTCTTTCCAGTACAGATATTCGGTGGCATTAAATATGATGTAAGGTGGATCAGTCAGGGAACTATGTTTTGATATTTCTTATTAGGTTGCAGGATGCTTGAGGTGGACAAATGTACATCTTCCCATCTCCAACTGCCAAGCCACTTCACTGATATATTATTATAATAGCTTATGATTATATTTTATGGGTATTAGAGCTTTAAAGATTAAATCCACTCTTCAGTAACTGCAGCATTATTCAAATTGCTTGTATTGTATGCGTTGTTCATTCCATATTAATAGCTGTTATGGACCATTAGCTGGGCCACTGGTCCCCGTGCTGAGGAGAACAGTGAGAAGTCATCTCTACTGTATCCCCAAGAGTCATAGCTAGCTCAGCTCTTGCACAGACTTTGCATTAAAATTGCAATGTGAAAAGCACACCTGAGGATCAGACAGAAATAAATGCTCCCACTTACAATGATTACTTATCATAGAAGCAACATAGAAAGTAAGAACGGGAAAATGAGTGGAGGAAGAGATATCCAAGACAATAAATAAATAAATAAATAAATTAGAATTTAAGAAGGGGAAAAAAGGAAGAACAGAAGGTAAAGGAGACAGAGACAGTAAATAAAATCTGAAATATCACAAGGGGCTGAATGTCAACAGTGCACTACCATTAATATAAAATTTAGAAAGTTTAATATAAAAGATATACTTTACCATAAGTGGACATGGTGCTATAGACTAGCTACATAAGAAAGGCCATACTGGGTCAGGTCATGGTCCATCTAGCCCAGCATCTTGTTTTCTGACAGTGGCTAACACCAGGTGCTTCAGAGGGAATGAACAGAAGAGGTAATCAATCAAGTGATCATCTCCTGTTGCCCATTCTCAGCACTGGGCAAATAGAGGCTAGGGACACTTCACAGTATGGTTTTGCATCCCTGCCCATTCCGGCTAATAGCCATTGATGAACCTCTCTAATTTTTTTTTAGCCCTGTTATAGTTTTGGCTTTTACAACATTCTCTGGCAAAGAGTTCCATGGATTCACTGTGTGTTATATGAAGAAATACTTCCTTTTGCTTGTTTTAAGCCTGCTGCCTAGTAATTTCATTTCATGACCCCCTAGTTCTTGTGTTATGAGAAAGAGTACAGAACATTTCCTTATTTACTTTCTCCACATCAGTCATGATTTTATAGACTTCAATCATATCCCACCTTAGTCCTCTCTTTTCCAAGCTGAAAAATCCCAGTCTTTTTAATCTCTCCTCATATGGAAGCTGTTCCATACCCATAATCATTTTTGTTGCCCTTCTCTGTACCTTTTCCAATTCCAATATTTCTTTTTTGAGATGAGGTGACCAGATCTGCATATAGTATTCAAGACATGAGCATACCATGGATTTATACAGTGGCATTATATTTTCTGTCTTGTTATTTATCCCTTTCCTAATGGTTCCTAACATTCAGTTCACTTTTTTGACTGCTGCTGCACATTGAGTGGATGTTTTCAGAGAACTAACCACAATGACTCCAAGATCTCTTTCTTGAGTGGTAATAGCTAATTTAGACCCATCATTTTATTACTTTGCATTTATCAACATTTCAATTTCATTTGCTACTTTGTTGTCCAGGCACCAAGCTTTGTGAAGTCCCTTTGTAACTCATCACAGTCTGCTTTGGACTTAACTATCTTGGGTAGTTTTGTATCATCTGCAAATTTTGCCACCTCACTGTTTACCCGTTTTTTCCAGAGCATTTATGAATATGTTGAATAGGTTCCAATACAGACCACTGGGGAACACCACTATTTAACTTTCTCCATTCTGAAAACTGATCATTTATTCCTATCTTTTGTTTCCTATCTTTTAACCAGTTCTTGATTCAGGAGAGGACCTTGCCTCTTATCCCATGACAACTTATTTAGCTTAAGAGCCTTTGGTGAGGTACCTTGTCAAAGGCCTTCTAAAAATGTAAGTACACTATAGCCACAGGATCACGCTTGCTGACCCTCTGAAAAAAGAAATCTTGTAGCTTGGTGAGGCATGGTTTTCCTTTACAAAAACCATGTAGACTCTTCCCCAAGAAATCATGTTCATCTAGGCGTCTGATAATTCTGTTCTTTACTACAGTTTCAACCAATTTGCCTGGTACTGAAGTTAGGCTTACTGGCCTGTAATTGCTGGGATCACCTCTGGAGCATTTTTTAAAAATTGGTGTCACATCCTTCAGTCATCTGGTACAGAAGCTGATTTAAATGATAGTGAATACCATCTGGTCCTGGTGACTTATTACTGTTTAATTTATCAGTTTGTTCCAAAACCTCATCTAATGACACCTCAGCCTGGGACAGTTCATAAGATCTGTCACCTAAAAAGAATGGCTCAGGTTTGGGAATCTCCCTCACATACTCAGTAAAGAATTCATTTAGTTTCTCCACACTGGCCTTATTGTCCTTGAGTGCTCCTTTAGCATCTTGATCGTCCCCGCTGCTTCTGATGTATTTAATTTTTTTTTTTTGCTGTTACTTTTCGAGTCCTTGGCTAGCTGTTCTTCAAATTCTTTTTTGGCTTTCCTGAGTATATTTTTACACTTCACTTGCCAGAGTTTATTCTCCTTTTTTCCTCAGTAGGATTTAACTTCTACTTTTTAAAGGATGCCTTTTTGACTATAACTACTTCTTTTACTTTGTAGTTTAGCTACGGTGGCACTTTTTTGATCTTATTATGTTTTTTAATTTGGGTTATACATTTAAATTGAGCCTCTTTTGTAATGTCTTTAAAAAGTTTCCATGCAGGTTGCAGGGATTTCACTTTTGGCACTGTACCTTTTAATTTCTGTTTAACTAACTTCCTCATTTTTCTGTAGTCCCCCTTTCTGAAATTAAATGCTACTGTGCTGGGCTGCTTTGGTGTCACTCCTCTCCCCTCCAAGCACGTACAGGGATGTTAAGTTTTATTATGTTATGGTCACTATTACCAAGCAGTCCAGCTATATTCACCTCTTGGACCAGATCCTGTGCTCCACTTAGGACTAAATCAAGAATTGTCTCTCCTCTTGTGCGTTCCAGGACTAGCTACTCCACGAAGCAGTCACTTAAGGTGTGAAAAAACTTTATCTCCACATCCCATCCTAAGGTGACGTACCCAGTCAATATGGGGATATTTGAAATCTCCCATTATTAGTGAGATTTTTATTTTTACAGCCTCTTTAATCTCCCTGAGCATTTCACAGTCACTATCACCATCCTGGTCAGGTGGTTGGTAGTAAATTTCCACTGCTATATTCTTATTATTCAAGCATGGAATTACTATCCATAGAGATTCTATGGTACAGTTTTGTTCATTTAAGATTTTTACTTTATTTGACTCTATGCTTTCTTTCACATACAGTGCCACTTCCCCACCAGCATGACCTATGCTGCCCTTCCAGTATATTCTGTACCCTGGTATTACTATGTCCCATTGATTTTCTTCATTCTAACAAGTTTCTGTGATGTCTATTGTGTCAATATTCTCATTTAATACAACTCAAGTTCACCCATCTTATTTAGACTTCTAGCATTTGTATATAAGCACTTTAAAAAATGTCACTTTTTAGCTGTCTGCCACAATGTGATGTAATTGAATGAGACTCTTTCATTTGACTGTTTCTCATCAGATCCTACCCATGTTTTATCATCTTCCATCCACTCCTTCTTACTAGTATATACAGACTGTCCATTAACAGATCCTCCCCTAAGTGATGTCTCTGTCCGAACCATGTGTTCCTCCACACCTTTCAGCTTTCCCCCAGCCCTTAGTTGAAAAACTCATCTACTACAACCTTTTTAATTTTCCATGCCAGCAATCCGGTTCCATTTTGGTTTAGGTGGAGCCCATCCTTCCTACGTAATACATAATGCAAAGAGAAGGACAGCAATTCAAACACCGAAGTTAAGAGATTTAGGGTCAAATCGTGATTCCACAGAAGTCAAACGGGAGTTTTACCACTGATTTCAGTGGGGCCAGGATTTCATCATGTAATTCAAACCCTGTTATGTAGCATCATTATTTGTTGTATATAACATCTATACCTAGAGAGTGAGAAAACTTTACAAGTCTGTATACAGGACTGGTGCTACCATTTAGGCAGACTAGGCGGTTGCCTAGGGCGCCAGGATTTGGGGGCACCAAAAAGCAGCGCCCTTCAATTTTTTTTCAGTGTTTGAGTGGCCACTGCCCTGGGAGGGAGAGGGAGTCTGAGCTGCCACTGGCAGCCCAGGGTTTCCCTGGGGTCAGCGGGCCGCCGCTGGCAGCCAGCAGCCCAGGGGTTCCCCGGGGTCAGCGCATCGCCGGCAGTCCAGGAGTTCCACCGCGCAGTCGCTGCTTCGCTTCTCCCGCCTCCCAGGCTTGCAGCGCCAATCAGCTGTTTGGCGCCACAAGCCTGGGAGGAGAATTAGAGCAGGACAGCGTACTCGGAGAGGACGTAGAGCAGAGTTGAGCTAGGGTGGGGAGGTACTGCAGGGCTCCCCGGGCCTGGGGGCGGGAAGCTGCCGCGGGGGGCGGGGAGCTGCTGCAGGGGGGAGCCTCAGGGCAGAGTGGAGCTGCTGCAGGGCTAGGGGGGTGCAAGGTGGAAGTTTCGCCTAGGGGGCAAAACTTCCTTGCACCGACCCTGTCTGTATGTGACACTTTAAAGCTACTTTGAAATGTAAGCTTAATTTTCTGTTTTGCAAAACAGCAGTAAGCATGTTGAACACATACACACTTCTGTGTTTTTAGTAAATTATATATATTAAACCCTTTTAGTTGACCTAGTGTGAAGTGATTAACATAGAATCAAACACATGCTACAGTAACTCATATTTTAAAAACAAAAAACAAACCGCCCCCCCCAAAAAAAATAAAACAAGCAGACTGATAGCTATGACTTGAATGTAAAAGCAAACAGCAAAAGCAGAAAGAATACCACTTTATAGACTGACAATTCCACAAAAAGGTCATCGGTTATTCAAGGGAAAAAATTATTTATTAACAACACCTAATCTCTTACATTGTTTCTTAGCTTTGATATAAATTATGTAAATAGAATGTGCAAGTGTGAATAATATGTTAATGGATAACACTGAAAGCAGAATGCAATTTGAGATAAGGCATTTGAAACTAAATTAACCACTTCATCTAACAGAACACATTTAATCTATACTTTTTAAAATCTAGTTGTTAAACAGGCCATTTAGAAAAACAGCAGGACAGACAATGCACCCAGGATCCAGAAGTCTGATTGGATATTGATTGAAATGATGCATACATTGGAATTATTAAAATCCAGTTCCTGTCTGTCTCAGCGAGAGAAAAAAAAACCAAACTAATTACTTCAGACAACAGTCTGTCAGGTCAATGACACATTAATGGATCAACCTTTGTGTATGTGGAAGACACGTAACTGTACATGCAAAAAAGACCAAACAACCTGTCCACTCAGGGAAGAGTTATTTTCTACAATAATGAATAAAATGCGAATATAGAGTAGGTATTGGGGTTCAGAGAAGAGAGGCCACAATGCTCTCAGGTGTGCAAATATCATTCAGATGCTAAAAATAAAAGATCCCTTTTTTCCTGATGTGATGTATATGCTCAAGCTTTTATTTCACAGATCTGCAGGACTATAACAAAGAAGAAGGCAGAAGGAAAAAGCTGACAAAGTAGGCAGCCAAGACACTGGAATCCTGAAAGGGAGAGGCAAAATCCTGATGAAACGCAACAAACATCTGAGCCCTAACGATAAGGAGTAAATTTGTGACAGTGAGGGTAATTAACCATTGGTAGAGCCCTGCGCAGATACAAAATTTGTATCTGCATCCAATTTGCGATCCACAAACATGGACTATAGATATAAAGCAGATACCCATAGATTTGCAGGGCCCAAGATACAATATTTGGATCTACATCCATCCACGATCCACAAACATGCTCCATGGATATATCCACGGATATAAAGCAGATATCTGCAGATTTGCAGGGTTCTAACTTTTGGAACAATTTACAAAGGCTAATGGTGGATTCTCCATCACTGACAATTTTTAAATCAAGATTGGGTGTTATGCTAAAAGATCTGCTGTAGGAACTATTTGGGGGAAGTTCTCTGGCCTGTGTTAATCATGAAGTCAGACTATCAGTGGTCCCCAATGCAGTGCCCGCGGCCACCATGGTGCCCGCCGGGCATCTATGTGCACCCACATACTGGCTGGTGGACAAGCATCCGCCAAAATGCCACCGAAAAGCAGCGTCACCAAGAGGCATCGCTGTCGAAATGCCACTGATTTTTGGCTGAGACACCTCTTGACGTTGCCGCTTCTCGGTGGCTCGTCATCTGGCGCCTGCCACCCGGAAAAGTTTGGGGACCACTGGACTAGATGATCACAATGGTGTCTAGATCAGTGGTTTTCAAACGTTTTCTGGGGACCCAGTTGAAGAAAATTGTTAATGTCCATGACCCAATGGAGCTGGGGATGGGGTGTTTGGGGTGTGGGAGAGGCTCAGGGCTGGGGCAGAGGGTTGGAGTGCAGAATGGGGTCAGGGCTTTGGGCTGGGGGGTGCAGGCTCTGCAGTGGGGCCAGAGATGAGGGGTTTGAGGTGCAGAAAGGGGTTCCAGGTTTGGGGTGGGGCTCAGGGGTGGGGTAGAGGACTGGGGCACAGGGTTGGGGTGCAGACTTAACTCCAGCGGCTCCTGGTCAGTGGTGCAGCCGGGGTGCAGAGGCAGTCTTCCCACCTGTCCTGGTACTGCAGACTGCACTGCGCCCCAGAAGCGGCAAGGAACAGGTCCAGCTCCTAGGTGGAGGTATGCAAGTGGCTTTGTGAAACTCTTGTCCGCAGGCACCTCCCTCCAACTCCCATTGGCTGGTTTCTAGCCAATGGGAACGTGGAGCCAGTGCTCAGGGCAGGGGCAGTGCATGGAGCCTTGTAGCACCCTTGCCTAGAAGCTGGACCCACTGCTGGCTGCTTCCAGGGTGCAGTGCGGTGTCTGAAAAGACAGGCACCGGCCTGCCTTAGCTGGACGGCACTGCCAACGGGATTTTTAATGTCCCAGTCAGTGGTGCTGAGCAGAGCAAGGTGACCCAGTGCCTGACATGCTATGACCCAGTACTGGGTCGCGACCCACGGTTTGAAAAACACTGGTCTAGATGATCACAATGAAATCTATGAAAACATGTAAGTGACGACCTGCTGTAATCACTGTACTATAAGTGCAAGATTATCTGTTAGTTGACTTGATTTCATATAATTTACTTTTGATCTGAATTGATTTATCTTACTTTTTCTAATCATCTTCTAGTTAAACTCCTTTTGCATTAAGGAGTCCTGCAGCTAAGCACCAAAATCCATCCATAGGAGCCTAAATAGGTGGCCTGATTTTCAACGATGCTGCGCTCACTTAAATCCCATTGACTTCAATTTAGGAACCTAACTTTAGTCATCCTACTTTGAAAACGTTGGCTTAAGTGTTTTGGGGAAATTCAAGACATCCTGAGGAAAGGCAAACACCCCCCCACAGCGAATATAGGCATGCCTAAGCCACTCAGGTTCTCAGCCAGAGAACAGAAGAAGAGGGCCAGCAGCACAGATATGGTCATCCTACAGAATGACTAAAGCCTAAGACATCAGACAAAAGACAAGTCTAAGGGACCAAGGTGGTAGTTTTACAGTAGATAGAAAAAGGGGAGGAAGGGGAAATAAAAGCAACAATTATTTTGCAATGTTGCTAACATGTTAAGTGTTAAAAAAGCAGCATGGACACAACACAGCCAAAAAGCACAACCATCTAGACTGCTAGCATTTAAACTCTTCCTGAAAGTGGGTCATTACTTCTAGGCAACCAGAACATAAAACAAAACAAATCATCTCTGTACTCCCCAACAGAGTCTGAGTTTATGCAATGGCTCTTCATGTTGCAAAAGCTGGCTCTTGTTCCTGAGAGACCTGCCCATTTGTAGCACCACAAGGAGAAAACATGACCAGGCAGTGAAAGTATTTTAATAAAATACGCAAGAGGAACATAACTTTTTCCCATCTCTAGATACTATTAAGTAATCCCCTGCTATGCATGATTGTTCTTAAGGATTATTCTTAAGGGTGCGGGGTGCACTAGGTAAAGATCTGCATCTGCTTTCCTTTAGACATGGGGAAAAAGCAACAACCAGTGAGAGCAGGGGGCATATGGCAGTCTGGCAAGGTCAAGTGGATTAAACAGACATCTAGCAATGATGCACAAGACCAGGTTTATTTTCAGTTGGGTGGCTGGTTGGTTTCTGTGGGCACCATGATGTATTTCTGTGATCCCTGAAACAGTAAGATGAATGCTTTTGAAAAGTTATGTCTTCTGTGCATTTTAGAGCTCTCGGTTTGAAAAAACAGAATCACATTATTTATTGAAAGACACAGTTGGAGGGATACTCTTCCCCCCCACAACTCTGGCCCCTGTTTCAACACCACCATCCCTTCCACACAACCCCAGGGAGGAGATGGGTGGTGACACAATTTAGAGTACAACAGGGTGATTCTGAGCTGCTCCACACTTGTAGGTAGCCCTGAGGAGACTGCAGTCAATTGAAGGAGTCTAATTTATGCTATACCAGGGGTCAACAACCTTTCAGAAGTGGTGAGCCAAGTCTTCGTTTATTCACTGTAATTTAAGGTTTCGCGTGCCGGTAATACATTTTAATGTTTTTAGAAGGGCTCTTTCTATAAGTCTATAATATATAACTAAACTATTGTTGTATGCACAGTAAATAAGGTTTTTAAAATGTTTTAAGAAGCTTCATTTAAAATTAAATTAAAATGCAGAGCCCCCCAGACTGGTGGCAAGACCTGGGCAGTGTAAGTGCCACTGACAATCAGCTCATGTGCCGCCTTCGGCACACGTGCCATAGGTTGCCTACCCCTGTGCTAGACACTGATCCTCAGAAAATCCCAGATTCAGGAGAGTGCAAAGGTGGCTGACAGACACCTCATTCCTATCTCCACTCCCCAGGGGTTGTGCCTCATGGAAACGCAGCAAAGGAACTCTGCCAATGTGTTTTAAAATGTTCATGTCACCTTCCTCAAACTGGATTTTCGGTTTGTTTTATTCCTTTCAGGCACATATGCAAAGATTTGATTAAAAATGCTTCTGCATTATACTTTTTCTAACTCCCAATTATGAACATTAATTATACCTGTCCACGATCTAAATGCAAAACCAGCCTTAACTATAAAAGGACTTGAGATAACGGTACTCTTAGGAATGGGATTCGTTATTCTCGTGCCAATTTCAATGTGAAAAATTGGCTTCATAAGCAATTCAGACAGGTTTTTCAGGTTTTTTGTTTTGTTTTGTTTTAAACCACCTTAACTTGTCTGTGTGAAAGCTGGAACACTTTCCCAACCTTCAAGGATGACAGGGGATGAGAAGAAAGATCCTTTGAAGAACAATAAAGATATCACAATCAACAACTTCTGTTGCTGGAGATAGCTGGTAAAAGAGGGAGGCTTTCTTTAGTATTTGGTGTGTGTTTGTGCTCACAAAAAGCTGAGATTAGAGTCTTAACTATGCCAGTAATGATGTATCAATGAGAAGCTTCCTGAACAGTGGTCTACAGAGCTCTTTCTGGTAGTCTGCAAAGAACATGGTCACATGGTGCTGTATCTCTTTGCTAGATCACATTAAGTACTTTCTGAGTATTACTCTTCCAAATAAACAACTGCTGCGGAATGTTATTTGATCAACACAGGGAGGGAATGTGGTATACACAATTATGGATGGGCACACAACACTCTCTCTCAAGATGTGGCTATACTGTGAATCTGAGACCCCCTTCCCAATCTTATTGCTGGTGTACGGTGCAAATCTGGACCATAGTTCTGAGAGGTTTTAGTTCTGATGGTCCTGCCTCCCAGGGGAGGACTGATGCATGGCTCCTGTTTGTTGGGATGTTAGAGCTATCCATGTGCCTGAGGGTGATCTGTGAAGCAAAACCAGATTTTTGGACATAGTAAGTCCTCCAGTGCACAGTGCCCAAGGAGTGAGACAAGAGGGCTAACGATGCAGTCTTCATGAAGGGAGTGGCCAGCAGAAGCCTTTGAGATCAGAATTAAGTGTACAGTTCCCTGTGAAAACTCAAGAACTCTTAAGCTTGGTTGCCACCAAACATGGAAATAAGTGTCCCACTGCACTTCTTATAAAAAGAACCCAGGCAGACATGCCAGCTTGGATTTCTGATCTTATATTTCAGGCATGGTCTAGCCTTAGGCCTACCTTCCTGAGTCTCCGTGCATTAGTGATGATACACTGTCCACAGATCAACACAGGAACAGCAGAGTTTGTTGCCAGGCCTATTCTGCCTGAGTGTTTATTTTCTCTACTTTTTAACTACACCACCACTTTAAAAACCTCCGATAGGTCAATTAAAAGTAGACTTCACCTGGAGCTTGTTTTTAAAAACAAAAGTTTGATGGCCCAGCTCTCGCTTCCACACCCTGGCTGGGGAGACAGGCTGAAGGCATTACTCCAACATCATCAGCAGAACTTGTTGACACTGGGGATTTGCCCTAGTTACAATCACTGGTCGCTAGCCACCAGCATAGCTGCACCACTGCAAACTTCCAGTGTGGAAAGGCAAAATAGTTCTAAGTCATGGGGAGCACTACAGAAGGTAACTCCTCCAGCCTGCAGCAATGGTAATTTACAGGAGTGCATGGTCTGGCTTATAGCAGCTTTGCCTGTTTACAATAGGAGTTACAATGGGCAGCAATACGAGATAGCTGAAATCCACTGTTTGGCCAGGCCTCTGCCTGTCAGTTCCCTTGGGTCTCTGAATCTCTGCCTGGAGACCAGAAATATGACCCAATACCTTATAAAGTATGCCTAGATCATTTCTATAAGGCTCTCCTATGCATCATAAAGGGGCTAAAATATTCATTTTTTTAAAATGGGGAAACAGGTAGTTGAGGAAATTTGCCCAAAGTCACACAACAAGACAATGGAAGATCTGGGAACAGAACCCAGCTCTCCTGATGCTTGGCTTGGTTTCCACCCAACCACGATTGCTACAAAACACTTGTGTGTGGCAAGTCGACATAGTGAGTAAGTGGTGCCATCATGCTTCCCAATTAGTTATTCACAGTCAGTCTGGACAGAACATAGAAAACAGACAAAAAGAGAGTAACATTAAGAGGAATGTTCCCCTTGCCAGCTGAAAAAGGATACTGACCCCAATCACACAATCCTACTGTATTATTCTCTACAGTCAATTTCTAGTGTAAAGAGCTCCCACCAGAGGGAACAGACTAATCCTAAGTAGTTTCCTTTTGAATCAGAATCAGGAATGCTTTATTTCTGGAAAGGATGCAGAGAAGCGATTCCAGCCACCACATGGATGTCTTAGGATCCCAAGGGGCGTAACTTGCTTTGCCCCTGTTCCTCAGATTGTGCGTGGAGGTTACCTTGTGTTTCTTCTGTAGGGCTGAAAACCTGTTAATTAAGTGAAGATATTTTGGAAATGCCATGAAGCAAGTTCCTCATGCTCTCTTTTCTCTTTCCCTTGGGTTTTACTGAGGGAGGATAATCTTGATTTTCTAAGGCAATAAGCACCTGCAGCTCCCATTACAATCAATAGGAACTGAATAGTAGGAGTGCAACACCACTGGAAAAAACAATCAGGTCAGAAGTTTTGATTTGATAAATCTACATTTCCATGTCCACAAAAAAAACAGTATGGCCTTCTGATCTGTAAACAGAGATGCTCACACACTGCAGCAATACTTTTTCTGGACCTTAAAGACATTAGAGTAGGCACTAAAACTGAAACCTTTCATTTTGAAAATAACACTCCCTGAAAAATGTTAATTAACAGTGTTTCAGCACCATTGCATGAAGTCACTTACAAAATATAAATCCATACAGCTGTGTTTCCCAAACTTGGGATGCTGCTTGTGTAGGGAAAGCCCCTGGCGGGCCAGGCTGTTTACCTGCTGCATCCGCAGGTTTGGCTAATTGTGGGTCCCATTGGCTGTGGTTCACTGCTCCAGACCAATGGGAGCTGCTGGAAGCGGCGGCCAGTACGGCCCTTGGCCTGTGCCTCTTCCAGCAGCTCCCATTGGCCTGGAGCAGTGAACCGTGGCCAGTGGGAGCTGTGATCGGCTGGACCTGCAGACACGGCAGTTAAACAAACCAGCCCGGCCCACCAGAGGCTTTCCCTGAACAAGTGACGTCCCAAATTTGGGAAACACTGCCATACAGGATGAATTCCAATGTTATTCATATTAATTTTCTATTTATACAGCATGTGAATGCATATCATGCTTTGCAAGAATATACTGAAAACAAGACCTCTGCCTAGAAGAGCTTTTAAGACATGCACTCCCAGCCCACACTTGGTGTTGCCAAATATTTAAAAACAGCAGCAATGTGTATATCTTGGAATCAGTCTGAGAAAATGTTTCAGTGTGCAATCTGCATTTTTTTCTAGTGCTACAGGGCTTTGACTGACGTCTGAATTCACATGGCAATGATGACCTTATAAGGAGGGGTCATCAGAGTTCCCATGGGGGGAGGTAGGAGGAGAAAGGCAAAGCCCCTGCCACAACTTTTTTCGCATCCTGCTTGTTGGTGTAATATCAACCCTTCCTATCCTATTCTGTGATGTACAGATACAGGAAAGGTCTATTTGTATATTTATTACTGAAAGCCTCTTACTGAGGTTACTGCTTTTGTCAATATCTTGTTGGGGCCTTGTCCTGATTAGCTGACACTGACAGCAGCAGGCTCTGCCTATCATTACATTTCAATTTTGCAATTTATGCTCAAATAAGGAATGGATACTGTAGTCACGAGTAAAGCAACACAGTGACCAGAGATGAACAAGTCTAGGTAATGTAAGAACTGACTTCCATCTTCATCTGAACAGAAATGTTAAAACTATTAGAAAGCAAAGGCCAGTCTGTTCTGCATGGGCATTATTTACCAAAAAAGAAATGGTTTTCCCTACCATTCCTGGGGAAAAAAATCCCTGCCTCTGGCTCTTGAATATTTTGGGAGCTAATTGTCTGCTGCTGTCTCCCCCAGAGGTGGCTCCATTTCAACAGTATGGTACATAGATTCAGTAGTCTGTGAAGCACTTTAGGATCTTTTTGGGAGTACAGACATTACCATACATTTAAATTACTTAGGCTCAATGCATATGCTAAAATAGAGAGGGTATTGAGGGCACACAACTATCCACACAGTTAGGAGTAGATCACACAGCTGAAAACTTCCCCTTCCCAGCACAGCCACTTTTCTTCTCCAGAAGTGTGAAGTTCTGGCCTTCAAGGGAAAGAGCCCACTTGGGCTTTGCTCCTGGATGCAATTCCCTAACTAAGCAGCATTCAACTTCCATCCCGATTCAGAAATTTTTATTTGAGTAGCTGGACACACGGTTCTATGCTTTCAAGTTTACTACACCACAGGGAATAGATTGATTCAAAATCAGAAGGGTACCACCCAAGCTATTCCCCATTAACTCAGTAAAACTGTAACTCTAAAGTAATGTAGTCCACAAAATACTACGACTCTAATTTTGAGTTTAAACACAACATAAATGCTAAGCATAACAAACTAGAACAAAGTACAACACATTAAACGCTTAGCTGTGAATGTCAACGAGCTTCAATATCAATTTGAAAGCGACAGTAAAAGTACACATTTTCCATTGGTCACTTTTAACCATTCAGTTGCAGTTCAAAAAGAAAAGTTTTGGTGGGAAAAGCCAGCCCAGAATTACTATTAAGGCTTTTGAATGGCTTCTACAACATGTAGTTTTTCAGTTTTTAACTTTGGAGTCTAGATTATCTGTTCTACTTTATTCCTATTTACTAGCAGACAGATTTTGGAACTGCTCAGAATAAGGTACAGGAAAGTAACTGAAATACTTTCCTCATGGATTGTATTTTCTAAATGGACAACCTACCTAATTCTCAATTACTGAGGGACAGTCTCCACTCATTTTTATATTTTGCTTTCCACAATCAAATCTCTATACAACTCTTTTCATGTGTTATATACCCATGTATTCAGATTCTAATATCTAAACCACGGATCGGCAACCTTCAGCCCACGGCCCACTAGGGTTTGTTCACCTGCTGCGTCGAAAGATTTGGCCAATCGCGGCTCCCACTGGCCACAGTTAGCCGTCCCAGGGCAATGGAGGCTGCGGGAAGCGGTGCGGGCCGAGGGATGTGCTGGCCATGGCTTCTTGCAGCCCCCATTGGCCTGAGACGGTGAACTGCGGCCAGTGGGAGCCATGATCAGCCGAACCTGCAGACGCAGAGGGTAAACAAACTGGCCCAGCCCACCAGGGGGCTTATCCTGGGGTGCCCCATGCCAAAGGTTGCCGATCCCTGATCTAATCTGTATTGTTAAATCTATTCACCTAAATTTGGGATATTGCTGATTATGTACTCTATATATCATTTGACTTTATCCACAAATACAAAGTTTGCGTTTAATCTGAGCATTATACCCAGCTGTACAGACACTCTTTTCTCAATCTATGTATTATATAATTTTTTTTAACATTAGCTTTAATAAAAATTTTAAATCTGTTCCACGTCAGTTGAGGTGTCAGAATTTGGTCCTAACTAAGTGTTACTTGTTTGCATGTGCTTTGCCTTGGTTTAGTTATTACAGTTTTAGCCAACTGAAATAAAACCCTTTTACTGTCTTTCCCGCACAAACATAACTATAGGATGGGGAAAGAATAGGTTAAGATTTCTTGATGTGAGATGGGACTGGGAAAAGACAGACAGAATTTGATGAAGACTAGAAATAAAGCTTACTGCAAGTATTTCTGACTTAGTCTGTTCTGACTTGTAATGAGAGAGTTGCTGCTGTTTGCTGGAATGCCTGTCTCAGTCAGGACCCCCTCACCCAGGAAGAGACAACATAGACTTCTTAACACGTGTTTCACATTCCTGCCTCACTTTACTGTCTGTACTGTAATAGCAGCAGAAGGATCAGCAAAACCAGCTCTCTTGGAAACTGGTGCATAAGACCACCCTCCCACTCCCCCACCTCGGCTTCCCAAAAAATCTCAGCCTGAGCTACAATTGGGTAAATAATCAATGGTGCTTTAAAAAGGAACTGCTATAAAACTCTAAAGGCTAGATCCTCAGTTGGTGTAAATCAGTGTAGCTGATCACATGTAAAAGTTCATTGCAAAGAGGAAAGAAACAAATGGACAAAAACTCCTCTCTCAGCAACAGGAGGTAGCAAATTCACACTGCATGATGACACTTGAGATGATAAATGATGGGCTTCTGAAAAGCAAATATTGACTGATGCCCTTATCTCAAATTCTTTAGAAACGCAAACACAGCAGAACCCCATTAATTCATACTTCACTAACCCACACCCCCCATAATTCAAACAGAGAAACCTGAGGCCTCTACCCTCTGCTCAGCAAAGATTTATTAGCACATTGCTTGAGTGTGGTTTCATGTTACTAAAACTAAATCCCTGTTAGCAAGTATACTGCAATAGAATTGACCACTTACACGATGAAGTATTCTTACAGATCAAATACTTGTCCAGTAAATGAATGAAGTTCATTTTGTGATGCTGCACAAGCCTGTTTTTTTTTAAACACACTTTGCTTACTCACTAACTCTCACAAGTCCGTAATTCACTGTGGGATTCCCAGTCATCCGAATGAATTAGAATTTTTCTGTTTGCAAGCACAGCTTATCTCAAATGCTTTGGGAATGTCAAAAATTCTGGATAAAAGGACAGCAACCTGGGTTGGTGGGATAAATGCCGAAGACGTGGATAACAGAGTGTTTTCATTAAGCTGAGTTTAGTGTTGTAAATGGAAAAACTTCAGAGCATGTCACCTGCTCACTCTCCAACTTTCATTATAGTACTGTAGCATCTAAGAGCCCTAATTATGGGCTGGGAGGGATCCCATTGTGCTAGGTGCTGTACAAACATGCTCAAAAATACAATCCCTCTAGACCCTCTCCCACATTTCATAGCAGCAAACATATGAGGAGAGAGACAAATCCTTGTTGGGTGATATCAATCCCTCAACATGCCCCTGCCCTTCTTATGCGCCCCCATCTCAGTCTTTCCATTGAAACCAGTTGCCATAATGCTCCCCCCATGTCTCTGCCAGTCTCCCACTCTCCACCCCATGCACACAGCATGCTCCCTCACCTGCAGTAGACCAGACACTCCGTGTGGTTAATCTCATTGTCAGAGCGGTAGCGGCTGTAATCCTCCCACAGGTCCTTGATGGCAGTGACAGCCAGGATGAAGAGCACAGGGGCCAAGGCCAGCTCAGGCTGGAAGGCATTCACCGCCGGCACGAAGTTGAGCAGTGCGATGAAGACAAAGTAGACATTGGCCAGGCGGTGAAACTGTTCAAAGAGGTTCTTGGGCAGGAAGGACAGAGCAGTGTACTTGGTGGTCTTGAGGCGATTATTGGCCATGGGGCTTCTTTGGGGCTTCTCTGCCTCAGGCCCAGGTAGCAGCAGGTTAGAGCGCACAGTCCGTGTCTTGCTCTCCTTCTTCTTCCTCTTTCTTCGCCTCCTGTTCTTCCTCTCCTTCTCCTCTTCCGTCGGCACCTGGGGCGCATCCCTGCCCTCTTCAGCATCCTGTGCCATCTCTCCTGTCCTCCTTCCCAAACACACAGGACAGAAGTGAGCACTTTTGCAATGGGAGCACTTGGCAGAGCCTGGGAGAGAAAGGCCTGGCTGCCCCTCCCTGCTCTGTACTAAGTTCTCATCCTCAAAGCGTACTCACTCCTCACTTTCCTTTCCCAGAAGGGGAGGAGGTTTCCTTCAACTCTCTCACTGTTTTGTTTGGCCTCTGGCTCTCTTCCTCCTCCTCCTGTGTTTGGGAGGAGAGAGCTTTTTTTTCCCTTCTGATTCTCTCACCCTCCCTGGCTCAGTCTCCTCTTCTCCTTGCTAAAGCTAACTAGGGCTCTAGGAGCGAGGGAGGGTGGACTGAATGACTGTCCCGTTGTCTGTCTCTCCAGGAGAGGAGACATACAAAGTAACCCTTGTCCTGTATGTCATTTCAGCCACACTACTCGTTTCCGCTACAAAAAAAGGGGGGCTTGCAGAGACGGCAGCAGCAGCAGCACGTTAGTAGTGGAAACACGAGAGAATCACACACACAAGACCGGGATTGGGGGAAGAGACAAGCATTTTTTAAGAGCAAGAGAAGAGGGAGGGAGACAGAAAAGCAGCCACACTGGGAACTTTAAAAGCAGAACTTTTGACTCCACAAAGTTAGTAAGTTGAAGTGTGATCCAGTTACTGGTGTGTGTGTGTGTTAAATGCTTAGCTAGCTCAGTTGGCAGTGCATCAGACTCTTAATCTGAGGGTCCAGGGTTCAATTCCCAGGTCAGGTGATAAACTAATCATGAAGAACTTCAAAGTCTTTGGCATTGCTGGAAGCTGCACCTTCATTTCATCCTCTCAGTCTTTATTTACACAACCAACCAAGGGCAGGCACTTCCCTCCCCCTCCCCCTCCATGTAAACCCACAGATTACACTTATGTGCTGCCTTTGACTTTCCATTACACATAAGGAGTGGGAGAGTTTGGTTTGCTTGTCCTCCCTACCCCACCGCACTCCCCGCATTTGATAGGTGCAGTTCTGTACTGCTTTTCATCCAAGGGGATCTCAGGAGCGCTATATAAATCTGCACTTAACCACAGCAACTTGGCCTTTATAAACTGATGCATTTCAAAATATTCCTGTTTGATAGAGCACTCTTTAAAAAAATAGTATGTCATTATTTATTTTTACACAGACACACACACACTTAACATGGGCAAAACATATTTTCCCCTAACTTTGTTCTCAAAAACAGAGTCCTTTACATCCTGCCCACAGTGGTGGGGAGCTCGGAGCCCTTTAAATCTCAGCTGCAGCCAGGATTCAAGGAGCTCTGGGCTGCCCGCAGCTGCTGGGAGCTCGGAGCCCTTTCAATCCCTGCCGTGGAAGTCTATGTGGTCCAGCACGGCGTACTGGCTCTTGCCGGCATGCTGTATCGGACTGCACCGGCTTACTTTCACCTCTGCTAAAAGGTGTCCCCAAGATTGCACAATAAGATCACTGCAGACCCAGGAATAAAGTCCATTTTACATGGATTGCCATACCTATGCCTTAAACCACAATAATATCTTTCCTCTCATCCCCTTTGTATCTTCATTTCCTCCATTTGGGAAGTGGTAATAATCACTCAAATGTCTTAGACAGCTGTTTTTTGGATGATGCATATGAAACACGTCCAAGATATAAAGCCCTATACAAGTGCTAATTAATGCACATCTTCTCAGAACCAAGCCCAATAGTGGTATAGCATGCCTTGCACAGTTAAAGTATGAACTCTAGCTTTGCGCGAGTGTGGAGATGGGAGCATCTATGCTAACCCAAGTAAAAGTAGATGTTCAGATTAGTAAACTTGCTGTAAATCTGAATTTGTAAGAATGGCTTTTGCACAACATTTTGATGGTAATACGGTCTTTAAAAATAAGGTTATGAAATACGCCAGCTAAACGGTGCCTTTCCTGTGTTGCCAACTCTTGTTGTTTTATCATGAGTCTAGCAATATTTGGTGTTTTCCAGGAAGCCTCAGCTCCTGGGATCCTGTGATTAGGGGAGAATCTCAGCTTTCATTTCTTTGTTAACATTATATTTCTAACCTACATCATTGCAGAAAAAAGCTTGGAAATGTGACTCTCTGCAGGTTCAAAAACCAGAAAACACACAGAAAAATTCCAAAAGTTGTTATTTTTAAAGATCTCATGATTTTTAAGCCAGTCTCATGATTTCTGGGCACTTGGGATTAGCAATATACTTGTATTTGGTATGAATTTGAGAGTCCCAGTACTGGATATGAAAAAAAAAATTGTGCTTCTTTTGAGTGCAACACAGGTGCTGATTTTTGGGTAGGGGGAAAATAGTGGTACTTTTCCAAACTCCAGCTCATGAGATATCAAAATGAGAATCAGCTTCCAAGATGTTGGGCAGATGTTCTTAGTACTTCTTGGACTTGGCGCACCACCCACAGAGTTCAAAGAGCTGATGGGCTCTGTTTAACTCCTCAAGCCTGTCTCCCCCTCATTGAGGCTCAGATATCAACCTGGTTTTCAGCTCTCCCTGGGCAGGCTTTGGGTGCTCCTTTGGCTTGTTGAATCAATGGGTCAGATTAAGGGGGAAGCATAAGTGGCTGCAGTTACCAAAGCATCACTCACTTGTGGAGCCATAAGATGATGTCAAAGTAGACTGTGCAGATCCTCATGATATGATCACCCTTCTCCTCTCTTATATGCTTTGATCAGTGAAATAGTTAACCATGTTGACATGAAATCATCATCCTTAGGCTTCTGAGTTAACACTTCACTGAGAAGAGTGAGCTCTTGTTTCAGACTCTGCGGACATCACCACTTCATTGATACTATTTACACATTTTTCTGCACAACCATAAAGGCTAGAGATTTAGGGCCAGATTTTCAAAAGGACTCAGCACTCACAACTGGGGCCAGATTTTCAAAACAGCTCAGTGCACTAGCTACTGACTTCCTGCTGGGTGGAAAGCATTTCTGAAAAAACTTGGATGTATGAAATCCCGGACCCATAGAAGTCAATGGCAAAACTATTAACTTCAAAATGGTCAGGATTTCAGCCCAGTGCCTAAATGAGAGTGGTGCTTTTCTGAAAATCTGGCTCCAGTTGTGGTTGCTGAGAATCTGCAAATCCAGCCTTGAGCTCTTTTGAAAAATTGGGTTTCACCTTTTTATTTTTTTTAATGTGAGCTGACATCCTGGAGCACATGGAAATCGCAAAAATAAGACATACTGACGCTGAGTGGCTGCTAGCCAGGTCAGTCTGAGCCTTGGTGCCATGCATGAGTCTTTCCTTCATGCTTTGCATTGTGTGTGTTTGGTGAAGAGTGACAAAAAGTAAGTTCTGTACTAGGTATGGAATAGAACCAAGAACTGCCTTTTCATCACAAAGTTGAACACAAGCCGAGAAAAATCGAAAGCTGACACCATCCATAACCCATGCCTCTAGGGAAAAAAAGTGTATGGTAGTTAAGGATGGGGAGCCTTACTGGGAGAGGAGTTGAGCACTCTCTTCTCCCAAAGACATTGGTTACACTTTTCAGGAGCAGAATTGCTAACCTCAAGCATTCAAAAATCATGAGCAAGGCCTCCCCTCACCCCCAAGACTGAGACTGGCTAAAACATCATGAGGGGCTGTTTTTTTTAAATTGGTATCTTTTTATTGGCTTTCTGGTTTTGAGCCTTTAGGGTTCTTGTTATGAGCTTTTCTCCACAAACACGAGGGTTAGAAACTTACTTCTATTTAAAATGAAGAAATCAAAAAGAAAAAAAAGAATGTTAAAAAAGTCTCATGACACTAAGAGCTGGAGCTTGTTAAAAAAAAACCCACCAATATCATGAGACTCAATCTGAGCACTGTAAAGTGGTTACAGATTTTGTATGACTTAATTTGAGACTGTTTCATTGTCTTGTCAAGCACCCACAAAATCAGTGGCCAGTTTTGAACAGCTTGTCCTTAAATAAATGAAGAGAGTGATCAGCATCCCACAGGATCAGGTTTTTAAAACTCTCATTGAGAACTCACTGATTTTTACCCCTCTGTGTTGCTGCTGTGTTGCCACTCAGCTGCTGCTCTCACACAGGCAAGAGTTTAACTGGGCTGTTTCATTTGAAGATTTTTCAACTGTTAACAATATATCCTCTCACTCAGTCATATGGGATATCCCCAAGTGTCAAAAATCATGGATATTTATTTAAATAATCATGCTGGTATAAACAAGAGTTCTGCCTTATTTTAAAGTGTCATTGTTGGTGACTCAACAGCTTAAGCTTGCATTGCAATATTGCCAGCCACAAGAGTTAAAAACCATGAATCACCCCCCTGCCCCCCCAAAACACCATGTGATTGGCCTAAAATCATGCAAAGGTTTAAAAAGAATAAATACTGGGGTCATGTGATTATGCTACAGGCACTACAGCAAGCCAGCTATAACGCTGCAGCTGTAGCACTGGAGTGCCGACCTTTATTACTGCAATGGAAAGGGTTTTTCCCATCACTGTTAGTAATCCACTCTCAGAGCAACAGTAGCTAAGTTGATGGAAGAATTTTTCCATTGACCTAGCTGCCTCTATAACGGGGCAGTTGTGTTGGCATAGCTTTCACATGCTTGGGTGCCATAGCTACGTTGACCAAACTTTTAAGTGTAGACCAGGGGTTTTTCTCTTTCATTTGTTTTTGTATCCCCTGCCCACCTTGTGCATGTGTGTGAGTGATATGACAACTACAGGTTGAAAATATATAAAAAGTACACACACAAAAATGCAGCCCCCCCGGTGCCCCTGTGTACTGCTCCCTCACTCCTTTCCCTGATATTGCCCAGAGGGCTTTGCATTCCCCTGGGCCCCTTTTCCCTGACTGCCCTGATTCTCCCCTCTCCCATTGTCCAGAGTTCTCACTGAAACCCCCCACTACACACACACACTCACTGCCCAGACCCTCCCTTGTTGTGGGAGCAGGTTTATATTCTGATTTCTCAAGGGCTAGCACACAGCCTGGCTGAACAAAGAAGGGGTTTAAAAACATAAGTTACCCACATGTGCAGAGTGACTGAGTGACTTAGATGGCCAGTTTCATGGAGTCATCACACCATAAGTTAGTTCTTAAGGAGGGACACACCAGTGTTCAATTTTGTCATTGATTTTAAATAAGATTTCATCTGAAGCAATTTCTATGTCAACATACCATCTTTTGGAAGTCAGACACAAGATCTTTCTCACCTTTTCAGTGCTGCCAGATCTTGCGATATTTGAAGTATTACTTAAAGCCTCCGCTCCTGGAATCATGTGAACACATAAGAATCCCTGTGTTCATTAAAAAGAAGTGTAAGTGCTTAGTCCTCATCACTGTGAAGAAATGCTTGAAACTGACCTGCACGCAACTTAAAGGTAAAAATCCCCAAGGCAGATAAAAGATTTCTACGATATTGCCAATCATGTGTCAAATTACCCCAGATTCCCACACCATCAGCCCCATCTTTGCCTATATAGCCACATTTTAAACTATTAATACTCTTCATCTTATGGGAATGCCCTAAGGCCTTAAATCAGATTCTGGGTTCCATGGAGTCAGTCATGGGACAAAGAGTTAGAGAGAGGCACTGCCCATTGTGCAGAATCTGTCTGTCTGTTTGCAGCTCAGGCTCTTTCCATTTGGCTCTCATTAAGGCTGAGAACTACCTGTATTCACTTTTTAGCCAGACGTACATTTTTAAGGCTAGATCATGCCTACAATTTTTCTGTGTGGAGCTTTAAATAAGCGGATAACCCACTAAAATGCCCCACATTTAATCAAAGGAGAGGGATTAGAGCTGGCCAGGAATCTGAGGCACAGAGAAATGCCAATATAGTGAATAGGCTGCTGGTTAGGGAAGTGAGAACCCAGATTCAAGTCCCTACTCCAGATCAGAGAACCCAGGTCTCCCACACCCCACCTGCCTGTCCTAGCCAAAGAGCTAATGAGTATTCAGGGCTGAGTCTCCCTCTTTTTCTGAACATTTCAAAGGTCTTGTTTTTGTTCTGATGTGGAATGTAAACAAAATGTCAAAATCTCAATATTTTTCAAAAAATGGAATTCTGGTTTTCTAGCCAGACCAAGAGAGGAAAGAGCCAGCACAGCCTCATTTCCTTTCCACTCTGCAGAACTAATGTTCTGAGATGGAAGCCTGAGGGAAGGGGGAAGAAAGAAGTGAAAGCCGTGTTCGCTGTTCATCCTTTGTCTCCTCCAAAGCACTGGGGAATTTTTCCATTCCTTAGTTTCAGACTCCCACTGAAGAGAAATTCTGACCTGGACACAAGCTGTATGCCATGTTTAAAAGAGAGGCCAGTTAAGTTCTGTATAAAATAAGAGAGAGAAAGGAGGGGTTATATTAGAACAGGGATTCTCAAACTGGGGGTCGTGAGATTATTATGTCAGTCTCCACCCCAAACCCGGCTTCACCTCCAGCATTTATAAAATAGTGTTTAATATAAAAAAATGTGCTTTTAATTTATAAGGGGCAGGGGGAGTTGCATTCAGATGCTTGCTGTGTGAAAGGAGTCATCAAGACAAAAGTTTGAGAATCCCTGTATTAGAACTTTTTAATGTGTTGGTGAGGCTATACCTTGGGTACTTTACACAGTCAGGCCCCCACACTTTTTAAAAGGGAGATGTGTATAACTAAAATAAAAATGAAACTTCAGGGTATTAGGAATGAGGACCCGCAGTTGAACCTGGGAATGGCAGGCCGACAGTTCCTTAGTCCTGACTCTGGTGCTTGGTTCTTGACTCTGTCCCCTGACTCTGGCTCAACCCCTGGGCTCTGGATTACAGCTCTGACCCTCAGCTCTGGTTCCTGGTCCTGATTCACTTTGACTCCAACCATTAAGCAAGACTGCCCATGCTTTAATCTCGACAGAGGGAAAGGCAACCAAAGTGATTCAGGAACTTGAAAATGAAGACAGAATAATTCAGGTAGATGTGTTTACTCTAAAGACATGAGTCTCAAGGGGAACACCACTATGTAAGTACTTAAAGAGAACTAATATCA
This sequence comes from Gopherus evgoodei, assembly GCF_007399415.2. Classification (NCBI taxonomy): domain Eukaryota; kingdom Metazoa; phylum Chordata; order Testudines; family Testudinidae; genus Gopherus; species Gopherus evgoodei. The sequence continues at coordinate 120,899,112 of NC_044322.1, forward strand.
GAGGTGTGATGACTTTTCACACTGAACACACAGAAGATCACATTAAGACTTTGAAGCTATGAAGTATGGTAACCTTGATCTAATGGTCGCAGGCAACTTTTCAAAAAGATAAGTACTATATTTATTAGACAAATGTACCAAAATTAACTGAGTTTCCTAAAGCCACATAGCGAACTGGTGACTGAGTCAGGAACAGGGCTGGCTCCAGGCCACAGCACGCCAAGAGCGTGCTTGGGGCGGCACGCCGCAGGGGGCACTCTGCCTGTTGCTGGGAAGGCGGCAGGTGGCTCTGGTGAAGCTGCTGCAGGCGTGGCTGCGGACGGTCCGCTGGTCCCGTGGCTCCGGTGGACCTCCCGCAGACACGCCTGCGGCAGCTCCACCAGAGCCACGGGACCATCGGACCCTCCGCAGAAATGCCTGCGGGAGGTCCACCGGAGCCGCGGGACTGGCGAGCGGCAGAGTGCCCCCCACGGTGTGTTGCGGTGCTTGGGGCGGCGAAATTGCTAGAGCCGGCCCTGGTCAGGAATAGAGGCCCTCTAACATCTAGTCCTCTGCTCTAATCATTAGATCAGTGGTCCCCAACCTTATCTAGCATCTGCCAAAATCCCGCTGAGAAGCAGCAACGTCAATAGGCATCGCTGCTAAAATGCCGCCGACAAGCAGCGTCATCCAGAGGCATCACCGCCGAAATGACGCTGATCTTCGGCAGCATTTTGGTGCCAACACCTCTGGATGACGTTGCTTCTTGGTAGCATTTTGGCGGATGCTTATCCGCTGGACAGTACATGGGCGCACATAGATGCCCCGGCGGGAACCCTGGTGCCCGCGGGCACCACGTTGAGGACCACTGCATTAGATAATGCTGACTCAGAACTATGGCATGCTTTCAAAGCATCTTTTATCTCAGACAGCTTTACCAGGGAACTAACTTACCCATTACTTTAGTCCAGCAGCTGTTTAACAGCTCACAGGGACACTACAGAACAATTTAGAACAGGAAATGAAGGCTAAGATCACATGCAATTAAACTGCAAAAAGAGGCAGAATCTAGATATTCAAGCTGGAATTTGGTAGGACACAGGGATTAACATCCCTATTTCAACATTGCCAATTATCATAATTTTATCATGAGTCTCATAATACTTGGTGTTTTTCTTAAAGCCTCTGCTTCTGGAGTCATATGATTACTTGAGAACCTCAGCCTTTTAAGGAAATAAGTATCTCACCCTCATGATTGCAAAGAGAAGCTTCAGAACACAAACCCTAAAGGCTCAGACAGCAGAAAGCAAATAAGAAGATGCAAAGTCTATTATATTTTAAAAATCTTGTGATTTTTAAGCCAAATTGTGTGATTTTGGGAGGCCTGACTCAATTTTCAGACAGGTAGGGCTGGAAATACTGCTACTCTTACAAAGCATGCCATGGGATTTTAAGTGGCCACGAGGGGTTAGGACTGTAGCTTTATGCCTTGAATCCCAAGCTGGGGCATCAATGCCTCAGAAATCTGAGTGACAGCTCTCAAGATCCCTTTTTGCTGTACATCTCCCATTCCCAACAAAGTACTGACTTTTGCTGATTAAAATGTCCTTCGCAAATAATTTATCGGAGGAGTGTAGCCCTTTCTTTGTTTGAGAGTTAGGGAAGAACTGTTTGTTTCTTTTAATTGTTTGCTCATTATCCAAAAATTGTGCGACAAAAAATTTGTGCAAACAAATTTTAGCCTGTGCATTGTTTGCTAACGAGTCACTGTGATCTAGATTTTGACTTGGGTTGTGTGACCACATAAGAGCACAGAGGGAAATAAGAACAACACCCCTGGTATCCCAGTGCAGGCTACTGAGTTCATGGGGCTGGTTAGGCAATAGTGAGCAGCTGCTGTATGCTTAGTGCTTCTTCCCCTCCTGGAGCAGCTAGTGCAACACAGTTGGCACAGGGGGGGTCTTAATTTGTAGCTGGTATGGGCCAACAGCAATGAGTTCACACAAATGTGGAGTAGTAAATTAAGAACAGAAGAAAAAAAAAATTCTTTGATACCAGATTTTTTTTTTTTTAATAATACAGGAAAAATGTGACAGCAAGAACCATTAGGACGGGCTTCCTGCCTGTGGAGAAGTGGCTTGTAATGTTTGAACCCTATCTAAAATCATCAGTGCTTGGACCCAACCCAATTGTCAGTCAGTTACTAGTCCTTTTAAAACAGCTGAGTATAGATAGCCACAAAACCCCGTACAATATGTAACAGTATATTCTGTGTAAGAGAATTACTATCTGTTTTTACCTTATATGCCATTGACTAATGGGTGCCAAAATCGGGCTTCATCCAGCTCCCACTGAAATCAATGGTAAAATTCTCATGAATGTAAGTGGGAGCAGAATCATTTATTTAATGTTTTAAATGCCCCTTTAAAGATATAAAGTGCTATTATTATTATTATTTCCTAGTAAGTAGTGAGCAATAGAACAGGGATCGGCAACCTTTGGCACGAGGCCCATCAGGGAAATCCGCTGCGTGGGCCGGGATGGTTTGTTCACCTGCAGTGTCCACAAGTTCAGCTGATCACAGCTCCTACTGGCTGTGGTTCACCGTTCCAGGCCAATGGGGGCTGTGGGAAGGGTGGCCAGCACATCCCTCGGCCCATACCGCTTGCTGTAGCCTCCATTGGCCTGGAATGGCAATCTGAGGCCAGTGGGAGCTGTAATCAGCCAAACTTGTGGACACTGCAGGTAAACAAACTGTCCTGGCCCACCAGCGGATTTCCCTGACAGGCCACGTGCCAATGTCCTTGGATGTACTATGTCACGGAACCACAGATTACTTAGGTTGAAATAGTATGTTTACCAACATGTTAGATAATAGAAACCATTTACTCATGCGGAATATGGAGTTTTCTAATGTTTAGTTAATTAGCTTTTGCTGGCTTTGAAAGAATAGAAAATAAAATATCGACATTCTTCTATTCCACACAGGCTTTTCTACCACACTCATTACCGTAGTATCTGAGTGCCTTCTAGTAATTCACTATGTTAGCTACATTAATAATTATAACTTTAAAAACAATACCACACTCAGATATTCAAAACCCATTATTCTGTATTTGAATAGGCAAGTGCAACATTGGGTCTGAGAGGCCTGTACTTTCAATTAAAATATGTTAATATGTGGGAAACTGGGGAGAATGCCAGTGGAAGTTGATGTTTTGAATGCAGTCAAAAGAAACCCAAAGGGCAGCCAGTATAATAAATGTAAAAGGCCGAGAAGAACTGTGATAGTAACACCGTTTTCATAAAATAGAAAACTTTCATATAGGTAGCAAAGCAAAAGCCCTAGTCCTGTAGGCCCTGAGTATTTCACAAGCAGAAGATGCTGTAATTATAAGAATTAATACAGTTCTGTTTTGATTTAAGAATAATTCTATGTGTAATTCTCACATAAACACATCCTATTCGCCAGTCGTCACACACACACACACACACACACACACACACACTCACACACACACACACACACACACACACACACACACACACACACACACAAAAAAACCAAGTGGAGAGGCCTGCAACATAATAAGGAGGAAAGAGTGAGCTCATATTTTTAAAAAGTGTGTGGTCTGAGTAAAAGCCCAGCCATAAGCACTGGGGACTACAATTTATTTTTAGCATTCTTATTTTCTTTGGAATAGACAGCCATACCACTGTAAACTAGGATTTTATTAGATTTTAAGCAGAGACTGCCTGCATTAACATATCAACCTCCCACTCCTCGCTAATCTGGCTCTCTCTGCCGCTTGACCCTGATGCCTTCTCTTGCCTATCTTCCCCAGATCTTGTCCTCACTGTGGAATTCAATGTGAATGTAATGTTTCTCAGCCCTACCCAGGCCTTACCCATTTTTCCTTTCTATGCTTGATTCCAACTACCTTACCTCATCTGTCGTTCCCGTGCCTTTCAATCCCCCCTTTTAATCTTTCCTATTCTATTTCTGATTTTACTACTATACCTTGGTTATGTTTGGACACATTTGCCAAAGCCTTATGCTGTCCCACCAAAAATTGCTTTTTGATTGCAGCACCCTGATACCATGATAATACATCCTGATGCAGTGTTACCAACAGCAAGCATTTAAAAATAATGAATCAGCCTCCCAAATAATGAGATTTTACAAATAATAAACGTTGGGATCATTTTCTGCACCTTCTAGTGCTGGAAACTTTAGGGTTTGCATGTTCTAGCTTTTCTCTGACACCACCAGGACAGGAACTTACTTTTTATTCTATAAGAAAAGCTGGGATTCTCAGGTAATAACAAGAAGATTCCAACAGCTGGGGCTTTAAGAAAAAGCACAAAAATATCATGACACTGACAATAAAGGAAAAAATCATATGTTGGCAACACTTTGATGTGCTTTCTTAATCCTGCTTTGATGAACCACGCTCTCCCCTCTTCTGTTAATACCTTCAGTGCCTTGTCCTCTGTCTTTAACCAGTTAGTCTCGCTTAACACTCACTGTTTCTCAAGGTTCAGCTTAGGGAGGCTGGGGAGTGAAGGAAGTACACAAACTCCACCAATTGATATAGTTAATAATGTTGGCATTGTAAATAATCCTCATTAAGCTTCAATGTTCACACCATTAAAATGAATGGAGAGAATTCACAAATCTCTTGAGGAAATGCTCCTATATCCCTTCTAGAGCCTGTAGAAGGCCCCAAATGCAGCAAAACCACTGTGGTTCTGCTTTGCACACAGACTGGGCAGTGAAGAGGCTGGACAGGAGTTTGCATTCTCCTATGTACTGTAGCACCAACCACTACACTGCTCACTCCTCACAAAAATGTTGAGGGCATAAGGATTAGGCCAAGGAATGTTTGAGGTCCACCCCAGTGCATCTGAGAACTGTACAATTCCAGCAGCCACAGACTAAGATTCACATTTTCAGACTCACAGTAAACCAAACTGTGGCCTGGAGCAGTGGTTACAGACCAGTTGTACAGGTGCCTGATGCCAGGTTGTGGGAGGTTTCTCTGACAACCAAAAGAGCTAAAATATATATATTTATATAACAAAAGGTTAAATTTGACTGACAAAATTGAAGGGGTCATCACAGAAATGCTGTTATCCACTCCTCTGGTTTCCTTTTGTGTAAATGTCTTCAAGTGAACTGAGGTTAGCGCCTCGATCTTGAGTCTAGTTTCCAAAAATGCTGGTAATCCTTGCCTTCAGTTCCATGCCTTTACATTACCTTCTCAACCTAACTAGCTTACTCTTCCCCCAGCATGAAGCACAGAATTTGTTTCCTCTTTCTTTCAACCTCAGATCACCTCATTTCATAACAGCATAGTGTACAACAGAGCAAAACATGGTAGTGCAGTAGGCAGCAGACAGATAAACACAGATCAGAGGGTTCAGGAAATACACCTTTATTGTGTTTTATAAGACCCCGCAGTTACTGGATCCCTTCACAGATGGAATTTTTCCTGCACCTCATTTATCACCAGAAGAAAAAGCTGCTGTTTTGCTTCATTTCCAAATCATCAACAGACTGATAGCACACCAGGGAACTGTCATCATCCAGCTATTCCAAATGCTCAAGTCCTCTTTCCACCATATCTCCTCCATTCCTGGTCTTATACATTTTTATGTAATGAGTACATTGGGCAATGTTTGAGAAATTCCTTTCCCCCCAGAATTAAACAGTAAGAAAGAGTAAAAATGCTTCTGGTTTTGATTTTAAATGAATGTTTATCACAAAAGAGCTACCAGAACAGACAGATTTAACAGCAACAATTGGTATATAATAAGGAATGCATACATTTGTATGATGCTCCTCCTTCACTCCACTCAGGTTCATACTGGGGTGTTGCCTGGATTTGGTTAGCAGGAAAAGGAGGTGCGCAGGAGGGAGTGCTGCTCAGACTGTAGCACAGGGGTAGGCAACCTATGGCACATGTGCCGGAGGTGGTACACGAGCTGATTTTCAGTGGCACTCTCACTGCCCTGGGCCTGACCACCGTTCCGGGGTCTCTGCATTTTAATTGAATTTTAAATGAAGCTTCTTAAACATTTTTTAAAACCTTATTTACTTTGCATACAACAATAGTTCAGTTATATATTATAGACTTATAGAAAGAGACCTAAAAATGTATTACCGGCACACAAAATGAAGACTCGGCACACCACTTCTGAAAGGTTGCCGACGCCTGCTGTAGCATGAAAAATGTGGAGGAAAATAGTTTCCTCAACTCTTAGTCAACAAAAAAATAATCTCCATGTGTCAATAGAATTTTTAAAGCAGATATTGTAAATGGCCAAACTCATTCCTTTTTCAGTTTGAACAGTGAGCAACATCAAAGGCATTTATAAAGACACATTGTTTTGGTGTTCCTCAAGGGCTATTTTTTTGGTTTGTAAGCATAGCGTGGCTATCATGTGAGGGTCCAACAGACTGGCTGTCCTTGTGCAGAGCAATACGTAGAGTCAGAGAGCGAGAAAGGAACAACTGAAGGAAGAGATTAGAAGGACAAAAGTCAGATCAGCGGAGTGGATGGGGACATAGATTAAAGAAAGATTTTGAGAGAATTACACACATGAAAAGGATGCTGTGTTAATCTGTGGGGAAATAGACGTGGAAAAGGGTGAGGGAATGATGCATTATAGTAGAGACAAAAATGTAGGAAGAAAAATAATGTGGGATTGTAGTAAATGACTGGTTTTTTTAGTTGTATAGAAAGATTACTTTATTCAGCATTTTGAATTCCAGATTTAATGGGTTACTTCCAGTCCCAAAACAATTAAAAACCTCGGCAAATTTTCCCATCCTTTGCCTACAGAGGGTGTAATGGCCTGGGATGATGGATAGTATGCTCTATACTGTATGGATTGTAATGAGTCTGAGAGGTGGTGGGTATAGATAGAGCTACAGCCAGGAGAAACAGCCCCTGTACAGATGAGGAAAGCACATGTGAGCTGCCCTGGCTCCATAGGCCAGCAGGGGCCGAAGGAGATTTGTGGGAGGAGTTTCACACAGAGATTTGAGGGAGTTCTGTAGTCTGTCATTCACAGGAGCCAAAGCTGGATGGAGGTGGGCAGGAAATGGGTCCTCCCTTGCTCCCCCCCCCCAAAAAAAAACAAATGAACAAATCATTTCTGCTAATTTTTCTTTCTAGAATAAAAAGCACTCCCCCACCCACCCACCCACACACTCTATTGAAAACATGGTCACTAGATTCACATCTAACAGCTTTCAGAGTAGCAGCCGTGTTAGTCTTTATCTGCAAAAAGAACAGGAGTACTTGTGGCACCTTAGAGACTAACAAATTTATTTGAGCATAAGCTTTCATGGGCTACAGCCCACTTCATCAGATGCATGCAATGGAAAATACAGTAGGAAGATGTATATGTATATGTATATGTATATATATACACAGAGAACATGAAACAATGGGCGTTACCATAGACACTGATCACTCTTGTTAGAGTGTGTATGGTAGCACCCATTGTTTCATGTTCTCTGTGCATATATCTATCTATCTTCCTACTGTATTTTCCATGGCATGCATCCGATGAAGTAGGCTGTAGCCGACGAAAGCTTATGCTCAGATAAATTTGTTAGTCTCTAAGGTGCCACAAATACTCCTGTTCTTTTTACATCTAACAGCCACCTCCTTATCCTAATCCCAACCTCACATCTCTCTTAGCCATGGCAATTCTACCTCATTACCCACCATTAACAAGCAATGGGGAAAATGGGGTATAGGCGGCAGGGTAAGTAACCTACTGACTGTACTAGAGATAATGCTTGGTCCAGACACACTGACTGAACCGGAAGATAGAAACAGCCTGTAATAACCAATCCCACCATCTAGTGGTGAAATGGGAGCCTAACATGACACTAGCTAAACAAACACTGGACCACTCCAGTTATTTAAAAAAAAAATCTTATTGACATATAATGTACAGAATTAACATTGTTTATAATCCTTCTCTACTGAATTGCTGTATTGCGCTGAAGTCTTTTGCAAGGGAGTTATAGCCGCCTAGTAATAACCAGGTGTCCCTGAAGCACTAACAGAGACATCTTGTGCATTCCATTTTCTGAAAGGCTTTATTTCACCATACATTTATTCTAAAGGAAGCCAAGTCCATTGCAATTAACATGTTTTTTTTAAACTATATTTCCAAATAGTTAATTTTGTGACCCATTTGTACCCTTCCCTAAACTCCTGAGTATCTGAAGAAATACTGTTTTACCTTGTCAGCCCTGGCCTAAAAAATCAGAGTGCGAAGGGGCTGCAGTCACAGTGGGAGAGTCTCCAAGAGTCTTAAGAAACTGAGCTGGAGGCCTACACACAGGTTCCTAACACCAAGCTTTAGATTCTAAACTGCTCAGCTGCTTTTTCAGCTTAACACCTGAGGTTAGAGAGGGAAGCGGGAGCTCCCCGCACAGGGCCCAGGATGGCCCTATTGGCATCCAGTGGGGGTGGGGAGGACCCACAGGTCTGGGACACCAAGTAATTACGGGGGACAACTAATGAAAAAACAGGATCGGGAGTGAGGTCAGAGGGCTAAACGAAGGGAACCTGATGGGGACACCGAGCAGAGAACCCCGGACAACGCCCACTGCTCCTCGAAGGCGTCAAGGGAGCCAGTGGACGCCGCCCAGAGGAACTCTGTCCGGATGCATGAACAGACAGAGGAACGGAAATAGGCCCTACAGTCGCAGGAAATCCCGTCGGCCAACCTCCTCTCCCTGGTGTTGTAGGTGGCCAGTTTGGCCAGGGCCAAGAGGAGGTTGAGAAGGAGATCCCGCGACTTCGTGGGGCCACGGATGGGGAGCGTGTAGATAAAAAGGTGAGGGGAAAAGTGCAACCAAAACCCCGGAAAATATTCAGGAGGAGCCGGAACAGGGGCTGCAACCTGGCGCACTCCAAATAAACGTGCGCCAAGGTCTCCCTCTCACCACAGAAAGGGCAGGTGCTAGGGACAGATGTGAACCGCGCCAAGTACACGCCCGTGCTCACAGCTCCGTGAAGGAGCCGCCAACTGATATCCCCGGCGGGCCTCAGGACCAGGGCAGAGTACAAGCTGGCCCACCGGGGCTCCTCACCCTCGAGAGGAGGCAGGAGATCCTGCCATTTGGTATCGGGGCGGGACGCGAGGGTGAGGTAGTGAAGGGTATGGAGCACGAGCAAGTACAGATGTTTCCGTGGTGCGGTCTGGAACAAAACCGGCTGCAGATCATGCAGCCGGCTGGCAGTGAAAGGGTGAGGGGGCCGATTGGGTCCATGGGGTAGGGGCCCGATAAAAATATCCACGGGGCCTGGGGTGGAGGGTGGGCGGGGTGTGCCCTCTCGCAGGACCCGGTTGAGGTAGGCCCGAGCAGCAGGCAGTAAAGCGGACTTCACCTCCTGAAGTACGCGCTGGGGAGTACGAGGTCTGGAGAGCCCCATGCGCTGAGCGAGCGTCAGGGGATCCAGCCAGTCTCCCCGGTCGTAGTCCAGGAGGTCTCCGACCCTGGTGACTCCTGCCGAGACCAGCCTCTGGCACACCGTGGGGGACTCCGCCACCTGCACATGAAGCTGGGGATTGCGTAGCAGGGGCTCCGCGAGGATGTCAACCCCCACAGTGGTCGCCAGGGACCTGGTCGTTGAAAAGAGCTTCCAGGTCCGGAGGAGGTCTTGGTAGAAGACCGGCAGCCCGGAGAGGTCTCGCGGAAGACCTCTCGGATGGAGGTAAAAGAGCTGCCGGTCGTATCGGAGCCTTCGGAAGCGGCGGAGGAAGGCGTGCGCCAATACGATCCACGCCGGACTACCCGCACCAAACAGGAGCCTCTGCAGGGCCTGGAGGCGGAAGACATGGACCTGAGCGCGCAAGCACTTCAGGCCCTGCCCCCCCCCCTCCAGGGGCAGGTGGAGGACCCCTGCAGAGACCCAGTGCGTCCCTGGCCAAAAGAACTCCAGAATCGCCATCCGGAGGTTGGCCAGGAAACCCGGGGCCGGGACCAGGGTGTTGAGCCGGTACCAGAGCATGGACAGGACCAGTAGATTAAGCACCAGTGCCCTCCCCCGAAGGGAGAGGCACCGGAGTAGTCCTGTCCATTTCCAGAGCCGCTCCGTCACCCTGCCCCCCAGGATGGCTCTAGGCACCAGAAAACCAAACACCTGCTTGAGGCAGTCCATTTGCAGGGGCGGCATGGGAGCCGAGAACCAACAGGGGGCTATGGGAGCTGTAGTTCCTTGGTTAGCTCCCTGCCTATAGAGCCAGCCCTGGAGCAGGGAAAGAACTACATTTCCCAGCATTCCCTTGGCCACTACCAACTGGAAAGGAAGGTGGGGGACCTCATGCGGCAGCGGTGCTGTGAATGGTAGGGAGACTATATTTTAACATTCAAAAAACAGGACACTCCAGGGTGAGGGAAGCCTCACCCTGCCACCATCCACTCCCTCTGACTGCCCTCCACAGAAACCCCAACCCATCCAACCCCCCCCCCCCGCTCCCTGATCATCCCCTCCCAGGACCCCAGCCCCTATCTAAGCACCGCTGGTCTTTGTCCCTTGATTGCCCCCTCCTGGGACCCCACCCCCTATCTAAGCGCTGCTGCTCCTTGTCCCCTGACTGCCCCCTCCTGGGACCCCTGTCCCCCAGGACTCCACCCCCATCTAAGCCTCCCTTCTCTTTGTCCCCAACTGCCCCCTCCTGAGACCCCCCAACTTCCCCCTAGGACCCCACTCCCTACCTATCGCCTATCCCATGCCTATCCAACCGCTGCCTGTCCCCTGACTGCCCCCCCGAACCTCCTCCCCATCAAACCCCCCGTTCTCCCTGCCCCTGACTGCCCCCCGATCTTCTGCCCCATCCAACCCCCCCTGCTCCCTTTTGTCCCTTGAATGCCCCCCTGGAACATCCTACCTCTTCTCCAACCCCCCAGCCCTCTTACTGTGCCAGTCAGACTAGCATGTCTGGCTCCGCGCAGCTCCAGACATGCTGCTGCATACATGATGCCGTGCTCCCCCGCAGAGCCCACAGCCCCCTCCTCCCCCTGCCCACGCCTTCCAGATTTGAACACCTCAAAATTCAGGAGTGCTTAAGCTCAGTTTGGGCAGCCATTACTTTATTTCTCCCAAATCAAATATACTAATCCACTGTAACTTGCTGTAGAAGAAGTAGGATAAAATTGAGCAAGAAATGCTTCCCAGTGGTTATTAGGACTGGAATTGCTATTTTCAATATCCATTGCCTTTTTGTTTGTTTAAAAGGAAGACAATGATATTGCATTGGCAAATTCCCCAAAGAAAGAAAGAGTGGAACAAAAGAATAATAAAGGCACCTCAACTTTTCCTCATTTATGGAGGACAGTCTCATAATATGCATCCAGATATCCTCCAGTCACACAAACTGAAAATTGTTCCACTTCACTGCAGCTCTGTAACCATATAGGAACCAATCCTATCTGTGTTTTGTGCACATCCAAAATTCCTGCTGAATGACCCACCCTGGGAGCAAGTTACCAGTGACCCAGGGCTGTGGTGGAAGGAGGGTGCAGGTGGGGGGGGAGAGCCCAAGGCTGGGGCAGCAGGAGGTGGGGGGACACTGCTGGGGGGGAAAGGGGGAGCCCAGGGCTGGGGTGGCAGCAGGGTGGGAGGAGGGCACTGGTGGGAGGGAAAGGAGGAAGCCCAGCACTGGGGTGGCAGGGTGTGTGTGTGGGTGGAGAGCCCAGGGCTGGTGGAGCAGGAGGGTATGGGGGGGAGCCCAGAGCTCGGACAGGGGGCAGCCAAAAATTTTTTTGCTTGGGGCGGCAAAAACCTAGGGCCTGCTATTCATGCCCTCATTCTTAAGAAACATGCCGATTTTTGTCTTCTTCCCAAACCCAGCCTCTGTGGATACACCCTTGCAGCCCTAATTGCAGCAGCAAGAATATCTTTCCCCATGAACCCCCAGTCTTGCATCTCTCCAACCAACTGCAGGGAACTCAGTTCATCTCTCCCTCCACTCCTCCCTAAGATGCGGGAGCACCCTGAAGCCCTCAAACTTCTCCCAACCTCCTACCCACAAATATCCCTCCCCACTCTCTATTTCCCCCTTCCCTTTACCTGCCCCCACCTGAAAAGCAGTTTCTCTCTCCATCCAAATTAGTTAAGTCAGTTAACAAGGCCCTACACAACCTTCCTAAAATCAACTGCAGAGAGGGCACCCTATGGCTAAAATCAGGGGCTCCCATCTCTTTAGCTCTTTTTGTGGAACTTTTGCTGCAGCTGCTCCTGCTCCTCTTCCTAGTGCTCTCCCTTCTGAGTTCCCCACCTCCCCCTGAACAAACTGCTTTGCTCCCCCTGTGAAGAGACAAGCTCCAGCCCTCTGTTCTTTCACTATCCCCTGCTGTTAAAGCAGCAGTCGCAGCTGCTGCTCTGCTCCTCAGAGGCTACTTTGCCCCTCCCTTCCTGAAGAGAAAGCTATCAAGAACTCATTTTCAATTTGTAAACAATTAGACACATTTACTTCTTAACACAATTGCCTCAATTAACACCCCTTTTCTAATAGATGTGGGGCAAAAAGGGCTAAGCAGTTGCAAATACCTGCAAAGTCATTAGAGTTATACCAGTCAAAATTGGCCTATGTAATTTACTTTCTGCTCTGAGCAATTGGAGGTATGTGCTGGAGGCACACACAATGGGTGTATAGATTGAGACAGGATCAAAATGTGTCTAAATGTGTTTTTTCAAAGGCTATGTAATTAAAATGCTTACATTTGTATTGCGCCTAGCATGCATATATGGACAACTCAATTAGCATATCTACCGCAGATTCTTTACTGTCACCTTGCAGATACTGTAGCATTGTTTATTTTAGTGCAAGAGAGACTGGCCACTTATCTGTGTTAAATTACATTCACATTCTCTGGAGTCACTTGCAAGAAATAAATCACTGCAAATTAACTTTTCCCTGATTTTTCATACCCACAGATCTAAGGAGCAGTAATTAACCACAGATATTTTAAGTTCTGCTCTAGTTTGCCATCTAAGTAATATTATTGAGTACTTACAGTATTTGGGGCTGATTTAGAAACTTATATTAAGAAGAGAAGTGACAGGACAGCTTCCATTCTACTCTTTACTACCTTATTTGGGAGTTCCTCATCTCAGGATGAGATACCAGTTTTCTGAGGTTTCCTTTCAAGATGAATTGTCAAGTCGCACGTGCAAAGACAGAATTTGGCATTCTCTTCTTTTAATGTAGTCTTTCCTTTCCTGTGAGTCCCTTCATTTGAAAGATACACCTCTACCCTGATATAACGCTGTCCTCGGGAGCCAAAAAATCTTACCACATTATAGGTGAAACTGTGTTATATCAAACTTGCTTTGATCCACCGGAGTGCGCAGTCCTGCCCCCTTCAGAGCACTGCTTTACTGTGTTATATCCAAATTCATGTTATATCGGGTCGCGTTATATCGGAGTAGAGGTGTAATTTTTAAAAAATGTATTTAAGTTAGTGCTCATGTAGAATTATAGATTCGCAGTTTAGATCCAGAATAATTGGGATCCAATAGTTTTGGTTTGCTGGTTGCAGCTTTGGTTTCCTCTAAAGGGTAATCACAGGGTATACTACACAGCAAGAACTTAGTTGCATTGCCATCAAAAAAGAGTGGTGCCAATACAAGCAATCTCCACTGCGTGAACAAGATGAAAACTTCCAACCATTTTTGAGGGAAGAAATAAAAAACTGAGTGAAATCAGTGAAAACAGAGAGAGCCTGCAGTTCTGACAATGTATCACCAAAGCTACTACAACGTACTAGGAAGAAAAGCCAGCACTGGTTGTCCATCTCATGTCCCGTGTTGAACAGGATAACATGATACCCAAGCTATGGTGAAAATATAAGGTGATCGTTTTTACCAAAGCCAGGTAAAGACCGCTCTTCTGCAGCAAGCTATTTCCCAATATCATTCCTCAATTGCAGCTTCAAACTCCTGGAGCAAATAGTCCTTGGGATAATTATTCCCATGGCAGAACAACTTTTGAGTGATGATCAGCCAGGTTTCTGACTAAATCAAAGCATCTGTGGCCAAGTACTCATTATGTACAAAATGGATTTTTGACCTTACAACAGCTCCTGATACCATTTGGCACAATGGTTTGTTCTACAATGTATCAAGAGTTCTTCCTAGATGAGTGGTCCTGGCAACTGAGCTTATACTCCAAGATAAAGGTTTTAAGGTGGCTCTGGACCACAAAACCAGCACCTGGAGATTCCAGAAGAATGGATTACTAGAAGGCCTGGTACTGGCACTAACTTTATTTAATGTATTCACCAGTGACCTACCTACTAAACACCATCTCCAGGCAGATCATTTAAGCTGACAATATCTGCTTGAAGAAAACCTGAATAGAAATATGGCTAACATAAAAATATAAGAGCTGCCATACAGGGTCAGACAATGGTCCATCTTGCCCAGCACTCTGTCTCCAACAGTGTCCCAAACCAGAGTTTTAGAGGGAGTGTACAGTACAGGGCAGTTATTGAATGATCTATCCCTGTCTTCCACTCCTGGCTTCTGGTAGTCAGAGATTTAGGCTCACCTCAAGCATGGGGTTGTGTCCCTGACCATCTTGGCTAATAGCCATTGACAGACCTGTCCTCCATGAACTTATCCATTTCTTTTTTGAGCTAGGGTGACCATATGTCTCAATTTTATAGGGACAGTCCCGGTATTTGGAGCTTTTTCTTATATAGGTGTAACCCTTCTGCCCCTCTAAGTTGGCAGCAACAAGGGCTGAGTTCAGTATCGAGGGGTTCCGTTTCAGTAACACAATGCATAACCAGCTCGAGCCCCCACCCAGTGACCTGGGACACTTACATACCACCCCCCCGGGCGCCTCTACGAGGCAATACTTCCCCTCTCACAAGCACGGAGTCTGAGTGTAGCAAAATCCTTTTAATAAAGGAGGGAAACAATGCGGCATCACACTGGAGAAACACCACAAACAGGATTATAACACAAACCATAAGCAAAAAACCCACCTCCATGTACGTTTGACAATGTCCTTTCCCCCTTAGGGTCTTAAGTCCAATCACCCCAATCACCCCAACAACCCAAAAGTCTCTGGTCAGTGCCACCCCAGAGTTCAAAAGTTTATCTGCAGAGTTTTACCCCCCTCAGCCTGGGTGGAAATGGAGGGGGGGCCCACACAGAGTGGTAAGGGGCACCTTACGTGGGCCAAGGCCAACTGCTCTGCCTCTCTGTGGAGTTCTGCTGCAGCCTTCACCACGACCAGATCCACTACACCAGCTGTGCCGCTCCTCCAGCCAACCTGCGAGCCACTCCAGCCGTCCCCGCAAACTGCTCCACTCTGCTCACTGTTCCATGGCCTGCTCCAACATGCTGCAAACTGCTCCACTCTGCCCCGCTCTGCCAGCTGCTTAGCGATAGGTCTTCAGGCTCCCCCACTAGTTAGCACAGCACTCAGTGCTCTCAGCTCAGTAATTCCAGCTCTTCAGTGATTTCAACTCTTAGCGATTTCAGCTCATAGTAGGGGAGCCCCGGTGCTGGTGCACCATTGGCCCAACATGAATTCAGCTCAGCAGCCTTTAGATGGACTTCTAATGGAATCAAAATTAGCTCTACTCTTTAACAGTGGAGAGAGGAGGCTGTACAATTGGTGTTCCAGGCCCTCAAAAGGGGCCCATACCATCAGGTACACACACCAGTCCCCAACCTCTTTCAATTCACTGAGTTTTGGAACCCATGTCCCTTGTCTAGCAAGTGCTACTTAATTCAGGTTGAGTCATTTCTGTCATAAAGCAGTCTTATAGTTCCTCATTCACATAATCAGGGTAACACCACTTTTTCTTTGTTATTGGGGCAGGAAGAATATTGGTGATCCCAGAGCTGTCAAAATAACCATCCGAGGCTGCTGTGGGCTATGCCAGGTGAGGTGGGTATGCCAATGCAAATACCTGAAATTCCTTTCCACACTCCCCATAATTCACCACCAGATGTCAGGGTAGAGCTCATCCTGACTCTGCTTACATCTGTGCCAATTACCTCCCCCCCCCATCCCAATTTTTCACACTTACTAGCTGGTCACCCTATTTTTGAGGCCAGTTACACTTTTGGCCTTCACAACATCCCATGTCAATGAGTTCCCCTGGTTAGTTATGGATTGTGTGAAAAAGTACTTCCTATTGTTTCTATTAAATCTTCTATTAATTTCATCAGGTAACTCCTGGTTTTTGTATTGTGTGAAAGGCTAAATAACACTTCCCTATTCCCTTTTCCACACCATTCATGATTTTATAGATTTCTATTATATCCTCATCTCTTTTCTAAGATGAACAGCCTTAATCTTTGTAGTCTCTCTTCATGCAGCATCCATTCTATATCCATGATCATCTTTGATGCCTTTCTCTGACCCTTTTCGAGTTCTACTATATCCTTTTTGAGATGGAACAACCAGAACTGAACACAATATTCCAGGTGCACACACACCATTAATTTATATAGTGATATTATTCAATGTTCTGTCTTTTTTTATCTCAGTCCTAATAGTTCCTTTGACCACTGCTGTGCATTGAGCAGAAGTTTTCAGAAAACTATCCATGGTGATTCCAAGATCTCTTTCTTAAGTGGCAACAGCTAATTTAGATCCAATCATTGTATATTTATAGTTGGGATTATTTTTTCCAACTTGCATTACTTTGCACTTATCAACGAGTTTCATCAGCCATTTTGTTGCCCACTCACTCACTTTTGTGAGCTTTCTCTGTAACTCCTAGCTGTCTGCTTTGAACTTAACTATCTTGCATAATTTTGTATCATCTGCAAAATTTGCCACCTTACCGTTTGCGCCCTATTCCAGATAATTTATGAATGTGTTAAACAGGTCCCAGTACAGATCCTTGGGGGACCCTGCCATTCACATCTCTTCATTGTGAAAACTGATTATTGTTCCTGCTCTCTGTTTCCAGTCTTTTAACCAATTACTGATCCATGAGAGGAACTTCCCTCTTATTCCATGGCTATTTAGTGGCCCCACTGCCTGTTTGGCAGATTTCCTGCTTCTGATGTAACTTAAAAATAATATTGTTAGTTTTAGCATCTTTAGCAAGTTGTTTCTCTAGTTCTTTTTTGGCCTGCCTTATATATACTCCTTTCTATTTTCCTCATTAGGATTTAACTTCCAAATTTTAAAGGATTCCTTTTGTGCCTCTAATGGGCTCCATTACTCTGCTGTTTAACTAAGGTGGCATTTGTTTGGTCTTCCTGCTCTCTTTTATTTGGGTATACATTTAGTCTGAGCCTATATTATGGTGTTTTTAAACAGTCTCCATGCTGCTTGCAGACCTTTTATCCTTGTTACTGCTCTTTTTAATTTGTGTCTAAGTAGTGTCCTCATTCTTGTGTAGTTCCCCTTTTTAAAGTAAATGTTACTGTGGTGGTTTTTTTGTTTTTGTTTGTATTTCTCCCCGGAACAAGGATCCTAAATTTAATTACATTATAGTTACTATTACCAACTGGTTCAGATGTAGTGGCCACTTGGACCAGATCCTGTGCTCCACCTACGACTAAATCAAGAATTGTCTCACCCCTTGTGGATTCCAGGACTAGCTGTTCCAAGAAGAAGTCTTCTAAAATTTTTATCTCAGCAACATGCCCTGAGGTGACATTAAACCAGTCAACATGGAGATTATTGAAATTACCCATTACTATTAAGTTTTCTGGTTCTGTAGCCTCTTTAACCTCCCTTAGCATTTCACAGTCACTATCACCATTCTGATCAGGTGGTCAGTAGTATATCATACTAACTAGGTGACTATTGCAAAGAACAGACACTGAAGCCAAGTACATCAAAGATCACGTCAACATGTTTCCAGTTATGCCATCCACAGAGCTAGGTTGAGTTTAACATCTTTTTGAATAGCCAGTGGCTGGCACACGATACAAAGCCAGTGTATTTAGGGGTTACCCTAGATCACATACAAATGCCATCTCACTAAAGTAGCTGAAAAGATCAAGAGCCGAAACACTTCTAAACAAACTTGTAGGGAGCCAATATGCAAACGCTGCACAGTTCAGGGCTTGTGCTCTGCTACTCAGGTGAAGAATACTGTGTCCCACTTTGGTTAAACTCTGTACTATTAGACTAGTAGACAAACAGCCTAATCATACCATGAGAACTATCTTGGGCGCACCAAAGCCAACAAAACTTGCATGGTCACCAGGCCTTGCCAATATTCCTTTGTCTAACATCTGGCATCAGAATGCAGCCAACAAACTGATCAGCCAGGTACAGCGAATGACACACAATGTTCAGCAATCCTATCTGGACAGTGCTGTACGCTCTCCATCCAGCTAATAACATCATCAGCTCACTGTGGTGGGCAGACTGGGAGAGAGCCTCTGCCATGACCAGGAACTCCCACACTATCACGATGAACGGTGACCTAGCTCTGGGCACTCACACCACCTCTGGAGCCAGCTTAATAGGTTCAAGTGCGGCATGGTTCACTGTGGCAAGACCGACCCTCCCAGGGGCATCCAGGGCAGCCCACTACGCATCTGTGGTGCTGTGGAGGATGTGGCACATATACTGGGTGGTTGCTCTTCTCATGTTGGGCTCCCATGAGGTCTTCCCAAGCTGAACACTGTTGACTCAGAGGCACTGACTGGCTCAAGACTATATACATGCATACACTATTAAAAAATGAAGTCCTCATTCAACAAAGAGAACACATACCACTTAAAGGGCAGTGCCACTGCAAGCTTCCCTGCCCTTGTGTTCACCTGTGACCTGGAAGGAGAAGTTCTAAGAGTGAGGAAGATAAAGAGGTAACAAAATACAATGGTTTTCTTGCAATAAAAAGCATTATGGCCATGAATTTTTTGCTAACTCATCTGATAAGACACTAAATAGTGCTTAACAACAAAAAGAGATTATTTGATTTTTTTATAGAGAGATTATCCATTAACTATTGAGGAAAAATGTTAATTAATTTAAGTACTATAATTCCAAATTTGCATACATTTATGGAAAACCTGTTCTTGCTGTAACTGCATATGTCCATCTACAATACAAAATCCCAGTTAACAACACTTATAAGATCTGTTTGTGTAATGTTGGAGATAAGATTTTTCTAAGGCAGTGTAACATGAATAGCTTCATTCTGAACAGATTCTCATTTCAGATTCAGTTTGAAAACTTACTATAAAAATATACTGTTGACCTCAAATAATATTAGATGGTCTCGAGGAGCACAAAATAATACATGCCATTATTAAAGACACTACCCCATTGTTTCCTGATTTCAAAGGCCATTTAAACTAAGGCAGACTAAATGTGTCCCTGCTAAACAACCAGTGCAGTCACTGGATGATTGAGGTGCTAAAGGAGCACTCAAGGACAATAAGGTCATTTCGGAGAAACTAAATGAATTTTTTGCATCGGTCTTCATTGCTGAGGATGTGAGGGAGATTCCCAAACCTAAGCCATTCTTTTTAGGTGACAGATCTGAGGAACTGTCCCAGATTGAGGTATCATTAGAGGAGGTTTTGGACCAAATTAATAAATTAAATAGCAATAAGTCACCAGGACCAGATGGTATTCAACCAAGAGTTCTGAAGGAACTCAAATGTGAAATTGCAGAACTACTAACTGTAGTCTGTAACCTATCATTTAAATCAGCTTCTGTACCAGATGACTGGAGGATAGCTAATGTGACACCAGTTTTTAAAAACGGCTCCAGAGGTAAGCCTGACTTCAGTACTGGGCAAACTAGTTGAAACTATAATAAAGAATAATATTATCAAACATATAGATGAACATAATTTGTTGAGGAAGAGTCAACATGGTTTTAGTAAAGGGAAATCATGCCTCACCAATCTACTACAATTCTTTGAAGGGGTCAACAAACATGTGGACCAAGGAGATCCAGTGGATATAGTGTACTTAGATTTTCAGAAAGCCTTTGACAAGGTCGCTTAGCAAAGGCTCTTATGCAAAGTAAGCTGCCACAGGGTAAAAGGGAAGGTCCTCTCCTGGATTGATAACTGGTTAAAAGATAGGAAACAAAGGGTGGGTATAAATGGTCAGTTTTCAGAATGGAGAAAGGTAAATAGTGGTGTCCCCCTGGGGTCTGTTCAGAGACCAGTCTTATTTAAGATATTCATAAATGATCTGGAAAAAGGGGTAAACAGTGAGTTGGCAAAATTTGCAGATGATATCACATTACTAAAGATAGTTAAGACCCAGGCAGACTGCAAAGAGCTACAAAAGTATCTCTCAAAACTGGGTGACTGGGCAACAAAATGGCAGATGAAATTGAATGTTGATAAATGAAAAGTAGTGCACATTGGAAAGCATAATCCCAACTATACATATAAAATGATGGAGTCTAAATTAGCTGTTACCACTCAAGAAAGAGATCTTGGAGTCATTGTGGATAGTTCTCCAAAAACATCCACTCAATGTGCAGCGGCAGTCAAAAAAGTGACCAGAATGCTGGGAATAATTAAGAGATAGATAATAAAACAGAAAATATCATATCACCCCTATATAAATCCATGGTACACCCACCTTTTGAACACTGCATGCAAATGTGGTCGCCCCATCTCAAAAAAGATATATTGGAATTGGAAAAGGTTTAGAAAAGGGCAACAAAAATGATTAAGGGTATGGAACGGCTTCCGTATGAGGAGAGAATAATAAGACTGGGGCTTTGGAAATGAGACAGCTAAGGAGATATGATTGAAATCTATAAAATCATGACTGGTGTAGAGAAAATAGATAAGGAAGTGTTGTTTACTATTTCTCATAACACAAGAGATAGGGTCACCAAATGAAATTAATAGGCAGCAGGTTTAAAACAAATAAAAAGAAGTATTTCTTCTCACAACATACAGTCAACCTGTGGAACTCATTGTCAGGGGCTGTTGTGAAGGCCAAGACAGTAACAGGGTTCAAAAAAGAACTAGATAAATTCATGGAGGATAGGTCCATCGATGGCTATTAGTCAGGATGAGCAGGAATAGTGTCCCTAGCCTCTGTTTGCCAGAAGCTGTGAGTGGGCGAGAGGGGATGGATCACTTGATGATTACCTGTTCTGTTCTTTCCGTCTGAGGCACCTGGCACTGGCCACTGTCAGAAGACAGGATACTGGGCTAGATGGACCTTTGGTCTGATCCAGGAGGGCCATTCTTATGTTCCAACCAGTAGGATTGCAGTTTGTGCACAAACTGAGGAGAAGGAGGATAAGCAGGGAAAGGGAAAAGAAAGTCATAATTAAAGATGGTCAACAACTAAGATTTTTTGTTTTATAAAATTCAAGCCAGGTTTGGTTGAGACTCAGAACTCGTTTGACCAGAAACCGTAAAGCTCAAGAAGATGCAGTAGGGTTTGAATAAATGATTCACTTTTAGTTCATTCCTTGTTACAATCCTACTACACAGATGCACTATTCACTGGGTGGTGGCAGCAAATGAAGAGGGATAAAAGAACAGAGAAAAAGAAGGGTTGAGGTCACTTTTGTTATTAATTCCCTCAGAAGCAGAATAGTTCAGTGGCTCAGGCACTGGACTGGGAGTCAGGAGACCTGCATTCTATTCCTGGCTCTGTCACAGACCTCCTTTGAAATTTTAGGTAAGATACTTTCGATCTCAGTGACTATTTCCCCATTTGTAAAATGTTGATACTGACACCAGAAAAGAAGCACTGTGTAAAAGCTAAGTATTATTTAAAATTGTGGATTGATTTGAGTTTTAGAAACTGATGGGGGAAGGAGTGTCATGGCTCTCCTCGCTTCCCCTGAATTGGAGGGGGGTGGAAATCAAGTTTTGTAGCAACATTTCTAATATCAATGTTTGCCTTTAAAAAGCCCTAGTTCTGGTATTCATGTGGGACATTTAGGGCATGGGGATTATTTTCTCTTTTGTCCCAGTGTTTTCAACACATGGGAGGTGCAGTAGCTTCACTGAAACTCTTGTTTTTGTCAGACCCCTCTACCAAAGTCAATGGATGCCGACACAAACTATTTTGGTATTTAAAATCCATATAGCTTTGCCAGCTTGGCAATGGACTGTGATTTAGCATGCTAAGTAGGCTGGAGCTCACTGATATTTAACAGCCTCAGCACAGTAGCTATTTCCCTTTAATTACAGAATCACCATGGCTACATTAAACACCAGATGCTTCTTGTTATATTTCAGTTCCAGTTCACTTTAGTTAACACTCTGACTAGCACATCTGGACCGTAACTCTTTTTTCCTTGTAACATTTTTTCAGCACAATACTAAGGCCCAGATCTTCAAAGGTATTTAGGCTCCTAACTTCCACTGAGATCAATGGACGTTAGGACCCTAAGTACTTTTGAGGATCTGGGCCCAACTCCTTATCCAGCCAAATCGAAAACAAAATGCCCAGCCACATAGGCAAGTCTATCTGACTAACATTGACTTTAATAGAAACACCCAGAACATTCTAAGTCCTTTCCAAACTGAAAAGAAGGCCCAGTTTCTGCCCCAAGGAGCTCACAGTATGTGTAGAGCAGGGGAAGAAGTTGCTTACTTTACCATGCTCAGACTCATATCACATTTAGTGATACTTATTTAACCTCTACAACAAGTAATCACAGTATGGTAATAAGCTGAAGGAATTCAGGAATGAAGGGGGAAAGTTCTCATGTCTGCTGTGGTTACTTAGGGCTCTTGGCCAATGCAAATGGGCTGTAAAGCTCATTTAAATGGCTACATGGGAATTCTTTCAGCAAAAGGCAGCTCTGAATGGCACAGAGCTGGGATTACAACTCTGTGCCCTCCTTTTCATTGCTCCTGGGCTAGGCAGCATGGCTGGAAAGAAAAGGAGTATGGTCGGAGTGTTTCTATGCTCTGACTATTCCTGATGACTGCAATGGGTCACTGGGGCCATAGACATCCTGGCATAAATTAGAGCTCTCTTAAGGCTGCTGTAACTTACACCAGGAAACAAACTCACTTCTGCCTCGCCTCAAGATTTGGTAGCCAGGAAAGTTGCCTTTAAAACTACCTTTGTCCACTTCTGCCCAGGTCCTGTGTTGACTGACTGGATCTGAATGGGGGGGTGCTATTAGTTTTAGTTGTGATTTATTTAACAGGTAAAAGTCATTCATCTCAAAAAGATGCATTGACTGTTGTGGAGCTTACATAAAATATTTCATACCTATTAATAAAATGTCTTTCAGGGCAAGTTTGTGAGATGTAGTTTCTCTGGAACTATTTAATTTCTGTTAATATACACTGTGAGCTTGCATCTAATTCAATTTATAAAAACATCAAGTGCTGTTTAAGATGAACTCATGGATTGTTAGGTGGATGCATAACCCAGATGCCTGTATAATTCCCTTCAATGTCATTAATTGGACTGACTGAATTATTATTTACATGAGGCTTCTGAATAATCTTCCGAGATGGCAGTATACTGAGTACTCATAGGGTTTTTGTTGTTGTTTTCAGCGCAATAGCATATGGGAACCTCTTAATACATTGTCTTAAGACCTGGATCTTCATTAATATTAAATATCACAGTCTTTAAAAAAGAGAAAGAGGGGAAGGATGACTTTTTTACTCCCTTAGATATCAATACAGTTCGATGAGTGTCAGAGTCAACAATGCTGAAACCAGGATAATTCAGGTTCCACTACATCACAAGTGTATCATCAGACAGCAGCAGCAGTACTGGAGTTTGGCTCACTCACAGTCTGTTTTTAATTAAATCTGTGTAACCGACCCTCCTCAGTAATCAACCCAGTTGCATGAAAAAAAATAAGTGAACCAAAACCAAACAAACACAAACCCTTAGTGCAGTAAGCCAGTTTGATTTATAGGACAAGGTAAAATTTGTACATTCCCCCACAGTAGACCTGCAAATTCTTTTATTGGGGTATGCTAATATCAGTTCTGAAATCTTTGCTATGCAACTGTTTTTCATTCCTCCAGGGGCAAAGCCACTTCTGCACTCCTAGCTTGAATGGATCAAATTCAATTGGGCTAATGTCAGGATTAACTGTTATTAATGTACCTGAACTGGGAAAGTTATTTATTTGAAAAATGGACCCAAATTTCAATAAAGTCAGTCCCCTGGACAATAAACAAGTCTGATAAATGGAAACAAAAATGTGAAGGCTGCACTTATGTTAGCTCTAAACTATTTATTTATTAATAAAGGCACACCACTACTGTTCACACATTAGATTATGGAATAGGTTCTCTTCTCATTTAGAGTGCTTGAATTCAGGTCCCCAGATATTGTAGTGAGGAGCATAATATAAAAATCAAGATGATTATTGGTATTACAGTAGCACATATAGGGTCCCATGAGCGAGATGCTGTATACACACTTAGTAGCAGACAGTCCTGCCTGAAAGAGTTTAAAGTTGTGTGCCCTGATCCAGCACTGAGCTCCCTACAGGCTCAGGTGTCTGCCATCTGTCTCCAGGCCTGCTTACAGGTGGGGCCCGGCTGATTTAAAAGGGGGGGGGGGGGACAGGCCCTGGTTGCTGCTGCAGCTGGCAGCATAGTGGAGCTAAGGTAGGCTTTCTGCCTGTCCTCTCTCTGTGCTGTTCCTGGAAGTGGCCAGAACGGCCCTTTGGCCCAGGGAGGCAAGGGGACTCTGCATGATGCTGCCATCACCAGTGCTGACTCTGCAGTTCCCCTTGGCTGGGAACTGCAGCCCATGGGAGATGCAGGGGTGGTACCTGTGGACAGCAGCAGGCAGAGACCCTTTGTGCTGTGCCCTGCTCCCCCCCCCCCCCGAGCTGCTGCCTGAGGAGTGTGTTGGTTGCTTTTGGGAGCCACTCAAGGTAAGTGCTGAACCCCGGACCCCCTCCTGCACCCCAAGCCTAGAGCCTGCACCCAAACTCCCTCCCAGAGCCTCCACCTGATGCCTCTACCCCCTGCCCCACCTTGGTGAAGTGAGTGAGGGTGGGGGAGAGGAGTGACAGAGGGAGGGGAGAATGGAGTAAGCATGGGGTGTGGACTTGCAGAAGAGGCTGGACAGGAGCAGGTCCTCAGGGAGGGGGGGCAGGATAGGGGCAAGGCAAGGTTATTTGAGTTTGTGCAATTAGACAGTTCCCAATCCTACTGGGTGGGCATGTGGATGCCCTGGCTGTGCATGAAAAGTATGCACAGCAGCGCAGCTGGCAGCTCACTGAGCACCAGCCAGTGCAGGCAAAGCACTGCCCAAATGTTAGGCAGACCGAGTCTGTGTGGAAGCAGCTTGTGTGTTTGTGGGGGCCCATTGACTGTTCTGCCCTGGGGCCTGGAATTGCTGTCAATGGGCCTGCCTGTCTCTCAGTGCAGGATGAAGCAGTAGATTTTTTTTTTTTAAATGGAAGAAGGTAGCAGGTGGCAAAGCAAACAAGCAGTGTATAAGACCTACTCATGGGGAGAAGACAGGGTACTAGTGATACAAGTATTGGCGCTCAGGCTCCAGTCCAAACCCAGAAGTCTACACAGCAATGAAACAGCCCAACTCCAAGACTGCTGGCACAGGCCAGCTGTGGGTGTCTAGTTACTGTGTAGACATACCCTGAGTGAGTATCACAGCTAAAAACAACGTGGGATACAGAAAAATTATTAAAGACAAACACCCATCACCTGTGGGTGAATACTTTTCTTAGAGTGATCACGCTACATCTGACCTCTCTGTCCTCATTATCAAAGGACAATTGAACAACACCTTCAAAAGACAAGGGTGGGAGACTAAATTAATAACTTTGTTAGAAACCTCTGTGTAAGCCTAAAAGCTTAGTGCCTTCGCATACAGAAGTTGGTCCAATGAAAGAGATCTCCTCATCTACCTACTGTCTTTAATATCCTGGTACCAATGTGGATAGAAAAACATTGCATACAATGATTGCCATGTCAATTTCTTCCTCAACTACCAGTCCTGAAAATTCAGCATTATATCATCTTGGAATGAATCGAGGCTCTTTCCTTCTGATACTTGAGGCCTTGGCTACACTACAGAGTTGCAGCGCTGGTGAGGGGGTTACAGCGCTGCAACTTAGGATGTGTACACACTTGCACAGCACGGCCAGCACTGCAACTCCCTGGTTGCAGTGCTGGCTGTACACCCGGTCGAGCCTCGGGTGTAGAGGATCCAGTGCTGGTGATCCAGTGCTGGTCAGCAAGTGTAGACACCCACCAGCATTTTTATTGACCTCCGTGGCATAAGCAGGTATCCCAGCATACCTTAGAAGCCTCTCTGGTAATCTTGCAAACTCCACTGCCCTGGGCTCACCTGACCCCTCCTTTAAATGCCCCGGGAATTTTAAAAATCCCCTTCCTGTTTGCTCAGCCAGGTGTGGAGTGCAATTAATCAATCAATCACTCAGCAACCATGCCTCCACGCACCAAACGAGCCCCAGCATGGACCAATGCAGAGCTGCAGGACCTCATAAGTGTTTGGGGAGAGGAGGCTGTGCAAGCACAGCTGCGCTCCAGAAGGAGAAATTATGATACCTATGGGCAGATATCGCAGTCCTTGATGAGAAGGGGCCATGAACGTGACACGTTGCAGTGCAGGGTCAAAATAAAAGAGCTGAGGAGTGCTTACTGCAAAGCTCGTGAGGGAAATCGCCGCTCAGGAGCTGCCCCCATGACCTGCCGTTTTTACCAGGAGCTGGATGCCATACTTGGGTCTGATCCCACTGCCAATCCTAGGAGCACGATGGAGAGTTCAGAGCAGGGAGAAGTGGGGGAGGTTGTAGAGGACGGTGACAGTGAGGCTACTGGCGTGGAGGGAGACACCCCGGAGTCCCAGTACACATGCAGCCAGGAGCTCTTCTCAAGCCAGGAGGAGGCTAGCCAGTCGCAGCAGCAGGAAGTTGATGGTGAGGAAGAAACTGAGGATCGTGCTCGGGGTAAGTAGATTTTTATGTTTTGGGAGAGGAGGGTTTTGGTTATGGCTGCCTGCATGCATGCCTAAACGTGGAATAGCCCATTGATTTGCTCTATCACGTCTCTGTAATCTGCCTCGGTAATCTCTTGAAAAGTTGCAGCCAGAGCGTGCGCAATGTGCTTTCTCAAGTTGATCGGGAGAGCCACTGTGGTCCTTGTCCCGGTCAGGCTAACTCGTCCGATCCACTGTGCAGCGAGGGGTGGGGGGACCATGGCTGCACACAGGCAAGCTGCATAGGGGCCAGGGCGGTATCCACATTGCTGTAGAAGATCCTCCCTCTCTTCCCAGGTAACACGCAGCAGTGATATGTCTGGCAGTAGGAAACCCTGTTGAGAATTTAGGGATACTTGAGTGCAGGGCGCCAGGTTCGCGTTTCCCCAGCCCATTGCGCTCTGTTGTTAACCCTCCCCCCTCCCAGCACGTAGCTAGCCCCGCGGTGTGCTCCGGTGTTATGCACCCCCCTCCAAGCAGGCATCCAGCACCGAGGTGTGCTCTGGTGTTCCCCACCCCCCTCCTAGCACGTATCCAGCCACACGGTGTGCTCCAGTGTTATGCACCCCCCTTCAAGCAGGCATCCAGCACCGAGGTGCGTCCCACCCCCCCTCACCAGCAGGACGGCATGAACGCGGACCAAAGCCCAAACCCCTCTCCACTAGCAGCTCACCACCTTTCTGTTCACTACTGTCCCCTCTTCAGGACACCAGCTACCTCCCGTACCCATTGCAGATAAACCCCCGTGACCCATTGGTCAATTCCCACTCCCAAGGGGAAATCGGGGGAAAAACACTCACCCCATTGCTCATCATGACTTCGCTTCCCTGCCCTCTCTGTGTTATGTGAGGTATGTGAGAAGGATGCTACCAAAAGTCTAAAAAGTCCTTCAATGTGTGATAATAAACAATGTAGCCTCTGTGTATTACATGGTTCTATCTCTATTTTTTTTAGTGACCTTGACTAATGCAGCCGGATCACCGGCCTCAAAAAGACTGCAGAACTTGAGACAAAATCCCAGAAAATCAAAAGAGGAATTGATCAAATCTGTTATGAGTCACTACAACGGAGAAAGTAGGAAGACACAGGAATGGAGAGAGAAAATGTATGAATGGAGACAGAGTGTACATGAATGGAGGCAAACAGAAAGCAGGAGAAAGGAATTGTCTGCCAAAAAAACCTCCAAAGCAGATGATAAGCCTCCTGGCTCGCCAAACTGAGTCTTTCGAGTCTCTCGTAGCCATGCAGACAAATATGTACTGTTGTAACCCACAGCCCTCCCAAAGCCCTCTTTCTTGTTCCCCAGTATTTCCACAAAACAACTTTCTCCAGCAGCCAGTTTCTTATTACCCCCAGCTGCCCCCAACACTTGTGCGATCACCTACCAGCCCTGATGACTATAATTCTTACCCTGTTCACTCCACCCCCATTACCCTGCAGCATAGTAATCCGGAAGTGCAGCAGACACTGAATAGTGATCAAAATAGGACATATTCAAACCTATGAATGTACAGTCCACCACCCCAACCCCCTTGCCTTTTATGTACTGTATGTTGAATTAAGGATTTTTTTTCTTTTTCACTACGTTATTTTATTGCTGGAAGTGGTAAATATTGTGCCCCAAGGTACAGCAAAGCACATCAAATGCATCAAACATTACTGTTGGCTCTCAGCATCAAATTGCTCCCTTAAAGCATCCCTAATCCTTGAAGCCCTTTCCTGGGCCTCCCTAGTAGCCCTGCTCTCTGGCTGAGCAAACTCATCCTCTAGGCGTCGAACCTCGGAGGTCCATTCCTCACTGAATCTTTCACCCTTCCCTTCACAAATATTATGGAGGGTACAGCACGCGGATATAACAGCGGAGATGCTGCTTTCCCCCAAATCTAGCTTCCCATAAAGACAGCGCCAGCGGGCTTCCAAACGGCCAAAAGCACACTCCACAGTCATTCTGCACCGGCTCAGCCTGTAGTTGAACCGGTCCTTGCTCCTGTCAAGCTTCCCTGTATATGGTTTCATGAGCCATGGCATTAAGGGGTAAGCGGGGTCTCCAAGGATCACAGTGGGCATTTCGACGTCCCCTACTGTGATCTTGCGGTCTGGGAAAAAAGTCCCGGCCCTCAGCCTCCTGAACAGGGAACTGTTCCGAAAGATGCATGCATCGTGCACCTTTCCAGGCCATCCTGAGTAAATGTCAGTGAAATGCCCACGGTGATCCACAAGCGCTTGCAGAACCACGGAGAAATACCTCTTGCGATTAACGTACTCTGATGCCAGGTGAGGTGGTGACAGAATAGGAATATGCGTCCCATCTATTGCCCCTCCACAGTTAGGGAAACCCATTTCTGCAAAGCCATCCACAATGTCCTGCACGTTCCCAAGAGTCACAGTTCTTCTTAGCAGGGTGTGATTAATGGCTGTGCAAACTTGCATCAGCACCATTCCAACGGTAGACTTTCCCACTCCAAACTGGTTCGCCACCGATCGGAAGCAGTCTGGAGTTGCCAGCTTCCAGATTGCAATAGCCACCCGCTTCTCCACTGGCAGGGCAGCTCTCAATCTCGTGTCCCTGCGCCGCAGGGTAGGGGCGAGCTCAGCACACAGTGCCATGAAAGTGGCTTTTCTCATCCGAAAGTTCTGCAGCCACAGCTCTTCATCCCAGGCTTGCAGGACGATGTGATCCCACCACTCAGTGCTGGTTTCCCGAGCCCAAAGGCACCGTTCCACGGTGCTGAGCACGCCTGTTGCTGCCACAAGCAATTTAGTGTCTTCACCGTCAGGCGATTCCATATCATCGTCTGACTCCTCACTGTCACTGTCACTCTCACTTTGCAGCTGAAGGAATAGCTCCACTGCCATGCGTGATGTGCTGGCAACATTGATCAGCAAGGTCGTCAGCAGCTCAGGCTCCATTTATAACAAAAATCACAGAAATCGCGCTGCAGAATCACAATGCCGCCAAACTGCTTGGAATGTGTAGCAAATCACCACGGGGCGTTGGAACAGGAAGCGGAAAGACCCGCACACTTCCTTCTCCTTCCTACAAGCCACAGCGCCAAAATGGGATGAGGTGCTCTGTGGGATAGCTGCCCACAATGCACCACTTCCAACAGTGCTGCAAGTGCTGTAAGTGTGGCCACTCTGCAGCGCTGGCCCTACACAGCTGTACTAACACAGCTGTAACTACCAGCGCTGCAAAACTGTAAGTGTAGCCATACCCTCAGTCACCAGCAATAAAGTTTCTGAAGATTATATTAGATCAGTGTTACCTGGTTAAACCCTACTGCCTCCAATAGATTTGCACAGGTATAGTTGCTTGGCAGTAAACAATTCCACCAATGGTGCAGAGGAGTAAGAACAAATCCACTTTCCCTCCCTCTGACACCTGATGTTTCTGCCCAGCTAACAGGAATAAAAAGTGGTGACTTGGCTTAGCAGTTCTGAATCAATACAGACAGGAACAGATCTTCTGAATAAGAAGCTGCCCCTTTTACACTGTTCCTTTTCAGTGTAGGAGTAGATTTAAAGTCCTACAATACTTTTTATACAGGATGCTAAGCATGGTAGAATGCATCAACTATAAACACTATTAGTCTTTGAGTTTTAACTGATGCAGTATTTTGGTGTAATTTTTCATATGTGACTTAAGACTTGGATCCAACACCTTTATATATAAACTTGGCATCAAGCTGCTAATTGCCAAGCCCATTGCATTTGGGGGTGTGATGTGGAAACTTTAACTTCTGTTTAGGTGTTTTGAGATTTCACCCAGGTGAAAAACTCAGGAAGTAGTTTGCTTCACTTTCCCTGACTGCCTCAGCAGCTGACTGGTGCTCTCCCAGGCTTTAAAAGTAGACCACAGACAACAGCCCCCAGGCACTTAGAAATAAAATCTAAGCAATTCATCTGATTATCAGCCGTTCTATACCTTTTGTCCATGTGCCCTACCGACTTCAAAAATCTTCTTTTACAAACCCTTAAAGACTAATCATATTTGATGGCCTTTTGGGGTAAGAGACCTGCACACCTTTAATTCTGGATTTCATGCAAACACTACGATCTGCTTGGTTATCGCAGTGCTCTGGGAAGCAGGAAAGTACTGAGTTCAAATTTGGGACTTAAAATGGTGACTTATTTTTTGACTTCTAGTCAGTTCCTTGCTTTCCTTAGGTCTGGTTATCTACAATAGCTATAAAATTGAGTAAAACCCAGGAACTTAATGAAAAACAGATGCTGCTTTGGAGCTGTGCATCCTGAAAAACAAAATAGAGAATACCCGCTCCATTATTGTTTCCGATAATATATATAGTTAGTGATGAATCAATAATTCTTAGGCCTTAGCTCGTGTGGAAGTTCAAAACATAATCCTGGGTTTGACTTCTCTCACATTGTGGTAGAACTCAGGAACAATCCTGTTAAAAACTGGAGACACTGACACAAAGGTGTGATGAGATCAGAATCAGACCCACTTTTTTTTTTAAATGGCAGAAAACAGCTTTTCTTTACTCATTATAGGACATATAGTGTTTGTATGTGCAGAGCAAGAGGTATGCTCAGGGTCAGTGCAACCATTTAGGCGACATAGGCGGTCATCTAGTGCGCTGGCATTTGTGGGGTGCCATTTTCTTCGATAGCGACCACAGCGGCCGGATCTTCAGCCGCCCCGGTTGCCGCCGGCATTTAGGAGAAGGGAGGTGGGGCAGGGGTGCACGGGGATGGCTGCCTGCAGCTAGTAAGGGGGGGGGCACGCAGGGGAACTCCCTGCACTAGCTCACCCCTGGCCCACCTCCTCCCTAAGCTGATTGGCACAGCAAGCTTGGTAGGCGGGAGAAGTAAAGTAGCCATGGAGTGCTCAGGGAGGAGGCAGGGCAGGGATGAGCTGCTTCACTTCTCCTGCCTCCCAGGCTTGTGGCACCAATGAGTTTAGATGCCACAAACCTGGAAGGCAGGAGAAGTGAAGCGGCCATGGCATGCTCCTGGTGCTTGTGCTCATAGCAAGGGTGAGCTGGGGGGGGGTGCCTCAGGGTGGAGGGGGGAGCTACTGTGGGGGGGTGCCTCAGGGCAGGGGCATGGGGCAAGGGGAAGAGCGCAAGGTGGAAGTTTCACCTAGGATGTGAAACAACCTTGCGCTGGCCCTGCGTATGCTGTTTAATACACATAGCACCACCACCTTTGTTATGAGAAGTCTATGCACAGCCCTCCATGATAAACTTTCAAATGCATTTCATAGCCAAAGTGCACCTGAGCCTGATGTTATGGGGACTTTAGCTCCCAATGACACTCCTGAAGCTACTGCTGCTGGTTAAAGAGAGATCCTCCTCCAGATCTTTGGATCCAAATTCCCTCCCTGCACTGGATAAGAGATCCAGCATATCCCCTGAACTTTGGGGAAGTTCATTCTGGGTTTAAACACTGTAAGTTGGTGTTATCCCTACTTCTATCAGCTTTTGCTGCCATCATCACCATCAAAAACTAGTTGATTACTAGTGACTAAATAGTGTTAATTATGGCCTTTTTGATCTACACCAGGGGTGGCAATCTTTCAGAATTGGTGTGCCGAGTCTTCATTTATTCACTCTAATTTAAGGTTTCACGTGCCAGTAATACATTTTAACGTTTTTAGAAGATCTTTCTATAAGTCTATAATATAACTAAACAATTGTTGTATGTAAAGTAAATAAGGTTTTTAAAATGTTTAAGAAGCTTCATTTAAAATTAAATTAAAATGCAGAGCCCCTTGGACTGGTGGCCTGGACCTTGGCAATGAGAGTGCCAATGAAAATCAGCTCATGTGCCGCCTTCGGCACCTGTGCCATAGGTTGCCTGCCCCTGATCTACACCTTCATACAGGAGCTCACTCTCCCAGATTCCCCACACCACATACAAGTGCCTGCCTCTGCCACCTTTAATCCCCCACCGGCAATACCATCCAACTTCAGCAGGCTCTGACAGAAATTGAATACCTAACTGTCCTGCCCTACTCTTTGCTTGGGCAAGTTGAGTTTTACGTTTACCCTCTGGCTTCTTGGTTCACCTAAGGAGATTCCACAGCCTCCAAGATGGGTGAGGCTTTCCTTTTAGTTTTGTTTTTAAAACTATGGCCTAATGATGTCATGTGACTCCTATCTCAGATAACCGTGTTGTGATTCATAATCCCTCTCTTTCTAACCTCTTATTTTCTCCTTTCTATGGCCTAGCTCTCACCCATGGAAAATTGGGAACTTTTCTCTTGCTGTAGAATGGCAACTATCACCTTAGGGTCTTTGATTTGCTCCAGAATCTGCTTCAGTGGCTGGTGGCACATAGTGTCTCTTTGGAAATATTCCATTAATCACTGAAGACTGTTTTGGGTGTATCTTGGCACTGATGCACATTTCTTTTGAAGTCTTGGTGCTTGTCTTCACTGCCAAGTGTGTGTTTTACCTTTGAGTGACAGGCATGAGTTATTCTGAGGACAAACACACTGAAGATAAGGCACTGTAGTTTTAGCTGGAGCTAAACTCACTGAGGTCAATGTCAGGAACTCAGCTGGCTCCAGGCACAGTTGCCTAGCTGGGCCTAATCAGCCTTCACTAAATGACCATACTCCTTGATTGGACAGAAGGACCAACAGATCTCTTAATGGGTTCTATGCCTGTAACTACACCAGAGGTGCTTTCTGGTTAGTTCTAGCTCCTGTCTATCTCTGCTTCCCGGCTCTGACTCTTGGCTTATCTTCTAGCTATGACTCTGCTCGGCAATTCTGTTCTTGACTCTTAGCTTGCCCCTGAGCATGCCTCTGGTTCTACCTTCTGCTCTGACTGCTGCCTACACCTTGATGTATGATAGTCAATCCCTGGAGGAAGCTTGAGACTGTTTACCTCATGGTAAAATTCAAGTACCTGTGCTTCACTGAGTGAAGGTGGATAAAGGAGCAATTTAATATCATACTTAAGTGAGAGGGGAATTACTGAACCCTACTAACTGGTATGTGGGGAAAGGGCTAGAATCATTAAAATCCTGATCTGCAGAGTTTAGTTAAATACCAGTCCAAGTTCTATTCATTGTGGGTTTTTTATTTTAAAGACATTCTAAGTTAATATGTAATTAGTTTGTTTTGTTTGGGTTAGATATGGGATGGAAGGATTGTGGCTCGGTAGATAGTAAAAATAGTTCCCTTAAGTTCTTCCAGACAGATAAATGTCTCCTAATTAGTTTAGTTTAGTTATTAACAGCTTGGAAAAATGTCCACCTGCTGAGCAGGTGTGTATACATGAATTTGCCATTAATTTACACACTTTGTGCTGCCATTTCTCCTTTATATTCTGATTTTAAAATCAAAGAACAACATAGTTATCTTTAAAGTATGAACACAACTCAAGTTTCTAGTCTCACTGTTACCAACTGCAGCTATTAAGTCTTGATTTGTGAAGGTTAGCATCACCTGATCACCTCTAATTCATTTGTACAGCTAAGCCTATTTAGAGTTCACTTTTTTTATGGTATCAGTGTTTTTTAGATTAGGCTTAAGTAAAGCACTGTCATGTTTCGATGATAAACCCTTTTTGCAGGGGTTGATATTTTATTTCATCTCAATGTAATTTCAAACATGTTTGGAGGCAATATATTTTTCAACACAATTATTTGAATATGCTATCATCTGTTATAGTTGCAAAGCAGCAACACAACTCACTTTAAGTCTGGCAGGTGAAATAAACATCCAGTAAATTTTTTGGTTATACAGAAAGAATTTTTCAAAGAGGACTTGGGGATTTAGTGACAACGGCTATTGACATGAATGGACATTCTGTGGCCAAATACCTTTTTGTCTGCTTGGAAAATCTTAACCAGATTGTTGGATTTCTGCATGGTCTGGAGGTGGCTCTGAGAACAGACCAAAGCCAGTGTAAGGCAACCCCTTTCAAATATGTAAGTGAGACCACAGCACCTCTTGATCAATGATAGCAAAGGCAGCTAAGAGATCAATAAGGATAGCTGAGATTCACACACAGCCAGGAGCAGGTCATAATTCAGTGCCATCTGTAACTCAGACAGGACCAGGTCTGAAGCCAGCAAGGCAAGTTTATTTTAGACATCTAAATGCTTTGTCATCTCAGCACAGTCTTGGCCATAATCTTAATCAAACATGGAAAATGGCCATGAAGACTGTAGTTGACAAGGTTGCTCAGGCAACCATCACTTGATATTGACAAAGGCTGTATACACACTTTAAGGTATCTTAAATGACCTGCCCCACAAAGGGCCCATTATTTTCCACTGGCCTTCACTAGCCAGGAAGGACGTCAGTTCAAAACAGGTAATGGAATTAAGTTCTTTCAGCACATCCAAAACTTCAGGGAGCACTGCCAGCCTGAACTCAACATTTTCTGTTCTGCTATCTCAGCTGTGTATTGCTTAGTCCAAAACTGAGCATGCGTCCACTCTCTCTCCCTCCAAACCAACAAGAAATTCTCTTTTAAGGTGGTACCTGAATGAGGTCTCCCACCCTAAAGCTATATTTGCTATAGTGTGTCCCTTTGGTATGGGAGTCCTGGGATAAATAACAGTGGGCTGCTGTACAGCATGTACTGCAATAGCCTTGTATTCACTTTTTTCAGAGTTCTGTCCATTGTAGAAATACCAATAAACAAGGTACAGTATTGCCCTGCTACAATAATGACAAGCATTAGTTACATCTGCTTTAACAGCTGATCCTGTGGGGGAGGGAGGTGGTTGGGGGCGAGCAAATGCTACAGTTCATCCTCGTCCTGGTGGGTCAGGGAGAGTGTGTGCAAGCAAGAGACCCAGAGCATGGGGGCAAGAGGAAAGACAGCAGTTGGGGGCAAACATAATTCAATTCAATGACACTTTATCGCATGACAAATTACCCAAGCATTGCCAATGTACGAAAAAGACTGACCCCTTGGCTGGCTGTCAGAGGCAGGTCTGACTTGCCCAGAAGTGGAATCCATCCTGTGTTTGGGCTGTAGTCCTTTGTCATTACTGTCAACTCCTGATCAGGTAGCTACATAGCATGATGCCTTCATTGCCATCTCTCCTTTTGCCCAGGGCTGGGTGCAGCTGTTTCTCCTCTCTTTTTGATTAGTTTTTAAAAAATGATTCCTGATCATTGGAAGTCTTTCACACTCCCTTACATTTCTGACATTGAGGTGGAAAGTGTCTCTTTCTCACCTTTAGTTTGTGACGGTGGATGCTATATGTGGGTGAGAGTCTGCCTTAGTTTGGCCCATTTCCTTATTGTGAGGTAACCTGCTAGTACGATAGCTATGTGCAAGGATCTAGAGTAGTCAGCAGTTTGGTGGTTTTAATTTATTCTTCCCAGTGACTCAGATCATGAGGGCGGAGGGGGGAGGAGGTTAGGTACTGATCTAGTATTTTGGGTGGGGTTGTTTGCTCCCGCTGGCTGAGAGATTTGAGTTGCTGAGAGTGGTGGGGCAGGAATGATGAGATAGACACAGGATCATGTTTTCATATAGCTTTTTTTTGTTGTTGTTGTTGTCCGCCTAAATTCTGCATCATGAAAGGAGCTGCTTTGGTTGAGATAGCACTGACGTCTATTGTTCATTTTGCTGTAGATTAACAGAAGAAGATTGACCCAGTTCTACTCTGCAGCCATTTTTTGCTGAAGTTCCCATGCAAGTAGAGTATTTGTTTACAGAACTGCATCTATGGGGTTTCTATTGGGGTTTTATCCTAATCAGCTCAGTTGTTAAAGTTGAGCCCCAGATATAGCTCCACTATTGTAGAATGGGTTGGATTATACTGCCAAATAGTTTTTTGGGGGGGTTTGTAGCTATCTAATTTCTTTATGGTACAGAAGGTTGACAGAGATTTACCTTGTAATATTTTTATAGCCAGTATGTGACTCCATGATACATTTATTATGAGGCCTGGTATGTAAATAGAGTGCATTCAATTTCCATGTCTCTGTGGTAGAATTTTCCTCTGCTCTGGCTGATCTGAAGAACCGCTTTGTGTAGCTTGAAAGCTTGTATCTCTCTTGCCAACAGAAGTCGGTCCATCTCACCTGCTTTGTCTTGCTAATTTCCTGGGACCAACTTAGCTACAACAACACTGCATACATGATTGGTTTGGGACTTTTTCTGAACTAGTGTCTCTTTAGGGTTTTCTGCCAGGTTGACCTGTAGGGTCTATGCACTGCAGCATGCTTCTCAAAGGGATACGTTTCTTTGGAAACCCTTCTGTGTAGGTAATGATCTGACACTGAACATTTGGTGAGTGACAGGCAGGTACAGAATCCTGGGGTAGGGTAGACACAGAGCACTATACAAATATACATAGAGGTATGGTCATGCACATGTGAAGACATTCATACTTATATGCTATAAATGGAGAACATTGTGTGTTTGGGATATTATGGAAGAAGGAGCGTCTCATCCTCCTCCCCTCCTTTCTTCCCCTCCCCCACAATTTATTTGAGGGATTGCTCTTATGCTAGCTGGTTGTTTTGATGATTAGTCAGTAATAGTCTATGTACTGTAAGCATGTATTGTTTCAAACATCTGAATGTAATCAGAAATTTAAAAGGGAATTCTTTTTTAAGATATACACTAGGTCTGCAAACTTTGAAATGAGTTACTAAGGTATAATTTTGGCTTAGTGGAGCCCAGATCAGCTATCCCTCTCTGATGAGATTACCTAAAAATACACAGGGCTCCGAGGAAAAGTGAAACCTCCAAACCAAGTGAATCCTCTTGATAACACTAAAAAAAAAAAAAAAAGCCCATACAGTGGAGTACTCATCTGCACTTCCGTAGGTTGGTTTGTGGGTCACTCATTTGTCCATTTAGTTCAATCATTTTCGATTTGTTTGTTCCACTCCTGCATATCTACTGTTACTCCTCCCAAATTACATACAATTCAGTAAAGCTAATTCCCTTCTGAAACCATTTGCTTCACAGCATAGCTGTAGGAACCTATTCACTTAATAGGGCTATAGGATTCTATCAATAGGTGGGTTTATTTCTTACAAACTGGTAACATACCCCCTACATATAAGCCTCACTAGTTGTTTAGTGGTTCCTAAGACTGTAGGCCATTAAATATTGATACTTGCACCTCATTATTTGATAACATTTCACCTCAAGCTGATTCTTTTAAATTGCACTTTCCCTAAGCCAAAATGTCATCAGTTTGATCTACATATTGGAGATGTATGTTGTATGTGGAGGAGGGGATGGAGGGAGAGCTATTACAGTGAAACTGACAGTCTCTGGTATTGCATGTTTACTTATCTACCCATTGAAAAATGTTGTTAAAGAACTGAAATAACTTGAGAAGCACAATCTTTTATAAAGATGAGCCATAAGCAGCCACATTAAATGATTCCATAGGTTTATAATGTTATTTGTTCTCCATATTTCCAATATTATTCATAAAAAATAACTGACCCTGGTCTGGAGATCCTTTGTTTTTTTTGCCTTATTGGAATGTGACAGCTGAATATTTAAATTCCATTATCTGAGAATTAGCAAGAACAAAGCAAATTTGGGGTGAGAGCTAATTTTTTAAATCTATTTGATGTGCACTTTCCTACTTTGTAGAATAAAGCCATTTAGTTACCTTCCCCATTCTGTCCTTATTCAAACAAAGGCTTCAAGGGGAGTCTTGCTGGAGGAAGGGCTTCTGAGTTTTAACTGATCATAAAGCTATTCCTTGTGTCAGATTGAAAAAACATGCAGTTATGCATGCAGCAATTAAATATCTATTTCATTGTGTGAGAAACACTCCAACATTTTAGATCTCGTTTTCTCTTTATCCCTCTCCTATTATAGTTATTTAACCTTATCACCGCCTTAGGATCTGTGATGTATTCTCTCTGCAAAGGAAAGGAATATGCATGTGCTCATTGAATGTCTTCTGTAGTACCCTGTCATAGAATAAGTGGGGAATGCCTTTATCTAGACTGTGGTCCTTGCTTTGCCAGTAGAGACAGCAGGGATATGTGTATCTATGAAATCTGATTTTACAGCTGTCAGAGTACATGCAATTTTTTTGTGCTAGTCTGCTTATTTTTCTTGAATAAAATGATTGCACAGCCTGGGGAAGCATTCTTGAGGTACAGAAAGAGAACCCACATTTGCATTCATGTCGTCATTACACCCAAATTGCATGTCATAAAAAAGCAAAGATACAATATATAAAGGAGGAAGGCTAAACAGTGAGCCAACGAAGTACAGGGTCCAAATTGTGTCTGCCAATAGCAATCTAGGCTGATTCAAAATGAAAAATCTCAAAAGAAATATATAATTCAATTAGGAAACAATGTCGCATGATTTAAGCAGCATGATTATCTTTAAAATATGCCTTCCATTTTGAAAGTATTACTCATTACCCTGGCATTCTCCCTTTTGGGCTATGACTTGGGGGTTGTCTGTAACCCTCTCCTGTCCATGTACAACACCCTTTCACTTGAATTCAGTGGTGCTTCCATGAGTGCTAACTGGCCTGGCTGGGGGTATGGGCTAGACTGAGCCTAGGCCCTACCTTCTCTTGTGCTGATTCCTACCATGAGGGCAGGTTAAGACACAGGCTAAACCACTCGAGTGCTGATAGTCCTCCAGTCCAGTGCCTTCCCACAAT
This sequence comes from Gopherus evgoodei, assembly GCF_007399415.2. Lineage (NCBI taxonomy): Eukaryota > Metazoa > Chordata > Testudines > Testudinidae > Gopherus > Gopherus evgoodei. The sequence goes on from NC_044322.1 coordinate 120,938,622, forward strand.
ACACCCTGTGTGTACCAGAAGGACAGAAGTTCTTCCACAATTCACTGGGAAATGAGCACAGAGCACCTCGGCTTACTGTAGCACAAGAACCATGGGATATGCCTACAGAAGGCTAATGATATTCCTCTCCAGTGAATGCTGTACCAGTAAGCACATCATAATTCGTGTGATTTTAAGTGTTAGGAGCCACACTACAAAACTAATCCAGGTGCTGAGCTCTTGACTTAACTCTGCAGAGAAAAAAAATGCCCTAAGAGAAACAGACACTGTCTTCTTCCCTCCTGTCCCCTGCTTGAATCCCAGTTATGGCCCCAACATCTCCCTACTAGCTTTCATCAGCAAGGAGGCAATGAGATTGTACAACATCCATTACTCAGCAAGTATCATAGCCTAAAGCACTAGCAGACAAGACTTTGTTTTTGTTCCAACAAGAAATTCTGCTACTACAAAGACAGATTTCCATGTTGTCACATAAGTCTTACCTGAAAAAAATCTGAAACTGTAAATGAGAAATGCTTGCAGAGTTGGCTAGCTTTTGCTAATATGATCTTTTTCAATTTTTGTAGTTCAAGCTATGGAAAGTTTCTTTGACTTCTCACACAGATGACTTTCTTCATTGGTAGCACATTCCACACTCTAGATACGGTAACCGATTGAATAGTGTGCATCTGGTATCTTCCAACCAAGTCCCTCATATGTGCCAATGAATGTTGTTAGACTATAGCCTTTCAATCTAATTGTTATTTTTGCTGGCTTGATTTAGTGTAAAAAAAAAAAAAAAAAGCCCAAAGCAAGCAGAGCTCAAGGGTTATTTCCTCAAGATATTTAGTTTTGTGCATTTTCCTGTTACAGGGCATGTTACCCTTTACTGTGTAGGATTGTTAGACAATTGCTATGTTTCACCCCAGCAGCAGCTGGATCTGAGGTGGTCCAGAGAGAGAGAGAGAGCCTAATCCTCCAACACTTATTCAGTTGTGAATTCAATGGGATTACTCACCTGAGTATGAGTTGTAGAGCTGGATCCATAGTTTTAGAATTTATAGGCTTGAATGTCTGACTAATGGTATGAAAGTCTACATTATCATTAATCACCATTAATGGATGGAGGATTTTCCCCAGTCACATCCCTTCCAGCATTTATTATCGTTAGAATGAGTATTTAATGTTGTTTATTGGGTTGAAGTCTATGGATGTAATTTATCATTAATATCACTTAACACTTTGGGACAGATTATGCCTTCCTGTGAGTTTTTTATGTAGCACCTAACTCAGTTGGGCACAAACCTGATTAGGGCCTATGGGCACTACTATACTACAAATAATAGATGGGAAAACTAGTTTGGTGTGATTTTTCTCTCCATATTCTCTTCCCATGTTCCTTGCCAGCTGATTTCACTAAATTTTTTTAAAAGTGATCTCAAATGTACAGCAACTTGATCTCTGCCCCTTTGCCAGTAGTAGGCTACATAATGTTTTGAGAGAAGGTCTTTGAAGTAAGGGATGTTTCATCTGTTGCACACTATCCAACACTCTACTGACCAGGGTATAAAGGTTTAGCATTAGAAGTTGCAAATATTGTAATAAAAGAAAGAGCTTCTAGGATAAATGATGATCAATTTCCAGTTTTCTCTATTAACATTGTACTCCATCCTCCCCAAATGACGAGGAATGGAAAGAGATAAGGATTCATTGAAGATGCAAAGATCTTAAACAGTTTCCTCATCTCAGAATCAAAAGACAAAGCAGATATTCATAGATTATAAGGCCAGAAGGGTCCACTGTGATCATCTGAACTGACCTCCTCCATAGCACAGGTCATAGGACATCCCTGAATTAATTCCTGCTTGAACTAGAGCATAGATTTTTAGAAAAAACATCCAATCTTGATTTTAAAATTGCTAGTGGTGTAGATATCATAAGGCATTGTTCTGCGAGTCTACTGGAGGTGTAAACAAATTGGAGTTTTATTATCCCTTTGTGGCATGTTCCCCTTCTTGAGGTTTGCTATCTCTACAAACTCTCCAAGAAAAGATTGTGGCTGTTTTATGTCAGGAGTAGGGGGACTATCTCTGTGAGCTGTAAATCCAAGCCTTTATTTAGCCTTAATTTTCAATATAATCTATTTTTGGGGAGGCCTTTTATTTGAATCCATTGTTGCTGTAAGCTTTGTGTCTAGTCTATAACCAGTTGCCCAGTAATAGAACTTAGCGTTGCCAGTCTCCCGTCTTGACAGTCTCCCATTAATACATCCATTTCTAGATAGATTTGTCTTGTTATGCTAGAATTTTGTTGGGACTGGAGGGCAGAACTGCTTGGAATAAATAACTGGGAGAGGCACTGGCCTTTCCATCTGTTCAGGATACTATTAATTTACTCTGAAAATTGCCAGAGATTTACTCTAATATTTGAGTCTGTAGGGCTACCTTGATATTGATCATACCTAAAAGCATAACTGAATTCAACATGTGGTTTTAATTATTCCCTCTCATCTGCAGGCTACAGCTTCAGACTTCCTATGAGACTATAGCTATAATACCTGTTAATATCCAGTTAAATTCTGAGATTCTTAGTATAAGAAAGGTGTAGACATATCAAAGAGGGATCAGAGAAGAGTAACAAACATGTTTAGTAAGTAACTGTATCCTCGAAGGACTTTGATGCCAGTTCTCAGCACTAGCAGCATGGTGCTACTGTGCTTGCATGGTTCTGACCAAGCAAGCTATCAGAAAGGAGATGAGTTATAGTGATAGTTTCCAAGGCCATTAGGGACCATCAGATCGTCTAGTCCGATCGTCTGTATAACACAGGCCCTACATTGCACCCAGTTACCCCTGTATCAAACCCATATCATAGCATCATAGTCATCTTGGGAGTTTTATCCTCATGGCCATAACTTGGAGGGGCCCAAAGGAAGAGGAGATGAATGTGGATTTCCCTTGTGACAGACAGAGCCAGGTTTTGGGTTCGAAGGTGGTGTTGTCAATGGAACATGGAAAAGAGCTGGCTGGGAATTCCTCCACAAACACAGCCCAGTTTGGAACTGGGGTATATGTTCTGAAGTATGTGCCTTCTTTCCACGCCTGTGAACACAGCTTGTTTGGATTTAATGATGAAGGCATCATAGTTTGAGAGCAGAGGATCCCGCTGCTCATGTGTAGAGTTGAACATGGAAGTGGAGGACATGAGTATCTTTCTCTGTGTGCCAAAGAAGTGGCTGTATCCCTCCTCTGTAGCTCTCAGTCTTAAGCAAACACAGCATTAATATAACATTCTGAGGAAAGGGTATTTGAATACACATCCACCAACCCTCTATTTGCTGATCTCGGAGGCCATTCATTATATTAAGGAGTCTTGTGGTGAGTGCACAGTTAAGGTTGTGACCCTCAACTGCTGAAAATATTCTAGTTTTGACACTTTGTAGCTTCCTCAAAGATCTTCCTTTTTCACCTCAAAATTTCTCTCGTCTTCTTTTGTGCTAGATAACTATCTTTGGTAATTTTGAGTTCGTTACCCAAACCTTTTTACGTTTTTTTTTTTGTTTTTTCCAAAAGATATGAGAATTTTTGGGAAAAAAAAAAGTTGGCCCTAAAAAAATCTCTTAACTTTAATTTGTCTGTCTCAATCAAACTAGTGTCTCTGGTGCCTGAGTGGCTAATTTGGCCATTATTTGTTACAAATATTTGTATCTTTGAGAACTCTACCTGATGATCTGCTGGAACGTAGATAATTTGCTGGCACCTGGGTGTATTGCTGGAGTTTCTGAAGCTCTATCAGACAAACTGCTCAGGTTCAAAGAGGTTACATACTACTGGCATAGCTGGCAGAATCTGTCAGTGTCACTGGCCATTGTCATCCATCTTGGATTCAAGGTTTACATACCTTGGCTTGATTGATCTGTCCTATAGAATTTAATGGGGATGAAAGCAGCATAGAAAGTACTCCAAAAGTTACTGAATGTGATAGAGAAGTATATCCTTTCTACAGAATTTAAGCCAATTTACAGAATTTAATAGAGCACTATATCCAACTATAGAATCCCATAGGTTGGCTTAAAATCTTTATAGAAAGTCATCTACCTCTCTCTAATTCTACAGGCCCTTTTCCATGAGGGTTTAGAGGGCACTGCCACAGCCTGTAGACTTTGTAAGCAGCTCAGATGAATCATTCAGGTTTAAGAAGGCTAAGACTCCTCCCACGCAGTCTATGATAAATATAATGTCAACTGAACCCTTCAAATGCAAGAAAGCTACAAACTCTGCTGCTGAAGTATTTGCCTGGGACTTTGTTCTGTTCTGTTTCACTGAACTCCACTTAAATTATATTTTGCTATATTAATATACATGGTTTTCTTCTCATAGTGTAGCTAGAGCTCAACTATCTGTGGCAGGAGTGTTCCCCCCCATAACTCCCACACCATTTCTTCTTGAAGAGGGAATAATCCATATACAAATCTCCTGCACATACAGAAAAGTGAGTGGGGAGCCACCTGCACAGCTCTGTCACAGGACCCACACAGCCCTCTAGTGGGCCTAAGATCTGAACACTGGGCAGGGACTAGGGATGGTGGAGGAGGGAAGAGCTGGAGATGTAGTTGAACAACCGTAATGTTTTGTACAGAGTTACAAACATTCCAGAGTTACAAACAGCTTCCATTCCCGAGGTTCTACTGTACATTCTACCCTCTTACACTACAGACTATGGAGGATAGATGATTATATTTTATTTCTATTCTATTAATTTCCTCCATTTCCCTCTCATCCTTCAAGCAGTCAAGCTGGTGTACAGCATTAGCCACAGTGTGTGTTTTTTTGTGTGTTTTATGTAGAGCCACTCACAAGCTTCAAAGTCCTTTCCAGAATGCTGCACACATGGAGGGAGCACGTCATTTACAAGTAAAATACAGGAGTTGGAACATGACAACCATGTAATGATTCCAGCAACACTACTTGACAGCTTTGGGAGAGGGACTGAAGAAGAATACCTTATCTATTTGAAGCAACAGGGATTTTAAACTACTGTAGGCAATTTACCTTCTTCACCCCAACACCAGGGTTAACATCCTGACTTTTACAAAAAGCACTCTTACATGACTATAATTAATTATACTTACACGAGCTTTAACGATCACACACTTAACCCTTTAGTATTTATTCATCTATCATATTGCTTTCCTATTTTACATTACATAATGAAATAATTCACTGAACTTTGAAATAATAAAGCTGTATTCCAGATACCATTGTTATTAACTGCGTGCTGGCGGTGTTGTGCTCAGAAAGCCTATGTACATCTATGTATCCTGCAGCACACATCTGCATGGGTGTAATGTTTCATGACATTTTAATGGTCAGTTGCTTTCATCCCAGCAGTACCCATCTCCTCTCCACAATCTCTGAGATAGGGAAGTCCTATTTATCCCCATTTTACAGATGAGGAACTGAGGATGAGGACACACAAGAATCCATGACAGAACAGGGAAACCTGGGTTTCCCATATCCCAGGCTTGTGCCCTCCACACCATCTGTCCTTTCTGCTCATACAGCAGAAAAAAAATAAGTATTTGATCCCATTTTAAGATTATTTTTGGTGGTGGTTAAATCCAAGACATCTGCCCCACACTGATTGAAAAGCCAAATTTTAAAAATTGTAAGCAGTTAGTTTTTGTGGGTTTTTTTGTTTCATGAGGAATTGTTCCTACATTGTTGGATAGATGTAGAGAAGGGAAGTAGTAAGAAATCCTTCCCACCCTGGGATGCAGAGTGACTGAAATATCCTTTCACTCCCTTTATATGTTCCTACTCTCCAGAGTGCCACTGGAGAAAAGCAACCTACTTCATTCATTCAAAATGTGTCCATTCCTTCATGCTCCTTCCCACCTGCATGCAGCAGAATGGGTCTGCGATGGGAAATAGCTGAAGTCAGACAAGGATTTGACCCTTAAAACTGGACAGGAATTTTGGTAATAGTTAAAATCTACGGGATAAAATTCATTCTTGGTGTAACTCCATTAACTGCAACAGTGTTAAACGAAGGACAAATTTGACCTAGAGAATTAATATCTGAAAAGAGCTAGTGAATGCGAATAAATGCTGCTTTTTGTAAGTTGTGCTATGTCTCCATTAATTGTGATTTGACTTTGTACTTCTCTGACTTTGAAATTGGGGGGGTAATGATACTCATCTACTTTGTGTAATTAGAGCTACATGGAGGTTGGAAATTCTGTTTCAAAAAGGATTATGAAATTTGGCTTCGTTTTGAATAGGAATGCAAACTGAATTTTGAAATTTCCTATGAAGGAAAATTAAGCAAGGAAACAGTAGTTTAGGGTCTATTGGAACATTTCATATTGACAAAATTGACATATTTTGTTTCACTTCTGACTCTTTTAAAATTGTTTTGTAATAATTTTTTTAATGAAGAAAAGCCAATTCAAAACAAATTGAAAAGGTTAGCTGCAAAAATGTCATATTTCCCCGTGTTTCTTCTGGAAAGAAATCTTAGTGAAAATGAACTGATTTTGTGATGTATTTTTGTTTTATTGGAACAACATATTCTGACAGAATATGGTTCACTGAAGCTTCTCCAACTAGCTCTGCTGCTACTGGTACATGAGCCAGAAGGAGGGGGTGGGAGGGAACTCAGTCCAAAACCCACAACTAGACTTTCAGAACTCCAGGCTGAGTGTGCAGGGCTGGCAGGCAATAAATGTAATTTGTGAACTGAGCAAATTTAACTTGGAAGATACTGAGACACAACATGAAATCTCTTACAGAATCAATTTCCAGAGTTTAACCATACTTCATCTCTATCAAAGATGGCACAACACTGAGAGAGACTACACAATAACAATGGAGTATTACCACTAAGAGTTTACTCTGTGTGCCTGGGTAGAGTGTATACTCACTGACTACTGTGATGCCTACTGCAAAATGACAAACTTCTGTGGAATGCAACAATATGAAATGTGCATTTTATAGACCATGTAGCTGACATCTTGAAATCTACATTACACATCACATCTCAGAAAAGATTAAGTTTTACAGTGGAATGAGAGTCCAAATGGGTAGCAAAATACTATCACATACAGGTAAAATACCCTTGAAAGGCGCATGCCAATTTGGGGTTATGATCCATGAGCACCTTGCCAAGTTACCACATGGACTAGGTGAAAGAACTGTGGTGGCTAACTCACAGTGCCCTTGCTCTTTGGAGCTTGTGTCTTCTCTTATGAGTCATTGCATACTGCTTTTTCAATTAGATTTGTTTGGTATTGGGCATTTATGCTAAAAATATTTGTGCAAACTTATAACACAGTAGAATCATGGCACAATGAGGCCTCTAAAACATGGACTGTGGATACAATAGGTACAAAAACATACTGCATATAAGGTTAATGCTAAGAGTTTAATTTATATTCTGGATAGACTTGTTTATATTTAAAGTAGTATACAGTATCAGAAACCATTCATTCTGTATTAAGATACACTCCATAAACTCACTACAGAAAAAAGAAGAAAAAAAATAAGCATACATAAGTGCAGAGCTGCCCGGGGGGGAAAGTGGGGCAATTTGCCCCAGACCCTGCAGGGGCCCCCACGAGAATGTAATATTGCCCCTTTTCTAATGGAAGAGGCCCCTGAAAATGCTTTGCCCCAGACCCCCTGAATCCTCTGGGCAGCCCTGCACAAGTATGTGCGTATACTACTTAGGAATGGGGGTGGATATCAACTACTCCTTTTAATTAACAATTGAGTAGTTAATGATGATGATGATAAAAATAATCTGTGCTAAGGCTAATTCTGGATACTTCAGTGTAACATCAGCTGCAGGAATAAGGCCAGGGGAACACCAGATTCATTAGTGCTTCTAAAATTCAGTATCTGTGTTATACTTCCCTAGCTCTATATGAATAATTAACCTGAACCTTCCACTGATAAAAAATTAAACTGTATAGCACAATCCCCATTTTTTTTAAAAGCTATTTACAGCACAAGCCTCTTATCTCCAGGGTTTTATTTGTTTTTATCAAGTGTTGGAAGGCCCATGCAGACCCAGTCAGATTACACGGCAAGGAGGCAACATACCCGCACCTTTTTTCTAAATGAGATGGTGACTCAAGCTAGGGAATTCCAGTAAGTGAATTAGCATAATACTGTAGTTCAGAACCTCCTCGCCTTGGATTTCTTGCAAAACATAAAATTGCCGTGCTTGTAAATTTTGGCAGGCCGAATAGTCACATGAACAAAAATCAGAACTCAAAGAAACCAATTAAAAATCAGATCCTCCGCATCCAGATTTCTGTTCTCAAACAATACAATCACTCTTAAGTACCAAACACAGCTTTCAAACAGTGGGGTCAGATTTTGTAACCTTCACCCTAAACTGTAATCTGAGACCAATCCCACTGAAATCAATGAGCCTTCTCCAAAAGTAGGATACTACTCAGTGTGAGTAAGGGTAGCAGAATCTGTATAATTAACACAATTATACCGTATAATCAGTAGATTACCATTTTCCATGAGATTGCATTTACATTTTGGGAACATCATAATTTAATAAAATCTGTGCAAAATAAGTTAAAACACAAATGAATATAACAGCCATTTGAACATCTTAGGTAGGCAAGAGGTGATTCTGATATGGGGAAATGTGATCCAAAATAACATAAAAAGCCAAGGCCCAGCTTTTGAACTCATTAATACCGGGGAGCAGTAATTTACCTGGATAATTCCATTGATTTCAGTAGGGCTGTTTGTTTAAGTAACTGTTCACCGACATGACCACATAGTTCACAATCTGGCCCCATCTTAGAAGGAGAATAGGTTAGAGTGACTTAGTCTACATACAAAAGTTGTACCATTTTAACTATACCTATAGTCCCTTATTGTGGACACAGTTATACTGGTATAGCTATTCCTCTATAGGGAAGAATAAGCTATACTGCTATAAGCACTCCTATAACTAGTGTATGAATTACTAGTATTGATAGGAATATAACTGCATCCATGCTAGAGGTTGCACTGTTTTAACTATTTTGATTTAAAAAAAAAATCACACCCTTAAATGAACTAGTTATATTATTACACATTCTGTGTTGACTAGGCTAGATGAGAATATCCATCTAACTGCAAAAGTTAAAGAAGATACAGATAGGGCTAACCTGACCTCCATCCTGAGCCTACATATTAGGAGCCTTTTACTAGGGTGAGGAGATCCTTCAGCCATAAAGCACTTATACAGTCTTCAAACTCTGCTAGACTAGTCTATCCTACAGCACTTCTACTCTTCTTCTGATACCAGTTGTAAAAATGGAAGCATTCCCTCATCCAACATGGCTCAGAAGATTTTATCGCACCCCTATGATCTCAGAAAGACCTGCCCTCTGCTTTATCCCTGGTCATCAAGCTGCAAAATAAATTATGAATATCTGCTCCCATCACATTCAACAGTACTTTTCCTGTCAGAGAAGATTAGTTTGAAGCTCTTTTCTGGTGTAGAGGTTATCTGGTCTCATATTAAGGTGTTAGCTGGCTTATTCTAAGGTTCCTATCTCCCCAATACTAGGATCTCTCTCATATTACTTAAAGGTAATGTCTTCACTGCCAAACAGATTTCAGAGGGGTAGCTGTGATATTCTGTATCAGCAAAAACAACGAGAAGTCCTTGTGGCACCTTATGCCCAAATAAATTTGTTAGTCTCTAAGTTTTTGTGGACTAAAACCCACTTCAACAGATGCATGGAGTGAAAAATACAGTAAGCAGAATAGATATTATAGCACATGAAAAGATGGGAGTTGCCTTATGGCTCATTAGCACTGACCTCCCCACTTGGTAAAGCGACTCCCATCTTTTCATGTGCTATAATATCTCTTCTGCTTACTGTATTTTTCACTCTATGCATCTGAAGTGGGTTATGCCCAAATAAATTTAGACTTTAAGGTCAGAAGGGACCATTATGATCATCTAGTTTGACCAGCTGCACAATGCAGGCCACAGAATCTCACCCACCTACTCCTGTAACAAACCCCTAACCTAGTCTCTAAGGTGCCACGAGGACTCCTCATTGTCTTCACTGCCAAAGAGAGTCTGTTTTTACATGGTGAGATCTCTCTCTAAAAATCCAAGTGGAGACTAGGCACTGTAGTGTTTACCTTGATGTAGCTAGTTGAGGGGTCTACTCTGTGGAGGTAATGCTATACAGCCCATCTCATCTCCATCAGGATTTTAGCCAATAGCCAATTCAAGTTAGGTATCTTACTGTAGAAACACACCTTTTTGGGCAGTGAAGACATAGCCATAGTTCCAGTTATTTCATCCCCTGAGCACACTGTAGCTGCAGTTGTTGTTAGTCACTCATCTATAAAGTCTCTGGGTGTTTATTTCTATCCACTTTTTCCTTTGTGGAAGAATGATCCATGTACCCTTCCTACTGTTTGTCACCACCCACTTATTGAGTCACATCTGAATGTAGATTTTAAGTCCTTTTGGGCATGCAATGGGTCTTCTCCATGCCTTCTGTGAACCACCCAACACACTTTTGGGTAGTAAAAAAATGTGTTTGGCTATTATTAATTTATGAATTAATTCTGCTCCATTGTAACATAGTGGAGAGCAAGATATTGTTATAGAAGAGATGTTAATGGCCTGCCATTTGAGGTCCTGGAAGCAAAGATCATAGAGCTTATTAAAGTAAATGGACTTCATTAAGCACATAGTTGAAGCTCCTTTGTGTATTTAAAAAATAGCTGCAAAGGAGAGGGCTGGCACCTGGTGCTACTTGGCAAGACCATGTGTTATGGCGGGGAGTGTGGAGCTAATGAGGTTTTTCTACATTTCACACTCATGAGCAAGGGGCTGGAAAAACTGTTGTGGGCAGTCAGCCGAAAAGTCTGTATTTTTCCTTGGGTTAGCGTGAGTCCCTGGAGAGAAACAGAGGCAGAAGATTGTATTTTGGGATAGGGCAGAGATGACTGGGCTGAGGCTTCTGGAGAAAAAACTGCCTGCATGCAGTTTTGTTCCCATCACTGGTCAGGGAAACAGGATGGGTGAAAAGAAGTCAATTACATAAAGAAAATCACCTGATTGTCACAGATTTCTCATCTGAACAGAAGTCACACTGCAAGGCTCTGAATTTCAGCTATTGCTCAGCTAAAGGAGGACCAGTATAAATATAATACCTAGCTTAGTATATCTCAAAGGACTTCACCATCATTCATCCTCATAACAGCATTTGCCTACCAAAGGTGTTATCACCATTTTACAGATAGGGAACTGAGACACAGAGGCTAAAAGACATGCCCAAAATCACACAGGAAATCTGTGGCGGAGCACGGAATTGAATTCATGTCTCTCAAGTCCTAATTTAGTATCCTAACCAGTGGATAATGCTCTCACATGGGATTTTTATAGTTTAAGATAGACTAAAGCATGCCATTTAATTCAGGCTATATTTTACATCAGGGTAAGCAAACTTTGCTACAGTAATGCCACCTTTGGATAGGAAGCTCCATAACTCTGTGGGACCAGTGGGCACTAATTAGCATGGACCCTGCTTTCTTGGGATCAGTTAAAGTTTGCAAATGCAATAACTTCACCATCCTCAAACTGGCTAGTACATGTAAAGTTAAGTCAAGAATTTCTTCGAGGTTTATTGAGGATTATTTAATGAAGGAAGTGCACCTATAAGGATTAGTTAGTCCAGCCACAAGATTTTATATTTGGCTAACTAGTTTGAATTTCAAATATTCACATCCAACTTTTTTTCATACTTTACCTGCTGTGCTGCAAGGATACCTACAGCTCCTGTTTCACAGAGTCATAGATTTGAAGGCCTGAAGGGACAGTTATCATTATCTGCTCTGGCCTTTTCATAACACTGGCTGCAGAACCTCATCCTGTGACTTCTGCATCAAGCCCATAACTTCTGGTTGAGCTCTAGCATATCTTTTACAAAGATCTTCAATTCTGATTTAAAGATTTTTCAAGTGCTGGGGAATCCACCACAACCCTTGGTAAATTATTCCAATGGTTAATTACTCTCATTGTGTAAAATGTGCCTTATTTTCCATCTGAATTAGCCTAGCTTCAGCTTTAACCACTGTGTCTTTTCCTGTTAGATTAAAGAGCTGTCTGCCATAAGAAATCTCTTTCCCATGTAGGTACTTGTACATTGTGATCAAGTCACCTCTTAACCTTCTTGGTAGATTGAGCTGCTTAAGTCTCTTACTGTAAGGCATATTTTCCAGATCTCTGATCACTTTGGAGCTCTTTTGAGTCCATTTCAATATTCCATTATCTTTCCAGTGTGGATATCAGAACCGGATACAGTATTCCCATGATGATCTGATTAATGCCATATACAGAGGTAAAACAACCTCTATACTTGTATTTGATATTTTCTTGCTTATGCATCCAAAGGTCATGTTCACCTTCTATATTAGCTACAGCAGCACACTGGAAGGACATGTTCAGTTGGTTATCCACCATCACCAACTAAGGCCAGGTCTGCACTATTGCTAAAGTCAATGTAAGTTACATCAGTCGGGGTGTAAAAAATAATCTCCATGAGTGACGTAATTTACATCAACTTAACGTGGTGTCTACACTGCACTATGACAGTTGGAGATGCTTTCCTTGAGGTGGATTAATTACTTTGAAGAGTGCGCTCCTGTTGACAGCTTGTCTTCACCAGATGTGCTAAACCCACGCAGCTGCATAGATTGCAGTGGTGTGATTCAGCGGGGTAGTGAAGATAAGCCCTAAGTCATTTTCAGCCTCCCTGCATCCCTGGGCATTATCTCCCATCTTATAAGCGTGGCCCACTTTCTTTGTTCCTAAGTGTAGGACCTTGCATTTTCTTGTAATAAAATGCATGTTGTTTGAAGGATTGGTCTGTATAATTGACATATCTCCATAATTATTTACCACTCCACCAATTTGTCATCTGTAAGTTTTGTTAGCAATGCTCTTTATTTTTTTCCAGATCATTAATAAACATATGAATAACATTGGAATAAGAACAGATCACTGAGGGACCTCACTAGATATACCCTCATATGATGATGAATCCCCCTTTATAATTTTGAGATCTATCGGTATACCAGTTTTAATACATTTATTAACATCTACATTAATTTTGTATGTACTAATTTTTAATCAGAATGTTCTGCAAATGCCTTATAAAACTGAGTATTAGTCACTATATTAATCTACCAAACTTGTAATCTCATAAAACAAAAACCAGCTTTGTTTGACAAGACATAATATTTTGCATATGACCATGTTGATTGGTTTTAATTATGCTCCCATCCTTAAATTTTGAACTGATTGTTTCCCATATCAGCCTTTCCATGATTTTTCCTGGGATCAATGTCAGCTCAATGGCCTATGGTAAATTAAATGACTCAGGTCACTCTCTTAAAATATTAACACACTAGGTGTTTTTCAGTCCCCTTGGCCTTCCCCAGCATTCTAAAATTCATATTAATGGTTCAGGTAACTTGCACTTGAGTATTAAAATAGGCAGGATCAGATAACTCCCAGGCCTATTTCAAAATATTTAACTGTAATAGTTGGTGTTTGCCTTCCTCTTGGAATAGAAACTATTTTCTTATCCCTCTAAGATATGAATATATCACCTTGGTTATATCCAAATACCGAACATAAATACTTATTGAATACTTCAGTCTTTACTACATCATGACTGACAATTTTACCATCCTTTATTTAGTATCACACCCCATCATATTGTTTAGGATTTTGTTTGTTTCCTGATATACTTAAATAATTCCTTCTCATTGCCCTTAACCATATTGGCCATAGGGTTTTTTTCCTCTGATACTTGTAGCTTCACTTTATCAATTGTCTGCATTTCTTAACTACCTATTTGTTCTCATTGCTATCAACATCCTCATTTTCGCATGTTATACATTGGATTTTTTTTTAATTCCCACTCCATCTTGATCAGAATATATATATATATAAAATTTATTTTTATTTTTATTTTTAACTGAAGAAGTCATCTTAAATGGCTTCAGTATTGTTTTGGGGACATTTAATACATTAAGTTTCAATTAACATTATTCCCCTGGGAGAGATTATAATATATAGCTACAAGCAATACTCTGGAACAACTCAGTCGGGGTTTCAGTTTCTTGCATACTTTTTAATATTTTCTAACGCCTGGTCTACACAAAAAGTCAGCGTAACTATGTCACTCAGGAGTGTGAAAAATCTGAGCTAGGTACCACCTCTCAGGGAGGTAAATTACCTACCCTGATAGGAGAATCCCTCCACTTAGCGTACATGCTATTTAAACTGAAGTGCTACAGTGGTCCAGCTGCAGCATTGCAGCTGTGCCACTGTAGCGTTTCAAGTGTAGATGGGCTCTAAACATCTGTCAGGAGTGAACCTTCACTGCTATCTGTTATTGCCTTAACACACAGCATGAAGCACCTCTGGTCTAAACCTGTTGTTCACCTATGGAGACTGGCCATTTCCCTGGTCAATCATTCCTTTTGGACACAGAGAACATATATGAATTATGCAGTGGTTAGAAAAGTCATAGAAGGAAGTATTTTCTGAGCTTGAACCCCAAGAGTACTAGGACTGATACCCAGGTTGCTCTTATTGCTTCTATAATTTAAGAGTATGCTAGTTGTCACTTTAATCAATGTGATTACTCAGTCCATGGTCACAGGCCCCAATTTTCAGTCAGGGCAGGGCTCTCCTTATTGTGGAGTGTATTATAATCTACTAATTGTGCTGTTGTCCTATGAAAAATTCACTTTATGGACATTGCTGTTGGTCCAAAATAGTTTGCCATTTTCCTCTTTCCATCTGTCTTGAGCACTGCATTTAAGAAATCCAAGGTACAGTGCCAGTTGTCTTTTTTGACTTCATCCATTTCTAACAAGGACAGTTGTTTTTCTTTTAAAAAAAAAAGTCACTTTTGAAGAGAGTGGAAAGAATCTACAAGGGAGCCAGGGGGAAAACTCTGCTTTATTAAAGAAGTTTAATTCAACTGCATGAGCAGAGGAGTGGAAATCAATGTCTGGCTCAGTGTTTACAGAATTCCACCAACCCAGCTTGATACTGTAACACCAAATGTAACAAATGCAACACAGAAGAATTACATTATCATCTCATGAGTTGGTCAGTGACTTGACCACTTACTCTCTACTGTACCAATTTCCACAAGCTGATGAACTTGTCATGTACATCCATCTATCAATGAAATTGCTCTGATCCCTTATAAAAAGGAGGGGAGAACCCCTGAATAAGGAACAAGGAAATGAAGTTGTCGTGGGGTTTTTGTTGCACTATATAAATATGGGAACTGGCTGCTTATTCTCAACTTATAACTCCATTTTGCTTACATTCTAAATAATTGATTGGGGACCAGCTTGCATTTTATAAGCAGAAAGAAAAGTTGAGAGTTGGAAAAAGCCAGGTTCACAGAATGTGGAGTGGAGCAGTTTAAAAAAAAAAGTTTACATTCAGCATAACTTCTTGTGCTAAAATAACACAACACCCCTGGGATGGGTTGTCGGCAGAACAGTGAAGCCTGGCAGGTGGATTGCTAGCTGCAGCCCTCTGCACGTGCGCTTCTCCTAGGGCTAGCTATATTAGACTGCCAATGGAATGAACAGGGAGTAAAGCAGGAGACTGTTCAAAAAATCATCTGCAACGGTACCGGGTGTGCCTGCAATGGTGGGTGGGAGTAGAATTGGTGTCAAGGCCACATTTTAAAAGATTTCTAGATGCCTAAAGATATAGTTAGACACCTAGTGGGATTTTTAATAGGAATCAGTGGGAGTTAGACACCCATATGGATCTTTAGGTGTCTAAATACCTTTAAAAATCTGGCCTATATAGCTTTTATTTAACCCAGAGCTGTGCCCTTAACCACCCTGCCCTTAGCAGTATCTCCTTAATGAAAGCTTACTCACCAGTTAGTGGAATACCCTCCTCCTCACACAATCAGGACTCATTGTGCATATCTATTAACATACAGTACTGCAACTAAGCCTCCACCCAGGACTCTTATAGTCTTCAGGGATGCATTCCTCCCCTAGCTGAGCTACTGGCAGTCTTGCTAACACTATTCTCAGGAAAAGATGATGCTGGCAAACTTTGCACTATTTTTTTGTCCCTTTCAGGGAGACTTAGGAGGAAATTATGTTGTCACATTGAATGATTAACCACCAATTGTGTGGTGCACTGAACAATTAAGGAATGGAGCCAAGAATTCTGAAGACACTTTCTTTTACCTTCACACTGCCAGGAATACAGCCACCAGTTGCTGCAACTCTGCACTGCCCACTAACTGTCTTCCATGTTAAAAACAAACTGAGCAGGAGTGGCTTGTATTTTTAAGGGGTGGGGTTAACTTAGCAATAAAATAGCAACATCTTCTGGCTAAAGAACTCATGTAAGAGTTCCCCTTCTCCATCAGCTGAGTTATGAAACAAAGCCATCCTGCAACAAATGCCCTGGCCACTGCAGTCCCTTTGTCTCATAGAAACCTGAAGAGTAGGTTTGTGTGACTCTCCTCAAGTAGTGAAAGCAGGCATAACCCCTATGGCAGGAATTAAGCTCCTTTAATCTGTGACAGTGGTTTCTCTCTGGGACCCACTTCCTCCCTTGCCAGAAATAACTTCTCTCCTTCACTTCTGGTGTGCTCCAGACTGGTCATTTCTGCGATCTTAACAATTCAGACTTTCCCTCTAAATAAGGACTGGTCTACACTACGGGGGAAAATCGATCTTAGATACACAACTTCAGCTACGTGAATAACGTAGCTGAAGTCGAAGTATCTAAGATCAAATTACTCACTGTCCTCATGGCGCGGGATCGATGTCTGTGGCACCCCCTGTTGATACTGCAACTCCGTCCGGGTTGGTGGAGTTACGGAATCGATATAAGCGCGTTCGGGGATCGATATATTGTGTCTAGATGAGACGCAAAATATCGATCCCCGAGCAATCGATTGCTACCCGCTGATACGGCGGGTAGTGAAGACGTACCCTGAGAAACTTTTTACAGTAAAACCTGCTGCTGCTAACACATTAAAACTTTTGCTAAATCCTTGACTACTTTTAAATCACCAGCACTGGGTTGTGGAGATTTTTTGCTGAGACTTCTTATTTTACTAATAATATCTCTGCTCTCTCTCTCTCTCTAGTTTTTTAATGCTTATGGTCTGCTTCTCTCTCTTACCAAACAGTTTCCTGAACTTCACCTGGGGAACTTCATCCCCAACCAATCATGCTGTCATATCATTTAGGCAGATGGAGGGAAAGTTTAGCACACTGCCCTGTTGCAATGTAACCACCTGGTTAGAATAAACAATGCACATTTAAAATACTCCAGAAACAGCTTTAATGAATGCAACTTTGTAAAGAAAAAAGAGGAACAACTAATGTGAGGGGCGGGGGGGGGGGGGGTCAAAGGATAAAATAGCTTCCTTGCTCAGTTCTGCCACTGACTACAGTGTGACCTTGGGCAAATTACCTCTAATTTCCCCTCCACCTGTCTTTTCTATTTAGTTGTAAGTCCTTCAGGGCAAGAACTGGCTCGTGCTATGTATGTGGACATTGCTTAACACAGGCCCCATCGCATTTGGGACTTGTAGGCTCTTCTGTAATACAAATATTATTATTAATAACAACAGTGATGTCACCATTAAAACTTGCAGGCAGACTCTTTCATAAATGGCAGGAAAGCCTGTTTAAGGTGAAAGCTGTCTGACGTACATAGTTCAGTAATACTAACAATATACAGTATCTCAGAAAAGCTTACATATCTCTCAAAACCTTCATGTGCAGAAGAATGTGACTAGCTCAAGGGTAAACATCTTGCCAAGAGCATCAGAAACCTTCATGGCTTTCGTTTGCTTCCCAATTTAGGGCTAGAGTGGAAGGGTGGTCTAGTGGTTAGGGTGTTTGCCTAGGAGTAGAAGATTCCGATCGAAATCCCTGCTCTGCCACAGACTTCCTGTATAACTCTAGGCTAATCACTTAGCCTTCCTCCTTGTGCCTCAGCACCCCATCTGTGAATTGGGGGAATAGCAGTCAGGTATCATGATAACAACCTGTTTGTGAGATGCTCAGATACTATGGTAATGGGAGCCACATAAATACCTAAAATAGATAGACAGGCTTCTCCTAACGCTTTCATCCAAAATTCATGGAAACCATCTAGATTTCTTCAGCTGTCTTTCAATCTGAAGGGAGTAGCTTGCCTCTTTAAACCTTTGTTCAGTTTCTCCATATACATCCTGTCATGACTTGTTCACTATTAGTAGTGCTATTACAGTCACACCTGTAGGTCCCTATCCACTAGTGATATTTATAGTAACAGATAGCCTGGACTCTTCATGGATGGGGCTAAATCTAGCCTAAAGAGACAAGGCAGACAAAAAGGGAAGAAATGAAGTAGGGAATCATAGCATCACAGAAGATTAGGGTTGGAAGAGACCTCTGGAGGTCATCTAGTACAACCCCCTGCTAAAAGCAGGACCAACCCCAACTAAATCATCCCAGGCAGGGCTTTGTCAAGCTGAGCCTTAAAAACGAGGAAGGATGCAGAGTCCACCACCTCCCTAGGTAACCTATTCTAGTGCTTCACCACCCTCCTTTTGAAATTGTTTTTCCTAATATTCAACCTAGACCTCCCCCCATGCAACTTGAGACCATTGCTCCTTGTTCTGTCATTATCATTATCTCTGTTTTATAAATGGGGAACAGAGGCACGGAAAGATTAAGACTGCCCCAAACTCACACAGGACACCTGTGACACCATTGGGAACTGAATCAGGATTATTTTTTGTATAATAACAAATTTCCCAGACCAGCCCCTGCTTTTTATCTCTAATATCTTTCCTAAACAAAATCAAGGCTTCCCATCAAATGCTGAGTAATGGGCTGCATTTGAATACTGACTGTCCGGTTCCAGTGTTGGCCAACATGTCATGAGATTACTGTGTCCAATGGTAGGCATCCAGCCAAAGATCAGATTAAATATGTCACTTGAGAACAACCACATACACACCCCATGAGTTGTTACTCATTCTTATTTGAGGGAAACTACTTGATAGAATACAACTGCTTGGGAAAAATGGCTCTATTTGTGTGTGTATATATATGCACAGAATATTTGTCACATTCCCAAAAACCAGTTGCACTCCTTCCAGGAGTATTTCCATTGAAAATACAAAGAAAACTGTGACAGTAGCCTTTGCAAACACATAGTTTGTCACACCTCAGCTTGTATGAATATTGGTAATGAGCAGGAGTGAACATGAAGGCTCAGTAAGGGTTTGTTTTTTTTTTTGAGCTACCAATAGTTTCCTATTGACAGTAATTCCAGCAAAGACTCCATGGTTATGCAAACATTCCCAACAGCTAGAGTAGGGAAGGCTCGCTTTATATCTTTTACTTCACACCTGTCATCTAGCCACCACCTTTACTCATAAAGAGAGATTTTCCCCCCACGTAGGGCCTAGCAATAGGGCAGGGGCAGAGGAGAGGTGGTTGTGCCTCTCCATTTCCATTGCTGCTGAGGGTCTGAGTGAAGGCTAGGGCAGCCCTCATGATTGCCCTTGCTTGAGCATCTTGCTGCTTTTGGCTCTCTGGAGCTTGCAGCAGTGGGGAATTGGAAAGACACAGTTCTGTCCCAACCATGCTTCCTCCCACCAGAAATAAATCCACTTGCTGTCTCTGCCCCTCCCCAAGAATATACCCGTGGAGGGGCAGAGACTATGTAGGTGGTGCTATGTAGGTGGTGCAGACTTGGCAGAGACAGCTCTGCACCTGGCAAGTGACCTTGCTGTCTTAGGATTTTATATTGTGGTTGTGGTATCTGAATGCCTACTCGTCCAGAGCTAGTCACCAGGTAGGAATACAGCCCCTTTATATGACTGTAGCTCACCCAAAGTGGCCACAGCATAGGGTTGAATTCTCCCCAGTATCTTTGCACTTATCTAGTTGAGTTGGAAACTTCCAACGCACATCTAGGGGCAGTTTTAATTCAGTGGACACGATACTGTACTGTGTGCCAACAGTGTTCTATCCCTGCTATCACCACACTCTGTGCGCTCAGGTAAATCATTTAATATTCCTATCTGCACACTAGAGATAATTTGCACTTTATGGATAAAGTGTGCTGTATGTGTTGAATAGTATTTGAGTTCTACAGCTGAGTCTTTCAGATTGTAATACACTCTTCTTTCCTTTCACTCCTAAAGAAAAAATACTTGCTATAAAAAGGTCTCACTCTGAGAACAAGTGTATTTGGTGAATTTGATTAACATTTCTAATGTGAGTCAACAGATTAAGCTTTTTTAAAAATTCAAACAGCATTAGGTTGTCTTCCTTTCTAGTCAGTATTCTTCACAATGTGTCTTAAATAGCTGGGAATTGGAAAGGAAGTTTCATGTTCCTCCTGGGATAAAGCGTATTTTGTCTTTTGCAGCCCCATTAAATGTTTCTGCAGATGAATACTGCCCATTTTGAAGTATGAAACACCATCAACAGGGTGTCTGTGGTAGAAGTGAAAATAGCACCAAGTTACAGGAGCGTTAAATCAAGATTAGAGGATTTTCTAATGTGCTGTTGCAGAAAGAAAGTAAAGAAAGCACATTTGCATCAGCCCTGGCATGCAAGATGATTATAAGAAATGAAATAAAGCAGAGATCCTCTAAAATGGACCACATTTATGTTGAGTAGTAATAAGTCAGAACTTATGAAATTCATGCACCTCCTAAATGTATAGTACCTCCAATAATGCCCAATACAAATTTATTTTCCTTTTTTGTAGTTTATGGGCTGTGATGGTGCTTATAGACCTTGCCAAATATAATGTTTCAAGAGTGTAGAATTACATGTTCTATGACTGAAAAGGCCAAGAAGGCTGAAAATATTAGCATTTATTTCCTGCAGCACCTGAAGTAGGACAAGCTACTGCATTCATGCGGCTGGAACAGGAAGTGGGAATTTTACCAACCTCTAAGCCAAGTATAGATTTTGGAAAAAACAAAGAGGACAAACCATTTCAGTGCTCTTCCTGGTTTGCTGCCTTTCAATATTTTCTTATGCACTGTATGCCATCTTGAGCTGTGAAAGACCAGCAAGAGTAAAGCAGCAATAGAGTGAATTGTATTTAAAAAGAAATATGGCAGAGTTAGGTATTGGAGAAAGTCAGGCATCTGAACTAGACTCAGTGGGAATAAAAGAAATCATTCCTGCTCTTCACTATGTTTATCTGGTATATTTGGATGTTGTTAGAGCCTCACTTTTGTCTCTTTCTTACAGAGGAGACAGAGCTGAATTGCTATGGGGATTTAGTGCAAAGAGAATGTAAGACAGACACAGATGTTGGTCATGTTGCTTAATGCACTACTGGAAGGCACTCAGATACTATGGGGATGAGGGTGGTGTCAGAACCCATGTAGAATAAAATGGACACAGCTACAGGTGAGAAAACAGATGTTAGCAGAAGGAAACAGAGAGGGCAAACCACAGCAGCAAATATTCAGAAAATTCCAAAAGGGATACTGGTAATGTGAAAGATGAATAATTAGAGAGTGACTGTTTTCTCTAATACAACCCCTGACAAATTCAAAGAGATGAAAAAGGAGGGTGGTCACCAAGCCAAGTTAAATAACTGGACCTTAATGTACAAGGACAGTACAATACATGTTCATATTGCAGGCTGAAGACAAAAAGTAGGTTCAGCACATTATACCCAAGCCAGGAGCCCTGCTGAAGGGGAAATCATATGGAGTTGAAGCAGCAAAGAGTCCTGTGGCACCTTATAGACTAAGTGCCACAGGACTCTTTGCTGCTTTTACAGATCCAGACTAACACGGCTACCCCTCTGATATGGAGTTGAGTGCCTGCTGAGAACTCTTACGCACTTTTTATATGCTGTTTTCCCTTCATGCACAAATAAAATAATTTACAACTCCGAGGGTGTTTATGCTGTGTGCATGTGTCATAACTTTCCTACTCAGATCTGAACCTTAGAGTTAAGAACATGAGAAGCTAGCATGAAACCTCCAAACTTAATTACCAGCTTGGATCTGATATCACTGCCACCAGCCAGAATTCCAGTGTCTGGCTCACTCTGGTCTCCCCAAAACCTTCCCTGGAGAACCCCAAAGACTCAGATGCCCTGAGTCTCACCACAAAGGGAAATAACCCATTTCCCTTCTCCCTCTTTACCTCCTCCCAGATTTCCCCGCCCTGGGTACTCTCGGAGATTCCCTGCTTCAAGTCCTTGAAACACAAGTACCAAGAGATCAATCTCTCTCTCCCCTCACCCAGAGGGTATGCAAAGTCAGGCTTAGTAAATCTAACACAAAGAGATTTTCCCCCTCCCTTTGTTTCTTAGCCTTAACCAGAGAAAAACACTTAAACAGGTCTTAAAAAGAAAGCTTTATATAAAAAGAAAGCAAAAGACATAAAATTGGTCTCTGTATTAAGGTGACAATATACAGGGTCAATTGCTTAAATGAAAAAATGAATAAACAGCCTTATCCAAAAAGAATACAATTTAACACATTCCAGCAACTACACACATGTAAATACAAAAAAAACAATATAAACCTATTGTCTTACTATCCTTGTACTTACAACTTGGAAACAGAAGATTAGAAAGCCTGGAGATAGAAAGATCACTCTCAGAGCCGAGAGGGTCACTGAACCAGGACAAAGAACAAAGAACTCACACCCAAAACTTCCCTCCACCCAGATTTGAAAAAGTCTTGTTTTCTGATTGGTCCTCTGGTCAGGTGTTTGGTTCTCTTTGTTAACCCTTTACAGGTAAGAGAACATTAACCCTTAGTTATCTGTTTATGACAGCATGCATACACATGGGTTTTGTGTGAATAGTGTTATCTGTTTGTGCAGACAATAGTGCACATAAATGCATGTGCACATGCATGCGCCCACACACTTGTACATGCAAAATTGCACAACCACATAAAAGCCCAGACTTTAAAAACTTTGCTTGAAATAACATGAAGCATATGAAAAAAACACACACACTGCACAGATGCAAAATGAATTGAGAACATAGTTAGAACAGGGTTGGTTCCCTTTGACCTAATACAACTGATCTGTGTTTTCTCCATGATAGGGGCCTACCATATTTAACCATGCCCCTCAACTCAGTAGTTATAGTGCAGACCTTTACCTGAAGCTGACGCAAAATTCTGTGTACAACCATGTCGGGGCAGAGAATGAATATTCTCTTCCAAACAGAATTACCATTCTCCACCCAGGGCTCCTGGGAGCCCCAACTCTGAGCGAGTGCACCTGGCTAGCTGTCCTAGAGCCAGGCACCATGGAACACCAGGCTGCTGGGAAATCCTCAGACTGAGAGCTTGGGACCTGGAACTCCTAGCAAGCTCCTTGCTCCCTTTCAGCCAATTAGGCAGGCTACCAAGCAATGCCTGAATTACAGGGGGGTTTGGAGAAGTCAGGCCCCCTTAGTACTTTTGGGGGCTACCTGTTTTATGTTTTATGGCCCCTTTATTTCTCACTAGTATTTAAATGAAAGCAAGCCACTTGACATTCAGGGACCCCATACTTTTTTCCTCATAATATGAACGCCGCTGCTGAGGAGTTGGGAGCCTAAAAACCTGAGCTGCCGAGGAGCTGGCATCTAGGGGTCCCAGGTGCTCAGTTCCCTCCCATCCTGTCATGTGGGCAAAGTGGCAGGAAACAGACAGGTTCCTGACCAAAAGCTACCTGGCAGGCAGAGTTCCATTAGAATCCTTCCTGGTTTTCAGTAGAATTTTTAAAAAAATTGACACAGTTCTGCAGAATGTTTCCATATTGAAAAATGGGCAAATTCCAATGAAATTCCAAACAAGTTCATTGAATTTTTTCTCGTCAGTGTTAATTAAACCAAACAGTGATAAGACTAGGATCCATGGGAGAGGACTCACCTTTTAAAATAAATAAATAAATAAATAAATAAATAAATATCAGATTCTTTCCTCTCTTTGGAAAGATAACTGTGCTATCAGGAGAGATGAAAATGATGCCAATACCTAACATACAATCTGAGTGAAAAAGGACTTGTGACTCCTGTTTGTTTCTGTCAACTTATGTGGTTCAACTATCATACAGTATGTTTGAGGTAAAAATGAATATTTTTGTCCATTTTTACTTTTAAGTTATGTCATATTAATATCCAGGGCATAGATCATCAGTAGGACCCTACCAAATTCAAGGCCATAAAAAAAACATCACCAACCGTGAAATCTGGTCTTATGTGTGCTTTTAGCCTATACTATACAGATTTCATGGGGGAGACCAGCAATTCTCAAACGGGGGGCCTGACCTGAAAGGGAGTTGCGGGGTGTGTGTTTGGGGTTACAACATTATTTTACGGGGGTCGTGGTATTGCCACCCTTACTTCTGTGCTGCCTCCAAAGCTGAGCGGCCAGAGAGTGGTGGCTGTTGGCCAGGCACTCAACTCTGAAGGCAGTGCTCTGCTGCAGCAGTGCAGAAAGGTGGCAACACCATACCATGTCACCCTTACTTCTGTGCTGCTGCCTTCAGAGCTGGGCAGCTGGAGAGTGGCGGCTGCTGACTGAGGGCCCAGCTCTGTAGGCAGCAGTGCAGAAGTAAGGGTGGCAATACCATACCATGCCGTCCTTCCTTTTGTGCTGCCGTGGTGGTGATTCTGGGCTCCCAGTTAGCAGCCACCGCTCTCCAGCTGCCCAGCTCTGAAGGCAGAGCCTCTACCACAGCAGCACAGAAGTAAGTATGGCATGGCATGGCATAAGTAAGGGTAGCAGTACCGCAGACCCCCCTGCAATAACCTTGTGACCCCCCCCAACTCCTTTCTGGGTTAAGACCTCTACAATTAAAACACTGAAATTTCAGGTTTAAATAGCTGAAATAATGAAATTTATGATTTTAAAAATCTTATGACTCTGAAATTGACCAAAATGTATGGTGAATTTGTTTCTCGTGCAACAAGACTAAAATGTACTGTTAACAAAATAGGATAATGAAAATGAACCTGCAATAAGATTTGAGTAACTATTTGCACTGACTTATCATGATGTCAGCTTATGTAGGGCTAGATTCAAAGCCCATTAAAGCCAAAAGGAGTCTTTCCATTGACTGGTACAGAGAAGCAGGACCAACACTCCCTCTCCTTCCTGCTCCCTTTGTAGTGATGTTAATATTGTCAACCTCAAGTGTTAAAAAATGACTGGTTTACAAACCAGGAAATTTTTTTGAAAATAGTAAGTTTGTAGTTTTTTTTTTTTTCTGGTTTCTGAGCCTGTGGGATATATTAGCTCCCAAATTACTTCAGCTTGGGTTGAAGCTTTTTGGTACAGTTTGAAAGAATTTTCTTTTTCTGCCAAGAAAACCAAAATACTTTTGTTTGGGTCAATTTTTGAAACAATTTTTTTTTTCAGTTTTTCAGTTTGGATTAAAAAAAACCCAGTTCACACAGATCTAGATATAAATGCCCAACCCAGAATGAAAATGCTTTCCCAATCTCAGATATAGTATTTTACACAGTTATTGCAAGAACAAGTAGTTATTTTGTTCATAAACACACATTTCTACATATTTATTTATAAAGTAGGTATAAATCCATCTCAGACGTTTCAGCATATACTGCAACTGCCATTTTTGAAAGATTAGAATATGTGCAGTAATCTATTGCCTCCTTTTATAAACTGTTCTCATTTTCCATTTTGATGTTCTATTACCTAATCCTATTTCTACTGATCAGAACTTAAATAAATAAATAAGGAGAAATATTTAAATACAGCAGAAGCTTGCTAATTTGCACTAATGATTGGAGGCTCCTTTAAAATTATTGCATTTTTTAAATTAACAAATGACTGAACAAAATAAAAAGAAGCAGAGTGAATCACAAGATGTATTTTGTGCTTTTATGTGGTTAACTGTAGATTGTTATGTATAGCAATACTTCATAATATATTAGTCAATGTACTATGATACAGTTTGTAGAAATGATGCTATTAATAGAAGACTGCAGTATCTTTCATTAAATCTTCAGTGAGAGGCTGCCAATTTTTATTACTGATTGTAAAGTATATAGTTCAGGAAAGTGCATGTTAGTTAAGACCTACTATATATAGAGACAGACACACACACACTCTACCACTAACCCATTTTAAAATTTTGACAATTTTTCCATTCTTGCTGCCATACCAGAGAGATAAATATGAGTCGTTTTGAAAAAGGTTCTTGCTACAGTTGTTTCCATTGGTCACAACAATCAGTAGTAAGTAGTAAAGAACTCCCACTTGCCTGCTTCTGTCTTTGAGCCACAGAAGCATTCTGAATATGTGTTGGCTAACATTATAAATGAAGGCGGAGCATGGCTAAAATTAGCTGGCTCACATAACTAAATTTTCTTTGGCCCGGTTAAACCCTACAGCAAAGGCCAGATCCTCAGCTGCAGATGAGGAAGGCTCAAGGCAGCTGCATGAGGTGAGCACAAAAGTTTCTTGTAGTCAACCCTATTCTGGTGGAAAGGAGGTCATCTGAGTGCCAGTCCCAGGCATAAATTAGAACACAGCCTTAGGGCTGCTCTACTTTATACCAGCTGCCAATGGCCCCAAGAGACCATTCCGGTTGCTGAGGTTCTCCCAAGCACAAGGACAACCACCCCATCCAGGCCTCCTTATCTCTTGTCTGCATTCTCTATGCTGGCAGTTGAATGGCCCTAAACTAAACAAAGAGCCCCTAGATTTCGAAGAGACACAAAGCAGACCTAATACATTGGAAGACTGTGCTCCAAAATAAGCCAAACAAAAGAGAGATTGATTGATCGCTAGCTTTTGTCTCAGGTAGCCCCTATGACATGCCAGGTGCTGTACAAACAAATCAAAACATATAGTGGCTAACACAAAGAGTTTATAATCTTACAACAGGATAAAAGAGGCCACTGTAAACAGAGGGTCAAATTACCTGTGAGGTATGGGACCATAGTTTCTAATAAGTTCTATTTTAGTGATTAAGATGTTAGCTTTGTATCTCACTATACATAAAGCATCTAGTGAGTTGGATTATGGTTTCATCTATTACCGGTGACCCAATGATTTGTTGTTTTTAATTAAATCCTCTAACAACTATTACCACTTTGCTTTAATCTGGTAGATTGTAGTACTTCAGAAATGATGAATCTGACTTCATAAGGCAACATGAATTTTTTTTTTGCATTAAAATTAAATTAGTTGGAGAATTCAAATAAATTACTAGTGGAAAGAAAAATGTACAAAGATGTCAACCTAAAGAATCTATTCCTGGGCACATGGCAGAGACAGACAAATTAATAGCTGGGACATATAAAACTTTTATGGAGGTGCCATTTCAAACAACAAAATGCAACATTGTAAAACGTTGTGGGAAATGGAACTGAATATATTTTCCATTATTCAAATCTCTCTGCTGTGAATGGCTAATGAACCAATCAGCACACAGGGATCTGCGTATGGCACAGCAATTGAGGGACAACCATAAAATATCTATTCAAATCTGACTCCACTAATCAGTCAGCGTTTAGGGGAACTGCAGAAGTGAAACATAAGTGTACAGCTCTGGCGAACAGGCAGGCGTGTTGGGTGGACAGAGGGTTCGCTCTGCTCACTCTTTCCCTAATAGTGTGGGAGGTAAGAAAAAGTTGCAGCTACTTTTTTCACGTTCCCACACCCATGCAGGTTCTAGCGATGCAGATAGCCCACATGGGAGAGTAAAAAGGCTCCCTGTGCTTGCAGCAGGGATTATGAGTGCACCTCAGTCATTGGGTCTTTTTTTCCTAATGGTTCTGGCCAAGCAAAGAGAGGCCCTGTGCTCAGCTTGATGGCTTTGTCTGTTTGCAATGTGATAACTTAGGATGCCAGTTCCAAAAGTTCTGAGAATGTTCTAGGCATTAACGGGCAAAGCCCTACTGATTTGGAGGGAAAACTGGAAAGGAGAAAGGGGGGACATATAGAGCCCCTTGCATCTGCTTACCACACACACCTGCTTTAACCATCTCTGGTAATTGTCTATAGATCAAAGAACAGGCTGATGGCAATCTTTAACGCCTCTCCAGAATAAAAACATCACCTCCCATCTCAGCTCTGCCCTTTGTCTCAGTAGTGTTTAACAGGCTGACCCCCTGCATGACTCCTCCTTCCAGTCAAAATGAAAAGGGATAATAGCTGGGAGAGCCAGAGGGAGCGAAAAGAGAAGGAAGCTTCAGTTTAACTTGCTGTATGGGGAAGACTGTGTAGCCAGGAGTCTAACAACAGACATAAGAGGGCCTTAGAGGTAGGGTTTTTAGAGGGGGTAAAGGTGAAGGTGGGAGAAGTAGCAGTGACTGGACAGATGGGGCAGGGGTGGAGGAAGCAGGGACTCTAAGGGAGGGAAGGCAAAGGTGCTAACTCCCTGCGTGCTCCATGGTTGGAGTACCCACAAAAAAAAAGGTGGGTGCTCATCACCCACCAGCCACAGCTGCTTGGGGGCCGCTGGTGGTGAACTGATCAGGGACCGCCACCGATGAGCTGCTTGGCAGCTTGGGGAGGGGTTTGGGGGAGTGCAGAAAGCAGCAAGCGGTGGGCAAACGGGCCTCAGGGAGGGTATGGAGGGGTGGTGGGAAGGGACTGAGTGGGGCAGTGCCTTGGGGTAGAGCACCCCCGGAATACTAAAAGTCGGCGTGTGTGTGCAGGGGGGGAGTGTGGATAGGGAGCAGGGACTGTTTATAATGAACCCTGGAAGGGGAAAGGCAAATGTGTGTGTGTGTGTGTGTGTGTGTGTGTGTGTGTGTACGTAAGAACGATTCCCAACCGAGAGATGGGGGCTAGTTTCTGATGAGGGAGAGATGTGAATTTCTGGGGCCCAGTGGGAAGGGGACAGGGGTAGTTTGATGAATAACTGAAGGGTAAAAGACAAAGCAAATGGCTGCAAGTAGAGGAATCTCTGGTGACACCCTCTGCTGCTTCCTGCACATACCACAGGCAGCAGCTTCATACGCTGCTCTCTTTCATTGGTCATACAGCTCAGCCTGCAGCAGCGACACAGTGTGTGACCTTATAGTTTATTGAATTCAACATCTGAGTTGTCCTCTGTGGCTATATTTGTTCATCACATTTATTTTTCACTATGATCCTGCAACATTGGAAAGATAACAAAAATGCTTTTACCCTACAACATAGGATTTTTGGTCCATCCGTGGATGAAAAGCTGGATATGAGTCAGCAGTATGCCCTTGTTGTCAAGAAGGTGAATGGCATAATGGGCTGCATTAGTAGGAGCTCTTCCAGCAGATCGAGGGAAGTGATTATTCCCCTCTATTTGGCACTGGTTGAGGCCACATCTGGAGTACTGCATCCAGTTTTCGGCCCCACACTACAGAAAGGATGTGGACAAATCGGAGAGAGTCCAGTAGAGGGCAATGAAAATGATCAGGGCACTGGGGCACATGAATTATAAGGAGAGGCTGAGGGAATTGGGCTTGTTTAGTTTGCAGAAGAGACGAGTGAGGGGGGATTTGATATCAGCCTTCAACTACCTGAAGGGGGGTTCCAAAGAGGATGGAGCTAGGCTGTTCTCAGTGGTGGCAGATGATAGTGGTGGCACAAACAATTGTCTCAAGTTGAAGTGGGGGAGGTCTAGGTTGGATATTAGGAAACACTATTTCACTAGGAGGGTGGGGAAGCACTGGAATGGGTTACCTAGGAAGGTGGTGGAGTCTTCATCCTTAGTTTTTTAAGGCCTGGCTTGACAAAGCCCTGGCTGGGATGATTTAGTTGGTGGTGTTCCTGCTTTGAGCAGGGGTTTGGACTAGCTGACCTCCCGAGGTCTCTTCCAACCCTAATCTATGATTCAATGCATGCCTCTAGCTGTTACTATGAGTATTGCAGTGTTGCTTTGCACTGTTAATACTCTATATTCCAGCTGCAGATGGGTGAAAAAACTCAGCGTATGGGCCTCACCTATTTAACGGGTGAGCTGTGATGCCTAGTTAATGTTTGTTAATCACAGTGATATCCTTTGAAGAAAGGTGAAATGTGTATGCAGAAAGGTCCACTGAGGACTAATATGAAACTCCTAATAAGCTTTTCTTCTCTTTTGTCCCCAGGGCACAATTTCAACCCAAGTCTACAAAGATGAAAAGCACATTTCCCAGTTTCAAATTGGCTTTATCTCACAGAACTGCTAATTGTAACAGCATTTTTAAAAACTAGTGATGACAGAAAACACTGTGAGTTGCTGAACGTGATCTCTTTCTGAAGACAGTGCAGTCCCTAAACTTCAGTCCTCAGGCTAAATGCAAAAGATTGTTAGATCTACTCAAACCTTTTAGTATTTTGCTATACACATATCCCCAGTCTTCACTTTCTGAAAAGGTTAATGGGATCTCTGCAAGATCAAATGTTTATATGAGAGTGGATTAACCTTTACAGTTAAATCAGTTTCTTGCAAATGTAAGCAGGGATACCTTATTATCCAATAGGGTCAGCAGTTCAAGTCTTCATTTACTAAGTGCTAAAATACAGTAATAATCATATAATTTTATACCATACAGGAGCTCTTTTATTGCTTACCACAGCAAGCAAACATTTTCAATGACTATTAAAGTTTTAAAAAGCAACTTAGAAACAATAAACAGTATATAAACACACTATGCAGTTTTGTCTTGATATCATCCTACCCTGCTTTTGAGAGAAGTACAAGACCCTAGATAGACAGAGCTTATTAGTTTCTTTAAAGACTTTGGTTGTGAAGTCTCTTGATCCAAATTTGGATTAGCTGGTGCTTTAAAGTAACATTATGATATCAATTGCCACCATGCTGCCCACTAAATACTTTTCTACAGTTCTCCTGATAATAGAAGACCTGGTTCCTGTGTGCAGTACAGTTGCTTTATGCTGCACTTACGGTTGCTGGGCATCCACTGACCAGTCTGTTTAAAAAAAAAAAAACAGGTTGGCAGAGCAGCGTGGCTGAGGCAGACTTCCTGCCTGTCCTAACTCCACATGGCTCCCGGAAGAGGCCAGAGAAACTCCGTGCGCTACCCTCGTCCTGAGCGCCAGCTCTGCAGCTCCCATTGGCCAGGAACCATGGCCAATGGGAGCTGTGGGGCCAGCACGTGTGGGTGGAGGCAGTGTACACCATACAGAGCTGCACCTTTGCCTGGGGCCAGGAAATGCCGGCTGCTTTTGTGAGCAACATGGCCTCAGGGCAGGCAGGGAGCCTGACTTAGCCCTACTGCGCCACTGACAGGAACCGCCTGGGGTAAGGGCCATCTGGCTGGATTCTGCCCTCCCCCACCTGCACTCCAAACCCAACCTCCTGCTCCAGGTCGGAATCCCCTCCCACACATAAATTCCCTGCCAGATCCTGCGCCCCAACTCCCTGTACCAGCCCTGAGCCCCCTCCTTCATCCCAAACCTCTCATCCCCACCCCCACCACAGAGCCTGCACCCCCAGCTGGAGCCCTCAACCCCTCTTGAAGCCCAACCCTCAGCCCAGAGCCCCCTCCCACACCCTGAGCCCCTAATTTCTGGCCCTGCCCTGGGGCCTGCACACCCAGCTGGAATCTTCACCCCCCCCCACCTCAACCCCTTGCCCAGCCCATGAAAGTGAGTAAGAGTAAGCGATGGAGGATTGATGCTGGAGTGAGTAGGGGAGGGTCCTCAGATAAGGGGCAGGTCAGGGGTAGGGCAGGGATGTTCAGTTTTGTGCAGTTAGAAAGTTGGCAACCGTAGCTGCACTGCTGCCAAAATATGACCCTAACATCTTGTTCAGCCAACCACAGGAGCACCAAACAATAGAGGGGGGATCCTCTGATGGCAAAAAGACAGCAGATCAGCTCTTTCATGGCCTTCTGCTGCTGACGTATCAGACAGCCAGAATAGATAGTGTGGCCAAGCCTCCCTGACACCTCACTGAACTCCGATTGGTATATTGGCTCATTGAAGCTGTTGACATTTAACAACTTGCAGAGCCTACTGTGCGCTGAACAAGGCTGAAGGCTGCTCTTAATTGTGATAGGATCATGGAATGCAAAGATCACTCTCTTGGGTGCTATTCCTTGTGCACTTCAACTGTAGGAGTGTATCTAGCCCGCAGTGTGTAATTAAAGCCTTTAGCCAACTCCATTCTTCCTGTGCATCAAAAGTCCCTGTATAATTTTTCACTGAGGGCAGAGTTGTTTTGGACTGAGTTAACCTAATTACTTTTCTCTATATTATAAAAATGACATTTCTCTATGTGCCAGTGGAAAGGAGGAATACCGGGCAGTTCAGATAAGTATGAATAAAGGGATGGACTGTAGAAGATCTTCATTGTACTTGACATCTTTACTGCTGACAGTTGTGTTGAGAAGCCTGTCTCAACTGCTAGCTGTGACAGAGACAGTTGTATTATCTCTGGAGAACAGATATTACAGAAGATGTGGATGGAACCAGAAACAAGGAATTTGTTTCTCTGGTTTTATTTTGAAAAGGAATTTTGAATATTGCAAAATTAAAATTCACCAATAATGAAATGGATTCCACACAACTTAGCAGCTTATGGCCAAATAATATCCTTCATAGTAAAAACAAAACAACTCCCATCCCCAAAACAAGATAAACATAACTAGCCATTATGTATTGAAAGATATGCCAAAAATTAGCAACGTTAGCTAAGACATCTCACACCATTATATACACCGGAAAATCATTTGGTTCTACCCACCAATATATTAGGTTAACGAGGGAGGAAGTAGGGAGATGAGAATTACTCAAATTAGAAAAACTGTTGTTATGTTAGAGAAAGAATCAAAATGATTGATAAAGCCTCTCAAGAAAGTGTTCATCCAGGTCAGAAATACCATGTGCATAGACTCTTTCGAAAGTCATTTGGTTAAAATCAAGCAGAGCCACGTTAAACATATACGAAAAGGGAGGGGGAAATCTACAACTTTTTCAGACCTCAACAAATTTCTTGCCCGGTTCAAGGGATGGATGAAGTTTTGTGTAATTTCTGATGGTGCTCAATCTGTTTTACCTAACTAAATTTGCTCATTCCTAAATGTTAGGCCATATCCTCAGCAGATGCAAATTGGCATAGCTCCTTTGACTTCAGTGGAGTGTCAGAGAATTTCACCCTTATTTAATATAGTGTCTTGTGAGAGTGGGACTAAATACTCCACTGAAGAACATTAAAAGTTCTTTAGGTTAAACATTTGGGGCACCCAGTAGACAACTGGGAACAAGAAAAATGTTTGTTAAAGGGCTGACTGCATATGTAGATTTGTGGCAGTGCAATGTGTACCTGCTTTTTTTTTTGCTTTTTAAATAACATGTATCAGTGTGACACAGAGGCCTACTGGTGGTTCACCACTCTGTGGCAACTGCTCTTGTCAGGCCTGGCATACTACAACTAATACACGGTTGCCATAATCAGTATTTTAAAAGGTGTGATGTAAAGTATCATACAAATTGGTCACATGCTGATCCCGAATATCACTGCTGAGTGGATATGCAGGTAGGGTTGCCAACCCTCCTGTTTCACCAGGAGTGTCCCAGAGTCAGCCTCTATCTCCCAGAAGCTACAGAAACAAAACCGGGAGATTTTAGCTGCTAAAAGTCCATCAGTGCAGTGGGGCTAAGGCAGGCTCCCTTCCTGCCCTGGCCCTGCACCACTCCTAGAAGCGGCCAGCACCACATCCCTGAAGCCCTGGGGGGGTAGGGGGTCTCCACTCGCTGCCCTCACCCCAAGTGCTGACTCCGCAGCTCCCATTGGCTGGGAACTGCGGCCAATAAGAGCCATGGGGGCAGTGCCTGCAAGCAGGGGCAGCACATGGAAACCTCTTGTCCCTGTGGCCCCTGGGGGGGAGGAGGGTGTCTCCAAGCACTGTCCTCACCCTGAGCACTGACTCTGCAGCTCCCATTGGCTGGGAATTGCAGCCAATGAGCCATGGGGGAGGTACCTGCAGGCAGGGGCAGTGCATGGAGACCTCTTTCCCCATAGGGGCTGCAGAGACATGCCAGCTGCTTCCGGGAGCAGTGCGGGGCCAGGGCATGCAGAGACCCTGCTTTAGCCCCACTGCACTGTCAACCCAGAGGTAAGCGCCACCCGACCAGAGCCCACACCCCTCACTCCCTCCCACACACCAACACCCTGTTTCAGCCCTGAGCCCCCTCCTGGAGCCAGCACCCCAAACCGCTGCGACAGCCTGGAGCCCCTCCTGCACCCAAACTCCCTCACAGAGCCCACACCCCTCCCACATCCCAATCCCCAACCCTGAGCCCCCTCACAGAGCTTGAACTCTGCACCCTCTCTTGAACCCCAACCGTTGGCCCCAGCCCAGAGTCTGCACCCCAATCCTCTGCCCCAGCTTGGTGAAAGTGATTGAGGGTGGGGGAGAGAGAGCGATGGAGGGTGGGGGGATGGAGTGTGCAGGGCGGAACCTCAGGGAAGGAGCCGGGCAGGAGCAGGGCAAGGGTGTTTGAGTTTGTGTGATTAAACAGTTAGCAACCCTATATGCAAAGTGTGTACAAAGAGTTATAAATATGTGCTAGGATTATGTTCTTAAAATGTGTTTGGCAAGCAGTATCTAAGGCCAGTGTGCCCTAGACAAAATAACCTGTATTTGCTTGTCTGGCCATCAGGGAGAGACAATGGAAATAAATATACATACAAGGTAAACAAAGCTATCAAGCGAACAAGCAGGGAAGAAGACAGCACAGTACCCCAACAAAAGAGAGAAACTTACTTTTCTAGGAATACTTATCTGGGCTTATTTTTCAAATAATTAGTTTCAGAGGTTTAATAGACCATAAACAGAAGGGGAGGAAACCCCATACTTATCCCTCACCTGAGAAGTCAAAGCAGCCCAGAGCTTCTAGCTCTGTGTATTGGGTCCTGGAAAAAGGTCTATTGAGCCATGCTGGAAGAAATACTATGATGAGAAAACTTCTTTGAAAAAAACCATTAGTTTATTGAGTTTTAGTCTTAGAAGTGTATTTTTACTTGTGTTTGTTTGTAACCATTTCTGTCCTTATTCCTTATACTTGGTAACATTTAAACCTTAATAAACTTGTTTTACTTTTACCATAAAACCAACTCAGTGCTTTGATTGGAGTAGAAGGTTTGTCAACCCCAGTTAATTTAATAAGCTGTTTTGTACTGTCTCTTTAAAGAAGCAGCAAAGTTGATAAGGTTTTGTGGGTGCTACAGAAACAGGGACTGCACACTACAGAGAAGATGTCTCTGAAACTTAGGAATTGAGGTTCACTGATTGTCACCTGCTAGGCATGGTTTGGACAGGCAGAATCCTGAAGAGTTTGCTGGCAAGGAAGACAAGCTGATATGCCGGAGAGCTGACGCACATCTTAGCAGCAGCAAAGCTCTCCCTTGCTGAGGCTGACGGGGTGATGAAGTGGCTCAGAGTTCTGGGAACCCCAGCAGAATGTCACAGTCAGCTCTATCAGATTAACTTATTTCTTACAGATCTCAGAGTCACTCTGTATACATGAAGGGAGTTTGTCTTAATAATCAACAACTTTCCATTTCATTTAATATTCCCTCAATCTGATCCAGCAGCTCACCCCTTCTCAAAACAACATCAGCATAAAGACAACCAAGAGTATACAACAGCAGGAGGCCAAGAAGGAAAAAGCAACATATGTATGTAAAGTAGTATGTCATCTTCGGTTCTGCATCTTAAATAACTACTTGAAGCTTCACCTTGGCATCATTCTAATTGACCATATAAATCTGAGACTTCTCATGGAGGAAGGTACTCCTCAGTAGGGGTGAGGGTGGCAGAATCAGGTCCTAAGTGAACTAGAGTTGTTTCATTAGATTTAGTCAGGATTCCCTGTTTACAAAAGTACTGTGGCTTAGAATTTCCATAGGCTGCAATCATTAGCTACTAGTAATATTATTGCACACTAGACATGACATTCCACTGCAAAAGGCAGTAGCATGCTGTAAGCTGTCCATTTCAAGGTCTAAGTTCATATCCACACTCTTTCTTGATGACATAGGGCCTGACCATGTCTTCCATTTATAACCCAAGAAGGGCATTTGTCATAAACAGATAGCTAAGGGTTAATGTCTCTTTCACCTGAAAAAAAAAGTAACCTGAAGCACCTGACCAGAGGACCAATCAGGAAACAGGATTTTTTCAGCTCTGGGTGGAGGGAAGTTTGTGTCTAAGTTCTTTGTCTTCTGTCTGCCTGAATCTCTCTCAGCTATGAGGAGGATTTTTCTATTTCCTGCTTTCTAATCTTATGTTTCCAAGTTGTGAGTACAAAGTTGGTTTGTTGTTTTGTATTTACATGTCTATAGTTGCTGGAGTGCTTTAAATTGTATTCTTTTTAAATAAGGCTGTTTATTCATATTTCTTTTAAGCAATTGCCCCTGTATTTGTCACCTTAATACAGAGAGATCATTTGTATGTATTTTTCTTTCTTTTTTATATAAAGCTTTCTTTTAAGACCTGCTGGAGTTTTTCTTTAGTGAGGAACTCCAGGGAATTGGGTCTGCAGCTCACCAGGAAATTGGTGGGAGGAAGAAGTCAGAGGGAGATCTGTGTGTGTTAAATTTACTAGCCTGACTTTGCATTCCCTCTGGGTGAAGAGGGAAGTATTTCTGTTTTCCAGGACTGGGAACGGGGAGGGTGGAGTCCCTTTGCTTAGATTCACAGAGGTGGCTTCTGTGTAGCTCTCCAGGAGCACCTGGAGGGGGGAAGGGAAAAAGGATTATTTCCCTTTGTTGTGAGACTCCAGGGATTTGGGTCTTGGGGTCCCCAGGGAAGGTTTTTGGGGGGACCAGAGTGCCCCAAAACACTCTAATTTTTTGGGTGGTGGCAGCAGTACCAGGTTCAAACTGGTAACTAAGCTTGGAGGTTTTCATGCTAACCCCCATATTTTGGACGCTAAGGTCCAAATCTGGGACTAGGTTATTGACAGCATTGCCCAATCCCTCCAGGAGACCTGGGTTCAAACACTATGAATCCCTCAAGATTCACTTGGATTTTAGAGGATATCTTAGAAATGCAGGCCCTCTGTATTGGCTCCTGCACACCTGCAGCCCTGTCCCATCTCTCAGACAAGGAATTTTCAGTCAGTCATTGAACCAGGATCACCACCAGACTTTTAATGGGGATGTTCCCCCAAGCACAAGAGGCTCTGTCAGAAAGCTTCTTAAGCATCTTTCATGGACTTGGTGAGAGGATGATGTAGATCTGCCCGAGGTTCTGACCTCTAGCTTGCATCTCCCACTCTGTCCTTTGTGTTACCTGTCCTTCCTGCTCACTCTAGTGGGGTCCAGAGCAAGACCGGGGGAAAATTGCCAGACAGCATCTGATCTTCTCAACTGTCCACAAGGGGTGACATCTGATTGCCTTCCTCCTATTCTGTAGTCCTTTTAGTTCTTCTCTGTGATGGAAAAGGTGCCACTATCCTGCTAGAAGTAAGGGAGGATTCATAATTAACAGACTATCAGTGAGAATTCCTTCAGGTTGTTTTCTACTTTTTTCATTCCTGAGATCATAATCTTAGCTTTTGGAGAGATTTAGCTAAAAAAAAACAACTCTCTCTAATATTGACTTCGAAAGGGCTCCTCTTTTAGGATTATATTAAAAATGTTTTAAAATATTTTTGTACTTCTTTTGTATGAGATTTTAAATTTATTGTTCCCTTTGCAAGATTTGCTGTGAAAAGTAGCCCTTTTAATTATTTTTTCCTGAAAGTTCAGGATTTCCAATATCAGAGGGTAGCCGTGTTAGTCTGGATCTGTAAAAGCAGCAAAGAATCCTGTGGCACCTTATAGACTAACAGAGGTTTTGGAGCATGAGCTTACAAGGTGCTTTTCCCAAGTAAATAAGAGATCATTGACACTCTAACTGTTTAGAGTTCACATTGGAAATCCTGTAAAAGCAGCAAAGAATCCTGTGGCACCTTATAGACTAACAGAGGTTTTGGAGCATGAGCTTTCGTGGGTGAATACCCACTTCTTCAGATGCATGACATGCATCTGAAGAAGTGGGTATTCACCCACGAAAGCTCATGCTCCAAAACCTCTGTTAGTCTATAAGGTGCCACAGGATTCTTTGCTGCTTTTACAGGATTTCCAATGTGAACTCTAAACAGTTAGAGTGTCAATGATCTCTTATTTACTTGGGAAAAGCACCTTGTATTTTTAAGACCTGTGCTGGGTTTTGGAGTTAGGTTTTTTAACATCTGCTTTGAGTTCACTTTCTGAAACTGTTGAATACTTTATTGCTTATTTTTAAATGATATTTTCTCTTTTTTAATGGAGTCAGGGCTGTTATTAAGATTTCACTTCCTTCTTGGATTGGTATTTGGTTGAATCACTATTTTAAAGAAGGTTTCTTGGGAGAAGGGAACATTTAAAATTATACTCTGTTGTGCTGGATAATAGATTTTAAAATTATTTTAAAAGAAATATTATCAGTTCACATGCGGGTCCTTATTACTTGCCCTGCTCCCCCCAGAGAAATGTAAAACAAAATGGAAAGATAAATATTTCTTATGTATGTTCATCCTATGGAATTACAAGACAAGATTTTTTCATTTTCCCTGCCCTTTGCTGTGTCCTGTTGCAACTCCTGAACTCCTGAACTCCTGAAAAGCAATCACCTTCATATCCAACTGCCTTAAAAACTTCTAAAAATACATTAGAAACTGTTTTCCTTGCCATACCGGGCCTGTGGTCAAAAGGTCTGATTCTGTTGCACCTAAATTTGATTATTAATTTATTTGTAACTTTCTCATTATTGGAAAAAAATAAAGCCTGTCAATGATTCTTCAAAGAAAAAAAAATAGTGTACATTTTTTAAATTAGTGACAGAAAGATAATTCAAATACTTCAGTAGAGCTGTTTGAAACATTTGTAACTAAATGAAATTTAACTAGAATATTAAGTTTTCATTAGGGGGTGGAGGGAAACAGAGCCTTTTTCTGATTCTGTATTCTGGTGGTTAGGGCTTTAGGCTTGGATGTGGGAGATGCCGGTTCAAATCCCTGATTCAGAGCAATCTGGGATGAAAAACTCTGGTCTGAATCAGAAAAATAGGCAGGAAGTCAAACCTGGGTGTCCCACATCCCAACCCCCTCCTTTCCCAATGGACCCTGAGAAGTTCTGGCTTTTACCTGTAAATGAGCATTTCAACACAATTATGTTTTCATAAAAATGTATGCCAGGGTTTCTTCTGTTCCAATTTTGAATGAAAACAAATTTTGAAAACTTGCCACAAAACAGAATTGTTGTCCTTTGCTCAGCATAATATTTAGCCACTGTTCTCATTAAAAATGAAGATAAATTCAGAGTCAGGTATAAGTTAGACCCAGTAGGCTAAATTCTGGGGCTCAGCCAACTGTTACTGTCAGACTCCCTTAAAGCTACTTACAGCCACAATACTGAGACCCAAAGATGGATTTTAAAAGTTCAGAGGGAATTAGGCACCCAGCCCCATTAATGAGGTTTGAGTACCTAACTCTTTGAGGCTGCTTTGACAATCTTAGCCTAAATTTGTGCAGTTTACATGTTGAGGTGTTAGAAGAAGGCTTATGCTAAAGAAGGATGGGAGCTGTAAAAACAAAATAAACAGGATTTCTGATTCATATAAACAGATGTACTCTCCTGGCTACTAATGCATTGGTACTTTTTCCTGCTGAATAATGTATAACTACTGAAATAAAATATAACACTCTTTTGGAATAGACTGATGCCATAACTTTAACTCAAGAGCTTAAAAAATAGAAGGATAACATGACTGATGACAAAGTCATAGCTGATTAATTGTTTTCTAGATAGGAACAGCTTTCTCTTCTGTTGGCTGCATTTGTACTTGTTCATATAGTTGATAGTATGTGCTAAGATAGCAACATTTCTGACATTATTAACACATCATTCTAAGTGTTTACTATTAAAGAATCCAAGCCTGGATGGATGGTAGCTGGTTGAGTTGGGGATCTTCTATAGGTAGAATAAACAGTACCAGGGACCGGGCTGGGGGAGCAAATAGGAACAGTGTCATTTGACTGAAGCTAAGCATGACAAGGAATGACCACAGACAGGTCAGTTTCTACACAGCTGGGATGTCCTTTGTCATGATGGACAACATGTTGACATTATTATATTATCACAGAGAACAACTGTCTCCCTGGTTATATACAGCAAGTAGCTGGTCTCCCATTTGATTTGGGGTATGACAATACTGCAATCATGGGATGCAATTGCAGCTTGAGTAGACATACCTGAGCTAGCTTTAATCTCGCTAGCTTGACTCCAGGAACTATAAAACTGTGGCGGTGTGCACTTCCATGGAGGTTGTAGAAGCCTGGCTGGAACTCTGGGTAATTATTTGTGCTGCCGTGGCTTCACTAACCCAGGACCCAGGGTGACCAGATGTCCCGATTTTATAGAGACAGTCCTGATTTTTTGGGTCTTTTTCTTATATAGGCACCTATTATTCCCCCTCCCCCATCCTGATTTTTCACATTTGCTGTCTGGTCACCCTATCAGGACCCGAGTTAGCTGCATCTACTAGAACTGTTATCTCACTCCTTGATTGAAGTATAGATGTACTCTTGGATTGAGGAGAACCTGTCATTCTTACATGCATGGCGCATAAAGGGTAAATCAGTACCAATGACTTCAGTGGGATTACTCACGAGTTATTCATGTGCGTAATGCTCTGGGTTGAGAGGATTTTGATTGACAAATCCATTCTAATTTATTTCCTTTAAATATTCATTTGTTGATGTAGTATCTAGGTATTCATATTACTCATAAAATATTAATAAAATTAGTTATAAACAGCCTCATCTCAAAACATTTCTTTTCTCTCACTACGGTTTCTTCTGCAAGCTCTCAGGAAACATGTTTTACTCCCATTATATGTAAGAGATGCTAGTGATGAACATCCCTCATTATTACTGGTATATGTTGATAGCAGAGCACTTTGAAGATGAAAGATCTTGGCTCTTTATCAAAATAATTAATTGTAATCTGTCTACTTCAAAGTCCTTTATAAGAAGACCATTTTTAGTAATAAAGGAATTAAACTGTCTGCGAACAGTACTGGATCATCTTTATCTTCATTGCTGCACACAGCAATGCATTTTTATTTTTTTTTGCTTTTCATGCTGTTTTTCTGAATTTTTACCAAGATCTCTACATATTTCACTTTTGTTAGTAGCTAATTCACCTTACTTATTGCATCTTTGCAAGCTCCCAGCCAGTGTTCCAAGTGCTTAATATTCTGGGTCATCTTTTGTAAACCCCTTTTTGACTTAGACTTTGATGATTTCTTGATTTATTACAGTACAATCTGCTGACTGAGCAGGAGTTCAGTGTAGGTAGAAATGAATTTATGCAGGAAAACTTTTTTGCCGTAGTAAAGAAAGTGATGTCTCCTGTTTTTTGTTGTTGTTTGTTTGTTTGTTTTTTCCCCCAGAAAACTGCCTTTATCTGGAGATGTTTTTAGTTTCTTAGAATGAGGTCCAGATTCAGAATGAGTTTCATTTTGGTGTCAGCCTCTAAAGGATCCATTTTTCTACTACCACCACCCCACCATCAGTGAAGGAAGAAGAAGTTGAACTTAAAGTGAAAGCATTAACATTGAGAAAGCATACCTTCAACCATTCTTTTTGCATGTAACAGTGAATATTGGCAATCCAACACAGAGGCCAACTAGAGATGGATACCTAAATAATCCACCTGTGGATTTTGTCTGTTGCCTTTTCTGCCTTTCTCCCGTGCTCCCACTGCCATCTGTACTCTGTTCCCCATCTGGTCCCTGTTGCTGAGCAATACTATGGTCCTTGACCAGGCCCTGAAGCACATAAATTTTTCATAGCCCCGGCTGGGGGTAAATCTTTGGGCTGGTGAGTCCACAGTTCAAAATGGGAGAAAGATTGGGGCAAATAAGGGAAAGACTTTGGAAAGGTATTTAAAAGCTCTGGGGGAAAAAAAGACCTGAAAATGGAGAACTGCCAGGAAAAGAAAAAGATGTATTTGGGCATGA
Source organism: Gopherus evgoodei (assembly GCF_007399415.2). Taxonomy (NCBI): domain Eukaryota; kingdom Metazoa; phylum Chordata; order Testudines; family Testudinidae; genus Gopherus; species Gopherus evgoodei. The sequence goes on from NC_044322.1 coordinate 120,980,667, forward strand.
CCATGGAAAGAGTGATGGGATTTTTTTATTCTTAATAAGGTTTGTAAAAGTAGTGCTGTAGTTGAGTTGAATGCTCCGATGGCCATTGAATACATTTTAGGTGAAGAGTGCACAGAATGGCAGTATTATTTAATAATCTGAATTTGAATAGAAATCTAAGGTCTGGAGGACTTTCCCTTTCTAATAGGTAGTGTGAAGTGCATTTCAGATAATCACAATGTTATGCAACAAAGGATGTAATAAAGTGCTATAACCTATTAGAAGTAAGATTGGTATGTAGTGATGCAATAGTTAACTCCACCTATATGTACCTATCAACAGCACTTTCAGAGCCAGATTATAACTTGCATCAGAAATGATAATATGGCCCTTAGTATTATCTTTTCTTCTGGAAGGTGGGCTAGTTTATCTAATTTCTGGAGTGCAGAGGAGCAGGAAAGTGGAACCCATATATATTGGGAGTCTTGGACAGTGAGTAAGAGAAGCAGACACTCCAGTGTGCCTACCTTCTCAGTGCTAATGTTGATCTAAATGCAATAGGGTGCCTTTCATTGTTCCTTCACAACTCTACGTGGAGCTCTTACTTTAAGCCTTTTTTAAAAACCACCTTAACTCCCTTCATGAAATGGGCAACATATATCTTGCCTCTAGAGACACGGCAAGGGGAATAAAGGACACAAAGAAAAAGCAAGGGGGGAAATGAAATGTAACACGGGAGAGACCAATGCAGTCTGGACAGAGAATGGGAGAAGTGAATAGAAAAAGAGAACCAAGAATGAGAAGAAAGAAAAGGCAAGACAGAAAAATAATAAGAGAAATGAGAAAAAATAAGGAGGCATACAGTTAGAATGAATCACATTCTAAGGAAGGAGTGATAAAAATAGAAGAACTAAAACTAAGATGTGTTAGGGTAATGATTTTTTTAAAACTTCCCAAGTGATCTTATTTCTTAATATTTTACTTCCTTGGCAAATGCCCTGCACAGTCAAAGCCTATTTGCTCCCCAATTAACCATAACTCTCAATTATGTGAATGTCATAAATGTTCTCAAAAGTAGCTGCAATATAAAAACACCTCCCAGTTAACAAAAACCTCTGGTTATCTGAAGGTTGTGGATGTTCAGAGTTCTGTGGGTTGCTTCAACCTTATTCTTAAAATCTCGAGACTGCCCCAGATACTTCACCATTGCTTCTCTGAATTCAGAAGCAGTGAACATTCAAATGTGTGACCTTCTTCCCCAGCAGCCCTCTTTGCCATTCACTGTGATATCAGAGTGTATTCCATCATAAAACTAAACTCAGCGAACAAGAGTCTTGAGAGAACTCATCTGATTCTAGGGCTGCCCACCAAACTGTGTCCCATCAACCTTTTCACCAAGTACCTTTAGCTGACAAGAAAGCAGTCCCATCTACACAGCCTTATGCACTACAGCACAGCATTTGAAGGCTAAAAACTCAGTATAAGTGCATGTACCTGATAAGAATCAGTCCCTACTTTTAATTTTCTTAGTTAGACCCTAAAGATCCTGTTAATTTCTTGGCTCTTATTTTAGGCCTTTCTATTGTCTTTAGCTGCTGGAAGCTAAACTACCTCCATCAAACAGAGGTCAATTTTACATTTACACTCCCTACTCTCACAAACAAAGATTAGTTACTTGCTGTACAATAACTGTAGTTCTTCAAGATGTTGTAGTGAATGTGGATCCAACTGTAGGTGCTCATGTGCTTAACATAGAATTTTGTTTTGAATAGCAGTATCCATCAGGGTTGTGCATATGCCCTGAGATTTCTCCTGCGCCATAGGAGGGCATAAAGAAGAAAAATGGCTGTAACCCTTTCCCAGGTTCTTTACAAATGAAAGCCTGTGATAGGAGGAGGAATCTGGAAGCAGGGATGGAGTTGGCCTAACCCTGGAGGTCCCTTTCAGTTCTATGTTCCTACAACTGCACAGACTGATGACATGCCAAAATTGCCTCAAGCTTCAGCTTAAAAAGAACCAAATGAAAGGCTGGTCTACTTTAAATGCAGAAGGTAGCCAAGGATCTTTGAACTGAGACCCAGACAAATCATTGAACTGAGACCCAGACAAATCATGTTGGCTTGCCCATACCAATCTCTTCTGTTTAGAAGACTATGTTTTCCTGCTCTGTATAAGGTTTTTTTTTTAGACCTGTAAATAGCAATCCCTGCCTGTGGTATGCAGCCAATCAACTGCCATGCTGTCTAATAAATGACTTTGGGTTCTGGATGGAGTATCTAGCTATGGTGTTGTGAGATTAGGTCCAGGCAGTCTGGTAGCTGGATCAGAGCCTGGATGTAATAGGCCCATCAGCCAAAACTGCATTGCCCAGTGGGGAGCCATGTGAATAATCTTAGCATTGTCTCTTTTGATATTGGAAATCATCCTGACACTCAGGAAAATCTGGGGGAAGGGATACAGGAGGCTTTGGAACCACTGCAGAAGAAAGATATATGGCAATGATCCTGGACTCATGTTCCTTCTAGCAGTTGTTGTTGTTGCAGATGGTGACTAAGTCTATCACCAGGGTCCTTCAGAGATGGAATGGACCTCCACAGCAACCACTCAGAAGTAATGAGGAGTGCTAACAAATTCACAGTCCATTTTGGTCAATTTCATGGTCATAGTGTTATCCAGGGTTTTCAGAACCCCCAACAGGGGTAAGATAAGAATTTCACTCCAGGTGGTGTAAGGAATAAATCAACAGGAACACAGCAATTCCACCTGATAAGATTCATGCATGTAAGTGTGCTCTATCTAAAATTGCAGTTTATTCAATTTAAGCACACACAAACATGAGCACTAGGTTTAGAACATCCCAGATATTACCTAACATCTGGATTGGCATTGAGTAATTAACAGCAGGCTTGCAGTGGCCAGTTGCTCGCCCACCAGGGAGAAAGGGCGTCAGGAAAAACGTCTCTGAAGATGGCTTCAGAGGGCTGCTCCAAAGTACACTCTTTTAGCTAATCTTGTATAACTAACTTCTACAAAATACATAGGTCATAATGACCCCTATTGTATCATCATTTTTCTAATGTTCAATAAGCTTTGAATATCAGAGGCATCTAGATTCAAGGTTTCCTAACCACCCGGGTTTTCTGTCTCAGTTGTTTACTGTTGTCCCCTCCTCCCATTCTGATTAGCAGAAAGTGTAGCTAATTTTGACCTTGCTTCTGAAGCCTGCCTCCGTATTAACCCTTAACTATATGGTGTTCTGCTTCATTAATTCATGGTGGCTGAATGCACATAATAGGGTTGCAATCAGTTTGATCACATTCTGGGGTATATATGTGACGTGTAGTCCATAAGGCTTCATGGGAATATGCTTATGAATGTATCTATAATATAACTGAAATATGTTTTATGTTACATATGCCATGCGACATATCTCTGTAAAGATTATGCTCTACTGAATTTATTAATCCTAGCTGTATGCATGTATCATTTTTGTATTCGAAGTTATGAATATTGGCTGGGCATTGGTTTGATTTTTAAGTAGCCTTTGTAAAGCATTTGGTCAGCTTCTTGAGAAAGGAATGTGCAAATTAAGTGCCCAATCAAGAAGCACTTAGGGGACAATGTGTCTTGGGATGCTCCAATCCACATAAGAAGTCTATATGAGGACGTTCAAGGTAGCAGGTAAGCCATGGCTGCTGCCTGTAAAAACTCAGTCATGCATGGACATGTGACTTGCTCATGTGACTGCAAAACTCCATCTTGGAGCTGGACTTTGCACAGGAGAAAGAGGGGGTCTCCACCCACAAGATAAAGTCTATTTAAACCTGTGGGAGACCCCTCCATTTTGTCTTCAGCTGGCTCAAAAGATAGCCTTTTCACCCCCAAGAATACCTGAAAGAAATGGGAACAAAGGACAGTAACTACAGGGGATGTGAGTGATTGCTGGACCCAGACAAAGAGGAGACTAGTCTGTAAAAGGAAGCTTAGTGGGTGAGGTTTTATCTGTATTCAGCTTTCTTTGATATAGACTTCCGTGTTCTATTTTATTTTGCTTGGTAATTCACTTTGCTCTGTCTGCTATTACTTGGAACCACTTAAATCCTACTTTCTGTATTTAATAAAATCACATTTTACTTATTAATTAACCTAGAGTATGTATTAATACCTCACGGGGGGAGGGAGGGACAGCTGTGCATATCTCTCTATCAGTGTTATAGAGGGCAAATGATTTATGAGTTTACCCTGTATAAGCTTTATACAGGGTATAATGGATTTATTTGGGGTTGGAACCCTACTGAGAGTTGGGCATCTGAGTGTTATAGACAGGAACATTTCTGTAAGCTACTTTCAGTTAAGTCTGCAGCTTTGGGGCACATGGTTCAGACCTGGGTCTGTGTTGGAGCAGGCAAACATGTCTAGCTTTGCAAGACAGGATGCTGGAGTCCCAAGCTGGCAGGGAAAGCAGAGGCAGAAGTAGTCTTGTCACATCAGTTGGCAGTTCCCAAGGGGGTTTCTGTGATCCAACCCATCATAATATACGCCTCTCAAATCCAGGGCAAAAATAGGATTTTTAAAATTGTAAATTTCATGATTTCAGATATTTAAATCTGAAATTTCATGGTGTTGCAAGCAGTGTCATGTATGTGAATGCCAACATTTGGCCTTGCAACTCCAGACACATCCATATTATTGTAGTCAGGTTTGATTCAAGCCCATGCTCTAGTGACTGCATTGAAAGGAGGCACCTATCTTGAAGGAGCCATGCTTTTGCTGACATAGAGTCAGTCAGGACTCCGATGAACTCTGTCATCTGTGATGGGATAAGAAGCAGTTTTCACACTGATGAACTCTGTCATCTGTGATGGGATAAGAAGCAGTTTTCACACCTCACTAGTGGTGTGCCTACACAATCTGTGGCAGTGAGCCTCCCAGCCTGGGTCAACAGACTTGGACTAGTGGGTCTTACACTAGTGCTCTAAAAATAGCTGACAGCACTTAGAAGTTGTGGCTGAGGCTCTGAAACCTAGGGAGGGGGATGGACTTCAGAGCCTGCTCTTCCCAAAGACAATCCCCAACCCCTGCCGCTCTGATGGGGGAATTTTCCTCACCAGGGGATCATCCATCATGGCCCCTGTTCCACTAACCTTTTGTCTAGATAGATCAGCATCCCTTCCACTGCTCCCCTGGCTCCAGCTCACCGACATGGAGATGCTAACAGCCCCGTCCCCTCCCCTGCTGCTCTTGAGCCTTGAGCCCACTGGCCCTGGCTCTTGGGTTTGGGAAGGTCAGCCAAACCTCTTTGCTGCTCTCCTGCCTTCCCCCAGGACCCACCTACAGCTTTCTCCAGGCACCTCCCAGTCTCCTGGGCTCTGGCAGCTCTCACCTCCCAATCTCTCCCCTCTAGGACCCAGCTCTCTCTTGAGCTCAGTTGGGGTCAGCTGATCAATCACAGGAGTTCTGGCCTCTTCCAAGGGACAGTGTCACCTTGTGAAAGGATCATTTTCTGATGGTAGGGGAGAAGGGTCTCTGTTTGAATCAGTGAGAAGGACTATGTTGATGATAGCAAGGAAGAGAAGACCTCCTTCTCAAAAGCAGTGTCAAGAGGTGACATGGTGTGATACTTTCTCACGGTGTCCAGGACTGAGAGTCACTCTCCTGCATCCAGCAAGAGGGAGAATTGCTTGTGCTTAATTGGGTTTCAGCTCTGACACCTCCAGTCTGTTAGGGCTGGTCTACACTAGAAAATTAAATCAACCCAGCTACATTGCTCAGGGGGTGAAAGTCCACAAACCTAAGCAATGTTCTTAAGCTGATCTAAGTCTCTGTGTAGACTGATTCATTCTCCAATGTGCTCTTTTCCGGTTGACTCAGTATGTAAATGGGGTTCCCATTCTGTTGGTTTACAATGCTTAATTTACATTTTGACAGACAGACACCTTACCTCCTGCCTGGAAGAAACCTGTTTTTCCTCTTTGGTTGGTGGCAGACTTTAAAACACATTTTGAATGCATATACACAACTCCTAAAGTATCATCCCTACATACATCTTGCAGCTAGTAGGAAGATCCATAGGGCATAAACTTGTTAGAGAACTCACACTATAATTTACTGCTAAAATACCATGAAAGTGGTGTGCTAGGTATAGTGAGTTTGTCAGGCTTGTTAGCAGTTATTGTTACACAGCAGTGAAACCTTTCATGGTTGGCACTGAAGAGTTCTTAAGATCACACTTGGGGCCAGTGCTGGTCACTTCTTCAGTACTTGGCCTGCACCTGGGGGTGATGTCCAGGGCATATCATGGGCCCTTGCTTGGCTCTATCATGGATAATGGTACTGGGAGAAGTGCTGGATCTCTCATTTGCTCAGTTGCTTAGGGGTTTTGTCCTTGGAGGCATATCATCTAGCATCCTCCCTCTGAGACTTCCCTTCAGTCCTATAGCTCTGTTTTAAGTTTGGTCCAGTTACACAAGTCAGTGTCCCCCTTTATGAATGGGCATAGGTGCTGCTTTACTGCCTGGGGTGCCAGATTCAAGGCATCTGGTACAGGCTGGTCATGGAGCTGTTGGTGCCAAAGGCTTCACAGATATTAAGGGGACAACAGGGCCAATTCTGCCAGTGTCCTCTTCACCTTCTTTCCACTGTCTGATCCCAGAGTATGATGTGTTCAAGGGAGAACTGGCTGAAGCTGGTTTATCTGGCCTCTCTCTTGTAACCTCTGAGCCTGAAGTAGCCTGCATGGACTCCATTAGCAGATGTAGCTTGAGCCAAGAATCCTGGACTTGTGTATCCTAGAGGAAAAGGACTTGAACACAAAGGAACTGTCTGGGATGTGGCTTTCCTGTAGCCAGACATCAGCTGTGTCCATCCTTGATTGCAATCAGTCGATTGAAGGATGATACGATTTGAACCTTGAGGGTTTGGATTCCACCATGAGGCATAGTGGTTGACTGATTAAATTTTAAAGAAGGGAAAGGAAAAGCCAAAGTTTTTCCTCAGATGAGAGTGGGAAGATGAGAATTCTTCACCAATTTGGTTGGAAAAGAGCCAATTTAGGGTCTTTGAAGAGACTAGCATATCAGATTCTTGCTGGGTTCTGTCTCACTTACATGGGCAGTATGAAGTAACTGAGGGAGGTTGCTGCCGTTCCACCCTTTATGCCCTCACATGGGAGCATGAGGAGGCATGAGGCACAGAGCACAGGTATGGCCCAGACAGACATGGATATTTGGAAAAACTCCAGTCTCATACACACGAGACCCAAGCACACCTAAAATGGGATCTGCACTGACGCTTGTGACAAACAACCACAACATAAATGCATAATGGAAGGCATGAGGCAAGTGATCAAACAGTTCCTTGCTCAGGACTTATTCACAGCTATCATTCACAGAGACATAACTATATATGCTAAAAATATATCAGCTAGTCCATAAGTCTTAAGTAAATATTGCCTGTCGCAGACAGAATGCCTGACCTTTCATAACTGGGCCTTTCAGGATAGGTTGCCATGGTGACTGCTGTACAAGACAACACAAACTGTCTTCCACTATGAACTTGTGAAAAACAAAGGCTTAAAAATTATGATTAGAAGAAATTTAAAATACTGTACATATAATCAAGGTCCTTAAATTCTATGGTGTTTCTAGGTGAAAAAATAAAATCTATATGGACTTTTGCAATGGGCATTACTTCTATTTAAGGATTTTGTGCTCAGACTTAAAAGTGCAGACATTAAAATTTCATCATGTGCTTCCAAGAAAAATGTCCTCTGCTTAGTAAAATAATTAAAAGCCTGCATGTTTACTGCAGTGAATGGCTGTGGAGCAATGAATGAGAGTTTGGTAGGAGAAAACGTGCTTTATTTAATCAGCATTACATCAACCAGGAGGGATTCTTACAAGAGAATTGCTAACATCTACCATTCTCTAGAGCCACAGAGCTCCCAGATCCATGGGGAAGGCTCAGCCCTGCTTTGCATTTCATACACACTGTGACTGGGTCAGAGCAGAGTAAATCTAAAACATATCCCTCCCCAGAGTGCCCAGATAATTCTAAACAAATAAAAACATCCTGCAATACAGTGTAATATATCAATAAACCCTTTGTCAAGGTATTTCTGCCAGCTACAGGGCTATTTTAAGCTCCATCTCATACATGAGGCTCAGCTTGGTTCTGAATCCCAATGATATGAATGCAGCTTATCCTAATTCATTTGCAAGTTGCAGAAAAAGGGAGGATGTAGGGAATTTGCCCTAGAATCCTTATGAGAAGGCAGAGAAAGAGGTTGGCCATCCTACTGGCCATGCTACCCTGAAAATATACAACATAGACACAAAGTTCTGCTGCAGAAAGTTTGCAAACTCTTTAAAAAGTGGTTGTGATTAAAGGAATTGTAGGAGGAGCCAAATCTAAAGCACAATCAATGCTACCCTGGAAACAATTATTTTAGAAAACTGATCCAAATTACCACTGCTATGAGAAGCACTGACTTGCTATTAGCAAACATCTGCATCCTTTTGTGCAAAATGTAAGTGTTTAATTGGTTGTCCAAGCATACAAAGACTACCTGTAAATGGGACTCTACCCTGCAAGGTGCTGAGCACTCTGGCCACGAGTAGGCAATTCCCTTAAGCATGTGCTTAATGGTAAGCATATGAGCGGTCCCATTAAAGTCAATGGCAGTACTCATGTCCACAAAGTTAAATACCTGTTTAGTACATTCTTGGCTTGGGGTCAAAATGCTCAGCAGCCTGCAGGATTGAGCCTGTGGTAGGGAGGTGCATGCTTCATACCGGAACAAAAGGGGCCTGGAAAAGGTTTTGTTGTATATTTCCATATGTGGTGGCATCTTACTAGTGATTCTTTCATGTGCTGAGTGGTGCTAAATGTTGCATCTTCTTCAATACAGGTTACAGGTTTTAACTTTCCCAAAGGGATGTTGCTAGCCATACTCACTTGTCCCAGCACACGCTTTTTTTTTCAGGTTTCAATGGCATGATCCATAATTTACTATAGAAATCAGCTGCGTAAGTTGAGGATCTTAGCTTCTTCTGCACCTTTACTACCAAAGGCAGTGCATGACCCGATGTTAATAATTTCTGCCTTCTTTGCCTCAATAAATTATCTTATAACGTTAATCACACAGGGCCATATTGGGCCATTTATTTGTAACCAGAATTCCCTATTAAAATCAACGATGAAATCTGTTTAAGTGAATGCTTAAACTATGGCCTGCAGAAAGCAGCAGCATTCACTTACACCTACCAAACTTCCAGTCTTAAAAAAATGTTTGAATCAAAATTCTTTGAGGTCAACAAGCATGTGGACAAGGGTGACCAGTGGATATAATGTACTTGGATTTTCAGAAAGCCTTTGGCAATGTTCCTCATCAAAGACTCTTAAGCAAAGTAAGCTGTCAGAGAAAAAGAAGGAATGTTCTCCCATGCATTGGGAAAGGTAGGAAACAAAGGCAAGGAATAAATGGTCGGCTTTCACAGTGGAGAGAGGTAAATAGCTGGGTGTCCCAAGTATATGTACTGGGACCAGTTCCATTCAACATATTCAGAAATGACCTGGAAAAAGGGGTAAACAATGAGGTAGTAATGTTTGTAGATGATCCAAAATTACTCAGAATAGTTAAGTCCAAAGCAGACTGCAAAGAGTTGCAAAGGGATCTCAGCAAAATGGCAGATGAAATTCAATGTTGATAAATGCAAAATAATGCTGTAGCGAAGTGACAACTCACTGATGTGGCGCCTCCTGCTGGATGTCCTGGGAATTAACTCTTTTCCAGCTCCGGAGTGCCTTCTGATGGCTCATGCCCCTCCCAGAACCTGCTGCCCTTTTCCTCAGGGTTCTGCCCCCACAGTACCTCCACACTCTGGGTCTCCCCTCCCAGGGGAACACCCAACCCTCTAAACCCACCTTGCCTCAGTGGCTACTGACAGTCATCATCTAGCCCCCGCTCCCTGGGGCAGACTGCAGTCTGTAAAGGCCACTCATCATTGGCAAGGAAGTCAGACCAGCTGCCTCTGCCTAAGCCTGGGCTGCATCTCGGTAACCCCTGTACCAGCTTTGGCCTTTAGCAAGGCCTGCAGTTTGGGGAGTTGCCAGGCTGGTGTTCCTAGTAACCCTTGCTTTTCCCCAGCCCTGATCTACAACTAGTGCTCTAAGCTCCCAGGCAGCCAGACCCTTCCCTCTCCAGAGCAAGAGAGATTCCTCTTCAGTTCTTGGCCCCCAGCCCTCTTATAAGGGCCAGTTGGGCCCTGATTGAGCTGGCCACAGCTGTGGTCAGCCACTCTCTCAGCTGCTTTGCACTCTTTTTCCCAGCTGCAGCCCTCTCCAGAGCTGCTTTTATCCCCTGTTGTGCGGGAGTGAGACAGCTGCTCCACTGCAAATGCACTTTGGAAAACAATCCCAACTCTACATAGAAAATGTTGGGGTCTAAATTAGCTGTTATCATTCAAGAAAGAGATCTTGGAGTCATTGTGGATAGTTCTCTGAAAACATCTGCTCAGTTGCAGCAGCAGTCACAAAAGCTAGAAGAATGGAGGGAATCATTAAGAAAGGGATAGACAATAAGACAAAAAATATCATATTGCCCCTATATAAATCCATGGTACATCCACATCTTTATTATTGCGTCAGATCTGGCCACCCCATTTCAAAAAAGATATATTAGAATTGGAAAAGGTTCAGAAAAGAGCAACAAAAATGATTAGGGATATGGAACAGCTTCCATATGAGGAGAGATTGAAACACGGGGACTGCTTAGTTTGGAAAAGAAATAACAAAGGCAGCATTTGATGGAGGTCTATAAAATCGTGACTGGCATGGAGAAAGTGAATAAAGAAATGTTATTTACTCCTTCACATAAACACATAAACCGGGGTCATCCAATGAAATTAAGAGATGGCAGGTTTAAAACAAACAAGAGGAAGTGCTTCTTCACACAATGCACAGTCAACCTGTGGAACTCCTTGCAGGGGATGTTTGAATGACACAGGTATTACTAGGTTTAAAAAGAATAAGATAAGTTCATGGAGGATAGGTCCATCAATGGCATTTATCCAAGATGGGCAGAGTGCAACCTGATGTCCCTAACCTCTGACTGCTAGAAGCTGGGATTTGATGACAGGGGATGGATCACTTGCTGATTGTCCTGTTCTGTTCATTCCCTCTGATGCACCTGACACTGGCCACTGTCGGAAGACAGGATATTGGGTAGATGGACCATTAGTCTGACTCAGTATGGCCATTCTTATGTTCTTAAACAGTTGGATGAGTCTTTTCATATGAAGTGTGTAACTAAAGGAAATTTGCTCAAAAATATTGTTTTAGTTGATGGGTAAGTTATTTATTACTTATTGTAAGGATCCTTAAAAAATGCAGCTATTTTCCACATTGTATCAGGTTCTGCTTCCATTATCAGTATAAAATACAACCGTGGTGCAGTGAAATTGTTGTTACATTTCAAGTACATAAAACAAAGAAGAATATATGCAGAGAAGAGTTTTAATGAATTCTTGAAGGGAATCTTTCCCTGTATTTTTTCTAAGTAGTGCAACTTTTAATGGCTCCTGCAATTCTTTAAACAATTGAACCTTTAGGGTTTATTTCTAATCTCAGAAACAGATTTTTTTCTCAAATTTAAAAATTACTAAATTACACAGGAATTTTCAGATGTGTCTCATAACTTGTTACCATGTGTTATTGTTACATTGCTAACTGCACCTAGGTCTCCTTTCTGGTCTCTCTGTATGCACTCCTCGGGCCTCATGTCTTTACCTATGCCACAGTGGAATTCCACAATTCTCCCACTTGTAGACCAGACCCTGGGCTACAGTACCTGCATACCAACCATTCTCACCCAGCAGGTCTGACTGAGTTCTGTCACCTGTGGCTCTTCCCTTTGGAGGTCAGTGACAGTGATGAGACAGCCTTCCTAGAACAAAAATATTATTTAACATTAGGAATAAAATATTGAAAGAGATTTTTTTAAAAAAAAAAAGCCTATTTTACCCAAAGGCCTACTATTCCATGATGACCACGTTGGCTGGGCTAACTTCTTCAGACACCCCAGCAAGTGTGTGTGTCTCCCAGTCTGGTTCCCTGAATGACTCCCCTCTCTTGAGACCCTTTTAAAAGAATGCTATAGCTTTTCTTCTCCTCCGCCAGTTTATTTCTGTGTTCCTGAGCTTTGGCCTTTCTGGACAAAACCAGCTTTGCAGGTTGGCTGGGGAGGAGGTAAAATCTTCAAAGCTACCAGGTTGGGCATTGCCCCTTAACAATCCTCAAATGTTTGCTGAGGGGCGGTTTATCTTGAACTATTTTTTTTTCCTTTTGCTTGTTTCTCTTTACAGCCCCTCTTAAGCTAAACCAATATATCTACAGAGTAAACATCTCAATAACCAGGCCAACCTACACTATTCAGAAATTTTATTTAGCAGCTCCAATTCCATCACATCATGTCTTCACTGTGCTTGCTCCACAATGGCAGCTAAGCTCTCAGAGAAATTGAAGACTGTATCCTTCATGTGAGGATCTTGGGTTATACGTCAGTCAGCTATATGTAACTAGAAGACATTACTCTGCATCAACATTAGGAAAAAGGTCAAGTTTACGTCAGGTTTACCTAGCATGTATTAGCTAAACCCAATCTAAACTCATTCATTATTCCTAGTCAAGACAAAGCCTGAAAGAACCTAATCAGTTAGAACTGATCAAATAGAGCAAAATCAAATGTCAAAATCAATATTCACAAATATTTGTTTGAATTCTCCAGAGTGGTTGGATTCCACTATGTTTAATATTTATTTGCAAAAACATTTGCAGAATGGCTGTCCTTAATCTGAATATCTCCTGTTAACGTGAGTATTCGTGCATGATATGTTCAGCATTCATTATTTGTGATTTGGCTGAAACTATTGATCACTTCTTATTTTTTGTTTTCCTTTATAAGAAGATACACTGTGGGAGTGTAAGCAAGTGTGGCCAACTCTCTGAGTCTGCTTCTGAGGGAGGTCACGTCTCCTCACAGTCTGGTCTATGAGAGTACTTCTCAAAAACCAAGAAAGGGGGAATTAGTGGTACTCAATGGGCCTTGGCCTTCAAGCACGGTGGGGCTGCAAACAGTCAGGGCTCCTCTGGCCTGCAGTCAGGCAGAGCTGTAGCAGTTTATTTACACAACTTTGAAGCAGGGCAGAAAACATTCAAGGCTCTGGCCTTCAGTCACTCAGAGCTGGAGCACCATCCCAGTCTCTGGGGCTCATGCAGGGGGTGAGAACCAAGCACAGTCTTTGGGGCTGAAGCAGGGTTGTCTGAGGAGCGCAGGCCTCCTGGCCTAAGGAGGGGGAGTACTGCCACCCCAGGGTGAGGTGGCGGGGGGGTCACAGGCCCACCCAACTCCACCGCATCCCAACCCAGGGCCCTAACAGTGGTGCAGTGATCCACCATGGGTCAGTGGGGATCTGCCTGCAACATGCTGACCTTGTATCAGGCCAGCTCTCAAACAGACTGTTGCCTGGTTTCCCTGGGCTGCTTCCTACTCCCTCCCTTGGGTGTACCTGTGACCAGAAGTCATCCTCAGTCTCCCTGAGTTATACCGCCAAGGGCAGCGATAGCAGCTCCTCAGTGTTTGGAGTGGCAGAGCTCTCTGGAAGCTCGTGCAGGCCCATGGGGCAACCATGGTTCTCCTCAGCATCCCTCTCCAGCAGCAGGGAAAACACATCTGTCTCCCTCAGCAGATTCCTCCTAAGTGAGCTGCTAGGCCAACCTTTTATACTTCCTCTTCCTGTCCCGCCCCTCTGCTTCCTCCTGGCTCTGCCCACCAGGCGGTTTCCAGCATTCCCTCTGCCTCTGAGGGAGGCCACGCCTTCTCGCTACAGTGAGGAAAACGTTCCAATGTCATTTAAGTCAGTTTTTATTATTTGCAGTGTGTGATAAGTGAATAGTTGGAGTGAAGAGTTTGCAAACATACCAGAAGCTGATTTTATTTGAATAAATCATTTAATGAATATTGTGAATTATTAATTAATTAGCTCCAAATCAGCATTGATTTGCCATAGATTCATGAATGCAAAAAAGGGCTAATTTTAGTGGACAATTTATTCACAAGTAATTTACCACCAAAATTCTCTTTCTTATATTTTTACTTATAACAGCTTTACATTTTTTAGGGAAAAAATGCTGATATATTAAAGAAACAGATAAGATTTAGATTCCATGTATAATACTTTTCTTAGATTTATTACCCTCTCCACACCACTCCCCCAGGAAAATTACTTATCGCTTTTGTAGTGCTTTTTATCTGCAAAATGCTTTATAATCAAGAATGAATCCTAAAAACTAGAGCTGGCCAGAGAATGATAATTAATTTCATGAAACTTTCAAGGCTTCTAAATTTGCTTTCATTCATTGGAATGAAAACAAAACCCTTGAAAGTGTTTACAAAATGAAATTGTGTCCAAATATCTCTTCTCAGATTGAAAAGTCCATACTGGACTTCACAAATCATCCTGTTCAAAACTTCAAAATGATACATTTCTGCAAAATGTTTCAGTTTCAATGAAAAAAATGTCACCAAAAATATTTAATTGAAAATGTTCTGGCTAGCTCTACTAAACACATCTGTCTGAGAAAGGACAATAACCTCACTTTACAAATGGGGAAAGTGAGGCAGAGAAGTTTATTTATCCAAGGCTAAAAAGTGAATCCATGTTAGGGACAAGATTAAAATTGATGAGTTCCTGCCTGGCTCAGCTGTAAATTTTAATGTAGTAAACACATAAACAGCATTTTGGTTAATACAATGAATTTCTTCAAAGAAAACATTACAGGCAGCTGAGAAAGTATCTATTTTGTCCTTAACTGTACATCCATCTCATTGTCTATTGTTACTATGCTTAATAATTCACAGAAAAGCCTACTAGCACTTAAAGGAGGAGAACAGTTTGTGGGGAGGAACCACTTGGACAATGAAAACTTACACTGTATAAAGAAGTTTTTGGATGATTTTTATTTATACATAGCTACAGATTAAAACAGAAGTCTAGTAATGCTGCCCCTTCTCCACTCTGAATAGAGATCATGCTAAATTAAGCCATATTGAAAAAAAAGTACATCAAAATAAAACTGTTGAGTGGTGAGAGAAGAATCAGGATCACTGTGCTTGACATTAAAAAAAAATCTGTATGCATATAAATGTCGTACTCTTTAGTTTGTGTAATTCAAACAAATCTATGGATTTTCAAATATTGTGTAAGTCGTAGTTTCAATTGATCTGCACTAATGGCACTATTACATTAGTACATCGTCATTAAACAAGTGATAAGGAATTGTCAATCTGGATAACTATTGCCCTTCATTATTCATTCCTAGAACGTATCATTTCAGTGTTGTAATTAATGAAAATCTTGGCTCCAGGCAAGAAGATCATAGTTCTTATAAGTATATGTTTTTAACTTTTATCTGTCATTTTCATTTTCAATTTTATTTTGCTTCAGACCATTTTTTAAATATAATTTTTTCATGAGTGCAGTGAAGTAGGTGATTACATGGCTATACTATAACTAACAGAGCAAAAGAGAAACATCATTAAAAAAGAAGCACTTTCTCTTTGATCAGCAACCCATAGAAACCTGCTGACTTCTTTCAGACATTATAGCACTTTTTAATTAACTCACTACTGGCTTTGTTATTGTACAGAATTAAACTACTAGAAGTATGTTAAAGTGATATTAAGCATCTCATTTAAATCCACAAAAAACAGAAAAAATCACTTGAGGCAAGATCTTTGTCCTTAGCTCACCCTATTGTGTCAAAGGTATTGTAGCCCAATATGGAAGGAATGCTGTTTGCCTTGCTTACAGAAGTAATCCAATTGGTTGGGATGTGCCTACTTGTGTGAGTAAGGAGAGCAGTATTAGTAATTTGATAAGCTAAGCAATTTATATAGGTTAAGAACAGAGTTTACACTAATTTTGTATTCCTTTCTTTAGTAAATTCAAGGCACAATTTTAGAATGTAGTTAACAGTTTTTGTAGGTTAATTGCTCAAACTTACATCCAGATCTAAATACACCAATAGTTTTAAACCTATGAATCTTTTGAAAGAGAAAAACCTGGGGCTCAGCTGAATGCTCTATGATTAAGGAGGTGGTAATAGCTCTACATATGGTTTTGGGGAGACAGATTTTTGAACAATTCTAGTGTCTACACTTTTAAGAAGAGGTTGAAAACTTGGAAAGAGTTCAGAAGAGAGCTACTGGAATGATTTGAAGTCTGAAAACATGATTTACAGTGAGAGACATAAGAAACTCAGTCTAGTTAGTTTTTGCAAGAGAAGAATAAGAGTTGACTTGATTGTAGTCTATAAGAACCTACAGGGGAAGAGATTTCTGATAGCAGAGGGTGATTTAATCAATAAGACAAAGGCATGATGGGCTAGAAGCTAGACATATTCAGACTGAAAATAAGGTACAATGTGTTAAGAATGATGGTAATTAACCACTACGACAGCTTACCTAGGGATGTGGTGGACTTGAAGTCTTTAAATCGAGATTGGATGTATTTCTAAGAGAGATGCTCTAACTCAACCAGAATTTAATGCAGGAACTACTAGGTAAAAGTCTATGGCCTTGTTATATAAGAGAACAAAATGGTATAAAAAATCTCTGATACCCTGTTGTGACATTACACCTCATATTCTTCATAGTAATGATTATGATTATGGCATAACTATGATGTATTTTATGCAAGATATGTCAAGTAAGGTATCATTGACAAGGTTATGATTCACTGAATATGATTATCCTATTTGTATGCATGTATCATTTTGGTATCTGAAGTTAGGAATAGTGTTTATGTGTCTATTACAAATGTGTTTACATCTGGGGAATGGCCACTAAGCAGAATGCAATCAATCTAGATGGCTGGCTGAGAAGAGCCATTAGGGAGAAAAATAGGTCTTAGAAAATGCTAATCTCCTATTGGGGAACCTTCCTAAGGACGTTACAAACAGCCTCCAAGCCATGGCTGCTGTGTCCCTACAGGGGTATGTGACCAAGTCACCTGGTATTGGACTCCATCTTGGAATACCAGTGTTTTTCCACTGAAAGGCGTGAGAACTAAACCTGGAGACAAAGGGTTCCTGCCATATGCAAAAGCTATTTAAGGCAGGGGTGTGACATCACTGAGGTTCTTCACTGACTCCCTGCCCAATAATATTGCTGGAAATACCAGAGGAACAAGGACTGCACTGGGAGGAAAGTGCTGGACCCAGGCTAAAGGGATTTCTAGCCTGTGAAAGGAATGCCATGGGTTTTAAGTTGCAGACAAGTGCAAACTTGCCCTCAAGAATCTCTGCAAACTGCTTAAATCAACAAATAGAGTGAGAATTTGCTACTCGTATCTAATCTCTTAGGTATATTAATCTTAGATTGCGGTTTTGTTTATTTGTTAGGTAATCTGCTTTGATCTGTTTGCTATCCCTTATAATCACTTAAAATCTATCTTTTGTAGTTAATAAATTTGTTTTGATTTGTCTAAAACCAGTGTATAGAAATCATAACTTGGGTCAGAAAGCTGTTGTATGTTCCTTTCCAAATTGAGGGAGTGGGTGAATTTCATGAGTTTATGCTGTACAATTCTCTGTGCAGTATAAGATTATATCATTGTGGGTTAAGACTCCAGAGACGGATGCATGCCTTTGGAGCTGAGAGGTGCCTTACCTGATCCTTCCTATGCAGAGCTGATCTCAGCATCTGTGTGTAGCTGTAGCTGGGTGTGTTCCTACCTGTATGTGTGCTGGAGGGGACTTGAGGGCCTGCCATAGCAGTACAGTGTAAAAGGAGCCCAGGCTGGTGGGTCAGACAGGCTCAGTGGTAGCCCAGTTCCAGATGGCACCTGGGAGAACCTGTCACACCCCTAACCATAGTCTGGCACATGGGATTTAGATTAGGCATATGAAGTTCTGACTATACCTTCTGCAAGTAGGACAGTTCCTTCAATTACTATTTTTTACTGTAATATGACAACATTAAATTTAAACTCTGCACTCAGCCAACAGGAGTTATAATGGCCTGAACTTTTAGGGAAAATGCTTTGAGCAATGCTTGTGTGGCTCATAAAGAAAAAAACCTTCAAACATTTTACAATTTCTTGTTTAAGGCTCACTGAAAGATTCAAAACCCCAGTAACTTCTGCAAGCCCTCCTCCTGATTATGAGTTATGCTAATCCAATCAGGGAACAGAAACAATGCAATGTGATTTGTGACCAGTCTCAGCTAACCAAGATAGCAGAATATTCTCAGTGAGTTGATTAGCATTGATCCAAAGAGTTTTAAAAGATGTGCAACAAAATGTGTCATGTAAATTCGAATAATGAATACATTACAGCTGCTCCTGGACTTTCTGTGAGCAGGAAAAAGAGAGACATTAATCCAGAACATTATTCACTGCAAATTATTTTTTCAGCTCTATCACAAACTATTGTACAAAGAAGAACCGTCTACTTTGAAACCTTTCCTTTTGAATGTAAATGGGCTTTAAGGAATGGAAACTAATGTTCTTTCTTCTTTCCTAGACTGATAGGTAGCCTAGTTATGGAAGTTGTAAGCTTTCCTACATGGTGTACTAGCAATCTTAATTGATGAAACATAAGGACATCACATTAAGTGGCATTAAAATAATTCTTCCTTTATGAAACCTTACTGTAGTTCTTGACCTCTGACTATTGCTGAGGCAGCTGTTGAGCTGAGATATCCCAAACATCCAGATTCCTACCAGAGTGCTCTGAAATCATGTATTTCACATTTGTTCTATTGACATTTGCTGTTGCTTCAGAAAAAGTACAATAATGATTATTATTATAGGTTCTTGTCTGCACAATTTGTTTTCCTGTTCAAAATTTAACAGGAAAATTGCTATTTTCAAAATAAGATGGAGGGCACCATGATTATTTCACTCCACTGGTTTCACTCCATTGAAACCATGAAGAAACTGTCAAAAACATTGCCTTGGAGTCTCTCTTGCTCGCAAACATTCTCTGATATATGATACTCTCCCTTTGGCAGCACAGCAGAGTTCGGTGCATTAAAGAACAAGGGCAATGTGATGAACTGAACTTCTTTGCATGTCAATAGCCTTTTGCAACCATGGCACAATGAGGTTCAATGTTATTAGCTATTTTGCAGTGGTTTGATATCAAACTGAATGTCTCTCAGTGGCTTTAGCTCTAGAGGGGGGATTAAATTTGGCACAGGGTGTAGATCAGGGCAGAATTTGTACATACAGTCTTATGATTCTGCACCAAGATGCCAGCTTTCAAATCCAAATACATTTGTACATCCATGTCTTCACATTCTATCACTGCAGGCCCTGTATGATTGTCTCGTTAGGTATTTTACTGTTTTGAGTTTGACCAGAAACCTCGTGGCTGCAGCAGTCATTTTATCAATTATTGAAACACCCTGATAGTTATAAGGGGGAATACAGAGTGTGAAAATGTCAGCTTTCAAAAAGTAACTATGAAGTGGTGCTAGGTTTTATCAGTCATGTCAAGATATAGCTCAACATGACTAAGTTAATATCAGACAATAAATGAACACTGAACCACTGAGTTCTCTATTTTCTTTGTTTGTGGAAATAAAAAGCATCTAATAAAATGGAAAAGTGAATAATTATTATGAATTTAGGAGTCCAATAGAGGTGTGAAGCCCCACGGTATTGGAACAAATTTTATAGTGGGGGTGCTGGAAGCCATTGAACAAAACTGTAATGTATATGATGGAAACCACTTCAAGCCAGGGAGTGCTGCCACACCCCCAGCACCACTAGTTCTAGCACCCCTGTGAAGCCCCACGATAGCTGAGATCATTCTAATGCACATGTCACTGTGATAGCTAAACTCATCACTTCTCTTTAGCTGTGACACTGACAATATGTTGGAATATATGAGATTGAAAATAGAGATGGAAATTCATAAAGGAAGCAGAGGGCTCGCACGTCATAGCTCTCTAGAAAGTGCAGAGCGAATCAGAGACAGAGGCAGCAATCAGAACAAGAAAATATATTGCTCAACTGGTGTAAATTAATCCACAGCTGGTGTAAATTGCATCTGGTATCTGGTGCAATTTGGCTGCAGAGGAGCTATGATGGTTTACGCTACCTGACAGTTTGCCCCTCTTGGGTGAAAGAAGAAGAGAGCTGCTATATCAGGGGCAGAAGTTGAACAACAGGCCTGCTCAATTTTTTTTTCCAGTTTTGAAGTTTCCATTCAAATTTGCGTTGTAATTTCATATTTTGTGAAATAAATCGCAGTGTTTTCACCCCATTTCCACCAATTGGTAAAACAAATTGATAGATCTGAACCTTTTGTGCAGTGTTTATGCAATATTGAGATAGTGAAATTACACTGCTCTACAGCCAAAATGCTTCTGAAATAAAGGTAGTCCAACTTTACTAATTCTGGGTCACTGAGAACGAAAATGGTGCTTAAAATTGTTGATTGACTCTAGTTTTCAAGATATGCTATTGGGTCAGTATATACGACCCTTGACTTGGGAATGGCAGAGGATAACTGAGTTCTAAAAGGAAGGGATCTCAGTTTAAACCAGAAATGACTAAAATACATCATTGACTGGATCTATGAATAAATCTATGACTGGGTTTGGACAGTACATGCTTTTTAGGCAAAACAATGAATGATGCAATCTGAAGCTGGTATTGTGTCATACATGATATGAATTGCATCATGTTATTCCTAGAAGTCATGGATGATGCAATCATAACGAAGCTTGCATCACTCTGCTGAACAAATTGCCCTATATCAGCTCTAGAAATCATACAGTGTTGTGCTCTCCTATTTGTCAGTGTTTGAGTTTGCAAAGGAACACATTTCTGTTTAGCCAAAGTGAGCAGAGATGCCTCGTACTTGTGTGAACAGTGCAGATAACTTCTGCTATGTTTGTGGTGAAGTGACTTTTGCATCACAAAAGCACAGTATAATCACTATGGTTAAGAAAGCCTATCACCTTTCTTTTGGCTGCAAAATTGGAAATCAGGACAAGAGGTGGGCCCCACACATGTGCTGCAACACTTGTGCAACAAAACTTCGCCAGTGGCTGAACAGGAAAAGGAAATCTATGTCTTTTGCAGTGCCAATGAGTTGGAGAGAGCCAACAGATCATACCAGCAATTGTTATTTCTGCATGGTGCCTCCAGTTGGGAAAGGTGTGTCAAAGAAGAAAAAATGGACTATGCATTATCCAAACATTCCATCAGCTATATGTTCAGTACCCCACGGAGAACGACTGCTGGTTCCTGATGCACCAGAATCATTCTCACTTGAGTCAGACGAGGAAGAGGAAGAGGATGAAACTTCTGGTCCTGAACCATCAATGTCACAGGACCCACATTTTCTACCATCCTCCTCCTCTGAACCACACCTCATAACACAAGGTGAACTGAATGACCTTGTCAGGGATTTGGAACTACCCAAGAGTAAGGCAGAGCTGTTGGGCTCCAGACTACAGCAGTGGAATCTCCTGGCAGGCTGTCAGGGCAAATGGAGCCCATCAATGGCTTCATACTATTGCTGGACAGTGACAAGAGATGCTCCATTTAATGAATACAAGAGACAAGCCAAGAAGCGCCGAGTAGACACTGAATAGGACTAAACTATGTACATAATAGTTTTTTGCCTTTTGTTTCATAATAAATTTTATTTATATAACCCTTTTGCTGATTTTTAAAGTGTTACATAAACAGGACAGGTGAAATATTATCATGTAAAGAAACCATAAACACATGAAAAGACCTAGGTTTACAATTTATGAATAAAACTCTACTATCTACACAATATACATAGACATAAAATGTAAAAAACTTAAATATCTTAGAAACGGTAGCCAATCAGTTGTTTTAATTGTCATATTTGAATTCAGCACATCAAAATACATAATAAATATCACATTTTATCTCTGAAGCAGATGACTTCTCAAAAATTGTAGACCAGTGTTATAAGACAAGGGAAAGATCAAACTGATATGCTCTTGGGATCATTAGGAATGTAACAGATCTCTATGATAAAAAATAATGCACCACATACGTTGCTGGGTGTCAGATAAGAAAATAGGGCTTACTTTCACCTCTCTTGTCTAAAGGTCAAATCTTTGTATGTCCTAAATAGTCCTAAAGGCCAAAAGTATCTTAAAAACTGTTTGTTCAGACGGGCAACATCATTGAATATTCCATGCAGAGGGAGTTTGTTCATCCACACTGCAGAAATAATAGCTTGGTATACACACAATTCATATAGCAAAGCTATGTCAGCCAGCAGTGGGAAAAAAATACACTGAGGGCTGGCCCCAGGTTCTTTGCCGCCCCAAGCAAAAAAAAATAAAATAAAATAAAACGTGGTGCTTCCCCTTGAAAAGAGATGTCCCCAAAGGGCCAGAATGCTGCTCCTTCAGAAGTGCTGCCCCAAGCACATGCTTGAAACACTGGTGTCTAGAGCCGGCCCTGAACATACCCCTAGTAATACAGCTATGTCAATAAACGCCCCTAGCGTACACAGAATTATGCTTCTGTTGGCATTGCTAATGTCATTCGGGGAGGTGGTGTTGCTATCCCAGGAGAAAAGATCCTTGTATTGGTATATGCTGCATCTATGCTAGGGAGTATGCTGATATAGCTGCACCAGCATAGGCTGTGTTTACACTGCAGAACCTCTCTCTGCCACATGTGTCTGCAGCTCCTTAAGGTGGGGAGGAAGGCTATCACGGGGTTGGGAGGTTGCATCCAAGGCCGGTAGTACCACCTAATGGCAATACTCCAGACTCTGTCACCCAATGGCTAGAATCTGTGGCCACATTGTCTAGCAGCTAGAGTCAGTGGCTCAGGGTAGGGGAACCCAAGCCCACTCTGCTCCACTGGGTTCCAAACCAGGGAACTTCAAAATAATGGGCCAGCTAGATGGCCTAGGGGCAGACTCCTTTATACCTGTTCCCTGGGCCCAGTCCTACCCCAGCTCCTTTTCCTTTGTATGCCCCACAATTCTGTCTTGAGGTTCCCCTTGCATCTCCTCAGGTCACTCTCTGGAGTGTCTTCCCCTATCTGCAATGACTCATCATCCTCAACCCCTGCAGTTGAAGGGCCTGTAGCGGCTTGGTCCTGGCTGTTTGGAGTCCTGGCGGCTTCTCTGCAGGAGGTTTCCACACACAGCTGCTCTCCTGCTCCATTAGCCCAGAACAAGCTGAACCTCTCCCTTTCGAACTCTCCTATCACTTGGAGCCTGCCCAGAAGGGGAGAGGGTGCTGGGCTTTCTGTGTCCAGAACACTTCCTTAACTCTCATCTCGCCAGTGTGGGGTTTGTAGACCCCATGACAAGGGCCCAGAGTCTCAAAGATATTTAGGCACCTAACTCTCATTGAAATTAATGGGAGTTAGATTACTAAATAACTTTCAGTATCTGTGCTAAAGGCTCTCAGAGAACCAAATGTGTGAACAGTGGTTCCATGCATTGTATGGGCTGAAACCAGTGTGAAGAGGATGGAAGAGCAGTAGGCTGCATCTACCTATCATCTGTATTATCAGCTATGACACAGCTACACAGGCAGGGGGGACAGATGCGTTTGTGAGTTCAGCCCCCTAGTTCCAGGCTATTTTCCTGGAAAGCAAAGCTCGCTCTGTTCCTCAGGATTCAGCCCGAAGTGCACAAATGCACAACCTTTCTACTTGTTATAATGTTTTTGTTGTTGGATATCAATGTCTCTTTCATAAGTTATGGAAAAGCAGTTTCCAAGGGTCATGCTCATGATGAGTTGCCTCTCATGCTCCTTACTGCAATTCTAGAGAAAAGTCTAACTGTGGGGGAGTACATGTCAGAGCATTGCTCCTGTGTAGGGATTCTGAGGGCTGTGGAAAAATACACAGATTGTTACAGCCAAGTAACAAAAGGGGGAGGGAAGCCCTAACTGATTTGATGCAGCCTAAAACAAAGAGCTAGTTCTCTCTTCTTTTCACTTCATTATTTTAAGCTTCCTGTCCAACTGCTGCTGGGTGACTACAAAGTACATAATAAAATTAATAACAGCTCATTGCCACCAGCTGCTCACAAGCAACAGATGCAACTGTAGATCCACGTAGTCGTTTTTTCTTCCTGTCCAGTTATACTCCATCCCAAGCAAGAGGTACATGAAAAATGAAACTACAAAATGAGATGCTGATAAATCAACCTGTTCTCTTGAACCTGCTTGCTGCCACAAGCAGTAGTTGTAGAAGAGCACTGATTATTTAGGACCAACACGTTCATTAAGAAAATCCAGGCTTGGTGTTATGCAACTAGGGGCATTTCCTCTCTATGGCACCCAGCCTGAGTAATTCGGCTGAATCCATGAGGAAGAGTCTTTATCCCCTCCAGCTTATGGACCAAAAGCCCAGCTGCTCCATATCAGGGCTTAGACTCCAGAGCCCCGGACCCCCAGCTCTGAAAGGAAATAGACCAGGAGGACTCACAGAGTTTTGGATCCACTGGTCCCAATCATGCCTTACTGCTAGTCACCCCAGCACACAGGTAACACCACAGCTCCTCTGTTATGCACGCTTCCCAAATCCTCCCCCCTTTTCCTTACAGCCAAGATTTAATAGTTCCAGCATACGTGGGATCCCTCCACACAGGAATCCCCCTTAAATTGTTTCTCTAAACAATGTGTTTCTTCTCTGGGACTTCATGTTGTTTTCCCTCATTTGCAATACTATACATTCTAGTGGTTAGTGCTTGCATAAGCTAAATAAGTACATAAATAAATACATAAATAAAATAAAAATGTATAATCTGCATATTGTTTATTTTAGAAGGCACAATTCCCTGGTAATGAGGTTATTCCAAGTAGAAAAGAAGAGGTGGGAACCTCACAAACTACCTGTATGTATCATTGTTCACTGTCCTCTTGGTACTTCAGTTGCCCTGCTTAAACAGCAATTACTCAATGTGTATGCTCATTGTTTCTGCTATGTTCCAAATCCTGCTTGCCTTACATCCCATCCACTGAAGTCAATGAGTCTGCTCATGTAAGCAAGAAAGCAGGAGTTGAACCTACAGATATTTTGACTAACCGCATGGCTGAACTTTCTCCCTTCCTCTACACACAGTTTATTGACTTCTCATGAAAGGAAAAGGATTTGAAATATGCAGGCAAGATACTTTGTGTCCACCTGTGAATCCTGTAAGGGTTATGCACTCTAACTCTTGCATACTTACACTTGTGTATGGCTTTTGTTGTGGTAATGGTGTTTTTCACTTATTCAAGTTACGGTACTTCCAATCAGTTTTCTAACTGCCAAACTTTACCCTCAGTCAATGACAATTGCATGCACGTAAGCAAGGGATAACTGGAGACCGTATAGATAAGTGAATGAGGCACAAGATTCTGAGTCAAGAGACTTTGGTTTTGCTTCCAGCTGAGCCACTGGCATGCTGTATTATCTAGAGCAGCAGTTCTCAAACTTTAGTAACCCAAGGACCCCCATTTTGATTTAAAATTTTTTGGAGTCCCTCAAGCCCTGCCCCCACTCCACCTCTTCCCACACCCCACTCACTCCAGCCCCCCCTCCCTCCGTTGCTCACTTTCCCCAACCTTCACTCACTTTCACCAGGCTGGGGCGGGGGGCTGGGGTGCAGGAGGGAGTATAAGTCACTTTGCTTCTATGTACCTCTTTTTTCCTCTTTGTCTGTCTTAGACTGTAAGCTCTTCAGGAAAGGGACTTACTATGTGTTTGTACAGTGCTGGTACATTAGGGCCCCAATCTCAGTTGGAGCCTGTAGCACTACTTTAGTAGAAAGAAAGAAAAAGAAAGAAAAAGAAACTAGAGCTGGTCACAAATTTGCTGACAATGTTTTTCCATTAGAAATTGCCAATTTGTCCAAATCAAATCATTCCACCGAAATATGTCAGTTTGAATGAAACTTCAATGGAAACCATGTAGGTTTTCTGCCCACTCACCTGCCTGCTTGACAGCTTATCCTACTGGCTGTGGAGGACCAAGGGTTTCCTGGGCTCTCAGGCACCTTGGCAGCCTGCCTTGCGGGAAGCTTGAGAACTGGGGGTCCCTAGCCCCAGACTCCTCAGTAGCTCACTGGGGAACATATTTCATTTTGGATACACAGACATTCCTGATGCAAAAACATAGTGGCATTTTCTAAACATAATGAAATGGACACCCAACTGTAGGAAAAAATTCAAGTGTTTGGACTTTGGTTTCCCTACAGTGCATGTGAAATAATAGTGTGAAATAGTACAGCAGGAAGTAATTTGGCAGACCTAACAGATTAGGAGTCTCTTCGAGTAAAGTCCTTTGCCTTAAATGACTATTTAAGGCTTCTTTTAAATGAAGGAAGTCAGGCAAACTGTTACTGGCAAAAGAGATAGTGCTAGTTCCATATGGTACAGTTAATATTCAGATTTAGATCCTCAGCCCTGAAATATAGCTACCCTCTGAAAGACCAACAGCCACGCAAATTTCATGAGCTGGAAGACAACAGACTTACACACTTCACGGTGATACTAGCTTTACTGTTTACTTTGAGTTGGCAAATGTCTGGGACAGACAGATAGAAAACCCAGATGCTCCATGATGAAGAAATGGGATTTCTATCTATAAAAGAAATGGGCTTTTTCTGAGTGTTGTGAGGCAGAAATAAAATCTTAGCCGGGCAGAACACCATGGGCAGGCAATAGCATCCCGCCAATTATTCAAAACTCTGTTACCATATGGAATGTACTTTCAGCACTTCTGTTAGGAGTTCTCAAGAGTGTGTCCCTGCCTGCATACTTTTTGAAAACAATCCAATGCAGCAGCATGTCTTACTCTAACCAATTGTTCTTGTGACTATAGTGAGAAAATAGAAATGCACGTGTATTGGTAAATGGGGAGTATGGGTTCACTGTCGACGATATTACACTTAGCCAAAGTGATTGAAACACTAAAACAGTCCATAGGAAAAGTGGATCTACAGAAGAGAAAGGGCAGTATATCTAGGAGTTTATGCTGGCTTTATACAGTAATATGTAAACACCTTCTAAAAAATGGGCATAGACAATTATTTTGGATAGCATTGTGTCCTAAGTTCTGACTGATTAAAATTATACGATAACAAATTAATGTGTTTACCTAGGTGCTTATACTGCCCCAATTACTGTAGGAAAAAATACCCTCACAACGTAGGGAAGTATTATAAATGCTAGTGTGTGATGGTGAACTGAGAGAGAGAGAGCAAGAGATTAGACAACTTGCCCATGGTCGTATATCAGCTCTATGGCAGTGAGAGGAATTAAACCCAGGTTTTGAGAGTCCTAATCTAGGCCATACAAGACCATCATCCCTAGATCCAGCCTGTATTGATACCAAATCACTGTTCTAAATGCAATCCAGGGCAGTATGCATTTAAAAAAAATCTTGTCAGTAGGAACACTACTGCACGTCCCAGTAGCTAATAGAGGAAGTGAGACACCTGGCCAAAATCCCTTCTTTTCAGCATTTTTTGTTTCTTAGATGAGAATTTGTTTTTTAAATTTGTATTTCACCTCTTGAGCAACTTTCATTTTCTTCTGCTCTTTCTGCCCCAGATTGCTTCCATTTCATTAGTCCCCAATACGTTTCCATAGGTTGATATTTTTATTCTATTTTGCTCAGATACCCATCTGTTCTTTGTCGTTGCATGAGAAAGCTCTAGAGCAGTGAATGTCCAGGACTCAAGTGGGTTACTGAGAAATACCAACAGGGCTCCAAGTTTGACAGGAATATTTAATAGCATTTATTGTTAAACATAGCATATTGAGAAATATTCTCTGGGTTTAGGCTGTAAATCTAATGTAAATTCAGAATGAAAACTGATAAGATTCTTTATTCTTGTATGCAGGTTACAGAACCCATTGCAAAGAGTCAGTGGCCTCAGTCTAGGACTTGTCTTCATGCTCTTGTTTTTGTCTTCCTGCTAGGTTAACATCATCTTAAATATTTTCTCCTGCATATTTAAATTATAATTCCGCATTTTTAGCTATTGAATTCCTGCTGAGACCTATAGGGGGTACAGATGAAGCTTGATGCAGAATGTACATTTGTAAATTGTATCAGTACTTTTCCATTATTCAGCCTCATTCATCCCAAATAAGTATGTAGGAAAATGATGTGTATCTCAAAATGTATGAAAATAGTGGTGTGAAGGTTACACCTGTCATGGTGTTCACAGTGAGCAGTGGGTGGAGACTACAGAAGAAGATCATCCCCATTAAAGGAAGTCAAATTGTTGTTACGATGCAAGAATATGAACACAGATGGCTTGTTCTACTTTTGTCATAACACGTGATGTGCTTTATAATGTAGGATACAGAATAGGTATCAGAAGATGTAATTACATCTGGCAATCTATCATTCTGAAGAAACGTAGAAGAAGCTACTTAGGGGCTTAGCATGGAGCTCAGCTGAACTTGTATTAGCACTAACATTGTGCCAACAGTAACATGTGACTAGAAGGACACAAAGCACATACAGTCACCCATCATATTGGGTGTGGGGTCCTGTGGAGTTTGTAGGGTGATGTTTTCCCAAACCAGTGGATCCAGGAGATCTGAATGGAGGAGCAAGCCCAGACCCCTGTAGGCAGAAGTTGTCCACATAAAGAGCTGCCCTCCAAGCTGCATTACTGCCCACCTGCCTCCCCCCTGACAGGATTTGTGCTACTCTAATTCCACCTGCAGCTGCTTAGTAACATTGATAACAGGGACTGCTCCTTAGTCCATACTGCTTTAGTCAGCATTAACTCCTGTTAGTATAATGGCCAGTCCTCTCTCCCTGACACTTCACCAAAATTCTCAGAACATCTTCTGGTTAGAGTTCCAGTGGATGGTCTTCCATAGGGTTTACAGGAGGGAAACCATCCATCGGGGTGTCCCTTCCATACAAGCAGAGGAAAATCTACCTGTGGTGGGTCTCTTCACTACACATAAATAAATGTTGCTTCATTTTAATGTTTTCAAGCAAAAAGCAAACAAACAAAACAACAACAAAGACTGCCGAAATTTCAGATTAAATTTTTCAGTTAATTTTTATAGATCATCAACATTGCTAAATTCTTCCTTTTTTGGAGCAATTAATTTATAGCTCACAACATCTACTGTCAAGGAAGCACCAGAACTCAATTCAGACCATGTCAGAACTAGATGCTCCAGCAATGACCGACAGCTATCACAGATGGATTGAAAGAGTTACTTAACATGACTCTGAGGGAAATGTGACAATTAAATTCTTGCATTTTTCCAGGATGCATTGCACATTCAAATAAATAAAGTACAATGAAACAAAATTTTGATCAGATTTTTATATCTTCAACACACCCCTCAAATAATTGCACGTGCCCACATGGGGATGCACAGAAACACACATGCATACGTGTGTATACTTTTGCATTCTGCCTTGAAGTAAATAACTGCAAATTATTTATCTTTGTTAAAATACCTTTGTTGCAACAACATATTTAAAAATAACCGGAGAGATCTCTTATTTGTTTGGCAGATTGACATTTTAAAAAGTTTTTTTCTGAAACTTGTTTTAATCCATATACATTTCACAGGATTTTTCTTCTGTCAGGTTTCTGTTACAATTTTACTCTTTGTCCAGCATGATGTTTGCTCATTCTTTTACATTTTCTTTTTTGTTTCTCTCTTTTTTCCAGGCATCCATTTGAAGAAGATTTCACTATAAAGTATCTCTGCTGATGTTTTGCTTTTTTTGTATGGCAAGTGTATTTTGCTACTTAAAATGGTCTGTTTCTTTTCAAGCAATTTCTTTATGTGGGCTCCACTGTAATGAGGTTGAGAGAATGGATGAATTCATTACAAAGCAACCTGTGCTGTTTTTCAAACTGCAAAAGGTATCATGATAAAATGCTTTGAGTTCTCAAAGAAACCTTCCAGCAGGGGGATGTAGAATTCCAGTTTCAGATGTGTTGCAGAATAGGTGGGACAATTATCTTTCTGTGTCATGAACGCTAAAATGGATCTATTTAAAAAAAAGGCAGAGAGAGTGAGAGAGAGTTGCAGAGCTTGCATAATTACTAACTTGTTTCCCTGTTGTAGTCAGAATAAATTTTGATGCTGATCTGTTGAATTACATACCTGATGACTGTCCAGCAAATGCTTAGGGCGAGTATTTTCTGAATAAGTTCATACTGAACAATGAAGTGAGGAAATGAGACCACATATATACACACACAATTTGGAAACTGTAGGGCAATAACATGTGGCTTGAAACACTGCAAACTGGAATGGTAGAGTTTCACATTGCTCTGGCATATAGTTTTCACTATTGTATTGTACAACTCTAATAATATTTTAAGATAAGGTAGATGAATATAATACATGGAAAAAAGAGTGTTGATTGAATCTGAAGTCATCTAGAAAAGTCATAGGAATAACACTGCGATCCACAAAGCCTGAGTTAGGTGCCTAGACTCCCTATACAACAAATAGGGGGAGGTTGGCATCATACAACATAATCCAGAGAGCCAGCACACTAGGCAGAGAGCTGCCTAAGCTAGTCAATGGATGACGGTGACCAGAGGTGTTTGCTAACCCTGCCCCTGTCACAGAGTTCAGCACCTTAGTCCATTCTGCAGGAAGGTGCCTATTTCTGCTAGTGATTCATGAACTGGGAGAAGATGGATATTCATCTGCCTATGTTGTGTGTGGGGCCTGAAACAAAATGGGATGAGGAGAAGGAGTACATTGCCCTCCCTTATAACTTTTAGCCCAGTGGTCAGGGTACTCATCCAAGATGTGAGAGACCCCTGGCTCAAGTTCCCCCTCCACTTTAAGAGAGATTCACCACCTCTCAGGTGAGTGCCCTAGTTACAGGCCGATAGAGCCATTCTAACTCTTTCACTGGCCCAATATTTAATTACAGTGTACTCATTTATCTGAACCCCTATTGATCAAATTCCACATTATCTGAATCTCTTCCTTGTCCCCCATGAATCTCATGCTGGGGACAAGGAAGAGATTCAGATAATATAGAGGTTCAGACTGTAGAGTAAAAACCTCCCCATCCAGAAGTGCAGGAGGAAGAAAAGCCCCTGGCCACAGCAGAGGCTGCTGCTGAATGGCTCTAATCCTCTCGATTATCTGAACTCCTGATTATCTGAATAAAATCCCTGCCCTCCCCCAGGCTGTTATGATAAGCGGGAATAGACGGTATTCAATTAAAGTAGAACTCAACAGAAAAGATTGAGGAACACCCACATCAGAATATTGCATATCCCAGTCATTTTCTCACCCCTGCCTTCCCAGCGCTAAACTCACCCGAGGGGCTGGATCCAGTTGGCGGTCTCTGAGCATTCCTATCGGATTGAGCCCTGAACAAAACATAGGCAGAGGAATGTCTCTCCCACCGGTCTGTGAGTCGCTGTGGGACACAACAAGGAGACAAGCATATGGACGCCTGGAGAAGGAAGCAGTGGACATGCTCAGGGGCTGAAACATAGGCACTTGGGGAACTGTTACTGCAAAAATGTTTAGGCACCTACAGGGTTAGGAGGCAGCTGAGCAGGAGTTTTGTGGATCAGAGTGGTGCTTAAAAACAGGATTTATATGCCTAAAATGGGACTTAGGCACCTAAATATCATGGTGAATCATCCCCTTGGTACTATAAACCCTCCTGACCAACTGCTACTGCTTGCCTATTAAACAAGAAGCATTTGAGCCCTGCTCATAGAGGGAATTTAAGATAACAATTCCAAGAAAAATTGAAAATCAGAGCATGCTGTGAGTTTTAATTTGGATGTTTAGGTCACTGTTCCAGTTGAGCCAGTTTGGCACCTCTCTCTTCGAGAGAGCCATTACTTTTCCCCAACTCAGGAATTGCAGCATTATTTTAAGGACACACCCTTCCCCTCCAGACACCCCGTATGCTCATCTGCATTGAAGTGAGCCATACTGATGTATTTCAGCAGCACTATATTTGCAGGTCTGGTTGTTGTTTGTATTTAGCAAAGGATTGTATTGACTAATTTGATATTGAGCCGATTAATTTAATACCCATAAAATGAACATGAAAGTCACTGTTACCAGAAGTGATTCACAAATCTCAAAAGTTTCGGAACCTCTTTCCGTAGATGGGATTGTGCCACAAAGCTAGGATCCAAATCCAAATTTTCCCTAATTTAGGAGCTGTTCATTCCGTGGGTCAAAAATAGGCCCAGTGGCTTTGCCAGACCTTGAGAGGAAGGATGGTCTTGTGGTTAAGTCATTGGTCTTAGACTGAGGGGTCTAATTCTGATTGGACACTGGTGTCAGTCAGGAGTAATTCTATTGAAGTTAATAGTGATGCAATGGTGTAACATCAATGCAAGAAAGGTCAGAACCAGGTTCTTGGGTTCTATTCCCCAGCTCTTCCATGGACTTCCTTTGTGAACTTTGGCAAGACATCTATGAACTTCAGTGCTCAGTTTCCCCACATGCTTCACAGTTGTATTGTAAAGATAATTCATTAATGCTTTACAAGGGTAAACATTGTATGAGGGTAGTAGGGACAAGTCTATAAATAAATACATCTTTGTGGGAAAGCCTGACTTTGTTTAGAAAATCAATATTTTAAAAATACTGACAAACCGAGAAGGTGCTGATCTCCACCTTTTGCCCTTCCCCACCCTGCCTCCCATGTTCTTAGTGCTAAAATAAATTCATAATTCCTGGGAATATGTGAAGAAAATATGTACAGCCTAGACCGTCAGCTGGTGTAAATTGTCATAATTCCATTGAAATCAATGGCGTCACCCCAGTTTACACCTACAGAGCATCTGACCCATATAGATCTGTAAGAAAAATGGGGGGATTTTGGCAAGGGGACCAGAGTCCCTTTTATCTACTTACCTAGCCTCAAAAGCCACAGTCCCTGGAACCGAAATGCCCTGGGTTCAGTCTTCTTGAGCCTCCTTTCCCCTTGTGGAGTTCCTTTCCGCTAATAAAAGTTTCCTCAAATCAGTCGCTCACTCCTCACCTTCCCCTATTCACCCTGAGATTTCTTATCCCAAAATAGCAATTCCTTTAGCACACGTAAGTTGGAATTTGGACTGGATCATGTGAGTGGTTCAAAAGCTGCATTACTAGCCATAGCATATGCCAACTGAGGAAGGAAATGTTTCTAACCTAATTGTAGAAAATTGCGTTCAGGGAAATATAACAGAATAATCACTGAAACAAAATGCCACCAAAGCCAATTAAACGGTTCTGAATTAAAGAAACCAAGCTGTTGTTCATGTACCAATGCCAGTGCTCACCAGTGCTTTCTGTTATCCAATAACTAGGCTAATTCATGGGCTCACTCCTACCCCCACTGGAATAAGTGGCAAAACTCCTAATGATTGCAGTGGGAGCAGAATCCAGTTAATAATCTGTCAACTGCCAGTTCAGTAGGATTCATAATTGTGCAGTTGGCCATGTAAAAATGTTCAGCTGAAAGTCATATTTTGTAAAAACAAATCTAGAGCATGTTCTCTCCCCAGACATTATTCTTTGGTTAGCATTACAGTTGAGACTCCCAGGCAGAAGTGAAGTTGCAATGGGGCACTGTGCTCCATACAGCCTTGTCCTTCTACGCTCCCTCCACCAAAAGCATAATTTCTGCTGTCAGGGGACCTTTGCATGAGTTTATGGCAGCAGAAATTGACTCTGTCTCATGTCTAGGCTTTTTCTTAAACATATTTTAGTGTATTTTTTTACGATTGTCACAGGATAGCTGACCAATGGAGGGGGTATCAGTTGTGGGAGGAGTAGGGTGCAGCAACCGCAGCAGGGACCAAATAGGCTCTGCCATTGTAAACATCAAAAGAAAAGGAGTCAAGATGCACCTGCCAATTGGGGGCAGGTATTATGGACAAGAGGGGCATGTAAGTTGTGTCTGCAGAGATCATTGAGATTACTGATTCGTGCAGGGTGCTGAGGACCTGGATGTCATATTTTCTATTGTTAAGGGTTACAATTGTTTTGTTTTTTTTATGGTGTTCATTATACAGAAGGGGCCAGCTGCAAAATACAGATCTGAATCTGTTTGAATTCTTTTCTATAAAATTCAGATACAGAGTTTTAGCCTGGGCCCACCTCTGTTACAAACTCCTATTTCTCACCTTGCAGCTTATTACTGGTGGTAGGAGACTCATTGCAGAAATATACAGAGACATCAATTTGGAACAAAACAGATGGGAGAATCATTTCATTTGATGGATATTTTTCTATATTTGGTCATTTTAATTCACTTTAGAAATGTTTTCTGCATTCACAGGCAAAAGGAGGTTGAACAGGAGATGTGGCAATTGAAATGTAACACTTAGGGAATTTAATTAGCACCTCAAGCAGATCACAGCTCTCTTTCACTTAAATAATCACTTGTGTATTTTGCTAAGGTACAAGCTTCTGAAAATAACAAAAATGCCCTTGCAATTGACTGATATTTGGGAAAGTGCAGTTTGACTTTTCCTCTTGCACACTATCAAGTACATTGTCCAGTGTATATAGTACACATCATTCACAATAGAAGCACCAAACTGCATTTGGTGGTTCAGGAGCAGAGTGCTGTAGAGGGATGCTCTAGAGCCACAAGTATGGAACATGGACAAGAGTAGAAAGAGAGAACAATACAATGTCTTGGCTTCAATGGGAACAGAATCAGACCTCTGCTTTCTCAGTCTGGCCTGTTCCTCTTGAAAGAGAGTCATTTTATTAAATTTCTAACACTTTCACAGAGACCCCAGCTCTACCATCTTGCTCTCTTGTACCAGAATAATTATATTCTGGTAGGTCTCAATCTATTCCCCCTATCCCTCACCCCCAGTGGATTGCTGATATAAGGTTTCCTTGCAATGTACTTCTCTAAAATGAGATCATTTAAAACTGTTCTGAATGTGGCAAAACACCTAACTTCTTACTTCTGAACGAGTCGTGACTATATAAGCTATCTAAATCCTGTGAGAATGCACAGTCCACTAGAATAATAGTTGCAAAGAGTCCTGTGGCACCTTATAGAATAACAGACGTTTTGGAGCATGAGCTTTCGTGGGTGAATACCCACTTCGTCGGATGCATGTAGTGGAAATTTCCAGGGGCAGGTATATATGTGCAAGCAAGCTAGAGATAACAAGGTTAGTTCAATCAGGGAGGATGAGGCCCTGTTCCAGCAGTTGAGGTGTGAAAACCAAGGGAGGAGAAACTGGTTTTGTAGTTGGCAAGCCATTCACAGTCTTTGTTTAATCCTCAGCTGATGATGTCAAATTTGCAGATGAACTGAAGCTCAGCAGTTTCTCTTTGAAGTCTGGTCCTGAAGTTTTTTGCTGCAGGATAGCCACCTTAAGGTCTGCTACTGTGTGGCCAGGGAGGTTGAAGTGTTCTCCTACAGGTTTTTGTATATTGCCATTCCTAATATCTGATTTGTGTCCATTTATCCTTTTCCATAGAGACTGTCCAGTTTGGCCGATGTACATAGCAGAGGGGCATTGCTGGCATATGATGGAGTATATTATATTGGTGGACGTGCTGGTGTATGAACCGATGATGGTGTGGCTGATCTGGTTAGGTCCTGTGATGGTGTCGCTGGTGTAGATATGTGGGCAGCGTTGGCATTGAGGTTTGTTGTGTGGATTGGTTCCTGAGCTATGGTGTGGCGTGCAGTTACTGGTGAGAATATGTTTCAGGTTGGCAGGTTGTCTGTTGGCGAGGACTGACCTGCCACCCAGGGCCTGTGTAAGTGTGGGATCATTGTCCAGAATGGGTTGTAGATCCCTGATGATGCGTTGGAGGGGTTTTAGCTGGGGACTGTATGTGATGGCCAGTGGAGTCCTGTTGGTTTCTTTCTTGGGTTTGTCTTGCAGTAGGAGGCTTCTGAGTACACATCTGGCTCTGCTGATCTGTTTCCTTATTTCCTTGTGTGGGTATTGTAATGTTAAGAATGCTGGTCCCATGGGAAGGAGACTCTGGAAAAATTCCACCACGATTTCAGCAGCTTCCACCCCACCATCAACCTCAGCCTGGACCAATCTACACTGGAGGTCCACTTCCTAGACACTACGGTGCAAATAAGTGATGGTCACATTAACACCACCCTATACTGAAAACCTACTGACTGCTATGCCTACCTTCATGCCTCCAGCTTCCATCCCAGGCACATCACACGATCCATTGTCTACAGCCAAGCTCTGAGGTACAACCGCATCTGCTCTAACCCCTCAGACAGAGACCAACACCTACAAAATCTCCACCAAGCATTCTCAAAACTACAATACCTGCACGAGGAAATAAGGAAACAGATCAAAAGAGCCAAACGTGTACCCAGAAGCTTCCTACTGCAAGACAAACCCAAGAAAGAAACCAACAGGACTCCACTGGCCATCACATACAGTCCCCAGCTAAAACCCCTCCATCGCATCATCAGGGATCTACAACCCATCCTGGACAATGATCCCACACTTTCACAGGCCTTGGGTGGCAGGCCAGTCCTCGCCAACAGACAACCTGCCAACCTGAAACATATTCTCACCAGTAACTGCACACTGCACCATAGTAACTCTAGCTCAGGAACCAATCCACGCAACAAACCTCAATGCCAACACTGCCCACATATCTACACCAGCGACACCATCACAGGACCTCACCAGATCAGCCACACCATCACTGGTTCATACACCTGCACGTCCACCAATATAATATACTCCATCATATGCCAGCAATGCCCCTTTGCTATGTACATCGGCCAAACTGGACAGTCTCTATGGAAAAGGATAAATGGACACAAATCAGATATTAGGAATGGCAATATACAAAAACCTGTAGGAGAACACTTCAACTTCCCTGGCCACACAGTAGCAGACCTTACGGTGGCCATCCTGCAGCAAAAAAACTTCAGGACCAGACTTCAAAGAGAAACTGCTGAGCTTCAGTTCATCTGCAAATTTGACACCATCAGCTGAAGATTAAACAAAGACTGTGAATGGCTTGCCAACTACAAAACCAGTTTCTCCTCCCTTGGTTTTCACACCTCAACTGCTGGAACAGGGCCTCATCCTCCCTGATTGAATTAACCTCGTTATCTCTAGCTTGCTTGCACATATATACCTGCCCCTGGAAATTTCCACTACATGCATCCGACGAAGTGGGTATTCACCCACGAAAGCTCATGCTCCAAAACGTCTATTAGTCTATAAGGTGCCACAGGACTCTTTGCTGCTTTTACAGATCCAGACTAACACAGATACCCCTCTGATACTAGAATAATAGTTGATCTCTTTATTGTGAAAGAATCCTATAGACTCTAGTAGAGAATGACACAGACCAGTAGCCTCACCTCAGTCCCTGGAAAAATCATGGAACAGGTTCTCAACAAATCCATTTTTAAGCACTTGGTGGGGAGGAAGGCGATCAGAAACAGTCAACATGGATTCACCAAGGGCATGTCATGTCTGACCAACCTGATTGCCTTCTCTGATGAGATAACTGGCTCTGTGGCTATGAGGAAAGTGATGGCTGTGATATATCTTGACTTTAACAAAGCTTTAGATATGATCTCCCACACATTCTTGCCAGCAAGTTAAAAAAGTATGGACTAGATGAATGAACTATAAAGTGGATAGAAAGCTGGTTAGATCGTCAGGCTCAACGAGTAGTGATCAATGGCTCTATGTCTAGTTGGCAGCCAGTATCAAGCAGAGTGCCCCAGGGGTTGGTCCTGGGGCTGGTTTTGTTCAACATCTTCATTAATGGTCTGGATGATGGGATGGATTGCACCCTCAGCAAGTTCGCCCTAATCTGGGCGGGGGGGAAGTAGATACACTGGAGGGTAGAGACAGGGTCCAGAGTGACCTAGATGAATTGGAGGATTGTGTCAAAAGAAGTCTGATGAGGTTCAACAAGGACAAGTGCAAAGTCCTGCACTTAGGACGGAATAATCCCATGCACTGCTACAGGCTGGGGACTGACTGGCTAAGCAGCAGTTCTGCAGAAAAGAACCTGGAGATTACAGTGGACAAGAAGCTGGATATGCGTCAACAGTGTGCTCTTGTTGTCAAGAAGGCTAATGGGATATTGGGCTGCATTAGTAGGAGCATTGCCAGCAGATCTAGGAAGTGATTATTCCCCGCTATTCAGCACTGGTGAGGCCATATCTGGAGT
The DNA here is from genome assembly GCF_007399415.2 of Gopherus evgoodei. Taxonomy (NCBI): domain Eukaryota; kingdom Metazoa; phylum Chordata; order Testudines; family Testudinidae; genus Gopherus; species Gopherus evgoodei. The sequence continues at coordinate 121,018,852 of NC_044322.1, forward strand.
ATTGCGTCCACTTTCAGTCCCCCACTACAGAAGGGATGTGCACAAATTGGAGAGAGTCCAGCAGAGGGCAACGAAAATGATTAGGGGGCTGGGAGACATGACTTATGAAGAGAGGCTGAAGAATGGGGCTTATTTAGTCTGCAGAAGAGAAGAATGAGGGAGGATTTGATATCAGCCTTCAACTGTCTCCAGGGGGGTTCCAAAGAGGCTGGAGCTCTGCTGTTCTCAGTGATGTCAGATGACAGAACAAGAAGCAATGGTCTCAAATTGCAGTGGTGGAGGTCTAAGTTGAATATTAGGAAACACTATTTCACTAGGTGGGTGGGGAAGCACTGGAAGGGGTTATCTAGGGAAGTGGTGAAATCTCCATCCTTAGAGGTTTTTAAGGCCTGGCTTGACAAAGCCCTGGTTGGGATGATTTAGTTGGGGTTGGTCCTGCTTTGAGCAGGAAGTTGGACTAGATGACCTCCTGAGGTCTCTTCCAGCCCTAATTTTCTATGATTTGTCTATTATTCTAATTTTTGATCTGCCTTACATAATTAAAATTATTTCCCTGATGTAGAATTCTGGAGGATGACTAAAAAGTAAACCCCACAGAAAAGGTTCCCGTGCTTTATTTAAATTCTATGGGCCTGCTTTTTCACTTGATTACATAGTTTAATGCAGGTGGTAACTCCAGCGTAAAACTGACATAACCAAGTGAAAATTCAGACCTGATAGTTTTAGAGCAGCATCCTATTGGTTTAATCCCTACTAAGTGCCACAGCACTTTCCCAAACAGGTTCCTTTCATTGCTACGTGTATTTAATCTAACCTTTCATTTGGCTGGCAGTCTGGAAAATGCCACTGTACTTTTGCATTTACAGATCAAGCCCAAGAAAGAAGATTTTTTCTTTTGATCTAGACTCTGGTTCTTTTGAACACACTGGCTCATGTACTGACCTTGATCTGTGGATTTATTTCCACAGATTCCACTTCATACTATGTAAGGATCAAGAACATTATATGGCCAGCTATTGCTTTGTACATGAATATAAGCTCCATGTGGGTGGACACATGTAATTGCCTGGAGCCCCATCAAAGAACACAGGTTCTTATTGCAAGATCAAGTCCTATGCCTTAGCCAAAGATTTTGAATTTATCCTTAGTTGCATGTGTCTGTTTATTCTGTAGCATTCTAATTATGTTACATTCTCTGGAGTCTTATAATGAATTGATGATAGGAATAAATTCTGATTTGCTCCTTCCTGGAGTATTTTTAAATAGGACCAGTTCATATACAAATTTACAGATTAAGTTAATGTCATATAAGATGTAACATTCCTTTGTGGTTTAGCCTGTCATTAAGTCTGATTATTCTACTGTGTTACAAGCTTACTCAGAGCAGGAGAGAAAAACATCTTGTCTTCTTGACAGGGTGAGGGTGCAGAGGGGGAAGATTATATAAAAGAGATAGCAGGCCTAGATCTGCCTCTTTACTCTGGATTTGCATCAGTGTCATTCCATGCACTTCAGAGAGTCTGAATTTGCTTCTGAGTAACCAAGAGCAGAATTTGGCCTGCTCTGTATAAAAGCTGCATCCTGTTGCTATGGTAACCAAAGTTCTAAGAATTATAGATGGCAAATAACACCCGGTTGTTGTGATAAATGGTACATCAAAAATGACTGGTTTCTCACAGTGCCTCTCTTTTAATTGATATGGTTTTTGGGGAATTGCTCTATATTGATTAATGCAATTAATCAGGATCCTGCTGTACCTAGGACTACTTTAAAATTCCAGTGGCTGGATCTCCAGGGAGAGAACAGATATGACCTGGTTCTATTATGTAACCAGATAAATGAGACTGGTTAGCTTAAAATGACAAATTTGCACTCTGTGCACTCTCATTGATTTCTGAAAAAGCTGTCTTCTGGCAGCAGCAATCAACACAGCTAAAGCCATAACAGCGACAAGAAAGCTGTATTTTCAGAATCTCAAACTTCCTAGAATTTGGAATGGATACTTTAAAAAGAAAAGGTTACATGCCTTTTCACACTGACTTATTTTGCTTATATTTGCAAAGGGAACGTCATGCAGAGACAGCATATATACAAATTTCTTCTGATCCAGACAGAACCAGCCTTTTGGTGCCAACAAATCAGCACCTCTAGGCCTCCCACAAAACATGAGGGAGGATATGGGTTTGCTCAATAAAATCCCTAGCTCCTGGCCTGAAAAAATTACAGTTTAAGGCCCTGATCCTTCAGTTGCATCCTCATGGCAGGCCCTACACTCACAAGGAGCTCTGGCAGGCAAAGGAACCTCTGAACAGCTGCACTTGCTATATAGGAGCCTATTACAAGATAACATACTGGGAAACCTAGGGGCGGCAGTTAGCTTGGAATTCCTTTAAGTTTTGATATATGATACAACATATAAATTACAGATGTAAACATTGTCAGCATTTGAGAGCCAGGAGCTCAGTGCAGAAGAAAACACAAAGGAAGAGACGGTCTTCAACGTACTGTCTCAAGCCATGATCCTAGTCTCACTGACATCAGTCATAAAACCTCTGATTTCCAAGGGAGCGAGATCAAGTGCTAACAGTTTCCAGCTACAGGGCATTGAAGTCTGGAGAACTATGCCAATTTATATCAGGTGAGGATATGGGCTATAACACTTCAAACACATGACTACACTGAGTTATTACAAACAGTTGCAGTGTCACTATATTGTCATTTATTTTGTAATAGCAATAGTTCACATTTCTCTGTTCTGTCAGACTTTCACTAGGCGGTGGTGAGAAAGGCACCTATTGTCAACAATAGAACCTTGGTTCCACGTTAATTGATCCCTGAAAAAATAACTGCAAGACCTGGAAGTAATCTATGTTCACAACGTTTGTATGAAAAGTATGTGAATATGGAGTCATTTATAAACCATGGATTCTTTAGAGAGTTTACTTTTGAGGCTTTGATACAAAATTTATAATTAAGTTATGGACATGTGCCTTTGAGATGCTGGAGCAGATTTAACACATGGTGCCTGCAATGAGTCCAGACATCTGATTTCCCAGGAGATATATGGAGCTACGGCAAAGCATTAGTCATTAGGGGCATTCTCTGGAAAAGTACTTAGGTGTTATAACACTGAGTGTCATGGCACCTAACTTTTAAGACCTTATCAAAAAAAATTACAAGAACAACACTGATCCACAAAGCTTGTGTTGGCGGCCTAGGCTCCCTAAATACAATGATTGGGGAGAGATAGGTGCCTAAGGGTGTGTCTATACTGCATGCTTCTTTCTGGGGCTTCTTTCATACTTGCATAGCACCCCTGTGCACGCATATAACTTGCAATGTAGCCCATGAGGCACTGTTTAGACAAGTAGAATAAAGGCTCGCCTGAAGGATTTGGGGATGTGTGTGAGTACATACCCTACACTGCTCTATTCACCCAAGCAGTGCCTCCCTGCAGAGGTGAAATGCATTTCTGCCAGGGCAGGAGTTGGGCTGAGCACAGCTGAGGGGAGATGTGCCTGGGAAAGACACCAGCAGCTCGCGCTCCCACTGAGCCCTGTTAGGAGGCACCTGGAGCAAGGAAGAGAGACTGGGCTGGCAGCACAATTCTGCCACAGGAGGTGCCTGGAAGCCTGATGAAACCTGCCCCTTTCTCATCTGCTGCTGCAGTTACTGCTCCGGTCTGTATTGGGAGAAGTAAATGGAGAAGGAGCTGTGAGAGGAGTGGGGGCAAAGTGGTGCTGGCTTGGAGCAGGTGTGGGAAGTGCAGCTGTAGTGGGAAAGGCAGAGGTGACAAGTCCCCCGAACCTTTAAATTCTGCCCTCCTCCCTCTATCAAGAGTTACTTGTTGCCACCCTGTCTACATTGATATTTTTAGCAGTGTGGTGTCCTGCTGCCTCTCAGTGCTGGAGACTTTCTCTGCTGCAGGAAAAGAGGGGAAAGGCGTTGGCAGGGGGGAGACAGCTGGGAAGAGCTCCCTGCTGCTGGAGCCCTTTCTGGATATAGGGAAAGACTCCAGTGGGAGATGGGGAGCTGCTTAAGTCTTTTCCCACTGCCTCCCCTCTCCCAGAGAGTTTCACTGACATGCATAGGAACACACCGCAGTGTGGACATGGTGTGCTTTTCACTGTAGCTTTGTGGCTACACATATACCATACACCACTCCCAGTGTAGATATAACCTAGGACATGACCACATAAATCATCACACTAGACTTGGACCCGCCTAAACTAGACAATGGGAGATGCAGATGACAGGGTGTGTGCTAAAACCCTGCCCTTCTTTAAGAGATAAGTGCCTAAATCTCTTTTGCATGGAGCAATCCATGAACGGGAACCAGCTGCCTGCAGTCAGGCAGCTAAGGCACCTTAGGTGTTTCTTGCAGGAATAAGTTAGGCACCAGCCTCCTTCCACATGGCCAAGGGGAGATGTGATGATGGTGAATAAATAATATAAGATTGATTGGAACAGGGGGACTGCACCCTCGGTCTTCCTCTCTCACCAGATCCAGTCCCTCTTGCTTTATTTAACTAGGGTGGAACAGCTTCACCAGGAGAGACTGAGGAAGCCCCACATCAAAATGCCCCTTAACTCAGTAGTTAAAGCCTCTGCCTCAGAGGGGGAATTGAACCTGGGTTTTCAGTATCCTGGGGGGAGTGCTCTAATCTCTGGGCTAAAAGCTGTAACATGGGGCACCACTCTTCTGGATGGCTTTGAATGGGATCTGATCTGGTAGGTGGGCTCAGTAGCCATCTACTGACTCAGCCCCCCCCCCCCCCCCCAAGACTTAGGTAGCTGAATGCTTATGTGCTCTAGTTCATGAATTGCTCTAGATCTTAGGCAGGAGATAAACATCCCACCATCTACAGCAGGGCTGAAGTGCAAATGCCCCAGTGCCTAAAACACAGGTGTCTAGAACTTTTACAGGAGAACATTAGGCACCAAGTGACTTTAGGCACCCACAGGTTTAGGGGCAGCCAAACAAGAGTTTTGTGGATTGAAGTCATGCTGTGCCTGGGGCTTTAGGCATCTAACTCTGGAAGCTTTGTGGGTCACACCACAGTGACTAAATTCAGCAAGATTTTTAAGCATATGCTTAATTTTAAGCACATGACTAGAGCCTCAGTGAGAACTCATGTGTTTACAATTAGGCAATCGCTTTAGTAGCTTGCTGAATCTGGGCCAAGAATCCTATAAATTGCAACTTGTAGCACAGCAGATAGGGCATATTCTCACTTTCCTTTTGTGCTGTTTTTCTCACTCACTTTGTAGTAAAACTTTGCTAAGGTAATAGAATTAGCTACAATGTTTTTAGCATCTGTCTGAAGAGGTTATTAAGTGCCAACTCTCTTTGGAAGAAAAGTGTATTCTACAGTTATCTTTCCTTGTGAAGCCTGATAATCAGGTTTACACATCGTGCAAAAACACTGACTTAGTAAAAAGGATATAATTTTATTAAAATGTGATTCTTCACATCTAAAAGCACTAACTTCAAGAAGTTTATCAGCCACTTATGGGCTGAAATAAAGAACATGAAAGTCTGGCAGGTTATATTTATTGCAGAATACTTTCTCTTTGCAAAACAAGTAGGTACAGAACATTATTGCTGAAATAGTCTTCAGCTCTGCATACACTCATGATTGCTGAAGATTTAACCTACCCATGAGAAATTATCTCCTTTCTCAATTGTTCTGCTGCATAGGGTATGTCTAAAACCCTGTTCACAATGGAGAGCTAATCAGTATGTCAGAAGATAGCAAAAACGAATAAATGCTTCAGAGAGTGAGAAAATAGCAATGGCTGGATGTTGCTCCTTGGCTGCTGATTCTCCTCTCTCTAAGTGAAGGGGCTGGCTACTCCACAGAAAGGATTAAGGCTAAATGTAGGCTCTTCTCAGAAAGCTGCGGGTGAGGAGGACAAAATCTATTTACAAAGCTGTTGCTGCAGGGTTAAAATAATGAGTGGTGGTAGGGGTTGCTGGAAACATTTTTAAAGATCTTTCTTGGGTATACTGGGGTTGCTGGTCAGAATATAGCAGGTGGATTAAATGATATGTTAAAAATCACACTTTAATCTGCCCCTGGCCTTCATTACACTTCCTTATAGTTGTGTTCATGGTCTGAGGGAGTAGATTAGGAAAAGTCCTGTTGCTGCTTAGCTTGCTGTGGAGGCAAGGAGCACGAGATTGTGATGAACAGGAAACAAACCCAACAGAACAAATAAGCACTACTTTTCTCCCACCCCCCTAAAAAAAAATAATTGGACTTAAGTGGCCTCTCAAATTCAGACTTAGAACTGTGCAAGAGGATGTATGTGTCAATAATTCATATCTACTATGAAATAGAATGAATGATAGGAATGAGTAATGAAAATATATCCACTGGGACAGAGAGTGTAGAGGGCATGTCCTGGAGCTGTCTGACCCAGAGGGTCAGAGAGGAGAACTGGATTTCTAGAAGTGAAATATGCCATCCTTTTATTACACTGTAACTAAAGCTAATGGTAGTCTAGCTAATTTGAACTTTGCACAGTTTCAAGTTAGCGATGACATTCATTTGTTCTTTTGTTACATTATGGATTCCTCTCTCTATTCTTAATAAATCTGGTTTCAATTAAGCCTACCATGGCCTAGGACTGTTTGGGGAATTATCACATACTGTGTTAGAGACAAAGCCATCCTTAAGGCAAGATGTCCAAAACCTTATCCAGACTGAGGGCTCAGTAAGAAGGACACAGACCCAGGACTCCTGTCCAGTAAGGTGTGTGGTATACAGAGCCATAGCAGATGGACACTTGAGAAACACTAAGGACCACAGGGAAGTCCCAACTTTAAAAGGTCCTGTTGAGAATTTCACCTAAATTCCCTCTGCAGTTTCTGTTAGACATGGTATACATCTTCACTTCCTGTCCTGGGCTTCCACTTCACAAGGAGGAAATTGTGATTTTGGAAAATCGTATGGACTGTGCTAGTGCAAGTGGTAATTATTTATGAATTGGAGTACGGTTGTGACAAGCTACAAAGACAGCTAAGGATGCTCTGAAGTAGAAAATATGGATGCTGGAACAAATCATCCTTTCCCAGTTTTGGCATGAGGAGGACACAAGGTGCACAGAAGTGGAAAGTAGGCACAGAAGGGCAGAGAACAGGAGCAGCATTGTGCTTGTGGATGGATGTGGGGGACTCTCATGCGATCTTGGGAGACCCCTAAAGAATGCTGGCACTACTAAATGGAAGGTAGATAGAATTCCAGTTGTCTCCTGCCCTCCTCCCATCCATCTCTATATAGTATTAAATCACTCCAGCCAGAGATGACTTCATAGAATATCAAGGTTGGAAGGGACCTCAGGAGGTCATCTAGTCCACTGGTTCTCAAAGCCGGTCCATGGCTTGTTCAGGGAAAGCCCGTGGTGAGCCATGCTGGTTTGTTTACCTGCCGCGTCCGCAGGTTCGGCCGATTGCGGCTCCCACTGGCTGCAGTTCGCCGCTCTAGGCCAATGGGGGCTGTGGGAAGGGCCGCCAGCACATTCCTTGACCCCTGCCACTTTCCACAGCCCCCATTGGTCTGGAGTGGTGAACCGCGGCCAGTGGGAGTGGTGATTGACTGAACCTGCGGATGCAGTACGTAAACAAACCAGCCCAGCTCACCAGGAGTTTTACCTGAACAAGCGGAAGACCGGCTTTGAGACCCACTGATCTAGTCCAACTCCCTGCTCAAAGCAGGACCAATCTCCAACTAAATCATCCTTGGCTTAAAAACCTCTAAGATAGGAGATTCCACCACCTCCTTAGGTAACCCATTCTAGTGCTTCACCACCCTCCTAGTGAAAAAGTTTTTCCTAATATCTAACCTAAACCTCCCCCACAAAAATAAACTAGCGCTCTAGGTAAGGTTTGAGCTCAACCTCAACATCACTCCACACAGACCTGCTCTGTGAATACTATGTGCTACCCCATTGTGCTACTGGAGCCCACTTATTTCTAGGCCTCTGTCAGAGGGTCTGCTACTCACAAAGTGGTAGCACCTCCTTGTGGCTCATCTGGGGAATTAGCTTGAGGCTATCTGTGCACCATCTGGCAGTTGCTCAGCCCATTGCCCCAGACACTCACTCTGCAGCCACTCCTCAGTACCGCCTTCATGGTTTAGTCCTCTGGCCAAGTCATCATCATCACCTTCTGGGGTATTATCAGAGTCTCCTTCCTCAAAGTCTTAGGCAGTCTGCCTATTTACTGTGCTGACTGCACCACTCAAGCAGTTGTGGGCAGGGGAACCTAGGCCACCCTCTGCACTAGTTTCCAATCCAGGGACCCTACAACCAGCAGTTCAGATCTATTCCTCTGATCTTACTGCTTCCTAGCCTGTCTTTCTTAGGCTCCTACACTTCTCATTCCATCTGGGAGTGGGACTGCAGGCTCACCTCAGTGCAGCCCCCATTCCATCTTCAACTCCTAGGCTTTATAAAAGCCCCCACCCCAGGTGAGCTTCATTCTCAGTCTCATTGCCCTTTGGCTCGCTAGCAGGTGCAGCTTAAGGTTGATTGGCATCTCTTGCCACCGTAACCTTATACCTGCTGGTGTGCAGTGAACGCCCCAGCATTGCTCACAACTGTGTGCGCCTACGTCAGGGCAGACTGGCAAAAACAGGGCAGAGACCTCAAACTGGTGGTATGTTCTATAATTAGATTTCACCAACCTAGTAACAAATGTGAGCTCATAGATCACTGTAACAGCCTTGCTATAGAGTCAAAGACAGTCCCCTTAAACTCTCCAGTATCTCTTGCCACCCTGGTAAGAGGGACTTAGTGATAAACAGACACACCAAAAATCACAACATATTCAAGTTGCTTCCAGTACCAAGAGACCAGTCACTTTCCCACAGATCAATGGGTTCTCTAGATCTTACACCAAAGACAACCCCGTAGTCAATCCTGTAATAAACTATCCAAAGGTTTATTAACTAGGAAAAAGAAATGAGCGTTATTTACAGGATAAAGCCAGCAAACGCACAAGGGAGTTACTCATAGACTCTAGGACTGGACTCGATGACCTCTTGAGGTCCCTTCCAGTCCCCTGCCCTCATGGCAGGACCAAATACTGTCTAGACCATCCCTGATAGACATTTATCTAACCTACTCTTAAATATCTCCAGAGATGGAGATTCTACAACTTCCCTAGGCAATCTATTCCAGTGTTTAACTACCCTGACAGTTAGGAACTTTTTCCTAATGTCCAACCTAAATCTCCCTTGCTGCAGTTTAAGCCCATTGCTTCTTGTTCTATCATTGGAGGCTAAGGTGAACAAGTTTTCTCCCTCCTCCTGATGACACCCTTTTAGATACCTGAAAACTGCTATCAGGTCTCCTCTCAGTCTTCTCTTTTCCAAACTAAACAAACCCAATTCCTTCAGCCTTCCTTCATAGGTCATGTTCTCAAGACCTTTAATCATTCTTGTTGCTCTTCTCTGGACCCTCTCCAATTTCTCCACATCTTTCTTGAAATGCGGTGCCCAGAACTGGACACAATACTCCTGTTGAGGCCTAACCAGCGCAGAGTAAAGCGGAAGAATGACTTCTTGTGTCTTGTTTACAACACACCTGTTAATGCATCCCAGAATCACGTTTGCTTTTTTTGCAACAGTATCACACTGTTGACTCATATTAAGCTTGTGGTCCACTATGACCCCTAGATCTCTTTCTGCCATACTCCTTCCTAGACAGTCTCTTCCCATTCTGTATGTGTGAAACTGATTGTTCCTTCCTAAGTGGAGCACTTTGCATTTATCTTTATTGAACTTCATCCTGTTTACCTCAGACCATTTCTCCAACTTGTCCAGATCATTTTGAATTTTGACCCTGTCCTCCAAAGCAGTTGCAATCCCTCCCAGTTTGGTATCATCCGCAAACTTAATAAGCGTACTTTCTATGCCAACATCTAAATAATTGATGAAGATATTGAACAGAACTGGTCCCAAAACAGACCCCTGCGGAACCCCACTTGTTATACCTTTCCAGCAGGATTGGGAGCCATTAACAACTACTCTCTGAGTACGGTTATCCAGCCAGTTATGCACCCACCTTATAGTAGCCCCATCTAAATTGTACTTTCCTAGCTTATCTATAAGAATATCATGTGAGACTGTATCAAATGCCTTACTAAAGTCTAGGTATATCACATCCACCGCTTCTCCCTTATCCACAAGGCTCGTTATCCTATCAAAGAACGCTATCAGATTAGTTTGACACGATTTGTTCTTTACAAATCCATGCTGGCTATTCCCTATCACCTTACCACCTTCCAAGTGTTTGCAGATGATTTCTTTGATTACCTGCTCCATTATCTTCCCTGGCACAGAAGTTAAACTAACTGGTCTGTAGTTTCCTGGGTTGTTTTTATTTCCCTTTTTATAGATGGGCACTATATTTGCCCCCTTCCAGTCTTCTGGAATCTCCCCCGTCTCCCATGATTTCCCAAAGATAATAGCTAGAGGCTCAGATACCTCTTCCATTAACTCCTTGAGTATTCTAGGATGCATTTCATCAGGCCCTGGTGACTTGCAGGCATCTAACTTTTCCAAGTGATTTTTTACTTGCTCTTTATTTTCTCTTCTAAACCTACCCTCTTCCCGTAAGCATTCACTATACTAGACATTCCTTCAGACTTCTCAGTGAAGACCGAAACAAAGAAGTCATTAAGCATCTCTGCCATTTCCAAGTCTCCCATTACTGTTACCCCCTCCTCACTGAGCAGTGGGCCTACCCTGTCCTTAGTCTTCCTCTTGCTTCTAATGTATTGATAAAAAGTCTTCTTGTTTCCCTTTATTCCCATAGCTAGTTTGAGTTCATTTTGTGCCTTTGCTTTTCTAATCTTGCCTCTGCATTCCTGTGTTATTTGCCTATATTCATCCTTCGTGATCTGACCTAGTTTCCATTTTTTATATAACACCTTTTTATTTTGTAGGTCACGCAAGATCTCAAGGGAAAGCCAAGGTGGTCTTTTGTCACATTTTCTATCTTAACTAACCATCGGAATAACTTGCTTTTGGGTCCTTAATAGCGTCCCTTTGAAAAACTGCCAACTTTCCTCAGTTGTTTTTCCCCTCAGTCTTAATTCCCATGGGACCTTGCCTATCAGCTCTCTGAGCTTACCAAAATCCGCCTTCCTGAAATCCATTGTCTCTATTCTGCTGTACTCCCTTCTACCTTTCCTTAGAATTGCAAATTCTATGATTTCATGATCACTTTCACCCAAGCTTCCTTCTACTTTCAAATTCTCAACAAGTTCCTCCCTATTGGTTAAAATCAAGTCTAGAGCAGCTTCTCCCCTAGTAGCTTTTTCAACTTTCTGAAATAAAAAGTTGTCTGCAATGCAGTCCAAGAACTTATTGGATAGTCTGTGCCCCGCGGTGTTATTTTCCCAACATATCTGGATAGCTGAAGTCCCCCATCACCACCAAATCTTGGCTTTTGGATGATTTTGTTAGTTGTTTGAAAAAAGCCTCATCCACCTCTTCCGCCTGATTAGGTGGCCTGTAGTAGACTCCCAGCACGACATCACCTGTGTTTTTTACCCCTTTTAGCCTAACCCAGAGACTCTCCACCCTTCCGTCTCCTATGTCCATCTCCACCTCAGTCCAAGTGTGTACATTTTTAATATATAAGGCAACACCTCCTCCCTTTTTCCCCTGTCTATCTTTCCTGAGCAAACTATACCCATCCACACCAACATTCCAGTTGTGTGTATTATCCCACCAAGTTTCAGTAATGCCAATAATGTCATAGTTGTATTTATTTATTAGCACTTCCAGTTCTTCCTGCTTATTACCCATACTTCTTGCATTTGTATAAAGGCATCTAAGGTACTGGTTTGATCTTGCCTCCCAGCTTTGCCCTGACCCTCCTTCCTCTCTGCCATTATAGCCCGTGCTCCCTCCTGTTTCCAACCCATCTCCCAGGTCTTGTTCCCCACTTACCTGTGGGCTTTGCTCACCTGTCCCCATCGAACCTAGTTTAAAGCCCTCCTTACTAGGTTAGCCAGTCTGTGCGCAAATAAGGCCTTTCCCTGCTTTGAAAGGTGAACGCCATCTGTTCCTAGCAGTCCTTCCTCAAATAGCATCCCGTGGTCGAGGAAGCCAAAGCCCTCCTGGTGACACCATCTTCGCAGCCAGGCATTCACCTCCACGATGCATCTGTCTCTGCCCGGACCCCTACCTTCAACAGGAAGAATCGAAGAGAATACCACCTGCGCTCCAAACTCCTTAACCCGTACTCCCAGAGCCCTGTAGTCACTCTTGATCTGCTCAGCGTCACACCTCGCAGTATCATTTGTGCCCACATGGATGAGTAGCATGGGATAGTAGTCAGAAGGCCGGATAATCCTCAACAAAGCCTCTGTAACATCTCAGATACGGGCCCCTGGCAGGCAGCATACCTCCCAGAATGAACGGTCAGGGCGACAGATGGGTGCCTCCGTCCCCCTCAGCAGAGAGTCTCCAACCACCACTACCCTACGTTTCTTATCAGTGGTGGCAGCAGACCTCCCAGCCTTAGGGGTATGAGGCTTCACCCCCTTAACTGTTGGGGGTGATTTCTTCTCTCCTGTATCAAGAAGAGCCTAATGGTTATCTTTTACCACAACAGGAGGTTTCGCAGCAGCGGTGGAGCACTGCCTGCTGCTAGAAGTAACCAGCTGGCTGTGTCCACCCTGAGCCTCCTCCTCCACTGGAGTGTCAGTAGTCCTGTCAACTGGGACAGCACCGTCAGCTGTCTCCACATGGATACTGTCCAGGAATTGCTCATGGACATGGATGTTCCTCAGCCTGGCCACCTCCTCCTGTAGCTCTCCCACCTGCTGCCTGAGAGATTCCACCAGTAGGCACTTTTCACATTGGATGCCACCCCCAGCCTGGATATCAGTAAGTGGAAATTGCAAATTACAGTTTTTGCAAGCCCACACCAGAATCTGGGTAAAAGCATCCATGCTTTGGCGCTCTGTCTGGCTACAGGCGCAGGTGGAGGAGACAGAAGCAGTGCTGGCACAGGTGTTGCGGGTCCTCCTCATCATTGTAAGCCTCCCTCTGTCAAACTCTCTCAAATTCCCATCTACAGCTCCCTGTCTGCTCCTCTCTGCTGTAAACAGAAAGGTTTTCGATGTGGCTCAGGTTATGGGTTCAGGGGACCAATGGGTCACAGATGAGACCGACAAGGGACCCCCCTCCCTTCCTACTCCCCTTCCAAACTCCCTTGCAAAACTCCCTGTTAGCAGCTCCTGTTTGCTAAGCTCCCTGGTCGCTTGTGCGCAGCTTTATAAAGCCCTGGCCTGAGTGAATGCCCCGCCCACTGGTTAAGGTTCAGCCAATTACCAGAGGCTTCTAGCTTTCAAACCTTCCTAGTAGCTCCACCTCCAACTGCCAGCTACAGCACACGGTCCTTCAAACAAACAAACCAAACAGACTGACAAACATAAGCTCAGCACACAGCAAGTAACCCCCAAACACACACACAAACCCAAACACTGCAGACAGTCACTTACCCCACAGATGCTGTATGTGCTCCTCGTTCACCTGGAGAACTCCCTTGCAAAACTCCCTGTTAGCAGCTCCTGGTCGCTTGTGCACAGCTTTATAAAGCCCTGGCCTGAGTGAATGCCCCGCCCACTGGTTAAGGTTCAGCCAATTACCAGAGGCTTCTAGCTTTCAAACGTTCCTAGTAGCTCCACCTCCAACTGCCAGCTACAGCACACGGTCCTTCAAACAAACAAACCAAACAGACTGACAAACAGAAGCTCAGCACACAGCAAGTAACCCCCAAACACACGGTCAAACCTTAGTCCCAGATTTGGACCTTAGCGTCCAAAATATGGGGGTTAGCATGAAAACCTCCAAGCTTAGTTACCAGCTTGGACCTGGTACTTGCTGCCACCACCCAAAAAATTAGAGTGTTTTGGGGCACTCTGGTCCCCCTGAAAAACCTTCCCTGGGGACCCCAAGACCCAAATCCCTTGAGTCTCACAACAAAGGGAAATAATCCTTTTTCCCTTCCCCCCTCCAGGTGCTCCTGGAGAGATACACAGAAGCAACCTCCGTGAATCTAAGCAGAAGGAGTCCACCCTCTGTAATTCCAATCCTGGAAACAAAAGCACTTTCCTCTTCACCCAGAGGGAATGCAAAATCAGACTTCCCCCTGTCTTCTTCCTCCCACCAATTCTCTGGTGAGCTGCAGACCCAGTTCCCTGAAGTTCCCTACTAACGAAAAACTCCAACAGGTCTTAAAAGAAAGCTTTATATAAAAAGAAAGAAAATACATACAAATGGTCTCTCTGTATTAAGGTGACAAATACAGGGTCAATTGCTTAAAAGAAATATGAATAAACAGCCTTATTCAAAAAGAATACAATTCACAGCACTCCAGCAACTATAGACATGTAAATACATGATCTCTGTACTCACAACTTGGAAACAGAAGATTAGAGAGCAGGAAATAGAAATCACTCCTCATAGCTGAGAGAAAAGCAGGCAGACAGAAAACAAAGACTCAGACACAAACTTCCCTCCACCCAGAGTTGAAAAAATCCGGTTTCCTTATTGGTCCTCTGGTCAGGTGCTTCAGGTGAAAGAGACATTAACCCTTAGCTATCTGTTTATGACACACACACACAAACCCAAACACTGCAGACAGTCACTTACCCCACAGATGCTGTATGTGCTCCTCCTTCACCTGGAGAACTCCCTTGCAAAACTCCCTGTTAGCAGCTCCTGTTCGCTAAGCTATTTATGATTCTTGAAGATGACAAAGGTGAAGTAATCTGTCCATTCCAAATGTCTTTCAGGGTGGACCCAGGTTGACCCTGGAGATCTCTGCTTCAGTTTAATGTCTCTGACCCTGTGACAGTTCAAAGAGCAAGAAATGAAAACTTTTCTTGGGACTCAGGTTTTTTACATTTGCCTTCCAGTCCATGAGAAGAGTTCCCTTGCTCGTACCATTTTCAAGGTGTGAGAGGGCCATTCACCAATCCTTGGTATTGTGATGTTCCTTAATGGCTTGTTAATACTTGATAGGTCTCCTGAATGGCCAGTGGGGATGCTTCTTG
Source organism: Gopherus evgoodei (assembly GCF_007399415.2). Classification (NCBI taxonomy): domain Eukaryota; kingdom Metazoa; phylum Chordata; order Testudines; family Testudinidae; genus Gopherus; species Gopherus evgoodei. Next base: position 121,033,934 of record NC_044322.1, read on the forward strand.
TGCCTGGGTTCACAAATTCAGAGCAAACATGTTCAAGTTATAAAGCAAATTTACATATTTCCTTATAACATGGAATATAGACATTACAAGTGAGATTAATCCATGCAGCAACTTTCCAGCATTTCATAGAGTCTAAACACTTCATAAGACAAATGCCTAGTTTGAACAAACCTAACATACAGGCAAGCCAGTTTGGTTTCCAGCTATGAGTTTGTCAGTTCTTAGCTAACCCCTGGCCAGAGCTGGCACTTGGTGTACTAGCATCACAGCCCCATCACCGACTCAATCATATTTCTGAAGAGCTAGTTTTGTGTCTTTGGACTGGGCTACATTTTTTTAAAAATATACCTGATATTTGATATAAAGTCTCCTTTGAGAGGATGATCCCCTTTTCCCCTCTATGAGGGATCCATCCCCATCCCACAGTATTCAAGCTGTTATTTGCTATACCATATTGTGCTTTATGTAAACAGGAGGAAGGAAAAGGCATAATATAGCCTGCTACTTGTATAGCTACTGAGTAGAACAAGGGTGAGCAAACTACAGCCCAGGGGCTGCATCCGGCCTTTCAGACATTTTAATCCAGTCCTCGAACTCCTCCCAGGCAGCAGGGTCCGGGGTTTGCCCAGCTCCAGCGCTCCAGTCAGTGAGTGGGGTCAGGGGCTTGCCCTCTCCATGCGTACCGTGGCTCCAGAAGCCTCCTGGATGCAGCGGCATGTCTCCACTCTGGCTCCTACATGTACAGGCAGCCAAAGGGCTCTGCACGCTTCCCCCACCCCAAGTGCCGCCCCTGCAACTCTCATTGGCTTAGAACCACCACCAATGGGAGCTGCAGGGGTGGCGCCTGCAGATAGGGCAGCGTGCAGAGCTGCCTGGTTGCGCCTCTTTGTAGGAGCCAGAGGGGGGACATGCTACTGCTTCTGGGAACTTCATGAGATAAGTGCTGCCCGGAGCCTGCACCCCTGACCCCGTCCCCCACACGCCCTAACCCCCTGCCCCAGCCCTGATCCCCCTCCTGCCATCTGAACCCCTTGGTCCCAGCCTGGAGCACCTTCCTGCACCCCAAACCCTCATCCTCAGCCTCACCCCAGATCCCACACCCCCAGCCAGAGCCCTCACCCCCTTGATATCCCAACACCCTGCTACAGCCTGAAGCCCCTTCCCACATACTGAACTCCTCATTTCTGGACTCACCATATAGCCCCACACTCCAAGCCAGAGCCCTCACTCAATCCTGCACCCCAACCCCAATTTCGAGAGCATTCATGGCCCGCCATACAAAAAAAGTTTGCCCATCCCTGGACTAGAAATATTATTTGCACCCTCCTGCTAATCTTAGTGGATAACAATTTAATATCTGGGGTGGTGAATGTGCATTTCAAGAGAGGATGCAAAGAATAATGAACATGTCTGTCTGTATAACCCACATAAGAAATGTTGTTGATATCAGCTAAAACAGCACTGCTTCAGCACCCCATCAGGAGAAGTTCTGCTGAAGTGTTATTTGTCAAGCATTTTTGCTGCAAAGAAAATTATGAACCAAAGCAGCCTGAAGTAGTAGAATGATTTTTTAATACAATGGGAAAGGGAAGTGTGACCTAACGGCATCCCAATGCCAGAGGGCAAGGGCATCCCTGGTATCTAGCCATGAGTCTCAGCTGACCTGACCAGCTGAGCGCACCCTAATTCACTGTTGGCATCATCTGTTTCTAAAATGGTGTCACAGAATCATAGAAATGTAGGGCAGGAAGGGATCTCCAAAAGTCATCTAGTCCAGTTGCCTGCAGTGAGGCAGGACTGAGTATTATCTAAACCATCCCTGATAGGTGTTTAACCTGTTCTTAAAAAACTCCCATGATTGGGATTCCACAGCTTCTGTAGGAAATTTGTTCCAGTGCTTAACTACCCTGGCAGTTAGGAAAAACTTCACAATGCCTAACCTAAATCTCCCTTCCTGAAATTTAACCCCATTACCTCTTGTCCTGTCCTCAGTGGATAAGAAGAACAATATATCACCCTTCTCTTTATAAAAACCTTTTACCTGAAGATTGTTATGTCTCCCCTCAATCTTTTCTTCTCTTGTCAAGTAAGGTATCATATGGAAACTGGTAACATTCTGGTCATGAATATTATTGCATGATCTATGTATGGGTGATATATACAAATTATTAATATGTGATGAAAATATGATCTTAAAATGTGTTTGACTGGTAGGGATTAAGTCATCCCTCCCTGACACAAAGGAATGTGGTTCCACCAGGGCCGCCCAGAGTGGGGGGCAAGTGGGGCAATTTGCCCAGGCCCTGGGCCTCACAGGGCCCCCCCCCAAAATATAGTATTTTATAGTATTGCAATTATTTTATGGAAGAGGCTCCCGAAATTGCTTTGCCCCAGGCTCCCTGAATCCTCTGGGTGGCTCTGGTTCCACCTGCTTGAATGTGTTTCCGATGTCAATTAATCAGGGAGAGACAATGGAAGTACATTTACATAAAAGGTAAACAAAGCTGCCAACATAGGGAGTAGGGAAGATAGCCATTTAACTATGATGAGAGGGGGAGGAAACTGCCAAAATTAACATGGTGTCAGCAAGATGAGCCCCTAGGAGGGCTGCCTGACTTTGAAAACAAAGATAAATGTTGAGGATGTAAGCAGAAAGAGAAAGCCATTTTGGCATCCTGAATCTGAGGAGACAAAGAAACCAAGCACTTTGAGCTCTGTGCTGGATCCTGACCAAAAATGACTGTGCTGAGAAAACTACTTTAAACAAAAGACTCTAGTTTGTTAAGTTAGGTTTTAATTTTAGAATCATGTTGTTACTTTTGTTAGTTTGTAACCATTTCTATCCCAATTCCTCTACATGTTATCACTTAAATATCTGTTCTTTGTTAATAAACCTAATGTTGTTTTATTGCACTACCATCTCAGTGCAGTGTTTCAAACTAAAGACAAAAATCCTCAGCCAAACTAACAGGCTGGTTCTATGTACTGTCTCTTTAAAGGAGTAGTGAACTTTGTGAGTGCTTTAGTGAGAAGGACTGAGCACTGCAGAGGAGACAGTTTTGAGGAGACTCGGGACTAGCAGGACTATTGTTGTCATCCTGTAAGGAGTAAAAAGGCTGATGGCAGCCAGAGTGAGGTCATTGTGCTGTAAACAGGCTGCGGGTGTCAGGGCTCTGAGCTAAAGCTGCACAGCACAGAAGCACCCAGGGTTACAGGACAGGCAATGACACAACCCCTGACTGATCTGAGTGAACTTGCTAAGTCTCACGGGGAGAAAATTAATAGAATTGAGAACAGACCCTTAATGTATCTTCTGTCCTCTGTATAATGGAAGATGTAAATCAAGGTACCAGTGTGAAATATTACCTTGGCACAATATTGCCTTTGAGATGGTGAAGATTCCTTCATGAGCACAGGGACAGCTTCATTTGTCAAACTGGATAGAAAAGATTTAAAAAAATGTATTATTTGCTTTTATGTTTGCAGAGCTATTAAAATATTACTGGCCCAATGCTCCAAGAAATTTATCAGACACAAACAACTGCAAAGATGTATTTTATGCTTCATATGCATATTTGGAGGAGGATTGGAGAGTAGTAGTAACTCATGAATTAAAACTGGAGGACTTGGATGTGACTGGCATACTTGGAGATTTGTGGGGAAATATATGTGGAGATTAAGCACAGATTATTTTCTGAGATTTATACTCAGAGAACCTTTGAAGGGGCTCAGTGAGGATTTGATGGATGTTGTCCACAAATACCAGAACTGGCTGCCCTGATTTCCTTCTGATTCGAGTAGAGTTGGAAATCGGAAATGTTTTTAAAGGCCTAATTTCCCCTTCCTCACCTATTACTACAAACTTGAATCCCAGTGCTTGGAAGAAAAATAATTAAGCATGGAATGTTCAAAAATGTCTAAAAGTGTTAGGCCTCTACCTTCCTTTTGAAAAACACCATTCTGAAATTCTTAAAAATATTGAAAACATTAGGAATATTTCAGTCTCTAAGATGGAATTTACATGCCTCTTCTCTGACTCACATGTTGTAATGAATTCCCTTTCACAACTTAGTTTGTGTATGTGGGGCGGTGGCAGGGAGGGCAGCATGTTGAGGTTACTCAGTTAGGGCAAACTGCAAAGAATGAGACAGATAATCCCCAAAGCTGGTGGATATTCCAGTACTTAGATCCACCAAACTAGTCATAAAACAGATTCTACAATACCTATTGGTTTCATAGATGCCAAAACACAGCTCCCTTAAAAGCAACCCAGCCTTTGGGCTCCATCCCAGACAGGCAAGTCAAATATGAAAGTTCTTTCATCCCAAAGGATCAGACACATCACCTCCCAGGTTAATGAATATTTCAGATCTTACCCAAATACACACTTACAGTCACTTCTTATTAACTAAACTAAAATTTATTTAAAAAGAAAAGCGAGCGCACTGGTTAAAAGATCAGTCTACATACAGACGTGAGTACAGTTCTGAGATCAGTTTCATAGTAGAGATGGTGAGCTTTGGAGCTGCAGATAGTTCTTTCAGAATTAGTCCATAGGTTATAGTCCATTGTTCATATCCAGGGTGATCCAGATGGGACTGGAGATCTCAGTCTTATGATTCAAGCTTCCCTTGAATAGAGCTCAAGCAGATCTAAGACAAAAAGGATCAGGACCCAAGAGTCCTTTATATAATTTCAGGCATTCTCTTGACAGCATGGAGTCCTCAGGCAAACAATAGGCTTTTGAAGTAACCTTCTGTTTCCTAAACTTCACTGGTAATTAACAACATGGATTAACATAAGGTAATTATCCATTAAGCAGTTTATCACAAACTTTAAAGAGACATATAGACAAGGACATTATTTTACCCAAGTTTCATCTAAATGTTAATATTTCCATTTGATCCCTGAATTAACATAATACAGCCCTAGACAGAAACCCTTTGGTTACATTGTTAACCTCTAACAAGATATAGGTAAACATAGACTACTACAATTACAATCTTCTTCCAATTCTTTAACAGTACTAGTTTACATTTCAAAGCTCTAGTCTATCTAACATTGCTTTGCTAGCTACTTGTAAGGAATAGCCCTAATTACCAATATATACTTTCCTAATATGTCTTTAAACGTAGAATTTGGGTCATTCACCCTGCTAGTTGCTTAACCCATTCTGGCCCAGTGCCACAATGTACCATTTCTCACAGGACCTTTATCTTATGATATTTAAAATAGACTATGATATTTGCACAATACAGCTGGTCAAAATATCCAAAAGTAGGTTCAGAAAAATTTGAAATTTCAAACTTGCTTTTGCTTTGGAACCGGATTTTGGGTGATTTAAATGTTTATCAAAAATGTTTTTGAAATGGTTGAACAGTTTTCACTTACTAAAAATTGGACTTGTTGCCTGCTCAACCGTCTCAGCATAGGCCTTGCCCAACCACCAGCTGGGAGCTGGTTTCCCTGCAGCCTTCTGTATGTCTGCCAATTCTGAATGGAGAGGCGAGGAGAAGTTGCTATTCTTCAGACTTGCCTCTGAAAGCAAAAAGGAATTTCTTTTTCAGTTCACATTATTTAGGAGGAAAACTTCAAAGCCAACAAAGAAACGGAGAAACATTTAGAATCCTGAAAAATTCTGAAAAAACTCGTTTGAAAAGGAACCCTGGAGTCTGCCTGGAGGCAGAGAATTGTGGGGAGTTCTTCCTGAGGGATGTTCCTGTGGAATAATGAAAGCTTGTAATTGTAACACAATTATTACTTTACATTTGTAAGGGGTATCCTAATTCTGCTTGCAGATTAGTGGGCTCTGTAGGACAATGTGTGAGCTAGGCCTTGTGCAACCAGTCTGCAGAGAGCTAGCTTAGAGAAAAGTGGGTTGGCTTGTGCTTCTCTGCTGTAGTGAGCAGTCAGCTTTGTGTCTCTTTTTCTTGTGAATTATCATTTTGAATTGTAAGAAATAAGTAGTGTTACATGGCAACCTTCCAGGAAGAGTATTGATATTTTTTATTCACCTTCTCTGTGTGTATGAAATGAAGATAACAATCTCAGCCCAGGGTTAGAGAACGGGTCCAGTCTGGCTGCAGTGTCAGAGATCCTGCTACAATGATTATGTCATGGAGGGGGACTGAGCAAGAGCTGTTTGAAGGAGCTGTTTGAAGCACATCTGCCTTTACAAAAGGAATGATAAAATTTTTATTTAACATATTTTTTAAATATTAGATGAAGGCATTCTGATAGCTATATGTTTCTCTTTTAGGAGAGCCATCTTGCTAAGGAATCAATCCTAAAACTGCTGGTGGGAGGGTAGTTTCTGGCACGTGCACTGTATCAGAGTTACAATGCTTTGAAGGTGTTTATGTGAGATACATCATGGAGGCAACATTCCAGGATGATGAATTGGTTCAGAACATGGCTGCATCCAGTAGCAAACTACGGAAGAGCCTTGCCCACTTGTAATTTGAGATCTGCTGGATGTCAACATTCCAGGTGTGCTGGCAGTAGGGCACTTGCCATTCTTCAAACTACCAGACAGAGTGAGCACAAGAGTTCAAATTTGGTATTCTCTACTTGAAGCAAGATGCGGTGCTTATTTTGAAGTGTTTTTTGGTTTTACCACATTTAAATTGTAATGCAGTTACAAGCATGTACAGCCACGCACTGGGGGGGAAATGAGGAGCAACATAAAAACAAGGGGAGCACCACCCCCCTTATGGGGCACAGTATACCCACTCCCCTGTAGGCTGCGTACGTAGGTTTTTCTATGGTGCACATCCCAGTAGGGTCTGAACACATCATATCTATTAATGGATTCATCTTCACAGCATCCCTGTGAAGTAAGGAAGTATTATCATCCCCATTTCACCAAAGGGGAAACTGAGGTTCAGGGACTGTGACTTGCTTAGGAAAGGAAGTCTGTAGCAGAGTTAATACTTGAACTTTGATCTCCCAAAGTCAGTGCCTTAACCAAAAGGCCACTCTCGCTCCCCCAGTACTGCTCTTCAGGCCAGTGGACATAGGGCAGAAGCAAGGCCCCTGCCTTCTCCATGCCTCTCTTCCTTTAGAGCACTGAAAGTTCATGAAGGAAACAGTGGATTTGTTCCTTGGAGCCAAATCTGAGGCCTTTGCACTAGATGCACAAGTAAAGGAAAGTCCTCATCTGTTCTTCACTTCCAGGCACCCACATAAAGGTCTGTGAGAATCCAACCCTTATTGATTGTGGAGTTACACTGTGAATTTTTCAGTGTCCTCAGCATCCCTGGACCAAGTCACCAGATGAAGGGGAAAGCTTCCAGGAGAAGCATTAACTGTCTGAACCAATTCTAATAGCAACAGTATTCTGGCTCTGGCCATTGCTGTAATAATCACAAACATACATGAAGCTGGAAGTTTTGGGAGACAGGTAGGTCAGCAGAGTTTTGGCTTACTGTGCTTAAGATAAGAATTGATAGTATTTGACAAGATGCCTGGGAACAAACATACAAAAAACAAAACAAAAAAGAGGGCTTTTTTTATATATAAACTAAAGCTGAACCTAGCCAATCAATGCAATAGCCCAGGGCAGTAAAAAGACACAGGGGGAGAATGGATTGTTAGGGAACTGTGGAAAGCAGAGCAAAGCTGCTGAATGAAATATTAGAAAGTGTCTGACTGAAGAGAATTTCAGAGGTTAGTAAGCATCCAGCACTATAATTACAATACACGGAGCCAATGAGGCTGCAAATCAGTTTTAAATTTTTCAGTGTAGTTCAGAAATTGAGAGCCAGGCCTCACAGTTGATTTGTATTCCTGACTCTGCCCCTGTCTGATAACCTTATCAATGTTTCCATCTGTAAAATGGAGATGGCAATGCCGTATTTACTTCCATCAGAAGGCTGTGATGTTTGATTAGTTATTGCTTATAAAGCATTTTCATTGTAGGATCTTTAAGTATTGTTATTAAATGTTCGTATTATCCTGGTCCTCACATAGGCAACACCCTCTGAGACCATTTTTCATGCTTTTCTGTTCCCTTTCAAATGGCTGACCCAGGACTCTACTTTGGGGTGAGATCCCATGATACACTCACTCTCCAACTGGATTACACTCCTGAACAAGGCCAGCTCCAGGCACCAGCGAAGGAAGCAGGTGCTTGGGGTGACCAATGGAAAGGGACGTCACATCCAGGTCTTCGTCAGCAATTCGGTGGCGGGTCCCTCAGTCCCTCTCTTCCTCTTTGAGCTGCCGCCGAAGTGCCACTGAAGAGGAAGAGAGGGAACGAAGGACCGGACGCCGAACTGCCTCCGAAGAATAAAGCGGCACGATTGAGCTGCTGCCAAAGTGCTGCCGCTCAGCTTTATCTTTTTTTTTTTTTTCACTTCGCCGCTTGGGGCAGCAAAAAAGCTGGAGCCAGCCCTGCCCCTGAATGCAACAGTGTGACATAACAGGCCCAGTGGGCTTGGAACCTGCAAGAGTTTTCCTTCAGAAGCTTGTGGATGGGAACAGTATGCAGTGATACAGAAGCAGTGCCTCCAAAACAGCCTGATATATTTTGCCGAAAAGGTACATGGAGCTTAGAGCAGCAGCTTTAAAACAACAGATCTACATGCATCTTGTCTTACTTATGCCTGTCATTCCCTCCAAGCCTGTAGGTAGATATGACTTAGGTCTGGTCTACACTACAGAGTCATGTCAACCTAACTCTGTAAGCGTCTACACTGCAATGTAGCTCCCACCGATGTAACTTGCCCACTATTCCCCCAACTTAATAACTCTACCTCTGCGAGAGGAGCAGAGCTCAGGCTGATGTAGTTAGGTCAACACAGCATCAGTGTAGACATTGCATTGCTTACATGGACTGTTGGTACCTATCAGAAACCATCCCACACTGCCCCACACCAGCAGTTAAATCAGTGCACGCGCTCCTGGTGAGGACGTGGCCCTCTGACACAAGGAATGTAATGTGGATGTGTAAAACTGATTCAATTACTATGGTGTTTGTACGTTGACATAACTAAGGGTGACTCAATTTTGTAGTGTGGACTTGCCTTTCGTCTCAGTGTCCCCTATTCTCCCTGGGCACCAAGTTAAAGCTTGCTTGTTGCAGACTCTTGCTCTCCATCAGTCTCTGTGTGTCATCCTTGCTGTGTACTGATTACTTCCCCCTCCATTTCTATAGGGTAACTTAACAGCTCAGTGTCTCTGGATCTCTCTCTTTTCAGCCTTGGCCAAACAACCTTCTCACCAGGGCTGAGGCTAAGGGGTCCCTCTTCACAGCTATAAATCTGGCTATTGTGTTTGAAAAGATGCTTCTTTTCTAAGCCATTGTTTTACCTTTCCTGCCTGGTTTCTTTTAACAGCTCCCTTTGTGCTAACTCTGCTACAGGCAGGGTAATATCACACAGGAACATACTAGTATTTATGAAAAAAATACAAATATTTCTGGTTCTCCACTGGTATCATCTTATCAAATTAGAATTTATGTGACTTGAATTTGATCCTATTACCTTTGTGTATTGTCAGAGCCTGACATGATATTACACATCCTTTGCAATGTGTGTATCTGAAAGGTTTACTTTGATTAATCAGCTGGGCTGCTGGTCCATAATCGGTGCAAATGCACTAGACAAAACATTTATTTTGCAACAAAAACTTAAAAACCAACAGCAGAGACATGAAATTGTGTGGTGGGTTGGAAGAATGTTAGTGACTGTAGTTTTTATTCAGTTTCTGAAAGAAGGAAGAAGAAAAAACAGAAAACAAAGCAAGTAGCAGGAAGAAATACAATAGCTCCAAGTTAAGCTTCTAGTAAGTTTGCTGTTTGGGGACTTCTAAACTAATTTTAGGGAGGATCAATATTAGTACATTTCCATTCTAGGGAATAGTCAGTAGCAGTGGACCTGTGGCAGGGTATATTTCTGGCAATTTTTATTGAAAATAATTTTCTAATAAGAAAGTCATTGGAGGATTTTCTTTTCATACAAGGAAATATTAGTTATTATTTCTTTAGCAAATTGAAGACTGGTCTCTGTCTTTGTTTAAGATAGATTTGTTTGTACACTTTATTTACTGTTTAGAGAATTGAAGCTCTTTGGCGCATAACTGATGCACTATGTTTTTCCTCTGTTAATCCTACTAATCAGTGATTTGAGAGCCCAAATATTCAGTCATTACTAAGTTAAAGCATCTACAGTAAAACCTTCATAAGTGACCACCTCTGAAGAGAAACCACTTGTCATGAGTGAGAACTTGCAGAGGCCATGGAACTTTTCCCCTGGATGATTTAACTGTGAAGAGTGATCACCTGTCATCTGTGATCAGCAACCACATTTTTTTACTCCCTTCAGAGCTGGGTGCCCAGCCAGCAGCTGCCACCACTCTCTGCTCTGCCTTCAGAACTAGGTGGCTGGAGAGCAGTGGCTGCTGGCTGGACACCCAGCTCTGCAAGCAGCACCACCAGCAGCAGCAGTGGAGAAATATGGATGATGTGGTATGATATTGCCACCCTTACTTCTGTGCTGCTGCTGGAAGCAGTTGCTGCCTTAAGAGCTGGGTGGCCGCTGCTCTCCCGCTGCCCAGCTCTGAAGGCAGCACCATTGCCAGCAGCAGCACAGAAGTAAGGGTGGCAATACCATACCATATCTTTGCAGAGAGACTATCTCTTACAAGTGACCGCTTTTGTTAACTTCCATGAGTGATCTCTCTTGGCTAAAAATCCAGGCTATATAGCTAGAACATTGATAGAATGGATGTTTGCCCTGAAATGCATCCATGAACATCTTTAAAGAGAAGTAAGTGGTGTGCAGAAGAACATTAGCATCAAACTGCCTCTACTGTGCTTTTCTGCACTATTGAAAATCTGGACAACATCTGTAAATGCAACCAGGGTGCATGGTCAGGCATGATGCAACTGCCTCTTTAACTCTGTGCCTGCAGTGGTTGTGGTTTACCCCTTCTCACTATTCAGCTCTCTGGCAGGTTGTTTATAGTCCCTACCCTTTCCAGGGTAGCGAAGAATACCCCAAACGAAGTCTAATTACCTTATCCCAGGTCTTGATGGTCTTCTGTTTAGCTGCAGTTGAAGACAGACCTATGCTGTCTCTTGGAGTTGGCAGGGCTGGGTGAGCAGCTTCAAGTGGGGAGGAAGGGGGGTTCGGCTGAGTGGCTCAGGTCAACTCCACATGGGGAGGAGGCTTGGGCTAACCCCACACAGTGTCCCATTTTCCCTTTGGGAAATATGGTCACCTTAGCCTTAAGAGCTGCTGCAACTTGCACTAGCCCCACGGTGCTTGCGGCAGTAGGGAAGTGCCAGGTCACAGGCCTACCCTAGTCACACTTTCTAACACTTCCAAGCATCCCCTGTGTCAAGGGCTTCTGTGAGGCAGGCACAGTTTACCAGAGATGCCATACATCTGTACTATGGTGGCTTGTACTAGCATAGCCAGAAAAGAGGGCCCATAGGACAATCGTGAATCTAGCTCTCAATGGCTGCTGAGACATAACAGCTGCCAGCTATTGAGCAGTTTACCCAGTGTCACTGTCGGTACTGAGAAAATCACAACAGATGTAGCTACTGGTATGTATATAACTGACAGATGATGCTGTCATTCTGTTTTGTGTGTACTTCTCCTTAGGGGGTCTGTCCTGGGGGATCAGGGGACTTCTCTCTCCTCCAGCAGAGCTTTCAGGGACTACCCTGTACAAGCTTCTGCCTCCCTCAGTCCTTCTGGAGGCAGGGTCACTGGAACAATGTGTATAGTGGGGGAGCTGAGAACCACTGAACCAAACTGTAAACCCTGTATATGATGGAAACCACTTCAAGCCACCCCTAGTTCCAGCAGCTATGTCAAGAGATGGAGGATGTGGCAACCTGTCACATAAAGTACAGCAGGAAAGGGGAAAGACTTCCTCTCCCAGATAGTTTTCTTGAATAGGGATTAAGAAATACCCCTTTTCCCAGACTGAGAATATCCTGAACAAACCTTATGGACTTAGGGTAAAGTTTATTGAATTAGGGTTAATACTTTTGGGGCCAATTCTGATGGGTTGCATCACAGAGACCCCATTGGGACTGCCACTTGATGTGCTGAGACTACCTCTGAATCCATTTTCCCTGCCAGCTTGGGACTTCAGTACCCCGTCTTGTTGAGCCGACATGCTAGCCCGCTGCAAACACAGACCCAGGTCTGAACCACGTCCCCCAAAAGCTGCAGGCTTAACTGAAAACAGCTTAGAAAGTGCTCCTATCTCTAGCACCCAGATACCCAGTTCCCAAAGGGTCCAAACCCTAAATACATCAATTTTACTCTGTATAAAACTTATACAGGGTAAACTCATAAATTGCCCACCCTCAATAACACTGATAGAGAGATATGCACAGCTGTTTGCTCCTACAGGTATTAATTGTTTGCTCTGGGTCAATTAATGAGCAAAAAGTGATTTTATTAAGTATAAAAATTAGGATTTAAGTGGTTCCAAGTAATAACAGACAGAACAAATTAAATTACCAAGCAAAATAAAATAAAACAGCAAGTCTACGCTAATACAGTAGGAAATTGAATACAGATGAAATCACACCCTCAGAGATGTTCCAATAAGCTTCTTTCACAGACTAGACTCCTTTCTAGTCTGGGCCCAATCCTCTCCCCTGGTACAGTCCTTGTTCCAGCTCAGGTGGTAGCGAGGGGATTGCTCATGAATGCAACCCCCCTTTGTTCCGTTCCACCCCCTTTTATTACCTTTGGCACAAGGCAGGAATCTCTTGTCTCTTTGGGCCCCCACCCCTCCTTCTAAATGGAAAAGCACCAGGTTTAAGATGGATTCCAGTACCATGTGACATAGTCACACGTCCTGGGAGACCCCAAGCCTTCATTCTTCCTTGCCTGACTCACAGGAAGGCTTGCAAGTAAACAGAGCTATCTACAGTCAATTGTCCTAGTTGATGGGAGCCATCGAGATTCTAAACCACCATTAATGGCCCACACTTTGCATAACCACAATAGGACTTCAGAATTATAGTTTATATTCCTCATCTCAAATGCAAGAATGATACATTCATACAAATGGGATTGAACACACTCAGTAGATTATAAGCTTTTTAATGATACCTTATAAGAGACCTTTTGCATGAAGCATATTCCAGTTATATTATATTGACACTCATTAGCATATTTTCATAAAATCATAAGGAGTGCAATGTCACACCAATGTATTAAAATGTAATTGTGTATATGTCATGGCATTGTAGGAAGGGGGATGCTACAGTAGTTCCTCCCTTATCAGCCTTTGAAGCCATCTCCTGGTGAGGTTCGCATATGCTAGTTCAAACTGGGTTCTCCAGGGACCAACAGACAAAGAAAGGGTTTTTAGATAAATAGCCTGGTTTTAAATAGGCTCAGAGTCAGGGCCTTCCTGACCAGCAAATGGACAGACCCTCCTAGTCTCTGGAGGGGAGGGTTGTAAGGAATGGGGCTACTGAGGTCCCATAAGACCGGATGCTTGTTCTGAGCTGTGATGAACTTGTAACTACAAGGAATTCCCTATGGGTGGCTCTGCTGAAGGACTGCTCCTTTCAGAGGTTGGAGTTACCCCTTGTAAGTTTGTTAGCAGGCCTGTAGGTTTTTGTATTGTTTTAATATATTTTCTCTGTAATGCTCTTTACCTTAATAATAACATAGGCTTTCATAAGAAGATTTGGGTGGTACCCTTATAACTGTAGCAATTACACCTGTTAACTGTCTCTGAAGAGAAAGGAAGCTGCTATCCTTGGGCAACATGTCTGTCTGGGAAATATACAACAAGGGCAGGGAACTGTGCAGCCTGGAAATACCCTGGTCTGAATGGAGGGAGACTCCTAGAAAAGCAGTGGCTGGGGAGCTGGAAGCCTGAGAACAGATGTTCTTGCTGGACCGCTGAGGGGAAATACAGATGCAGTTGTCCTGAATGGTGACACCCGCTAATCTTTGGTGTGATAGCTAGGCCATCTCTGGGATTTCTCTGACAACTGCTCAGAGACAGTCTCCATAGTCCGTAGCAGAGATGTTAGCCCACAGTAATCAGATAATGACAATAAGCTTGACCAAAGTCATATCTACATAGTGAGTGGCTGTCAGACAGCATTGACATTTGTGTGACTGTCCTGCAAGTTATCTCACTAGTACTCTCTCTAAGCTCATACATTGGCTTTTTCCTTCCTACTGTCTTGATTTTATGCCTTCTTCACCCTGTTTAAATTGCTCTCATAAGAGTAATTAATTACTTCTTCCTTCTCAAATCTAAGTGTCTTTTCTGGTTCCCTCTCCTGGCATTCATACCATTGACTATCCACTTCTCTTCCAGACCTCTTCTTACATGGCTTCTTGCTGATTATGCTTTCAAGATTTCTTCTTCTTGCTCCTTCAACTTCTCTTTAATATTGCCCAGCAGCCTGTCCTCGAACTCCTTTCCCCTCCATATAAACTATACATCTAGGTGATCTTGTCTGCTCCTATGGTCTTATCACTTCACCAGTGGTGAAGTTGAAATCCACCTCTCCACTTCTGTCTTAATACTAGGCTCAGGCTCACATCTTTTATGTTAGAAAATCTTCTCATGCATGTCCCATTACTTCCTTACACTAAAGATGCCTAAAAACCTTCCCCATCTACCTTTCTCCATTACCATTGACAATCATTTCTTCTCTGTCACTTAAGCTCCAAACTTAAAGTAATCTTTAACTCTTCCTTTTACAGCTCTTTGCTCTTCCAGGCTCTTGCCAAATCTCCTTGTCCAGTCATGACATCCCTCTTTCTCTTGGACTATTGCAACTTCCTTCCACAGAGGACCAAAGTGGTCCATTGGAAGATACTAAGAGGCAACTTGATCACATTCTATAAGTACCTACACAGGAAGATGATAGCTGATTTTACAGGGCTCTTTAGCATAGCTGACAAACGCATAACAAGATTCAATGGCTTGAAGTTGAAACTAGTAAAATTCAAACAGGAAATATGATACTATTTTTTTTAAAACAGTGAAGGTAATTAACCATTTGAACAGAGATTACCAAAGGATGCCATGGCTTCTCCCTCTGTTGGAATAATCATATCAAGACTGGATGTCTTTCTAAAAGCTATACATCAACACAAGTTACTGGGCTCAGTGTAGGAATCCTGGGGTGAAATTCTATGGCCTGTGCTGTGAAGGAGGTCAGAGTAGATAACCATAATGGTCCTTTCCGTGAGTCCGTGAGGAGACTCTCCTCATCTGGTCAGCAAAAATACAACAGGAAAAATAACTAAATCCACAAGTCTGGAGTAAGAGGCCACATGTATAATCCAACCCTCACTGGAAGGGAGAGACCTCAGTGGATGGTCCCCTCTACACTGGGAATCATGGGGGCAATAGAGAACAAGGTGCAAAAAAATCTTTAGCCCAACAGAAACAATGTTTCCTAATTGTCAGTTTGAGCCAGAAGCTGCTTATGAAGAACTGCAGAAGATGCATATGTTTCCCTCCCATTTCTTATATTCCTAGTCATGAGTCATGAGTCTGGCCTGTCAGTGTGTATGTACAACATGATATTATGGCACCAAACAATAAAACTAGTCAGCAACTGAAAGCTCTACATGTAGTATCCTATTGATTCCAGTGTAATCAAAATGTTTCCCAAGAATAGTTCAATATACTCTCCTTCACATTAAACGGCACTGCCAGCCAGTGCAGCATGCACTAGACCAATCCATTCGATGAGACCATTCTAGAAATTTCCATACACGTCCTTTGTCTTTGCAGCACATCTCTAACTTTAGCCCCCTTCCCAAATCCCTCACATGGTGTTAGTAGGTTGCTGTGTTTAATTGAGAACATTAATCAATTTCTCAGTGTGAAGTGTGCTTGTAACTTGTACCTAAGACACTAATAAGCAGAGTTCAATAGTGAAAAAAAAAAAACTGACATCATTAAGGTTAATAATCCAATAGTTTACCAGAGAAGCTCCACATCAATTTGAATTGATCGTCCGAATAGGATTAAAAGATGCTAACTTCATCAAACCCATTGTTTTACACTGACCTAGAGTGATGATTTGCTGTGCCATCAGAGAAGGTAACAGATCCACATGCTTTGAAATTTGTTTGCAACTCCTGTCACTTTGGTAGTGTCATATATAGTGGAAATATGGTCACAGTTGTGTTTAATATGATATTGAAGTAGAGAGAAATTAAAACTACACTAACTGTTTAACCTTGAGGTTTCTGAACAGAATGTTAACAAAGTTGACTTTCAGAAAGACTCTCATGGCACAGACAAATGTTGGAGAAAAGGGGAGCTTGCAGGACAGCTGATCGCTTTAAATGCACTCAATTTAAGTATAAACATTCCCTATTCTTACTTACCTAGTTACTGCAAGATTTTTGGACTCCTGAAATCAACTGTAGAATAAATTTTGTAATTGCATGTTGTTAGACCCCCAAGTGGGGCCCCAGGGCCAGACTACGGGTGCTCCGGCCTCCACCCCCCAACGGATTTTTCCCCCAGCCCTCAGAACTGCCACTGGTCACGTAGCTGCTCTGAAAGCAGAACTTGCAACAGGAAAAGCAGCCTTGTGGTCAGCCAGCCTGAAGAGACACAGTTCCCCTCGCGACAGTTGCTTCCTGGGTAGAGATGTTGGGGCCCGTCTGCCTCCCTTGTATGGGCATATGCCACTCGCGACCCCCCAATTGGCTTATCACAAACTATGACGACAAATTTACTATATATTGCCGGTCCCCTCCCGGGGACGGGCGGAGAGCCCCCGAATTCCTGTCGAAACCGTATCCAGGCCTGATCACCCTGCAGGCTCTCTCGGCTCACGCGTTTCCTGAAGCCTAACCGGTTGCCGGCCGTAATGAAACTGTTGTGGTTTGTATGTGTAAGTATAATTAGCTGTTAAGTATTCTGTACTGATAGATAAGAGGCAAAGACTGATTCCAGCCGCCCCAAGATTCCTGCTAGGGGAAACCCGTTGACCAGGAACTCTTGAAAGCAAGGGGGATCAGTTAAGCCTCACAATTTATTTAGGGAAATTAGTTGCTGCACTTATGATTACTAATAGCACCAATATCACTTCTACTAACCCCTGGAATGATTTAGATAACTATTGGGATTTAGAAAAATACCAGGGCCAGCTTTTATTTGTAATTGCAGTATTTGTATTATTTGCTTTGGTAGTGTGTTGTAAGCCCCAGATGTAACTGATCGTGTTCTCCCTTATCATTATCTGTGATTCATTTAATAAACCCTTATTCTCTTAAACACTAAGAGTAATTGCTTGCGTGCTCTCCGTCGCTACCCGTGGGCACTTGACACCCCCCCCAGGGCATCCAGTGATCGAACCTCCGCCCTACCCCAACGCTCATTACCCGGTAGATAACGGGCACCTGGTGGCCATATTGGTGGAGCAAGGGGCGAGAGTAATCAGTAATCAACATGGCGTCACGAACAGGATGCCTTCGGGAGGGTCAGTGCCCGTGGTGTAGTGGGGACCGTGAACAATCTGAGCTCGAGCAATTTCAACACTTACAATTTCACCAAGTGGCCAGCAGACAGTCTGCGAGGCCCACCCTAGATTGGGTTTGTACTATAGAGTCAGGGTCAGGGTCGAAAAGCTATACTACCTCATTAACCCTGCCTGCCGTAGGATGCCTCCTCCACTGCCATCCCACCTTTAAGTGTCAGCCGGCCGATGGTTCCCTGCAACCCCAGTGCACGGGGGTTGCGGAAACTAGTCGGACTGAGACACCGTCAGGCATTTGGAAGGAATGTAGCCGTATCCTAAAGAAATCCGGGGCCACCGTTTCTAAGCTCATACCCCCGCCCCGGGTACAGCCAGGTGATCCTGCCCACGGGTTGCTAGCCCAGTTACTGCAGGAATTAGAGCAGACCAGGCGGACAAAGAAACTTAGACCAGACGAGTTTAAGTCGGAGGACGTGTCCACGGTCTTGTTCAGTGCACTTAACAAAGCGCTGGACCTCTGTGCGGTCCTTCATGGAAGCACTATGTTTGCTGCTAAACAAGCCGCTGCGAGCGGTACCGACAGTGCAGAAAGTGAGATAAGTGGCAAGGAGCAGGAGGACGGGAGTCAGGCTGGTAAAAGCCCACCCCCCTATGAAGCTCCCCCTTCGATCTACCCTGCTCTCCCCCCTGCTCTTCCCTCAGCCCCACCTGCGCCTGAGCAGGAGAGGCAGATGGAGGCAATGCCCGTTGCTATCACTAAAAGTAAGGTGGATTATGAGACAGGTCAGACAGTTACGACTACCGAGTATCGAACTCGCACCAAGGCGGAGATGAAGGAATTTTTGGCAGACACGAGGCGCAGGGAGGGCGAGGCACCCCTAGTGTGGCTGGGTCGTCTGGCCCTGGATCACGGGGCAGAGACGGTAGACAGGGAGGAAGCCGCTGTTCTGGCAAAAACGTCCAATTGGGCGTCGGGGTTCCCAGGTCATCATCTCTTGGGAAATCAGCTATGGCCGATTACCACCCCGGCCGCGGCCGTCTTGACCATGAAAGGCAGTTTTAGGGGACTGTATGTGCCTCCTGGCAGCGTAAATACACCCCATGAGATCATCTGGGCTATTGCCGGAGCGTCCATCGTAACGTGGGATGCACAAGCGGTGCCGTTAAATTTAAGCGACGAACAGGTTCAGACAGGTGTCCCCTTTATTTATGTCACAGACCCCACTGAAATCCCGGTCCACCGGGACGCGGTGGACTTGGCCGTAGAGGGCGCCCCACCGATTGACACAGGGGGACTCCTGCTGTTGCAAAGTTGGGTGGGGCAACCCCTTATTACCTTATATGAGGCCGTGTCCCGGCTCCGAATGCCACCGACCCCGAAGAATCCCATTTCAGCCCTTCCAGCTGGGAACCCTGTTAATAAGGGTCAGCCTAAACACCCTGAACGAACCAAGGCTGAAAGGGCGCTTTTTGGGTTCCTATTACATAAGGGGATCCCCAAGGAGGCACTGCGGAAGATGTCTGATACCCAACAGCAAGATTTGGGAAAACAGTTAGGATGGAAGGATTGGGATGACTATTTGAGGACAAAAAACGAGTAGAGGCCGGGTGCGCCCCGGCCTCCACAGAGACTTGGGATGACCGACCATACCACACCCTATTAGTAGCTGGTCCCAAACCCCCTTACACCCCTGTATCCTTTCTGTTGGACACCGGAGCTCAAATCTCCGTTATAAAATCCGATGTGCCCCACGTACCCACAAGTTCTACTATGTTTGTCCAGGGTCTTAACAGTATTGAAGAAAAGCCTGTAGTCAGCTTTACTTTAATTCATAAGGGGTACAAGCGAAAAGTAAAGGCATTGTTGGGAGGAACCAATTTGTTGGGGGTTGGGGATATAAAACGACTGCGATTACAAAAACAGGTCTGTCAGGCCCTGCCTGTCGCCCTGTCACCCGATGACCCCCCCCCCCTTATAGCCCCGAGCTTGTTAATAACAGTTCATGGAAATTTTCCCCTATTCCCACGAAGCCTGAAGGCATCCCCCTCATTAAGCAGCTGCTCGACCAGTTGTTAAAGGAGGGACGGATAGCACAGGCGACCGCGTCCAACTATCTATCTCCCGGCTGGGGTATCCCCAAGCCCGGCAACCCCTCTGAATTTCGATTGGTCATTGATTATAGACAGGCAAATAGCCGAGTCCGACACCTCCCGTTTGCAGGCCCAGCCACCATTCCAGAAATACGGCAGCAGCTAAGTGATGCCGGTGGGAGGTGGGCCTGCACCCTGGATTTAAAGGATATGTTCTATCAAATTCCTTTGGAGGACAAACCCCAAATCTTAAATTTCGCTTTCCAGGGCGCGCAGTACCAGTGGAAGGTGTGCCCTCAGGGGTTCTGTAATTCCCCAGCCTTGGCAACGGCCGCTCTTGCGAAAACCTTAAAAGGGGTAGAAGCCACTGGGGGCACCACCATTTTAGCCTATGTGGACGACATAATTGTAATTGGGCCCAACGAACACATAGTTCAGCACGTAACTAACGCCGTGGTAGCCGAACTAAAGGCCAATGGGTGGCGAATTAATGAGGCAAAAAGCCACCTTGTGCCCTCTCAATGCTTTTCCTTCTTAGGCCAACATTATGACCCCTACGATTGTGGCCAACCCACCTCGGGGATTCTAGATCCTTGGGTAACAGACCCGCCCGAGAATAAAAAGCAACTGCAGAGACTTTTAGGCCTAATTAATTATCACAGACACTTCATCCCAGATAAACACCTTGTAGACCTGGAGGTGATCCAGGAACCCCTCTCGTCCAAACGGAAACGGGAAATATGGAGTCCTGAAGCTCAGAAAAGCCTGGAACGAATAGCCACTTGGTTTGCCTCTAACCCACGGCTGGCCCGATACAAAAGGGATTCACCTTTTACCATCACCCTTTTCTTTACACAACATCACTATGGGTACTCAGTATCACAGGACGGGCAACCGGTCTATAACTGGGCCCGACGGCTCAAGGGCCCTCAGTATCGATATGGGCCCATAGGACTCATGTTACTAGCCGCAGGTGAGGCACGCATTTGGGCCCCGCTATCTAGTAAGGGAACCCTGATTGGCCCCGAGGTACACCTCATTCCATGGCTCACGCGGTTGCCCCCTCCCAGTTTTCATGGAACCAGCCTAACGTGGCAACAGCTGTGTTATGTGGGGGAGATCACGTGGCGGGAATGGACGCTTAAATCGCTGCCAAACGATGTCCGATTCCCAATAGCCTCGGAGCCCCTGTGCATAGAAACAAAATATGACCCCTGGATTGTATCTGATGGGGGCACTTCCCCGACCCCCCAGGCAGGTGTCCTCTGTGCTAAATGCGACCACTTCCAGGTTGACCTCCTTCCCCCGGGTTCATCGGCCCAGCATAGCGAAGTTCATGGGGTTCTTCTCGCTGCCCAGCACGTTACCCAGGCCCATTCCGTTTCTGCTCAGGTCGTGCTAGGCATAGACTCACAATTTTGTCTCAGCATCCTCACGGGAGAGGCTAACCCCACAGCATTTACGCCCCTGTGGGAGACTATTTTTGACCTCGTACGTAAGTTCCCACGGCCCTGGTTTGTAACCCATTGCCCGTCACATCGTCCTGACTCTAACCCCCTCCACTCCGAATTGGATCACAGAATGAGGGAAATTCAGGCACCACCCCAAGTGTGCCTGGGGCAGCAGCCCCAGCTTAACACCGACCCATTCCTCCAATGGCTTCATGAGGATTGGGGGCATTTGCCTAGCGGCCGCCTATACAATCAGTTAGCCCTAGGTGCTCAGGGAAAGCCTGAGGTACGGCGGCAGGACTGCGAAAGAGTCGTGCAGGCCTGCCTTAAGTGTGCACAAATCAAGTCCCAAAACCGCCCGCGCTACGAGCGGTGGGCGTACGCTGCAGAGTACTTCCCTCCTGGCGCGGTGTGGCAAATAGATTTAATGGGACCCCTACCCGGAGCCCGTCGCCACCCTAAGGCCCTGGTAGTGGTAGATTTGGGCTCCCGTCAAACTCACTGCATTCCCCTGAATACCACCACGGCTGCGGCCGTGGCTGGGGCGCTGCAACAGGTAGCTGCAGCATGGGGTGTGCCCTCCGAGGTTCAAGCAGATGGAGGACCCCCGTTTACCAGCAAACGTTTCGAAGCATTAGTGCTGGGATGGGGGGCTTCCCTCCATATTCACTTGAAGTATCACCCCGAAAGTAACGGTGTTGTAGAGCGGAAAATCGGGGTTCTGAAAACCATGATACGTTCAGTTAATCCCAACGATGACTATAAGGGCTGGAGTGCGCTATTACCCCAGGTTCTTATCTCCCTCAATGCAAACTATTCTCGTTGGCCGGAGATCAGCCCCAGACCTAGAGGTCCCTGGACTCCCGTATATCACCCTGACCAACTAGTCTGGGTGGCTGAGCCACAGGCCTCAGGTCGCCGGGAACCCTACGCCGCACAAATTGTAAGTGCAGGTAAATATCCCAATACCTATACGGTTGTGGATGCCCAGGGCACCCATACCTTGGTCCACCACAACTGGATAAGCAAACGTTCTGAGTCAGGAGCGAACTAACGGGGGCCAATAAGGCCGCCTTTTGTTCTGTCTTACAGTTTGCCATAGCGGCAGGGAGCCAGAACGACGATCGGAGGGGCCCACCTCTGCTGAACCTGAGACGGTATCCTGTGGGCGAAAATGCCCATCAGCTTTTGTTTGCAGCCTATTGGATCCAGGAAGCCCTGGGAGGAAACATCGACTTATCTTCGCTGACCTCTGATAATTGCCTTGCATGTTCTAACAAGCTGTCTGTAAATAGGCCTTTGTTTGATTTATTACCGTTAGTGTTTAACTTTAGTAGTATTAATGGTCCCCTTAATTGCTCTTCCCCCTCAGCTCAGTGGCTCCCTACCGCGCAGTGGACAGGTTGCACGAATGACCTTTTTAACCCCATTTCCCCTCTTGTTTTCCCTATTTTTAATAGAACTAGAGCACGCTGCAGGGACCCACTCCCCTTGTCACCTGCACAGAGACCCATGGCGTCCCATTGTTGGGCATTTTACGGCAGGGAGGGGCATAAAAACCGGTCAGACTCACCCTATTGGGTCGGCACGTATCCGAATTGTTCCCAAACCCTTGTCTATGGCAACGTGTCTTACAATGACGTTGTTATGGATCGGGACACCCCCTTGCCAATAGTCAATACAACTGTCGTGGAAATAGATGTCTGGGCCCCACCCTTTAGCACTTTTTTTAACCCTCTTAAGCACACCTATTTTTATTCTAATTGGGTTTTAAACAGATTACGACCCGGTCATTTCTGGCTATGTGGCGAGGTTGCCTTTGCGGCACTCCCCCCCAACCCCAAGGGCATATGTACTATTGGCTCTCTCCTGATAAAAGGGGGCGGTGTTTATGTTAAAACCTGGCAGCCCAGTTCAGCCGGGAGGGTTCGACGTTCTTGGGGATGGTGGGAGAGGGCGAAGGGGGCGTTGTCCTCTATGGTTTCTTCAGCAGTCTCGTTTAACCCCGTGGGGTACATGTTATTGCGTGAGCAAGTATTATTCCAATCACTGGCTATTGAAACGCTAGCTAATACTACTGCAAAAGGCTTTAGTTTAGTTAATCAGCGGCTAGGTGAATTAGCAGATTATTCTTTTCAGAATCGCTTAATGATACAATTTTTGTTACAATCACGGGATTTTTGTGAAACCCTTGTATCTATGTATCCCCAGTTTAAAGATAAGTGCTGTATCTCTCTTTCTTCTATTTCTGGAAACTTAACTGAAGTAATTGATGATCTTAAGGCCTTAGGAACCGCTGTGCGTGAGTCCAGAGAGACCTTCCGCTTCTGGTCATGGCTGGAGTGGTTGGGGCTTGGAGCCTATAAGGCTTATTTTCAATCCCTTTTTGTGTCGCTTGTGGTGGGCCTCTGCCTCCTCTGCCTTGGGTGTGCTTTTGTTAAGGCCTGTGTTCGGCGGATGGTGGGAAGTGCCCTTATTGCCTCGGCTACTGAGAAACGTCCGCTCGTAGGGGCGGATGCTGACTCAGACACTGAGGTTTAGGTACGTGGGGTGTTGTCGGCCGGAGCATGGGGGCATGTTAGACCCCCAAGTGGGGCCCCAGGGCCAGACTACGGGTGCTCCGGCCTCCACCCCCCAACGGATTTTTCCCCCAGCCCTCAGAACTGCCACTGGTCACGTAGCTGCTCTGAAAGCAGAACTTGCAACAGGAAAAGCAGCCTTGTGGTCAGCCAGCCTGAAGAGACACAGTTCCCCTCGCGACAGTTGCTTCCTGGGTAGAGATGTTGGGGCCCGTCTGCCTCCCTTGTATGGGCATATGCCACTCGCGACCCCCCAATTGGCTTATCACAAACTATGACGACAAATTTACTATATATTGCCGGTCCCCTCCCGGGGACGGGCGGAGAGCCCCCGAATTCCTGTCGAAACCGTATCCAGGCCTGATCACCCTGCAGGCTCTCTCGGCTCACGCGTTTCCTGAAGCCTAACCGGTTGCCGGCCGTAATGAAACTGTTGTGGTTTGTATGTGTAAGTATAATTAGCTGTTAAGTATTCTGTACTGATAGATAAGAGGCAAAGACTGATTCCAGCCGCCCCAAGATTCCTGCTAGGGGAAACCCGTTGACCAGGAACTCTTGAAAGCAAGGGGGATCAGTTAAGCCTCACAATTTATTTAGGGAAATTAGTTGCTGCACTTATGATTACTAATAGCACCAATATCACTTCTACTAACCCCTGGAATGATTTAGATAACTATTGGGATTTAGAAAAATACCAGGGCCAGCTTTTATTTGTAATTGCAGTATTTGTATTATTTGCTTTGGTAGTGTGTTGTAAGCCCCAGATGTAACTGATCGTGTTCTCCCTTATCATTATCTGTGATTCATTTAATAAACCCTTATTCTCTTAAACACTAAGAGTAATTGCTTGCGTGCTCTCCGTCGCTACCCGTGGGCACTTGACACCCCCCCCAGGGCATCCAGTGATCGAACCTCCGCCCTACCCCAACGCTCATTACCCGGTAGATAACGGGCACCTGGTGGCCATATTGGTGGAGCAAGGGGCGAGAGTAATCAGTAATCAACACATGTAAAACTCAGTATATTTGCAAACTTTTTAAATCAGTGAAAAGTGAAGAGTTAAACTTACTAATTTTAAATGTCCTTATAGCTACTTCCACAGTAAAATATGTGAGGTCTCACAAATAGTGTTTGATGAAGAGTCTGCTACGCGAGGAGGGTAAAATCCATCTCAGTGCACAGTACTCACATAATGCTCTCTGTGCTGCTTTAAACCCATAGAAAAGCTCTAAGGAGGGAGAGGCCACAAGACATCTGGGCAGACTGGTCACCCAAAGGGGCTCCTCTATATCCATTGTGTGCTAAGGAGGGAATTTAGCTCTACCTGCATTTGAACTCATCATTATTCACATGGAGCAGTGCTGGTAAGTCTGAACAATAATACATTTAAAAGCTGAATGTAGTGAGAATGTAAGGGGGCTGGTAGGAAGTGGGCAGATGGGAGGGGGAAGCATGCCAGAAAGCAGGGTCATGAGGGTGGCTTGTGGGGGTAGCAGGGCTGTGAATGGGAGCTGGAGTTCTAAAGGAGGAGGACGTGGTGGAGATGTGAGAAAGATCAGTGCTCTGCAGAGGATACTTATCACACTGATCACTACTCAGGGGAATAAACTATCAACACTGATGCATATGCATTAAACAAGCTCGGGAAACTCCTACACAAGAAAACACATGTGGGCTGTGAAATGAGGGAGTTGAAGCTAGGAAGGAGAACTGGTGAGTGGTATGTAAGATGGAGTTTTAATTGACTGAACTAGGGATTATAGCTAAAGCTTAGTGGAAGCATATTTTAATGGAAAACATATTTTTTGTTCCAGAAAGAGGAACCACTATAACATCATATTTTAACCTTTTTTTCTCTCTGCTTCTTGTGACAATGGAGTGGATGATCAGTAACTTGAAGTTCTATTTTCTTGTCACTGTGGGTTGTCCCTGCCTCAAAAACCAATCATCAAGTGGCTTGTAAAGAGTGTAAATATTGGCCTGAGCATCAGTAGCTCTAAAAATACTAAGCCACTTATGTTATGTTCAGGAGCTGATAAAGGAAAACTGTTATTAGGAAAGCACTAGCCTCTTTGTTCACAGTTACAGCACAGTATAGCTAACTGATTTTGACCGCACTTGTGGCACAATATTAAAAACGTTCAATCGACCGAATAACCAAGTTTAATCAGGTTATTGTCTAACGACAAAGTAATATATTGTAAAAAGTAAGTATATACGTCACTCCCTCTGGAAAGCTGTGGTCTTGCAGCAAGCAGTTCACCTTACACAGGTATGCTCTGAAATATGCATTCAATACCACCTCAATTTATTTTGGACTTGATTATGAGTTAGAAGGCTTTCTATATGTCACTGAGTTCTAACCCACCAGTTCATACCAGTCCTGTACCTTCCCTTATCTTTGGTTTTATTACAGGTACTATCAGCCTGTGAAGATACCTCCCAACCTTGTACCAATCCGGATCTTTTTTCCAGTGCCAAAGCTGACTTCAGCTTTGCAGGGTATTGTGAGATATAACTATATCTTGACATAAGTGAACTAAATTATGGGAAATGCATAATACTATTCAGTTAGTATAACTTTCTTACACCTATGTATATAATTTATATCATACGAATACTGTGCACATAATACCTATTAATGTAGTGTGTATAATACCTAACATATACCTATTGGCTAACAGTGTATTTGTTGTATAAAACATGTGTACTCCACTCATTAGATTTTAACCTGGACTCCTCCCCCTCCCATGGACATTCTGTGGCATTATCATAGCTTCATTCTATGTATGATAATTACACTGAAGGCAGTGCCTATGAAAGTAACAGGCATAGGATGGGGAAACACAGACATTCAAATATTTAGCCAATTTTTTTTTTTTTTGCTTTAGGTCAGACCATACAGTGGTCTGATAAATGTCAATCTCCTTTCCAGTTATATCAGGAATACGCCAGGTTGAGGTGAGACCTACTTTTCCAGCAAATTTTGCTTTGCTTTTAATTATAGCAATTATAGTGCCCAGATCACTGGCAAAGTCCCCAGGATGTTGCCTCTTTCTTAATGTTACTGTTCTATAGATTACAGTTTCTTTGCCAGCATGATGCCCCCTAATTACCCAGCTGTTGACTATGTCACAGATATGTAGGAGGGCTTTGTTTGCTGGATCTTAGAAAATTTCTCAGGAGCCTGCCACTCAGCAATCATTACACAAAGATCCCTTAAGGAGACAAGGGATAAGATTACATGTTGTACTGAATTGGATCTTCTCTTCTGCCCTTTGGGAATGGCATTCCTGTACTATTTTGTACCTAGTTTGTCTGATCCAATATAATTACACACATGATTTTGGAAAACGATACAGGTGACATGCTTTTTTTGATTTTTCTTGTTTGATTTAATATAATTCAGTTAGTTTGTTAGAAGAACAAATAGAAATTAGAATAGTTTGTTCACTGTAACATTTATTTATAGTGAAAAGGACAATGATTAATTGGCAAAGCTGAGCAGCCTATGTTAAGGGAAGTTTCTATTACCCTTATTCACAACGAGTAGTACCTTATGCTACAGGCAGTCCCACTGAAATAAATGGGAATACTCAAGTAGTAAGTCACTACTCATCATCAATAACAGGATCAAACTCTGTCCTTAATTTTTTAAATATTCAAATTGGTTTTATTTTGCAATAATACAAGATTATTTTTTAAACATTAATGTGACCTCCCTCAGAGCCTGTTTCTTCTTCCAAGCAAATACTTTAATGAGAATGTAGTGGCCTCTGAATCCATTTTCAAATTTGTTGGGAGTCATTACTGTGGCTCAGTTCTGCAGCACTGAAGTCAGTAGGAGTTTGGCCACTAACCTCATTGGGGGTTGAATCAGGCCTTCTGTCTATTGGAGCTTTTTTTGACAAGAGTGAAATACTATCAATCAGAGATCTCCGTTCAGTTTAGGAGTATGTCTCTTTCAGTAACGAAATGACTGAATTACTCATGAGTGAAGTCGCAAGTGAATTACAGGGGTCATCCCAAATAAGTACCAATTAAAATCTTAACACTGCACCACAACATCATGTATTCTACACATGCCACATTTTACAGGAAAACTGCCTTAGACTGTTAAAGCATTTTGACTGGTATTATGTTGTGTTCCTTCACCACAAGTCCAACTGTAGGGATCTCAGTAGTAAACCTGGCCAGTTGTTGTTGTTTTTTAAACATGCAAAAATGTCATCATTTATCAGCCTGCTCTAGTAGTAAGTCTACACCTCTAAAAATGATGTAAAATGCTTCTCTACATGGACATCACAACTTTGAAGTCTGATCGCCAAGGAACCTCTCAGCAAGTGGTTTCACACTGGAAAGATGGCAATCTGTTTCACAGTGGTATGAATATTCCATTTTTAACTTTGTAATGTCATAAAATGCATTACCTTAAATATGGTCAGTTTAGGACTGACCATTGCTTCATCCTGAACCTCATTCTCGTGGCATTTCTCTCCAAAAGTGCACATTTGGGGAAGGGAGAAACAGGCCATGATTTTCCCTTGATGGCTCTTTTTCTGCATTGATTTATCTTTTTCCACAGATGTGTAAACTTATGAGCAAAGCTTGTGATGAACCCTATATTACAAGAAACAGTCATTAATTTTACTTAAACTAAAGACTATCAGTTTATTATCTGACAACGTGTTAGTAATGATAAAAGGAATGTGCTATATTTCTCCATACACAGAGGCAAACATGCACTTTCAATTTGGTGACTTACTGTAAATAATGGGGGTGAGGAGTGAACAAACTCCACAAGAGAGAAAAGGATAAAGTGGCCCTCAGCCTCTCCATTTTGAAACTCCTCGTAGTCCTGGTCCATTAGCATATAGACTTATTATGTTTTAAAGGTACAGTACACAAAACATAAATTGACATGTACACATAATAAAATAATGTCTTAAATATGTTTATTTTTATTTAAACTATCTTGCATTTTCTTATAAACTAATTAAATCTGAAATGTTAAACTAAATCCATGGCATCATAAGTACCCTCATACTGGGGCTAGCCCAGTATCCTGCCTTCTGACAGTGGCCAAAGACTTCAGGGGGAATGAACAGAACAGGGCAATTATCAAGTGATCCATCCCCTGACATCCAGGCCCAGTATCTGGCAATCAGAAGTTTAGGGATACCCAGAACATGGGGCTGCATCCCTGCCCATCCTGGCTAAGAGCCACTGATGGACCTAACATCCATGAATGTATCTAGTTCTTTTTTTTAACCCAGTTATATTTTTGACTTTGATAACATCCCCTGGCAATGAGTTCCACAGGTTGACTATGCATTGTGTGAAGAAGTACTTGCTTTTGTTTGTTTTAAATTTGTTGCATATTAATTTCATTGGATGACCACTGGTTCTTATGTTATATGAAGGGGTAAATAACACTTCTCTATTCACTTTTTCTATGCCATTCATGATTTTATAGACTTCTATTATAATTATCTCTTTTCTAAGCTGAAAAATACCAGCCTTTTTAATCTCTCCTCATATCATTTTTGTGGCCCTTATCTGTATCTTTTCCAATTATGATATATTGAGATGGAGTGACCAGAGCTACCTGTAGTATTGAAAGTGTGAGTGTACCTTTGATTTATATAGTGGTATCATTATCCTACATGGCAGCAACCTGAAGCCCAGATGAAGTGGTCAGCAGGGTGAACTATATTGGGTGGGAGTCAAACACAATACCTAGCCTGAAGAAACTGTACCTATCTGGTAATGCTTGGGTTAAGTCAGTGGCCTGAAAACCTTATGGTTTGGAAAAAAAGTTGGTAAAAGATTGGTAGCCAAAGACTAGAAAAAATCCTGAATTTCTGGAGCACAAATACTGTACCAGAAATGTGGTAACTTGACTCGGGAACAGCAAACCAAGGCCACTGGGAGCTGTGGATGGACGTGCAAATGTAAACAAACTTTCTGGCAGCCTGCCAGCAGATTACCCTGCATATGGCCCACAGGCCATAGGTTGCCCACCGCTGATGTAGATGCTTTCATGCTGTCTGGAGTGGCTCATGACTGTGAATGTCTACCTCAGGACAGACTATCAAACACAGGGCAGACACCCCAAATTGGTTCTATGTTCTATAAATAGACTTCATCAATAGACATCAAATAGACTTCATCAGTAACAAATGTGAACCCCTGGGTCAGTGTAACAGTCATACCATGGAGTCAGACAGTCCCTTTGGACATTCTTGCCTGTCTAGCCACCCTGGCAAGCTGGATATAGTGATAAATAGTAACTTACGCCAAAAATCACACCACATTCAGGTTGCTTCCAGTCCCAAGAGACCAGTCATTTACCCCAGATCAATTTGTACCTTAGATCTCACACCAAAGACAATGCCAGAAGCCAATCCTATAATAAACTAATTAAGGATTTATTGACTTGGAAAAAGAAATGAGAGTTATCTACCGTTTAAAGCCAGCAACACAAATGAGTTTCAGTGTATGAGTCAAAAGGTGACAGAGCTGTAGCCACCTAGCAATTCAGGGCTAACCCATGCCAAGTAGCACAGGGATAAAAATAGGAGATAGCCTATCTCCTAGAACTGGGAAGGACCCTGAAAGGTCAAGTCCAGCCCCTTGCCTTCACTAGGCAGGACCAAGTACTGATTTTTGCCCCAGATGGCCCCCTCAAGGATTGAGCTCACAACCCTGGGTATATCAGGCCAATGCTCAAACCACTGAGCTATCCCTCCTTTACTTGCATTTAGGAATCTTTGCCCCTCAGAGTCCAGACAGCATAAAAGAGATTCAGTTTCTCTTTGTCAGGAATTTTTATCCACTCCACTCCAGAGTCCAAAACTGATGGGGGATGAGTTTATCTGTAGGTCTCCCCTTCCTGGACAGAGTTACGAATGCAAGCAACAGGGCCACTCTCCTTTAATGCTACACATGGCCTTATTTGCCTTCAGTGGGCCATCTTGCACACTTTATCTTAGTGCTTCTTTCTGTCTTTGGTGAGTTATACGATTACAGAGGTTTCTAATGCAAACACTCAATATACCTTTTGTACTATGGGCTATAGAGGTTATAAATGAGATCAATACATGCAGCATCCTACAAACATTTTATAAAGTCTAAACACTAAACATATTCTTATCAATGTAACATCTAATATCTATATTGATCATGCTAACCCACAAGTAAGCATGACTAGTTTCATCCGTGCATTTGTAAGTATTCAGTGAGGCTTAGGGCTTTGGCATGAGCTGAAAACCTGCTCTGCATTATGGCTTGGTGGGGAATTTAGACAGCTTGCTTCTGTAATATTGCATTTGTATACAACACAAGTATCTCAGAGACAGTGAATCTGAGAACATAATCACCATGTTGGTGGTGTCTAGTCTTGCAGTTGCCCCTGCAATAGTTAGAATTCTTATGCATCACAAGGATTCCCTCCATGTGTACATAACCATTTCACCCTGTCCCAACTACAGGGCTAGACCCCCCCCAGAGCTTGACCCCACCCCAGAACACCCACTACATTGCTGGAGAGTGTAGGCAGCATAGCTGGTTACTCCTCAGGCTCTACATCTGCTAACAGGAATCTTCAGCAGTTTCCTTAAGGGGGTTTTAAGTCCTCTGCATCACTGCAATGATACAAAGGGGCTTGTGAAGACACCAGGAGCTGGTCACTATCATCAGAGAAGAATAAAAAGGAAAATGGAGAAAATGTTGCTCACTTAGAATTATCATCTTATTAAGCCATTTTTATGGTGTCTTCCCCTCCCCCCACCCCAGCTCCCTTCCATATATGACTTCTATTTCAATAAAGCCACAGAACAGCAAAACAAGTCCCTCAGTTTGTGAGCAGTGGTGTCACATAATAAGCATTCTAAGCCTATGAAAGTGACAGGAGCTTCCTCACAGTTATAACTATATTCCACAATCTGAAACATTCGTATGGTGTTGTGTCTGTGGGGAAAAGAGAATTCTTTATATTTTTTTAAGCTGGAAAGACAGTTTTGGTTGGTTTTGCCTTTTTAAAAAAATGCAAAAGATATATTCCTTGGGGCCCTCGGAATGGCTGACTAACCAGGCGGACAAAAAGAGGGCTTTGGGGATTTAGCAGGAGTTTTCTGCAGAAAATCTTTTTAAACGCTACACAACATGCTAGTTAACTCCATAGGGAAGTTCAGGCACAATCTCATGCCATGATTTCATAATAAATGGTAATAATTTACATTTACATTACAATCCTTCCCAAAGGATTGTAAAGTGCACAATGCTTTAGACCCTATGCCTGGAGAGCTATCGATATACATGCACTGATTTTAAACAAAGAAGCATACTAGGGATGTAAGGTGTCATTTTCCATACGGGGCTCATACTTAAAACTTATGTATTTAATACCTTGACTACACACAAATTTGCACTGCTTTAGTTAAGCTACTTCAAAGCCCCGTGTGGATACTTAGTTCATGTTAACTATGGCTTGTTTTCATTTTATCTTAAGCCTGTCTAAACCTATTTAAGTTTAAATAAAATAAGTCACTCTCAAACTGTGGAACCTCCTTATTTCAGTTAAAGTAAATCAGTTGAAATTCACATCTTTCGTTAAACTAATGCAACTCTCTGTCTACGCAACCCCTAAGTGTTTGGAGACTCAGGGACTTCATGTCTGGATGTCACGTCATCCACCACTGAAGTGCAATCTCTTTTGGACAGGAACTCAGTAGCCAGTAAAATATGATAATGATTCTTTTAAAAGAGAGGGAACTGCAGAGAATCTTATCTGATAAAAGCCACAACAAGATTTCTCACAAGCTGTGGTTTGGAGTAGGTTGTGCTACCTTCACCCTTCTCTGGGTGAAACCAGGGCTGATACCTGACATCAATCCCAGGGAAAATAATGGAGTTGCTGATACCGGACTCAATTAATAAAGAACTAAAAGATGATAATGTAAATTAACATGGATTTATGGAAAATAGATCCTTGTTTTTTTTTACAATTTTGGCTGATAAAGGCAAGGGTGTGATGTAATATACTTAGACTTCTGTAAGGCATTTGACTTGGTACAACTCAACATTTTGATTAAAAAAAATAGAACAATATAAAATGAACTTGGATTATAAGCTGGCTAACTGATAGATCTTAAAAGGTAACTGTAAATGGGTAATCACCACTGAGTGGGTAAGTTTCTAGTGGTCTCACAGGAATTGGTTCTTGGCCCTATGTTATTTAACATTTTTATCAATGACCTGGAAACCATCCCTCCCCCTAAAATCATCACTGATGAAATTTGCAAATGACACACAAATTGAAAGAGTGATAAATCATGAAGAGGACAGGTCACTGATTCAGAGTGATCTGGATTGCTTGATAAACTAGATGTAAGCAAACAATATGCATTTAAATATGACTAAATGTTTATTTATACATTTAGGAACATACTTGAAGGATGAGGGACTCTATCCTGGGAAGCAATGACTGAAAAAGATTTGGGGGTCATGGTGGATAATCAGCTGAATGTAAACGCCCAGTGTTATGCTGTGGCCAAAAGAGCTGTGATCCTTCAATGAATAGCTGGGAATCTCAAATAGGAGTAGAGAGGTTATTTGACCTCTCTATTTGGCATGGATGGTGTGACCACTGTTAGAAGACTGTATCCAGTTTGGTGCCTTATTTTAGGAAGGATGTTTAGGAGTATGATTAGGGGTATGAAACGGCTTCCGTATGACGAGAGATTAATAAGAGTAGGACTTTTCAACTTGGAAAAGAGATGAGTAAGGGGGATATGATTGAGGTCTATAAAATCATGACTGATCTGGAGAAAGTAAAGAAGGAAGTGCCATTTACTCCTTCTCATAACATAAGAACTAGGGGTCACCAAATGAAATTAACAGGCAGCAGTTTTAAAACAAAGTATTTTTTTCATACAATGCACAGTCAACCTGTGGAACTCTTTTCCAGAGGATTTTGTGAAGGCCAAGACTATAACAGGGTTAAAAAAATACTAGATAAGTTCATGGAGGATTGGTCCATCAATGGCTATTAGCCATGATGGGCAGGGATAGTCTCCCTAGCCTCTGCCAGAAGATGGGAATGGGAAACGGGATGGATTACTTGATGATCACTGTTCTGTTCATTCTCTCTGGGGCATCTGGCATTGGCCACCATCAGAAGACAGGATACTGAGCTTGATGGGCCTTTGGTCTGACCCAGTATAGCCATTCTTATTTTCTTATGGTGATAAACTGGAGAGAATTCAGAGAAGAGCCATGAGAATTAGAGGATTAAAAAACATGCCTTACAATGATAGACTCAAGGAACTCAACCTATTTAGTTTAACAAAGATAAGGTTAAGGGATGACTTGATTACAGTCTATAAAGTATCTGCGTGGGGAACAAATTTGATAAGGCACTGTTCAAACTAGAAGAGAAAAGTATAATATGATCCAATGGGTAGAAGCTGAAGCGAGACAAATTCAGCTTGGAAATAAGGTGCACATTTTTGAGAGTGAGAGTAATTAATCATTGGAACAATTTACCATGAGGCATGGTGGATTCACCATCATTAACAAGTTTTAAATCAAGATTAGATGTTTTTCTAAAAGATATGCTCTAGGAATTATTTGGGGGGAGTTTTATGGCCTGTGTTATACAGGAGGTCATTATAGATGATCACAATCATCCCTTCTAGCCTTAGAATCTATGAATATCTCCTCCAGTGTTTCTTTGAAGACCCTTGGTATTCTCTCTGGTGCTCCCATATCTTTGTCATTGTTCTATTTCCTGTTTGTCCCATTTCCCTGCCCCCCAACAGCCTCTATTGATTTATGCATGAGGTAAATCTATGCAGACGGGAAAGCTAATACCAAGTAGATAAACTGAGGAAGATATGGTATTAATAAAAATATAAATGTCTCCATCATTCTACACAAGAGTCCTGGCAGGGAAAAAAAACACAGTGATCAGACTTAGGATTTAGCCCAAAACACGGAAGCTTACAATCCTACTATTTTTGCAATTGTTATTATGATAACTTTTAAGATCACAAATGATCAAGTCATCTCATCTGAAAGACAACACTGTGATCAACAAATTAGTATTGTTTCCTTATAAGCTGACAGGGAAAAGTAGTGCCTACTGAAACTTTTCTGATGGATCTCATCTCAAGAGCGGCATTAATCAAACACTAATTTATACCTGATAAGATGATAGCCAAAGACTGCAATTCTTTGTTTCTTGCAAAACCCTTGTTTTCCTTCAGTCATTTCTTCTGTACCTGTTAATATCCTGATCAACCTAACTTGGAATTAAAACAGACTGGAGAAAAGAATTAAAGTACTTGGGTCAAAGGTCAATTTTCAAAATGTTTTGGATATCACAAGCTAATCTATATTCTTCCAGATTTCATCACCACTGTTATAGTAAGGCCTCTGTAGGCCACATTCTTCTCAGTTACTTTTTGCAGGGTTCCACCTTTCTAATGGCACAAAACCAACACCCTAGCCCCACTCCTTCCTGAGGCCTCAGCCCCCACTCACTACATTCCTCTTCCCTTGGTGGCTTGCTCTCTCCTAGCCACACTCATTTTCACTGGGCTGTGCAGGGGGTTAGGGTACGAGAGGGGGTGAGGGCTCTAACTGGGGGTGCAGACTCCAGGTGGGGCCAGAAATAAGAACATAAGAACATATGTTCTTATGAAATGAGGGGTTCAGGGTGTGGGAGGGGGCTTTGGGCTGGGGCAGGGAGTTGGACTATGGGCGGGGGTGAAGGCTTCTGCTGTGGTGTGGGATCTGGGGTGGGGCTGGTGATGAGGTGTTTTGGGTACAAGAGGGGTCACCAGGCTGGGGAGTGGGGCCAAAGGATTCAGAATGTAGGGTGGAAGGGGCTGCAGGTTGAGGTAGGCAGTTGGGGTGCAGGAGGGGGTATGGGCTGTGGGCTCGTGGTGGAGGCTCTGGGGTGGGGCCAGGGATGAGTGGTTTGGGATGCATGAGGGGCCTCCAGGTTTGCAGAGGGCTCAGGGCTGTGGCAGGGGATTTTGGCTCAGTGTTGGGGTGTGGGCTTACCTTGGGCGGCTCGTGGTCAGGGGTGCAGTGGGGCTAAGGCAGGCTCCCTGCCTGTCCTGGCACTGCACTGCGCCCCGGAAGTGGCCAACAGCAGGTCCAATTCCTAACTGGAGGGGGCAGAGGCTTGGCACACCGTTCTTGCCTGCAGGAACAGCCCCCCCAGCTCCTATTGGACGAGGTTCCTGGCCAATGGGAGTGTGGAGCCAGTGCTCAGCGTGGGAGCAGTGCATGGATCCCTGTGCCCCCTCCCCCCCGCCTAGGAGCTGGACCTTCTGGCTGCTTCTGGGGTGCAGCACATTGCCAGGAAAGGTAGGGACTAGCCTACCTTAGACCTGCAGCACCACTGACTGGACTTTTAACAGCCTGGTCAATGGTGCTGACTGAAGCCCCCAGGGTCCCTTTTCGACAAGGCATTCTGGTCAAAAACCGGACACCTGGCAACCCTAATTTTTTGGCAATCCCATATTCTTCAAATTCTTTGATTGACACCTGTGTAAAGCCGGTGGGAGGGTTGAAAGTCAGGATTCAGTCCAGCAAGTGGAATTGCTTCTGTGAATGCAGGAATAGAATCCAGATAATGCACCCATAACAGCACTGATTCTACAGCCCTACAAGGTTTAAAAGTTGCTTTTTTCACTAAAAGCTTTAGCTGACTCAATACACATAATAGGTCAGAGCTATTGGTGTGTTTTTGCTGCAGTTGTGCTGAATGAAGCAAAACCTCTGCAAATCGAGCTTAATTAGTCAATTAACCCCCATTTAAAACTGGTGAATCTGGCTCAAAACTTGAGTCTCTATTACCATGTACCTTGTGTCATGATTTACAGCTGTGCACAGTGGGGGTAAATCGCTCCTATTCTGATCTGTCAGCAAGTGACTACACAAAGTGCAAGGCAGTAGAGAATCAGGCCCATCCTTTGCAGAAGTAGTACAGGAAGGCTATTCTATCCCATATAATATCTAAAGTATTTATATGCAGCCCATCACTATAGTATCTGAGTGCTGCACAATCTTTAGCGTATGTATTAGATCTGAGCAGAGAAGGTATTCCATTTCCTGGAGGATTTTGATCTTTCAAAATTGGGTTTTGTTCCAATTTGTAATGAAAACCAAACATGTAGAAATTCTTTGTGAAATGGAATGGATCCCCACTCCAGGGCAGTCCACTGGTAGGATGCCCTTCAGCCATGAACCCCAAAGCCCGGCTGTTGATAAGCTGGGCAAGTGAGTTAAGAAGTTCCTGACAGACACCTGGTTGGCAGGCAGGGTTCTATCGGAATATCACTGAAATTGAACATTCTCCATAAAATGTTTCAGTTTCGATGAATTGGTAAATTCAGATGAAGATATGAAGAGGTCCAAAAGTAGGAAGTTACGAGGCTGCCTCATTGTGCTGTACTGACGTCTTCCAGACAGCAGCCGGTGGCAGGATATTGCTGTTTGGAACACAATTTTTAGAAGCTCATTTTTCTTAAAATCTCAGATGGTTTGGCAGATGGTTTGAAGCAAAATAGATATAAATAAACTATAAATATTGGTGTAAGTTGCTATAAAAATGTATTTCAAATTTGGAAGGGTTGCATTACTCATAACTCGTGACAGTAGTGACTTTTAGATACATAGAAATCATTTTACAGCACCTCACATCAGCACATATTTTGTCTGGCTTTCATAGAATTTTTTTTTAATTGTTAAAACCAAGTAAGGGCAGGTTTTGTCATTCTTTCAGCCCCTTTCCTCTTGGTAATACATTAATTGCTGAGGAAGTAATGGTGCAAATCCTCTACTAGCCAACTTTAGGGATATCCACAAGTGCAGCATATAGTAATTTTCAGTAACAACGGGTGAAATTAACATGGTTTGGGAAATAAGGCATTTGAGATGCTTTATGTGAGTATAGATGCTTTCACGTAACTAGAACTTACTGAAAACATTAGCCTCTCTTTCCCTTTATGCAAGAGCAAAGTCTGAAATAACTGTTGTACTGTTCATTTGTATTTGTGACCTCCTTTCTTAAATGCACAGTTAATAGTAATTTTTTCTTGACATCGGTCAAAATTTGAAATTCCAGGAACATCCCAGTGACATATCACAGCAGTGGGAGGAAGAACATAGCTAGTTAGAGGTCACTTTAACAACTTAATCTAATAATGGGTTTGTAATGCAGATCTCCAAGAGGACACTTCTCTCTGGCACACTGATAAATAATTTCATTAGATTCAGAGGGCAGGTTTCTGCAGCCCACAACACAGGACTCAGTTTGCTGAAATCACTGATTCAGTTTATAAATCAGGAAGTAACACACCCAGTATTAAGCTGTGTAGAAGTCAGTGCTCTGGGTCTGTGTGGTGACATAGTCCTTGATTTATAGCATTTGCTCCCATGACTGTTAAGGGGACCAATGGCACACACATAGCAGCAGAGAGATTTGATTGTCAGATTACACAAACTGGGTTTTACACTATCTTATCGACAATGGATTCCTCAGTAGCTAGTTAAATTCCCCATGTATATCCCTGCCTATGAGAAACAACACATTGAGTAGGAGTACTTGTGGCACCTTAGAGATGGACCACTGGTCTGATGTGATATGACAATTCCTATGTTTCCTACCTATTGGATACCCTTCCAATAGAAACAACTTGGAGTACCTCTAGGTGCTAGCTCTATTTTGTTAATGAAAATGTTATGGGAATGCACATCCGAAAAAACTGTCCATGGCTAGTGTAACACCATATAGCCCTTTTGAAGCAGGTCCTTGCAAGTTCCTTAGCAGCACACTAATAGCTCCCATTAGAGTACTGAGCAAATCTCATTGCAGTACAGTAATGTTCACATATCAGCATTTAATCTATCCTTTTAGATTAATAAGGATCTTTCCAGTATCTAAAGAGTGTGCCATCCCTATGATCTAAATCATGGAATCCACAATACTAACGTCTTTACTTGAACTAAACACAAATTTAATTGATATCTTCTTTCTTGGATACAAGATACGTGGGTAAAACATGCTTAAGCTGAGAAGCTCAATTTCAATATACTAGATCCTCCAAGAAGATCCTTTTCAACGCTACTTAGAACAGAATAATTCACTGTGACACTATAACAGTCCCCAGACTAGAAAAGGTCACATTTTATTGTAGACATTTCATTGGCAACATCATTTGGCAGGTTACATCTTGACACACGAACCCTGAAGGGGGTAGTTTTGGCAGTAATATATTGCTGTGGATATTTTGTCACCACTACTATATTTTGCAGGGTTTTTATTTAAGACTTTTCACTTACACTAGTGTCACTTCATCGAAGTTAATGGTGTTACTCCTGTTTTCCCCTTATGTGAGAAAAACATCAGGTCTACGTTTCCTAAGGTTAGAATTTTCATGTCATAATAGTTATGATGTATCAACAAGAGGGGCATGACAAAGTATCCTTGACAAAACATCACCCGCAACACCTCACAGTGCTACACAGACTCCAAATGAACTTTACTGAAGAGAGGATGATACCAGTATTTTGGTAATACATTTGGAAGTAAGCCCCCCGGAAATCCCAGGATTGCTTTTGCAGCAGTTGTGTAGTAGTATGTGATTAGAAAAGAGCCAGTTTCCATTTCTTCAGCAATCCCTTTATAGCACAGGGCTTAATTACAGCAGGCGAGGGGTAGTGCTTATCTCACACTGGAGAGTAATAATTGTTTTAATTAGAAAAAACCTATTGTACCTTCCGAGAATAAAAGCTGAAAGTTTCACTTCACAGGATAAACTGTGTCATTTTCCTGAAGCCATCACTTTTGGTTTATGTTTGATGATGTTTATGGTTTTCCATATTTTATTGTCATAGGTCATTCTAAATTTTAAATTATATCCATTTTATAGGGTACATGTAAACAGTGGATTTGTTTCCTGGATGGCAAAGATTAATTGAAGGATTTCATGCTCTCTAATTGATCATGAAATGGTAGGAATCATGACACACTGTGGGCTTTCAAAAGAGAACTGAAATTGGGCAAATATAAATACTCCGGGAGGATACTTATTGTCTTTCTTGAAATAATTGATGCATTGAGTATTATACTTGAGACATGAAATAGGCTTTGGGAAATGTATACTTCTGTTGACAGAGTGGAGGCAAAGTATGCCCTTCATAGTCCATAATTATTTATTTACGTAAGGATATCCTGAATTTAAATCAAAGCCTGCTTAAAAAATGTGTTCATTCTCACAACTCTTAAACTTTGCAAAGAAGAGCTATTATATAGTTATGGCACAAAACGCCTCTAGCTAGATTAACATGTAGTCTGAATAACCCTTGAATTCAGCAGAAGCTTTCTTTAGGCCACACAGATACCCAGGAAGTGATACCCACCACCATCAACCTTAAGGAGCCTTCATTCTTTGTTCTCGGCAGGCTCTTGAATTTCATGACTCGAGAGTTCACAAGGGAGGTTGCATCTGAAAAAAAAATCTGTGTAAGTGCAGTGTGACAAACCCAGACCAGTGGGGTACAGAAGTCTGGTAGAGGGCAAATATACTGGTCTTATTGGCATCCAGCGGGGGTGGGCGGGCGAAGCCCGCCCACTTCTAAAGGGCCTCCCCCCAGCCTAAGGGGAGGACCCACAGGTCTGGGACACCAAATAATTACGGGGGACAACTAATGAAAAAAACAGGATCGGGAGTGAGGTCATAGGGCTAAACGAAGGGAACCCGATGGGGACACCGAGCAGAGAACCCCGGACAACGCCCACTGCTCCTCGAAGACGTCAAGGGAGCCAGTGGACGCCGCCCAGAGGAACTCTGCCCGGATGCGTGAGCAGACGGAGGAACAGAAATAGGCCCTACAGTCGCAGGAAATCCCGTCGGCCAACCTCCTCTCCCTGGTGTTGTAGATGGTCAGTTTGGCCAGGGCCAAGAGGAGGTTGAGAAGGAGATCCCGCGACTTCGTGGGGCCACGGATGGGGAGCGTGTAGATAAAAAGGTGAGGGGAAAAGTGCAACCAAAAACGCAGGAAAATATTCAGGAGGAGCCGGAACAGGGGCTGCAACCTGGCACACTCCAAATAAACGTGCGCCAAGGTCTCCTTCTCCCCACAGAAAGGGCAGGTGCTAGGGACAGATGTGAACCGCGCCAAGTACACGCCCGTGCTCACGGCTCCGTGAAGGAGCCTCCAACTGATATCCCCGGCGGGCCTCGGGACCAGGGCAGAGTACAAGCTGGCCCACCGGGGCTCCTCACCCTCGAGAGGCGGCAGGAGGTCCCGCCATTTGGTATCGGGGCGGGATGCGAGGGTGAGGTAGTGAAGGGTATGGAGCACGAGCGAGTACAGATGTTTCCGTGGCGCGGTCTGGAACAAAACCGGCTGCAGATCATGAAGCCGGCTGGCAGTGAAAGGGTGAGGGGGCCGATTGGGTCCACGGGACAGGGGCCCGATAAAAATGTCCACGGGGCCTGGGGTGGAGGGTGGGCGGGGCGTGCCCTCTCGCAGGACCCGGTCGAGGTAAGCCCGAGCAGCGGGCAGTAAAGCGGCCTTCACCTCCTGAAGTACGCGCTGGGGAGTACGAGGTCTGGAGAGCCCCATGCGCTGAGCGAGCGTCAGGGGATCCAGCCAGTCTCCCCGGTCGTAGTCCAGGAGGTCTCCGACCCTGGTGACTCCCGCCGAGACCAACCTCTTGCACACCGTGGGGGACTCCGCCACCTGCACACGAAGCTGGGGATTGTGTAGCAGGGGCTCCGCGAGGAGGTCAACCCCCACGGTGGCCGCCACGGACCTGGTCGTTGAAAAGAGCTTCCAGGTCCGGAGGAGGTCTTGGTAGAAGACCGGCAGCCCGGAGAGGTCTCGCGGAAGACCTCTTGGATGGAGGTAAAAGAGCTGCCGGTCGTATCGGAGCCCTCGAAAGCGGCGGAGGAAGGCGTGCGCCAATACGCTCCACGCCGGACTACCCGCACCAAACAGGAGCCTCTGCAGGGCCTGGAGGCGGAAGACATGGACCTGAGCGCGTAAGCACTTCAGGCCCTGCCCCCCCTCCTCCAGGGGCAGGTGGAGGACCCCTGCAGAGACCCAGTGCGTCCCTGGCCAAAAGAACTCCAGAATCACAGTCCGGAGGTTGGCCAGGAAACCCGGGGCCGGGACCAGGGTGTTGAGTCGGTACCAGAGCATGGACAGGACCAGTTGATTAAGCACCAGTGCCCTCCCCCGAAGGGAGAGGCACCGGAGTAGTCCTGTCCATTTCCGGAGCCGCTCCGTCACCCTGCCCTGCAAATCCTGCCAGTTCTCCGGCGGAGACGGATGCGTGGCAGAAAGGTAAACGCCGAGATAGAGCAGCGGACCCGCGCTCCACCTGATGGCCTGAAGCGCAGGTGGGAGGGAGCTCGCCTGCCACCCGTCCCCGACCACCAGGCCAGAGCTCTTGACCCAGTTGACTCGGGCGGAGGAGGCCGCCGAGTACACAGCCTGGCAAGCCTCCACCCGCGCCAAGTCGCCCGGGTCCTGGACCACGAGGAGCACATCGTCGGCGTATGCCGACAGGACCAGCCGCAGCCCCAGCTCCCGAAGCACCAACCCCGTCAACCTCTTGCGGAGGAGACAGAGGAAGGGCTCGATCGCCAGAGTGTACAGCTGGCCCGAGAGGGGGCACCCCTGCCGCACTCCCCGCCCGAAGCTGACCGGCTCGGTCAGGGTCCAGTTGAGCCTGACCAGACACTCCGCGGAAGCGTACAGCACCTGGAGAAAACCCACAAACAGGGGTCCGAAGCCGAACGCTCGCAGAGTGCCCAGGAGATACCCGTGATCCATCCGGTCGAACGCCTTCTCCTGATCCAGGGACAGGAGGGCGAACGACAGACCATCCCTACACCCCAATTCCAGAAGGTCCCGGATTAGATACAAGTTATCAAAGATGGTGCGGCCCGGGACGGTGTAGGTCTGGTCTGGATGGACCACGTCCGCCAGCACGGACCCTAGCCGCATCGAGATGGCCTTCGCAACAATTTTGTAGTCCGTGCTGAGGAGCGAGACGGGACGCCAATTCCGTAAGTCGCGGAGGTCTCCCCTCTTCGGCAATAAGGCCAGCACGGCTCGCCTGCACGAGAGAGGGAGGACCCCGCTCTGCAAAGCCTCGGCCCAGACGGTGACCAGATCTGGGCCGAGGACGTCCCAGAACACGCGGTAGAACTCCACGGTCAGCCCGTCCAAGCCCGGAGATTTATTGGTGGGCATGCGACGGAGGGCCTCCGAGAACTTGGCCAGAGTGAGAGGCAGCTCTAGCCGGTCCCGGTCGCCCGTGCTGACCGTCGGGAGCCCGTCCCAGAGCACTCTGCAAGCGTTAGGATCGGTCGGATCCGGGGAGAAAAGAGTGG
This sequence comes from Gopherus evgoodei, assembly GCF_007399415.2. NCBI lineage: Eukaryota > Metazoa > Chordata > Testudines > Testudinidae > Gopherus > Gopherus evgoodei. The sequence continues at coordinate 121,076,934 of NC_044322.1, forward strand.
CGTAGAAGGCCCTGGCCCTCTGGCACATCTCCGCCGGATCCGTGAGGGGGGTGCCGTCCTCCGCCAGGAGGCAGGTGACGTGCTTCTTGGCCCCCCTCCTTTTCTCCAGGGCGTAGAAGAAGCGGGAGCCGCGATCCATCTTCCGAAGGAGGTGGATGCGGGATCGAACAAAAGCACCCCGGGCCCGATGGTCTTCGAGAGCCCGGAGCTCCTCCCGCTTCTCCCGGCACGCTCCGCAGAGGGATGGATCCTCGGGGCTGGCGGCCAGACGCCTCTCCAGCTCCAAGACCTCCCGCTCCAACTGCCCTATCGCCGCATCCCTCCGTCGGCTGGCACCCCGAGTGTAGTCACGGCAGAAGAGCCGGGCGCGCACCTTCCCCAGATCCCACCACCGCCGCGCCGAGGAAAAGGCGCGCCTCTGCCCTCGCCAGGCCAGCCAGAACTCCCGGAAGGACGCCACAAAGCCCGCATCCTCCAGCAAACTATTATTAAAGTGCCAATAGGCCGGCCCCGGCCTCTCCGCGCAGAGAGAGGCCGTCACGGTGGCAAGATGGTGATCCGAAAAGGGGGCCGGCCGAACGCTGGAGGAGTGGGCCCGTGAAAGGTGGAAACGTGACAGGTAAATACGGTCCAGCCGGGAGTGGCACGACCGATGGGCCTCCACCCGGACGAAGGTGAACGTCGAGACGTCGTCTGGGTGGTGGTCGCGCCAGACGTCCACCAGGGAGTGGCGGTCGACAATCTCCCGGAGGACGTCCGCAGCTGCCGGGCACTGCTCGGTCCCCGAGCGGTCCCGTTCCTCGAGGGTGGTGTTAAAATCCCCTCCCAGGACCAGGCACTCACGAGGGTCCAGGGAGCCAAGGAAGGCGGATGCCTGCTGATAAAAACGTAGTCTCTCCGGGCCCGATGTCGGGGCGTAAACGTTGACAAGATGAACCACAAGCCCCTCCATGCGGACCCGGAGGTGCAGCAGGCGACCCGGCACAGCCTCGGCGACCCCTAGCACCTCGTGCCGTAGGTCGGGGGAGAACAGGGTCGCCACTCCAGCCGCGCAGACAGAGAAATGGCTAAAGTAGGCCCCATCCCCCCACTCCAGCCGCCAGCGAGCTTCAGCGGCCGGATCCGTATGGGTCTCCTGCAGGAAAACCACAGAGTACCCCCCCTCCCGGAGGAAGGAGAGCACCTGGCTCCTGCGGAGACCCATCCTACAGCCTCGGGTGTTCAAGGTGGCAAGGACGATCGGCGCCATGAGGAGGGCTGGGGGGGATCCTCGCTGGCAGACACGCCCACGGCTTCCGGCAGGCCGCGCAGCAATCCGTGACCAACCCCGAAGGTAAGCAAGGAGTCACGGAAGGCACGGACCCGCCGGTAGACCACGGCGGCCTGCTTCCCGGTCCTCCTACCCTCCCCCATGAGGGCCCTTGCGGCCCGGAGGACCTGATGGAAATCCCCCCACCGCTGGAGCGCAAGATGGACTTTGTTCCGGGAGCCACGGACGTCCTCAAGGAACTCCCGCAGCTCCTCCCTCAGCACATGGGGGGGTGGGGTCACTGATCGAGGACTGGCCCCCAGTGGGGCCCCCGTCACAGCCCCGTGGCCCACCAAGGCGGGCAGGCAGGGGGCAGATCCCCAACGTGGCAGCAGATGGACCGACGCCACACGACCCGCCCCGCTCTCAGAGTCAAGAAGGGGTGGTGGAAGGAGAACAGCAGCCCCTGGGGGGTCGGGACAGGAAAGAGCTAGTGAACCCGCTCCCTGGGAGGTACTGCCAGGGGCGGCACTGGCATCACAGGAAGCGGGGGGGACAAGGACAGGGCCGACAGGAGTAGGGCGGGGATCAGGGAGAGAATCCGGGAAGGAGGTAGAGGCAGGATCCGGAGCCTCCACAGGTGAGACGCCAGAAGCTGGCTCCTCCTGGCCAGGGTCAAGGATCTGGGAAGCTGGCAGGGGACCCCGAACGATGCCGGGCTCAGCCACTGTGGCACGTGCGGCAGCCTCGGCACCCAGAGAGAGATGGTGGTCAATGGGGTCCCCGCTGGGGAAGGAGGGCGGGTCCTCCACACCAAAGAGGGACACCCCCTGGGAAGCAGGTCTCGGCAGCGGGGCACTGGCCGTCGCCCCGAGGGGCTCGGCAGCTGCCAACAGAGTGCCACCCACAGCCGAGTCGAGGGAAGATTCCAGGGGACCCTCAGAGGTGGGAGCAGAAACAGCGGGCAGGGGAAGGGAACCCAGGGACAGGGGGGATGTAGTGAGGTCACCCAGATCGAGGCCCGCCGGCAGAGGGTCGTCCTCCCCCTGCGTGACCGGGGTCAAACCCAGGGCCTCGATTTCTGCGTAGATGGGAGGGAGATCACAGTCCACCACCCCAGGGCCCTCCCTGCCAGCACCCGAGGCGATACCCACCGCGGCGCTCGCAGAGGCGCCAAGTGAGAAGGGGGCGAGAGAGGCTCCCTCGGGGGCTTCCACGGGAAGGGACCCCAGAGGAGGGGCGGTGTCACCTTCCGGTGCTGCCACGGCATCCCCAGCCGGCACCACAAACTGGGAGTCATCAGGGGACAAGGCGGAAGACTCGACATCGGCGCCCCCCTTCCTGCTCTTCCGGGGGGCCTCCGAATCCGAAGCATGGAAAGAAACTCGAGCCTTCCGCTTGCCCCGCTTCCCCTCCACTAAGGACCAGCCCTCCATGGCATCATCCGGGGGCTGGCTAACAGGGGTCGGCTCGGGGGGCAAGGGCAATGGCTCGGGGACTCGAGGAGGCAGTGGTGGGACAGCAGAAACCGGGGAGGATTCCCCCTGGGACGAGCCCTCTCCCACGGCCGGCGATAGCCCCGCCACACCCTCCTCCACAGAGGTGGACTGAGAAGAAGGAGGAGGGGCAGCTTCGGGTCCTAGGCAGCCAGGGGCACCGGCGATGACAGGGCCGGCGCCTTGCCGGGGCTCGGGGGTCCCGGACGCTCCTCCGTGCTGGGCCAAGGGACAGTCCCTCCGGACGTGCCCCATCGCCCGGCAGAGGTAGCACCGGGCCTCCCCCGTCGAGTAATGCACCCGGTAGTGGGCTCCCTGGTAAGGGACCAGAAAGGACCCCTCGAGCGCCTCTCCGCCACGCGCCGCCGGCGGCAGTTGAAGCTGCACTTGCCGGCGGAACGAGAGAACATGACGGAGGGCGGGGTCCTTGCAGCCCAAGGGGAGAGGGCTGATGACAGAGATGGGGCGTCCCAGGGCAGAAAGGGCGGGCAGCAGGGCGGCATTGGGCAGGAAGGGAGGGACGGAGGTCAAGATCAAGCGGACCCCCAGGTCTTCTAACGGCTCCAGGGGGACGAACACGCCCCCCACCGCCAGGCCCGTCTCTACCGCCTCCTGGGCGGCAGCCTCCGATGCCAGGAAGAAGACCACCTTCCCGTACATTTTGGAGGCCGCCACGATGGCCGTGGGCCCCACTACCCTGGCCAACGCCCGCACGTAGGTCTCCACGTGGGGCGAGGCGGGCACCAGGAGGCAACGGACGCCGTGCTTCCTGGTCAAAGTGGGAAAGGGGCCCCGGCCGCTGTAGATGGTGGCAGAAGCAGCGGGCGGAGGAGCAGCGGCAGGCGGGGGGGCCGCCGCCACCTGGGCGTAAGCCCTGGGGGCCGGGGGAGGGACACCTGCAGAGCTGGTGGAGGGAACAGCGGGGAGGGACGCCGCAGCCGGTAGTGGGGCTGCGGCAACGGGGGCAGTCTCCGCCATGGAGGGCCTGGCCTTTCTAGCGGGGCCCTTACCCTTCTTCCCACCCCGACCCTTCCCACCGGCTGGGGGGGCTCCCCCCGAATCAGAAGGGGCGAGAGACGTGGCAGCAACGGAGGTCTCCCCAGTACTCGCCGCCGCCGGTGCCCCAGCAGGGGCGGTGGTAGGTGGATCGGCAGCGGCGGTCGAGGTAGAGGCTTGGGCAGTGGACACGGGGGCAGGTGGAGGAGGGGTAGTGGGAGCATCGCGAGGGGTCTCCCCCGCCGCGTCCCCCGCCATAACGAGAGCGGGGAGGGGGACAAACAGCGAGGGGAGGGGAAGGAGAGGAGGCGGCCACCCCTCCCCGCTAGGCTACAGGCAGGGGAGGAGGGCGCCAGAAGGGGAAGGCTAAAGGGGCGTAGGGAGCAAGCAAGGACTACGGGTGGGATTGGTGCAGGGCACCAACGCAGAGGGGGGTTCCGGCTCCTCCAGTTGCACTAGGGGAGCGGGGGGGCAACGGCAGAGGGGGGAGTGCAGTCAACAAGGGGAAACCAAATGGGGAAGGGCACAAGCGCCTGAGGGGGGGCGTGGGCGCATTGGGGGGAACCGATCAGGGCTGGGGGAGCACAGGGTGGGGGGAAAAGGCGAGCTGAGATTGGGGTAGAGGGACCACAGGGACAGCTACAGGGCCGGGGCAGAACTATCAGGCAGCAGAGGGAAATAGGTGGGGTGGACAAATGTGGCAAAGGGGAGGGGGTCAGTCCAGTATGAGGGGGGAGGTGGGGCACCCACAGGCACTTGTGCCAAAAAGTCAATGGTTGGCTGCTGCTGCTGCAGGCCCAAATGGTGGAAGTGGGCGTGGTGAGCCAGGCGAGCAGCTCAGTCCCAGAGGCAGGAGTCCAAAGCAGAAGGAAAACAGCCAGCGGGGGTTGTGGAGGGGGCAACGATGGTGGTGGGGGCGAAGGGGACACGGATGGACTGGGGGCAGGCTCCACGCCACACCCCCGGTGCCCCAGCAGACACAGTCTAAACCCCACCACAAGAGCACAGTTTGAAAAAGACTCAGTCCAGAAAAGCCCCCTCCACAGTGGTCTGCATACTGTCTCCAGCAGCGGGTGGTCCTCTTCTCCTTCCTCTCCTCCTCCGGGCACCAACAGCTCCCTAGCAACAGCCACAGTAGGCCCAGCAGCTCCAGGTGGTGGTGGTCTGGCGTCCAGGCAGGAGGGACCCCGCTCAGAGGGTGGTGGTCTCAGCAACAAGAGCTGGGGTCCCTTACTCCCCTCTTCTCTGGGAAGCAGGCCAGCAGCCCCCCCCCAAGGGGCAGTAGGTGGAATAACAGCAGTAACTGAGGTGGGGGGGGGGACCCACCAGCCAGCCAGCAAACAGACAGCAGAGAGAGGGGTAGGTGGTGGTGTCTAGCCCAGCCAGGGAAGCAGCAGGAGCAGGAACAGCAGCAGAAACAGCAGCAGCGAGGGCCCAGCGCCCAGCAGGAACAGCAGCAGCAGCAGCCCTCTCTCTCCTTCCTCTACAGCAGAGTGGTAGAAGAGAGATTTCTGGCCACAGGAGAAGCAGGCTTCTGTTCTCTGAGTGACCAGAGCAGGGGCTGCACTAGAGTAATCAGGAACCTGCTAGAACCAATTAAGGCAGCAGGCTGACTAGAACACCTGCAGCCAATCAAGGCAAGCTAATCAAGGCACCTGGGTTTAAAAAGGAGCTCACTCCAGTCAGATCAGGGGGAGCTAGAGGAGAGCAAGCTTGTGTGAGGAGCTGGAAACAAGAGGCACAAGGAATTGAGAATGAGAGGGTGTGCTGCTGGAGGACTAAGGAGTACAAGTGTTGTCAGACACCAGGAGGAAGGTCCTGTGGTAAGGATAAAGAAGGTGTTTGGAGGAGGCTATGGAGAAGTAGCCCAGGGAGTTGTAGCTGTCATGCAGCTGTTACAAGAGGCACTATAGACAGCTGCAATCCACAGGTCCCTGGGCTGGAACCTGGAGTAGAGGGTGGGCTCACGTTCCCCCCAAACCTCCCAACTCCTGATCAGACACAGGAGGAGTTGACCCAGACTGTGGAGAAGATCACTCAGGTGAGCAAATCTGCTAATAAGTGCAGGACCCACCAAGGTAGAGGAGGAACTTTGTCACAGCAGATAAGCATTTAGAGGAGGCAAACAGCAAGGAAGGAATGAAGTTGTTTAGGGTGGTTCATGGAGAAATTGAATGACATTAAGCAAATGAAAATACTGTCTGAATAAAAATGTTCTAGCAGTGAAAACTCTGAAATCCAAAAGACCATGGGATTGTCTGCCAAGAGAAGAGGAAGACACATTATTTGGGACATTTACAGTTGGTATAGATAAGACCCTGAATGAATAATAGTCCTATTATCTGCTGGCAGATAAGTGGGATGAAGTCCCTTCCTTCCTAGTCCCCTGCTTGGGGTTTAAGGCTCAATCCTATTTCCCAATCAGGTCAGTGGAAATACTGCCATTGTTCTGAATAGCTTAGGATCAAGCCCTTACTGACAGAAGGAGAAGAAGATGAAATTCAGATTACAAAATACCCACACATTTAGAATTAGAAATAAATACATCTTCAAACAATAGAAAAAATAAATAGTTTCTTGTGTATTTACTAGGGCTGTCAAGTGATTAAAAATATGAATTGCGATTAATCATACTGTTAATAATAGAATACTGTTTGTTTAAATATTTTTGGATGTTTTCTACATTTTCAAACATACTGATTTTAGTTACAACACAGAATACAAAGTATACAGTGCTCACTTTATATTTTTTATTACAAATATTTGCACTGTAAAAAACAAAAGAAATGGCATTTTATTCAAATCACCTAATACAAGTACTGTAGTGCACTCTCTTTATCATGAAAGTTGAATGTACAATTGTAGAATTATGTAAAAAAACCTGCGTTCAAAAATAAAACAACATAAACAAACTTGTTTCTCTTAGTGACTGACTGAACAAGAAGTAGGACTGAGTGGACTTGTAGACTCTAAAGTTTTACATTGTTCTGTTTTTGAGTTCATTTATGGAACCAAAATCCTACATTTGTAAGTTGCACTTTCATGATACAGAGATTGCACAACAGTACTTGTATGAAGTGAATTGAAAAATACTATTTCTTTTATCAATTTTACAATGCAAATATTTGTAATAAAAATAAAGTGATCACAGTACACTTTATATTCTGTGTTGTAACTAAAATTGATATATTTGAAAATATAGAAAAACATTCAAAAATATTTAATACATTTCATTTGTTATTCTATTGTTTAACAGTGTGATTAATCATGATTGGTTTTTTTACTGCAATTAATTTTTTTGAGTTAACTGCAATTAATCTACAGCCCTAGTATTTACCTGCCAAGACCCAAGTCCAGGGCTCTCTCTTTCCCTTTCAAGAATAGATTAAACTAAAATAGCATTAAGAACTGAAGTCCTCTGGCTCCATTTAAGGAAGTGTTTTTCAAACTGTGGGTCATGACCCACTACTGGGTTGCAGCATGTAAGGCGCTGGATCACCTTGCTCTGGTGAGCACCGCTGACCTGGATGTTAAAAGTCCTGTCGGTGGTGCTGCCTAGCTAAGGCAGGCTATTGCCCACCTATTCCCACACCGTGTTGTTATCAGGAAGCGGCCAGCAGCAGGTCCAGCTTCTAGGCAGGGGGGCCACGGGACTTTACACACTGCCCCTGCCTCAAGCACTGGCTCCACACTCCCATTGGCCAGGACCCACAGCCAATGGGAACTGGTGGCAGGGGTGTGTGTGCCTGTGAGTGACAGTTGTGTGCCTCTGCCTAGGAGCCAGACCTGATGCTGGCAGCTTCTGGGGTGCAGCACTGTCTGCGGTGCACCCTGGCCACACCGTTAACCAAGAGCCACCAGAGGTAATTCTGCACCCCAGCCCTGTGCCCCAATCTGCTGACCCCAGCCCTGAGCCCCCCCAAACCTGGAACCCCTTCCTACACCCCAAACCCCTCTTCCCCAGCCCCACCCCAGAACCTGCATCCCCAGCCCAGAGCTCAGACCCCCTCCCATACCAACTCCAATGCCCCTCCATCCCCAGCTCCATTGGGTCACGGGCATCAACAATTTTCTTCAACCAGGTCCCCAGAAAAAAAGTTTGAAAACCATTGATTTAAGGCAGTGGTGAGCTGGAGCCGGTTCCCACCGGTTCCCAAGAACTGGTTGCTAAAATTAGACCTCCGTGGAGAACCAGTTGTTAAAGGGCCAGGAGGTGCACAAAGAACTCCAGTCTGCGGGCTGGATCATCCTGTTGCTCCCAGGATTCCCAGCTGGGGAGGCTGAGGCTTCCTGGGCCTCTCCTCTGCTTCCCCCCAGCTGCAGCATGGCCAGCCGCCAGCACCAGCTGGACAGCTCAGCTGAGCTCAGGAGTCATGCTGCTGCCGCTTTTTGAGTGGCCCGGCAAGGTGTATGTGTGTGTGGGGGGTGCTGCAAGCTCCAGGGCTGGCGGGAGGGGAGGGGAGGGGGCAAGTGGGGCAATTGGCCCAGGCCCTGCAGGGGCCCCCGGCCCCATGAGTATGTCTCATCCCCCGCCCCGGCCTCTCCCCGCTTAAATCAGAATTTTTTATAGGGAACCGGTTGTTAAGATTTTGGCAGCTCATCACTGATGTAAGGTGTTGTTGAGGTCATCTACTTTTGCAAGGGAAAAAGAGTAGTCTGAATGCAGGTCTTGACAAATGAAAAGCTTTTCAGGTCACCTTAAGAGAACAATTAGCAGGGGGAGATGAAATAAAGTGAACCATTACAGGTTACTTGAAAACGTGGGAAGTGTTTACATTCACTTTCTATCATTCTACAGTATTTTGCTGTCCCCAAAGTGTACTTATGCTTTATTCAGTTATAGATGGTTCCACTATTATCTTCTTGCTCCCCCAGTATGACCAAAAAAACCCCCCAAATGAGTAGACTACTTAAGCATGTGCTTAATTCTTATTGATTTCAGTTGCCCTAGGCCCCTGATTAATTTCTTTGCTGAATAAAGACCATACTGAACAATTACTATAACAGGTACATCCATAAATATTTAAGTCACTCTTGTGGAAATAAAAACAGTAGAAGAGACTGCTAATTGTGCTAATAAATCTAATTCAAATTACATTAATGTAAAGGGTTAGTTATCTACTTATCAGTTGGGTGCTATGTGCTAAATATAACCATCCAGAACTGAACTACAGTAACTCCTCGCTTAACGTTGTAATTATATTCCTGAAAAATGCGAGTTTAAGTGAAACGATGTTAAACAAATCCAATTTTCCCTTCAGAATTAATATAAATAGGTGAGGTTAGGTTCCAGGGAAATTTTTTTCACCAGACAAAAAGCTATTTATTATATTGATATACACTCAGTATATGTTTTAAACAAACAATTTAATACTGTTCACAGCTATGATGATTGTGAAGCGTGGTTGAGGTGGTGAAGTCAGAGGGTGAAAGATGGAGGGATATTTCCCAGGGAATGCCTTGCTGCTAAATGATGAAGTAGTACTTGGCTGACCCCTCAAGGGTTAACACATTGTTCTTAATGTAGACTCTCACACAAGGCAGCACAAATATGAGGAAGGGGAGACAGCCACACACCTTGTGTGGGGGGGGAGAGAGAGATGCACGCTGCCCCTTTAAGTAAGCTGACCCACTCTTAAGTGCGTTGTCTTTTTAAGTAGATCAGGAAGTTGAGACAGCAGCTGCTGCCCCAAGCTCTCTATGTCTCTCTCCGTCCGTGTCCCCTCCCTGCCCTATATGGAGAAGGGGTAAATGGGGTGCAGGAGCAGAGGGGAGAGCCTCCCCCTCTTCACCCTGCACAGAAAGCAGGAGTCTCTGGGAGCAACTCCAAGGCAGAGGGCAGGAGCAGCACATGGCAGTGAGGGGAGGGACAGCTGAACTGCCGACAATTGATAGCCTGCTGGGTGGCTGCAGCACAGGGAACTTAGGGGAGCAGGAGCTGATAGGGGGAGCTGATGGGGGGCTGCCGGTTCACCCTGGTTACAAGTCCCCACCAGCTAGCTGCAATGGGGTACTCTTCCTGCAAGCAGTGGACAAAGCAGGCAGCTTCCAAACGATGTTAAAAGGGAGCATTGCACAACTTTAAACGAGCATGTTCCCTAATTGATCAGCAATGCAACAATGAAACAACGTTGACCAGGACAACTTTAAGTGAGGAGTTACTGTACTACACTGATACTTGTTTGCTTTGCTATAATGATTTGGGATCAGAACAAAAAAAGATAGAAAAAAAATTGAAACCCACTGTCAAAAAACTGGACATCAGAAATACAGTATATAGTTGACACAAAGCAGAGTACAGTAGAACCTCATCAGTTTGCTCATAACTCGGAAATGTTCATAACTCTGAACAAAACGTTACGGTTGTTCTTTCAAAAGTTTACAACTGAACATTGACTTTGAAACATTATGAAGAAATAATGCTCAAGATAGTTAAGACCAAAGCAGACTGTGAAAAACTTCAAAAAGATCTCACAAAAAGTGATTGGGCAACAAAATGGCAAATGAAATTTAATGTGGATAAATGTAAAGTAATGCACATTGGAAACAATAACCCCAAATATACATACAATATGATGGGGGGTAATTTATCTACAACTAATCAGGAAAGAGATCTTGGGAGTCATCGTGGCTAGGTCTCTGAAGACGTCCACGCAGTGTGCAGCAGCAGTCAAAAAAGCAAACGGGATGTTAGGAATCATTCAAAAGGGATAGAGAATAAGACAATATATCTTATTGCCCTTGTATAAATTCATGGTCCACCCACATCTTGAATACTGTGTACAGATGTGGGCTCCTCATCTCAAAAAAAGATATACTGGCATTAGAAAAGGTTCAGAGAAGGGCAACTAAAACGATTAGGGGTTTGGAACGGGTCCCATGAGGAGAGATTAAAGAGGCTAGGACTCTTCAGCTTGGAAAAGAGGAGACTAAGGGGGGATATGATAGAGGTCTATAAAATCATGAGTGGTGTACAGAAAGTGAATAAGGAAAAGTTATTTACTTGTTCCCATAATATAAGAACTAGGGCTCACCAAATGAAATTAGTGGGCAGCAGGTTTAAAACAAATAAAAGGAAGTTCTTCTTCACACAGTGCATAGTCAACCTGTGGAACCCCTTTCTTGAGGAGGTTGTGAAGGCTAGGACTATAACAGGGTTTAAAAGAGAACTAGATAAATTCATGGAGGTTAAGTCCATTAATGGCTATTAGCTAGGATGGGTAAGAAGTGGTGTCCCTAGCCTGTTTGTCAGAGGGTGGAGATGGATGGCAGGAGAGAGATCACTTGATCATTACCTGTTAGGTTCACTCCCTCTGGGGCACCTGGCATTGGCCACTGTCAGCAAACAGGATACTGGGCTGGATGGACCTTTGGTCTGACCCATTATGGCCATTCTTATGTTCTAAGAAGGAAAATGCTGCTTTTAAACATCTTAATTTAAATGAAACAAGCTCAGAAACAGTTTCCTTACCTTGTACATTTTTTTTATGTTCAACACAGTACTGTACTGTATTTGGTTGTTTTTGTTTTGTTTGTCTCTGCTGCTTCCTGATTGCATACTTCTGGTTCCAAATGAGGTGTGTGGTTGATCAGACAGCTCATAACTCTGGTGTTAGTAACTCAGAGGTTTTGCTGGAGTTCATAATGGCTCTGAGTACAAGACAATGCATTATTAACTGAAAGGTGCCTTAGGTTTTTTAAAAAAAGCTATTAGATACTACCATATCTGCATATTTACTGCCCTGTGTTAAAAAAAAAATCTGTGATTGCATTCCCCTCCTTTTGCCAGGGATCCTTTTAAAAATGAAACTGTAAGCAGCAGAGTGTGTCACCAAAGTGACATAAAAATGAGGACATTTACAACTATCAGGAATAGTAATAATAAACTACTTTTAAGATTTCTAATGTTTGTTATGGAGTGAAACATCTAAAATGTTATATAAAATACCAACGTTAAAAATGATAATGCGCAATAATTTGATCTTCAGCTGATTTTTTTTAAAAAAAAGTAAAATGATAGAATCCAAAATGTCTAGAAACTCATAGTAATATTCAAATACTTTCTAACTTAGCAGTGCAGAAGAACACGGCAAATTTCATTTAAGATATATATAAAATTGCAGTATCCAACAGATGAAAACAGAAAGTTTGACATGAAAAGTATCTCTGTATATTTATACAGTTTTGAAAAAACTGACTGAAAGTGAACTTATTCCCCCCCCCAAACTCCCTACAAATAATTTATGATCAATTTTATTAAGTCACGTTGGTACTGTTACTCTAACACCTAATAATCTGTTCCACCGAACTAACAAATCTTTTCATAATGGATGCCACTTAACCAAGAGTGTTTCCAAATGCATAGTTTTGTAAATCTATATCCTGATAAAAAGTTATCATAAAATCATAGAATATTAGGGTTGGAAAGGCCCTCAGGAGGTCATCTAGTCCAACCCCCTGCTCAAAGCAGGACCAATTCCCAACTAAATCATCCCAGCCAGGGCTTTGTCAAGCCGGACCTTAAAAACCTCTAAGGATGGAGATTCCATCACGTCCCTAGGTAACCCATTCCAGTGCTTCACCACCCTCATAATGAAATAGTGTTTTCTAATATCCAACTGTAAGCGAGAAACACCGGGGCTCGACCCTCCCGGATGAGGAGGGGAGCCACACCGGCCTCGACTTGTCATCTGCAGGTCTCGGTCTCGGGACTGTCGCCCACCGCACAGGTAGTCGGTCCCTATGGATAGGACCGGGCAGTGGCACAGTCAACGGGGGCCCAGCCCTGGATTCAGGCGGGCACCAACACACAGTTAATTAGGAGCTCAGGCCGCCTGCTGTAAGGCTGAGCAACAATACACAGTTATCCCAGCTCTGGCCCTTTGGTTCAGGGAGGGCTGGCAGCAGTGTGGGTCGCTCAGGCCCTTTGGGACAGGGCCGAGCAGTGGCACAGGCAAGGGGGCCCAGCCCTTGGTTTGGGCGGGGCACCAGTTACACAGTTATAGCAGCTCTGGCCCTTTGGAGCAGGGCAGAGCTGTGGCAAAGTCAGAGGGGGCCCAGCCCTTGGTTCGGGCGGGGCACCAAACACAGTTATAGAGGCTCAGATCCTCTTGCATCAGGGTTAGGCAAACACACAGTAGGCCTAATGGCCTCCTCAGGCCAGGGGGAGAGGGATTCTGCCACCCGGCTACGGGAGTCAGGGGGAACGCAGGCCCACCCACTCCACTGCGTTCCAGCCCGGGGCCCTGATAGCGGTGATCACCGCTGCAGGTGGTCAGTGGGGATCCTGACCGCAACACACTGCCATGGGTATCGGGAGGTCTGCAGCCTGACTCTGTCGGCTGGTCCTGGGCTACTCCCAGTATCCCCCTCCGAGCCTACCTGGTTCGTGGGATCAGCTTCAGGGACGTCCCACCACATCGGCTCCTCCCGGCCAGGGCTGGGCAGCAGGTCCGGCAGCTCTTCGGGGAAGTCCGGCCAGGCCTGTTCCGGGGGATCCTCGGGGCCGCAACAAGGGCGGGGCGGCTCCGGCAGCTCCTCGTCGTAGCGGGGAGGTTCTGGCCAGTCCGGACACCGGCCTGCGGCCTCAGCAGCTTCCCAGTCAGGAGCTCCAGTGGACAGGTCTGCTCCTGACGGTGGCTGGGCTCCAACTGAGGGCTGAGGGCCAGCTTTTATTCTTCCGGGTCGCCGCTTGACCCTCTAGGGGGTGGGACTTCTGCCTCGAGGCCCCGCCCCCTACGGATGACTGATGGGGCTCGACTCTCCTGGATGAGGAGGGGAGCCACACCGCCTCGTTACACCAACCTAGACCTCCCCCACTGCAACTTGAGACCATTGCTTCTTGTTCTGTCATCTGCCACCACTGAGAACAGCCTAGCTCCATCCTCTTTGGAACCCCCCTTCAGGTAGCTGAAGGCTGCTATCAAATCCCCCCTCACTCTTCTCTTCTACAGACTAAATAACTCCAGGTCCCTCAGCCTCTCCTCATAAGTCATGTACCCCAGCCCCTAATCATTTTCATTGCCCTCTGCTGGACCTTTCCAATTTGTCCACATTCCTTCTGTAGTGGAGGGCCCAAAACTGGACACAGTACTCCAGGTGTGGTCTCGCCAGTGCCAAATACAGGGGAATAATCACTTCCCTCGATCTGCTGGCAATGCTCCTACTAATACAGCCCAATATGCTGCTGGCCTTCTTGGCAACAAGCTAGTAGTTATGTCACTACTTAAAGAGGTAACAATTTGATTTAACATTTATTTTTCCTCCAGTGTTCATAGTTTTGCTGAAGAATAGCAACTATGACATTATATTAACAATGTTTGTTTTGTTGAATTAAATACATTGTTTAATTTATATTAACACTGCTACTTGGTTTTTCTGTGTAATTTCCCCCCGTTTTAATTTCTTCCTCCCACCAGTTCCCGTAAGCTAACATATATTCCTGTTTTCTCCTATCCTCCTTTGATTTTTACCAGTGTGATTTTATCATTCACTTTTCACTTTCATTGGCTTACAAGACTTCTGATCAGCTGCAATATGCAGAAGGTCCTCAGTTTCCATTGAAGATGCTGATACTTTTTAAGTATCTGTCCTTGTAGTGATCATTCCCTCGCGAGAGATCTTTCAGAAGGCTTTACATTCGGACATGTAAATGTTTAAATTATGGCTTACAGAGCAATGACAGGAAATAGGGCATCTATTTCTGGATACATTGCAGATTTATTGTTATGAGTCAAGACTAATGCAAGGTGAACTCCTCCCTTTATGATCATCACCACAAACACATTAGCTCATCCGTGAATTTAAAAATTGAGCTCCAGACAGTTAGTTGGCAATTTGGCACCTTGCTTTCATTGTATACAATTTAACAAATGAACATTCAGCACTAATTCAACAGTAATATCACTTCTGTCTTTCAGGAATGATTTATTCCTTTGGATATAGTGTCCAAGTCACAGTTTCTTGGGGTTTAGATTTGTTGTTTGCAGTTTATTGTATTGTTTCTCAAGGGCATAAATAAAAGGAAGATGCATACATACATAACCTATCATACTGTGCATATAAACCGTAGACTAGATTGTTTTTCTACACAGAAAATCCCATGTAGGAGGACAGGAAGTTATACTGGGCTCCCTTACAGACTTTACACTACATTTCCTTTGAGGATTTGTCCCTCTGCCATCCCCCCTACTAAGAGGGCATGGGGCTTGCTCCACAGAACTCACAGGTCCTACGTGATCCGCTGAGTCCCTGTGCCTCCTCAACCCTGCAGATCTCACCAAGCTGACAGAGCTCGCATAGCCAATGCCTGAACTCCTCATTAATATAATCGGATGCACTATTAACTTTCTAGCACATTTCCTGTTGTAGCTCCCACCCTGGGCCACTCACAACAGCCAAACAGCATGCAGGTCACACCCTGAATATCTGTGTTTAGCAGCCTTTGTCCAGCAACTCTGACCCTAGCAGCTGGTCAGCAACACACCAGCCAGGCTCTGGCTTCCAGCAGCCTCGTTTACTACTTGCTTGGTGACCCCTAACACACTTCTAGTCCTGAATTTTCCCCAAAATGCATGCTCTGCACTAACTAGCCTCTCCTGGGCAGGTCAGATATTATAGGTTCATTGCTCGTGTAAAGGCTCGAAAACTGTTTGTTGCTTTAACTGGAGTAACCCAAACAGCACAGTTTAAACACAGAACTGGATTAATTTTGATTAAAGAATAAAAAGTTTATTTAACTACAAAGAGAGATTTTAAGTGACTACATGTACAAGGTATTACAGTCAGAAACGGTTACGAGAGAAATAAAGAGAAAACACTTCCCAATAGCCATAACAAACTAGACTTCGTTCAAGGTAAAAATCCTTACCACATGTTCCCAGCAATATAGCTGACCAAATTCTCAAGTCAAGATCCACTCCCAAGGTTCCTATGTCAGGTGAAAGAATGAACAAGAGAGAGAGACTGGTGTTTTTTTTTTCCTCACTTTTATTCCCCCCCTTGAAGTGGATTCTTCTGAGGATTACCCCTCAAAGCAAAGTTTATTCAAGCAGTAAAGAAGGCGATGTGGAAAGTGATGAAAGTGGCCCCATGTTCTCTCTTATCTCCTGTGCATGCTGATTTGCCTTGTCTCCTTTTGCTGTCACAAGGACCCGGTTTACTGCTTTTATATAAATTAAGGTAAACACATGTTCCCTTGTTTAGGATAGACCAGTTTAACCACTTTTGCCTGGGTTTGAACATGTGGTACCAACATCATACAGGGGGAATTCATAACTTTACATAGGCTGTAGCTACACACATTTTGCCATGATATCATTAACCAGTGAGTGATTAGTTTTCAAATTATACCCCACAAAGCACATTTTGTACAAAGATTACTACAATAGCATATAGGATGTGAATACAGGGTGTATTCAGTCACACCTGGATCCTGTGCAGAACCATCCTTAGCCCAACAATTCAGTAAAATTCCAGCTTGGCATGCTCCATGCTACTGCCCGTAGCCTCTGTTCCAACCAGTAGCAGGACATGATTCCAGCTCAGGGTGACAACTTCTTCCAGCTGTTGGCATTAATGCAACTCATGTAGGCAACAGCATGAGAACACAGGGCATGAGACACAGTGGAAGGCATTTCATCAACGGCTTGTCAGCCTGCAAAGGTGACACAATGTCTTACTATGGAGATCATGGAGGCATGGACCTCTGTAGACAGCCAATCCATTTTTAATAACTGTGGATTCCCCCTATCCTGACAGGTTGTTCTTATGCAAGAGCACAAGAACAGAGTGGTTGGACTACATTGTCACCCAGACCTGACATGACCAGCACTGGATCCAGAAATTCCACATGATGAAAGCTCCATAAAGGTGGCCATGTGAGCTCTGGCCCTTCAGCACCAGGACCAACAGAAGGGAGAGGCCCTACTAGTCCAGAAGCAGGAATGCTAGTGCCAACTGGAAGTTGGCTGCCCCAGACTGCCCTAGGTCTGTGACTACTGAGTTTGGTGTTGTCAAGGCAACTGTCAGTGCTGTGGTGATAGAGGACTACCAGGCAATTATTTGTGTGGTTTACCGATGGGTGGTTAAATTTGGAATTGGACTCAAAATTACTGCTAGCTTTGAGCAAATGGGATTTTTTAAAAAGTGTGCTAAGGCTACTTATGGCACACAGAGTGCCTAATATCTCCCTCCCATAACCCCCCTCCCAGGTGCACATGAATGCTTTAACCAGAAATCGTACACTTGCTTATTATGTAGGCCTTAGAGGACCATAGAGGAAGGTTCAAGGACACCAGTGGGGGATGCATGTAGTCTATAGGTATTTTGGTAGGTAAGGCATAGGTATAAGTTAAGGTGGTAATTCAATGAACCTACAAGACTCAAGGCCTGTAAGACAATAACTTAATTAAACTAATGAAGGCATTAGGCCCCAAAAGCCTTAGCATAATCAGCTAACCAAGAGTAACCCTAGATCATAAGATATCACAAAATAGATGGCTGGAATGACTAAGCTGCTGAGAGAGGACCACAAGAAGCCAGCTTATACCATCTTGAGATGTTCTAAGGGAGGAACATCAGCAGATGTCTGTCCACAAGAATGCCATGGTACCTAGCTGACACACATGCTAATAAACTCGAGATAAAAGGCCTAGTGATCTATGGTAGGTAGGATGAGTAAATACAAATAAGGAATAGGGGATAAAACCAAATATGCTTTAGGCCTAGTGGCATCAGATTAACACACTGTAAGAGCTGTATCCAGCCCTGTGTGCCTTGGGTGATGCCAGGGTGACAACTACTGGTGATGGTGATGAGGAAGATGATGACTATCACTTCAAGTTGTTTTGCAAAGGATGATGTGAATAGGTGGATGCTCATTCTGTGCTATCTCTACCTACCTTACTGGATTAGAGTGTTTGCAGCTTTGCTAACTGTTGTTAGAACTATTACAAATACAGAAGGCTTTTTCCCTAAGCATGAGTATTGCAACCATGCACAGCAGGGTGCCCAACTGAATAGTAATTTTAATGCTACTGGGTCTGATCTTGGGATGAGAACCTACTAAACCTCAGAATGTTAATTGGGAATCTCAGGTGATTGCTGTAACTAATACACACTCAACAGATCCAGCAACATATACCAGGAGGATGCATGATGCCAGGGATTTTCAAATGTGGATAACAAAGGACTTTATTCCCTCCCACTAATGTGGATCTAGGCGGTGTCTGTGCCCATTGTTACTTTGGGAGATCCAGTCTATCTTCTATTGCCCTGGCTCGTGAAGCCCTACCCTGATGTGAGTGTCTGGCAAAAGAAGTTGAATTACAGGCTGAGCAGTTGTAGGATAGTGATGGAATGTGTGGTCGGCTAACTGAAGGGAGATGGCACCATCTACAAAACTATTTGGATGCCAAGTGTGCCCAATTCCATTCATGTTCTGGGGCTTAGTTAGGGTAAGGGAGAGAATAGTTAGGAGCAGTGAGTCAGAGACAGTGCTGATTTGCAGGCAACCAGAGAGCACCTCTGGTAACTGGGACTGGGTCTAGCAGAGCAAGGGACTTAAAAGATGCCAGCCTTGTGTGTCCATATCATTGCTTTGCTCAGGGAAGTGAGATAATGTGGAATAATGCAATTCATCTGCAGTAAAATTTATAGATAGACAAATGGATGGAGAGTATCATTAATCTGTGACTTTATTAAAAGCTTTGGTTTGAACTTCCTGTCTCTATTTCCTTCAAACACTCACACACAAATGGATTGTACAACCAAACAGTCTATTAAAAATCACAGGCAGCACAGCTGCTATTATGTGAAGAATGAACATTTCAAGAAAAGTGCAAAGTACAAAACCCACCAACAATCAAGCCAGTCAGTGTCATGTCACACGTAATGGAAATGCACATAGTCAATGTACCTGTTCTTCTTCCCCTAAGGCTGCCTAGGCGTAGAGTGAGCAAAGGACTTCTGTCCATGCATACATCCATGCCAGGAATACACTCACCCCTTACCTAGAACTGTATGGTGGCTGCAGGATATGGTAGTGTGTAGAGAAGTCCACTGAAGCAGGCTGGATTGGGGCAGGTGCTGGAGTTTGGTCCACTGAGTTCCTGCTGCCTATCGTAGAAGTCAGTCTCTTGAAGAGTACTCTGCTGCTGGTGGTCCTGCTCACTCATTGTACTCGGCCACCATCTTCTCCAGCATCCACCCTCATCTGCAGTCTTGTTCTGTATCTTTTTCTTGAGCTTCTCCCTCTGTATTTCTAGGAGTTGGTCCAACTTGCTAGCAGAGTCCTACTGCAGATCCTGCAGCAGGTCATCCCTAACTCTCTTTCCCTTTACTGGTTCAGGGGCCTCACTGCCAGAGGCCTGGATGGGTGTCTCACAACAACTAAGGTAGAAAGCCCTGCAAAAAACAAACAATGCAATCTCCTCTTTAACTTTCCTGCATCACACCAAGATTCCATGAGTCGCAACCTCAGGTCCTCAGAATTCCTTCTCTTCCAGATGTCTGCACTTCTCTTCTCAAAGGCAGCGGTATCCCCAATTACCACCACATCAAGATAATGGTAAATATTTTAATGACAAAGGTTTTTCAGCCCTCAGTTGAAGCAGAACCCACCCCACAGCACATAACATTGCCCACTTCAGTAATGATATTGGTCATAAACTGGAAAAACTGCCCCCATATGATGGAATCACTGCCATAATAGCAACTGCCATCTCTACATCTTACCCACTTGCTGCAATACTGCTTCTTCCCTGGTCCATTCCCTGTCTTCTTCTCAAACAGGTCTTGGGACTCTGGGCTGGGGTCATACTGGCCATCCCCTGAAGCAATTAGAGTCTGTTCAAGCTCCTCCAGTCCCTCTGCACCCCCAATCAAACAACATCTGGCCTCAAAAAGCCTTTCCAGCATGAGTGTGAGGTCTGTACTCTGTATGGGTGACCAGATAGCTTGTGTGAAAAAGTCAGGACATCTGGTCACCCTAGTATTCTGGGTAGTGCTGAGCACCTGGCCAAACTCCTCATGGTTTGCTAAGTGGGAGACTTTGGCAAATGATTCCAATGGCAAGTCTGGCAACTTGCCTTGCAGTACGTGCTCATCAGGTTTTTGATTCTTTCCCTGTACTGTAATGCTGTCCATGAAAAATCTCCTCCTTTGGCAGCTTCTTAGAGAGGTTCTTATTCCTCCCCAGTTCATGGTACTTCTTGGCATCATGACAGAGGTCCACCAGCAAGCTAGCAGGAAGGTTTCCTAATTGGCATCCCTGTCCAAGTAAGCATGGGAACCTAGTAGGCTGTGTGAAATGTGGGGTTGAAATGCTGAACTAGCGTATACAAACTGGTATGTGACTTCCAATGCAGAACAAGGGACTAGGTAGAAGGGCAGCCCGAAGGGAATTGTGGGAAGGCACTGGAGGACTATAAGTACGCACATTAAGTAGCCTGCATGTGTGTATGAAGTGAGTGGGTAGAGTTTGAGTTAAAGAAGAACCTGGGCTCTAACTTACATCTGCAGCTGGGTCAGCCAGCCCAGTTATAAAGTGCCTCCAAATCTGGGTTAGAGACATTTGCGGGGGTAGAGAAGTGTGTAGGTGGGTGGTAAAGCCCAAGTAAAAGGCCAGGTTAACTCTGCAGTGAGGACATGGTCTATGTGCTATATTTAAATTTACTAATGTGTTCAGATTTCCTAAAGACTCTTTAGTTAAGAATGTATGAGCCTCAAGCCATCTCTTCCCCACAGGATCAACTCCAATTAGAACTTTATGACATGTAGACCAGCTCTCCAGTTTCCACACTGCAGCATTTAATCAGCAGTCATCAGGCTACTTTAACCTGAAAGCACTAGACAGGGAATTTAAGGCTTCTGAGAAAATGTGCACTGTTTCTTTAAAACTGAAGCAGGAAGCCAGACAGGTGGGAGCCTGGGAAGCTTTTGGGCAGAAAGCCAGATCATTTTCTTGAGTAAATTGTGCTGTTCCATTAACTTCAGTGGAAGTACGCTGATTGACACTAGAATCTCAGCAATAAAGCAGAGACAGAAATAGGGCAGCCTTATAGCTACCTCTGTTTTCCTTATTCTATTAGTTGCTTTCATTGCTAGAGGAAATAAATATTCTATTTTTTTAATCTTAATCACACGAGTTTCAGAAGAGGACTCATTTGAAGAATCATAAAGTTGAGGAAGAGAAAGTATCAAAGTTCCAAGCTCTTTCAGTTTGATAAACCTAAGTAATGGCTTTAGTGGAGGGAGTGCTTCACCAGTTTTCAAAACAAAAAAAGCTTCAGGAGAGCCCCTTAGTACAAGTCAGCCCAGGCATTTATTTATCTTCACTGAGGAAAGAATAACCAGGGCCGCCCAGAGGATTCAGGGGGTCTGGGGCAAAGCAATTTCGGGGGCCCCTTCCATAAAAAAAATTGCAATACTATATTCTCATGGGGGCCCCTGCGGGGCCTGGGCAAATTGCCCTATTTGCTCCCCCCACAGGCGGCCCTGGGAAAAATAAACCTTCTGCATCTTGGTATAAACCCAGTTTTGAGAAAACTTCTTTACAAGGTATCAGTGGTTCTCAGAATCAGCTAGTGCTAAAAGGCACTAAAGTTCATTAAAAGGGTTGGAAAAATATTTTCCATCAAAACTTTCTGGATCGAAAACTAGAGGTTTTTAAAAAGCAGAAAAAAAATCATAGACAATCTCTGCTTTCCTTCAAAATTTGTTGTGTTTTTTTTAATTGAAAAGCTGAAATTAGTCTGCCAAAACCTGAATATGGTTTGGGGTTTCAGAAGTGTGTGGTCAAATATTTGCTGCTTGCTGTTTTTGACTGTTTAAAGAAACAATAAAAAATTCTGCTTAAAAAAATTCAAAACTTTTGAACTATGTCAGCTTGTGACTAAATGCCTGAGCCCATCCAGTCAGAGATTTTTCCAGGTTTCTGATACTCTGCTGGCTTCCTTGACTCATATCTGTATCCATAACTTTGGGTTCATTTAGGTTAGAACATAAGAACAGCCATACTGGGTCAAACCAAAGGTCCATCCAGCCCAGTATCCTGTCTACTGACAATGGCCAATGCCAAGTTCCCCAGGAGTGAATCTAACAGGTAATGATCAAGTTATATCTCTCCCCTGCCATCCATCTCCACCCTCTAACAAACAGAGGCTAGGGACACCACCATTCATTACCCATCCTGGGCTAATAGCCATTAATGGACTTAACCTCCATGCATTTATCTGTGTCCTAGAGACTGGCTCCATGGGGTCCCTCACAAACTGGAGATGGTTACAGTGGGCTTGTCTTTAGTATAGCTTATGTACATACTCCACGAACGGAGCATTTGAGCTTGTTCCAGAATCTGGGATGAGCCTATGTTGTGAAAACTGACATGCTCAAAATAGCACATGCATGTGAATGGACAGAGGGTGCTAAAATTAAATTAACCCAGGGGGTTCTCAAACTGGGGGTTGGGACCCCCTCAGGGGTCACAAGGTTATTACTGGGGGCCATAAGCTGTCAGCCTCCACCTCAGACCTCGCTTTGTCTCCAGCATTTATAATAATATATAAAAAAGTGTTTTCAATTTGTAAGGGGGGGGGTCGCACTCAGAGGTTTGCTATGTGAAAGGGGTCACCATGACACAAGTTTGAGAACCACTGAATTAAGCCCTTTGAAGCCTCAGGGAATGCAGGGTCTCCCTTGGTAGGGTTGGGAAGGATACTGCTCTTCTCATGTGATCCTTCCCCCAGTGGCTAATTTTAAATGAAGCTACCCTCCCCTGACATGAATCTCCCTGTGGCACTGAAATTAAATATAGACTATAATTTGGCATTTGAGAAGTGAAAGGGATGGTAGCCCTAATGGAAAAGCTAACAGCTTGGCTCTTCTGCAAGCCTCAAACTGCTGAATGAGCTTTAGGGTAGGGAAGGCTGTGCCTCCCAAACAGCCTGGCCCTGCCCTCTATCCGACCCCCACCCACTTCCTGCCCCCTGCCTGCCCCTCTCAGAATCCCCGACTCATCCTGATCCTTGTCCCCTCACCATCCCCCAGAGATCCCCCCCCAACCACCACCCTGGGATCCCACCCCTGCTCCCTGTCCCCTGACTGCCCCAACCCCTATCCACCCCCCTGCTGAGTCCTGACAGACCACCCCGGAACGTCCACAATCCAACCCTTCCCCGTTCCCTGATGCCCCCCCCCCAACCTCTGCCCCTCCCTGTACCCTGACTGTCCCCAGGACTCTCTGCCCATTAACCAACCCCCTAGCCCCAGCCCCGGCCTCAGCCTCAACCTCGACCTCTTACTCCCAGCTCCCTGCTCACCCGGAGCCTCAGCGCGTTGTATCCAGGAGCGTCCCTGGACAGCACGGCAGCGTGGCTCCAGTGGGGCCCCTGAACCCCGCCCGGCTCAGAGCTGCGTGGTAGGGGGTGGGGCTGTGAGCTCCGGGCTGAGCTCAGCTCCCTCCGCTCAGCCTAGAGCTTGCAGCCCCGCTGTGACGTTATTGATATAAACTGGGACTATATAGAACATGGTTTGCAACCAAGATCCTGTAGTGGCATCAAATCTTATGTAAAGGGGGTCATATAAGGTGTCTAAGACAGGTTATGGGTTACTGATTAAGATTATGCTGTCTGTATGTCTGTATCATTTTGTAGTTGAAGTTATGAATATTGGCTGTATACTGTCTATATTTCAAATTTGTGCTGTGTTACTGGGAAAGATCCCAGACAAGTGGGTGTTAGCTCTGCTTAGCCTGCTTGATGGCCCATTAAGGACCATCAGCTACACAACTGATCCATTGACAGGATGCAGATACGCCTTGTAACTCAGCAGGGTGTGCAGGAACTGGCCCATGTGATTGCAACTCCATTCTGCTGTAATTTTCCACAGTAAGAACAAAGAAGTGTTCATACACCTGGAAAAGCCTATATAAGGCTGATGCCTCATCTCCATATTGTCTTCAATCCTGCTTCCTACCTCTGGAGGGACTTTGCTACAAGCTGAAGCTCTACACAAGGGACTGATGACCCATCCCAGCAGGGGATGTTCTCCAGAGACTTGATTTGAACCTGCAGTTTACTCCATCACTGCTACAAGCCTGAACTAAGAACTTTGCAATTACTGTATGTAATTGATTCCATTTAACCAATTCTAGCTCTCATCTCTATCTTTTTCCTTTTATGAATAAACCTTTAGATTTTAGATTCTAAAGGATTGGCAACAGCGTGATTTGTGGGTAAGATCTAATGTGTATATTGACCTGGGTCTGGGGCTTGGTCCTTTGGGATCGAGAGAATCTTTTTCTTTTACTAGGGTGTTGGTTTTCATAACCATTCATCCCCAGGACGGGTGGCACTGGTGGTGATACGGGGAGACTGCAGTGTCTAAGGAAATTCCTTGTGTAACTTGTGGTTAGCCAGTGGGGTGAAACCAAAGTCATTTTTGTCTAGGGCTGTAACTGCCCTGTTTGAGCAATTGGTCCTAAATTGGCACTCTCAGTTGGGTCCCGCCAAAACCGCATTGTCACATCCGCCCCCCTACCACGCGGCTCTGAGCCTCACCCGTTCTCTTGGGGGGTCCCTGAGGAGCCTGGGGCCTGGGGCAAATTGCCCCACTTGCCCCCCCCCCCTTCGTGGCCTGAGAATAACTGACTTTGTTCTTAAGAGCTGAAGATTTGATTGCAAAAAGGGGTGTGATCTAGTTGAGACATTTTAGTATTCTGTTTTAAGGGTTCTCTATACAAAGAATATGATGTGAGGGTGAAATAAGCCCAAATGCATAAACAATACCTGCAGTACTATAACACACTGATTAAGTGAGTCATTAGGTGATGCAGTTCAGAAGATATGTATAGCTGTGAGCCACTGAATTGAGAGAATAATGCTCAGAGAGAAGGGCATAATGGCATTGGAAACAAACAAGAAATGGCTGTTGTACACAGGCTTTGTTAAAGCCAGGAATCAGGAGGCAGGTTTTAATAATCTTTCCACATTGATTAGTCAGTTACCATGTTCATTTGAAATAAAACCCATGGCTTGTTTAGGAAATGGCATCACTCCAGCTCAGTAGTGGCCAAAATGGGATATCACCATCAAGGTTAATTTAACACTGATGAGATCAATAGGGTTCCCTGGGCTAGTAATAGGTGTGAGACATGGCTCATTACATGCTGCTTTAGTTCTCTGTAGTAAAAGGGGAGGGGGGAAGAATGCAGTAGAGTAAAGAAGAGAGAGAGACTTGCAGATCAGGCTGCTATTTTCTACTTGGTCGAGTGAATCACGCATCCTTTGTTCTAAGAAATCTGGTACAGTTGTCAGTCCTTCAAATATATCCAGGCAAAATTGCCATGAGACTCCCCCCACCCCTTCAGGTTTTATTTTTACATGCCACTAAATTTGAGTTTGCCTTTCAGGCTATTCAGTTAGCACACTTTTAATTTGACCATCCCCACTTCTAAAGGGAGTTAGAAGATGTTTGCTTTTTTTAAATACCCCAAAATGACCAAATCTGAATTTTCCCCACAAGAGCTGGTGGTCTCATGAGATCCCATATTTTCTCCAGTGGTCCAACACAAGCAACATTGTATGTCCAGCTGCTTCTGGTTATTCTCCATTAACTCTTCCATCCCAGTACAGAATCCTAGTATGGAACACTGTGGTTTCCAGACTTGGGTCCCATAAAGATAGTATTCCAAATCCAAATATATTATACATAGACTCATAGACTCTAGGACTGGAAGGGACCTCGAGAGGTCATCGAGTCCAGTCCCCTGCCCTCATGGCAGGACCAAATACTGTCTAGACCATCCCTAACAGACATTTATCTAACCTACTCTTAAATATCACCAGAGATGGAGATTCCACAACCTCCCTAGGCAATTTATTCCAGTGTTTAACTACCCTGACAGTTAGGAACTTTTTCCTAATGTCCAACCTAAATCTCCCTTGCTGCAGTTTAAGCCCATTGCTTCTTGTTCTATCATTGGAGGCTAAGGTGAACAAGTTTTCTCCCTCCTCCTGATGACACCCTTTTAGATACCTGAAAACTGCTATCAGGTCCCCTCTCAGTCTTCTCTTTTCCAAACTAAACAAACCCAATTCCTTCAGCCTTCCTTCATAGGTCATGTTCTCAAGACCTTTAATCATTCTTGTTGCTCTTCTCTGGACCCTCTCCAATTTCTCCACATCTTTCTTGAAATGTGGTGCCCAGAACTGGGCACAATACTCCAGTTGAGGCCTAACCAGTGCAGAGTAAAGCGGAAGAATGACTTCTCGTGTCTTGTTTACAACACACCTGTTAATGCATCCCAGAATCACGTTTGCTTTTTTTGCAACAGTATCACACTGTTGACTCATATTAAGCTTGTGGTCTACTATGACCCCTAGATCTCTTTCTGCCATACTCCTTCCTAGACAATCTCTTCCCATTCTGTATGTGTGAAACTGATTGTTCCTTCCTAGGTGGAGCACTTTGCATTTATCTTTATTGAACTTCATCCTGTTTACGTCAGACCATTTCTCCAATTTGTCCAGATCATTTTGAATTTTGACCCTGTCCTCCAAAGCAGTTGCAATCCCTCCCAGTTTGGTATCGTCCGCAAACTTAATAAGCGTACTTTCTATGCCAACATCTAAATCGTTGATGAAGATATTGAACAGAACCGGTCCCAAAACAGACCCCTGCGGCACCCCACTTGTTATACCTTTCCAGCAGGATTGAGAGCCATTAACAACTACTCTCTGAGTACGGTTATCCAGCCAGTTATGCACCCACCTTATAGTAGCCCCATCTAAATTGTACTTTCCTAGTTTATCTATAAGAATATCATGCGAGACCGTATCAAATGCCTTACTAAAGTCTAGGTATATCACATCCACCGCTTCTCCCTTATCCACAAGGCTCGTTATCCTATCAAAGAACGCTATCAGATTAGTTTGACACGATTTGTTCTTTACAAATCCATGCTGGCTATTCCCTATCACCTTACCACCTTCCAAGTGTTTGCAGATGATTTCTTTGATTACCTGCTCCATTATCTTCCCTGGCACAGAAGTTAAACTAACTGGTCTGTAGTTTCCTGGGTTGTTTTTATTTCCCTTTTTATAGATGGGCACTATATTTGCCCCCTTCCAGTCTTCTGGAATCTCCCCCGTCTCCCATGATTTCCCAAAGATAATAGCTAGAGGCTCAGATACCTCTTCTATTAACTCCTTGAGTATTCTAGGATGCATTTCATCAGGCCCTGGTGACTTGCAGGCATCTAACTTTTCTAAGTGATTTTTTACTTGCTCTTTTTTTATTTTCTCTTCTAAACCTACCCTCTTTCCATAAGCATTCACTATACTAGACATTCCTTCAGACTTCTCAGTGAAGACTGAAACAAAGAAGTCATTAAGCATCTCTGCCATTTCCAAGTCTCCCGTTACTGTTTCCCCCTCCTCATTGAGCAGTGGGCCTACCCTGTCCTTAGTCTTCCTCTTGCTTCTAATGTATTGATAAAAAGTCTTCTTGTTTCCCTTTATTCCCATAGCTAGTTTGAGCTCATTTTGTGCCTCTGCCTTTCTAATCTTGCCTCTGCATTCCTGTGTTATTTGCCTATATTCATCCTTCGTGATCTGACCTAGTTTCCATTTTTTATATGACGCCTTTTTATTTTGTAGGTCACGCAAGATCTCAAGGGTAAGCCAAGGTGGTCTTTTGCCACATTTTCTATCTTTCCTAACCATTGGAATAACTTGCTTTTGGGCCCTTAATAGCGTCCCTTTGAAAAACTGCCAACTTTCCTCAGTTGTTTTTCCCCTCAGTCTTAATTCCCATGGGACCTTACCTATCAGCTCTCTGAGCTTACCAAAATCCGCCTTCCTGAAATCCATTGTCTCTATTTTGCTGTACTCCCTTCTACCCTTCCTTAGAATTGCAAATTCTATGATTTCATGATCACTTTCACCCAAGCTTCCTTCTACTTTCAAATTTTCAACAAGTTCCTCCCTATTGGTTAAAATCAAGTCTAGAACAGCTTCCCCCCAGTAGCTTTTTCAACTTTCTGAAACAAAAAGTTGTCTGCAATGCAGTCCAGGAACTTATTGGATAGTCTGTGCCCCGCGGTGTTATTTTCCCAACATATATCTGGATAGTTGAAGTCCCCCATCACCACCAAATCTTGGGCTTTGGATGATTTTGTTAGTTGTTTGAAAAAAGCCTCATCCACCTCTTCCACCTGATTAGGTGGCCTGTAGTAGACTCCCAGCACGACATCACCTGTATTTTTTACCCCTTTTAGCCTAACCCAGAGACTCTCAACACTTCCGTCTCCTATGTCCATCTCCACCTCAGTCCAAGTGTGTGCATTTTTAATATATAAGGCAACACCTCCTCCCTTTTTCCCGTCTATCCTTCCTGAGCAAACTATACCCTCCACACCAACATTCCAGTCGTGTGTATTATCCCACCAAGTTTCAGTAATGCCAATAATGTCATAGTTGTATTTATTTATTAGCACTTCCAGTTCTTCCTGCTTATTACTCATACTTCTTGCATTTGTATATAGGCATCTAAGATACTGGTTTGATCTTGCCTCCCAGCTTCGCCCTGACCCTCCTTCCTCTCTGCCATTATAGCCCGTGCTCCCTCCTGTTTCCAACCCATCTCCCAGGTCTTGTTCCCCACTTACCTGTGGGCTTTGCTCACCTATCCCCGTCGAACCTAGTTTAAAGCCCTCCTTACTAGGTTAGCCAGTCTGTGCGCAAATAAGGCCTTTCCCCTCTTCGAAAGGTGAACGCCATCTGTTCCTAGCAGTCCTTCCTCGAATAGCATCCCGTGGTCGAGGAAGCCAAAGCCCTCCTGGCGACACCATCTTCGCAGCCAGGCATTCACCTCCACGATGCATCTGTCTCTGCCCGGACCCCTACCTTCAACAGGAAGAATCGAAGAGAATACCACCTGCGCTCCAAACTCCTTAACCCATACTCCCAGAGCCCTGTAGTCACTCTTGATCTGCTCAGTGTCACACCTCACAATATCATTTGTGCCCACATGGATGAGTAGCATGGGGTAGTAGTCAGAAGGCCGGATAATCCTTGACAATGCCTCTGTAACATCTCGGATACGGGCCCCTGGCAGGCAGCATACCTCCCGGGATGAACGGTCAGGGCGACAGATGGGTGTCTCCGTCCCCCTCAGCAGAGAGTCTCCAACCACCACTACCCTACATCAATTATAAGAACATCAGGGGATTGGAAGGCTCACTCAGTGGATTGGCAAATAGATACAGACTTCCCTTCTGCGTTACTGGTGTCTATCCAGCCCATCACTGCAGTAATGAAGAAATAACTGATGGCTGCACAGTGGCTCATGTGGAATGTGCTTATTTATACATTCCTATTTAATACATATACCACAGACAGATCTAGGAATGAAGAGGTGGAAGGCTGAGTATCTAATTACTGAGCTTTTGAGCCAGCCACTCAATTCCTCCTTTTAAAGAGGATGTACTTTTGGACATTATAAAGACAGACAGATTTGAAGTCAGGAGCATAGTAGCATCTCGTGTCCCATACAGCATCACCACTTTTGTGCTGTGAAACATGGTAACATAATAGTTCAGCCCATTCTTAACTTTACATGAGAAATTTCAGCACTGTTTTGCCTGAAGATGCTAAATGTATAGTGCACTGGTACTGTTAGTGGTTCTCACGGTCAAATTCTCACATACCGTGCAGCCCTTTCAAGCAGTATAATGGGATGATGTGGTTGATTTAGATGTTGTTTTTGCACCCTCTGACCAGTGCTGTGTTCTTTCTAACCATGCCCTAGTTAACTTCTCAGCAACATGAGAACAACACTGTTTTATTTATTTATTAAGGGTCAGATTCTGCCACCCTTACTCACACCAAGTAGTACCTTCCTCTGCAAGTTGCTGCATTAGTCCCAGGGTGTGCAGGAGAAGAGGAAGAACTACAGGTTACAAAACAAGCTGTTTGTAGAGCCCCACCCCCCCAAGTATTTTTATTTTCTTAAATGGAAATGCCTCTGTGTTCTAATCAAAACATCATAATCTTAGGTTGCTCCTCTGTAAGAGCTTTGGATACTGCTCTCTAATGTGCACTAGTGACCTGTTTAGGTAAAAACAAGTGGCCTGAATTGTAATTGCTGTATAAAAATAATCATGTTGAGTTACAATGTACATAAGTTAGAGTATAAAAACAAGGACCGCAGAGCTGCATAGACTGTTTAATGATTTCACTACCTATGGAACGACAGCATAAGTCTTCCAAGCCTGCCCTGAGAAACTAATGAGAGTCCCATTTTCCAGGGGCAAAGATCAAGCCTGTTGTTGTTGCATGTGGTTTATTGGTAGTACTTCCTGGAATAAAGATAAAACTTTGGGCTTCAAAGGAAAATGCACAGGGCTATCGAAGGGCTAGATAGTTTTAATATTACAACAAGATTTTATTAAGAGAATTAGTTCTTTCTTGGTAGCCCTTTCTATGTGAATTAAAGAGAACTACACATTCACTCAACTACCTATAGGAGGATTTTATAACATACCAGGCACTATAGTATCTCTGTGGTCCTCACATAAACTGGGCTAGCATGCAGAGTCTTCTCCCTACTCTTTTTATGGGAGACGCTGTTTAGCATACTTTTGAACATCTTTCTTACTATTCCACATTATAGTGGCAAAGATTTACCACAGAGATAGTTCCTGAAGCACGTCTTAGAGGTGGACTAACTCTGGATTGCTGTGATTGCACATAAATGCTATATAAGTGAGGAAACAGATTCAACTCTAGCTTTCATATACTTTAGCCCAGAACTTGCAAATGTCAATCTTACAGATTTGTTGGCAGTTGCCTATGTAAATGCAGAGGTAACTCTGACTACTCCTCCACTCCTCTCCTGAGTTGAGCAGTTTGGGCCTTGGAGAGAAACTGGCCATAGATAGTATCTATGATTTGAAAAAGAAAGAAAATCTTGCTGCTGCACAGTTACGGTAGATGTAGTTGGATAAGGTATAACAATTAAGTCTATGTGACCAATAGATTCTGAAAAGAGGCAATATCCTATTTTATGATTTTCTTACATATTTGACAGGATTTGCTTGGAAGAAGTTTATGCAGGAGGGAAAGAAAGATTAGGAAAAAGGGAAGTGGAGGACTTCTACACCAGAGTAGCACTTTATTTCGCTTCACTTAATAAAAAAAAGTGGAGCAGAAGGAGATAGTGAAGAGCAGAGACAATATTTTGATAGGATTACTCACATGATTAAGGAGAGCGGGATTTGGCCTTTCATATTCCACAACCTTGTTATATTGTTTGAAATTGACTTAGCACTTGTCTACGTACAGAAGTTGTACTCTAACTACCACACAGTAGGCAGAGCAGTATAAACCTCCTACTGTGGACACACTTATAGTGGTATAAAAGGCATCTTTCCAGTAGAGCTTATTCCTGTTTTGGAAAAGGGATAAGTTATACCAATATATCTGCATCCATGTGATGAGTTATAGTCTATGTCAAGAGAAAAAAGAAAGAAAGAAAACTAAAACCAAACCAGATACACCTCATCCCCCCATCTAAGCACTTATAATAGTACAAAAGCTCTATCTAGACCATGCCCATGTGTTATCCAGCTCTTTAATTTTCCCTTAAATGACAACCAACTAAAGGCTTTGGAACTTGGGTTTTCAACACATTAACTTCATGACCACAGCAAGTATGGATTAGGACAATAGAGACTTTGTTACCTCTTTCATACTGCGGGAGGCTGTCAACATGATTTTAGCAGCAGACTACAGTCCCACCAGCATCCTAGACTTCCTTCTCAAGAAAGACACCCAGGAATTGAAAGGTCTCCTTACTTCATTAGCAACTTGCAATGAAACAGACTAGCAGAGTTGAGGGCAACAGCATTATTAAATGTGCTGAAAGACCATTATTACATGGTTAAACTCTACTGTTTACATTCCAGAGGCCATCCCCAAGCCTGCATTTCTATGCTGGTTTCAGGAGGAAACAGCAATGTCTACACTATAGCCTATGTCGGCAAAATTTATGTTTCTCAGGGGTGTGAATATACCACCCCCCCGAGCGACATAAGTTACACCGACAAGCACTCATGTGCACAGCGCTATGTCAGTGGGAGAGCTGCTCCCACAGACTTAGAGTATGTCTACACTATCCGCCGGATTGATGGGTAGCGATCGGTTTATCGGGGATCGATATATTGCATCTCATCTAGATGCGATATATCGATCCCTGAATGCGCTCCTGTCGACTCCCGAACTCCACCAGGGTGAGTGGTGGTAGCGGAGTCGACAGGGGGAGTCGTGGCCATTGATCCCGTGCCGTGAGGATGGGAGGTAAGTTGAAATAAGATACAAAACTTCAGCTATGGGAATGCGTAGCTGAAGTCGAAGTATCTTACATCGACCCCACCCCCTAGTGTAGACCGGGCCTTAGCTTCTGCCACTTGCAGAGCGGGGCTTTTATGCTGACAGGGGAAGCTCTCACCTGTTGGCATAGAGCGTCTTCACCAGACAAGCTGCAGCGGCACAGATGTATCAGTACAACTGCACTGCTGCAGTGCTGCACGTATAGACATAACCTTATTCTCCAAGATGCAGAGGATTTAGGCCCTGCAAAGACTTGCACACATTTTTAACTTTATTATTTAAGCACAGGTGGACTTGCAGAACTGGGGCTCTAGAAATGTCCCAGGCAGAGCTGTGCCCTTTTCAACACTGAAGGCATCTTGCAGCTATCCTAAAAGGGAAAAATACTCTGCAAAATTTGAAGTCAAACTGAATTCAGGGAAGTAGTCACTAAAATAAGACCATTATAAACTCAGTAAGATCTGTGGGAGCCAGTTCTCAGTAATACAATAGAGTCAAGGTTCATATCCAGTGAAAGTGAGCTCAGATCACAAACTACAGCTCAGCTAAAATTAAGGCTGTCAAGTGATTTAAAAAATTAATCATGATTAATCACACTGTTAAACAATAATAGAATACTATTCAAATTTTTTGGATGTTTTCTACATTTTCAAACATATTGATTTCAATTACAATACAGAATACACAGTGTACAGTGCTCACTTTATTTGTAATAAAAAAGAATAATGTATTTTCACTGTATATGCATTTGCATATATTTGAAAAGGTAGAAAAACATCCAAAAATATTTAATAAATTTAACTTGGTATTCTATTGCTTAACAGTGTGATTAATTGTAATTAATATTTTTAATCATGATTAATTTGAGTTAATCGTGTAAATTAACTGCAATCAATCAACAGCCCTAGTTAAAACTAAAAAGCAGTAGACTAGCAACCTGAAAGGGCTGGTCAACTCAGTAGCATAAAACTGTGCTTGAGCCATCTCAAATTTCAATAGCAAGGCAAATGAAGTTTTCCCTTAAATGCATCATATGTATTAGCTATCATTACTAGGTTCCCATTTCGACATTATTCTGAGCAAAACAACACTATAAATCCATTATGTTCCAGCCACGTAAACAAATACAGGTTAAATATTTAATGGAAAAGTGTATGCAACAGAAGTCAAGATGTAAAAAACAAAAAGCATGAGAGAACTCAGTTCAGGGATAATGTGGCTGACAGATTTCCAAACCTCAGTGTAGGAAAGGTTGGCAAAGAATAGCACAGCAATAACATATCTACTCACCACTGCAACTAGCTTAAATTACTCTTGAGTCCTTGATTGTCACTAGCCTC
Organism: Gopherus evgoodei; assembly: GCF_007399415.2. Classification (NCBI taxonomy): domain Eukaryota; kingdom Metazoa; phylum Chordata; order Testudines; family Testudinidae; genus Gopherus; species Gopherus evgoodei. The sequence continues at coordinate 121,110,406 of NC_044322.1, forward strand.
ATAAATAGTACAACAGATTGTGCCCCCCCCCAACGTAGGGACCATCTTTTTGTTCTGGGTGTATGCGGTGTTGTCATAGGGTGGCTTTACGGGGAGTTGTGCCTAACCACCTGTGACTAATCAACTGCCTCTCAGCTGATGCTGGGAGGACAGAGATCAGGTGATAGCTTGACAATCACCTGGGTCCAGATCCACAAAGAGACTCAGACATTGCCATGCCTAACTTGTAGGCATTTTGGCGTAAAAAGTCGCCGGGATCCATACATCCTGCATTATGCATCTAGGCTCCCTACATATTACATATGGAGAGACAAGTGCTTCAGAATGGGATTCACAAAAGCCAGACAGGTCTGTAGACCGGAAGCTGCCTAAGCTACCCAATAGAAGATGCTGATGCTGCATACTAAGCCCTGCCCTTCTCAGTGAGTTAGACACCTTTGTGTGGGCTGGAGGAAGGTGTTGATCTCTGACTGGGATCCACAGCCAAGAACCCTGTACTGGAGTCAGGCTCCTAAGCCATTCTTACAAGACCAGTTTATGCACCTGCCTAATTCCACAAAATGGCATGTTGGCTGGTTTTTGAATGACACGCAGACCGATAGTCCAGTCAAGGGCCCATTTGGGGATGCACTTCAGTTTATTTTCCCTTTGTTTACTATAATGCCATGTCCCAGCTGCAGCTTCCTCACTCTCTGACCCACCTGTGTGTTTGTCCTCCACACCTCCAGCTTGCCCCAGGCTCCCAGCAGCTCTGGCCCCTGCGGAGGTGGGTTGGCAGGTAGGTCAGTGGGGGGAATGCTGCAGCTGGGAAATTCAGGGCAAGCTGAAGCCAGGTAATGGGACTGTCAAAGCAAGCCCCCGCTGGTGAGTTTACTTACTGGATTACACAAGGGTGGGAAAGCGGAGGTAGAAAGAACATTTGGAGAAGCCTGCTCCAAATACCTAGCACAATAGGTGCTTGATCCATGAGGGCTCCTAGGTACTACTGCAACACAAATTAGTAATAATTCTTGAAGGAGGCTGGTTGTTATTCTTAAAGATATTGTTTGTATGTAAAATTCATGACCATTCCAAGAGTAGGCTTCTGGGTTTACTGGGGAGATAGCCCAGAAATAAGACATGGGTAAAGTCTCCCACTTCTCTTGGATCAGTCCCAAATAACGAGATATTTAGAAGAAAGATAAAAGCCCCATGCCCATTCATTTGTTTATAAACCTTGCCTGATCTGCTCATTACTGTTCTCCCCCAATACTCTAACTTGAATCCCATTGATTTCTTGTTTAGGTTTTTTAATTCTTTACTAGTTGTGTAATTGTTCAGTATGGACAACACTTTGTCCTCCATTTTACTTGCTAAGCTCCCACTAAAGTCAGTAAGAGTGGCTTTTTAAGGCAGAACTTGGCCTTACTGTTTTTGTCTCTATTAATGTTGAGAATAACAAGCTCGTTCTTGCTCGCATTTTTAAAATAAAAAATTCTTTACAGGAAGTGTATGAAGTGTTAATTTCCTCTACAAATCTTTTCACAAGCTAGTCGGCTAGTGTTGCTCTTTGAAACTTACTGAGCCACTTGTATCTTCAGCCATTTAAAATTGGAGAGAAAAAGTGGTAGAGTCAATATGGCAACTTAGGGCTTGTCTACATTAACACCGGGGGTCGAGCTAATATATGCAAATTCAGCTATGTGAATAGCATAGCTGAAGTCAATGTACTTAGATCTACTTACCACAGTGTAAATTGACAGCTGACACTCTCCCGTCGACTCCGCTTGCCCTTCTTGTTCTGGTGGAGAGACTCAGTGGTCAATTTATCGTGTCTATACTAGATGCAATACCTCGACCCCCACTGGATCGATCGCTGCCCACTTATCCTGCGGGTAGTGTAGACAAGCCCTTAGTGATTTCACCTTTTCAAGTGCAGTTCCATTTCCCCCATGTATCTCTGAAAGGTGCTGTGCCCTCCAAAATCTCTCCTGAGGGAGCAATGATTGCATCTCAGATAGCTCACTCCTTTCTCCACCTCTCCTTTAGTGGGCCCAGTCAGGGCCAATGCAGGCATTTGTGAAGCGTCAAACTGCAAAAGGTTCCATGCTTTCGGGGACCCCACATGCAGATCCTTGACAATTAATTGTATCAACATGTTGATTTGAAATGATGCTGGAAACATTTTGTTTCACCCAAATGATTTTTTTTTAAATTTTTTGTGTCAGCAGCAAAAAACAAAAATTCAGTTTTGGTTTGAAACAATACATTTTCTCCAGATTTTCTGGTTTGGCTGCTGAACTGAAAAAATCAATTATTCATTCAGCTCTAATCTTGACATCATTCAGACTTGCAATACAGAAACACAGGGACCTCTCTTTCATTTAATCTGACTTCCCATGGTGAAAGGTACCTTCTTGAACTTTCAGAATTGTGAGCCCCAGAATAATTCTCACATTGAGCCAAAGCAGCTAATATCTGGATTCACTGCTATATCTTCCAATCATTATTTACCTTGCCTGAAAATGTTTTAAATACTGAGACAAAATATTTAGCAGAAGAGATGCTCAGTGTGGGTGAGATCTAAAGTCCTATGAAGTCAATGGGAGTTGATTGGCTTCAGTTGATTTTGTACCAGATCTGTTACAGTACAAATACCGTGTTATTGACACACAAATATATGTAAGTACCATGCAATCATATGCCCTGCAAATATATTAGTGCATGTAATACTTAGTAATTGTGTAGGTTAAATCAAATCATTTGTATTTATAATTCTGCTATTTTAGTACATGATGTTTAAAGAACTTCGTATGCCATTATTATAATAGTTAGCAAAACAAAATACTATGTTGTAGAAAGATCTGAATCAAGTATTCTACCTACAAACAAGGGTTTTCTTTGGTTAGTTAACAATCAGCAATGAAGTTACCTAAGGAATAATATATGGTGTACATATGACTAAGTAGAGAACAAAGAAAAGCAAGAATGAGAATTCAGCTGAATTCTCAAGCAAACTTACAGGACTGTTTATGATTCTATTTATTTTTAATGATAAAATCTTAAGTTTCCTTTTTGTTCCTCTCCTCCTTTGCCAGGAAGGTAACATTGGTGCATGGCAGGACGTGAAGGGTTAAACAAATTACTCCTTTGCAAATGCCCTTTATTGCAATTTTATTCTCTTAAAGCTTAAGCCAAAACCCACTGAAGTCAATAAAAGTCTTCCCTATGATTCTGAAAGGCTCTCTGCCCTCAGTTTCCTTGTTTTGTTTAGCTCAAACCCTTCCACTTTGTGTTCTCAGTATTCTGTTTTAGTCATCCCATTTGAAAACTGAAAAATTAACTTTATATTAAAACTAGGTTTTGTTGCTGAAATCCTTATAGTTGGTCTTCCTGGCCCCTTTTGGAAGAGTAACCCAAAGATTTATAGGGGTCATAATATTTCCATTACAGCTTTAAACTCTGTAGTCACTCAGCATATACACAGCACTGTTTCCCTCTTATTCAGTCTCTCAAGACTTCTTTCTCTACTTGTCATATAAATTAAATACAATTCAGAGTTAATGCAGCAGAAACCTGATAACTCAGGCTGCTTAAAATTGCTATTCTGTTAACAACTGTACTCCTGTGCTTCTGCTATGTGTTGTGAAATACAATGTATTGAAGGTTGATTTGCACAGAACTTATTTACCAGGTGTATTCCTATCAATGCAGCTTTCTATTATATTTTACCTTTTGCTGTAGTGGAATTTTATACTTGTGAAGGATTTATGGCTTCATTGGGCATTCATTTTAGAAGACTCTATTGTATTTCTGTGTCTATTCTGATTTGAGGCATTTCATATTTAAACCATTTCCCTGGGTTGGCTGATTCTACAATATTTATTTTAATATCACAGATTTTCAAAGGTTACATAGTGTGGACTATATCTTAGAGAGAGAGTTTCCCAGTCCAGCTCTCAAGTGTGATCCCAGTCACCATTACATGTCTGCAGCATTTGGAAAAGTAACATTAAGAAGGGATGATTGTAGAATAAATAGAACCTCTCCAGGGCCCACTTGCTCTCTCTCTGCTGATTCCTGATGGTCTCTGGATGCTTTCCTAGCATAGGTCCCTGAGAGAAGTTTCTCTTCCTTCTCCTCTTCACTAGCTGCTAATCTGACTACTTGTTTCTAGGGCTGGACAAAATCCAAGGATTCCATTTTGTTAAAGATTTTGAGGTGTCAGAATTTGTTTTCATTCTGCATTGGAACAAAAATGAGAGCTTTCAAATTGTTTCTTTAAAAAGAATGATACCCACCCTTACAATAATCAAAAGCCGGATAATTAGGGTATCTACATGGGATGGGAGACCCAGGTTTAAGCACCTGCTCTCACTGGCTATCTGGTGGGAGATCCAGGTTTAAGTCCCTGCTCTCCCTGATTCATAGTAGGGACTTAAACATGACTCATTTACATGGCAGACAAATGTCAGCACCACCAGGCTACAAAGTCAGACTCTCTCTCACTCAGTGAACTAGTTCCACTTGTGTTAATACTCATGGAGCCAGAGAGAGAGTAGCGACACAGGCCTGGCCTGCTCCAGAGAAACCTTCCTGATGAATGTTTCATTGAAACAGATACGTTTCTGTGAAGAGTTTTGATTTCTAAAGACTCTCATTTTCTGATGGAAAAAACATTTAGTCAAAAAATTCCCAGCCAGCTTTTCTACAAGGTACCTCTGACACCTGCAGATGCAGCTGGAAATGAGCAAGTGCCAACAGGCACTTTGTGATTTACCATCTTTCCACTGATGGTTGTGTAACTGAGCTAGCTATTTATGCCAGACTCATCTAAGTAGCACCCAAGCACTTCACCACTGGCATGTGCTCCATGGACCACACAGTCCAAAAAACACATGGTTTGCAAAACACTGGTTTAGATAAATGGAGATAATTTGCAGCCTCTAACATCCTGTCAGAGCCTAAAATCTATAATTGCTGTATTAAAATCAGCAATTGTGTTGGCTTGGCAGACTAAAGACATCCGTAACAGATGCCAGCAATATCAATATTTCATAACAATGTTATTGGGTTTGTGCCAAGGTTTAATATATTAAAATGAGATTTTTGATAGAGAAAAAAGTACTGTATTGCTAAACTGCCAGAGTCCATCAACTACCTGTTTCACCAGGAGGGGTCAACAGCAAACTGACTAAGTCAGTCTAAAAAGGCTGATCTCAGGAAAGACTCAGTCCCCTAGTCCATTAGGCTTTCCTTCTGATCTCTGCAGGTTTCTCTGGAGAAGATGAGGCAGATTAAGCATCTGCCAAGATAGGGACCTTCTTCCAGGCACTGAAGATATGCACCTGACATGAAATCCTGGCCCCTTTGAAGTTAAGGGTGTGAGGTTAAGACTATTATCTGAGATTTAGAGGATTCAAGTTCATGTCCTTGCTCTGCTTGATTTAGAGCAGGGACTTTGATGTGAGCCTCTCATATCCTAAGTGAATGCCCTCACCACAGGGATTTTGGCTATTGTGTGTTGGGGTAAGGGGGAGTCTCTCCCTTCCCATCAAAACATAATTCTGCAAAAAGTTTAGGCTTTGAGTAAGCATTTTCCTACCCCCACCCCCCACCAAACAACAACCAACAACAACCATTGAAAAATTCCCAGCCATCTAACACAGTGGTTTTCAACCTTTTTTTAATTTGTGGTCTCTTAAAATGTTTTGAATGGAGGTACGGACCCATAGGCAGAAAACTACTAATTTAAACCCACAAAACCACAGGCATAGGGAAAAAATTTGGAATGAAAAATTGACTATGTACAAAAATAGCCCCAAATGATCAAGGAAAACATTCACAATGGGGGGGGGGAAGCATTGAGGATGCAGAGGCCCTGATTCAGCAGTCTATCCTTGTTCAGAAAGTCACTTAAACATGTGTAATTTTAGGCATGGGCTCATGCAATGAGACTCAGAAACATGCTTAAATGCTTTCTGAATTGGGTCTGAGTGAGCTTTAAGCTGATATGTAAATTGAATTTGAAAGAAATGTTTTAAAATCTTGCATGTAGCTGCCAATCCTGCCTTGGATCTGTGTGGGCACAAGATTCCATTCACATGGATTGAAATATCCTTCATTCCTGTGCTTCAGTTTCTTCTTTTGTAAAAATGTGAAATGCTTCTCATCTACCGAAATTTCAGGGCCAATGCTCATTTACACTGCTTTCTTTACACTGCCAGAGTTGGTAGTGGGGCTTAGTGTAAATGAGATTCAAGCTCTAAGGCTCTTGTCCTGAGCAAAAGGGTTGGAATTTTTCTTTAAACTTGCAATTTCTTTGCCGTCTATCAAAACAAACTGGGAAAGCATTATGTAGATTCACAAACCACGATATAAGCTCTTGGGGGCAGGTACTGTTTTTTTTGTGCTGCAATTGTACAGCGCCTAACACAATCAGGTCCTGGTCCGTGACTACTAGATGCTGCAACAACAAATAAACAAGATGGAAAGCAATCTAAAACCAGGGCTAAGTTTAAAAACTTGTGCATATGGGCAAATACAAGCAAATATTTTTATACAGATCACTTACCATAGGCATAATGTAATATCTGGCACTCGTCAGCAAGAGAAAACAGATTTTCATGAAGCAATTTGATGTATTTGTTAACTGACCCTGTTTCCCCCTTTCTTTAATTAGAAATTCAGTTTTGGTAAAGTGCATCATTTGTTTCTGTTTATTACTTATGAAAAGAGGGAAAATAGGATTTTTAAGCAGGCTGTCGCACACAATTTGTTCACAGATAAATACTGCACATTAATTTCATAGCTACCTTGGAGCACTAATTTAAAGATACCATGATAAATTGCTGCAGCCCCTTAGACTTTCAAAATAGCGCAAACGTGTTTCAATGGTCAGTTAGAACCAGAGTAGGATGGGGGGAAATGTGGGTCCCATTTGTTTCTCTTTATGTTTTCCCTCACACCCTGTTACACTGAAGACTTCTTGTCATCTTCCTGCCATTAAGAAAATAATCAGTGAGTCAGGATGCAGCTGTATTTCTTCATCAAGATACAATTATATAAAGGGAGTGAATAATGACAAGAATGGAATGGACTTTACAGTGCTGTTGTCAATGTTACTGTTGTTGAAACTGGGGCTAGAATGCTGCCCAGTGATAGAGAGCAAATCCTATCTATGCCATGGCATGGTGTTAACTTAGAACTACATTATTCAGGTGCATAAAGCTTACGGTGTGGCCAGTGTTAAGCTGCTTTTCCTTCATGGAGCATCAGGGAGATGTGGCTGAGGCTTGCCCACCTCTGGATTTGCTCAATGCACTAAGCCATTCAGAACCCTGGGCCACTTATTGCTGTCTATACTCATGAGTAGAGCAGGCAAAATCTTTTCAATTACTTGTATTCCTTTAAAATGTGTTTTTTGGACCCTAAACTAATTCAGCATGTAGTTTTGGTTGAATTTTTTTAAATGTCCAAATGTTTCATTTTATTTCAATTTTGATTCAAAATAGCAATTGAATTTCAAATTTGTCCAGTAAAAAAACCACACACCACAAAGGGATGCAGAACACTTGAACGGCCACATCTAAATAAAAACTAGGGGGAAAAATTGTTTCAAATTGACCAAATCATTCAGTCAATTTGAAACAAAACTTTGAGTATTTTATATTTGATGGCAAGAAAATTTTTAAAACAAAATTTTAATTCTAGTCAAACTGGATTTTGTTTTTACATTTTGCTGTTCAACCCTTAAAACCAAAAAATCTGTTATTTGCTCAGGTCAACTCATGGGCTATTTCCAAATGCAATTATTAACATACTCTGCTATTCTTAATCAATGAATTCTGCTTCAGTCTCCCGTTATTCACCTGTCACTGGTTGCTAGTGGTGACAGCTGAAGCCAAGCCCTCATGGAAGAGGCAGAGAGATGCCTCAGGATGCTTCATTAGGGTACACATAGAGCCCTAATCTCAACGCTATCTGTCATGCTGAAAGAGCTAGCAGAGCAATGTTTCTCGGTGCTACTGGGAGCCCAGTGCAAATGGGACAGCTGTGCAACCTATTCCTACACACAGAGGTGGGTGAATAAGTTTCAGGAACAGAATTGAGAGAGCAGGAACCAAGCACTAAGGGGCAAAGCAGAGACACATGCTCTACGTGCCTTCAGCCAGAGAGTGACAGTGAAACTAGAAACAAAGGATTTACCAGACTGTCTGCTGCCTGGAATAGGGTTTGCTACTTTGGACTTTGCAGAAGCTCTGAGGGAAGTAAGAAACCTTTTTGGGTCCTGCACAGCTATCATGAGGTGTGTGTGTGTTTTATTTAAACTCTTTATAGTTCAATTGTCACCATTCCCCAAGACATTTACCCTGCTCTGACAGGGTAAATCAGCCATCAAAGGGTTATGGGCTACCTGCATATCACCTAAACTAGCAGGAGAAAGGAGAATGTATTTCCAGGAGCTGAGAAGGGTCAGGGGATAGGCCTCTGCAGATGGAAGTCTGTGCTGTTCAGGGGAATTACTGTGTTTTGAACAATAAATTATGCCCTGAGGCAAGGGCCTGAAATAGACATGGGCATGGTGCTGCTTCTCTCCTGGGTTGGTGAGTAGCCCACCAGCTTACTCCTCTCCATCTGTCATAGGCCAGCTCTATAACATGGAAGATAAAGGCTAGGAACAGGGTGCTTGGGAGTATGTTTGATGACAGTAGTGGAGAGAAGAATCAATGCACTGTTCTAGCTGGCCAGAAAAAGGGAGTTCTATTGCCTGCAGTTCTCTTTAGAAGACTCCCCTGGTCCTATCTTATTAGTGTACTTAGCTTTCTGGCACCAACTCTCTCACATCAGTTATTGGGTTGGCACTTAGGTGCTGGAGGGAATTCTTGGAGATACCTGTGTTAAAATTATGCTACCACACTGAAGGGAAGTGATTTCCTTGCCCCTCCCTGGATACTGCTAAAATCACCCTCCCAGACACCTTGGGGTCCTAAAAATACTTCTAAAGTGAGAAATATTTACCTTTTGGAATGAACCAAGCTGCATATTTCACATATTTCCATATTTTTTTCTAGGAAAGATAGTTCAGAACCCTACAGGGCTTTTCCTCACCCACTTAGCTTCAAAGAAGACAGGCTGAACACTGTATAATAACATACATAAGTGCAGCTTCTGATAAGTTACCCTAGTGTTGCCTCCTTTTTTGATTAGGAAGAAGCATCTATGTAAGCAAAAGAAATCTGCAATCCTTTACTCAGCTTTGAGCACAAGGGCTGCTGGGATATGCGCTTTATTACAAGTTGATTGTGGGAACGGGTGGGGAAAATTGTGTAAGGCTCTTATTAAAATTTCAGCAGCCCATCACTGTGTTTGGGGAATGGAAATTTTAGAGTGCAGAGAGAGTCCACCTTGGAAGAATTAGAATTCTTCAAAGACGAGACATGGTGGGTGAGGTAATATTTTTTATTGAACCAATTCTGCAAATGGGAGTAGGCTATTACTCAAATTTGGCACTTCTGCATTGAGCTGGGCAACATTTTTGGGACACAATTTTTTCATCCAAAAGCGTAGATTTAGGTTGCCGTGTTATTTGCAAATTCATGTTGATTTTGGCTAATTGTTTTGGCCAAAGTGAAAGCAAAAATGTTTTGGAGTGTCCAAATGAACCATTCCGACATTCTCAAAATGAAACATTTTAATTTTTCAGGCACCATTTACAGAGAAGAAGCTGCCCACCCCCTCACCCTAAACCTTTAACCCAGTAGTGAGGGCACTCACTTGTGGAGGAGATCTGGGTTCAAATTCCTGATTCCACCACTTTCCCTCACTATCAGACTATAGAGTCATTCTCACTCTCTCTATCCAATGAATATTTAAGTATTTTATACAAAGCGCACAGCTTCAGGAGGAGAAATTAAGAGAGCCTGCCCCCAGAGTACCCTACAGGCCAGGACTGAGGGCATTTACCTGGGAGAAGGGAGCACTACATTCAAGATCTGTCCCATGGAAAGATTTGAACCTGCTCTCTGCCCCCGCCTGGAAGTGAGTGGCCTTACCACAGGGCTAAGGGTGATAACAGGGCACCACTACTTCCGTCTCCTCCATTGTTGTGAAGATAACCCTTCGTTCCCTTTGATCTGACTAAAAGATACTCAGAACATTTCATTTAACTCCCCTGCCCGCAATTTATGTTTATTTTATTTTTCAGACATTCCAGAGAAAAAAGTCAATTTACATGGCTCTACTACCCCCATACCACTTTCATTCCTCTCTCCCCCCCACATAAAGGTATAGGCCGTAAGTGAAATACACAATTTTCATAAAGCATGATTCTACAGATTCTGGTTAGGTTTCCTGATCCTAGGATTCAGCACACCCCTAATTGAAAGGTTTATGATTTCCTAGTTTTGACTGCTCATTTTCTGAACATCTACAGTTATAAAACATTTAGAGGGAGAATCCACTGATGTTAATAATAAATGATTGATTTGGAATTTTTTCTAAATTGATTCCAAAGAAATGTAGATAGCTGCAGTCTGAAAATAATCTTTTTTGGACATATAGTTCTACAAGCACATATTGAACATTTTGCGTGACAGACCTCTATAATAGAGCAATATTATGGACACACATTCTCAAAGATAGTCCTTTCATTGTTTTTTTTTTTTTGTTTCCATTCATAAAACAGTTGTACAAAGTATTTTCTTTTCTCACAAATGTTCTGTACTTTTTTAAAATTTCAGTTTGACAAAAGTTCTTGCTGCATATTCATAACCACTTGTGTCATGATGCCAACTGCTGAATCAATTATTCAGTGAATACTTAGCATGACACTTCAAGGGATGTGATGAAAGTGCTGGAACTAGACCCTATTTTAAGATCTTTCACTAATGATTGCTAGAAGTACATCAAGGAACATTGCACCTCAAGAGAATGTATTGTACAGCAAAATGAGCTTCAGTAGGAAAAAACAGAATTCCTTTATTTCTTCATAAGTAACAAGAAAAAAAACAAACTAATTTAAAAGTCCTTTGCTCTCCTGCAAAGATGACTGATTTTAATCGGTGTCAATAAATGTATGGAAAATTCATCTGAGAGCAGATACCCTGGTATCATCAGTATAAAAATAGCATATTAGGGTTCCACTCTTTGACCAGAAGCCCCTTCCTAATATACCTTCATTCGATCTCACTCAACCTCCATGTTATTTCATAAGAGCAAAGAAATTAGACATTGAAAAGACTTAGACCATCTGGTCCAAACTCCTGCTCATGCAATGTTCCCTGCAATATAATATATCCAGTACCATATTCAAGTGCTTTGTCCATTCAAGCTTAAAATGTCCAGAAACTGATCTTTCATCATTTTCCATTGGAAACTATGGCACATTCTAATAGACCTCATTGTCAGGAAATGTTTCTGATATACAGCTGAAATTTTCTTTTTAATTCCACCCCTTTGTATAATTCCTCTGCATCCATGATGCCTACATCTTTCACATACTTAAAGACTTATGTCCCTATTTGCCGCTTAACTAGCCTACACATACTTAAGCCAAAATGGATGCCTGAAGTTAGGCTTCTAAATAGAGGTGTGACATTCAAAAGGTCTGAGTACCCACTAGGACTTTGGTAGGATCAGCCCAGTTTAGCTTTATTTTATAAGGCCTGAATCAACAGCCATGGATGGGCAAATTCAAAACTCCCATTGAATTGAATGGTGCTGGATCAGGCCTGCAGTCATTGTTGCTTTTCTCAGAGTCTCCCCTTTGATTTGGTCTGTTGTACATTTCCTGCTGCATACAGTGTCAGAGGAGAGCAAGTAACACAGTACTAATAAAAACAAATCACCAAAAAAGAGTTGCTAGATAAGGTTTTGGTTAAGGGTTGGTCCTAGATCTTCTCTTGACCTAGTTGCTTATCTCTTTCCATAATGGATTCCCTGCCTGTCTCATGTCACCTACCATTTTTGAAAACCAGCCCACATAAAACCTAGTTAGCTGCTGTTGACATTCAGCAAACCTTCATAATGGTTTGTGTTTTAGTCCCCACAATGCCTCCTCTATATGTGAAGTTTCCTTGCCACCACCCACAAATGGTAGCGCCCAAGGCAACAGCATACAGAAGCACTAAAAGAGTCTATAAGTAGATGTTTTAAAAGTAGAACTGGTGGAATTTTTCCAATTTTAGGGGGGAAAAACACATAAAAGGGGAACAATTTTCACAATTTTTTTCACCAAACATTGTCCTATTTATTCAAACAGCTCTAATTAAAACTAGGGGAAGATTATTGCGCAAAAAAGCCAGTTTGGATTTGGGCTCAGGAAGTAGGGGAGGATGCAGAGAGTTTTCTTGAAGAAGAGAATCAGCAGCACCAATATTGGTAATGGGAAGGTGCTGAAGAACAGGAGAGGGAGCTGTTTAAGACAGCTGCCTTTGGGAAAAAGAAGAGTCTTCAAACAAGTAGCCAAAACTGAGTGCAAAGTCTTAATTGAAACATCTGGTTTGGACATCTGTGAATGCCATGGTCTGGACTGCTTTTAATGGGAATCAGATATCCAGATCCTTCAGGCAGCTTTGAAATTCTCAGCATTGAATATTTTCCAGTCACTGACAACCTGTATCAGTCCTGCTGCCTTTAGTGGTAACAAAGGAAAGGTATAAACCATGTGAAGAAGGTAAGTTTAAAGGTTCCTCTATCCCTAGAAGTTATTAAGAACATTGACTAGAGGCATCATCAATCGTTTAGGTTAAAATCCCTCATCTCCAGTCATAGGGAGTGGGTATGAACTCAGTTAATCAGAAATCTGAAACTTCCAGTAAAAATATTCATCAGTTTCAGAGAGTGCTAACAACAACTGTGAACGAAGATGCAGAAATTAAATCAAATCTGCAGTCCCTATTGCTATTCTTTTAGAAATGCTAGCATGTCAAGAGCAGTGACTGTTTTTCTCCAGAACTGGAGGTGAGTTTTGAACACTTTGAAAATTTTTACTGATCAAACCACCAAACAGTCTACCTATCAAATGACGGCCTGCTGATATTTTAACAAGAGACTCTCATAATTCCCCCTCCTAACCTCAGTCCCCCAGCCTTAGACTCTTGTTGGCCCAAAATAGGAAACAGTCAGAGACTGTTATGAAACTAAGAAAGTTTCATATTCCATCATGTTTTACTGTGTATTTACATTCAAGATTAAAAATGCTATTAGTGAATGAGCCTGGTCGTCTAACAGTTGCGTTCCCCACTGTCCTTTGTCATGAGGTTAAACGCCTGGGGTGAAATCCTGGCCCCACTGAAATCAATGGCAACAAAACTCCATTGACTTCAGTGGAGCAAGGAATTCACTCTGATCCTTGGCTTTTGCTCCCATGTTTGTGTGAATTGGAAGTGCAATGGAGGGAGAACATGCATTCCGGGGGGAAGGATCTCAAGGTACGTCCAGACTACCTGCCGTATCAGCAGGTAGCGATCGATTTATCAGGGATCAATATATCGCGTCTCATCTAGACATGATATATCAATCCCCGAACGCACTCCCTGTTGACTCGGGAACTCCACCGGAGCAAGGGGCAGTAGCGGAGTCGGCGGGGGAGCCGTGGACATCAATCCCACGTGGTGAGGACAGGAGGTAAGTTGGAATAAGATATGCAACTTCAGCTACAGGAATACCTTAGCTGAAGTCAAAGTATCTTGCATCGACACCTCCCCCCCTCCACTGTAGACCAGGCCTAAGAAGCCATTACAGACAGTTAAATAGTAGTGCTAGTGGGTCCTGAAGAGAATTTGGTACAAACCTCTTTGTGGTCCTGATCTAAAGCCTGTCAGTGGAAAGCCTCCCATTGACTTTAATGGGCTTTAGATCAGGCGTGTATGCAGAGCATCATGGTAGGGAAGTGTGAGAGCTGCGCTAACTAGAGTACGCATACATGGAGGGAATTAAAGAAAATATAAATAAAAATTCCAGCTCTGGGTAAAGAGCAAACTTTTCATCAGCACTACGTGTGGTTGCATATTAGTCCCTTTATCATCCTCCAGTTCACAGATTATGCCCCATCACGGAATACTGGCTACTCATTTCTGATACAACCTTTACTTCTAAGTGTAATTCCTGCTGGGCCTTTTTGATTCCATGACTTGTCAAAATGACGGATACATTAAATAGCAGGTTAGCTACCTCACTGATATTATCCAAATAAAGAAAGGGAACTGGGGAAAAAATAATTTCCCAGAAAGCTTGACGAGGATGGTGTTATTAGCGCCACATAATTATACATGATCATTCTTTAATCTTTTGTGACTGCAGTACTTGATATTTAATGAAGCAGGGACAAATATTAGCATCTGTAGTGAGGGGAGTGTGCTACTTTCCTTGCTTGCAATAAGGAGCAACAGGCCACTGATGGGCGATATAATGGAATTACACACCAGCAGAGAAAAACTAGCACTAGCTGTAACAGGTTAGCGCAGACAGAGATGAGATAATTACTACCAAATGAGTACTAGACTAATAAATATTCACCAGGGAGGCCACTCTGAGACCATGACAGGCTGCAATGCAGAACTAACGAGCAAATCCCAGCTAAAATTCAGCACTATTTAGCTGCAAAATGGAGATTAATTTGCTTTTTTGTAGGGCAGCAGCTATTAAAAACCTCAGAGAAGATATATAGTGAGACAGAGTTTGTAGAAAGGGAACTGTTTATCACACTGTACATCATTACAGTAATGGCTAAGACCTTTATTCAGCAATTGAAAGAGGATATTAATGATTAAAAATCATTTATAAAGCACTTACATTAACACTGTGCTTTACAAAAAGATTAAGATGTATTCTCTTTGCCCTGAAGAACTGACAATCAATGGAACAGAAAACCTGCTCATTTTACTCTCAGGAGCAACCCAGGAGCTTTTGGTTTCTTGTCTGAAGTACATCAAATTGAAACTGCCAACCATCTGAGGTCCATCCTATCACAAGACCAGTTTTCCTACCTGCTGTTACCAGGAGTTAGGAAGCCTTCCCAAAATCTTGAACATTCCTTGTGGTAGATGGTTCAAACACCCGGGATCCCCAACATTAAAAATAAATACATCTTAAAATCAAAAATTCTTCCATTCCCCAGTTTTTACTCTGTGTGAAGTTCCATCTTTTCTAGCTGGCATCAGTAGCAGGCCAGGAGTTAGTTACAAGATGGATCAGAAAAGGCTTCAGCTAAGTTTCAGTTGAAGACAGCCTCAGCGGCTGCTTCAGAACTGTAGTAAAATCTCTTTGACAAGACTTTGGCCAATGCAGAAAGATGGACATAAGGTACAAAATTCAATGGCACCTTAAATATCACTATTTAACATGACTCATTTTGGACTTCTGGGAGACACTAGCGGATGGTGGCTGCATAGCTTTGCAACTCCCTTCCCCACCTCCTAAAATCCACAATCATCAGCAACTGAATCATTTTTTCTCCATCCATTTTTCATCAGATCTTCCTGTACAATGCTTTTCTTTCAGTTTAGTACCATTATAGATGCTCTCCATCTCCAGACATTGTAGAAAATCCTAAAAAAAGCAGATGGCTGCTTAGGGAGAGGCTGCCCCTCTGAGACTTAATGAAATCATTGACTGGCTAAAACTAATCTCAAGTGAACAGACTGTCTTGAGAAAAACAGCTGAGGCTATAACTGAGACTGAAAATATCCCTAGTACACATCAAGCTAGTATGCAAGGCGTGGCATCAAGACCAGAGGAAGTGGAGAACAGAATCTCCTTCCTAGAAGACACAGGTGAGTACTATGAATATAACTGAAGAGCAACAGGAAAGGACTATTAAAGCACTGCAGGTTAATGATTTTGAGGGAAGATTAAGGAGAAGCAATCTGAGTATTTTGGGTCTCCCACAGGGTCTGGAAAAAGGGAGGCCAGTGGAATTTTTATCCATCATGCTGTTTTTGTCTCTGCTCCTGATCAGAACTTAGATAGTGAGAGAGCCATCACTCACTTGCACCAAAACCCCCTTGGAAAGCAAAGCCCCAGGCCATAATTATAAGATTTTTAAAAATACAATATTAAGGAACTCATTCTTAAAAAAGCTTGTGAACATAAAACCCTAATATGGAAAGGAGTCAGGCTGATGTTTTCCCCAGATTATACCAAAGATGTGGTGGAAAAGAAGGCTACATTCAATAGATCAACAGCCCTAGCCAAAGGACTTCATTTCCTTCCCTGCTACTTTCAAAGATGCTTAGTTTTAGGATAGCAGAAGGGGCTGAAAGATGTCTGATTTCAGTACAGCAACTGACCCCCTGCAGAAGATACAAGCAGGATGCATTAAACAACTTTATCAAATCAGTCACTGCAGTGCAGGAATTTGGAATATAAGCCCACCATTTTGTCTCCTCCCTTCTGTAGTTTAATTCCTTTGAACTTTGCTACTTTCACCAGCATAGGACCGGGTGGGGAAAAGGATCTCCTTTCTGATGGAATTTTGACCTTCCATCCAGACTCAGGAAAAAGCTCTAGCTGCTGCTGTTAGCAGATTGGAGTATTACAATATGGACACACCTGCTTTGCCTGAACCTACCCTCCCCACCGCCATGATTCCAGTGCACCCAGAGCATGTACCCACCCCATTCCCCATGATTCCAGTGCACATCCAACCTCGAGATCCTGACTCCAAGCAAATTGTCTCATCAGACCTGGGGACTTTTTACTCCCATGGATTGGCGAGGCTCAGAGAAGTGTGATTTTTGTTTTTTATTTGAGGCACTCTCCCTCCTGGCACCTTTTCCATCCCTGCTGCCCCCCCCCTTTTTTTAAAAAAAATCTTTCCCTTCCCTACCTCCAATTTTACTTTAATTCATCCTGATCTAATTTCTTAGAATCTATGTTTACAGTAAATCTGGAAATATTCAATCCATTTGACATAAATGTCTACTTATAAGAGATACCAGATGTCATGAAGATTTCAGTGTAATGATTAATCTTTTCAATTCCCCAAATGTAAAGAAATCAGATCCCCTAAAATCCTATCCAAAAATAATTATTGCTGGCTTTGATTCTCCAAATTTTTAAGAATGTGTTAGTATGAGACTGTCAGTTGTTTTTTCAATCGTATTAGTTCAGGCGCTTTTCTTTAGTTTTCATTTTTGTTAAATGAGTTGAAATAAATGTTCTGATGAGTTCCACTGCTGATGTAACTATTGGACAATGGCGTTCACACTATAATCAAGCATGGACAAAGCTCTAGGGGGCAAAGTTTAGGCAGCACTGTTCTGCCAACAAACCCTTATCTGCAAATGATCCAGTTATGCTAAAATAAAGGTATTTAAACAATTTGTATAACTTTCTTATATATTGTGACAAAGTTCCTCCTCTGCCTTGGTGGGTCCTGCGCTTATTGGCAGATTTGCTCACCTCAGTGATCTTCCCCACAGCCTGGATCAACTCCTCCTGTGTCTGATCAGGAGTTGGGAAGTTTGGGGGGGAACCCGGGCCAAACCTCTACTCTGGGTTCCAGCCAAGGGCCCTGTGGATTGCAGCTGTCTATAGTGCCTCTTGTAACAGCTGCATGACAGCTACAACTCCCTGGGCTACTTCCCCACGGCCTCCTCCAAACACCTTCTTTATCCTCACCACAGGACCTTCCTCCTAGTGTCTGATAATGATTGTACTCCTTAGTCCTCCAGCAGCACACCCTTTCACTCTCAGATCCTTGTGCCTCTTGCTCCCAGCTCCTCACACACACTTCCTCTCCTCTGGCTCCTCCCCACCTGACTGGAGTGAGCTCCCTTTTAAACCCAGGTGCCTTGATTAGCTTGCCTTGATTGGCTGCAGGTGATCTAATCAGCCTGTCTCTCTTAAGTGGTTCTAGCAGGTTCCTGATTACTCCAGTGCAGCCCCTGCTCTGGTCACTCAGGGAACAGAAAACTACTCATCCAGTGACCAGTATATTTGCCCTCTACCAGACTCCTGTACCCCACTGGTCTAGGTCTGTCACATATCCCTCCCCCTGCTCAGCACCAAGGGATTGGGCAGCTTGGGATGCCAGACAGGGCACACATGACAAGCCATCAGCATTGCCGTGATGGCTCCCTGCTCTGTGATGCACATGGAACTGGAAAGGTTGGAGGGATAAGAACCACCATGTCACCTTTGTGCTCTTCTCCTTGTTCCGCTGCATCTATTGAAGAGGGGTGTGGTTGGTCACGAGGACAAATCTGCGCCCGAGCAAGTAGTAGCGCAGTGCTTCCATGGCCCATTTTACGGCAAGGCACTCTCTCTCCACCACTGCATGTTTTTGTTCCCTCGAAAGGAGTTTCCTACTGAGGTAGAGAATTGAGTGTTCCTCCTGCCTGACCACCTGTGATAGAACGGCCCCCAACCCTACTTCTGATGCATCTGTCTGCAGAATAAATTCCTTGGTGAAATCAGGGGCTATCAGTAGGGGTTACTGCAGAGGGCAGTCCATAGGTCTGTGAATGCTTCCTCTGCTGTGTCAGACCACCTCACCAGATCAGGTCCATGGGCTTTCACTAGGTCTGTCAGGGGGCTTGCTCTTGTGGCAAAGTGGGGGATAAATCGTCGGTAATACCCCACTACACCTAGGAATGCCCGGACTTGTTTCTTGCGACGTAGTCTGGGCCAATTTTGGATGGCCTCCAACTTGTTCACTTGGGGTTTCACCAGACCTTTTCCCACAATGTAACCAAGATATTTGGCCTCTGTAAACCCTACAGCGCACTTGGAAGGGTTTGCTGTAAGGCCAGCTCACCTGAAGGTATCAAGGACTGCCTCCACCTTCTCTAGGTGAGTTTCCCAGTCTGGAGTATGAATGACCACATCGTCCAAGTAGGCAGCAGCATAACTGTTATGTGGGCATAATAGCTTGTCCATGAGGCGCTGGAAAGTAGCTGGGGCCTCATGTAGTCCAAAAGGGAGGACAGTATATTGAAAAAGGCCCTCTGGTGTACAGAACACAGTCTTTTCCTTTGCGTCTTCCGCAAGAGGAATCTGCCAGTACCACTTTGTCAAGTCTAGAGTAGTCAAATACCGGGCATTACCCAAATGGTCCACTAGCTTATCTATGCGAGGTATGGGGTATGC
The DNA here is from genome assembly GCF_007399415.2 of Gopherus evgoodei. Lineage (NCBI taxonomy): Eukaryota > Metazoa > Chordata > Testudines > Testudinidae > Gopherus > Gopherus evgoodei. The sequence goes on from NC_044322.1 coordinate 121,129,480, forward strand.
GTCAAACTGAGATACTTCGTTTAGTTGCCGGAAGTCGTTGCAAAACCTTATGTTGCTATCAGGTTTGGGCATCAGGCAATTGGGCTGGACCACTGACTGTAGGAATCTTCGATGATCCCCAACTCCAGCATTTTCTTTAATTCTGCTTTTATTTCCTCCCTTTTGGTCACTGGCACCCGATAGGGCCTCATTGTTATTCTGGCCCCAGGGTTCGTGACGATGTGGTGATATGTCTCGGTTTTGTCGAGAACACATCTTGGTTCCGGAAGATCATCTTGTTAAGATAAGTTCCTGTCTGCATCCTAAAAACTTGCCCATACCGGTATTGCCCTGGCCTCTTCCTTTGTCATTCAGTGTTAAGCGCATTCTGAACTATATGCATTTCCTCACCTTTTGGGGGCGAAGCCAGACTTTCAGGCACCTGCTCCCCTACTTGGTGTAAACTTTGCTTGTACCAATCAGAAACGAACACACAGTTTTTGGGCCCCATCCCCTATGACACTTCTATGATGTCATAGTGGGTATTTTAGGCTGATCTGCCATGTGCAGGCAGAAGAGGAGAAAGAAAAACGAATCCTGTGTACCTTGTGCACACCCGTAACCGAGCCTGATCACCTCAAAGCCTCTCTCAGCTCACGTGTTTTAAGCAGAGTTTCTACGTTTGCCGGTCGTTACGAGTTGGTTTGTATTCGTAAGTATTGGTTATTACTAAATACTGCATCAGTGTTTATAAATATTGTTTACTGCTTCTTTGTTTATAAATATTGTTTAATAGTAAATACTTTAGCCATTGTATGTTTTAAGTTCCATTAACCCTATTAGCTAATCATATACTGCTCCCCTACCCCTTGTAACTATCTCCAATAAAACTTTTAATTAATTAATTTTAGTTGTGTGCGTGCCTGCAGTTTGCATCGTGACCCATACCCTCCTTGCATCCCTTACCTATACAGTCTATTGCCACGTGCAGCCTGGTAAATAACAGGTCTGCATTTTTCTTTCGCTCCTAAAAGGATGTGGCAATCTACACATCTCAAACATCTCATTCTTCTGGTCTGGTGTTAAATCGGGAGACACTCTCACCTGTTTGGAAGGCTTGTTTTCCTGGTTTAGGTCTTTTTGGACAGTTATGCACGCCTCTTGTGCATGCCAGGGTTTCAGAAGGTTGATGTGATAAATCTGTGCTTGTTTTCAGTGTCCTGGCTGCCGCACCTTGTAGATTACTTCCCCCACAGGTTCAACCACCTCATAGGGTCCCTGCCATTGGGCCAGAAGCTTGCTTTCTGCTTTGGGTACCAACACCATCATCCGATCCCCTGGTTGGAACTGTTGGACTTTTGCCTGGCGATTATAATGGGTTCTCTGGGCCTCCTGTGCCTTTTCCAAATGTTCCCGTTCATTAGGGGTGACCTGGGCTATCCGGTCTTGCATCTGTATTACATGTTCTATTATATTTCTCCCCTCATTGGGTTTCTCTTCCCAGATCTCTTTGGCGATATCTAGTATGCCACGGGAGTGACTCCCGTATAATAACTCGAAGGGGGAAAACCCAGTTGAGGCCCGAGGTACCTCCCCGATAGTGAACATAAGATAGGGTAGTAGGGTGTCCCAATCCTTCTCGTCCCGACTTACCACCTTCCGTATCATAGCCTTGAGAGTTCGGTTAAACCTTTCTACCAACCCATCAGTCTGCAGATTGTAGACTGAAGTTCTCAAGGTATGTATATGGAGCAGCGTACAGAGGTCCTTCATTAGCTTTCACATAAATGGGGTTCCTTGGTCTGTTAATATCTCCTTTGGTAGCCCCACTCGGGCAAAGATCCCCACCAGCTCTTTGGCTATCATTTTAGAGGCTGGGTTCCGCAGGGGGATGGCTTCTGTGTAGCGAGTAGCATAGTCCAAAACAACAAGTATATGTTGGTGGCCCCAAGCCGTCTTCTCCAGGGGTCCCACTAGGTCCATGGCTATTCGCTCAAAGGGGACTTCTATGATAGAAAGGGGTACTAAAAGTGCCCTCAGGTGGGGACGGGGACTGTGCAGCTGACACTCCGGGCAGGACGCGCAGTACCTCAGCACTTCTTCATGTACTCCGGGCCAGAAGAACTGTCGTAGGACTTGTGCCAGGGTCTTCTCTACCCCCAAATGCCCCCTAAAAAGATGACTATGAGCAAGACTTAATACAGCATTCTGGTGTTTTTGAGGTACTAGGGTCTGTACCTTCTGCCCCTGTACTGGTGCAATCTGGTATAAGAGATTCTTCTTCATTATGAAGTAGGGTCCTGGTCCCTGTTTTTTTCCCTTCCACAGGGACCCCATCTATTTCAGTCACCTCCTTCCTAATGTTGTCGTACCTTGGGTCTTCAGCCTGGTCCCGTCCAAAATTTCCTCTCTCAGGGCTAATCTGCCCAAGATCTAGGGCCCCAGTCTCTGTTGCCTCTACTGGTTCGGAAGCATTAGGGTGGGGGTCAGACTCGGGTACTTCTCCCTCCTGGGTGGCCTCCTTTTCAGCTGCTTGGGTCTGCCTACCTACGAGAGTGACCCTCTGGCTTTGAGTCAGTATTCTGGTTCCCAAGGCCTTAGCTGCCCTTCTTTCCCTTTTTGACTTTCTACCCTGTCTGGGAATTGAAGATAAATCTGGGGATATTTCAGAGAGGACTGGGGGTTGACAGTCTACTGTGGATGCCTCACTAACTTCAGGATTCCCCTTTTCCTCCAATACTCCTATTGGGAGTAAATTTCCAAACCCTGGGAAGTCCCTCCCTATAAGCACCGGGTATGGGAGTTTAGGAACTACACCTTCTGCTACCTCAGTAGTGTTCCCCTGAATCTTGAGTTTTACTGGGATGGTGGGGTAATAACCAACTGTCCCATGGACACATGTTATCCCTGTACGCTTAGCCCGCAGCAGCTGACTACACTTGACGAGCTTCCCCAAGACAAGCGTGATAGCACTCCCCGAATCAACCAGTGCAGCGGTCTCTACCCCATTTAGTTTCACTGGTCTGGTGTACATTTGTGGGGTTAGTGAGACCCCCACAAGGTGGATTAGGGAGCATGGGTCTGCCCAGTTCCCCAGGTTACACTGCATCGGCTCCTCAGCATTGGGACACTGTGCAGCTATATGTCCCCACTCCCCGCAGGCATAACATCTGTATGGAGCCCTAGGCAGTCCTCGGTCTCTTGGTTTGGGCAATCTAACATCATGATCCTCTTCTCCCTCAGTGCTCCGACTCTTTGTGGCCTCTAGTGGGCCTTCAGACCCTCTCTTTTTCCACCTGGGCCCTCTTGGTGGCCCAGTCACCCGAGTTCTAGGGCTTGGTGCTGCTAGTTTAACCCGGGGTGCCTCCTCCTTAACTGGTCAGGTCAGCTCCCTCGCTGTCCTTCGCCTCTCTACCAGTGCAACAACCTCATCATAGGTGGAGGGTTCGTTCTGGCTTACCCAGGCACGAAGTTCTGGCGGTAGTCCCCTCATGTATCGGTCGATGACCAGAACCTCTAGTATCTCTTCCTGACTCCGGGACTCTGTTCGCAACCACTTTCGTGTGAGATGGATGAGGTCATACAATTGGGACAGCAGGGTTTTGTTTTCCTGGTACCTCCATTCGTGATACCATTGGGCCCGCACTGCGGTCATTACCCCAGATCTGGCCACAATCTCCCCTTTCAGCTGGGGGTAGTCTGCTGCAGTGTCTTCAGGCAGATCATAGTAAGCCTTCTGGGCCTCCCCACACAGGAATGGGGCAAGGATGCCAGACCACTGATCTCGAGGACAGCTCTCAAAGGCCAGAAGGTATGCCTCTACATCATCCTCCCGCGTCATTTTCTGCAGCCAATGGCTGGCCTGTATGATCTGCGTCCCATCATGGCCGCGATTCAGCTCTGTAAGGGTCTTTACCTGGTTTACCAGTTCCCGCAACATAGCCTGGTCTTGAGAAGCCTGGTCCATCAGCAGGCGATTAGTCTCTTGCTGCAACCGCACTGCCTCCTGTTGGGCAGCTGCTTGGACACGGGTAGCCCCCTGCTGGGCCACTGTAGCTTGTATCAATGCCCGTACTAAGTCATTCATTGTGGTGAATAAAAATAAAAATAAACCCTCTACTTTTTTTTTAATCACCCTCCTTCTTCTGCCATGCTGTGCACACCAAATCCCACTCCTAACACCAGTTGTGACAAAGTTCCTCCTCTACCTTGGTGGGCCTGCGCTTATTGGCAGAATTGCTCACCTCAGTGATCTTCCCCACAGTCTGGATCAGCTCCTCCTGTGTTTGATCAGGAGTTGGGAGGTTTGGGGGGAACCTGGGCCCGCCCTCTACTCCGGGTTCCAGCCCATGGCCTTGTGGATTGCAGCTGTCTATAGTGCCTCTTGTAACAGCTGCATGACAGCTACAACTCCCTGGGCTACTTCCCCACGGCCTCCTCCAAACACCTTCTTTATCCTCACCATAGGACCTTCCTCCTGGTGTCTGATAACGCTTGTACTCCTTAGTCCTCCAGCAGCACACCCTCTCACTCTCAGCTCCTTGTGCCTCTTGCTCCCAGCTCCTCACATGAACTTCCTTTCCTCTGGCTCCCCCTCCCTGACTGGAGTGAGCTCCTTTTTAAACCCAGGTGCCCTGATTAGCCTGTCTTGATTGGCTGCAGGGGTTCTAATCAGCCTGTCTGCCTTAATTGGTTCTAGCAGTTTCCTGATTACTCTAGTGCAGCTCCTGCTCTGGTCACTCAGGGAACAGAAAACTACTCATCCAGTGACCAGTATATTTGCCCTCTACCAGACTCATGTACCCCACTGGTCTGGGTCTGTCACAATATCTACTATAAACTTGTTCTTAAGTTTACAGAATCATAGAACTGTAGGGTTTAGAAGGGACCACAAGGGCCATCTAGTCCAGGGATCTCAAACTCAAATCACCATGAGGGCCACATGAGGACTAATACATTGGCCCGAGGCCCACATCGCTGAAGCCTTAACTATGTTATAATAGGCCTACAGAATAGAAATGCTGCAGCAGATGCTCAGCTGGTGTAAACTACCATAGCTCCAATGACCTCTGGCAATTTACACCAGCCGATGATGTGCCCAGCTGTATGCAGTGTTCATGTTTAGCCCTAATGTCTAAAATTGCCTCTCTCTCACTTAAGGCCTTGCTGGAAATGGCCCTGAGAATCAGACCACAGGATTTGAAAAGTAAGTGACTGGAAGAGTAACCAAAAAGCAGAATGAAAGTGACTGGGAGAATGGGAAGAGACAGAATGAGGCAAACTCACTGACATGGGGAAGAAAAGAATTGAGTCATACAGAAAGAAGAAACCTCCTGTCCTGTTCCACAGAACAGACTGATTAAAGTAACTAACATCATTCACAAGATGAGTCCATTTACCTCCTTCATACCACTGCCCCAAGAATCTCCTCTCCCAATCAGTAGCTCAAAGACATCAGTGCAAATTATATTCTTTACGTTCCCCGTTAAATTACTGCTGAAGAAATGCTAAATGTAGCTGTGCGGCAAGAATCCATTAGTTTATATTTTACCTCTCTTCCCCTTCCCCACCCTCATTCCAACCCCTTCCCCAAAGTCCCCACCCCAACTCCGTCCCCTCCCTGCCAGCTCCATCCCCTCTCTGCTCCTATTCCAACCCCTTCCTCAAATCCCCATCCCAGCCCTGCCTCTTCTTCACCTCCTCCCCTGAGTGTGCCATGTCCCCGCTCCTACCCCTGGAAAGTTCTAAGTGCTGCAAAACAGCTGTTTGGTGGTGGGAAGCCCTGGGAGGTAGGCGGAGGAGCAGGGATGTTGTGTTCTCGGGGTAGGGGAGGAAGAGAAGTGGGGGGAATGGGAGTTTGGCTGCTAATGGGTGCAAAGCACCCACTAATTTTTCCCTGTGGGTTCTCCAGCCCCAGAGCAGCCATGGAGTCAGCGCCTATGGCAGGCCGCAGGAAATAACTCCACAGGCTACATGTTTGAGATCTGTGATCTAGTCCATTCCCTGCCAACATGCAGGATTTGTTGTGTCTAAACCATCCAACCTCCTTCTGAAAACCTTCAGTGAAGTAGCTTCCATGATATCTCGAAGTAGTCTGTTCCTTTGCCCTACTATTCTTACAGTTAGGAAGTTTTTCCTGAGATTTAATCTAAATCTGCTATGGTGTAGTTTGAACCCATTGCCTCTTGTCCTGCCCTCTGTAATGAGAGGACAACTTTTCTCCATCTTTTTTTTTATGGCAGCCTTTCAAATATTTGAAAACTGCTATCATATCCCCACTTAATCTCCTCTTTTCCAAAGTAAACATACCCAGTTCCTTCAGCCTTTGCTTATATGGCTTGCCTTCCGTCCCTTTGATCATCTTTGTCACATGCCTCTGGATCCTTTCCAGTTTCTCTACATTCTTTCTATACATCGGTGACCAAAACTGAACCCAGTACTCCAGCTGAGGCCTAACCAATGCTGAGTAGAGTGGTACTATCACCTCCCGTGATTTGCATGCTATGCCTCTGTTAATGCAACATAAAATTGCATTTCCTTTTTTTGCAACAGCACAGTTCAGAAGCTAGCCTCCTTTCCCCTTTTTGTTGTTGCTGTGAATAGTGCAGAAACCATTCTCTCCCTTGATATTAGACTAGTTAAATCTACACTGTCACACTATATCGGCTATTGTAGTGTGTCTGGTGAAGACGCACTATGCAGATGGGAGAGCGCTCTCCCATCAGCATAATTATTCCACCTCAACAAGAGGCGGAAGCTATGTTGGCAGGAAAGTGTCTCCCGCCAACTTAGCGCTGGTGTGGACAGTACTTAAGTCGACCTAACTTGCATTGCTCGGGGTGGGGTGGCTTTTTCACATCCCTGAGCAACGTAAGTTACATCGACTTAAGTGCTAGTGTAGACAAGCCCAAAGTTAGAGGGAATCTATTGAGAATAGTGAGTGACAAGGCCACCCCCTTGTAACCCTCCTAGACTGAGGTTCTATTTCCATTTGGATAAGAATTATGTACTTTTAAGTGATCCTTGGTTAGTTTTGACCAGTGCATTTCTTTTTCCCAGTTTTTCTGTTTCGCACATTATCCCTATCTTTTACCTTTTGTTGTCTACTTAACCTCTCCCCCTCAAGCCACCAGGCAGTGAGGAAGAACCCAGATATATCATTCCTAGATCTCGAATGGACAGTGACCCAAGCAATGATGCTATTTGGTCACCTGATAAAGAGACATTTGACCTAAACACTCTTTATGCCAAATAAACTGTATTTCCTGGAACATCAAAGGGGTGAATCACCCAATAAAAAGAAAAAGTATTATAACCCATCTAAAAATAATGAAAGAAGAGATCTTCCTACAAGAAATTCACCTTAACCATTTTGAGGCAGAAAAATTTAGGAGGGGGTGGATGAGGAAAGGGGTGTTTAACAATCTCTCCTCTACAGCCAAAGATGTAGCACTATGGTTTCACAAAAGACTCAATTTACAAATTCTAGATATAAATAAAGATGGCAAAGGCAAATTTTTGCTGGTGAAGGCTAAGATGTCTGACTCTCTTTATATCCTGATTAATAGATATGGACTCAATAAAGATTATCCAAGGTTTTTTTAAACAAGGTTTTTCCAAATTAATTAATATCCTACTAGAATCAGTCATCATAGCATGAGATTTTTAATGAAGCGTTGGACCCTTTGTTAGACAAGTCAGGTCAGCCCCAGCATGCACAATCACATGCTAGAAACTTTAGAAAGAATTATATGGAAGAATTAGGATATTTTCCTCCCCATATTCACAAATAGTTCACCAGATTTGTAGAAATCAGGAAAAAAAATCTAAGTGCTTAATAATGAAATCAAGTGTATTATGATTTCTGATCATGCACCAATGATACTACAATTTCCCCCTCCTGAGATTAATTGGAGTTGTAAAAGATGGAGATTGAACTCCTCTCCTTTGGCAGATAAACATTTTCAGAACTATACCACAGAAGAAATTCTTTTTAACAAATGATACACCAGGGAGATCCCAATCCACCCTATAGGATACATTACAAACTTTTATTAGGGGAAGGTTCATTTCCTACTCAGTGGATAGAAAAGGGACCGGGCAAACTCGGCTCCTAGAATTAACCAGACAACTTAAATCTATTTAGAATTTAGATTTCGATTTAGCCTGTGCAAACTACCCCTTCCAAGGAAATCATAAATATTTAATAATCTTCAATATGAAATAAATAGATTGACTTCAGCACAAGTCAGGTTTGATCTTTTTAGACTCAGACAAACATACAGGGACCCACAGGAGACAGCAAGGAACATTTATGCATACAGATTAAAAGAGAGAGGTCAAAGGTCCCAAACAATATTACTTGACTCAGAAGGGCAGGTTATTACTGAGCAAAAAGAGAGCAATGATCATTTTTTGAAATTCTACCAGGCTCTTTACAGTAATGATTCACCACCTGGCCCAGAAGAACTGAATAATTTTGTTAAAACTCTTACTGTCCCATAAATCTCAGAAAAGCAGCAGGCCACATTGGCCTCTCCTTTGCAATCAAAGAAAATAAGGCAATAGAGGAAATGAGTTGAGGCAAGACCCTCTGCCATGATGGCCTGACAATAAAATTCTATCAAAGTCTCAGAGGAACTCTGGCTCCTAAGCTGTTATACATTTACAAAGATGACTTAAAGGAAGGTGCATTACCTTCTACTATGAGGGAAGTCCTAATTACTGTACTACTTAAGCCAGATAAGGATGTGCAGAAGTGTCATAGCTATAGAGCCATCTCTTTAATCAATACTCCTATAAAATAATTTTAAAAATGTTGGCTAAGAGGCTTGAAAAAGTAATGAATGATATGGTTCACCCCAATTAAGTGGGATTCATTTAAAAAAAAGCATGGTTCAGATAACACAAGTCAGTTGATTAATGTTATGGCATTCTACCAACATTCTTGAAATTCCTATGCAATCATTTCACTAGATGAGGAGAGAGCCTTTGACAGAGTGAACTGGCAATATCTGTTTCTTACTCTGGATAAATTTGGGTTAGGGAAAGCCTTTATATCATGGATAAAGCAGTTATATTCCAATCCCAAATCTTGCATCCTAACAAAAGAGTCAGTTAGCCCAGCCCCTTGCTCAGGGAGGGGCAGTAGAGAGTCTAGGGGCTCAGGCCTGCACTTAGGCTGAGCAGCAAGAAAGTTGGGCCTCCTAGCTCTAGTGGTGGGCTGACAAGCACAGGCTTCTTGCCAAAGAGAGGAAGAGACTGACACCCGTCAATTGGGGTGGCAGGAGGGACACAGGCCCAACCACTCCACTGCATCCCAGCCCAGGGCCCTAGCAGTGGCAGAGCAGTCTGCCACTGGGTCAGCAGGGATCCTGACCTCAGTGCGCTGACTCACTCGCTGGCAGTGTTGACCAAGGTCACTTCCTAACTCCCCCTCAGGGTGTACCTGGCTCTGTAGAGGGTCATCCTGGTTGTCAGGGAAGGGGGCCTCTGTCAGGGCTTTCAGCTCCTCCATGTTTGTGTCTGTAAATTGTCCTGGCCAGTCCTCAGCTTCCTCAGGGTCTGCAGCAGTCTTCCAGTTCAGGAGCTCTCAGGAGACATCTGGCTCCTCCAGTGGCTGGGCCACAAATGAGTTCTCTGACCTGCCTTTTATACTTCCGGTCCCGCCCACTGACTTCCGGCGGGAGGGTTGAGCATGGTGTGGCTCCACCCACCAGGGTTCAGTGAAGGGCCACTCCCCCTCTGGGTCTGTGGATGGCCAATCTTCCCTCCTACAATATAATATATAATTAAATGTTTCAAATATAGCTAAAACTAGGTAGAAATGGTTAATATACTATGATAAGATTATGTATTATGATAAGTTTATATATAGTTTGTTATGTTTGTTTCTTGTGTGTGTGTGTATATATATATATTTCTATATTATATATTTAAAAGTTAATAATAGGACTCCTTTCTATTTGCTTCAACTCTTGGTCGTCCATTCTTTTTTGTGTTAAATTCAGGTTCTATTTTGGTCCAATATAGAGATTAAATTCTTTAAAGACACAGTCACTGCCACAAAATCTCCATAAAATATTCAACATTATGGGTTATATATATGTATATAATCAGGGGTCAGCAACCTTTCAGAAGTGGTGTGCCGAGTCTTCATTTATTCACTCTAATTTAAGGTTTTGTGTGCCAGTAATATATTTTAATGTTTTTAGAAGGTCTCTTTCTATAAGTCTATAACATATAACTAAACTATTGTTGTATGTAAAGTAAATAAGGTTTTTAAAACGTTTAAGAAGCTTCATTTAAAATTAAATTAAAATGCAGAGCCCCTTGGAGCTGTGGCCAGCACCCGGGCAGTGTGAGTGCCACTGAAAATCAGCTCGCGTGCCGCCTTTGGCACGCATACCATATTTTGCCTACCCCTGTAATATAATGTCAGTTAACAAATAGTATTAATGACGATAATAACCTGCTTTGCACCTGTGAATCTTACTTTTTCAATAACTCCACTTTAGAAGATACACATAGTGGAATGTGTCTGTTTCAACTTATTTCTAAAAGCATGCCATTTCAAGATGATGAGGCTCTTTCATAGGTGCTGGAACTAGGGGTGTGGCAGGACCCCCTGCTTGAAGTGGTTTCCATCATATGCAGGATTTACAGTTTGGTTCAATGGCTCTCAGCATCCCCACAATACAAATTGTACCAGTTCCCCTGGGCTCTTTTGTATTTTCATGAACGTATACACTCCTACAATAATGGGTTACACTACTTCTACTACAGCTTATAGACAGCAGTGTCTTGCTAATGTCTGAATGTAGCTTAACAACAACTGTCTGCTGTTTTACTGTTTTTCCATTTTTTCTAGGACGGTTTTTTAATTTTACCATTATTTACCAACATATTTGGAATTTTGTGGAAAACAATAGCTTCAGTGTCATCCAGGAAGCCAATTAATTACATGTGCATATATTGCATCAAGGGACTCATCTAGTATTTTTTTAGTTAAGTCAGTTCTCTGAAGCTTATCAAATAAATACTCTTTTAACATATGAGTAGAGCTGGGTGGAAATTGTCAAAAAAGGCAGTTCATCAAACCTGACATTTCTTGTGAAAATGAGTTGGGTGTGATCAGGGCCGGTGCTACCATTTAGGCAGCCTAGGCAATCACCTAGGGCACCAGAATAATTGGTGGATGCCGTTTTGCCGGAAGGGGCAGCAGGCGGCTCCGGTGGAGCTGCCGCAGTGGTGCCTGCAGAGGGTCCGGTGCTCCGCGGCTCTGATGGAGCTGCCGCAGTCATGCCTGTGGATGGTCGGCTGCTTGTGCGGCTCCGGTGGACCACCTGCAGGCATCACTGCGGCAGCTTCACCGGAGCCACGCAGCACCGGACCCTCCGCAGGCACCACTGCGGCAGCTCCACCGAAGCTACGGGACCAGCGCGCGGGGCTGCGAAATTGCCGTCCGCGTAGGGTGCTCAAACCCCTAGCGCCGGTCCTGGGTGTGCTGAAGTTGCACTGAATTATTAGCTGGGATCTGGTGAAACTCTGTCTGTCAGAACCCTGCTTGGTTCCCTCATGGCTAGCCTGGTGGGCTGCAGGGGAGCTCTGCCATGTGGACTGCACCAGGTCCAAGACCCTGGGCTTCCAGGATCTGTGGCTCTTTGACAGTCCAGGCACCCCAGGGCATCCAGGCTCCCTACTATGGAGCCTAGAAGAATCCAAGAAGCCCCAGGAGACCCAGTTCTAGCTGGGCGTCTCTAAGTCTAGGCTTCTGGCACCACAGTGGGGAGCCTGGAATCCCTGGGTGCTTTCAGAGCCTCCAGACTCGTTGTGGAGTTGCTAGCCTGGAGGTCCTGGGATGAATTTCCAAGATCTGGATCCCAGGCAGCCTTGCTGTGTGGACAGCCCTGGAATTAGGGACCCAAGGCTTCCACACTCCCAGGCCAGCTTGTTCCCCAGGCTGCTCAACTACCAAGATGGCAGCCTCTCATGAAGTGGAGATCCTGAGTTTTGGCCAGCTTTACATATGAATACATTTAGAGGAAATGTCTCTCTAGTTTCACTGGTGCAACTTCACTGAAGTCCGTAGCCTTGTACCTGTATATTTGAAAGGAAACTTTAGTTCACATTGTACATACACAGTAAGGTAAGTTTGAAATTTAACAGCAAGGTTGATTATTTCCCACCTGTCAGCTGACAGTCTTCAAACCAGCATAAACCTTGAAACCAAAAAATACATATAGCTATGACTGCAAACTTTTTTAGTACAAAATCATTTTAAAAGGCAAAGTGAAATGCTGTTTACGACATATGCCTAATAATTAAACATTCATGATTGTACAAAATACAGTGAAAGTACTTCAAAAACTGAGTAACAGCCACTCTAGTGGATGAAAGCAGCTTTTGCTGTACTCACATTTCTGATCAAGCACAAAGCCTCTTACATAATACAGGTACATTTCAGTCTTTCTTCTGTGATGAGAGACAGAATCATCTCATTACACAGCTGAATGAAGCCAGACGAGGCTCTTCATTTCTGTTAAAAAACCCACAGTATGAACATATTTTTCTTGTTTGAAAATCTATATGTATACACATTATCAGGGAGGTCTCTTGCAAACAGCAATGCTCACTTAGCTACACATAATAACGATTAGAGCTGGGTTTGCAATTTATAGTGAACCATTTACTCAACAATGTTGGAAGTATCCCCAATTAGTGAATTGCTCATGAATAGTGTTTGGATTTGTACACATTTGCGCAACAAATGTTGCATGTGTGTGTGTTTCAGGAGGCCAGATTAGATGATCTAGTGATCCCTTCTGGACTTAAACTCTATGAATACATTTTGGCCTCTGCCTCGCTCAAGAGCTGTATTCACTCTGCTGTTCTTTATTAATTCTATTGTGTGACTGGTTACCTTAATGACATGGGGCCTAATTCTATGAAGTGCTGAACATTCTCAATGCAAGTGTGAAGTCAGTAGGAATGGAGGGCACTCATTGTGGCAGATGGGTCCTCAACAACTTAGAATGTTATAGGTCTATGGGCATGAGATAAAATTTAATGTGAACTATGCAATCAATGGAACTGTATAGATTCAGTTTCCTTTCTGGCAGTACCAGCCTCCTTGAACAAGAATTTTTGCCCAGCCTATAGAATTTGGTTAAGGGGCATACCTTTATATTAATATCATTGGTTTTTAAGTTGGTCCCCCAGATTTTTTAAAACAAAACCTATTTCACGTATTTTGAGATGCTAGACCATCTAAGCATTTTCTAAGGTAGAAGAAAAATGTAAATTTGGGTTTCAGCCAAAACCTTCTGTCTGCTGGGAGCCAAAGATCACAAAGGTATCTCTCTCTCTATCCCTCTATCTCATATGTAACTGGTCACAAACTAGTGTATATTATTAGTGACAAACAGGATGACTTCTAAATGAGATTGCCTAACTCTCTGAATCTTGAAATAATACTGCAATGAGACTTGTCCAATGGCATATTGTTACAATCTAGGATGCAATCTAGAAAGGTAAAGATTGTATCACCTCTTACCCTGTAACCCTTAAGTACCTTCAAGCCCTGGGTATGAACTCGGGGCCTGTGTTAAATTTAATTATACATGTGTGCAATACATGCATTCTATGTCTACATATTGGGCAGGCATGGTCCAGTGCTTTGGATCCAGGAGCCTGCCTGCAATACCACAGACTTCCACTAGTCTCCACCTGACTTGGTTAACAACTGGTGAGGTGACTCGACATTCTCCCCAGCGCTGAATTTCCCCAAAAACATGTTCTGAAATGCCAAGCCCAGTCCTGGAACAATCAGAGGAATGTTAAGGCTTGTTCCTTCTTTAAAGAGCATTCAACAGTGTGTTACTTTAAATAGTTACCAAATAGTTCAGTTCAAACACAGCACTGGATTGTAGATTAAAAATAAATCAAACTTATTTAATTTCAAAGAGAGAGGTTTTAAATGAGTACAAGGATAAGGATTAAAGTCAGAAATGGTTACAAGAGAAATATAGATATAACACTTTCTAGTAACTAAAACTTAACAAGCTAGACTTGGCTCAAGGTAAAATCCTCATCATGTATTTCCATCAAGATGGCTGACTGAACTCCTGGGTCAGGATCTATCCCCCAAAGTCAAAGGGCTAGTGCCTTTGTATTCTTAGGTGAAAGAGAGATAATTTGGGATTCTGTACCCTTCTTTTTTTGTAGCCCATTGAATCTTTGTAATGGATTTTTCTGAGGGATACCTTCAGATAACAGTCTGTTTACAGCTGTGAGGTAAGGAACATGAAGTCTCTCTTGGAGAAAGTGTCATGCTTCTTCTCCTCCCACTGGGTTGTCTGCTAAAATGTAAATTATTTCTTTGCTGCCCCCTCTGGGGCATTTGAATTAACATTGAATGAACATGTCCTTATCAGTCTCCTCCCTCACAGTGATAGTGTGAGGTGTGCCTCCACCCCTTGTTAGCTTGATGGGTCCATTTACTTGATATGTAAATACATACATATAGTCTTTCAAAGTACTTTGGAAGTAACTCCCAGGTGATCCACATTCCTTTCTATAGGGTGGCTTAGTTCCTGCTTGGCTGGCAAAAATATTTTAAGAATTACAATTTCAGTTCATGTCCATAACTTTGCAACAGTTGCATGCACCTACTTTATACAATGAGACTAATAACCAGTGAGATAGGTGCTTTTGGTCGATACCCTTGCATAACACTTATCAGCTACCTTTCTTGACATTAAAGAATTGGGGTACACTTGAACTGGTTTCACCAGCTGAAATTCATTACCAGATATCAGGGTGCTCCTTGCCCTCTGTCCCTGTCACACACATCCATTTGTGAACTTGACAGTGTAACCTTATGTGAATTTTGATATGGCAGAAGAGTTCTGCTCACTCTCTGTCCCCAGTAGTAGTAACATTCCGGAGGGAGGGTGATGTAAGAGCCACTACAGTAACTCTCTGCCACCTGATGATCTACCTGCACAAGGGAGATAGTCTGGGCTGAATCTATTGGGTCTAGGATTGCTTTATGTCAGTAGAGTAGCACAAAGCAATCAGGATCAGAACCAGTGGCCCAGGATCAAAGCCAGTGTCCTAGTTTAACACTGTTGTCTACAAATGACAAGTGACTTAAGGACAGACTGCGAACCCCTTATGAATCCTAGTGAGGAGCAATTACTCCCAAGAATAGTCCTGTAACAGCTCAGAAGTGGTAATAAGCAGTACATCATCTGGCCCTTTCAGAGAGTATAACTTTAGTCATTGCTACCCAGTGCTATGTTATACGGAAATTACTACTTTTTACTACATTTGATTTTTTTAAAGATAAAATTTAGCACTTTTATATATTTCCCCTAAAATAAACTGGCATCTCAATCAAAGGAAATAATAATCCTCCAAATTAACTTCACTTATTCATGCTCACAGGTCAAAATCAACAATTCTATCTGGAAACTAAACTGGAAGCTAGTTAAAGCAAAGCAACAACAAAAACCCAAACAAATTCAAAGCCTGATTGTGTTTTGTTTGTTTGTGCCCTTTCTGAAATATTCTATTAAATGAGTTACTTGATAGAAGTATTTGTAGAAACTAGAATTTTAAGCCAAGAGAGTATGTAGGGAAATAGAGTTTTGAACTTGTAAATTTGAGTATTCCCTGCTGGAAACTGATCCTATGTATTACACACCTCCAATGAGAGAATAAAAAACACCAAATATTGTCCAGATTCTAAGGTCCATTAGGGTATCCTGTCTCTCATTTCTCATTGAACTGGCTACATCATCTCTCCCAGCTCTGAATCCCTCTGACTGACTCCTCTTTTTCTATTGCATCATATTCCAGATTTGTCTTCACCTTCAAGGCCCTTCACAGCCCTGGCTGCTATTGTTTATTTGTGCATCAGAAGGGGCTATAGTGAATGATGAAGGATTCTATACCAGTGGGGAACTTGCTGATTCTCTTAACTGTTCATTTCCAAAACATTTACCATTTAGGTTTCTTAAAAGGAGAATTGTTGTAAATGAAGTGCAATATTGGGTGGGATGGTAACGGGACTCCCCTGAATTATACTTTCAATCTCAATTCTAACAAAGTTTTTATTTGTGAACAATTATTGCCCCAATCCTGTAACAATGTGAGCAAGTGTGTAATTTTGCACCCATGAGTAGGTCTCAATAATGGGACTATACACACGCTTAAATCATCGCAGGATCTCAGAGGGGCTAGATCTATCACCTTGTAGTGACATACTCAATGAACTCAATCTAATTAACTTAAGATAGAGAAGGCTAATGGGTAACACAATTTATAAGTGTCTATGTGGGGAACAAATATTTGATAATGGGGTGTTTAATCTAGCAGACAAAAGTAGAACAAGATCCAATGGCTTGGTTCTCATTTACATAAGACCAATTTATGATGCTCTGGCAGTATAAAGTAGCCTTAAAATGTGGGTGTATATTATATTGTAAGGGCCTGTTCACACTGACAGAACGGTCTTACTGTAAATAAGGATCTGGCTCTTAGAGTCAAGGAATATTGCTCTCTCTTTGGGAGTAGATAAATAATAATAAAGAAGACTTCAGCTATTACACTTTTTTTTTGAGGGGGGGTAAATTAACTGGGAAAGAATATAAAAAGAAGGAAGAGTAGCTTATGTGTATACAGATGACAAATGTTTACCTTCCGTTTCTCTTGTGATGCCATATGGATGATCCCCTATGACGACATAGTCTGAGGGATTGCAAAGCAAAATAGATAAATACTGAAAAACTGAAAGCATCTGGAAGTAATTTTGTGAATCTTTGACAGAAGTGTGCACTGTGAAATCACCTCTTCCCCTCCACCACCATCTGTAAAGAATAAAAAATGGATATAGTGTGTAAAGTTTAAAGGAGACTAGTCTGGTCATTTTGCAATATGGGGAAATAGGAAATATTGCTCTCAGGAGCATGAAGTATGGAAAGCTGACGGGAAATTATTGGAGTACTGATTCACAGAAATGTAAAAATCTTTTTTTTCTGCAACTAAACCATGGAAGACTGCCTCCTTGCACATTCCAAAGTATTCAGATGAGATATGTTATACAACCCATATGTCTGGTTTCGTTATCTTTTCCCTCTCTTTTCTATTTTTTGTTTAAGATATGGAATGGTTGACTCACCACTGGTGTACCCCTTCATGATTGGACATGTCATAGCAGGCTCTCCTCTCCACTGCCCTCTGCCAATGGTCACTTGGTCCTCCAGCTAGGTCATTTATAGCCCTCCCCAAACCCCAGCCTTCGAGAAGAAACAAACAGTCCAATAAATTAAACATCTCTCTTCACCTTGTATTCAGGCTCACTCTTCTACAGCCTCTTCATCCCTTCCTGGGCTCTGCAGGGTTGTCCTCCCACTCTTGTACAGAGCAACAACTCCTAGGGCTTTTATCCTGAGGCCCAGCTCCAAACTCAATAGTCCTTCTCCCCCTTTTGTCAGGGGATTTATGTACCACCTTTTCCAGTGATCAGTAGGGAAACCCAAGACCCTGTGATGTGCAGCAATCTGCTCTCTCAGACTCCTCACCGTATCCTTGTACTTCTTCCTGCTCCGACTTTCCTTCAGCTGCTCCCTGGACTTGCTGTATATCTGCCTCTCTCTAGGCCCAGCAGAGTTCTCCTCTCTCCCTGTAGCACCCTTCTTGTCTTGACTTGGTTTGTTTTTTGGCACAACGGCCTTATCAACTGAGGCTATGAGCTCCACTTCCCTCCTTCCAAGCCATGTTTCTTTTTTACTGTTTTATTTTCTTTCTCAGTCTGAATCATTAAAATATGCAGCAAAGCTTTTTTGGCACTATTCCATTTCCTTGACATTCTCACTAGTTCCATAAGGGAAAAACCTTTGATTCCGAGCTGTCACAATTTTTCATAAAGAAACTTTCTTTTGATAGAATATTGCCCCCAGTGCCATGGAACATGATCAACAGTTGCTTTGGTTTTGCACACTTTACACACCCTTTCTTTGGGTCTTTTTAATAAGTTTAAGTTATCATTTCAGACCCAATGACCTGTTCACACTCTAAAAACGCCTACTTAATTTTTCTTATCATGACTGTGGAGTATAGTATTGTCTTTGATTTTTGAGCATTCATTGTAGATCCTTCATTCTTTTGTTTCCTTAGTCCATAGTTTCTGCCATTCCTTCACAAGCTCCTTCGTGCCCACACTTTTAAATTGTTGTCTTGTTAAGGGTATCTTAATACCACCAATTCATTTTTAAAGCAAGTTTTGCTGCTTTGTCAGCCATCTCATAGCCCCCTTCTCCTCTTGGCTTCCTTTCTTTATGCTCACCACACAGCTTCTCCCCTAGCTGGACTTTATCTTCAACCAGATGCACTAACTGAGCTTGCCAGCTCCAATGTGGGCTATGTGCCCCATCACAGAAGATTACTGCTGTATGGGTAACTTCAAGTAGACAGTCTCAAAGAGACAAGAAACCCACAGCCTTTAGAGGTACTGAAGGGGGAGGAGTTTCTGGAACCTAATCTCACCCATTCATGAACTCTGTCAAATGGGGGCATGGATAGATGTGACCTCTTCCACTGAGGTGCAATGTGAAGAGCTGAAGAAGGTGAATGCAGAGAAGCTTTAAGACAAAACAGAACTAGTAAATTGGAGGAGGTACAGGTGGCAGGACTCCCACTAACTTATTTTACAGTTCTGCTTTTGCTTTGGCTTCCTAAAATTAATGAAACTATAGCATTACTACTTTTATAGTCAATACTAGAATATTTCACAGGAAGGGTCCTAAGCACTAACACTTACAATAGGCTTGCTGCAGTATTTTACGTTACTAGCATAGAATATTATAGTAATTTTATGAGGCGAGTCAAGGAACATATATTTTAAAAAATGAATCAATTTCAGTAGTCTGGCATAACAAAAGCATTAAAATAGGTTTCACTGACTTTTGTTTTGATGCAATATTAAGTAAATTAGGGTTTAATTCCCTGCTGTAAAAGATTGCCATATGAAAAGGATGGATATTATTGCATATAAGCTCCAAAGGGTCTGATTTCTGCCCTCCACTTTTACTTCTATTCTGTAGTACCATACCTGACAGGTAGTCCCATTAAAGTCAATGTGCTAGCAGTAGAACATTCTGTAAAGGACCCTCAGTTGTGGAACAGTTTTCCACACTTAGTCTAGTACATGTGAACTTTATGGTAAATTGCAAAGCTTATCTTTCTGCCTGGCCTTTGGAAGAGAGGGTGGGACCTGATGAGAGCTATGCTTTATGGAAGACAGGAGGTTTAGGAGAGCCTCTTAGTTGGTTTTGTTGGAGCTGGAGTTTCTAATTGGGGGATGGCTTTATTTTTAATAGTACTGTTTCTTTAGGATGCCCATAGCAATATAAGAGGGGTTGGGTTTTTTTTTGGGGGGGGGGTTAATGTGATTTATAAATCTAATAAATAAGAGGTAATATAGCGCCTTAAGAGGGAGGAAAATGGAAACCTAGTTTTAATTTGGAGTCAATACATTGTGGGAACGACCCTTGTCCAGACACTTGGAGTTGCAACTGCATTATGATACATTCCACAAATAATATGCTAAGTTTAATTCAAACCTTGAATCTTCTTTTAACTAAACAAACCATATGTATGATGGTTAACAACCAAATAAAGTCCATACATCTCAGTCCTCCACTGCACTGCAAGAAGCTCTCATTCATGGGGATGTGGGGTAGGCGTGGAGTGAACAAAGATTGAGCAGCTGGTAAGAGGAAATGACATGATCCATCAATTTCAGTCCATTCTCTTTAATGGGCACAACCTGCTGCCCCACTTCTGTTCTTCGTACGATAGAGATACACAATGGTTAACAGCGCCTTTGTGACCCTTTATGCTCAGACCACATACACCCTACCTCATCTTCAAGATGAAAATAATATTAATGCTGACACTTAGACTCATAGACTCATAGGTCAGAAGGGACCAATATGATCATCTAGTCTGCCCTCCTGCACAAGGCAGGCCACAGAACCCTACCCATCCACTTTTATACAACCCCTAATCCAGGACTGAGTTATTGAAATCCTCAAAACTGGTTTGAAGATCTCAAACTGCAGAGAATCCACCAGCAAGCGACCCATGCTCCACGCTGCAGAGGAAGGCGAAAAACCTCCAGGGCCCCTGCCAATCTGCCCTGGAGGAAAATTCCTTCCCAACCCCAAATATGGCGATCAGCTAAACCCTGAGCATGTGGGCAAGACTCACCAGCCAGCACCCAAGAAGGAATTCTCTGCAGTAACTCAGTTCCCATCCCATCCAACATCTCCCCGCAGACCAGTGAGCAGACTTATCTGGTGATAATCCAAGATCAATTGCCCAAATTAAACTATCCTATCATAACATCCCCTCCATATACTTATCCAGCTTAGTCTTGAAGCCAGATAAGTCTTTTGCCCCCACTACTTCCCTCAGAAGGCTGTTCCAAAACTTCACTCCCCTAATGGTTAGAAACCTTCGTCTAATTTCAAGTCTAAACTTCCTAATATCCAGTTTGTACCCATTCGTCCTCGTGCCTACATTAGAACTAAACTTAAATAATTCCTCTCCCTCCCTAACGTTAACCCCCCTGATATATTTATATAGAGCAAGCACATCCCCCCGCAGCCTTCTTTTGGCCAGGCTAAACAAGCCAAGCTCTTTGAGTCTCCTTTTATAAGGCAGGTTTTCCATTCCTCGGATCATCCGTCTCTGGACCTGTTCCAGTTTGAATTCATCCTTCTTGAACATGGGACACCAGAACTGCACACAATACTCTAGATGGGGTCTCACCAGCGCCTTATATAACGGTACTAACACCTCCTTATCCTTGCTGGAAATACCTCGCCCAATGCATCCTAAAATCGCATTTGCTTTTTTAACAGCCGTATCACATTGGCGGCTCATACTCATCCTGCTATCGACCAATGCTCCAAGGTCCTTCTCCTCCTCCGTCGCTTCCAACTGATGTGTCCCCAACGTATATCTAAAATTCTTATTATTAATCCCTAAGTGCATGACCTTGCACTTTTCACTATTGTATTTCATCCTATTACTCTTACTCCAGTTTACAAGGTGGTCCAGATCTTCCTGAATAGTATCCCTGTCCTTCTCCATGTTAGCAATACCCCCCAACTTTGTGTCATCCGCAAACTTTATTAGCACATTCCCGCTCTTTGTGCCAAGGTCAGTAATAAAAAGGTTAAATAAGATCGGTCCCAAAACCGATCCTTGAGGGACTCCACTAGTAACCTCCTTCCAGCCTGACAGTTCACCCTTCATTACGACCCGCTTGAGTCTCCCCTTTAACCAGTTCCTTATCCACCTTACAACTTTCATATTCATCCCCATCTTTTCCAATTTAACTAACAGTTCCCCATGCGGAACCATGTCAAACGCCTTACTGAAATCGAGGTAAATTAGATCTACCGCATTTCCTTTATCTAAGTAATCCGTCACCTTCTCAAAGAAGGAGATCAGATTGGTTTGGCACGATCTACCTTTAGTAAATCCATGTTGCAATTCGTCCCAATTACCATTGACCTCTATGTCCTTGACTACTTTCTCCCTTAAAATTTTTTCCAAGACCTTACATACTACAGATGTCAAGCTAACAGGCCTATAATTACCCGGATCACTTTTATTCCCTTTCTTAAAAATAGGGACTACGTTAGCAATCCTCCAGTCGTACGGCACAACCCCCGAGTTTATTGATTGCTTAAAAATTCTCACTAACGGGCTCTCAATTTCACGCTCCAGTTCCTTTAATATCCTCGGATGGAGATTGTCCGAGCCCTCCGATTTTGTCCCATCAAGCTGTTCAAGTTTGGCATCTACCTCAGTTGCGGTAATATCCACCTCCATATCCACATTCCCATTTATCATCCCTCCATCGTTGCTAAACTCCTCACTAGTCTTTTTAAAAACTGAGGCAAAGTACTTATTTAGATATTGGGCCATGCCTAGGTTGTCCTTAACCTCCATTCCGTCCTCAGTGTATAGTGGCCCCACTTCTTTCTTTGTTTTCTTCTTATTTTTGTGGCTGTAGAACCTTTTACTATTGGTTTTGATTCCCTTTGCAAGGTCCAGTTCAATGCGGCTTTTAGCCTTCCTCACTTTATCCCTACATGTTCTGACCTCACCAAGGTAGCTTCCTTTGCTAATCCCGCCTTTCTTCCACTCCCTGTAAGCTTTCTGCTTTCTCCTAATCCCCTCTCTAAGTTGCTTGCTCATCCAGCTTGGCCTACAATTCCTGTCCATGGTTTTTTTCCCCTTTCTTGGGATGCAGGCTTCCGACAATTTCCGCAGCTGTGACTTAAAGTAATTCCAGGCCTCCTCCGCATTTAAATCTGCAAGTTCCTCCGTCCAATCCACTTCCCTAACTAATTTCCTTAACTCTTTAAAATTAGCCCTCAAGAAATCGAAAACCCTAATCTGAGATCTACATTTGTTTATCCTTCCATCTAGTTTGAACTGAATCAGCTCATGATCACTCGAACCAAGGTTATCCCCTACCACCATTTCTTCTACGAGATCCTCACTGCTCACGAAAACCAAATCTAAAATGGCATCCCCTCTCGTAGGTACATCAAGTACTTGATGAAGAAATCCATCCGCTATCACATCGAGAAAAATCTGACCCCTATTATTCTTGCAAGCACTCGTCCTCCCGTCTATATCCGGGAAGTTGAAGTCTCCCATAATCACACATTTCCCCTTTGTGTTTACTTCATTAAAGACATTAAAGAGGTCTCTATCCATATCCAAATCAGATCCCGGCGGTCTATAGCACACCCCAAGCACTGTCTCAGGGGAAGCTCTAGTTGCTTTTTTACCCAGTGTGATTTTTGCCCAGACAGACTCTCTCTTATCCTTTCCATCGCTTCTTATTTCATTACAGTTAATCTCATCGTTGATGTACAAGGCTACTCCACCACCTTTGCCTTTCTTCCTGTCTTTTCTAAACAGCACATAGCCTTCAATACCTGTACTCCAGTCATGAGTACTATTCCACCAGGTTTCTGTTATCCCTATAATATCCGGTTTCACTTCCTGCACCAGTAGCTCCAGTTCCTCCATCTTGTTACCTAGGCTCCTCGCATTAGTGTACAGACATTTAATTTTTGGCGTTTAGCGTCAATGACATTCTTTCCCCCGTCGTGCACAGACCTTCTACCACCAGCATCACCCGTTAATCTGGTTTCTACTCCACTATTCCTCCTTGAATCAATTCTTTGGTCCGCAAGGGTATCCCCTCTCACTTTGTTTACTTCCCTCTCCAGGTTATATTCCGGCGTGGAGATCTCCTGAACATCTCCCAACCATCTCCCCCAACTTCCTAGTTTAAAGCTCTCTTGATGAGGTCGGCGAGCCTCCATCCTAGAATTCTATTTCCCTCCTTACTTAGATGAAGTCCATCCTGAGTGAACAGTTGTCTGTCCGAAAACGCTTCCCAATGACCGTACATCCCAAAGCCCTCCTTGTAACACCAATGCCTGAGCCATCTGTTGATCGCCATAATCTTGTCACTCCTTCGTCGCCCTGCTCTAGGAACCGGCAGAATCCCACTGAAGATCACCTGAGCCTCGATTTCTTTGAGCGTCTTCCCCAGTCTGGCATAATCCTCCTTGATACAGTCCAGCGAGTAATTAGCCATATCATTCGTTCCCACATGAAGGACAATCAACGGATTCTTTCCCGCTCCTGCTAGGATCCTATTCAGCCTCTGGTCCACATCCTGTATCTTAGCCCCTGGCAGACAGCACACCCTTCCGTTCTCCCAATTAGGTCTAGTTACAGGCCTGTCTATTCTTCTCAGTATAGAGTCTCCAATCACGTAGACTTGCCTTTTCCTGGCGACAGTGTGATTCTCCGGTCTATCCCCGACACCAGTTTGCCGCAAGTCCTCTCGATTTGTATTCACCCTTACAATCCTCCTAGGGCTCATACTTGGTGCCGCCTCCATTGACTCCTCCCCTCCTTCTGCAGGACTAGCTGCTCATCTCTTTTTCCTTGCCCTCTCTCCTTCAGCAGCTTGCTGTGCTCCATCTTCATTTTCCAACTCAGCAAACCTGTTCCTGAGTTCTATGTCTCCATCGCTGGCCCGTCTTTTCCTCTGCCTGGTTCTCCTAGTCACTTGCTTCCACCGTCCACTTTCCTCACCCAGCAGCCCCTCCTCAGAGTTCTTTGGTCCTGCTTCTATCCGCTCGTCTGAGCTTATCCCCTGCGCCTCATCATGTCTGTGTTCCATCATCTGCTCAAACCCCATTCTAAACTCAGCCAGAGTTTCCACCTGCATCTCCAGTCCTCTTACCTTTTCTTCCAGCAGCTCTATCAGGCAGCACTTCATGCAGACAAAACTCCTTTCAGGTGCCCCCTCCAGAACCATGTACATGACACAGCTACTGCATCCGGTCATCCTCAGCATGTCTCTACCTGCTGCCTCTGCCTCCATCATGCCTTTCCACCTCTGTGCCTGGCAGTACATGCCTCACACCGTACCACAGGCCACCAACGAGCACTGGACCCCTGCCCCTTCCCTTGTCTGACTTCCTCGTTTCTCTGCCTTGGTCTCCCCTGGGAACTCCCCCTGGGAACTCCCACTGGAACTCCCCTGTTAGCAGCTCTGTTCGCTGGCTCCTGTGCCGCTGCCTGAGTGCCTGGCTCCTTATATAGGACCCCTAATCAGGTAAGCCCCGCCCCCAACTCAGGGCTCAGCCTCGCTCCCAGCAGCCTGCACACACACTGACTCACACACAAACTCCACAATACAATCCACAAACTACAAAAACCTGCTCCTCCGACAGAACTCCCACTGGAACTTTATTCTTAAGGTATTAGAATATGCAAATAGACTAAGGTTAGTGAGAGATGGCGGGAACCACTGCAAGAGGAAATTAAAGAGAGGAAGTGAAGTGAATCTGTCCATACTGCAAAAAGCCACATGAAATGTGAAGAAGCAAGGGGCGAAAGTCAGAAGACACTAAAAAGCTAATTAATGGATCCAGCTTCTGAAGCAAGATATGTTACTTTCAACAGATAGAGACAAGACTATAATAGGGAAGAGACATCCTGCAGTTGGAAATAGAAAGGGGGGACTATTTTAAAAAAAGAGTGTAAGGTACAATAGAACTGTAGTAGCACTGAGCCCTAGAACAGGGAAAAATGACTCAAAAAAGTAGTCTTACTCTGACTTTTCAATAACCAGGAGAAGAACTCAGAGGGGATGCGAACGAACTACACTTCAAATAAAACCTCTGATCACTCAGGGAAAAGGCTGAAAAACAATTTTAGACCAAACTCTCTCTGTTCTATTTTAGAATTTGAGTTAGAGATAGCTCTGTCTATATTTTGTCTATTTCCAGAGGCTATTTTTATTAGTAGGGCATTCATACAGATCTTTGCTTTATAGGAGTTCATCCTTTCCTACTGTTTCCTCTACGCCTGAAAGGGTAACTCCCAGATCAATCCCATGTGATACAGCCAGGTTCTGCCCATTTCCAAACATTACCCCTACACATTCCACATGCTCTTCTTATTTATGGTGGCAGGTTTACAGGAGGGGGCCCAGGATCCTGCTATCCTTTAAGTCCTGGTATCTTCCCTCGAAGGGCTGACCACCAGATGACTGCCTTCTTCTGTCATGACTAGCCTCATTCTATGAGACGTGATTTTTAAAGGCATCGAACACTACCCGCCGATCTGCTGAACTCTGGTTCAGCATCAAGAGTCCCATGAAGTATGTGCACTGGGTGCATTTTGCACAGGAATCCCATCTCAGATTTGAGTGAGTGGTGTTGTGACCCTGGGCAGCTAGACCAAATTTGAGTGAGAAGTGGTGTGACTGTGGGCAGCCGGGCAAATTTGACATGGCACATGGGATCACAGACTCACTCAGTATTTGAGCTCACCATCAATAGGGTGGGGACCAACTTGCCCATCCCAGCTGGGCCCAGATCTCACCGTCTCCACTGCTAGTATCATTGCACTGGGCCTGAGGCCACCCGCCAGGCCAAGAGCCTGGCGGTAGGAGTGGAATTGGGGGTATCATTCCCAGCTGGCAATGGAACCGGAGCTCAGGGAGAGGTAGGACCAGGTGTGTTTCCCAGCACATGCAGGTCAGAGCTTCCCACCATCCCTGTGACCCCCCAGTCCCAGGCCCTCTATGACCCCTGAAAACCCTCCCTGTCCCCCTATCTCTGTAAATGCGTTGAATCAGGAAGCTACCTCAGCCTCTGCTCATAATTCAAACCACAGCAGCATGTGAGAACCCATTTGGAAAATGATGGACCTGAAGGAGAGATTCATTTTGGCAATACTCCATTCTTTATAATTTGTATAGCAACAGCTTTAGTTTGATAAAGCTACAGACACACCTATGTGCATTCATTTATTTCAGTATGCAATTTTTTTTACACTTTGATGGCAAGCCATCCATTTAATCTTTGTCAGATATCCTTGTGTTTGATGTACAACTTCTGCAGTTTGAGTCACTTTGACTGGTATTCCTGAGGAAACTAAGCATCAGCAACCTGAGATCTTGACAAAATCATTGGAGTATCATCTGGATGAGTAATGAGTGCATCAGATACAGAATTGTATGTGACCAAACCACATACCATATCATCAAAGAACCTAATCAGCATGAAGTGACTGAAAATTTGCATAAATCTTCCAAGACTGGGGCTTCCATCACTGAGCCAATCATTTCTTTTCTGCCTAGTGTATGTGAGACTCTTCAAAAATTTCTAACAGGCAGCTTTAGTCACTCTTCCTCAGATCTTCTTAGTCATGGACTCCATATTTAAAGGTTGTTACCACATCTAATAAATGGTTTCTATTGTGTTTTAAAGAGTATTTCAGAAACTAACTCAGATAAATATGAAACTAGTAAATAATCTAGTATCATGAACATATCTGTAATGGTTTGCTCAAGCACCATTATGGTGTGATGCCACTGGAAATACAGAACAAAGACAAAAATGTACCACCCTGGAGGGAATCTATTTGCAAGTGGTTAGCTTGGAATGCTCTATTGTTATTCATTATTTCTATTACCAAAATGCCCAGAAGCTCCAGTCAGGACCAGGACCTCACTGTGCTGGGCACTTTACAGACTTAACATGCAAGGTTCTCTCTGCCCCAAAGGTCTTGCAATCTAAATGTTGGGGGGAATTTTGACTGTCATTAAGCCAAATGCGGACACGGACACTGTACAGATTATGAACTGTAGCAAAAGGCAGCAGTAAATCCACACTAGAGTGCTATAGAACCTTTGGACTAGATCTAGAGTAAGACGATAGCTAACACAAGTTCAAATAGGAGATTACGTAATTTTAAACATGAATCGGCATATATTTTAAAGGGAAATTGGTAAGTCAAGTTTGCAACTTTAAAAGATATGTTTAGCATCTCTTTCTTACACACATAATTTCCTCCAGTAAACAGCCCCGGCGACTGCTGTTTGTAACTGACCAGCCTGGGAATGTTCCAGATGGGAGTACTGCTCCGAGGCTTCAAGTCTGTGCAGGAAAGAGAGGCGCTACTGTTGCAGCTCCTCCTACCACAGCCTGCTGATCTTCCCTGGGAGAATCAGAAGATCTCCTTATGGGAAAGCCACAGAGGGTTAAGTTAGCATGAAAACCTCCAAGCTTAGTTACCAGCTTGGACCTGGTACTTGCTGCCACCACCCAAAAAATTAGAGTGTTTTGGGGCACTCTGGTCCCCCTGAAAAACCTTCCCTGGGGACCCCAAGACCCAAATCCCTTGAGTCTCACAACAAAGGGAAATAATCCTTTTTCCCTTCCCCCCTCCAGGTGCTCCTGGAGAGATACACAGACACAAGCTCTGCGAACTTACACAGAGTGACTCCCCCTCTCTGTTCCCAGTCCTGGAAACAAAAAGTACTTTCCTATTCACCCAGAGGGAATGCAAAATCAGGCTAGCAAATCCAACGCACACAGATTTCCCCTGATTTCTTCCTCCCACCAATTCCCTGGTGAGTACAGACTCAATTTCCCTGAAGTAAAGAAAAACTCCAACAGGTCTTAAAAGAAAGCTTTATATAAAAAGAAAGAAAAAATACATACAAATGGTCTCTCTGTATTAAGGTGACACAACACAGGGTCGATTGCTTAAAAGAATATTGAATAAACAGCCTTATTCAAAAAGAATACAAATCAAAGCACTCCAGCACTTATATTCATGCAAATACCAAAGAAAAGAAACCATATAACTTACTATCCGATCTCTTTGTCCTTACACTTAGAAACAGAAGATTAGAAAACAGAACTACTTCTCCAAAGCTCAGAGAAAGCAGGCAGACAGAAAACAAAGACCTCAGACACAAAATTCCCTCCACCCAAAGTTGAAAAAATCTGGTTTTCTGATTGGTCCTCTGGTCAGGTGCTTCAGGTGAAAGAGACATTAACCCTTAGCTATCTGTTTATGACAGCAGGAAAGAGAGGCGCTACTGTTGCAGCTCCTCCTACCACAGCCTGCTGATCTTCCCTGGGAGAATCAGAAGATCTCCTTATGGGAAAGCCACAGAGGGTTAAGAAGAATCTGGCCAGGAGTACCTACCATAGGGGAGTGCAGAGGAGACATGCCACGTAACATACACATAGTAATGTATGGGGTGGCATTGGTTTCGAAATAGGGAGAGCACTCTGTCTATGGCCTCAACAGCATGTGGCATTTGTGTGTGGCCAAAAATCATGTATGTCTTGTGAGCAGATGTACATCATTGTGGAATGGGGTCCCCAAATCACTGGAGTATGTGGGGGACATTAGTGTTTGGTTTGAGGGCGAGCTCAGCCAGGATAGGGAGGGGGTCTGATTGGTGTCCTGTTTACAAAAGGAGGTGGTAAGAGCTTGCTGGTGACTTGAAGTTGGGTTTGACTGTAACACAGTGCGAATTGTAAGAAAGGCCCAGTGGTTCGGAGACTAGCCTTGGACAAGCCACCTAGGTCAAGTCTGTGTACTTTTTCAGGCTTTCTTTGTGACCTTTGTAACATACTGCCTCTAGGTTTGTCTACATTGTGCTGGGAGTGAGCTTCTCAACCCAGATAAACAGACTTGCACTAGCAGGGCTTCAGCTAGTATGCTACAAATAGCAGCATGGCTGTTGCAGCTTCAGTTCTCAAGCCCACCCGACCCCCTAGGCCTGAGGTTGGGTGATTAACCTGAGTCTCTGCTGGAGACACCACATCCACACTGCTCTTTTTAGAGTGTGAGCTGAGGCATGTTAGATGAATCTCTTTCTCTGATATCTTTAAGCACCTATCATCCAGGCATCTCAGCACCAGTGGGAGGTTAATGGGTCAGGTGGGTATCAAAAATTCTAATGAACTCATGCTCCCCTTCAAAATCCAGAGGTTTTTTTTTTTTGTTTTGGTTTTTTTTGTGGTTTTTTTCCCCGTTAGTTGTATTTTTATTCAGTAACATGCCATTTATCTCCAGTATAGACTGGTCCAATTTGTACTGGTGTCCCTACAGCAGTACAAACTATCCCTGCAGCTACATTGCACCAGTGTAATATGGTGCTTACATTCTTTCCTGATTGGAACCTCAGATTTCAGTTTCCTTCTCCCCTCCTTCCTTACTATTGTAACCCTTCTGCCCGTCTGAGTTGGCAGCAACAAGGGCTGGGTTCAGTATCTAGGGGTCCCATTTCAATAACACAATGCAAAACTGTCTCACGCCCCCACCCAGTGACCTGGGACAATTACATACCACCCCCCGAGCCCTCTAGGAGGCAATACTTCCCCTCTTGCAAGCACAGAGTCTGAGTGTAGCAAAATCCTTTTAATAAAGGAGGAAAACAACGTGGCATTATGTTGGGGAAATACCATAAACAGGATTCATAACAAACCATGAGCAAAAGACCCATCCCCAAGTAAGTGTGGCAGCATCCTTTTCCCCTCAGGGTCTTAAGTCCAGCAACCCAAAAGATCACCCCAAAGTCCCAAAAGTCCAACACCCCAAAAGTCTCTGTCCCTGGTCAGTGCAGCCCCAGAATTCAAAAGTTTATCTGCAGAGTTTTACCTCCCAGCCCTGGAGGGGGGGAGCACAGTGGTGTTAAGGGGTACCTTACGTGGTCTGAGGCTGACTGCCCCACTTCTGCATGGGGTTCTGCTGCAGCCTTCACCATGAGCCGCTCCACCAGCCGCTCCGCTCCACCAGCCGTCCTGTGAGCCGCTCTAGCCATTCCACGAACTGCTCTGCTCCACCAGCCGCTCCGCCAACCGCTCCGTTCCACCAGCCATCCCATGAGCCAATCCAGCCATTCTGTGAACTGCTCTGCTCCGCCAGCTGCTCCACTCCACCAGCTGTCCTGTGGATTGCTCCAGCCGTTCTGTGAACTGCTCCACTCTGCCAGCCGCTCTGCTCCACCAGCTGTCCCACAAGCCGCTCCAGTCGTCCCACAAACTGCTCCACTCTGCCAGCCACTCAGCAACATAGCTTCAGCCCCACCCCCCAGTACTCAGTGATTTCAGCTTGTAGTAGGGGAGCCTCAGTGCTGGCGCACTATTGGCCCAACATGAATCAGCTCAGCAGCCTGTAACTAGACTCCTAATAGAATTAAAATTAGCTCTGATATTCCACAGTAGAGAGAGAAGGCAGTGCAATTACTGTTTCAGGCCCTCAAGAGGGACCCATACCACCAGATGCAAATACTTATCCCTGACATCTCTCAGTTCACTAGGTTTTGGAACCCATGTCCTTTGTCTAGTGAGTGCTACTTAGTTGATGGCGAGTCTCTCTCTCATAAAACAGTTTCATTGTCCTTGATTCACATAATCAGAGTAACAACACTTTATTCTTCCTGGCCCAATAACCTGGAAACTGGGGATCCCACAGCAGCCAAAGTGACCACTTGGGCTGCTGTGGGTTCATGCTAGGCGAGGTGGGTGTGCCTATGCAAACAAGATCAGCCCCTGAAGTTCTTTTCCACAACTCACCACAATTCACCACCAAATGTCAGGGTAGAGCTCATCCTGACTCTGCTTACACTATTAAACCAAAGGTTTGTTTGCTTTGCTACCCTGAAGTACTAATGTGGGAATCTAATTTCACTCATATAAATGTAACAAAATTTGGAATGAAAGTTGTGTGTGTTACATCAAAACCAATAACACAATCTCAAGTGTTGTTTAGACTTTTATCTTTAAATGGGCATTTTTCAAAGTAAGTTTTCACAAAGGTTTCTAGATTTGCTAACCTGTTAACTATTAGCTGTTATGACTAGTTTCAGAATTGCACTGACTGATGCACTCTGATATTTAAAATGAGCAAGCCTGTATTTCCTAACAATCACCTTTTTCAAGCTTGAAGTTGCTATTTGAGAAACTCCTAGAGCTTAATGGGAATTCCACATACGGTGTGGCTAGAGAAACAGGCCCCTAATCACAGGTCAAATCATCAAGTCCTCAGTAAAGGTCAGCCTTGCTTTGCTTTGTGACAGTTTTGCAATTACTTTCAATGGAATCAAGATCAGGATCCATTCCTATTCAGTCAAATTCCCACTGGGGAAAGGTCCCCCACAACTGTGCGATGACCAGTTTGTCAGTCAAAAGAAAAATAGACCTCTGTAGAAAGACTTAAATTTGCAATTTCAAAGCCTGATACAAACCGGAACCAATTAACTTTGATGTTTTCACTTGCTGCATTGACAAATCATGACAACTACAATATATAACTCAAGTTATGATCCTTGGCAACCAAGTCTCTATGCCATAGGATTAAGCCTATACATAGTTTTTAACAGAATCAAAGTGCTAGTGATCTGCTCAATAAATGAACAAGAATCGTTCGTACAAAGAAATAATGAAAGGCTTATGCTTGGACTGATATTTGTGCTATTCTGTCAAACTATCAGCTGGATCTTAGAACATGCTGCTCCACACATGTGAAGCAAGGTTTGTCAAGAATGGTTTGCTGACCAAGACTATGCTGCTTCCTTGCTTGTTGAGAAGTCAGGGAATTTCAGCCCCACCCTCCAAAGTCTCCAAGACACTGCCTGCATTATGAGGTTGGATATCTCATGGCAAAGACCAAAGACCAGAACCTCTAAGCTGGGCCTCCAGAACCCCCAGTGCAGGTGGGGTCAAGCACCATGGAGAACATTGATAAGTTCATCTACCTAGGCTGCAAGCAGAGTTCTAATACTTGCAACAAACCAGATGTTCATAGATGAATAGCTCTCTCCAGCTCCTGCATAAAGTCCATGTCTTGCTTATGGATGCAAAAATGTCTTTGCTGTGAGACAAAGTTTAGGCTCAGACCTGCATACTACCTGTATTGCTATACATGTCAGAAACCTGGACACTCTTACATGCAGACTTATTGCTGCTAGAAGTAGTCGACATGTGCTGTCAGGACCAAAGTCTGAGCATAAAGTGGCTTGTCTTTTTGCAACATTCACAATCTCGCAAAGATCTGGCCTTCCTTCTATCACTCATTTTTATTCAAAAGCAGCATTGCCTGCTCTTCGGCCATGTTGCCAGGATGGGCAAAAACACCCCAGCACATCATGCTCTCAAACCCTCCATCAATGTGCAAAGGGGTGCACTCCCTTGTGCCTCCCATGGGGTTGTCCCAGAGATTTGTGGGTTGGCAGGACTCAGACAGATCTGGGAACTTCACTACTCAGTGCCAGTAACCATGGCCACTCTAGCTTTCTATGCATGTTTGACTGATATTTGCAAAAATGTTTGTATGTTTCTTAGTGCTATAGAATCAGACAATGTGCATGTGACAAACGAAAGGCAAAGGAAATAGCTTCTTTCCTCAGAAACAGTTCTATTTCCTATTCTTTTTTAGCTTGCTTGCCAGAAACGTTGTCTGAAATGGAACAGAACCTATTCTTTCCCCAAAACTTCCATCCTAAAGGAATATGCACCCACACCCTCTGCTTTTTAGGGCTAGATCTTAACAGAGGAGTAAAATATATCAATACAAAAGGTGGAATGAAGGCTCATGTTGCCACTGCACCCTACCCCCATTCAGATGCATTCCTAAGACTTTTGGAAATGAGAGATTAGCAAGAATTATTTCCATTAAATAAAGAAAGAAAGTGTAAAATGCTAGCAAAAACAGAGGTAACTTGGAACCAAGATTTTCAAAGGGAGGTGCCTAAAATTAGGCTTCTAAATCCATGTTTAGGCATCTATTTCAGAGACCTCATTTTCAGAAGTGCTGAGGATCCAGCACATCTCTGTGATTAAAGTCTCTGAGTTCAGCCCTGAAATCAGAAGGCAAAACTAAGAAAACTTTTGTTTTACCAAGACGTTTGCTGGTACATGACATTTCTGATATTAAACAGACAGAGCATTTTGTAAGATATCCCTATCAGCTGTGATACAAACAGGAGATGGAACACACACTGAGAACACTTCAGTTCATAGGGCAGAATTCCTAGGTTTCTGAATAGCACATTCCAAAAAACGTATGAATTGTATATGTAGTGAAATCAGAGAGCTGTTCATAGTTGGAACAGTCATTACCGGCTATGGAGATAAAGATGTCAATAGCTGAAGGGAAATGAACTGAAGACAAAATACATAACATCACAAGAAATGAGCTGCTCCATCTTTGTTCCACTGTAGTAGGCAGAATGCAGTATTGATAGCAGTCACACCTGAGCGGGACTTTAAAAAGACTATACCTCTGAAACGCTTCCTCAGCATGATGCTTTTCTTGAAAAATATATTGGTTTCTGTTATCTGCTGGAAACCCAGTTTGATTTAAGACGAGGACTTTTTCTGCCTTGTGACAAATTCAGCTCTTCCCCAGGAGTTCTCTATTTTTATGAAAGCAGAAACAAAGGAGAGGTGTTTGTAAATGCCGAAAGTGGTTTGGAATGCTCCCGCACCTCCAGAACTAGTTTTGACTCTGTACAAAATAGACTTTTAGTGCTGTTAATTTCACTGCATACATTTACTTTTGCATTTAAATGGAAATTAATCCAATTCCCCAAGATGCAGCATTTCAATTTTAACAACCCCCACCCCGCCCCACCTTACCCCAAATCAGTTGCAAGGTGAGTAGTGGATCTGACACAGTCTTACAAGAAATGGGATAATGCAAATAACAAGAAGTGCTGCTATTGTTATATGACAGGTTCTGAGTGGCACCTGGTGATGTTAGCTGACAACCGCTGAGGGTTCTTTCCCCCCCAAAAAAGAATGATAATTTTGTACTGAAGAGCAGAGCACTCTGAAAAACCCAGGCTTCTTTAACTTTTTATTTCAATAATATTAAAAAAAAGTCTTACAAAACCCAGAGCCTTTTTTGTTCCTTAAATTATAGCTTGTTCAATCATCACTATGAATATATTAATCTATCTAAATAATCATTGTCTTCTTAATATTCACTTGCATAATACCCCATGAAGAGTCAAATTCAAGAGCAATTTTTTAGTTCTGAGCCACTTTCCTGCTATGAGCCATGATCTATCCTCTGTCATAGTCCCTGAGTAGGCTACTGCTTCTGAGGCCTTTTCTATTTCTGTGAGCACATCCTTTGCAAGTGGCAGGCCCAGGCCTCCCATTCTCTTTGGGGTGGTAACCTATGATCCAACCGCTCTCTGACTGAGTTTCTGGATTACACCTCTCCTTGTTGCCAACTGTTACTTAGCAGGTCCAACTGGGCTTTTGACCTTGCCAGAGCTCTCCTTATGGGGCCTGTGGAGAGTAACAGTAATACAGAAGCAGTGTGATTTGTTTTGCCCTACTGGTATGCAAAGCTTAGAGAAATAGGTTTAAATATAACCAGGAGCAATATAAGTGCATGTTGTCTGACCTATGTTTGGCATTCCCCTCAAGCCCCTAGGTAGCTCTGCCCCTATTCTCTCTTGTCACCAAGTTACAGCTTGCTTCCTACAGGCTCTGACTCTTAGGGTTTCTATACATTACCACTTTTGTCTGTACAACTTATGTCACCACCTCCCTGAATGACATAAGTTACACCAACCTAAGCGCCAGTATGGGCAGTGCTATGTCGGCGGGAGAGCTTCTCCTAACAACAGAGCTACTGCCTCTCACAGAAGTGGTTTTACTAGGCAGATGGGAGAGCTCTCTCCTGCTGGCATAGAGCATCTTGACCAGCACAGCTGCATCAGTGTAGAAGTTTCTAGTGTAGACTAGCCCTTAGGCCATGGCTACACTGGCGCTTTACAGCGCTGCAACTTTCACGCTCAAGGACGTGAAAAAAACACCCCCTGAGCGCTGCAAGATACAGCGCTGTAAATCCTCAGTGTAAACAGTGCCCAGCGCTGGGAGTGTGGCTCCCAATGCTGCAAACTACACCCATAGAGGATGTGGAGTATGTGCAGTGCTGGGAGAGCTCTCTCCCAGCACTGGCGCTGCGACCACACTCGAAACTTCAAAGCGCTGCTGCAAGTGTAGCCAGACCCTAAGTCTCTGTGGGTCGCACGCTGACACTTTTCCACCTTTCCTCTCTGCCACTGGCACCTTTCTCAGTGTCTTTCAATCTCTCTCTTCTCAGCTTATGCCAAACAACTTCATTACCATAGTTGAGGCTGAGGGACCCTCTTCATAGCTAAAAACCTGACTACTGTGTTTGAGGAAATATTCTTAATCTGTGACATGGTTTTATCCTTCCTGTCTCCCTTTTACTGCTTCATGTATTATAATAAATAATACAGACATTCTCCAGATTTTTTACACATACTGCACATACAATTTTTCTTCCATCCTTTTCTCTTCAGTGTGTAGCTATGTTGTACCAGTTTTCACTATGCAAATAGTAAGGTTTTTCTACTTGCAAAAACTACCTTGCTTTTTATTTTCCACAGTAGTTTCCAGATGAAACTGATATTTTTTTATTTGTCAACCTAAAAAAATCTAAACGTTCATGGTTTTATTCTACCTCTATGGAAAAAGGGTGATTCATAGCACTTAAGGCCAGACAGGACCGATAGAATAGATCACCTAGTCTGCATATCATAGCCCATTATATTTCATTCAGTTACTCCTTTATGGAGCCCAAGAACTTGTGTGTGACTAAAAGATAACTTACAAAAAGGCATTCAATCTCCTTTTGAAGACATCAAGATTCAATAGTCTAAGACCAAGAATCTCTGAATCTTGATGTCTTCAAACTAAGATAGAGATGGAGATTCCACCACTTCCCTTGATAGTTTGTTCTAATCTTTAATTACCATCACTATTTAAAAACTGATGCCTTACCTCTCATTTGAATTTGTCTGGCTTCAGTTTCCAGCCATTGCTGTGTTATGCCTTTCTCTGCTAGATTAGAGAGCCCTTAGTACATGCTATTTTCACCCCATGAATGCACTTATATGTAATCAAGTCACCTCTCAATCTTCTTTTTCATAAAATAAATAGATTGAGCTCTTTAAGGTATTTTCTTCAGCCCATCAAGTATTTCCCCTGTGTCTTTCTTCTCCATTCTTCCAGATATAGGTTCTTTGGTAGTTGACTTGCTGAGATTCTAGCAACATGTTGATACTTCTAGCCATGTTGAATGCCTCCTGTCTCTTGGTCACAATTTGACACTCCACTAATTTGGTTTCCTATTCTCTTCAGTTCATCACAAGCGGTTCAAAAGGAATTTACATTCAGTGTTGTAGTAAATTAGGTCCATTAAAAAAATGGGGAGCAATCAAACACATTAATCCTATAATAAATATTTAGGGTCCTTCGATTTCAGTTTTTATTTTATTTAATTTTTCTCAGGAATTTATCAGTGTTTATTACTACAACAACAAAAACAGGTGAAAATCAATGCAAAAAATGATTAATTTTTCTGAGTAAATATTGGGGTTTATTTTGGTAGATGGAAAGACAGGGGAAAAAATATTCAGTAGATTAATGCTTTGAATTCCGTTCATCAGTGTGGTTTGCTACAGAACTAAAACAGAACTCAAAACACAATGCCACCTCTGAGTTTAAGAAAACAATATATCTTTAATCCCCAAATAAAACTCTTCATGTGAACAAACAGTTACTATTATAGACTTTGAATGACTAACCTATAAATATTTACATTTAGTAACTGGGCCACACCATTTGTAGTGCATACACTCAACTTCATCCTTTTCTCCTATTTTTGTTTTTTTTAAACTTTTGACTATCTCCTTGTATTCTGAAATGTTTTCTGATACAGATTTTCATTTTCTTTGCATTTTAGTGTGTCAGATCTTTAAACTATTATCTGTTGACAGCTTGAAATATGTATGTGTTGGGTGTGAGTTTCATCAATATGTTCAGATGCGCACGCACTTCAGAGCTTGAGTACATACCTGTTTATTGTGTGTATCTTCTAGAGCAGTGTTTTCCAAATTTGAGATGCCGCTTGTGTAGGAGCCGGTTTGTTTACTCGCCTCGTCCGCAGATCCGACCGACTGCAGCTCCCACGGGCTGCGGTTCACTACTCCAGGCCAATGGGAGCTTCTGGAAGTGACGTGGGCCGTGGGACGTACTGGCTGCCAATTCCAGCAGCTCCCATTGGCCTGGAGCAGCAAATTGCAGCTAGTGGGAGCTGCGATCAACTGGACCTGCAGATGGGACAGGTAAACAAACTAGACCGACCTGCCAGGGGCTTTCCCTGCACAAGTGGCATCCCAAGTTTGGGAAACACTTTTCTAGAGTCTAGGCTAATACCATAGCCTTACTTCAACGAACAGTTTTGCATATACACACAGACTAATGTATTATCGTAATACATATATCTCATGATAGGCATTGTATTTTCCTAATAAGTTATTTTTATATATTTAAAGTAGGGTGAAAATCAGAAAAAAATGAATACTTTCTGTAAAACCTGGGAATTTTTTTGTAAAAATTGGTTTAAACAGAAAGCTAAGGGGCTTATAAATATTATACACACAGAGTGAGACTGGAGGCATGAGAGTAAGGAAGAAGGAAAAAAGGCAAAATTGGCTTTAAGCTGCCCTAGTACCCTTGCGCTTCTCAGGTGGTTGGGGGCCAATGCTGCCAACCGTGTAACTTAGTGCAGCTCAGAATCCCTATCGCCTCGGCCCTGCCTTTTTCCACTCACATCCCTGTCTACAGCAAATCTCCTACACCAAAACGTGTGAAGGCGATCTGCATTATGCCACTTCCAATGACACTATACACCACCTGTGCTGGGGAAATTCTCCCTGGGCCATTCATGGAGCATTTCCAGCCCCTTGATGGTGATGCAGCCTTATACAGGGCAAGGTGCACGTTGAGGGAGAAATCCTCCCTTGTTTAGTAGTTGAGCTTCAATAGTTAGCTGCTGATTCAAGGCATTTTGTATATTTTTTCTTCATTTTTGTCCTGCACTTGTTATATATTTTAGACTGAATGTAACAGTGAAAGGGCCCAGTCTGGCCTCCCTGGTGACTGAATTAATCTACAAACAGCACAGCATGGAGAGTATCATCTAATGTATCCCACTGCCCAACTAAAAATCCTCAGCTTTCCTGGGTAAGAGAGATCCACTGATATTCT
Organism: Gopherus evgoodei; assembly: GCF_007399415.2. NCBI lineage: Eukaryota > Metazoa > Chordata > Testudines > Testudinidae > Gopherus > Gopherus evgoodei. The sequence continues at coordinate 121,167,990 of NC_044322.1, forward strand.
ATCAATAATCATTCTGGCTGATCAATAGAATTACTTGTCTCCGTGTAGGAATTATGGAAAACCCTTAAATGCTATTTTGTTTTCAGTGCTGGATCCAAGTATTGTATGCTAAAAAGAGTTTCTCTTCAGAAGTAGTGGGGGGAAATGCTTTGTTTCCATTTCCTTTCTTTGAAACATACTATCCACAATGAACTTCTTGCCTGAAATCAGTTCTGAATTTTATAGCACTTTTATAAAAAAGGGAAACTGGCATAGCAGCTATATGTAAACACCACATATTATACAATTAACAGATGTTTGGTAATCAAGTCCTGCACCCAGAGGTGGCCAGTGGCCCAATTCTTTATTCGAAGGATGGGAGGATCTCTGTGTTAAGCCCTATCATATCTGCTTCCTCTTTGTAGGCATTTTCATGGAGAATGTGTAACCTGCTCTAATGCACCAAAAGTGCTTCTCCAGTTTTTCCTTAAAACCTGTGGTGAGAACAAGGCCATTTATATCGCTTTCCATATACCAAGCACATCACCTTCACAATATCCCCATTCCTGGGAATTCACAAGATTGTTTTGCAACCATTTGTACAATGGATTAGTGTTGTTGCCTCTACACAATGACAACTATTTTGATCAGTTACTCTGGAAAATATTAATTGGCTTGATTATAGTTATTCTTCTTATTGAAAGAGTAAGTATATAATGTATTTTCTGTGCAAGGTAGAGCACATGTGAAGAGTGTACACTTAATGAAATACCAAGGAATAGAAGCTGCATAAATACAATGAACCAATTCCTGAACTGGTGTCCATCAGCATAACTCCACCAAAGTCAATGGTGTTGGTGTAAATTGACTTTAGCAGAGCTGCAGGGATTTACACCAATACAGGAATTGCTCCAGTAATATTTGGCTCAAGGGTATATTTTGATTGGTTGAAGATTTATCTCCTGTTTTAGGAAGACTTTAGGGAAGGACAAATTCTGATTCTCAATTCACCTGTGTAAACAGAGAACCTCAGTGAAACTAATAGAATTACAGCTTTACAAAAGTGTGAGTGTGGAATCGGAGCCAGAAAGTATTAACTAAACTGGACTCCAGCTGCAGCTAATTAACATACAGCCCACTGTTGCTGTTTATTAGGTACAATTTAGTATGCAGGCTTTGCCTTTTTAAGATGTCAGGCTCATCAGGAGAGATTAAGATGTCAAAAACTGACAATCTAGACAATTAAAAACTTACAGGAGCAGCGTTTGTCTAGTAGAAAAAAAGTAAGTGATTTAATGGCTGCTTTTGGGAACTGAATTTCAATAATCTCCATTTGTATTGTTGCCAGTTTCTGGTTGACAAATTTATGTAGAAAAAGCAGGAATTTTAATAAAGTATTTATGACCAATATTTCTGGATAATGCTAGTGGTACTAAGCTCTCCTGCTCTCCCATAAATGCAGTCCATTAACAATGTGCATGCCTGCAAAGTGAAATAGCAGGGTTTAGAGCAGGGGTTCTCAAATTGGGCGTCAGGACCCCTCCGGGGGTCACAAGGTCATTACATGGGGGGTCATGAGCTGTCAACCTCCACCCCAAACGCCGCTTGCCTCCAGCATTTAGAATAGTGTTAAATATACTAAAGAGTGTGTTTATATATATATAGCATTAAATATATTAGAGAGGCTTGCGCTGTGAAAGGGGTCGCCAGTACAAAAGTTTGAGAGCCACTGGTTTAGAGAGTGTGAGAAGTGATGCCCAGTGTGCATCAGACTAACTAGCACTGCTGAGAATTGGGGCTTTTACAGAAGCTGTCTTACAAAACCATAGCACAGGAGCTCTATTTCAGCCATGTATCTGCTACAATCACCAGACAGACCTGGATGCTTGACACACTGAGCTTTTTGAAGGTGAGGTTCTTGCTGATGCTCCTTCATCCTACAAGGCACCTACCAGACTCATGGCCTATTAAAGGTCCCAGTGCTTATTTAAATGGAGGAGGCATATTACCGAGATATCTCTACACATCAGACCTTGTCACCCTGCAACACTCCAGGAACATGACACAACCAAGCTGAGGCTGTATCAAAACGTCACCAGACGGGCAGCCTAGTGCCTTGCTGTGATGCAGCACTAAACCTGTACCCTCGACTAGATTAACTTTCTATGCCCAAAGTGAATGTGGGGGTTGTGCTTGTGCATTTTCATTTTAACCCAGCTATCCCATCCCTGCCATTATGAACACTTCAAATAAAAATGTCAAAGGACCCAGAGAGCACCTATGTTTCTGTGCCAAGCTTTGCCCCACAGCCGCTATTGAATTTAGAGATGTCTCCACGCAGATGATATCCAGGTCATTAATATTTTGCAGAAAAAATAAGTTGTGTGGGTGTAAGTAGGCTCAGATAAAAGAGTGCACAGAATTCTGGTTTTGGGGGGGCCACTTTTGCACATCACCAGTCTAGAACAATGTCTGACAAAAAGGGTGTCTAGATCTCCAAAAAGGTGGTGCAATCAAGGTTAAGGGATTTATTACTGTCAATTATTTGACTTGCAGCAGTGCCTAAAGGTTGGGGCCCCCCTGCACCAGGCACTACACAAATATATAGCAAGGGAAGAGTCTCTGCTACAAAGAGCATACAATTTGAAAGACAAGACGTAGCAGGTAGGTGGGACAAACCAGTGAGCAGGGGAGATCACAGTCACAGGATTTCTTAGTGCAGACCAGCTGTGTGCACAGCACATAGCTGTAGTAAGGGAGAGGGCAGCAGGAAACAGGGTTTTAATCTGGAATTCTGCTACTGAATGTGAATATTTATGAATGCAACTATTTTTAAAATATTAGAAATTCAAGCTCGTCAGCATCCCCTAGTATATATACACGTTTTAAATTAAATGTGTGCTATCAAGAGTTAAAATCCTGAAATTCAAAGGAAAATAGTTTACATCACTTTTGTATACTGCTTCTTTCCCCAAAACATTAGCACATTGTATCATGTAGGAATAAGAATTAGCTTTTACTTTAAAGTCACAACCCTGTAATGGGTCTGTGCATACTGGAGTCTTTCAATGTCAAAACTGTATATGTTACATGTTTTGAGTTTCACAATCTGTATTGAGGTCCAAATGCAAAATAAGAACTCTCAGTGCTTCAGCTAGCAAAAAGCAGGGAATCAGAAGGCAGCAGTAACTGAAAATATTGTTGAATCAGTTGCCAGCACCAGCAGACAGGTCAGAGTCCTTAAGTAGTTCCCAGGGCTGTTGGGTAGTAGTTGAGAGAGGAAAATATGGATTCCGGAAAAGATCTGTTGTTAATAAAAATTCTCAGTGGAATGACAGAGTGAAGAGCTGTCTTCTAAAATCAGCAGTCACGCACTGGTACCAAATCAGAATAATCAGCCTTGATGTAGAAGAGACATTGTACTGCCTCATTTCTAAAGAAATTGATGTTGCCATAGAAGCAAGGCAGAGGGTATGGCTACACTTACAGTTGTACAGCGCTGGGAGTTACAGCTGTCTTCGTACAGTTGTGTAGGGAAAGCGCTGCAGTGTGGCCACACTGACAGCTACCAGCGCTGCAGTGTGGACACATCTGCAGCATTTGCAGCGCTGTTGGGAGTGGTGCATTATGGGCAGCTATCCCAGTGTTCAAGTGGCTGCAACGTGCTTGTGCTTTTCAAAAGATGGGCGGGGGTGGAGTGTGACAGGGAGCCTGGGGGAGACAGAGAGAGTGGATTTTTGGAGCTGACACTGTTCTCAGCTCCCTGCCTTGCAAGTTCTAAGGACTGGAAGATACACAGCACTTACCTTCAATCATTTTAAAAGTTTTGACCCCTTCCCCCACCCCTCTCTTATTCACTAAATGCAAATTATGCACTCCTGAATAGCCTTCAGACCACATAAGCAGCTGCTCAACATGGACTCCCCTCTCTCTCTTCAAGAAAACAGCTGTGAACATTCCAAAGCAATTCCCCTGCCTCCGCTCGCTCGCTGGAGCAAAGAGCAGCTGTGTTTGTTTTTTAGCTAAGTAGCTCTGGGGAGCTTGGAGTTTAGCCATTCTTCCGGTTTGTTGTGGACAGGAATTCTGGGATATCTCCTAATACCCTGGAGGTCAATAACAGCGCTTTTGGTGGCCACACTTGATGAGCAGAGCTGCATTACCAGTGCTGCAATCGTTACACCCCAAGAAGACCAGGTGTACAGCCAGCGCTGCAGCCAGGGAGTTGCAGCACTGGATGTGCCTTGCAGGTGTGGACAGTTACTAAGTTGCAGTGCTGTAAACCCACCACCAGCGCTACAACTCTCCAGTGTAGCCAAGCCCAGAGAGTACATAGAGAATAAGAATTGTGTTTTTCTAGAGCTGGTCTAACAAGTCTGATTTGCAAGTATTTTGATGGCTACAGGCGCAAAGTTTAGGTCAATAATATGTGGTCATTCATTATTTGTGAGTGTTCAGATAGCTGCAAGGTATTTGTAAAATATTCATGTTGGCATAAGTGTTTATTCATTGGACAAATTCATGCAAGAATGTTCTTCACTATTTCATTTCTCCTATTTGAGTGTTTCAGTCCTCCAATCAGGGAGCAGAAGCAAAGCCATGTGCTTGGGTGATCAACCAGAGGACATTTTTGAATAGTAAGTAGCTGAAGCAAATAAGTCTGTGAATAACCAGTAAGCTAAAAAATTATTCAAATTCATTAGAAGAACATCAATATTGGTTCGGGATCTATTTGCTAAATAAGTATTATCCATAATGAACAGTTAGCCCAGTTCTACTACTGTTTATATTTCCCTGTTTCTAGACATGGAAAAACTTGTTAAACAGGGTCAGAGTATTTCCAAACACAGGGCACCATTATTAATAATTATATTACAGTATTTCCCTAAAGGTCCTAAGACTCAAATACCATTGTGTGTAAAATATTTTTGGGAAAGGCACTATTATTATCTAAATAGACATGGTTGAGAGGGAAAACAGAGGCACAAAGGATAATTTCAAAGGTGCTTAAGTGACTTGGGAACATAAGTCCCATATTCAAGAGCTTTATGCACTTAGGGGGCCAGATTTTTTAAGGTATTTAGGTGCCTAACTCCCGATGATTATTGGCCCCTAAATGCCTGTCTTTTTTAAAAATGGGACTTATTCCTCTAAGTCACTTAAGTGCTTTGAAAATGTTACCTAAGGTTACACAGTAGGTCAATGGCTGAACCAGTCTTCAAAATCCCAACCCAGTGCCCTATCCACCATATCATGTTTCATTTTAATGGCTGGAAAAAGTGAAATTGAATAATTCAATTGCAGCATTATTTAGACAAGTCTAAATAAAGCTGAATCATTTACACTGTAGTAGCAGCCATACACACCCTATCCCCAAATCAGGACCCAGAGTGCTAGGCAAAATTCAGAGAATGTCTAGGTAAGTTTGTTTCCTAGTGCCTTCTTGAATGTCTCTTTTTGGCTTATGAGATGCAGCCTTTTTGTATTTCCACCATCCAGGGACTGGAGTATCAATATTCCATATTATTTCAGCTGTAGTAAAAGGTCTATGATATTAAAGTTTTTGCCAAGAGGGCAAACAACAGCTAAAGTGTCACATAAGTGTTCCACAGCCTGAACTGGGGAGATTCTGTTGCCATCTAACACCACGAATAGGGTCTACCACAGTCCTGTCTCTTTGAGGGCCAAACAGGAGCCAGTTGAGAATAGGGGAGAGGAGAGTCTTTCCCTGGTTTTCTCAGACCATAGTTAGAGCAAAGCATGGCTTACCTTGGCCAACCCCCAAAGATAAATAAAATAAACAGTAATTCCTTAGCACGGCACTTCGAGATGCGTAAATGAGCCTTAGGAAATAAGTGTGAGAAAGTGCCCTATAGTATAAGGTGGCCTACTTTGACTTAAACCTAGTTGTTTTCATGCTACACTCCTTTCTTTTGGCCTCTCAGCATGGGTTATGCCAGCTCTGATTTCCACTAAACACACTCACCTCTGAGTTTTAGCCCCATTAACCTCTGATTAATGTCCTGTCATAATCCAACAACTCGCATAGTCAGCAAGAGGAGGTCAGGACTCAACACTCGTTGATTTTTAAAGCTGGTGTAGCTAGAAGTGGGTGAAGTTTTTCAACTAAATAGCTTATTCACAAAAAAGTGCAGTTTTGGTCAACCTGAAACTATTCAGAAATCAGACCCAGTTAGTTCTGGTTGGGGAAAAGATTTCCAGGGCTAGCTTCAGAAAGTCCTGTTCGGAGAGGCACTATTTGTAATCCTTAGCCCAGTGGCTAAGGCACTTCCTGGCATGTAGACAGACTCAGGTTTGAATCCCCACTTTGGAGCAACAATTTAAACTCACTTTCCTCCCAAACCCAGGTGAGTGCCCTAAACACCAGGCTATTTCACTCAATCTCTCCTGTTGAGGTTGCTCTGTTTCTTGTAAATACTTAAATATTCACAGGACCCAAGAGAAAAGACTGTTGCCTGGTGATTAAGGCACTCATTTGGAAGGTAGAAGATGTGGATTCAAATCCTTCCTTTGAATCAGAAGAGAGAAGTTATACCAATTTTGGCTCCTTTCACGCACCCAGCAGTAAATGAATGTTGGCAGATGTAAGGGATTCTAAATTACTGTGTCTATATCAGCGTTTTTCTTCAAATTTCTCTCCACTCCACTACCACTGATGCAGCTTCCCCTGAGGCTACAGCATGACTTTAAATGGGAGTTGGATGTCTAACTGCCCTCTGTGCCTTTAAAATCCTCTACCTAAATTTTCTGTTCAGGAAAGAATGACATTGCAACATCTGTGAACAATGATTTTGGGAGCAGCGTGGGTTGTGTTATTTTTGGTAAGGAAGGTCTGTAAATGACACAGATGATGGTTACTTCTAGTTGTTCAGATTGGAATTGTGTGCTTGTGATATGACAGACCTTTGAAGAACCTATCCTATGGGGCATTTTTATGGCAAGGAGCCAGCATGTATTAACATATTGGCAAGAAAGCAAAGCCTTTTTCAAAAATTCTCACAGAAATGAGCTACTAAAGCAATCCTAGCCTGGCACCTTCCCCTTCACTAAAGCTAGTCCTAGCTCTGCTCTCAGTTTAAGGCAAACAGATTTCAATCAGTGTTCTGCATCAATGAAGAGGGATTAATTTTACCGAAAAAAAGTATTAATAGTATTTAGAGGTCCAAAAGGAGCAGTCATGTCCTGTTCTTGGCAGGATTTCTTCATCACCAAGTTAATAGCTTTAGTTTCATAAACTGTTCACCCACAGATATCTTTCAGGGGAGGCAGATGATGAAATTAACTTTCCTTCTAATTTTTCATTAAACAGGACAATAATTTACTTGGATTGCTTCTAGAGTTGTAAGGCCTGTTTCAAGGTGGGAAGGGAAGAAACAGAATACTTTTCAGATTTCAAAATTACGTTTATATATTTTTGATGCTGTGAATTTCACACCATAGGATGTTGGTGCAAGATATCTTGAGCTCTTGTTCTAAATCAAACATTTGCTTTAGTACGGAATTGTACGTATATCTTTTGTTTATGATTAAATGAAATTGAGTTAATCCTGTTAGAATATAAGAACATAAGAACAGCCATACTGGGTCAGAATAAAGGTCCATCTAGCCCAGTATTCTGTCTTCTGACAGTGGACAATGCCAGGTGCTTCAGAGGGAATGAACATAATAGGTAATCGTCAAGTAATCCATCCCCTGTCACTCATTCACAGCCTCTGGCAAACAGAGGCTAAAGATACTTCAGAGCATGGAAAGAATTTTTCTCCAAAAGAAGGAATGCAAGAGTACCAGGAGTTTGCATTCATACTGGAATGATACAGAAAGGTACATTTCACGTTCTACAATACTAACATCTGAATCCTAAATAACCAGATAGTCCTTACATACTATACATATGTTAAGTAAATTTTAGAAGTTTCCCAGAGATTAAGACAATCTAGTTAAAGAAATATAATGAAACTATTTAAGACCATCATGTATGGTCTTCTCAGTGTGTGGTATATTGTGAGATGGTCAGTAGAAAGGTTTTTATTGACAGGTTTTGAATTTGAAATTGGAGGATAGTGAGTAAGGTAAACTCGTCTCTGAAAGAAGTATGAGCAAAAGTAATTCCAACTAGCCAAATCCTTGAGATGATCTAAGCAATATTAATCTAGTCCTTGAAAAGATCTAGGAAGAGAATTTTCTTCTTGGGACTTTTGGCAAATGATTCTTCTTTCTTATGAAAGATTTATCTTCTTAAGAAGCCTTCCCCCATCAGTCTCTTTGTAATGTGAAAAAGAACTGAAAAGCTCAATAAAATATAATCTCTTTATAATTTCTTACATTTTGGAACAGGAAAATCTAATTTAGTTTGAAATTTTTCATACTAAACTTCTGAGGACCTGGCCCTACAAATACAGATTACTGAGCAGAATGCTTGTTAGCACATATACTCCCTTTGAAATTTTTTTTAACCACGAGTATTAAGTATCTTCTAGGACTTTAGTGAATATTGATGAAACCTGACATTCTCTCTGCCTAGCCTAAAAGGCACAGGAGCCATTGCTCTGAGGCTAATGTTAGGACAATTTGCATGAGACACTACTGTAAATGTGCCTTTGAAAAACACACAGCTGTGTTTCATTAGCAAAGAGTGAAGCTGAATCCACTTTAAGTTGAACAAGTGTAATGCTAAGTAACCTCGAGCTCTGCTCTGTCCATGTGGCTGCGCTGCCGCCAGCCCAACTCCTCAGATTCCCTGTTTTCTTGCTGTAACTTCAGTAAAAAGTTCCTCCAGGGAACGTGGGCCCTCTGACTCCAATTACACTGATCAGGATGCATCTTTCCTATTTTACAAACATTTTAATATACACTGAAAAAAACATTTGAACCCCTGATCCCCGCAACCTGTTCCTTTGGTTAGAGGTTTCTAGTGCATAGTGGAGTTGGAGTCTTGTCTTTACCATAGACTCAGCTAGCTACATACTCTTTGAGAAAATTGGGTCTCCTCAACCAGTGACCACTCTAGGAGCAACCTCTCTCTGTCTCCCTATCACCCCTGCCAAATTCTAGCAAATTTTCTCCCTGTGGGGTTGGACTCCAGATGGTTTTCTGTGATGATCTTGGTAGGCTCTCTCTGTGTGTTGTCTGCTGGCTCTTAAGTGTCTCCTGTTCCATCAGATCACTCATCTCTGTTGCGTAGTCACTTTGTATGACCTGGTGCCACTGCACCTTTCATGACTAAGGTGGCCACTCACATGTTCCTGCAGTTCCGAACATTCCAGTACTTCTGGGAATCGTGTGGGCCTGCCCCACCAGGATAACCCCACCCTTGTGTGTCCTTGCACAATGGGGTGCATGAGATCATGCTGCCAGGGGGCAGAGGGTGTCATATTTAAGAGTGTGTCATCTCCACCCCCTCTGGTGTGCTGCCCGGCTCCCGCCGGCATGACCATGCACACATCAGGAATGCACAATTACACTGGAGGAGGTGAAGCGATGTGCTCTTAAAATAGTGGCCCTGGTCTGATACCAGACAAACAAGTCTGGTTTTGTCCTAGTACTGGATGGGGGACAAACCTCTCAAAAAGAGGACTGTCCGGTTTGATACCAGACAGGTAGCCTCCTTACTCATGACTCCATTAGTTCACTCTATAGGAGTCCCTCTAGTGGCTTGATGCTCACAGGATAGCCTGTTTTCAGGGCTGGTAGGTCCTTAGCAGACCTGTCGTACTCTAGCGCCTGCTTTCTCTGATTGTTGGCCATCTTCTTTTGGCAGTATTTCCACCCTTCTGGCTGCAACAGGTCTTTCCTCACTGGTAGCAGAGTTTTGGTCCTTCACTCCATCAGTGCCTGTGTCAGACTGTTTTGGCACCCCTACGATGGGGTATTCTTGTGTATCAAAATGTCAACAAGGGACCACAAGAGACAGCTTTGTGTAACAGTCTCAGAGCAGTTTTCACAGCTGATTCCACCTTACCATTACTCTGTGGGCATACTGGGGAGGTAATGTAGTGGTCAAACTCCTATTTGCGTGCAAATTCCCTGAATTCTTCCCAAACTGGGGTCTGTTGGTGGTGAATACAATGTCCTGAGTGCCTATCTTGCAACATGGGCCTTCAGTTTATCAGTCACTGACTTGCTTCTTGTATCTGACAGGGCACTGATTTTCCAAAACTGAATAGTAGTCCACTGTAATAAAATACTGCTTTTTATAGAAGGTAAATAAATCTGCTCCCACCTTTTCCCATGGTTGGGTGGGCAGCATATGAGGTAATAGGGTCTCTTTTTTCTGGTGGTTATTGCACAACCAACAGATGTCGTGCCCTTCTATCAAGAAGTGGAATTGTTTATTCATTTTTGGCCAGTAAACACACTCTCAAACCCGCCTAAGACACTGGTAAATGCCCAGGTGTGAGGCATGTAATTTTTGCATGTGACAGGGACAACAGCTCTCTGTCCTCAAAATATGATTCAATCCTGCACACTCAGTTCATTTTTAATTTGAAAATACAGTTCTGTGCCTACTGATACTTAGGTTTTGTCTTCTGGCCACTCTGCTAGGATTGCTGTCTTGACTGCCTGTAGTTGGATGTCCTTTTCTGTAGCCGCTTTGATTTCCATCAGCTTCACGGTTGGAACTGGGTGATTGAACCCATTAACATGCTGCACAATGTCCTGATCCTCTTTCCCCAACTTGCTGATGCTGGGTATATATGCCCTGCTTGGGATGTCAGCTAACACCAGTAGCTGTCCTAGAAAATACCTGATTTCTAGTGCAGGTATCGCATCAACATATGCTGCTATCTCTTTGGAGCACATGATTGTCTCCAGGGGTTGGTGATCTGAGGAACCCAGGGCTTCAGGCCAAGTTCCACAGCTCATTCTGCCAGCTGCTGCATTTCAGAGAACTCACCACTCAGACACAGCCACCATGTATTATTCACAACAAATAAAGCTGACATTCTCTCTGCTTAGCCTAAAAGGCACGAGAGTCATTGCTCTCAGGCTAATGTTAGGGTAATTTGCATGAGATACTACTGCAAATGTGCCACTGAAAAACACACAGCTGTGTTTCATTAGCAAAGAGTGGAGCTGAATGCATGTTAAGTTGAACAAATGGAATTTTATTAAACCCCGTGAACTATTCTGTCCATGTGGCTGTATTGTTGCCAGCCCAACTTCTCACATTCCTTCATCTGTTGCTTTTTCAGATGTGCTGCTGCTCTAATGCAGCCTAACAGCAGCAGCAAGAATGTCAAGATGTCCTCTTGCACCTCATTCATCTGGCTATGGGATGAACCTTTCCCCCAAAGATCAAAGTTGGGGCATTCACAAAGAGAAGGTCATTGAACCACTAAAGGTCAGCAAAAACTCTACTTTTAGATTACAGTGAAGGATTCCCTCCATACAGAGCTTTAATATGATCCAACATTGTTACCCAGAGTTTTCAGAATCCAAAGCAGTGATAACTTAATTGTTTGTCTCCTGGTGCTGTCAGGAATAAATCAATGGGGACACAGCTCCTGCATCTGATATATGATTGATACAAACCAGAATGCTTGTACCTAAAACTACTTTTTATTAGATCATAAGCACACATACACAGACATATGCTGTCAGAGCATCTCAAAACATTTATATTTATGTAAAGTTAAGAGATGGTTTAGAGGAATCAACAGCCAGGCTTCCTGGGGTGGGGAGTCTCTCCTTCCATCTAGCTGCTCAAGAACTTAAATATTAGAATCTTGCCCAAAAGAAGTTTCCCCAGACTGCTTCCAAAGCACATAAGAACATAAGAATGGCCATACTGGGTCAGACCAAAGGTCCATCTAGCCCAGCATTCTGTCTTTTGACAGTGGCTAATGCCAGCTGCCCCAGAGGAAATTAACAGAACAGATATTCATCAAGTGTCCATCCCCTGTCGCCCATTCCCAGCTTCTCGAACAAACAGAGGCTAGGGACACTATCCGTGCCCATCCTGGCTAATAACCATTGAGGAATCTATCCTCCATGAATTTATTTAGTTCTTTTTTCAACCTGATTATATTGTTGGCCCTCACAACATCCTGTGACAAAGAGTTCTACAGGTTGACTGTGCGTTATGTGAAGAAATACTTCCTTTTGGTTTTTTTAAACCTGCTGCCTATTAATTTCATTCAGTGACCCTTAGTTCTTGTCTTATGAGAAGGAATAAATAACACTTCCTAAATTACTTTCTCCACACCAGTCATGATTTGATAGATGTCTATCATATCCTCCCTTAGTTAGCTCTTTTCCAAGCTGAAAAGTCCCAGTCTTATTAATCTCTCCTCATATCGCAGCTGTTCCATACTCCTAATCATTTTTGTTAACCTTTTCTGTACCTTTTCCAATTCCAATACATCTTTTTTGGAGATGGGGCGACCATACCTGCACACAGTATTCAAGATGTGGACTTACCATGGATTTATATAGAGACAATACGATATTTTCTGTCTTATTACCTATCCCTTTCTTAATGACTCCCAACATTCTGTTAGCTGTTTGACTGCCCCTGCACACTGACTGGATATTTTCAGAGAACTATCCACAATGACACCAAGATATCTCTCGAGTGGTAACAGCTAAATTAGACCTAATCATTTTATATGTATAGTTGGGAGTATGTTTACCAATGTGAATTACCTTGCGAAAGGGTTTCTGAAAATCTAAGTACACTATATCTACTGGATCTCCCTTGTCCACATGCTTGTTGACCCCCTCAAAGAATTATAGTAGATTTTTAGCATTTTACAAATTTTTCTCCAGACAAAGCACATAACTCATAATAGTCCCTAATAAACTAATAATTTCCTTAGCAACAGCCAATAACAATCCATTATTTTCCTTATCATCAAAGCATTTCTAGTCATAACAACAATAAAGCTTGCATGTCAGAGGCATCTAAAACCAAGGCAGTCCAAACGTTTCTTCTATTTTCATGGAGCCTTAACAGCCTGTCCCAGCCTCTCCTATTATGATAGAAAAACTGCAAACATGCAGGTGCATGACCTTGCCTCTCTTTGTGGTCTTTGGGTTTCAGCTGGCAGTGGTTGAACATGCAAGATGGCTGACTGTCAAATTTTGGGGAACATGCAGGAATATTAAATTTGTGACGAGCTACAACATAAGTCACATGGAAGTCTACTATGTTAATGACCCCTCTCGGCACAGGGAAAAGGTGGCAAGTGGATAATCTGTTGGATTTTTGGGGTGGTTTTGAAAGCAATGTTCTGTCACTCTTACTTTGCATTAGAACAGTGAGGGAACTAGAATTTCTATTTAGCAGGAATTTTTTCAATTTCAAATGTATTTTCATTCTGAATCAGAACAAAAAATATAACATAGCATAAAAAAATCTGGAATAAAAGGTCATTTCAGGCCAATCAAATGGTTTCATTTTGATTTTGTTTTTGATAATATAAAATAAATTTCAAACTGAAAACTATCGAAGTCATTGTTCTAAAAATGTCAATAAAAGTTGTGATTTTATCAAAATGAATTGACAGTGCTTTTATTTGTGAAAATATTCAATCATTAATTTTTTCCTAGCATGCAACTAGCTCTAACAAAAAGCAGGCAATAAACATTCCAGTCCTACAGAAGGAACACTTAGAATTACAGATATATCACACAGGCCCACACACAGAGCCTAGCAACCCAGTACATAGCAGCCTGTGTGATTAACTCCATTTATTTGCCATGGAGTTAATTTTATTCTCCATTGTTGTCGATAAGACACCAACCATGAACATGAAATACACTTAAAATTAGTTAGAATTGTATTCTCCAACTGCACAGAAAACATCTTCTGTTGTTGTTAAAGTGTTAAGAGAATAAGTGTGTTCTTTAAAATCAGTGCATTTCACTGCACTTTCAGATTTCTACATTTTTCACTTGCTTTCTTTCATTAATGCAAAGAAATTACAAGTTTTCTGATGTCACCTGAATAATGTTGCCAGTGTGAAAGCAAACAATGATAATTTTCTTATCTGATAATTACTGGATCTCACATATCCTGCTCGGTGTTCTTCTTACATTGAACACCATTGATATCAGCACTTACTATTACACGATGTCTCATTTGCACACCACATTAAACAGAGTTTGTAAGAAAATGTTCCTAATAACTAAGAGGCTATTCACTGTCAATTAACTACATACTTTCTGTCACCTAATGGGTGTCTTAACAACATAATTTACTTTAAATGTACTTCCTTTAGATTCCCTTAGGGGTACATTGTCTGTAGTCAGACATAGGGCCGCCCAGAGGATTCAGGGGGCCTGTGGCAAAGCAATTTTGGGGGCCTTTTCCATAAAAAAAAGTTACAATACTATAGAATACTATATTCTCATGGGGGCCTGCTGGGGCCTGGGGCAAATTGCCCCACTTGCGCTCCCTCCCTCCCCCGGGCGGCCCTGGTCAGACAAGCTGCAAGTGCACATAGTTACTGATCACTGCTGTGCTGACTTTTTAACTACATAATATAAGAAAAACTATATTAAAATGACATCCAGAGCCTGATTTAAACTATCTAAAACAAGATGTTTCAGATAAGGAGGATTCTGTCCTTCACTTACCTCAATGGGACTCAGTACTACAGAGCCCAAACTGTATATGACTTAACAGAGATTTCAATCACTGAATGCTACCAGGTGAGTTAAGGATGGAACTAGATTCTCCACTCCTGTGAAAATCTGGAGTGGCTCAGTGGAGTACAGAATTAAGACCTTAATGTTCACCCAATTCAGCAGAGCACATGGATAACTTTAAACGCATCCCTGTAAAGCAAAGAACTTAAGCACATTTGAGTTCCATTGATGTCAACTGCTGTTTTGAATCAGGGCCATAACTGTGACATTTCCTCTTTTGGTTAGGTACATCAAAGTCATAGTATCATTTACACTCGTTCATTAGCCCATCCATTTATAAGCCGACTCCCCAAGATGGATAAGTAAAAATAGCAAAAACAGTATGACCCTTTCATAAGCGGACCCTATATTTTAGGGGTTGGAAAACTTTGGTTCTGTTGTAAGAATGCAATGATATATGCCGTGCACTGACATATATGAGTGGATTCTTAAAACACAAATGTGTACTTCCCTGCTTTAATATTACAACTAACAAGAAACTAAATTAGTTTTTTTATAAATATATTATTACTTTGATGTAATCAACCAAAAGAGGAAATTTATATATCTATATATATTGCATGTAGATCAACACGGGACCCAAATTTAAGGGCAAATTCTGCTCTCTGAATATATATACCTGACATGGCTACTGATGGCACTGGTATTTGTGCATACATATGAAAGCAGAGTTTGACACAAACTTAAAATTTCAGGAACAGTCAGTTTATGAGAGATTCAAAACCTGGGTCTCTACGTTCTGGAGTAATAATTAACATATGAGTTTCACACATGGGCCTGGATCATGCAAGCAACTGCATGTGGGCAAGCCCGATGTCCATGCTGATTTCAACTGATTTCAATGGGACTCTGTCTATGTGAGACAAGTTGCAGCATCAGAGCCCAGTGTGGTAGCCCAAACTGTTAAAAGCTTTACAGGAACAGGACAAGATAAACCATGCAGCATCTGTGGAACCAACTATTTTAAGTAGTTATTTAGTACTGATACCCCTCAGCATTAAACATTCTGTGAAAGTTAATACCGTACGCTGTTCTGTTATCTTTATTAGATGTATTTGTGATAATTCTCAAAGCCATGTTATTCATTTGAGGCACTCTGCTGAGCCAAGCTTGTCTGCTGGATCTGTTAGGAATTCCAGATTTATTGGCACTGAAATTCTGGATCCTCCTCGTTAATCTTTTTAAATATTGCTGTAACCAACAACCTGTCAACTAGTTGTAACCAGTCAACCTGTGGAACTCCTTGCCAGAGGATGTTGTGAAGGCCAAGACTATAATGGGTTCAAAAAAGAACTAGATAAATTCATGGAGGATAGGTCCATCAATGGCTGTTAGCCAGGATGGGCAGGGATGATGTCCCTAGCCTCTGTTTGCCACAAGGGGGGAATGGGCGACAGGGGATGGATCACTAGCAGATTACCTTTTCTGTTCATTCCCTCTGAAGCACCTGGGCTGGATGGACTTTTGATCTGACCCAGTATGGCCATTCTGATGTTCTAGTTGCTTTGACATTACTTTGTTAAATATTATTTTTCCTATTAACTACAAAGGGGGCCACTAGACAATAACAGGGCGATTGAAAGATATATGGCTCAGGTAAATGGCAATACTTTTGAGATTAAAATACAATAATAACGTACAGGCATCTTGAGTGCCAAGATGTGGCCATTTTTGAAAAATGAAAAAGTATTTCTTGAGAGATCTCTTCTATAATTACATTTATTTCCTACAGGTTTGATCCTGCTTTCACTGGAGACACGCAAGAGTTTTACCATGGATTTCAGCACTAGTTCAAGATAAAGTTAGAAAAGAAATATGAAACAACCTCCTGTCAGTACCCTCCTTGCCTTCCTCAATCCCCAGGTTCTCTGTAAATGGACTAGGTCTTTGTGAAGCAACGTTTGTATCACCTGATATGTAGTTGGCGTTAGGCTTGGGAATTGTTCTGACTACTTGATTTTCTTCTCCTAATAGTGAAAGACATCCACATGTCTATGCTGATTTTTATCAAAGGCTGCTGACAGATTTAATATCCTTAAACAGAAAGTTTTGTTGTCTAGACACAAGTGCTATTGAGCTATTTCACACTCACTTTTCCAGAAGGCCCCAGAGTGGTATGTGTCACTGTTTACCTCTTCTAAGGAGCTATATTTTGTGTGTGTGTGCGGGGGGGAGTTTAAGAAGTTCAAAATCTGGGGCTTTTACCGTAGATCCCTGCGCTTCAAATCCTAGATAGTGCTGGACCTAGTACCGCCCTTTTACATCCGCAGCAGGTCAGATATCAGTAGGCACCTAGGATATTTTCCTCTGGATTGGGATCTCCCTACAGTAATCCATGCCTTTGTGATTTCTAGCTTTATTTCTACCTGAGGCTACCCTTGAAGGGCATTCAGAACGAGCAGCTGGCACAGTGTACAGCTGTTGAGGAGACTCTCAAGAATACAAAGTTCTCCAGGGGATTTCCTCTTGGAAGCAGGGCTTCCCTCTGACCTTGCTTCTGATTCTGTTTACTTGATGGGCCTTCTGGCTAACTGCTTCAGTCAGCTCCTATTTGGGCTCCTTAGCTCAGATTCCTGGGCCCACTCTTTTAGTTTCTCAACTTCTTTGGGCCTATTTGCCCCTCTTTCCTCAAAGCCCTGTTTGCTCTGATGATTTGTTTCATTGGATGGGCTTCAATTTCTCAGTGCCTTTGGTCTGCCACTGCTGCTGGTTTCCCAATTTGACCTCTTGAATTATTCCATATGTGCGTGCACACAGAGTGAGGGAAGAGACAGTCTTGTCCTGGTAAACTAAGTTGACTCAAGTAAGTCCCCAACCCCAACTTGTATCCCTCTGTGCAGTTCCGTTCCATCAGCTTTTTTTTCATGTCAGTTAGTTCCCTGCACGCTAAAAAAGAAATGGGGAAAGTATAGAATTTTGAAGTGACATCTGGAAAGGTTTTCTTGCATAACAAAAACAAGAAGAATTATTTCTTGGGGAAAGAAGAGGAGGAGATTTTCAGAGCCAACCTCACTTCTCTCATCTCCTGATATGCTCACTTGATATATTAATAAGCCTGTAGTTTATGCAAACTTTTAGCATAAAATAGTATCAAATGTCTTCAGAGGAAAAAAAATCAATTACAAAACGCAGGCCCCAGCTGAAGGCTACAGTGGGTTAAATTGTGATTTATTGAGCCAATGCACAATTATTTTATTTTCTATGACAACTGCTGTATTTTAGTCATGGCACCTTGATGAAGGGCTGTGATAGCATCTCAAAAACTGCTGCTCGGTAATGGACCAATTTGTACGGGAAGTGACAGTAGGAGAATCAACAAGATGTTTTGTGTAGTATTTGATAATGTCTCAGGCTTATTAATGTAAATGTTGGACCATTTAGTCTTCATGTCAGTCATTTTTCTTCTGGTTATTGAGAGCACATGAAATGAAGTTATACTTCATCCATATAAAAGCAGTTGGCAGACGAGCTTTAAAAATATGTTCCCAGGGGATAAAAATAACAAAACGTTATAAAGTTTTATGTGCTTATTTTTGTTTTTCACTCACACAAGGAATTTTGAGGGAATTAAAATGGCCGCTCTTATGTTCTTAATGTTTGTAAGGCCCTTCAGAGATGAAACATGCTATGGAAGTGCAAAGTGTTATTTTTGTTTATCCAGTTTCTCCAGAACTAGAAGGGTAGATTAGAGTAGCCATTTTGGAGAAAGAAAAAGGATTTCAGAGTAACCCGGTACTAGAAATGATTATCTCCATTTCTGTCTAGATGTGATCAATCATTTTAATTAACCTTTTTACTGAATAAATTGTTTTAAAAGTTTGAGTAGTGAGATAAAGAGGGCAGACATCAGATCATTCCTTATGTGATCACTCAGGTTCCTCATGACCTACAATACAAATAGATTAGATAACTGAAGATTTGCATCTGACGAAGTGGGTATTCACCCACGAAAACTCATGCTCCAAAACGTCTGTTAGTCTATAAGGTGCCACAGGATTCTTTGCTGCTTTTACAGATCAGACTAACAAGGCTACCCCTCTGATACTTGAAGGTTTTATTGGCTCTTTTTCTGTACAAAGGCTTTACATTTACTTTTTGTTACTAGAAATTGTTCAGCAAGCACTGGATGCAAATATATTTCAGTCTGTAGGTTATTTACCAGCCATTCAGTTAATCTCCATGCACCTTTACAAATCCACTCCCAAACACCCCCATTTGTCTGCCTCCTATAGTAGAGAAGTTGATGACTCTGGTTATGGTTTTATATTTCTGGCTATTTGATTCTTAGCACTTTGATGCACCCACTATGTAACTTATGCTAAGACCTGGTAAACCAGCTGCAGTCTGACATTCTTTGTGTCCTGTCTCATAGTATTATCACACCCCATAGTGTGTGAAATGGTCTACAAAATGTAGAAAAGAAATGGCACTTGTCCCAGTAGGCTTGCCTTTTTGTTTATTTCCTTTTTTTTAACCTTCCCCTAATGCGTTCCCTAATTCTACTATTCTTTTGCTCTTCATCCTGTATTTTGTTTCACTTCTTCTCTCTCCTGCAGTGACAACTTGATGTCTCATTTTTCTATATTGGCTAATTTTTCCACTCCTCAGCTCTAGTTTTTCCCCTGCTCTCCAGTTTATTCTTCTTCTCCCAGATCCAGTTCTCCCTCCCTCCAATTTCCTTCTCCATCCTCAGTTCTCACCCCTTTTTTTGAGTTTGGCAAGACGTCTCCGCTCTCTGCTAGGTCATGCCTCCCTCAGCTTCTTCTATTCCACCACAAGCTATCATGTGACATCATGCTTCACTCTCCAGGCTAATCCTTACAATAGTGACTGCAGGAGGGAAGTGACAGGTACCACTCCCAGGAAGGTTGAGCACACATGCAGCTACACCCCTGGTCACATGGTCATTGTGGTACTTCTGAGGTTTTCCCGCATCCTCTGGATGTGGCCTACACGTTAGGAATCCCTGAAATAAGATTTAGATTATGTTTAGGATTTCTACTTTTCTGTGCACAGGAGAAGTGCCAGATTCCTCCCCTACCTGTGTTACTTTTACAAGTTCTGTTCCTCCCATCATAGGCATTAATGCTATTAATGGAAATGCCACCTGTGAAACAAGGAGCAGCCTCAGAGTAGAACCAGAAAACATTTTAGTTGGAAACGGTTAATACATTAAAAAAAAATCCATAGTAGAACTGGCTACTTTACTAAGTATGATCTAATTAGTTGAAATCTGAATAAGGAGGAGTGACACAAAAGTGCTCTACCTTATATATATATTAATAGGTGGTTCTCAAGAATATGCAGAATTGTTCCTACAAAATTTGCAACCAATAAAATGTCTTGCTGTTGACTACTGCAAATGTCTTCCTTCAAGGATCCGTACAAAGTCAGCTCTTAACAAGGAAAGAAAGCACAGTATGAACAGCCTACACATTATGGAGAGATGGAAGCTGCTCCTTATTTACATAGCCATATACAGGGTTATTTTAGCCCTCCCTATGAGTTTGGCTTAAAAATGGCAGGAGTTATGCTGAAGGGAGAAGTGAATGCTTCTGGTGTTTGTAGAAAACTAGACAAACACTTTTTGAGTTACATGTCATTTAAAAGTTACTCATTTAGAGATTTTGACTTCCATCCTGGTACTATCTCAACAATGGGTCAATACACGCCATTAATTCAGTAATCTGGGAAACCCCTCTATCATAGTAAGGTATTTTAAAAGTATAAGTCTGGGAGGATCCAGTTAAGTGAAAGTTATGAAGTTTTATACCAGCTGAGATATAGCCATTTATCTTCATTTACCTACACAAGAGAAAGAGTAATTAATTTCAAAAGCTAAAAAATAAATAAAAAATAAATAAAAATTAAGCTAATTAGAAATATCCTTTCCTGTCACATGCTTGAAGATTTGTGAAAGTAAGGAAATAACTATTGGAACACATCGGAAATCTACACTACTTTGCAATACCCCTCCCCAAATAAATAAAAAAATGACTTGTTATTTTGGAGCTCAATTTGAAACTTCTTAAAGAGACCCAATTAAAAAAACAAACAAACAATTCAATAATATTGACAGCTGATGATCCATCCTCAAAGTCAGGCCTCTTTAGGGTGTTTCAATGGCTCACAAGATGTTTTAGAATCAATAGTTGCATCGTGCGAGACAGCCCAGGCTGGAGAGTTAAGGGCGCACCGTGGTCCCACAGTTCCAGGTTGTACCCTGGGCATCCCATAACAGTACCTTCCCCTCCCACCACCAAACACTCCCTCAAAGTCAAATTGCTCCATCAATCCCAATGAGCAGATCCTCCAGTGTCATTCACTATCTCCCCATACTGTCCCTGGGATGCTGCTCCTGGGCCCTGGGCAGAATGGGTTTACTCTCCTCAGCCTAAGGTTCTACCAATTCAGTTCTAAGAGCAGCATTATATTTTTTTTCTTACCTCAGACAGCACGTAAGAAATCTCCCCACCTAACGCATGGAAGGCCACTATATTGATATTTTCCCAGCATTTCAGGACTGTGATCGTTTCAGTATCCTGGGTTCTCAGACAACTCTTGCAGCCCCTGGGAAAGAAGCAGCTACTGGAAATGGAGTATTTATTTCAGGGGCAATGTTAAGAGTTCTCCATTTCTTCTAAGGCAGGCCATCATTTAGAGATTATAACAGTTCTGAAAGAACCCCACTGGGAGAGGGAGGTGGCTTTCCAGTCCCGTGGTGAGGAATTCGGCAGTCTATGCCAGAGAGATATTGCACTACTTGTCACCCCTCTATATAATTGCCAAGTGGAGGGGGTTGGGGAGCTTTGAAAAAGGACTAAGCACATTTGTGCTCCTGTTGAACCTTAAGAACCAGTTGGAATTTCTGCTGCACCAGAAATTTGCTGATACACGCTTACAGGACTAGGAGGCAAACAGAATATAGTCTAAGATAGCAGATGAAGCCTGAATGGAAGGGGAGAAGTGAAGCACTGCAAATGCCCATTTGCCCCAAAACCAGCCCCTGCAGCACCAGGAAATCTGTTCTCTTCATCCAGCCAAGAATGGAGAAAGGAACAGGAAAGAAAGTAAGTGACATTGCAACTGTCCTGTGCTCCATGAACTTTCCAATCAAGACCACAAGCCATTCACCTCCCCACTGCAAAGAGACAACACATTATGTTTGTGCAGCTCCTGGAGCGGATCCCTCACCCACTCCTAGCAGCACGGCTCCAAGCGGGGAGATGCCAGAGAGTAGGGCATGGGAATGATTGAATGCACTTGTACTGTGACCAAGGAATGTTCCAACACCCTTCTGAGAAGCAAAGGTTCCCCTTCTTCTTACCACGCACAACTGACTCCTGCCCCAGCATGGCTCCTGTTTGTAAAGTGGGGTGTACTGAAGTGAGCATTTGTGATCTTGAAAGGAGTAGAAAATAGCTGTAACTTTGGAGAACCATTAATCTTGTATAAATGGCCTGTCCTCAGGCCAGACCTTTCTACCCCTCCTCCACACACTGTGAGCCCATTGGCTGACCAACACACAGACCCAAGGGCAGTACGATGGTTTGCTGATATTTGATTCTAAAGTTTCTGCCAAAAAGCTTTATAGTGGTTTGTGGTAACTCAATAAATGTTGAATTTACAGCTGTGCCTTTGTCAGGGACCATTGGGAGGAGGGAAATGGTGGCCTTCCTGTCTGGCATGCAGCCCTGGAGAGAGTGGGAGGGGATGTTGGTGAGGTTTAAGCTTACCAGCCTTGTGTTCCAGTTCCTGCTGAGTTTCTCAGTCTTCCTCTGACTCCAGAGAGGGGCTTGCTGAACCAGTTCCTGAGGGTAGAGGTGCAGGGTAATGTGCTTCTCTGCTTCCATGGCCTCCTCCTCTGGTTCTTTTTGGGCCTCCTCCACAGTCTCCACTGCCTCCACGCCCTGGACTTCATTGGCAGCGTCAGACAATGAGGCGAGCAGGGTTGAGGAAGGGGTTGTGCATCACCTCAAGGTCAGTACTGGGAGCCCTGGAGAGCATCCTGTCCAGCTCCCTGAAGAATGGGCATATTAGGAGACCCCTCCTGGAGCAACTGCTGGAGTATTTTGCCTTCCAGTATCAGAGTCTCAGGTGCTTTATCCATTCCTGGCACTGGGCCAGAGTGCAGTGAACACCCCCCTGTGCCAGCTTCTCTGAAACCCAGGATGGGTGGAAGTTTCAGTGCTGCAGGAGAAGTTGTGGAGGACAGTAAACTCTGACCACACACTGATGAGCACCTGGTCGTGATTGGCTGCCAGGCAGCTGCTCTCAGACCATGTTCCACATTCACATATACTGGTCAAAAAAAGAGTGCAGTGGGAAACGGTTGTGAAGCACAATTCACTACCACCAGTGAGAATGGGGTGGCCAAGGACCTTTATAGATTCGGGTAACCATTAGGCAGGAGAAGGTTCCAAGCATTGTGGGAACAGGGCTGGAGCCGGTCGTTGAGCTCAGGACATGCCCCTTATTCCCTATCCACATTACAAACTGGCACGGGTACATTGCGGTGCAACAGCCCAAGGCATGTTCATACCCCTATCCCTCAGGAGTGCTAATGTTCTTGCCCTGTACACTCCTTGAACCCCCATGTTTCTGGGGTTTAGATGTGGACAACAGGGGGGTTCTGGCACAACCAGGTGTTTGGACCAATGTCTAGTCACCAGTGTTGATATAGCCTCAGTTGTGTACCATGCAGTAGAGACAAATGGTTTCAGCTGCATCCTTTGTTGTGTATCAGGCACCAAAGCAGGGCTGTTGACATGCTGGCCCTGAGAACACTGCTGTGTACAGTGACAGGTTTCCCCCAGGATGCCACCTGGAACTGGCATTCCACCGAGCCCTCTGACCCACCAGCCAGGGCTCCCTCTCACACTGTGCTGCTGTGACAAGCTGTAGACTGCTCCAGTCCTATATTCCCCCTAACCAAAGAAATTTCTGCCCCTGTGTCTTCCCATCCCAGGTGTTCTCTGCCATTAATCCTGACAGCCTTTATGTGTTTCATGCCTGGCTGGGAAGAGGCTACTATTACAACTCCTGTATGGTAAGTGGCAGTTGCCTGACATCTCTCTGTGCTCAGGGTAGCAGCATTCCCACGAGTTGCTTGCTGCCTGTTCCCTGCCAGCACAAGACATTCATTCCTTAGGTGCTGAGTGGAATTCCAAAGATGGCACCTTCTGGGTTCCTCTGTTTTTACAGGAGATTTGGGATGGGGACTAGAGGAATTGTTTTGGGGAGGTGAGTGTCCAGCATCCTGACCACCCTCCTTCTTCCCAGGGGTAAAACGGGAACCCTGCTTTTCACCAGGTTTAAACCCCTCTATCTGTGGTTTGCTTGCAACAGATGCCTGTGTTTGCTCAGAATCATCAGCTAGAGATGCCATTTAATCCATAGTTTTCACTTTTTAGTCCCATAAACACTGTTTCACATCATCTCTACATATATTTAAGAAATGTTCCTGAACAACAAGGTCACACATTCCTTCAAAGCTTGTAACACCTTTTCCCTTTACCCACTTTTCCATTAAATCTTTCATCTGCCATAGTACTCATCCCAGCACTCCTCTTTAGGCATCTAAATTTTACTCTGTATGTTTCAGGTGTAATCTGAAACTGTTTTAAAACCATTTTCGTGAATTTACTGTAATCTGAAGCATCTCCAATTGGCATCTTATTGAATATATCCAGAGCTTTACCAGTCACCTTTGCAACCAAAATGGGCATCTTTTGGTCCTCAGGAATCTTAAGTACACACAGCATCTCAAAGGTGATAAAATATTCAACAATGTCCCCTGTCTCACTGCATGAAGGACACAACCGTTCCCATTTGTGGCTTTTTGGAGAGGTGGGATTCACTGGAGCATAGGGGCTCTAGTTCTGCTCCTCTATCAACTCCAGCTGGTGCGTCCCTCTCTCTTTCCTTTTCCTCCATGGCTAGTTTCTCAGCCTCAATTTCTTTGTCAGCCTCTATCTGACCAAAACTCTCTGGTGTGCAGTTTTTTGCCTTGCATTCTCTGTCTCAATTTCCAGCTATTTTAATTCCATAAGTCTCATGTGTTCTTTTTCTCTCTCTTCTGCCTGCAATCTGCACAGCTCCAACTTTGTAATAGTTTCACTTTCATTCATTTTGCTGCTTTTCTGTCCCTACTGCCTGAAATAAACAAACAAAAAATAACAAACTAGTAACCTCTTTGACTGATCTCTAGCCAGGGGCGGCTCCAGGCCTCAGCATGCAAAGCGCATGCTTGGGGCGGCATGCCGCGGGGGGCACTCTGCCGGTTGCCAGGAGGGCGGCAGGCAGGCAGCCAGCCTTTGGCGACATGCCTGCGGAGGGTCCGCTGGTCCAGCAACTTCAGGAGGTCCACCGAAGCCGCGAGACCAGAGGACCGTTCGCAGGCACACCTGCGGGAGGTCCATCGGAACCGCGGGACCGGCGACCGGCAGAGCACCCCTCCCCCCGCAGCATGACACCGTGCTTGGGGCGGCAAAATGTCTAGAGCCACCCCTGTCTCTAGCCACCACACTTAAAATCTTCACCAATGTATGAAGTGCAAATCTCACTCAGAACAACAATCTGTACATTTCATGCTGTTAGACTATGCCTCCTGGAACTGGAATATCAATGAGCCCTCTGCCTCACCAGCCTTGGTTCCCCCTCAGCACTGTGTTGCTGTGACAAGCTGTGGACTGCTCCTGGTCCTACATTTCCACCAGCATACACACAGGCAGGGACACACCCAGCTGCAGTTACAAGCAGGCTTTGGCCAGCCACTGCACGACCCAACAATAGAGAGGCTATAGCCAAAATAATCCCCAGTTTACCAGCCTAGGATCCCCACCCCCAGAGTTGTACCATCCTGCCCTGCTCGAAACCCCAACCAGTATGAATTTATTACCCGGTTTGCCCATCCCTCAATGTGGAGAAGAATATGCAACAAACTTGTGTTAACCAAGCTGAGATTTTTCCCCCCAACACTTCACTTAAAGGCACACTGTTTAGGTTAAAACATAAAACAAGTTTATTAACTACAAAAGGTACACTGTGGTCTGTGTAGTATGTAGATAGCAGTGGATTTTTTACCTTTAGTCTATTGGGTATGATGTCCATCCATTTGCATTTGGAAAGGAAGATGATATCTGTCTGTATTTGTGCAAGTTTCTTCATGAGGTTGATGGATTTCCACTCCATACGGCTAAATGCAGTGCCTACACGGGAGGTCCACTTCCTAGACACCACGGTGCAAATAAGTGATGGTCACATTACCACCACTTAATACCAAAAACCTACTGACCGCTATGCCTACCTTCATGCCTCCAGCTTCCATCCCAAGCACATCACACGATCCATTGTCTACAGCCAGGCACTGAGGTACAACCGCATCTGCTCTAACCCCTCAGACAGAGACCAACACCTACAAAATCTCCACCAAGCATTCTCAAAACTACAATACCCGCACAAGGATATAAGGAAATAGATCAACAGAGCCAGACGTGTACCCAGAAGCCTCCTACTGCAAGATAAACCCAAGAAAGAAACCAATAGGACTCCACTGGCCATCACATACAGTCCCCAGCTAAAATCTCTCCAACGCATCATCAGGGATCTACAACCCATCCTGCACAATGATCCCACACTTTCACAGGCCTTGGGTGGCAGGCCAGTCCTCGCCCACAGGCAACCTGCCAACCTGAAACATATTCTCACCAGTAACTGCACACCGCACCATAGGAACTCTAGCTCAGGAACCAATCCATGCAACAAACCTCAATGCCAACTCTGCCCACATATCAACACCAGCGAAACCATCACAGGACCTAACCAGATCAGCCACACCATCACCGGTTCATTCACCTGCACGTCCACCAATGTAATATATGCCATCATATGCCAGCAATGCCCCTCTGCTATGTACATCGGCCAAACTAGACAGTCGCTACAGAAAAGGATAAATGGACACAAATCAGATATTAGGAATGGCAATATACAAAAACCTGTAGGAGAACACTTCAACCTCCCTGGCCACACAATAGCAGACCTGAAGGTGGTCATCCTGCAGCAAAAAAACTTCAGGACCAGACTTCAAAGAGAAACTGCTGAGCTTCAGTTCATCTGCAAATTTGACACCATCAGCTCAGGATTAAACAAAGACTGTGAATGGCTTGCCAACTACAAAACCAGTTTCCCCTCCCTTGGTTTTCACACCTCAATTGCTAGAACAGGGCCTCATCCTCCCTGATTGAACTAACCCCATTATCTCTAGCTTGCTTGCATATATATGCCTGCCCCTGGAAATTTCCACTACGTGCATCCAATGAAGTGGGTATTCACCCACGAAAGCTCATGCTCCAAAACGTCTGTTAGTCTAGAAGGTGCCACAGGATTCTTTGCTGCTTTTACAGATCCAGACTAACAGGGCTACCCCTCTGATAAAAGATAGATAGATATAAGTGATAGCAAACAGACCAAAGCAGATTACCTAGTAAATAAACAAAAACACAAACTGAGTCTAAGATACTAAAATGGTTGGATATGAATTAGCAACTTCTCCCTCTGACTGATGATACAAGCAGACTTGCAGATTCTCAAGGCACAAGCTGTACTTGTTTTGCAGCTTGGGCTCCCCACCCCCATTCCAAGTCCTTTTCTTTCAGGTCTTCTTTCAGATGTTCAGTTGTGGGGGAGTGAAGAACAACAGATGATATCACTCCCTGCCTTAAATAGCTTTTCCATATGACGGGAACCCTTTGTTTCAAACTTGGTTCCCAGACCAGTTTGTGGAAAAATACAGGTACCTAAAATGGAGTCCAAAGTCACATGGTCTGGTCACATGCCCTTGAAGTGTCATAGCAGCTATTACTTACAGGCTGGCCAAAATATGTACGGAAAGGCTAAGCTATTCCACAGCCCATTGTCTTTGTTGATGAGCCATTAGCACCATCTGGCTTCTCCATTTTTGTACCTGAAAAGCTGACTGTGGTGTTTTCCAGAGTAAGCCCATTTGAAATACAGATACACAGTTGATATTCATAACTTTAGATACAAAAATGATACATGCATACAAAGAGGATAATCATAATTTTTCAAATGACACTTCACAAAACTCATCTTGTACAAATTGCACCATAATTGTGTCATAGATTCATAGATTCTAGGCTAGGGACCAATGTGATCATCTAGTCCGACCTCCTGCACAAAGCAGGTCACAGAATCCTACCCATCCACTTCTATAACAAACTCCTAACCTATGCCTGAGTTATTGAAGTCTTCAAATTGTGGTTTGAAGACCTCAAGCTGCAGAGAATCCACCAGCAAGTGACCCATGCCCCATGCTGCAGGGGAAGGTGAAAAACCTCCAGGGCCTCTGCCAATCTGCCCTGGAGGAAAATTCCTTCCCGATCCCAAATATGGCGATCAGGTAAACCCTGAGCATGTGGGCAAGACTCACCAGCCAGCACTCAGAAAAGAATTCTCTGCAGTAACTCAGATTCCATCCCATCCAACATCCCATCACCAACCACTGGGCATACTTATCTGGTGATAACCAAAGATTAATTGCCAAAATTAGGCTTTCCTGTCATACCATCCCTTCCATAAACTTATCAAGCTTAATCTTAAAGCCAGATATGTCTTTTGCCCCTACTACTTCCCTTGGAAGGCTGTTCCAGAACTTCACTCCTCTAATGGTTAGAAACCTTCGTCTAATTTCAAGTCTAAACTTCCTAGTGTCCAGTTTATACCCATTCGTTCTTGTATCTACATTGGTACTAAGCTTAAATAATTCCTCTCCCTCTCTAATATTAATCCCTCTGATATATTTATAAAGAGCAAGCATATCCCCTCTCAGCCTTCTTTTGCCTAGGCTAAAGAAGCCAAGCTCTTTGAGTCTCCTTTCATAAGGCAGGTTTTCCATTCCTCGGATCATCCTAGTAGTCCGTCTCTGAACCTGTTCCAGTTTGAATTCATCCTTCTTAAACATGGAAGACCAGAACTGCACACAGTATTCCAGGTGGGGTCTCACCAGCGCCTTATATATCGGTACTAACACCTCCTTATCTTTGCTGGAAATACCTTGCCTGATGCATCCTAAAACCGCATTAGCATTTTTAACGGCCATATCACATTGGCAGCTCATAGTCATCCTGCGATCTACCAATACCCCAAGCTCCTTCTCCTCCTCTGTTGCTTCCAACTGATGCGTCCCCAATCTATATCTAAAGCTCTTATTATTAATCCCTAAGTGCATGACCTTGCACTTTTCACTATTAAATTTCATCCTATTGCTATTACTCCAGTTTACAAGGTCATCCAGATCTTCCTGTATGGTATCCCGGTCCTTCTCTGTGTTAGCAATTCCCCCCAGCTTCGTGTCATCCGCGAACTTTATTAGCACATTCCAGCTTTTTGTGCCAAGGTCAGTAATAAAAAGGTTAAATAAGATTGGTCCCAGAACCGATCCTTGAGGAACTCCACTAGTAACCCCCTTCCAGCCTGACAGTTCACCCTTCAGTACGACACGTTGTAGTCTCCCCTTTAACCAGTTCCTTATCCACCTTTCAATTTTCATATTGATCCCCATCTTTTCCAATTTGACTAATAATTCCGCATGTGAAACCGTGTCAAATGCCTTACTGAAATCGAGGTAAATTAGGTCTACCGCATTTCCTTTGTCTAAATAGTCTGTCACCTTCTCAAAGAAGGAGATCATAATCCTATCCCATGATGAATATGGGATGTACCGTCACATGTACATGTTCTTAAATTACAGCGGCAGCAGGAAAGTAGGGATGGTCACTGGCAAAAAGAGCTGTGGCCAGAATTCAAGCCATTGAACCAAATGCACATAGACAGACATATGTTTGCTCCTGTTTCTCCACCACCACCTCCAACACATGTTAATGAGAAATACA
The DNA here is from genome assembly GCF_007399415.2 of Gopherus evgoodei. Lineage (NCBI taxonomy): Eukaryota > Metazoa > Chordata > Testudines > Testudinidae > Gopherus > Gopherus evgoodei. The sequence continues at coordinate 121,197,551 of NC_044322.1, forward strand.
AGGGAGCACCCACAGGCTGCAGAGCCCATTTCAAATGAGAGCACTCAGCACAGGGCAACCACAGACTGTGCAATGACAAGACTAAGCTACACTGTGCTGCAGCACTATGCCACAGTTTTACGGATTGCCTGTGGACAAGCCAGTAACCATGTACCCATTCAATACTTCATGGAGCTGGTTAGAGATGACATCAGTACAAATAAATCTGAGTGAGTAGGCAGCTGGTGTGCTGTAACCACTGATTATCACGATATTCTAACAGAGAGGGGGAGCATGAGGAAACTGATTTTCTGTGGTATGCACCTGTTGCCTTTCATCTTATTCAATATTAAGTTTTCTAGGGCTGGGACGATCTTTCCATTAAAGGTATGTAGTAGGCCTAGTGCAGTTGGGCTGAGTACTCTAGGCACATCCACAATACAAGTCATAATCCTGGAACTGATGGCTGATCAACATAGTTGATGGCTGTTGTAGGCTTCACCTGGCCCCAGCAGGCCAAGTGGACAGACGGTAACTCAGTCACCCAAGAGTCTTGGGATGGCTTTGCTGAGCAATCTGAGGGCCTGGTGGCCAAGTTGAAGTCTGCTGCCCTGCCTCCCCCTACTACCCAGCACACCCTGGGTTCTTTCAGTCAGCCAGGGGATTGGTGAGTGGACCTGAGCCCCCCTCTCCACCGTGGCCCAGCCCAGGGCCCAAGGCAGAAGAGGAAATCTCTCAGTCCCCTCTAGCTGGTACATCAGACCAGCCTTCCCTGCTCTCTCTTCAGTTTGGACCTGGTCCGAGCACTCAGCTTCCATCTCAGCAGAGCTTTCCTCCCACAGTCTCAATAATTCAGACACTTAGTTGGGGCTTCCCAGCTCCCTTTTTAGAGAGCAATTTTTCCAGTTGCCAGAGAAAAGGGGAGGACAAAAGGGGTCAGGGCCCTTGGCTCCCAGTCAGATGGTCTTACTCACAGTCTGAACCGTTCCCCTGTAGATCCTTGTGTCCCAGAAGCTACAGCCTGACTACTTTTTTGCAGACAGACAATCTCTTCTTCATTCACCCATGCTGGACTGTCAGAGTCCCTTAAGCAGGTCCTCTGGTTGGAGCATGCTTTGCTGAGGGGCAGGGCCTTATTGGCCCAATACTGCTCCACAACTCCCTTAGCCCGAGCGTGGGGGACTGTAAACCCCAGCACAAGGGTGGAAAATAAGTAAGTGTCTGCTGTATCTGTTCTGTGGACAGACAGAAGAGTTTAGTGTCCAGGACTATCATTCTGTCCCTAATATAGCACCACATTTACTTAACTCTCCATCTTACATAATCGATGACACATTTCAGCGTGCCGACTGAGTGTCTAATGTGAAGTGAGTCACTTTTCCTTGGGTTAAAATAATAGTTTACAACATAAACCTCACGGGTCATTAAATTAAGTAAGAGGACGTGTGCCCTATTGTATTACAAATATAGAAATATTCTTTTTTTTATACAAATGCAGAACAACTCTCTCTACCTCTGGTAAGAGCTCAGTAGTGTCTATTCATTATTACTGGTAGGACTGTGGAAACAACCTTCCCATAGTTCCCCCCCACATATTTATACATGCATGCCGGCTTTTGCTTCCACTTCGTACTTTGAGCTATACCGGGCCACCCTCCATTTTAAGTAAATGACTAAAGGGGCATGATGCTTTATGGGGATGCTCAGGTCATTTTACTTTCAGTTTTACTGCAGCTACTTGGTCACACCGCGAACCAAAGTGTATGTTTGAAGTTCTGCTCCAGATTTTCTGAAATGCCCCTCATCTTCACAGGTATTTCCCCTCTCCAAATCTTCAAGCACACTTAACAAGGCTCTAGCTACCCTGTATCCACTGGCCTCACTAAAAGTTGCAATATACTAAACTAGAAGGTGGTAATCACTAGTTTTTGAGCATATGACTTGTTTTATAGTCCTAAATAAAACCATTATATCATACAGATGGTGCCGATGTAACCCTCTAATACTCATGTATGTTACAGGTCTCCCTCCCCCATTCCAATCCACAGCGGATATGAGTTGTTACAACCCCTAGCTATAGAGCTTTAGCTCAGGCTCTAACAGAATTTGAAGAGGAAGGGTGGGGAGATAGCTGTATACCCCTTTCTGCTCCCTTAATCCTCAAGCTGACAAAAAGCTGAACTCACTCCTAGTGATACTTGAATGACTTTAAATTATTCTTGCTAGCATGATCCCCTAAGGGCCACCCTTAGGGGCAACAAAAAGCAGGTTAGAGATGAGGCAGGACCTGATGTCATATGTGTATTTTACATAGGTATATATAGTAGGATTTCTCTGTAGATATGTAGTTTTTACTATGTCATCACTGAAATATGGATTAAAATACCTGATCCTTCAACTGCAGGAAAGGCTGAAACAATTTTGATTCAAAGGCATCTCTGCTAGAGAAATCTTAATTATTTTCTACATTTCTATCTTGAGTCTTAAGTTAACACTAAGTGATGTTTACATTTCTTCATTGCTTTAATTGTGTTAATCATGGGTTTGTGTGTCTAAGTTCAGACTTTCTATGACTGATATTTTAAACAAATTTGTTTTATGGGT